>NC_140716.1:16750635-18213347 GCF_050655825.1 Lonchura striata | reverse complement strand
CCTAACCCTAACCCTAACCCTAACCCTAACCCTAACCCTAACCCTAACCCTAACCCTAACCCTAACCCTAACCCTAACCCTAACCCTAACCCTAACCCTAACCCTAACCCTAACCCTAACCCTAACCCTAACCCTAACCCTAACCCTAACCCTAACCCTAACCCTAACCCTAACCCTAACCCTAACCCTAACCCTAACCCTAACCCTAACCCTAACCCTAACCCTAACCCTAACCCTAACCCTAACCCTAACCCTAACCCTAACCCTAACCCTAACCCTAACCCTAACCCTAACCCTAACCCTAACCCTAACCCTAACCCTAACCCTAACCCTAACCCTAACCCTAACCCTAACCCTAACCCTAACCCTAACCCTAACCCTAACCCTAACCCTAACCCTAACCCTAACCCTAACCCTAACCCTAACCCTAACCCTAACCCTAACCCTAACCCTAACCCTAACCCTAACCCTAACCCTAACCCTAACCCTAACCCTAACCCTAACCCTAACCCTAACCCTAACCCTAACCCTAACCCTAACCCTAACCCTAACCCTAACCCTAACCCTAACCCTAACCCTAACCCTAACCCTAACCCTAACCCTAACCCTAACCCTAACCCTAACCCTAACCCTAACCCTAACCCTAACCCTAACCCTAACCCTAACCCTAACCCTAACCCTAACCCTAACCCTAACCCTAACCCTAACCCTAACCCTAACCCTAACCCTAACCCTAACCCTAACCCTAACCCTAACCCTAACCCTAACCCTAACCCTAACCCTAACCCTAACCCTAACCCTAACCCTAACCCTAACCCTAACCCTAACCCTAACCCTAACCCTAACCCTAACCCTAACCCTAACCCTAACCCTAACCCTAACCCTAACCCTAACCCTAACCCTAACCCTAACCCTAACCCTAACCCTAACCCTAACCCTAACCCTAACCCTAACCCTAACCCTAACCCTAACCCTAACCCTAACCCTAACCCTAACCCTAACCCTAACCCTAACCCTAACCCTAACCCTAACCCTAACCCTAACCCTAACCCTAACCCTAACCCTAACCCTAACCCTAACCCTAACCCTAACCCTAACCCTAACCCTAACCCTAACCCTAACCCTAACCCTAACCCTAACCCTAACCCTAACCCTAACCCTAACCCTAACCCTAACCCTAACCCTAACCCTAACCCTAACCCTAACCCTAACCCTAACCCTAACCCTAACCCTAACCCTAACCCTAACCCTAACCCTAACCCTAACCCTAACCCTAACCCTAACCCTAACCCTAACCCTAACCCTAACCCTAACCCTAACCCTAACCCTAACCCTAACCCTAACCCTAACCCTAACCCTAACCCTAACCCTAACCCTAACCCTAACCCTAACCCTAACCCTAACCCTAACCCTAACCCTAACCCTAACCCTAACCCTAACCCTAACCCTAACCCTAACCCTAACCCTAACCCTAACCCTAACCCTAACCCTAACCCTAACCCTAACCCTAACCCTAACCCTAACCCTAACCCTAACCCTAACCCTAACCCTAACCCTAACCCTAACCCTAACCCTAACCCTAACCCTAACCCTAACCCTAACCCTAACCCTAACCCTAACCCTAACCCTAACCCTAACCCTAACCCTAACCCTAACCCTAACCCTAACCCTAACCCTAACCCTAACCCTAACCCTAACCCTAACCCTAACCCTAACCCTAACCCTAACCCTAACCCTAACCCTAACCCTAACCCTAACCCTAACCCTAACCCTAACCCTAACCCTAACCCTAACCCTAACCCTAACCCTAACCCTAACCCTAACCCTAACCCTAACCCTAACCCTAACCCTAACCCTAACCCTAACCCTAACCCTAACCCTAACCCTAACCCTAACCCTAACCCTAACCCTAACCCTAACCCTAACCCTAACCCTAACCCTAACCCTAACCCTAACCCTAACCCTAACCCTAACCCTAACCCTAACCCTAACCCTAACCCTAACCCTAACCCTAACCCTAACCCTAACCCTAACCCTAACCCTAACCCTAACCCTAACCCTAACCCTAACCCTAACCCTAACCCTAACCCTAACCCTAACCCTAACCCTAACCCTAACCCTAACCCTAACCCTAACCCTAACCCTAACCCTAACCCTAACCCTAACCCTAACCCTAACCCTAACCCTAACCCTAACCCTAACCCTAACCCTAACCCTAACCCTAACCCTAACCCTAACCCTAACCCTAACCCTAACCCTAACCCTAACCCTAACCCTAACCCTAACCCTAACCCTAACCCTAACCCTAACCCTAACCCTAACCCTAACCCTAACCCTAACCCTAACCCTAACCCTAACCCTAACCCTAACCCTAACCCTAACCCTAACCCTAACCCTAACCCTAACCCTAACCCTAACCCTAACCCTAACCCTAACCCTAACCCTAACCCTAACCCTAACCCTAACCCTAACCCTAACCCTAACCCTAACCCTAACCCTAACCCTAACCCTAACCCTAACCCTAACCCTAACCCTAACCCTAACCCTAACCCTAACCCTAACCCTAACCCTAACCCTAACCCTAACCCTAACCCTAACCCTAACCCTAACCCTAACCCTAACCCTAACCCTAACCCTAACCCTAACCCTAACCCTAACCCTAACCCTAACCCTAACCCTAACCCTAACCCTAACCCTAACCCTAACCCTAACCCTAACCCTAACCCTAACCCTAACCCTAACCCTAACCCTAACCCTAACCCTAACCCTAACCCTAACCCTAACCCTAACCCTAACCCTAACCCTAACCCTAACCCTAACCCTAACCCTAACCCTAACCCTAACCCTAACCCTAACCCTAACCCTAACCCTAACCCTAACCCTAACCCTAACCCTAACCCTAACCCTAACCCTAACCCTAACCCTAACCCTAACCCTAACCCTAACCCTAACCCTAACCCTAACCCTAACCCTAACCCTAACCCTAACCCTAACCCTAACCCTAACCCTAACCCTAACCCTAACCCTAACCCTAACCCTAACCCTAACCCTAACCCTAACCCTAACCCTAACCCTAACCCTAACCCTAACCCTAACCCTAACCCTAACCCTAACCCTAACCCTAACCCTAACCCTAACCCTAACCCTAACCCTAACCCTAACCCTAACCCTAACCCTAACCCTAACCCTAACCCTAACCCTAACCCTAACCCTAACCCTAACCCTAACCCTAACCCTAACCCTAACCCTAACCCTAACCCTAACCCTAACCCTAACCCTAACCCTAACCCTAACCCTAACCCTAACCCTAACCCTAACCCTAACCCTAACCCTAACCCTAACCCTAACCCTAACCCTAACCCTAACCCTAACCCTAACCCTAACCCTAACCCTAACCCTAACCCTAACCCTAACCCTAACCCTAACCCTAACCCTAACCCTAACCCTAACCCTAACCCTAACCCTAACCCTAACCCTAACCCTAACCCTAACCCTAACCCTAACCCTAACCCTAACCCTAACCCTAACCCTAACCCTAACCCTAACCCTAACCCTAACCCTAACCCTAACCCTAACCCTAACCCTAACCCTAACCCTAACCCTAACCCTAACCCTAACCCTAACCCTAACCCTAACCCTAACCCTAACCCTAACCCTAACCCTAACCCTAACCCTAACCCTAACCCTAACCCTAACCCTAACCCTAACCCTAACCCTAACCCTAACCCTAACCCTAACCCTAACCCTAACCCTAACCCTAACCCTAACCCTAACCCTAACCCTAACCCTAACCCTAACCCTAACCCTAACCCTAACCCTAACCCTAACCCTAACCCTAACCCTAACCCTAACCCTAACCCTAACCCTAACCCTAACCCTAACCCTAACCCTAACCCTAACCCTAACCCTAACCCTAACCCTAACCCTAACCCTAACCCTAACCCTAACCCTAACCCTAACCCTAACCCTAACCCTAACCCTAACCCTAACCCTAACCCTAACCCTAACCCTAACCCTAACCCTAACCCTAACCCTAACCCTAACCCTAACCCTAACCCTAACCCTAACCCTAACCCTAACCCTAACCCTAACCCTAACCCTAACCCTAACCCTAACCCTAACCCTAACCCTAACCCTAACCCTAACCCTAACCCTAACCCTAACCCTAACCCTAACCCTAACCCTAACCCTAACCCTAACCCTAACCCTAACCCTAACCCTAACCCTAACCCTAACCCTAACCCTAACCCTAACCCTAACCCTAACCCTAACCCTAACCCTAACCCTAACCCTAACCCTAACCCTAACCCTAACCCTAACCCTAACCCTAACCCTAACCCTAACCCTAACCCTAACCCTAACCCTAACCCTAACCCTAACCCTAACCCTAACCCTAACCCTAACCCTAACCCTAACCCTAACCCTAACCCTAACCCTAACCCTAACCCTAACCCTAACCCTAACCCTAACCCTAACCCTAACCCTAACCCTAACCCTAACCCTAACCCTAACCCTAACCCTAACCCTAACCCTAACCCTAACCCTAACCCTAACCCTAACCCTAACCCTAACCCTAACCCTAACCCTAACCCTAACCCTAACCCTAACCCTAACCCTAACCCTAACCCTAACCCTAACCCTAACCCTAACCCTAACCCTAACCCTAACCCTAACCCTAACCCTAACCCTAACCCTAACCCTAACCCTAACCCTAACCCTAACCCTAACCCTAACCCTAACCCTAACCCTAACCCTAACCCTAACCCTAACCCTAACCCTAACCCTAACCCTAACCCTAACCCTAACCCTAACCCTAACCCTAACCCTAACCCTAACCCTAACCCTAACCCTAACCCTAACCCTAACCCTAACCCTAACCCTAACCCTAACCCTAACCCTAACCCTAACCCTAACCCTAACCCTAACCCTAACCCTAACCCTAACCCTAACCCTAACCCTAACCCTAACCCTAACCCTAACCCTAACCCTAACCCTAACCCTAACCCTAACCCTAACCCTAACCCTAACCCTAACCCTAACCCTAACCCTAACCCTAACCCTAACCCTAACCCTAACCCTAACCCTAACCCTAACCCTAACCCTAACCCTAACCCTAACCCTAACCCTAACCCTAACCCTAACCCTAACCCTAACCCTAACCCTAACCCTAACCCTAACCCTAACCCTAACCCTAACCCTAACCCTAACCCTAACCCTAACCCTAACCCTAACCCTAACCCTAACCCTAACCCTAACCCTAACCCTAACCCTAACCCTAACCCTAACCCTAACCCTAACCCTAACCCTAACCCTAACCCTAACCCTAACCCTAACCCTAACCCTAACCCTAACCCTAACCCTAACCCTAACCCTAACCCTAACCCTAACCCTAACCCTAACCCTAACCCTAACCCTAACCCTAACCCTAACCCTAACCCTAACCCTAACCCTAACCCTAACCCTAACCCTAACCCTAACCCTAACCCTAACCCTAACCCTAACCCTAACCCTAACCCTAACCCTAACCCTAACCCTAACCCTAACCCTAACCCTAACCCTAACCCTAACCCTAACCCTAACCCTAACCCTAACCCTAACCCTAACCCTAACCCTAACCCTAACCCTAACCCTAACCCTAACCCTAACCCTAACCCTAACCCTAACCCTAACCCTAACCCTAACCCTAACCCTAACCCTAACCCTAACCCTAACCCTAACCCTAACCCTAACCCTAACCCTAACCCTAACCCTAACCCTAACCCTAACCCTAACCCTAACCCTAACCCTAACCCTAACCCTAACCCTAACCCTAACCCTAACCCTAACCCTAACCCTAACCCTAACCCTAACCCTAACCCTAACCCTAACCCTAACCCTAACCCTAACCCTAACCCTAACCCTAACCCTAACCCTAACCCTAACCCTAACCCTAACCCTAACCCTAACCCTAACCCTAACCCTAACCCTAACCCTAACCCTAACCCTAACCCTAACCCTAACCCTAACCCTAACCCTAACCCTAACCCTAACCCTAACCCTAACCCTAACCCTAACCCTAACCCTAACCCTAACCCTAACCCTAACCCTAACCCTAACCCTAACCCTAACCCTAACCCTAACCCTAACCCTAACCCTAACCCTAACCCTAACCCTAACCCTAACCCTAACCCTAACCCTAACCCTAACCCTAACCCTAACCCTAACCCTAACCCTAACCCTAACCCTAACCCTAACCCTAACCCTAACCCTAACCCTAACCCTAACCCTAACCCTAACCCTAACCCTAACCCTAACCCTAACCCTAACCCTAACCCTAACCCTAACCCTAACCCTAACCCTAACCCTAACCCTAACCCTAACCCTAACCCTAACCCTAACCCTAACCCTAACCCTAACCCTAACCCTAACCCTAACCCTAACCCTAACCCTAACCCTAACCCTAACCCTAACCCTAACCCTAACCCTAACCCTAACCCTAACCCTAACCCTAACCCTAACCCTAACCCTAACCCTAACCCTAACCCTAACCCTAACCCTAACCCTAACCCTAACCCTAACCCTAACCCTAACCCTAACCCTAACCCTAACCCTAACCCTAACCCTAACCCTAACCCTAACCCTAACCCTAACCCTAACCCTAACCCTAACCCTAACCCTAACCCTAACCCTAACCCTAACCCTAACCCTAACCCTAACCCTAACCCTAACCCTAACCCTAACCCTAACCCTAACCCTAACCCTAACCCTAACCCTAACCCTAACCCTAACCCTAACCCTAACCCTAACCCTAACCCTAACCCTAACCCTAACCCTAACCCTAACCCTAACCCTAACCCTAACCCTAACCCTAACCCTAACCCTAACCCTAACCCTAACCCTAACCCTAACCCTAACCCTAACCCTAACCCTAACCCTAACCCTAACCCTAACCCTAACCCTAACCCTAACCCTAACCCTAACCCTAACCCTAACCCTAACCCTAACCCTAACCCTAACCCTAACCCTAACCCTAACCCTAACCCTAACCCTAACCCTAACCCTAACCCTAACCCTAACCCTAACCCTAACCCTAACCCTAACCCTAACCCTAACCCTAACCCTAACCCTAACCCTAACCCTAACCCTAACCCTAACCCTAACCCTAACCCTAACCCTAACCCTAACCCTAACCCTAACCCTAACCCTAACCCTAACCCTAACCCTAACCCTAACCCTAACCCTAACCCTAACCCTAACCCTAACCCTAACCCTAACCCTAACCCTAACCCTAACCCTAACCCTAACCCTAACCCTAACCCTAACCCTAACCCTAACCCTAACCCTAACCCTAACCCTAACCCTAACCCTAACCCTAACCCTAACCCTAACCCTAACCCTAACCCTAACCCTAACCCTAACCCTAACCCTAACCCTAACCCTAACCCTAACCCTAACCCTAACCCTAACCCTAACCCTAACCCTAACCCTAACCCTAACCCTAACCCTAACCCTAACCCTAACCCTAACCCTAACCCTAACCCTAACCCTAACCCTAACCCTAACCCTAACCCTAACCCTAACCCTAACCCTAACCCTAACCCTAACCCTAACCCTAACCCTAACCCTAACCCTAACCCTAACCCTAACCCTAACCCTAACCCTAACCCTAACCCTAACCCTAACCCTAACCCTAACCCTAACCCTAACCCTAACCCTAACCCTAACCCTAACCCTAACCCTAACCCTAACCCTAACCCTAACCCTAACCCTAACCCTAACCCTAACCCTAACCCTAACCCTAACCCTAACCCTAACCCTAACCCTAACCCTAACCCTAACCCTAACCCTAACCCTAACCCTAACCCTAACCCTAACCCTAACCCTAACCCTAACCCTAACCCTAACCCTAACCCTAACCCTAACCCTAACCCTAACCCTAACCCTAACCCTAACCCTAACCCTAACCCTAACCCTAACCCTAACCCTAACCCTAACCCTAACCCTAACCCTAACCCTAACCCTAACCCTAACCCTAACCCTAACCCTAACCCTAACCCTAACCCTAACCCTAACCCTAACCCTAACCCTAACCCTAACCCTAACCCTAACCCTAACCCTAACCCTAACCCTAACCCTAACCCTAACCCTAACCCTAACCCTAACCCTAACCCTAACCCTAACCCTAACCCTAACCCTAACCCTAACCCTAACCCTAACCCTAACCCTAACCCTAACCCTAACCCTAACCCTAACCCTAACCCTAACCCTAACCCTAACCCTAACCCTAACCCTAACCCTAACCCTAACCCTAACCCTAACCCTAACCCTAACCCTAACCCTAACCCTAACCCTAACCCTAACCCTAACCCTAACCCTAACCCTAACCCTAACCCTAACCCTAACCCTAACCCTAACCCTAACCCTAACCCTAACCCTAACCCTAACCCTAACCCTAACCCTAACCCTAACCCTAACCCTAACCCTAACCCTAACCCTAACCCTAACCCTAACCCTAACCCTAACCCTAACCCTAACCCTAACCCTAACCCTAACCCTAACCCTAACCCTAACCCTAACCCTAACCCTAACCCTAACCCTAACCCTAACCCTAACCCTAACCCTAACCCTAACCCTAACCCTAACCCTAACCCTAACCCTAACCCTAACCCTAACCCTAACCCTAACCCTAACCCTAACCCTAACCCTAACCCTAACCCTAACCCTAACCCTAACCCTAACCCTAACCCTAACCCTAACCCTAACCCTAACCCTAACCCTAACCCTAACCCTAACCCTAACCCTAACCCTAACCCTAACCCTAACCCTAACCCTAACCCTAACCCTAACCCTAACCCTAACCCTAACCCTAACCCTAACCCTAACCCTAACCCTAACCCTAACCCTAACCCTAACCCTAACCCTAACCCTAACCCTAACCCTAACCCTAACCCTAACCCTAACCCTAACCCTAACCCTAACCCTAACCCTAACCCTAACCCTAACCCTAACCCTAACCCTAACCCTAACCCTAACCCTAACCCTAACCCTAACCCTAACCCTAACCCTAACCCTAACCCTAACCCTAACCCTAACCCTAACCCTAACCCTAACCCTAACCCTAACCCTAACCCTAACCCTAACCCTAACCCTAACCCTAACCCTAACCCTAACCCTAACCCTAACCCTAACCCTAACCCTAACCCTAACCCTAACCCTAACCCTAACCCTAACCCTAACCCTAACCCTAACCCTAACCCTAACCCTAACCCTAACCCTAACCCTAACCCTAACCCTAACCCTAACCCTAACCCTAACCCTAACCCTAACCCTAACCCTAACCCTAACCCTAACCCTAACCCTAACCCTAACCCTAACCCTAACCCTAACCCTAACCCTAACCCTAACCCTAACCCTAACCCTAACCCTAACCCTAACCCTAACCCTAACCCTAACCCTAACCCTAACCCTAACCCTAACCCTAACCCTAACCCTAACCCTAACCCTAACCCTAACCCTAACCCTAACCCTAACCCTAACCCTAACCCTAACCCTAACCCTAACCCTAACCCTAACCCTAACCCTAACCCTAACCCTAACCCTAACCCTAACCCTAACCCTAACCCTAACCCTAACCCTAACCCTAACCCTAACCCTAACCCTAACCCTAACCCTAACCCTAACCCTAACCCTAACCCTAACCCTAACCCTAACCCTAACCCTAACCCTAACCCTAACCCTAACCCTAACCCTAACCCTAACCCTAACCCTAACCCTAACCCTAACCCTAACCCTAACCCTAACCCTAACCCTAACCCTAACCCTAACCCTAACCCTAACCCTAACCCTAACCCTAACCCTAACCCTAACCCTAACCCTAACCCTAACCCTAACCCTAACCCTAACCCTAACCCTAACCCTAACCCTAACCCTAACCCTAACCCTAACCCTAACCCTAACCCTAACCCTAACCCTAACCCTAACCCTAACCCTAACCCTAACCCTAACCCTAACCCTAACCCTAACCCTAACCCTAACCCTAACCCTAACCCTAACCCTAACCCTAACCCTAACCCTAACCCTAACCCTAACCCTAACCCTAACCCTAACCCTAACCCTAACCCTAACCCTAACCCTAACCCTAACCCTAACCCTAACCCTAACCCTAACCCTAACCCTAACCCTAACCCTAACCCTAACCCTAACCCTAACCCTAACCCTAACCCTAACCCTAACCCTAACCCTAACCCTAACCCTAACCCTAACCCTAACCCTAACCCTAACCCTAACCCTAACCCTAACCCTAACCCTAACCCTAACCCTAACCCTAACCCTAACCCTAACCCTAACCCTAACCCTAACCCTAACCCTAACCCTAACCCTAACCCTAACCCTAACCCTAACCCTAACCCTAACCCTAACCCTAACCCTAACCCTAACCCTAACCCTAACCCTAACCCTAACCCTAACCCTAACCCTAACCCTAACCCTAACCCTAACCCTAACCCTAACCCTAACCCTAACCCTAACCCTAACCCTAACCCTAACCCTAACCCTAACCCTAACCCTAACCCTAACCCTAACCCTAACCCTAACCCTAACCCTAACCCTAACCCTAACCCTAACCCTAACCCTAACCCTAACCCTAACCCTAACCCTAACCCTAACCCTAACCCTAACCCTAACCCTAACCCTAACCCTAACCCTAACCCTAACCCTAACCCTAACCCTAACCCTAACCCTAACCCTAACCCTAACCCTAACCCTAACCCTAACCCTAACCCTAACCCTAACCCTAACCCTAACCCTAACCCTAACCCTAACCCTAACCCTAACCCTAACCCTAACCCTAACCCTAACCCTAACCCTAACCCTAACCCTAACCCTAACCCTAACCCTAACCCTAACCCTAACCCTAACCCTAACCCTAACCCTAACCCTAACCCTAACCCTAACCCTAACCCTAACCCTAACCCTAACCCTAACCCTAACCCTAACCCTAACCCTAACCCTAACCCTAACCCTAACCCTAACCCTAACCCTAACCCTAACCCTAACCCTAACCCTAACCCTAACCCTAACCCTAACCCTAACCCTAACCCTAACCCTAACCCTAACCCTAACCCTAACCCTAACCCTAACCCTAACCCTAACCCTAACCCTAACCCTAACCCTAACCCTAACCCTAACCCTAACCCTAACCCTAACCCTAACCCTAACCCTAACCCTAACCCTAACCCTAACCCTAACCCTAACCCTAACCCTAACCCTAACCCTAACCCTAACCCTAACCCTAACCCTAACCCTAACCCTAACCCTAACCCTAACCCTAACCCTAACCCTAACCCTAACCCTAACCCTAACCCTAACCCTAACCCTAACCCTAACCCTAACCCTAACCCTAACCCTAACCCTAACCCTAACCCTAACCCTAACCCTAACCCTAACCCTAACCCTAACCCTAACCCTAACCCTAACCCTAACCCTAACCCTAACCCTAACCCTAACCCTAACCCTAACCCTAACCCTAACCCTAACCCTAACCCTAACCCTAACCCTAACCCTAACCCTAACCCTAACCCTAACCCTAACCCTAACCCTAACCCTAACCCTAACCCTAACCCTAACCCTAACCCTAACCCTAACCCTAACCCTAACCCTAACCCTAACCCTAACCCTAACCCTAACCCTAACCCTAACCCTAACCCTAACCCTAACCCTAACCCTAACCCTAACCCTAACCCTAACCCTAACCCTAACCCTAACCCTAACCCTAACCCTAACCCTAACCCTAACCCTAACCCTAACCCTAACCCTAACCCTAACCCTAACCCTAACCCTAACCCTAACCCTAACCCTAACCCTAACCCTAACCCTAACCCTAACCCTAACCCTAACCCTAACCCTAACCCTAACCCTAACCCTAACCCTAACCCTAACCCTAACCCTAACCCTAACCCTAACCCTAACCCTAACCCTAACCCTAACCCTAACCCTAACCCTAACCCTAACCCTAACCCTAACCCTAACCCTAACCCTAACCCTAACCCTAACCCTAACCCTAACCCTAACCCTAACCCTAACCCTAACCCTAACCCTAACCCTAACCCTAACCCTAACCCTAACCCTAACCCTAACCCTAACCCTAACCCTAACCCTAACCCTAACCCTAACCCTAACCCTAACCCTAACCCTAACCCTAACCCTAACCCTAACCCTAACCCTAACCCTAACCCTAACCCTAACCCTAACCCTAACCCTAACCCTAACCCTAACCCTAACCCTAACCCTAACCCTAACCCTAACCCTAACCCTAACCCTAACCCTAACCCTAACCCTAACCCTAACCCTAACCCTAACCCTAACCCTAACCCTAACCCTAACCCTAACCCTAACCCTAACCCTAACCCTAACCCTAACCCTAACCCTAACCCTAACCCTAACCCTAACCCTAACCCTAACCCTAACCCTAACCCTAACCCTAACCCTAACCCTAACCCTAACCCTAACCCTAACCCTAACCCTAACCCTAACCCTAACCCTAACCCTAACCCTAACCCTAACCCTAACCCTAACCCTAACCCTAACCCTAACCCTAACCCTAACCCTAACCCTAACCCTAACCCTAACCCTAACCCTAACCCTAACCCTAACCCTAACCCTAACCCTAACCCTAACCCTAACCCTAACCCTAACCCTAACCCTAACCCTAACCCTAACCCTAACCCTAACCCTAACCCTAACCCTAACCCTAACCCTAACCCTAACCCTAACCCTAACCCTAACCCTAACCCTAACCCTAACCCTAACCCTAACCCTAACCCTAACCCTAACCCTAACCCTAACCCTAACCCTAACCCTAACCCTAACCCTAACCCTAACCCTAACCCTAACCCTAACCCTAACCCTAACCCTAACCCTAACCCTAACCCTAACCCTAACCCTAACCCTAACCCTAACCCTAACCCTAACCCTAACCCTAACCCTAACCCTAACCCTAACCCTAACCCTAACCCTAACCCTAACCCTAACCCTAACCCTAACCCTAACCCTAACCCTAACCCTAACCCTAACCCTAACCCTAACCCTAACCCTAACCCTAACCCTAACCCTAACCCTAACCCTAACCCTAACCCTAACCCTAACCCTAACCCTAACCCTAACCCTAACCCTAACCCTAACCCTAACCCTAACCCTAACCCTAACCCTAACCCTAACCCTAACCCTAACCCTAACCCTAACCCTAACCCTAACCCTAACCCTAACCCTAACCCTAACCCTAACCCTAACCCTAACCCTAACCCTAACCCTAACCCTAACCCTAACCCTAACCCTAACCCTAACCCTAACCCTAACCCTAACCCTAACCCTAACCCTAACCCTAACCCTAACCCTAACCCTAACCCTAACCCTAACCCTAACCCTAACCCTAACCCTAACCCTAACCCTAACCCTAACCCTAACCCTAACCCTAACCCTAACCCTAACCCTAACCCTAACCCTAACCCTAACCCTAACCCTAACCCTAACCCTAACCCTAACCCTAACCCTAACCCTAACCCTAACCCTAACCCTAACCCTAACCCTAACCCTAACCCTAACCCTAACCCTAACCCTAACCCTAACCCTAACCCTAACCCTAACCCTAACCCTAACCCTAACCCTAACCCTAACCCTAACCCTAACCCTAACCCTAACCCTAACCCTAACCCTAACCCTAACCCTAACCCTAACCCTAACCCTAACCCTAACCCTAACCCTAACCCTAACCCTAACCCTAACCCTAACCCTAACCCTAACCCTAACCCTAACCCTAACCCTAACCCTAACCCTAACCCTAACCCTAACCCTAACCCTAACCCTAACCCTAACCCTAACCCTAACCCTAACCCTAACCCTAACCCTAACCCTAACCCTAACCCTAACCCTAACCCTAACCCTAACCCTAACCCTAACCCTAACCCTAACCCTAACCCTAACCCTAACCCTAACCCTAACCCTAACCCTAACCCTAACCCTAACCCTAACCCTAACCCTAACCCTAACCCTAACCCTAACCCTAACCCTAACCCTAACCCTAACCCTAACCCTAACCCTAACCCTAACCCTAACCCTAACCCTAACCCTAACCCTAACCCTAACCCTAACCCTAACCCTAACCCTAACCCTAACCCTAACCCTAACCCTAACCCTAACCCTAACCCTAACCCTAACCCTAACCCTAACCCTAACCCTAACCCTAACCCTAACCCTAACCCTAACCCTAACCCTAACCCTAACCCTAACCCTAACCCTAACCCTAACCCTAACCCTAACCCTAACCCTAACCCTAACCCTAACCCTAACCCTAACCCTAACCCTAACCCTAACCCTAACCCTAACCCTAACCCTAACCCTAACCCTAACCCTAACCCTAACCCTAACCCTAACCCTAACCCTAACCCTAACCCTAACCCTAACCCTAACCCTAACCCTAACCCTAACCCTAACCCTAACCCTAACCCTAACCCTAACCCTAACCCTAACCCTAACCCTAACCCTAACCCTAACCCTAACCCTAACCCTAACCCTAACCCTAACCCTAACCCTAACCCTAACCCTAACCCTAACCCTAACCCTAACCCTAACCCTAACCCTAACCCTAACCCTAACCCTAACCCTAACCCTAACCCTAACCCTAACCCTAACCCTAACCCTAACCCTAACCCTAACCCTAACCCTAACCCTAACCCTAACCCTAACCCTAACCCTAACCCTAACCCTAACCCTAACCCTAACCCTAACCCTAACCCTAACCCTAACCCTAACCCTAACCCTAACCCTAACCCTAACCCTAACCCTAACCCTAACCCTAACCCTAACCCTAACCCTAACCCTAACCCTAACCCTAACCCTAACCCTAACCCTAACCCTAACCCTAACCCTAACCCTAACCCTAACCCTAACCCTAACCCTAACCCTAACCCTAACCCTAACCCTAACCCTAACCCTAACCCTAACCCTAACCCTAACCCTAACCCTAACCCTAACCCTAACCCTAACCCTAACCCTAACCCTAACCCTAACCCTAACCCTAACCCTAACCCTAACCCTAACCCTAACCCTAACCCTAACCCTAACCCTAACCCTAACCCTAACCCTAACCCTAACCCTAACCCTAACCCTAACCCTAACCCTAACCCTAACCCTAACCCTAACCCTAACCCTAACCCTAACCCTAACCCTAACCCTAACCCTAACCCTAACCCTAACCCTAACCCTAACCCTAACCCTAACCCTAACCCTAACCCTAACCCTAACCCTAACCCTAACCCTAACCCTAACCCTAACCCTAACCCTAACCCTAACCCTAACCCTAACCCTAACCCTAACCCTAACCCTAACCCTAACCCTAACCCTAACCCTAACCCTAACCCTAACCCTAACCCTAACCCTAACCCTAACCCTAACCCTAACCCTAACCCTAACCCTAACCCTAACCCTAACCCTAACCCTAACCCTAACCCTAACCCTAACCCTAACCCTAACCCTAACCCTAACCCTAACCCTAACCCTAACCCTAACCCTAACCCTAAACCCTAACCCTAACCCTAACCCTAACCCTAACCCTAACCCTAACCCTAACCCTAACCCTAACCCTAACCCTAACCCTAACCCTAACCCTAACCCTAACCCTAACCCTAACCCTAACCCTAACCCTAACCCTAACCCTAACCCTAACCCTAACCCTAACCCTAACCCTAACCCTAACCCTAACCCTAACCCTAACCCTAACCCTAACCCTAACCCTAACCCTAACCCTAACCCTAACCCTAACCCTAACCCTAACCCTAACCCTAACCCTAACCCTAACCCTAACCCTAACCCTAACCCTAACCCTAACCCTAACCCTAACCCTAACCCTAACCCTAACCCTAACCCTAACCCTAACCCTAACCCTAACCCTAACCCTAACCCTAACCCTAACCCTAACCCTAACCCTAACCCTAACCCTAACCCTAACCCTAACCCTAACCCTAACCCTAACCCTAACCCTAACCCTAACCCTAACCCCTAACCCTAACCCTAACCCTAACCCTAACCCTAACCCTAACCCTTAACCCTAACCCTAACCCTAACCCTAACCCTAACCCTAACCCTAACCCTAACCCTAACCCTAACCCTAACCCTAACCCTAACCCTAACCCTAACCCTAACCCTAACCCTAACCCTAACCCTAACCCTAACCCTAACCCTAACCCTAACCCTAACCCTAACCCTAACCCTAACCCTAACCCTAACCCTAACCCTAACCCTAACCCTAACCCTAACCCTAACCCTAACCCTAACCCTAACCCTAACCCTAACCCTAACCCTAACCCTAACCCTAACCCTAACCCTAACCCTAACCCTAACCCTAACCCTAACCCTAACCCTAACCCTAACCCTAACCCTAACCCTAACCCTAACCCTAACCCTAACCCTAACCCTAACCCTAACCCTAACCCTAACCCTAACCCTAACCCTAACCCTAACCCTAACCCTAACCCTAACCCTAACCCTAACCCTAACCCTAACCCTAACCCTAACCCTAACCCTAACCCTAACCCTAACCCTAACCCTAACCCTAACCCTAACCCTAACCCTAACCCTAACCCTAACCCTAACCCTAACCCTAACCCTAACCCTAACCCTAACCCTAACCCTAACCCTAACCCTAACCCTAACCCTAACCCTAACCCTAACCCTAACCCTAACCCTAACCCTAACCCTAACCCTAACCCTAACCCTAACCCTAACCCTAACCCTAACCCTAACCCTAACCCTAACCCTAACCCTAACCCTAACCCTAACCCTAACCCTAACCCTAACCCTAACCCTAACCCTAACCCTAACCCTAACCCTAACCCTAACCCTAACCCTAACCCTAACCCTAACCCTAACCCTAACCCTAACCCTAACCCTAACCCTAACCCTAACCCTAACCCTAACCCTAACCCTAACCCTAACCCTAACCCTAACCCTAACCCTAACCCTAACCCTAACCCTAACCCTAACCCTAACCCTAACCCTAACCCTAACCCTAACCCTAACCCTAACCCTAACCCTAACCCTAACCCTAACCCTAACCCTAACCCTAACCCTAACCCTAACCCTAACCCTAACCCTAACCCTAACCCTAACCCTAACCCTAACCCTAACCCTAACCCTAACCCTAACCCTAACCCTAACCCTAACCCTAACCCTAACCCTAACCCTAACCCTAACCCTAACCCTAACCCTAACCCTAACCCTAACCCTAACCCTAACCCTAACCCTAACCCTAACCCTAACCCTAACCCTAACCCTAACCCTAACCCTAACCCTAACCCTAACCCTAACCCTAACCCTAACCCTAACCCTAACCCTAACCCTAACCCTAACCCTAACCCTAACCCTAACCCTAACCCTAACCCTAACCCTAACCCTAACCCTAACCCTAACCCTAACCCTAACCCTAACCCTAACCCTAACCCTAACCCTAACCCTAACCCTAACCCTAACCCTAACCCTAACCCTAACCCTAACCCTAACCCTAACCCTAACCCTAACCCTAACCCTAACCCTAACCCTAACCCTAACCCTAACCCTAACCCTAACCCTAACCCTAACCCTAACCCTAACCCTAACCCTAACCCTAACCCTAACCCTAACCCTAACCCTAACCCTAACCCTAACCCTAACCCTAACCCTAACCCTAACCCTAACCCTAACCCTAACCCTAACCCTAACCCTAACCCTAACCCTAACCCTAACCCTAACCCTAACCCTAACCCTAACCCTAACCCTAACCCTAACCCTAACCCTAACCCTAACCCTAACCCTAACCCTAACCCTAACCCTAACCCTAACCCTAACCCTAACCCTAACCCTAACCCTAACCCTAACCCTAACCCTAACCCTAACCCTAACCCTAACCCTAACCCTAACCCTAACCCTAACCCTAACCCTAACCCTAACCCTAACCCTAACCCTAACCCTAACCCTAACCCTAACCCTAACCCTAACCCTAACCCTAACCCTAACCCTAACCCTAACCCTAACCCTAACCCTAACCCTAACCCTAACCCTAACCCTAACCCTAACCCTAACCCTAACCCTAACCCTAACCCTAACCCTAACCCTAACCCTAACCCTAACCCTAACCCTAACCCTAACCCTAACCCTAACCCTAACCCTAACCCTAACCCTAACCCTAACCCTAACCCTAACCCTAACCCTAACCCTAACCCTAACCCTAACCCTAACCCTAACCCTAACCCTAACCCTAACCCTAACCCTAACCCTAACCCTAACCCTAACCCTAACCCTAACCCTAACCCTAACCCTAACCCTAACCCTAACCCTAACCCTAACCCTAACCCTAACCCTAACCCTAACCCTAACCCTAACCCTAACCCTAACCCTAACCCTAACCCTAACCCTAACCCTAACCCTAACCCTAACCCTAACCCTAACCCTAACCCTAACCCTAACCCTAACCCTAACCCTAACCCTAACCCTAACCCTAACCCTAACCCTAACCCTAACCCTAACCCTAACCCTAACCCTAACCCTAACCCTAACCCTAACCCTAACCCTAACCCTAACCCTAACCCTAACCCTAACCCTAACCCTAACCCTAACCCTAACCCTAACCCTAACCCTAACCCTAACCCTAACCCTAACCCTAACCCTAACCCTAACCCTAACCCTAACCCTAACCCTAACCCTAACCCTAACCCTAACCCTAACCCTAACCCTAACCCTAACCCTAACCCTAACCCTAACCCTAACCCTAACCCTAACCCTAACCCTAACCCTAACCCTAACCCTAACCCTAACCCTAACCCTAACCCTAACCCTAACCCTAACCCTAACCCTAACCCTAACCCTAACCCTAACCCTAACCCTAACCCTAACCCTAACCCTTAACCCTAACCCTAACCCTAACCCTTAACCCTAACCCTAACCCTAACCCTAACCCTAACCCTAACCCTAACCCTTAACCCTAACCCTAACCCTAACCCTAACCCTAACCCTAACCCTAACCCTTAACCCTAACCC
The DNA here is from genome assembly GCF_050655825.1 of Lonchura striata. Taxonomy (NCBI): domain Eukaryota; kingdom Metazoa; phylum Chordata; class Aves; order Passeriformes; family Estrildidae; genus Lonchura; species Lonchura striata. The sequence goes on along the minus strand of NC_140716.1, from coordinate 18,194,306 downwards.
TAACCCTAACCCTAACCCTAACCCTAACCCTAACCCTTAACCCTAACCCTAACCCTAACCCTAACCCTAACCCTAACCCTAACCCTAACCCTTAACCCTAACCCTAACCCTAACCCTAACCCCTAACCCTAACCCCTAACCCTAACCCTAACCCTAACCCTAACCCTAACCCACTAACCCTAACCCACTAACCCTAACCCTAACCCTAACCCTAACCCCTAACCCTAACCCCTAACCCTAACCCTAACCCTAACCCTAACCCTAACCCACTAACCCTAACCCACTAACCCTAACCCTAACCCTAACCCTAACCCTAACCCTAACCCTAACCCTAACCCTAACCCTAACCCTAACCCACTAACCCTAACCCACTAACCCTAACCCTAACCCTAACCCTAACCCTAACCCTAACCCACTAACCCTAACCCACTAACCCTAACCCCCGAACCCTAACCCCCGAACCCTAACCCTAACCCTAACCCTAACCCACTAACCCTAACCCACTAACCCTAACCCTAACCCTAACCCTAACCCTAACCCTAACCCTAACCCTAACCCACTAACCCTAACCCACTAACCCTAACCCCCGAACCCTAACCCTAACCCTAACCCTAACCCACTAACCCTAACCCACTAACCCTAACCCTAACCCTAACCCTAACCCTAACCCACTAACCCTAACCCACTAACCCTAACCCTAACCCTAACCCTAACCCTAACCCTAACCCTAACCCACTAACCCTAACCCTAACCCTAACCCTAACCCTAAGCCAACTAACCCTAACCCTAACCCTAACCCTAACCCTAACCCTAACACACTAACCCTAACCCTAACACACTAACCCTAACCCTAACCCTAACACACTAACCCTAACCCTAACCCCCGAACCCTAACCCTAACCCTAAACCACTAACCCTAACCCTAACCCACTAACCCTAACCCTAACCGCCTAACCCTAACCCTAACCCTAACCCTAACCCACTAACCCTAACCTCTAACCCCTAACCCCTAACCCCTAACCCCTAACCCCTAACCCTACAAACTGACATCATCAAACTGGACTGGAGAGTTTTCTTTCCCAGGGAAAAGGGCCAAGGGATGTGCCCAGGGGCCCCTGGCCCTCGGCTGGGGCCTGACTGCAAAAAAATCCCTATATCGAAGGATGGATAGCAGACCAAAGTTTTCCCCACCTCAAACTTGTGCTGCCCTAATAGACCCAAGGGAGCCCTACAAACTGACATCAGCAACCTGGACTGGTGAGTTTTCTTTCCCAGGGAAAATGGCCAAAGGATGTGCCCAGGGGTCCCTAGCCATGGGCTCGCACCTGACTGCAAATAATCCTTATATCGAAGGATGGACCCCCAACAGAAGTTGTCCCCTCCTCAAGTTTCTGCTGCCCTGATAGACCCAAGGGAGCCCTACAAAGTGACATCAGCAACCTGGACTGGTGAGTTTTCTTTCCCACGGAAAATGACCAAAGGATGTGCCCAGTGGCCCGTGGTACTGGGCTGGGGCCTGACTGCAAAGAATCCCTATGTCGAAGGATGGATCGCAGACCAAAGTTGTCCCCACCTCAAATTTCTGCTTCTCAGATAGACCCAAGGGAGCCCTACAAACTGACATCAGCAACCTGGACTGGTGAGTTTCCTTTCCCAGGGAAAATGGCCAAAGGATGTGCCCAGGGGCCCCTGGCACTGGGCTCGGACCTGAATGCAAAAAATCCTTATATCGAAGGATGGATCACAGACCAAAATTGTCCACACCTCAAACTTGTGCTGCCCTAATAGCCCCAAGGGAGCCCTACAAACTGACATCATCAACCTGGACTGGTGAGTTTTCTTTCCCAGAGAAAATGGCCAAAGGATGTGCCCAGTGGCCCGTGGCACTGGGCTGGGGCCTGACTGTAAAGAATCCCTATATTGAAGGATGGAACCCAGACCGAAGTTGTCCCCTCTTCATAGTTGTGCTGCCCTGATAGACCCAAGGGAGCCCTACAAACTGACATCAGCAACCTGGACTGGTGAGTTTTCTTTCCCAGGGAAAATGGCCAAAGGATGTGCCCAGGGGCCCCTGGCCATGGGCAAGCACCTGACTGCAAAGAATCCTTATATCGAAGGATGGACCCCCAACAGAAGTTGTCCCCTCCTCAAGTTTCTGCTGCCCTGATAGACCCAAGGGAGCCCTACAAAGTGACATCAGCAACCTGGACTGGTGAGTTTTCTTTCCCACGGAAAATGGCCAAAGGATGTACCCAGGGGCCCCGGACCCCTGGCTGGGGCCTGACTGCAAAAAAATCCGTATATCGAAGGATGGAACCCAGACCGAAGTTGTCCCCTCTTCATAGTTGTGCTGCCCTGATAGACCCAAGGGAGCCCTACAAACTGACATCATCAACCTGGACTGGTGAGTTTTCTTTCCCAGGGAAAATGGCCAAAGGATGTGCCCAGTGGCCCGTGGCACTGGGCTGGGGCCTGACTGTAAAGAATCCCTATATTGAAGGATGGATCACAGACCAAAATTGTCCCCACCTCAAACTTGTGCTGCCCTAATAGCCCCAAGGGAGCCCTACAAACTGACATCAGCAACCTGGACTGGTGAGTTTTCTTTCCCAGGGAAAATGGCCAAAGGATGTGCCCAGGGGCCCCTGGCCATGGGCAAGCACCTGACTGCAAAGAATCCTTATATCGAAGGATGGACCCCCAACAGAAGTTGTCCCCTCCTCAAGTTTCTGCTGCCCTGATAGACCCAAGGGAGCCCTACAAAGTGACATCAGCAACCTGGACTGGTGAGTTTTCTTTCCCACGGAAAATGGCCAAAGGATGTGCCCAGGGGCCCCTGACCCCTGGCTGGGGCCTGACTGCAAAAAATCCGTATATCGAAGGATGGAACCCAGACCGAAGTTGTCCCCTCTTCATAGTTGTGCTGCCCTGATAGACCCAAGGGAGCCCTACAAACTGACATCAGCAACCTGGACTGGTGAGTTTTCTTTCCCAGGGAAAATGGCCAAAGGATGTGCCCAGGGGCCCCTGGCCCTGGGCTCGGAACTGACTGCAAATAATCCTTATATCGAAGGATGGACCCCAGACTGAAGTTGTCCCATCCTCAAAGTTGTGCTGCCCTGAGAGAACCTAGGGAGCCCTACAAACTGACATCAGCAACCTGGAATGTTGAATTTTCTTTCCCAGGGGAAATGGCAAAAGGATGTGCCCAGGGGCCCCTGGCACTGGGCTAGGGCTTCAATGCAAAATATCCTTATATCAAAGAATGGATCGCAGAACAAAATTTTCCACTCCTCAAATTTCTGCTGCCCTGATAGACCCAAGGGAGCCCTACAAACTGACATCAGCAACCTGGAATGGAGAGTTTTCTTTCCCAGGGAAAATGGCCAAAGGATGTGCCCAGGGGCCCCTGGACCTAGTCTGGGGCCTGACTGCAAAGAATCCTTATGTCAAAGGATGGATCGCAGACCAAAGTTGTCCCCTTCTCAAACATGTGCTGCCCTGATAGACCCAAAGGAGCCCTACAAACTGATATCAGCAACCGGGAATGGTGAGTTTTCTTTCCCAGGGAAAATGGCCAAAGGATGTGCCCAGGGGCCCCAAGAACAGGGCTGGGACCTGACTGCAAAAAATCCTTATATCGAAGGATGGACCCCAGACCGAATGTTGTCCCCACCTCAAACATGTGCTGCCCTGATAGACCCAAGGGAGCCCTACAAACTGACATCAGCAACCTGGACTGGTGAATTTTCTTTCCCAGGGAAAATGGCCAAAGCATGTGCCCAGGGGCCCCTGACCCCTGCCTGGGGCCTGACTGCAAAGAATCCTTATATCAAAGGATGGACCCCCAACAGAAGTTGTCCCCTCCTCAAGTTTCTGCTGCCCTGATAGACCCAAGGGAGCCCTACAACCTGACATCAGCCACCTGGACTGGTGAGTTTTCTTTCCCAGGGAAAATGGCCAAAGGATGTGCCCAGGGGTCCCTGGCCCTGGGCTCGGACCTGACTGCAAAGAATCCCTATATCGAAGGATGAAACCCAGACCGAAGTTGTCCCCGCCTCATAGTTGTGCTGCCCTGATGGATCCAAGGGAGCCCTGCAAACTGACATCAGCAACCTGGACTGGTGAGTTTTCTTTCCCAGGGAAAATGGCCAAAGGATGTGCCCAGGGGCCCCTGGCACTGGGCTGGGGCCTGAATGCAAATATTCCTTATATCGAAGAATGGATCGCATACTGAAGTTGTCCCCATCTCATACTTGTGCTGCCCTGATAGACCCAAGGGAGCCCTACAAACTGACATTAGCAGCCTGGACTGGTGAGTTTTCTTTCCCAGGGAAAATGGCCAAAGGATGTGCCCAGGGGCCCCTGGCACTGGGCTGGGGCCTGAATGCAAATAATCCTTATATCGAAGGATCGCAGACTGAAGTTGTCCCCATCTCATACTTGTGCTGCCCTGATAGACCCAAGGGAGCCCTACAAACTGACATCAGCAACCTGGACTGGTGAATGTTCTTTCCCAGGGAAAATGACCAAAGGATGTGCCTAGGGGCCCCTGGCCCTGGGCTGGGGCCTGACTGCAAAGAATCCCTATATCGAAGGATGGGTCGCAGACCAAAATTGTCCCCACCTGAAATTTCTGCTTCCCAGATAGACCGAAGGGAGCCCTACAAACTGACATCGGCAACCTGGACTGGTGAGTTTTCTTTCCCAGGGAAAATGGTCAAAGGATGTGCCCAGGGGCCCCTGGCACTGGGCTTGGGCCTGAATGCAAATAATCCTTATATCAAAGGATGGACCCCAGACCGAATTGTCCCCTCCTCAAAGTTGTGCTGCCCTGATAGACCCAAGGGAGCCCTACAAACTGACATCAGCAACCTGGACTGGTGAATTTTCTTTCCCAGGGAAAATGGCCAAAGCATGTGCCCAGTGGCCCGTGGCACTGGGCTGGCACCTGACTGCAAAGAATCCTTATATCGAAGGATGGTTCGCAGACCAAAGTTGTCCCCTCCTGAAATTTCTGCTTCCCAGATAGACCCAAGGGAGCCCTACAAACTGACATCAGCAACCTGGACTGGTGAGTTTTCTTTCCCAGGGAAAATGGCCAAAGCATGTGCCCATGGGCCCCAAGCACAGGGCTGGGACCTGACTGCAGAGAATCCTTATATTGAAGTTTGGACCCCAGACCGAAGTTGTCCCCTCCTCAAAGTTGTGCTGCCCTGATAGACCCAAGGGAGCCCTACAAACTGACATCAGCCACCTGGACTGGTGAATTTTCTTTCCCAGGGAAAATGGCCAAAGGATGTGCCCAGGGGCCCCTAGCACTGGGCTGGGACCTGAATGCAAAAAATCCTTATATCGAAGGATGGACCCCAGACTGAAGTTGTCCCCTCCTCAAAGTTGTGCTTCCCTGATAGACCCAAGGGAGCTCTACAAACTGACATCAGCAACCTGGACTGGTGAATTTATTTTCCCCGGGAAAATGGCCAAAGGATATGCCCAGGGGCCCCTGGCCCAGAGCTCGGGCCTGACTGTAAAGAATCCCTATATCGAAGGATGGATCACAGAACAAAATTGTCCCCTCCTCAAAGTTGTGCTGCCCTGATAGACCCAAGGGAGCCCTACAAACTGACATCAGCAACCTGGACTGGTGAGTTTTCTTTCCCAGGGAAAATGACCAAAGGATGTGCCCAGGGGCCCCTGGCCCTGGGCTGGGGCCTGACTGCAAATAATCCTTATATCGAAGGATGGATCGCAGACCGAAGTTGTCCCCATCTCATACTTGTGCTGCTCTGATAGACCCAAGGGAGCCATACAAACTGACATCAGCAACCTGGACTGGTGAGTTTTCTTTCCCAGGGAAAATGGCCAAAGGATGTGCCCTGGGGCCCCTGGCCCTCGGCGGGGGCCTGAATGCAAAAAATCCTTATATCGAAGGATGGACCCCAGACCGAAGTTGTCCCCTCCTCAAAGTTGTGCTGCCCTCATAGACCCAAGGGAGCCGTACAAAGTGACATCAGCAACCTGGACTGGTGAATTTTCTCTCCCAGGGAAAATGGCCAAAGGATGTGCCCAGCGGCCCCAGGAACTGGGATGGGGCCTGACTGTAAAGAATCCTTATATCGTAGGATGGACCCGAGACTGAAGTTGTCCCCATCTCATACTTGTGCTTCCCTAATAGACCCAAGGGAGGCCTACAAACTGACATCGGCAACCTGGACTGGTGAGTTTTCTTTCCCAGGGAAAATGGCCAAAGTATGTGCCCAGGAGCCCCAAGAACAGGGCTGGGACCTTACTGCAAAGAATCCCTATATCGAAGGATGGATCACAGACCAAAATTGTCCGCTCCTCAAATTTCTGCTGACCAGATAGACCCAAGGGAGCCCTATAAACTGACATCAGCAACCTGGACTGGTGAGTTTTCTTTCCCAGGGAAAATGGCCAAAGGGTGTGCCCAAGTGCGCCTGGACCCTGGCTTGGACCAGACTGAAAAAAATCCTTATATCGAAGGATGGACCCCAGACCGAAGTTGTCCCTTCCTCAAATTTCTGCTGCCCTGTTAGACCCAAGGGAGCCCTACTAACTGACATCAGGAACCTGGACTGGTGAGTTTTCTTTCCCAGGGAAAATGGCCAAAGGATGTGCCCTGGGGCCCCTGGCACTTGGCTGGGATCTCCTTGCAGAAAGTCCCGACATTTATGGATGGACCCCAGACCAAAATCCTCCCCACCTCAAACTTATGCTTCCTTGATACGCCGAAGAGTACCGTACAAACTGACATCAGGAACCTGGACTGGTGAATTTTAAATCTCAGGGAAAAGGGCCAGAGTGTGTGTCTAGAGGTCACTGGCCTTCAGCTGGTGGCTGACCTTAAGAAATCCAAACATCGAAGGAAGTATCCCAAACACCATCCGATTCCACCTCCTTCATCAGGAAGAAGTCAAACCCAGCAAAGTTGTCTCGGAACACCTTCAATAAAGCATGCCAGCAGTGCATTGAAAAGGCAGGGAGCTTTAGCCACCGTCCTCTAGCAGTCGCGAAGCTGTGCACACAATGTCGTCTCCCTGCGGCAACGTTCTTCGCCCTCTTGCAAGCTACCGCTCTGTCCGGCTCCCGGAGCAGGAGAAGCGGCTGCTTCGCGCACACAACAGCGGAGCGGCAGCCCTACGCTCCGAAGCGCTGCTTCAGCCGAAAGACGCCGGCCACCGGCGCTTGACTTCGGACAGCTCCGGAGAGCCGTAGTGTGCGTCTACAACTACACTGCATCATAGCGAAAAGCTTTGGCAGTGTGTCTCGCAAGGAGATAGCTTAGGAGCGCAGCGCACTTATGCCTCCCTTGTCCAGAAACACGATTTTACTGCACACTCCAAAAACAGTACTCTTCCCAGGGCAATATATAAGCTGCTTTCTGATGGCCGTGATCTTTCGATTACTCTTGCCCAGCTCGTTGTTTTAACGTGCACATGCCGTCCTGGAATTCAGTGCACAGTGAAAGCAATCGCAAAAGTCCAGCAGCTGCTGACTCCCAAACACAAGGCGCTGGCTATGTTCTTGCTTCTCGACAACTCAACGCAGCCCTTCATTTCTGCAGTTGCCATCGAGGTCTCTGCATCTCGGAGACTCAGAGGACGAGCACGAGTTTCCCACGAGGGGCTGCATCAAGAGGAATTCAAAACTCAGGAAAATTGTCTTTGAATACCTTCCATAGGATGCTAGAAGGGAATTGAAGAGGCAGGCGAGCGGCCACCACCGTCCTCTAGCAGTCCTTAGGGTGTGCGCAAAAGCCCGGTGCTCTTCGGCTTCGTTCTTCGCCCCCGTACAAGCTACCGCTCTGTCCGGCTCCCGGAGCAGGAGAAGCGGCTGCTTCGCGCACACAACAGCGGAGCGGCAGCCCTACGCTCCGAAGCGCTGCTTCAGCCGAAAGACGCCGGCCACCGGCGCTTGGCTTCGGACAGCTCCGGAGAGCCGTAGTGTGCGTCTGCACTAGACTGCATCATAGCGAAAAGCTTTGGCAGTGTGTCTCGCAAGGAGATAGCTTAGGAGCGCAGCGCACTTATGCCTCCCTTGTCCAGAAACACGATTTTACTGCACACTCCAAAAACAGTACTCTTCCCAGGGCAATATGCCAGATGCTCTCTGATGCCCGTGCTCCCTTCCTACTCTTGCCCAGCTCGTTGTTTTAACGTGCACATGCCGTCCTGGAATTCAGTGCACAGTGAAAGCAATCGCAAAAGTCCAGCAGCTGCTGACTCCCAAACACAAGGCGCTGGCTATGTTCTTGCTACTCGACGACTCAACGCAGCCCTTCATTTCTGCAGTTGCCATCGAGGTCTCTGCATGTCAGAGACTCAGAGGACGAGCACGAGTTTCCCACGAGGGGCTGCATCAGGAGGAATTCAAAACTCAGGGAATTTGTCCTGGAACACCTTCCATAAGGATGCTAGAAGGGAATTGAAGAGGCAGGCGAGCGGCCACCACCGTCCTCTAGCAGTCCTTAGGGTGCGCGCAGAAGCCCGGTGCTCTGCGGCTTCGTTCTTCGCCCTCGTGCAAGCTACCGCTCTGTCCGGCTCCCGGAGCAGGAGAAGCGGCTGCTTCGCGCACACAACAGCGGAGCGGCAGCCCTACGCTCCGAAGCGCTGCTTCAGCCGAAAGACGCCGGCCACCGGCGCTTCGCTTCGGACAGCTCCGGAGAGCCGTAGTGTGCGTCTGCACTAGACTGCATCATAGCGAAAAGCTTTGACAGTGTGTCTCGCAGGGAGATAGCTTAGGAGCGCAGCGCACTTATGCCTCCCTTGTCCAGAAACACGGATTTGCTGCACACTCCAAAAACACTGCTCTTCCCAGGGCAATATATAAGCTGCTTTCTGATGGCCGTGATCCCTCCCTGCTCTTGCCCAGCTGGTTGTTGCAGCGTGCACATGCCGTCCTGGCATTCAGTGCACAGTGAAAGCAATCGCAAAAGTCCAGCAGCTGCTGACTCCCAAACACAAGGCGCTGGCTATGTTCTTGCTTCTCCACACTTCAACAGAGTCCTTCATTTCTGCAGCTGCCATCGAGTTTTCTGCATCTCGAGCCTTCTGGGACGAGCACCAATTTCCCAAGAGGGGCTGCATCAGGACGAAGTCAAAACCCAGGAAAGTTGTCTCGGAACACCTTCAATAAAGCATGCCAGCAGTGCATTGAAAAGGCAGGTAGCTTTAGCCACCGTCCTCTAGCAGTCGCAAGGCTGTGCACACAATGTCGTCTCCCTGCGGCAACGTTCTTCGCCCTCGTGCAAGCTACTGCTCTGTCCGGCTCCCGGAGCAGGAGAAGCGGCTGCTTCGCGCACACAACAGCGGAGCGGCAGCCCTACGATCCGAAGCGCTGCTTCAGCCGAAAGACGCCGGCCACCGGCGCTTGGCTTCGGACAGGTCCGGAGAGCCGTAGTGTGCGTCTGCACTAGACTGCATCCTAGCGAAAAGCTTTGGCAGTGTGTCTCGCAAGGAGATAGCTTAGGAGCGCAGCGCACTTATGCCTCCCTTGTCCAGAAACACGATTTTACTGCACACTCCAAAAACAGTACTCTTCCCAGGGCAATATATAAGCTGCTTTCTGACGGCCGTGATCTTTCGATTACTCTTGCCCAGCTCGTTGTTTTAACGTGCACATGCCGTCCTGGAATTCAGTGCACAGTGAAAGCAATCGCAAAAGTCCAGCAGCTGCTGACTCCCAAACACAAGGCGCTGGCTATGTTCTTGCTTCTCGACAACTCAACGCAGCCCTTCATTTCTGCAGTTGCCATCGAGGTCTCTGCATGTCGGAGACTCAGAGGACGAGCACGAGTTTCCCACGAGGGGCTGCATCAGGAGGAATTCAAAACTCAGGAAAATTGTCTTTGAACACCTTCCATAGGATGCTAGAAGGGAACTGAAGAGGCAGGCGAGCGGCCACCACCGTCCTCTAGCAGTCCTTAGGGTGTGCGCAAAAGCCCGGTGCTCTTCGGCTTCGTTCTTCGCCCCCGTACAAGCTACCGCTCTGTCCGGCTCCCGGAGCAGGAGAAGCGGCTGCTTCGCGCACACAACAGCGGAGCGGCAGCCCTACGCTCCGAAGCGCTGCTTCAGCCGAAAGACGCCGGCCACCGGCGCTTGGCTTCGGACAGCTCCGGAGAGCCGTAGTGTGCGTCTGCACTAGACTGCATCATAGCGAAAAGCTTTGACAGTGTGTCTCGCAGGGAGATACCTTAGGAGCGCAGCGCACTTATGCCTCCCTTGTCCAGAAACACGGATTTGCTGCACACTCCAAAAACACTGCTCTTTCCATGGTACTATGTAAGCTGCTGTCTGACGCCCGTTCTCTTCTGCCCACTCTTGCCCAGCTGGTTGTTGCAGCGTGCACGTGCCTTCCTGGCATTAAGAGCACAGTGAAAGCAATCGCAAAAGTCCAGCAGCTGCTGACTCCCAAACACAAGGCGCTTGTCTACGTTCTTGCTTCTCGACAACTCAACGCAGCCCTTCATTTCTGCAGCTGCCATCGAGTTTTCTGTATCTTGAGCCTTCTGGGACGAGCACCAATTTCCCAGGAGGGGCTGCATCAGGACGAAGTCAAAACCCAGGAAGGTTGTCTCGGAACACCTTCAATAAAGCATGCCAGCAGTGCATTGAAAAGGCAGGTAGCTTTAGCCACCGTCCTCTAGCAGTCGCGAAGCTGTGCACACAATGTCGTCTCCCTGCGGCAACGTTCTTCGCCCTCGTGCAAGCTACCGCTCTGTCCGGCTCCCGGAGCAGGAGAAGCGGCTGCTTCGCGCACACAGCAGCGGAGCGGCAGCCCTACGCTCCGAAGCGCTGCTTCAGCCGAAAGACGCCGGCCACCGGCGCTTCGCTTCGGACAGCTCCGGAGAGCCGTAGTGTGCGTCTACAACTACACTGCATCATAGCGAAAAGCTTTGGCAGTGTGTCTCGCAAGGAGATAGCTTAGGAGCGCAGCGCACTTATGCCTCCCTTGTCCAGAAACACGATTTTACTGCACACTCCAAAAACAGTACTCTTCCCAGGGCAATATGCCAGATGCTCTCTGATGCCCGTGCTCCCTTCCTACTCTTGCCCAGCTCGTTGTTTTAACGTGCACATGCCGTCCTGGAATTCAGTGCACAGTGAAAGCAATCGCAAAAGTCCAGCAGCTGCTGACTCCCAAACACAAGGCGCTGGCTATGTTCTTGCTACTCGACGACTCAACGCAGCCCTTCATTTCTGCAGTTGCCATCGAGGTCTCTGCATGTCGGAGACTCAGAGGACGAGCACGAGTTTCCCACGAGGGGCTGCATCAGGAGGAATTCAAAACTCAGGGAATTTGTCCTGGAACACCTTCCATAAGGATGCTAGAAGGGAATTGAAGAGGCAGGCGAGCGGCCACCAGCGTCCTCTAGCAGTCCTTAGGGTGCGCGCAGAAGCCCGGTGCTCTGCGGCTTCGTTCTTCGCCCTCGTGCAAGCTACCGCTCTGTCCGGCTCCCGGAGCAGGAGAAGCGGCTGCTTCGCGCACACAACAGCGGAGCGGCAGCCCTACGCTCCGAAGCGCTGCTTCAGCCGAAAGACGCCGGCCACCGGCGCTTGGCTTCGGACAGCTCCGGAGAGCCGTAGTGTGCGTCTGCACTAGACTGCATCATAGCGAAAAGCTTTGGCAGTGTGTCTCGCAAGGAGATAGCTTAGGAGCGCAGCGCACTTATGCCTCCCTTGTCCAGAAACACGATTTTACTGCACACTCCAAAAACAGTACTCTTCCCAGGGCAATATGCCAGATGCTCTCTGATGCCCGTGCTCCCTTCCTACTCTTGCCCAGCTCGTTGTTTTAACGTGCACATGCCGTCCTGGAATTCAGTGCACAGTGAAAGCAATCGCAAAAGTCCAGCAGCTGCTGACTCCCAAACACAAGGCGCTGGCTATGTTCTTGCTACTCGACGACTCAACGCAGCCCTTCATTTCTGCAGTTGCCATCGAGGTCTCTGCATGTCGGAGACTCAGAGGACGAGCACGAGTTTCCCACGAGGGGCTGCATCAGGAGGAATTCAAAACTCAGGAAAATTGTCCTGGAACACCTTCCATAAGGATGCTAGAAGGGAACTGAAGAGGCAGGCGAGCGGCCACCACCGTCCTCTAGCAGTCCTTAGGGTGCGCGCAGAAGCCCGGTGCTCTGCGGCTTCGTTCTTCGCCCTCGTGCAAGCTACCGCTCTGTCCGGCTCCCGGAGCAGGAGAAGCGGCTGCTTCGCGCACACAACAGCGGAGCGGCAGCCCTACGCTCCGAAGCGCTGCTTCAGCCGAAAGACGCCGGCCACCGGCGCTTGGCTTCGGACAGCTCCGGAGAGCCGTAGTGTGCGTCTACAACTACACTGCATCATAGCGAAAAGCTTTGGCAGTGTGTCTCGCAGAGAGATAGCTTAGGAGCGCAGCGCACTTATGCCTCCCTTGTCCAGAAACACGATTTTACTGCACACTCCAAAAACAGTACTCTTCCCAGGGCAATATGCCAGATGCTCTCTGATGCCCGTGCTCCCTTCCTACTCTTGCCCAGCTCGTTGTTTTAACGTGCACATGCCGTCCTGGAATTCAGTGCACAGTGAAAGCAATCGCAAAAGTCCAGCAGCTGCTGACTCCCAAACACAAGGCGCTGGCTATGTTCTTGCTACTCGACGACTCAACGCAGCCCTTCATTTCTGCAGTTGCCATCGAGGTCTCTGCATGTCGGAGACTCAGAGGACGAGCACGAGTTTCCCACGAGGGGCTGCATCAGGAGGAATTCAAAACTCAGGGAAATTGTCCTGGAACACCTTCCATAAGGATGCTAGAAGGGAATTGAAGAGGCAGGCGAGCGGCCACCACCGTCCTCTAGCAGTCCTTAGGGTGCGCGCAGAAGCCCGGTGCTCTGCGGCTTCGTTCTTCGCCCTCGTGCAAGCTACCGCTCTGTCCGGCTCCCGGAGCAGGAGAAGCGGCTGCTTCGCGCACACAACAGCGGAGCGGCAGCCCTACGCTCCGAAGCGCTGCTTCAGCCGAAAGACGCCGGCCACCGGCGCTTGGCTTCGGACAGCTCCGGAGAGCCGTAGTGTGGGTATGCACTAGACTGCATCATAGCGAAAAGCTTTGGCAGTGTGTCTCGCAGGGAGATAGCTTAGGAGCGCAGCGCACTTATGCCTCCCTTGTCCAGAAACACGATTTTACTGCACACTCCAAAAACAGTACTCTTCCCAGGGCAATATATAAGCTGCTTTCTGACGGCCGTGATCTTTCGATTACTCTTGCCCAGCTCGTTGTTTTAACGTGCACATGCCGTCCTGGAATTCAGTGCACAGTGAAAGCAATCGCAAAAGTCCAGCAGCTGCTGACTCCCAAACACAAGGCGCTGGCTATGTTCTTGCTTCTCGACAACTCAACGCAGCCCTTCATTTCTGCAGTTGCCATCGAGGTCTCTGCATCTCGGAGACTCAGAGGACGAGCACGAGTTTCCCACGAGGGGCTGCATCAAGAGGAATTCAAAACTCAGGAAAATTGTCTTTGAATACCTTCCATAGGATGCTAGAAGGGAATTGAAGAGGCAGGCGAGCGGCCACCACCGTCCTCTAGCAGTCCTTAGGGTGTGCGCAAAAGCCCGGTGCTCTTCGGCTTCGTTCTTCGCCCCCGTACAAGCTACCGCTCTGTCCGGCTCCCGGAGCACGAGAAGCGGCTGCTTCGCGCACACAACAGCGGAGCGGCAGCCCTACGCTCCGAAGCGCTGCTTCAGCCGAAAGACGCCGGCCACCGGCGCTTGGCTTCGGACAGCTCCGGAGAGCCGTAGTGTGCGTCTGCACTAGACTGCATCATAGCGAAAAGCTTTGGCAGTGTGTCTCGCAAGGAGATAGCTTAGGAGCGCAGCGCACTTATGCCTCCCTTGTCCAGAAACACGATTTTACTGCACACTCCAAAAACAGTACTCTTCCCAGGGCAATATGCCAGATGCTCTCTGATGCCCGTGCTCCCTTCCTACTCTTGCCCAGCTCGTTGTTTTAACGTGCACATGCCGTCCTGGAATTCAGTGCACAGTGAAAGCAATCGCAAAAGTCCAGCAGCTGCTGACTCCCAAACACAAGGCGCTGGCTATGTTCTTGCTACTCGACGACTCAACGCAGCCCTTCATTTCTGCAGTTGCCATCGAGGTCTCTGCATGTCGGAGACTCAGAGGACGAGCACGAGTTTCCCACGAGGGGCTGCATCAGGAGGAATTCAAAACTCAGGAAAATTGTCCTGGAACACCTTCCATAAGGATGCTAGAAGGGAATTGAAGAGGCAGGCGAGCGGCCACCACCGTCCTCTAGCAGTCCTTAGGGTGCGCGCAGAAGCCCGGTGCTCTGCGGCTTCATTCTTCGCCCTCGTGCAAGCTACCGCTCTGTCCGGCTCCCGGAGCAGGAGAAGCGGCTGCTTCGCGCACACAACAGCGGAGCGGCAGCCCTACGCTCCGAAGCGCTGCTTCAGCCGAAAGACGCCGGCCACCGGCGCTTCGCTTCGGACAGCTCCGGAGAGCCGTAGTGTGCGTCTGCACTAGACTGCATCATAGCGAAAAGCTTTGGCAGTGTGTCTCGCAGAGAGATAGCTTAGGAGCGCAGCGCACTTATGCCTCCCTTGTCCAGAAACACGATTTTACTGCACACTCCAAAAACAGTACTCTTCCCAGGGCAATATGCCAGATGCTCTCTGATGCCCGTGCTCCCTTCCTACTCTTGCCCAGCTCGTTGTTTTAACGTGCACATGCCGTCCTGGAATTCAGTGCACAGTGAAAGCAATCGCAAAAGTCCAGCAGCTGCTGACTCCCAAACACAAGGCGCTGGCTATGTTCTTGCTACTCGACGACTCAACGCAGCCCTTCATTTCTGCAGTTGCCATCGAGGTCTCTGCATGTCGGAGACTCAGAGGACGAGCACGAGTTTCCCACGAGGGGCTGCATCAGGAGGAATTCAAAACTCAGGGAAATTGTCCTGGAACACCTTCCATAAGGATGCTAGAAGGGAATTGAAGAGGCAGGCGAGCGGCCACCACCGTCCTCTAGCAGTCCTTAGGGTGCGCGCAGAAGCCCGGTGCTCTTCGGCTTCGTTCTTCGCCCTCGTGCAAGCTACCGCTCTGTCCGGCTCCCGGAGCAGGAGAAGCGGCTGCTTCGCGCACACAACAGCGGAGCGGCAGCCCTACGCTCCGAAGCGCTGCTTCAGCCGAAAGACGCCGGCCACCGGCGCTTGGCTTCGGACAGCTCCGGAGAGCCGTAGTGTGGGTATGCACTAGACTGCATCATAGCGAAAAGCTTTGGCAGTGTGTCTCGCAGGGAGATAGCTTAGGAGCGCAGCGCACTTATGCCTCCCTTGTCCAGAAACACGGATTTGCTGCACACTCCAAAAACACTGCTCTTCCCAGGGCAATATATAAGCTGCTTTCTGATGGCCGTGATCCCTCCCTGCTCTTGCCCAGCTGGTTGTTGCAGCGTGCACATGCCGTCCTGGCATTCAGTGCACAGTGAAAGCAATCGCAAAAGTCCAGCAGCTGCTGACTCCCAAACACAAGGCGCTGGCTATGTTCTTGCTTCTCCACACTTCAACAGAGTCCTTCATTTCTGCAGCTGCCATCGAGTTTTCTGCATCTCGAGCCTTCTGGGACGAGCACCAATTTCCCAAGAGGGGCTGCATCAGGACGAAGTCAAAACCCAGGAAAGTTGTCTCGGAACACCTTCAATAAAGCATGCCAGCAGTGCATTGAAAAGGCAGGTAGCTTTAGCCACCGTCCTCTAGCAGTCGCAAGGCTGTGCACACAATGTCGTCTCCCTGCGGCAACGTTCTTCGCCCTCGTGCAAGCTACCGCTCTGTCCGGCTCCCGGAGCAGGAGAAGCGGCTGCTTCGCGCACACAACAGCGGAGCGGCAGCCCTACGCTCCGAAGCGCTGCTTCAGCCGAAAGACGCCGGCCACCGGCGCTTGGCTTCGGACAGGTCCGGAGAGCCGTAGTGTGCGTCTGCACTAGACTGCATCCTAGCGAAAAGCTTTGGCAGTGTGTCTCGCAAGGAGATAGCTTAGGAGCGCAGCGCACTTATGCCTCCCTTGTCCAGAAACACGATTTTACTGCACACTCCAAAAACAGTACTCTTCCCAGGGCAATATATAAGCTGCTTTCTGACGGCCGTGATCTTTCGATTACTCTTGCCCAGCTCGTTGTTTTAACGTGCACATGCCGTCCTGGAATTCAGTGCACAGTGAAAGCAATCGCAAAAGTCCAGCAGCTGCTGACTCCCAAACACAAGGCGCTGGCTATGTTCTTGCTTCTCGACAACTCAACGCAGCCCTTCATTTCTGCAGTTGCCATCGAGGTCTCTGCATGTCGGAGACTCAGAGGACGAGCACGAGTTTCCCACGAGGGGCTGCATCAGGAGGAATTCAAAACTCAGGAAAATTGTCTTTGAACACCTTCCATAGGATGCTAGAAGGGAACTGAAGAGGCAGGCGAGCGGCCACCACCGTCCTCTAGCAGTCCTTAGGGTGCGCGCAAAAGCCCGGTGCTCTTCGGCTTCGTTCTTCGCCCCCGTACAAGCTACCGCTCTGTCCGGCTCCCGGAGCAGGAGAAGCGGCTGCTTCGCGCACACAACAGCGGAGCGGCAGCCCTACGCTCCGAAGCGCTGCTTCAGCCGAAAGACGCCGGCCACCGGCGCTTGGCTTCGGACAGCTCCGGAGAGCCGTAGTGTGCGTCTGCACTAGACTGCATCATAGCGAAAAGCTTTGACAGTGTGTCTCGCAGGGAGATACCTTAGGAGCGCAGCGCACTTATGCCTCCCTTGTCCAGAAACACGGATTTGCTGCACACTCCAAAAACACTGCTCTTTCCATGGTACTATGTAAGCTGCTGTCTGACGCCCGTTCTCTTCTGCCCACTCTTGCCCAGCTGGTTGTTGCAGCGTGCACGTGCCTTCCTGGCATTAAGAGCACAGTGAAAGCAATCGCAAAAGTCCAGCAGCTGCTGACTCCCAAACACAAGGCGCTTGTCTACGTTCTTGCTTCTCGACAACTCAACGCAGCCCTTCATTTCTGCAGCTGCCATCGAGTTTTCTGTATCTTGAGCCTTCTGGGACGAGCACCAATTTCCCAGGAGGGGCTGCATCAGGACGAAGTCAAAACCCAGGAAGGTTGTCTCGGAACACCTTCAATAAAGCATGCCAGCAGTGCATTGAAAAGGCAGGTAGCTTTAGCCACCGTCCTCTAGCAGTCGCGAAGCTGTGCACACAATGTCGTCTCCCTGCGGCAACGTTCTTCGCCCTCGTGCAAGCTACCGCTCTGTCCGGCTCCCGGAGCAGGAGAAGCGGCTGCTTCGCGCACACAGCAGCGGAGCGGCAGCCCTACGCTCCGAAGCGCTGCTTCAGCCGAAAGACGCCGGCCACCGGCGCTTCGCTTCGGACAGCTCCGGAGAGCCGTAGTGTGCGTCTACAACTACACTGCATCATAGAGAAAAGCTTTGGCAGTGTGTCTCGCAAGGAGATAGCTTAGGAGCGCAGCGCACTTATGCCTCCCTTGTCCAGAAACACGATTTTACTGCACACTCCAAAAACAGTACTCTTCCCAGGGCAATATGCCAGATGCTCTCTGATGCCCGTGCTCCCTTCCTACTCTTGCCCAGCTCGTTGTTTTAACGTGCACATGCCGTCCTGGAATTCAGTGCACAGTGAAAGCAATCGCAAAAGTCCAGCAGCTGCTGACTCCCAAACACAAGGCGCTGGCTATGTTCTTGCTACTCGACGACTCAACGCAGCCCTTCATTTCTGCAGTTGCCATCGAGGTCTCTGCATGTCGGAGACTCAGAGGACGAGCACGAGTTTCCCACGAGGGGGTGCATCAGGAGGAATTCAAAACTCAGGGAATTTGTCCTGGAACACCTTCCATAAGGATGCTAGAAGGGAATTGAAGAGGCAGGCGAGCGGCCACCAGCGTCCTCTAGCAGTCCTTAGGGTGCGCGCAGAAGCCCGGTGCTCTGCGGCTTCGTTCTTCGCCCTCGTGCAAGCTACCGCTCTGTCCGGCTCCCGGAGCAGGAGAAGCGGCTGCTTCGCGCACACAACAGCGGAGCGGCAGCCCTACGCTCCGAAGCGCTGCTTCAGCCGAAAGACGCCGGCCACCGGCGCTTGGCTTCGGACAGCTCCGGAGAGCCGTAGTGTGCGTCTGCACTAGACTGCATCATAGCGAAAAGCTTTGGCAGTGTGTCTCGCAAGGAGATAGCTTAGGAGCGCAGCGCACTTATGCCTCCCTTGTCCAGAAACACGATTTTACTGCACACTCCAAAAACAGTACTCTTCCCAGGGCAATATGCCAGATGCTCTCTGATGCCCGTGCTCCCTTCCTACTCTTGCCCAGCTCGTTGTTTTAACGTGCACATGCCGTCCTGGAATTCAGTGCACAGTGAAAGCAATCGCAAAAGTCCAGCAGCTGCTGACTCCCAAACACAAGGCGCTGGCTATGTTCTTGCTACTCGACGACTCAACGCAGCCCTTCATTTCTGCAGTTGCCATCGAGGTCTCTGCATGTCGGAGACTCAGAGGACGAGCACGAGTTTCCCACGAGGGGCTGCATCAGGAGGAATTCAAAACTCAGGAAAATTGTCCTGGAACACCTTCCATAAGGATGCTAGAAGGGAACTGAAGAGGCAGGCGAGCGGCCACCACCGTCCTCTAGCAGTCCTTAGGGTGCGCGCAGAAGCCCGGTGCTCTGCGGCTTCGTTCTTCGCCCTCGTGCAAGCTACCGCTCTGTCCGGCTCCCGGAGCAGGAGAAGCGGCTGCTTCGCGCACACAACAGCGGAGCGGCAGCCCTACGCTCCGAAGCGCTGCTTCAGCCGAAAGACGCCGGCCACCGGCGCTTGGCTTCGGACAGCTCCGGAGAGCCGTAGTGTGCGTCTACAACTACACTGCATCATAGCGAAAAGCTTTGGCAGTGTGTCTCGCAGAGAGATAGCTTAGGAGCGCAGCGCACTTATGCCTCCCTTGTCCAGAAACACGATTTTACTGCACACTCCAAAAACAGTACTCTTCCCAGGGCAATATGCCAGATGCTCTCTGATGCCCGTGCTCCCTTCCTACTCTTGCCCAGCTCGTTGTTTTAACGTGCACATGCCGTCCTGGAATTCAGTGCACAGTGAAAGCAATCGCAAAAGTCCAGCAGCTGCTGACTCCCAAACACAAGGCGCTGGCTATGTTCTTGCTACTCGACGACTCAACGCAGCCCTTCATTTCTGCAGTTGCCATCGAGGTCTCTGCATGTCGGAGACTCAGAGGACGAGCACGAGTTTCCCACGAGGGGCTGCATCAGGAGGAATTCAAAACTCAGGGAAATTGTCCTGGAACACCTTCCATAAGGATGCTAGAAGGGAATTGAAGAGGCAGGCGAGCGGCCACCACCGTCCTCTAGCAGTCCTTAGGGTGCGCGCAGAAGCCCGGTGCTCTTCGGCTTCGTTCTTCGCCCTCGTGCAAGCTACCGCTCTGTCCGGCTCCCGGAGCAGGAGAAGCGGCTGCTTCGCGCACACAACAGCGGAGCGGCAGCCCTACGCTCCGAAGCGCTGCTTCAGCCGAAAGACGCCGGCCACCGGCGCTTGGCTTCGGACAGCTCCGGAGAGCCGTAGTGTGGGTATGCACTAGACTGCATCATAGCGAAAAGCTTTGGCAGTGTGTCTCGCAGGGAGATAGCTTAGGAGCGCAGCGCACTTATGCCTCCCTTGTCCAGAAACACGATTTTACTGCACACTCCAAAAACAGTACTCTTCCCAGGGCAATATATAAGCTGCTTTCTGACGGCCGTGATCTTTCGATTACTCTTGCCCAGCTCGTTGTTTTAACGTGCACATGCCGTCCTGGAATTCAGTGCACAGTGAAAGCAATCGCAAAAGTCCAGCAGCTGCTGACTCCCAAACACAAGGCGCTGGCTATGTTCTTGCTTCTCGACAACTCAACGCAGCCCTTCATTTCTGCAGTTGCCATCGAGGTCTCTGCATCTCGGAGACTCAGAGGACGAGCACGAGTTTCCCACGAGGGGCTGCATCAAGAGGAATTCAAAACTCAGGAAAATTGTCTTTGAATACCTTCCATAGGATGCTAGAAGGGAATTGAAGAGGCAGGCGAGCGGCCACCACCGTCCTCTAGCAGTCCTTAGGGTGTGCGCAAAAGCCCGGTGCTCTTCGGCTTCGTTCTTCGCCCCCGTACAAGCTACCGCTCTGTCCGGCTCCCGGAGCACGAGAAGCGGCTGCTTCGCGCACACAACAGCGGAGCGGCAGCCCTACGCTCCGAAGCGCTGCTTCAGCCGAAAGACGCCGGCCACCGGCGCTTGGCTTCGGACAGCTCCGGAGAGCCGTAGTGTGCGTCTGCACTAGACTGCATCATAGCGAAAAGCTTTGGCAGTGTGTCTCGCAAGGAGATAGCTTAGGAGCGCAGCGCACTTATGCCTCCCTTGTCCAGAAACACGATTTTACTGCACACTCCAAAAACAGTACTCTTCCCAGGGCAATATGCCAGATGCTCTCTGATGCCCGTGCTCCCTTCCTACTCTTGCCCAGCTCGTTGTTTTAACGTGCACATGCCGTCCTGGAATTCAGTGCACAGTGAAAGCAATCGCAAAAGTCCAGCAGCTGCTGACTCCCAAACACAAGGCGCTGGCTATGTTCTTGCTACTCGACGACTCAACGCAGCCCTTCATTTCTGCAGTTGCCATCGAGGTCTCTGCATGTCGGAGACTCAGAGGACGAGCACGAGTTTCCCACGAGGGGCTGCATCAGGAGGAATTCAAAACTCAGGAAAATTGTCCTGGAACACCTTCCATAAGGATGCTAGAAGGGAATTGAAGAGGCAGGCGAGCGGCCACCACCGTCCTCTAGCAGTCCTTAGGGTGCGCGCAGAAGCCCGGTGCTCTGCGGCTTCATTCTTCGCCCTCGTGCAAGCTACCGCTCTGTCCGGCTCCCGGAGCAGGAGAAGCGGCTGCTTCGCGCACACAACAGCGGAGCGGCAGCCCTACGCTCCGAAGCGCTGCTTCAGCCGAAAGACGCCGGCCACCGGCGCTTCGCTTCGGACAGCTCCGGAGAGCCGTAGTGTGCGTCTGCACTAGACTGCATCATAGCGAAAAGCTTTGGCAGTGTGTCTCGCAGAGAGATAGCTTAGGAGCGCAGCGCACTTATGCCTCCCTTGTCCAGAAACACGATTTTACTGCACACTCCAAAAACAGTACTCTTCCCAGGGCAATATGCCAGATGCTCTCTGATGCCCGTGCTCCCTTCCTACTCTTGCCCAGCTCGTTGTTTTAACGTGCACATGCCGTCCTGGAATTCAGTGCACAGTGAAAGCAATCGCAAAAGTCCAGCAGCTGCTGACTCCCAAACACAAGGCGCTGGCTATGTTCTTGCTACTCGACGACTCAACGCAGCCCTTCATTTCTGCAGTTGCCATCGAGGTCTCTGCATGTCGGAGACTCAGAGGACGAGCACGAGTTTCCCACGAGGGGCTGCATCAGGAGGAATTCAAAACTCAGGGAAATTGTCCTGGAACACCTTCCATAAGGATGCTAGAAGGGAATTGAAGAGGCAGGCGAGCGGCCACCACCGTCCTCTAGCAGTCCTTAGGGTGCGCGCAGAAGCCCGGTGCTCTTCGGCTTCGTTCTTCGCCCTCGTGCAAGCTACCGCTCTGTCCGGCTCCCGGAGCAGGAGAAGCGGCTGCTTCGCGCACACAACAGCGGAGCGGCAGCCCTACGCTCCGAAGCGCTGCTTCAGCCGAAAGACGCCGGCCACCGGCGCTTGGCTTCGGACAGCTCCGGAGAGCCGTAGTGTGGGTATGCACTAGACTGCATCATAGCGAAAAGCTTTGGCAGTGTGTCTCGCAGGGAGATAGCTTAGGAGCGCAGCGCACTTATGCCTCCCTTGTCCAGAAACACGGATTTGCTGCACACTCCAAAAACACTGCTCTTCCCAGGGCAATATATAAGCTGCTTTCTGATGGCCGTGATCCCTCCCTGCTCTTGCCCAGCTGGTTGTTGCAGCGTGCACATGCCGTCCTGGCATTCAGTGCACAGTGAAAGCAATCGCAAAAGTCCAGCAGCTGCTGACTCCCAAACACAAGGCGCTGGCTATGTTCTTGCTTCTCCACACTTCAACAGAGTCCTTCATTTCTGCAGCTGCCATCGAGTTTTCTGCATCTCGAGCCTTCTGGGACGAGCACCAATTTCCCAAGAGGGGCTGCATCAGGACGAAGTCAAAACCCAGGAAAGTTGTCTCGGAACACCTTCAATAAAGCATGCCAGCAGTGCATTGAAAAGGCAGGTAGCTTTAGCCACCGTCCTCTAGCAGTCGCAAGGCTGTGCACACAATGTCGTCTCCCTGCGGCAACGTTCTTCGCCCTCGTGCAAGCTACCGCTCTGTCCGGCTCCCGGAGCAGGAGAAGCGGCTGCTTCGCGCACACAACAGCGGAGCGGCAGCCCTACGCTCCGAAGCGCTGCTTCAGCCGAAAGACGCCGGCCACCGGCGCTTGGCTTCGGACAGCTCCGGAGAGCCGTAGTGTGCGTCTGCACTAGACTGCATCCTAGCGAAAAGCTTTGGCAGTGTGTCTCGCAAGGAGATAGCTTAGGAGCGCAGCGCACTTATGCCTCCCTTGTCCAGAAACACGATTTTACTGCACACTCCAAAAACAGTACTCTTCCCAGGGCAATATATAAGCTGCTTTCTGACGGCCGTGATCTTTCGATTACTCTTGCCCAGCTCGTTGTTTTAACGTGCACATGCCGTCCTGGAATTCAGTGCACAGTGAAAGCAATCGCAAAAGTCCAGCAGCTGCTGACTCCCAAACACAAGGCGCTGGCTATGTTCTTGCTTCTCGACAACTCAACGCAGCCCTTCATTTCTGCAGTTGCCATCGAGGTCTCTGCATGTCGGAGACTCAGAGGACGAGCACGAGTTTCCCACGAGGGGCTGCATCAAGAGGAATTCAAAACTCAGGAAAATTGTCTTTGAATACCTTCCATAGGATGCTAGAAGGGAATTGAAGAGGCAGGCGAGCGGCCACCACCGTCCTCTAGCAGTCCTTAGGGTGCGCGCAGAAGCCCGGTGCTCTTCGGCTTCGTTCTTCGCCCCCGTACAAGCTACCGCTCTGTCCGGCTCCCGGAGCAGGAGAAGCGGCTGCTTCGCGCACACAACAGCGGAGCGGCAGCCCTACGCTCCGAAGCGCTGCTTCAGCCGAAAGACGCCGGCCACCGGCGCTTGGCTTCGGACAGCTCCGGAGAGCCGTAGTGTGCGTCTGCACTAGACTGCATCATAGCGAAAAGCTTTGACAGTGTGTCTCGCAGGGAGATACCTTAGGAGCGCAGCGCACTTATGCCTCCCTTGTCCAGAAACACGGATTTGCTGCACACTCCAAAAACACTGCTCTTTCCATGGTACTATGTAAGCTGCTGTCTGACGCCCGTTCTCTTCTGCCCACTCTTGCCCAGCTGGTTGTTGCAGCGTGCACGTGCCTTCCTGGCATTAAGAGCACAGTGAAAGCAATCGCAAAAGTCTAGCAGCTGCTGACTCCCAAACACAAGGCGCTTGTCTACGTTCTTGCTTCTCGACAACTCAACGCAGCCCTTCATTTCTGCAGCTGCCATCGAGTTTTCTGTATCTTGAGCCTTCTGGGACGAGCACCAATTTCCCAGGAGGGGCTGCATCAGGACGAAGTCAAAACCCAGGAAGGTTGTCTCGGAACACCTTCAATAAAGCATGCCAGCAGTGCATTGAAAAGGCAGGTAGCTTTAGCCACCGTCCTCTAGCAGTCGCGAAGCTGTGCACACAATGTCGTCTCCCTGCGGCAACGTTCTTCGCCCTCGTGCAAGCTAGCGCTCCGTCCGGCTCCCGGAGCAGGAGAAGCGGCTGCTTCGCGCACACAGCAGCGGAGCGGCAGCCCTACGCTCCGAAGCGCTGCTTCAGCCGAAAGACGCCGGCCACCGGCGCTTCGCTTCGGACAGCTCCGGAGAGCCGTAGTGTGCGTCTACAACTACACTGCATCATAGCGAAAAGCTTTGGCAGTGTGTCTCGCAAGGAGATAGCTTAGGAGCGCAGCGCACTTATGCCTCCCTTGTCCAGAAACACGATTTTACTGCACACTCCAAAAACAGTACTCTTCCCAGGGCAATATGCCAGATGCTCTCTGATGCCCGTGCTCCCTTCCTACTCTTGCCCAGCTCGTTGTTTTAACGTGCACATGCCGTCCTGGAATTCAGTGCACAGTGAAAGCAATCGCAAAAGTCCAGCAGCTGCTGACTCCCAAACACAAGGCGCTGGCTATGTTCTTGCTACTCGACGACTCAACGCAGCCCTTCATTTCTGCAGTTGCCATCGAGGTCTCTGCATGTCGGAGACTCAGAGGACGAGCACGAGTTTCCCACGAGGGGGTGCATCAGGAGGAATTCAAAACTCAGGGAATTTGTCCTGGAACACCTTCCATAAGGATGCTAGAAGGGAATTGAAGAGGCAGGCGAGCGGCCACCACCGTCCTCTAGCAGTCCTTAGGGTGCGCGCAGAAGCCCGGTGCTCTGCGGCTTCGTTCTTCGCCCTCGTGCAAGCTACCGCTCTGTCCGGCTCCCGGAGCACGAGAAGCGGCTGCTTCGCGCACACAACAGCGGAGCGGCAGCCCTACGCTCCGAAGCGCTGCTTCAGCCGAAAGACGCCGGCCACCGGCGCTTGGCTTCGGACAGCTCCGGAGAGCCGTAGTGTGCGTCTGCACTAGACTGCATCATAGCGAAAAGCTTTGGCAGTGTGTCTCGCAAGGAGATAGCTTAGGAGCGCAGCGCACTTATGCCTCCCTTGTCCAGAAACACGATTTTACTGCACACTCCAAAAACAGTACTCTTCCCAGGGCAATATGCCAGATGCTCTCTGATGCCCGTGCTCCCTTCCTACTCTTGCCCAGCTCGTTGTTTTAACGTGCACATGCCGTCCTGGAATTCAGTGCACAGTGAAAGCAATCGCAAAAGTCCAGCAGCTGCTGACTCCCAAACACAAGGCGCTGGCTATGTTCTTGCTACTCGACGACTCAACGCAGCCCTTCATTTCTGCAGTTGCCATCGAGGTCTCTGCATGTCGGAGACTCAGAGGACGAGCACGAGTTTCCCACGAGGGGCTGCATCAGGAGGAATTCAAAACTCAGGAAAATTGTCCTGGAACACCTTCCATAAGGATGCTAGAAGGGAATTGAAGAGGCAGGCGAGCGGCCACCACCGTCCTCTAGCAGTCCTTAGGGTGCGCGCAGAAGCCCGGTGCTCTGCGGCTTCGTTCTTCGCCCTCGTGCAAGCTACCGCTCTGTCCGGCTCCCGGAGCAGGAGAAGCGGCTGCTTCGCGCACACAACAGCGGAGCGGCAGCCCTACGCTCCGAAGCGCTGCTTCAGCCGAAAGACGCCGGCCACCGGCGCTTCGCTTCGGACAGCTCCGGAGAGCCGTAGTGTGCGTCTGCACTAGACTGCATCATAGCGAAAAGCTTTGGCAGTGTGTCTCGCAGAGAGATAGCTTAGGAGCGCAGCGCACTTATGCCTCCCTTGTCCAGAAACACGATTTTACTGCACACTCCAAAAACAGTACTCTTCCCAGGGCAATATGCCAGATGCTCTCTGATGCCCGTGCTCCCTTCCTACTCTTGCCCAGCTCGTTGTTTTAACGTGCACATGCCCTCCTGGAATTCAGTGCACAGTGAAAGCAATCGCAAAAGTCCAGCAGCTGCTGACTCCCAAACACAAGGCGCTGGCTATGTTCTTGCTACTCGACGACTCAACGCAGCCCTTCATTTCTGCAGTTGCCATCGAGGTCTCTGCATGTCGGAGACTCAGAGGACGAGCACGAGTTTCCCACGAGGGGCTGCATCAGGAGGAATTCAAAACTCAGGGAAATTGTCCTGGAACACCTTCCATAAGGATGCTAGAAGGGAATTGAAGAGGCAGGCGAGCGGCCACCACCGTCCTCTAGCAGTCCTTAGGGTGCGCGCAGAAGCCCGGTGCTCTTCGGCTTCGTTCTTCGCCCTCGTGCAAGCTACCGCTCTGTCCGGCTCCCGGAGCAGGAGAAGCGGCTGCTTCGCGCACACAACAGCGGAGCGGCAGCCCTACGCTCCGAAGCGCTGCTTCAGCCGAAAGACGCCGGCCACCGGCGCTTGGCTTCGGACAGCTCCGGAGAGCCGTAGTGTGGGTATGCACTAGACTGCATCATAGCGAAAAGCTTTGGCAGTGTGTCTCGCAGGGAGATAGCTTAGAAGCGCAGCGCACTTATGCCTCCCTTGTCCAGAAACACGATTTTACTGCACACTCCAAAAACAGTACTCTTCCCAGGGCAATATATAAGCTGTTTTCTGACGGCCGTGATCTTTCGATTACTCTTGCCCAGCTCGTTGTTTTAACGTGCACATGCCGTCCTGGAATTCAGTGCACAGTGAAAGCAATCGCAAAAGTCCAGCAGCTGCTGACTCCCAAACACAAGGCGCTGGCTATGTTCTTGCTTCTCGACAACTCAACGCAGCCCTTCATTTCTGCAGTTGCCATCGAGGTCTCTGCATCTCGGAGACTCAGAGGACGAGCACGAGTTTCCCACGAGGGGCTGCATCAAGAGGAATTCAAAACTCAGGAAAATTGTCTTTGAATACCTTCCATAGGATGCTAGAAGGGAATTGAAGAGGCAGGCGAGCGGCCACCACCGTCCTCTAGCAGTCCTTAGGGTGTGCGCAAAAGCCCGGTGCTCTTCGGCTTCGTTCTTCGCCCCCGTACAAGCTACCGCTCTGTCCGGCTCCCGGAGCAGGAGAAGCGGCTGCTTCGCGCACACAACAGCGGAGCGGCAGCCCTACGCTCCGAAGCGCTGCTTCAGCCGAAAGACGCCGGCCACCGGCGCTTGGCTTCGGACAGCTCCGGAGAGCCGTAGTGTGCGTCTGCACTAGACTGCATCATAGCGAAAAGCTTTGGCAGTGTGTCTCGCAAGGAGATAGCTTAGGAGCGCAGCGCACTTATGCCTCCCTTGTCCAGAAACACGATTTTACTGCACACTCCAAAAACAGTACTCTTCCCAGGGCAATATGCCAGATGCTCTCTGATGCCCGTGCTCCCTTCCTACTCTTGCCCAGCTCGTTGTTTTAACGTGCACATGCCGTCCTGGAATTCAGTGCACAGTGAAAGCAATCGCAAAAGTCCAGCAGCTGCTGACTCCCAAACACAAGGCGCTGGCTATGTTCTTGCTACTCGACGACTCAACGCAGCCCTTCATTTCTGCAGTTGCCATCGAGGTCTCTGCATGTCGGAGACTCAGAGGACGAGCACGAGTTTCCCACGAGGGGCTGCATCAGGAGGAATTCAAAACTCAGGAAAATTGTCCTGGAACACCTTCCATAAGGATGCTAGAAGGGAATTGAAGAGGCAGGCGAGCGGCCACCACCGTCCTCTAGCAGTCCTTAGGGTGCGCGCAGAAGCCCGGTGCTCTGCGGCTTCGTTCTTCGCCCTCGTGCAAGCTACCGCTCTGTCCGGCTCCCGGAGCAGGAGAAGCGGCTGCTTCGCGCACACAACAGCGGAGCGGCAGCCCTACGCTCCGAAGCGCTGCTTCAGCCGAAAGACGCCGGCCACCGGCGCTTCGCTTCGGACAGCTCCGGAGAGCCGTAGTGTGCGTCTGCACTAGACTGCATCATAGCAAAAAGCTTTGGCAGTGTGTCTCGCAGAGAGATAGCTTAGGAGCGCAGCGCACTTATGCCTCCCTTGTCCAGAAACACGATTTTACTGCACACTCCAAAAACAGTACTCTTCCCAGGGCAATATGCCAGATGCTCTCTGATGCCCGTGCTCCCTTCCTACTCTTGCCCAGCTCGTTGTTTTAACGTGCACATGCCGTCCTGGAATTCAGTGCACAGTGAAAGCAATCGCAAAAGTCCAGCAGCTGCTGACTCCCAAACACAAGGCGCTGGCTATGTTCTTGCTACTCGACTACTCAACGCAGCCCTTCATTTCTGCAGTTGCCATCGAGGTCTCTGCATGTCGGAGACTCAGAGGACGAGCACGAGTTTCCCACGAGGGGCTGCATCAGGAGGAATTCAAAACTCAGGAAAATTGTCCTGGAACACCTTCCATAAGGATGCTAGAAGGGAATTGAAGAGGCAGGCGAGCGGCCACCACCGTCCTCTAGCAGTCCTTAGGGTGCGCGCAGAAGCCCGGTGCTCTTCGGCTTCGTTCTTCGCCCTCGTGCAAGCTACCGCTCTGTCCGGCTCCCGGAGCAGGAGAAGCGGCTGCTTCGCGCACACAACAGCGGAGCGGCAGCCCTACGCTCCGAAGCGCTGCTTCAGCCGAAAGACGCCGGCCACCGGCGCTTGGCTTCGGACAGCTCCGGAGAGCCGTAGTGTGGGTATGCACTAGACTGCATCATAGCGAAAAGCTTTGGCAGTGTGTCTCGCAGGGAGATAGCTTAGGAGCGCAGCGCACTTATGCCTCCCTTGTCCAGAAACACGATTTTACTGCACACTCCAAAAACAGTACTCTTCCCAGGGCAATATATAAGCTGCTTTCTGACGGCCGTGATCTTTCGATTACTCTTGCCCAGCTCGTTGTTTTAACGTGCACATGCCGTCCTGGAATTCAGTGCACAGTGAAAGCAATCGCAAAAGTCCAGCAGCTGCTGACTCCCAAACACAAGGCGCTGGCTATGTTCTTGCTTCTCGACAACTCAACGCAGCCCTTCATTTCTGCAGTTGCCATCGAGGTCTCTGCATCTCGGAGACTCAGAGGACGAGCACGAGTTTCCCACGAGGGGCTGCATCAAGAGGAATTCAAAACTCAGGAAAATTGTCTTTGAATACCTTCCATAGGATGCTAGAAGGGAATTGAAGAGGCAGGCGAGCGGCCACCACCGTCCTCTAGCAGTCCTTAGGGTGTGCGCAAAAGCCCGGTGCTCTTCGGCTTCGTTCTTCGCCCCCGTACAAGCTACCGCTCTGTCCGGCTCCCGGAGCAGGAGAAGCGGCTGCTTCGCGCACACAACAGCGGAGCGGCAGCCCTACGCTCCGAAGCGCTGCTTCAGCCGAAAGACGCCGGCCACCGGCGCTTGGCTTCGGACAGCTCCGGAGAGCCGTAGTGTGCGTCTGCACTAGACTGCATCATAGCGAAAAGCTTTGGCAGTGTGTCTCGCAGAGAGATAGCTTAGGAGCGCAGCGCACTTATGCCTCCCTTGTCCAGAAACACGATTTTACTGCACACTCCAAAAACAGTACTCTTCCCAGGGCAATATGCCAGATGCTCTCTGATGCCCGTGCTCCCTTCCTACTCTTGCCCAGCTCGTTGTTTTAACGTGCACATGCCGTCCTGGAATTCAGTGCACAGTGAAAGCAATCGCAAAAGTCCAGCAGCTGCTGACTCCCAAACACAAGGCGCTGGCTATGTTCTTGCTACTCGACGACTCAACGCAGCCCTTCATTTCTGCAGTTGCCATCGAGGTCTCTGCATGTCGGAGACTCAGAGGACGAGCACGAGTTTCCCACGAGGGGCTGCATCAGGAGGAATTCAAAACTCAGGGAAATTGTCCTGGAACACCTTCCATAAGGATGCTAGAAGGGAATTGAAGAGGCAGGCGAGCGGCCACCACCGTCCTCTAGCAGTCCTTAGGGTGCGCGCAGAAGCCCGGTGCTCTTCGGCTTCGTTCTTCGCCCTCGTGCAAGCTACCGCTCTGTCCGGCTCCCGGAGCAGGAGAAGCGGCTGCTTCGCGCACACAACAGCGGAGCGGCAGCCCTACGCTCCGAAGCGCTGCTTCAGCCGAAAGACGCCGGCCACCGGCGCTTGGCTTCGGACAGCTCCGGAGAGCCGTAGTGTGGGTATGCACTAGACTGCATCATAGCGAAAAGCTTTGGCAGTGTGTCTCGCAGGGAGATAGCTTAGAAGCGCAGCGCACTTATGCCTCCCTTGTCCAGAAACACGATTTTACTGCACACTCCAAAAACAGTACTCTTCCCAGGGCAATATATAAGCTGTTTTCTGACGGCCGTGATCTTTCGATTACTCTTGCCCAGCTCGTTGTTTTAACGTGCACATGCCGTCCTGGAATTCAGTGCACAGTGAAAGCAATCGCAAAAGTCCAGCAGCTGCTGACTCCCAAACACAAGGCGCTGGCTATGTTCTTGCTTCTCGACAACTCAACGCAGCCCTTCATTTCTGCAGTTGCCATCGAGGTCTCTGCATCTCGGAGACTCAGAGGACGAGCACGAGTTTCCCACGAGGGGCTGCATCAAGAGGAATTCAAAACTCAGGAAAATTGTCTTTGAATACCTTCCATAGGATGCTAGAAGGGAATTGAAGAGGCAGGCGAGCGGCCACCACCGTCCTCTAGCAGTCCTTAGGGTGTGCGCAAAAGCCCGGTGCTCTTCGGCTTCGTTCTTCGCCCCCGTACAAGCTACCGCTCTGTCCGGCTCCCGGAGCAGGAGAAGCGGCTGCTTCGCGCACACAACAGCGGAGCGGCAGCCCTACGCTCCGAAGCGCTGCTTCAGCCGAAAGACGCCGGCCACCGGCGCTTCGCTTCGGACAGCTCCGGAGAGCCGTAGTGTGCGTCTGCACTAGACTGCATCATAGCGAAAAGCTTTGGCAGTGTGTCTCGCAAGGAGATAGCTTAGGAGCGCAGCGCACTTATGCCTCCCTTGTCCAGAAACACGATTTTACTGCACACTCCAAAAACAGTACTCTTCCCAGGGCAATATGCCAGATGCTCTCTGATGCCCGTGCTCCCTTCCTACTCTTGCCCAGCTCGTTGTTTTAACGTGCACATGCCCTCCTGGAATTCAGTGCACAGTGAAAGCAATCGCAAAAGTCCAGCAGCTGCTGACTCCCAAACACAAGGCGCTGGCTATGTTCTTGCTACTCGACGACTCAACGCAGCCCTTCATTTCTGCAGTTGCCATCGAGGTCTCTGCATGTCGGAGACTCAGAGGACGAGCACGAGTTTCCCACGAGGGGCTGCATCAGGAGGAATTCAAAACTCAGGAAAATTGTCCTGGAACACCTTCCATAAGGATGCTAGAAGGGAATTGAAGAGGCAGGCGAGCGGCCACCACCGTCCTCTAGCAGTCCTTAGGGTGCGCGCAGAAGCCCGGTGCTCTGCGGCTTCGTTCTTCGCCCTCGTGCAAGCTACCGCTCTGTCCGGCTCCCGGAGCAGGAGAAGCGGCTGCTTCGCGCACACAACAGCGGAGCGGCAGCCCTACGCTCCGAAGCGCTGCTTCAGCCGAAAGACGCCGGCCACCGGCGCTTGGCTTCGGACAGCTCCGGAGAGCCGTAGTGTGCGTCTGCACTAGACTGCATCATAGCGAAAAGCTTTGGCAGTGTGTCTCGCAGAGAGATAGCTTAGGAGCGCAGCGCACTTATGCCTCCCTTGTCCAGAAACACGATTTTACTGCACACTCCAAAAACAGTACTCTTCCCAGGGCAATATGCCAGATGCTCTCTGATGCCCGTGCTCCCTTCCTACTCTTGCCCAGCTCGTTGTTTTAACGTGCACATGCCGTCCTGGAATTCAGTGCACAGTGAAAGCAATCGCAAAAGTCCAGCAGCTGCTGACTCCCAAACACAAGGCGCTGGCTATGTTCTTGCTACTCGACGACTCAACGCAGCCCTTCATTTCTGCAGTTGCCATCGAGGTCTCTGCATGTCGGAGACTCAGAGGACGAGCACGAGTTTCCCACGAGGGGCTGCATCAGGAGGAATTCAAAACTCAGGGAAATTGTCCTGGAACACCTTCCATAAGGATGCTAGAAGGGAATTGAAGAGGCAGGCGAGCGGCCACCACCGTCCTCTAGCAGTCCTTAGGGTGCGCGCAGAAGCCCGGTGCTCTTCGGCTTCGTTCTTCGCCCTCGTGCAAGCTACCGCTCTGTCCGGCTCCCGGAGCAGGAGAAGCGGCTGCTTCGCGCACACAACAGCGGAGCGGCAGCCCTACGCTCCGAAGCGCTGCTTCAGCCGAAAGACGCCGGCCACCGGCGCTTGGCTTCGGACAGCTCCGGAGAGCCGTAGTGTGGGTATGCACTAGACTGCATCATAGCGAAAAGCTTTGGCAGTGTGTCTCGCAGGGAGATAGCTTAGGAGCGCAGCGCACTTATGCCTCCCTTGTCCAGAAACACGATTTTACTGCACACTCCAAAAACAGTACTCTTCCCAGGGCAATATATAAGCTGCTTTCTGACGGCCGTGATCTTTCGATTACTCTTGCCCAGCTCGTTGTTTTAACGTGCACATGCCGTCCTGGAATTCAGTGCACAGTGAAAGCAATCGCAAAAGTCCAGCAGCTGCTGACTCCCAAACACAAGGCGCTGGCTATGTTCTTGCTTCTCGACAACTCAACGCAGCCCTTCATTTCTGCAGTTGCCATCGAGGTCTCTGCATCTCGGAGACTCAGAGGACGAGCACGAGTTTCCCACGAGGGGCTGCATCAAGAGGAATTCAAAACTCAGGAAAATTGTCTTTGAATACCTTCCATAGGATGCTAGAAGGGAATTGAAGAGGCAGGCGAGCGGCCACCACCGTCCTCTAGCAGTCCTTAGGGTGTGCGCAAAAGCCCGGTGCTCTTCGGCTTCGTTCTTCGCCCCCGTACAAGCTACCGCTCTGTCCGGCTCCCGGAGCAGGAGAAGCGGCTGCTTCGCGCACACAACAGCGGAGCGGCAGCCCTACGCTCCGAAGCGCTGCTTCAGCCGAAAGACGCCGGCCACCGGCACTTCGCTTCGGACAGCTCCGGAGAGCCGTAGTGTGCGTCTGCACTAGACTGCATCATAGCGAAAAGCTTTGGCAGTGTGTCTCGCAAGGAGATAGCTTAGGAGCGCAGCGCACTTATGCCTCCCTTGTCCAGAAACACGATTTTACTGCACACTCCAAAAACAGTACTCTTCCCAGGGCAATATGCCAGATGCTCTCTGATGCCCGTGCTCCCTTCCTACTCTTGCCCAGCTCGTTGTTTTAACGTGCACATGCCGTCCTGGAATTCAGTGCACAGTGAAAGCAATCGCAAAAGTCCAGCAGCTGCTGACTCCCAAACACAAGGCGCTGGCTATGTTCTTGCTACTCGACGACTCAACGCAGCCCTTCATTTCTGCAGTTGCCATCGAGGTCTCTGCATGTCGGAGACTCAGAGGACGAGCACGAGTTTCCCACGAGGGGGTGCATCAGGAGGAATTCAAAACTCAGGGAATTTGTCCTGGAACACCTTCCATAAGGATGCTAGAAGGGAATTGAAGAGGCAGGCGAGCGGCCACCACCGTCCTCTAGCAGTCCTTAGGGTGCCCGCAGAAGCCCGGTTCTCTGCGGCTTCGTTCTTCGCCCTCGTGCAAGCTACCGCTCTGTCCGGCTCCCGGAGCAGGAGAAGCGGCTGCTTCGCGCACACAACAGCGGAGCGGCAGCCCTACGCTCCGAAGCGCTGCTTCAGCCGAAAGACGCCGGCCACCGGCGCTTGGCTTCGGACAGCTCCGGAGAGCCGTAGTGTGCGTCTGCACTAGACTGCATCATAGCGAAAAGCTTTGACAGTGTGTCTCGCAGGGAGATAGCTTAGGAGCGCAGCGCACTTATGCCTCCCTTGTCCAGAAACACGGATTTGCTGCACACTCCAAAAACACTGCTCTTCCCAGGGCAATATATAAGCTGCTTTCTGATGGCCGTGATCCCTCCCTGCTCTTGCCCAGCTGGTTGTTGCAGCGTGCACATGCCGTCCTGGAATTCAGTGCACAGTGAAAGCAATCGCAAAAGTCCAGCAGCTGCTGACTCCCAAACACAAGGCGCTGGCTATGTTCTTGCTTCTCCACACTTCAACAGAGTCCTTCATTTCTGCAGCTGCCATCGAGTTTTCTGCATCTCGAGCCTTCTGGGACGAGCACCAATTTCCCAAGAGGGGCTGCATCAGGACGAAGTCAAAACCCAGGAAAGTTGTCTCGGAACACCTTCAATAAAGCATGCCAGCAGTGCATTGAAAAGGCAGGTAGCTTTAGCCACCGTCCTCTAGCAGTCGCAAGGCTGTGCACACAATGTCGTCTCCCTGCGGCAACGTTCTTCGCCCTCGTGCAAGCTACCGCTCTGTCCGGCTCCCGGAGCAGGAGAAGCGGCTGCTTCGCGCACACAACAGCGGAGCGGCAGCCCTACGATCCGAAGCGCTGCTTCAGCCGAAAGACGCCGGCCACCGGCGCTTCGCTTCGGACAGCTCCGGAGAGCCGTAGTGTGCGTCTGCACTAGACTGCATCCTAGCGAAAAGCTTTGGCAGTGTGTCTCGCAAGGAGATAGCTTAGGAGCGCAGCGCACTTATGCCTCCCTTGTCCAGAAACACGATTTTACTGCACACTCCAAAAACAGTACTCTTCCCAGGGCAATATATAAGCTGCTTTCTGACGGCCGTGATCTTTCGATTACTCTTGCCCAGCTCGTTGTTTTAACGTGCACATGCCGTCCTGGAATTCAGTGCACAGTGAAAGCAATCGCAAAAGTCCAGCAGCTGCTGACTCCCAAACACAAGGCGCTGGCTATGTTCTTGCTTCTCGACAACTCAACGCAGCCCTTCATTTCTGCAGTTGCCATCGAGGTCTCTGCATGTCGGAGACTCAGAGGACGAGCACGAGTTTCCCACGAGGGGCTGCATCAGGAGGAATTCAAAACTCAGGAAAATTGTCTTTGAACACCTTCCATAGGATGCTAGAAGGGAACTGAAGAGGCAGGCGAGCGGCCACCACCGTCCTCTAGCAGTCCTTAGGGTGTGCGCAAAAGCCCGGTGCTCTTCGGCTTCGTTCTTCGCCCCCGTACAAGCTACCGCTCTGTCCGGCTCCCGGAGCAGGAGAAGCGGCTGCTTCGCGCACACAACAGCGGAGCGGCAGCCCTACGCTCCGAAGCGCTGCTTCAGCCGAAAGACGCCGGCCACCGGCGCTTGGCTTCGGACAGCTCCGGAGAGCCGTAGTGTGCGTCTGCACTAGACTGCATCATAGCGAAAAGCTTTGACAGTGTGTCTCGCAGGGAGATACCTTAGGAGCGCAGCGCACTTATGCCTCCCTTGTCCAGAAACACGATTTTACTGCACACTCCAAAAACAGTACTCTTCCCAGGGCAATATATAAGCTGCTTTCTGATGGCCGTGATCTTTCGATTACTCTTGCCCAGCTCGTTGTTTTAACGTGCACATGCCGTCCTGGAATTCAGTGCACAGTGAAAGCAATCGCAAAAGTCCAGCAGCTGCTGACTCCCAAACACAAGGCGCTGGCTATGTTCTTGCTTCTCCACACTTCAACAGAGTCCTTCATTTCTGCAGCTGCCATCGAGTTTTCTGTATCTTGAGCCTTCTGGGACGAGCACCAATTTCCCAGGAGGGGCTGCATCAGGACGAAGTCAAAACCCAGGAAGGTTGTCTCGGAACACCTTCAATAAAGCATGCCAGCAGTGCATTGAAAAGGCAGGTAGCTTTAGCCACCGTCCTCTAGCAGTCGCGAAGCTGTGCACACAATGTCGTCTCCCTGCGGCAACGTTCTTCGCCCTCGTGCAAGCTAGCGCTCTGTCCGGCTCCCGGAGCAGGAGAAGCGGCTGCTTCGCGCACACAAGAGCGGAGCGGCAGCCCTACGCTCCGAAGCGCTGCTTCAGCCGAAAGACGCCGGCCACCGGCGCTTCGCTTCGGACAGCTCCGGAGAGCCGTAGTGTGCGTCTACAACTACACTGCATCATAGCGAAAAGCTTTGGCAGTGTGTCTCGCAAGGAGATAGCTTAGGAGCGCAGCGCACTTATGCCTCCCTTGTCCAGAAACACGATTTTACTGCACACTCCAAAAACAGTACTCTTCCCAGGGCAATATGCCAGATGCTCTCTGATGCCCGTGCTCCCTTCCTACTCTTGCCCAGCTCGTTGTTTTAACGTGCACATGCCGTCCTGGAATTCAGTGCACAGTGAAAGCAATCGCAAAAGTCCAGCAGCTGCTGACTCCCAAACACAAGGCGCTGGCTATGTTCTTGCTACTCGACGACTCAACGCAGCCCTTCATTTCTGCAGTTGCCATCGAGGTCTCTGCATGTCGGAGACTCAGAGGACGAGCACGAGTTTCCCACGAGGGGCTGCATCAGGAGGAATTCAAAACTCAGGGAATTTGTCCTGGAACACCTTCCATAAGGATGCTAGAAGGGAATTGAAGAGGCAGGCGAGCGGCCACCACCGTCCTCTAGCAGTCCTTAGGGTGCGCGCAGAAGCCCGGTGCTCTGCGGCTTCGTTCTTCGCCCTCGTGCAAGCTACCGCTCTGTCCGGCTCCCGGAGCAGGAGAAGCGGCTGCTTCGCGCACACAACAGCGGAGCGGCAGCCCTACGCTCCGAAGCGCTGCTTCAGCCGAAAGACGCCGGCCACCGGCGCTTGGCTTCGGACAGCTCCGGAGATCCGTAGTGTGCGTCTGCACTAGACTGCATCATAGCGAAAAGCTTTGGCAGTGTGTCTCGCAAGGAGATAGCTTAGGAGCGCAGCGCACTTATGCCTCCCTTGTCCAGAAACACGATTTTACTGCACACTCCAAAAACAGTACTCTTCCCAGGGCAATATGCCAGATGCTCTCTGATGCCCGTGCTCCCTTCCTACTCTTGCCCAGCTCGTTGTTTTAACGTGCACATGCCGTCCTGGAATTCAGTGCACAGTGAAAGCAATCGCAAAAGTCCAGCAGCTGCTGACTCCCAAACACAAGGCGCTGGCTATGTTCTTGCTACTCGACGACTCAACGCAGCCCTTCATTTCTGCAGTTGCCATCGAGGTCTCTGCATGTCGGAGACTCAGAGGACGAGCACGAGTTTCCCACGAGGGGCTGCATCAGGAGGAATTCAAAACTCAGGGAAATTGTCCTGGAACACCTTCCATAAGGATGCTAGAAGGGAATTGAAGAGGCAGGCGAGCGGCCACCACCGTCCTCTAGCAGTCCTTAGGGTGCGCGCAGAAGCCCGGTGCTCTGCGGCTTCGTTCTTCGCCCTCGTGCAAGCTACCGCTCTGTCCGGCTCCCGGAGCAGGAGAAGCGGCTGCTTCGCGCACACAACAGCGGAGCGGCAGCCCTACGCTCCGAAGCGCTGCTTCAGCCGAAAGACGCCGGCCACCGGCGCTTCGCTTCGGACAGCTCCGGAGAGCCGTAGTGTGCGTCTGCACTAGACTGCATCATAGCGAAAAGCTTTGGCAGTGTGTCTCGCAAGGAGATAGCTTAGGAGCGCAGCGCACTTATGCCTCCCTTGTCCAGAAACACGATTTTACTGCACACTCCAAAAACAGTACTCTTCCCAGGGCAATATGCCAGATGCTCTCTGATGCCCGTGCTCCCTTCCTACTCTTGCCCAGCTCGTTGTTTTAACGTGCACATGCCGTCCTGGAATTCAGTGCACAGTGAAAGCAATCGCAAAAGTCCAGCAGCTGCTGACTCCCAAACACAAGGCGCTGGCTATGTTCTTGCTACTCGACGACTCAACGCAGCCCTTCATTTCTGCAGTTGCCATCGAGGTCTCTGCATGTCGGAGACTCAGAGGACGAGCACGAGTTTCCCACGAGGGGCTGCATCAGGAGGAATTCAAAACTCAGGGAAATTGTCCTGGAACACCTTCCATAAGGATGCTAGAAGAGAATTGAAGAGGCAGGCGAACGGCCACCACCGTCCTCTAGCAGTCCTTAGGGTGCGCGCAGAAGCCCGGTGCTCTTCGGCTTCGTTCTTCGCCCTCGTGCAAGCTACCGCTCTGTCCGGCTCCCGGAGCAGGAGAAGCGGCTGCTTCGCGCACACAACAGCGGAGCGGCAGCCCTACGCTCCGAAGCGCTGCTTCAGCCGAAAGACGCCGGCCACCGGCGCTTGGCTTCGGACAGCTCCGGAGAGCCGTAGTGTGGGTATGCACTAGACTGCATCATAGCGAAAAGCTTTGGCAGTGTGTCTCGCAGGGAGATAGCTTAGGAGCGCAGCGCACTTATGCCTCCCTTGTCCAGAAACACGATTTTACTGCACACTCCAAAAACAGTACTCTTCCCAGGGCAATATATAAGCTGCTTTCTGATGGCCGTGATCTTTCGATTACTCTTGCCCAGCTCGTTGTTTTAACGTACAGATGCCGTCCTGGAATTCAGTGCACAGTGAAAACAATCGCAAAAGTCCAGCAGCTGCTGACTCCCAAACACAAGGCGCTGGCTATGTTCTTGCTTCTCGACAACTCAACGCAGCCCTTCATTTCTGCAGTTGCCATCGAGGTCTCTGCATGTCGGAGACTCAGAGGACGAGCACGAGTTTCCCACGAGGGGCTGCATCAGGAGGAATTCAAAACTCAGGAAAATTGTCTTTGAACACCTTCCATAGGATGCTAGAAGGGAACTGAAGAGGCAGGCGAGCGGCCACCACCGTCCTCTAGCAGTCCTTAGGGTGTGCGCAAAAGCCCGGTGCTCTTCGGCTTCGTTCTTCGCCCCCGTACAAGCTACCGCTCTGTCCGGCTCCCGGAGCAGGAGAAGCGGCTGCTTCGCGCACACAACAGCGGAGCGGCAGCCCTACGCTCCGAAGCGCTGCTTCAGCCGAAAGACGCCGGCCACCGGCGCTTGGCTTCGGACAGCTCCGGAGAGCCGTAGTGTGCGTCTGCACTAGACTGCATCATAGCGAAAAGCTTTGACAGTGTGTCTCGCAGGGAGATACCTTAGGAGCGCAGCGCACTTATGCCTCCCTTGTCCAGAAACACGGATTTGCTGCACACTCCAAAAACACTGCTCTTTCCATGGTACTATGTAAGCTGCTGTCTGACGCCCGTTCTCTTCTGCCCACTCTTGCCCAGCTGGTTGTTGCAGCGTGCACGTGCCTTCCTGGCATTAAGAGCACAGTGAAAGCAATCGCAAAAGTCTAGCAGCTGCTGACTCCCAAACACAAGGCGCTTGTCTACGTTCTTGCTTCTCGACAACTCAACGCAGCCCTTCATTTCTGCAGCTGCCATCGAGTTTTCTGTATCTTGAGCCTTCTGGGACGAGCACCAATTTCCCAGGAGGGGCTGCATCAGGACGAAGTCAAAACCCAGGAAGGTTGTCTCGGAACACCTTCAATAAAGCATGCCAGCAGTGCATTGAAAAGGCAGGTAGCTTTAGCCACCGTCCTCTAGCAGTCGCGAAGCTGTGCACACAATGTCGTCTCCCTGCGGCAACGTTCTTCGCCCTCGTGCAAGCTAGCGCTCCGTCCGGCTCCCGGAGCAGGAGAAGCGGCTGCTTCGCGCACACAGCAGCGGAGCGGCAGCCCTACGCTCCGAAGCGCTGCTTCAGCCGAAAGACGCCGGCCACCGGCGCTTCGCTTCGGACAGCTCCGGAGAGCCGTAGTGTGCGTCTGCACTAGACTGCATCATAGCGAAAAGCTTTGGCAGTGTGTCTCGCAAGGAGATAGCTTAGGAGCGCAGCGCACTTATGCCTCCCTTGTCCAGAAACACGATTTTACTGCACACTCCAAAAACAGTACTCTTCCCAGGGCAATATGCCAGATGCTCTCTGATGCCCGTGCTCCCTTCCTACTCTTGCCCAGCTCGTTGTTTTAACGTGCACATGCCGTCCTGGAATTCAGTGCACAGTGAAAGCAATCGCAAAAGTCCAGCAGCTGCTGACTCCCAAACACAAGGCGCTGGCTATGTTCTTGCTACTCGACGACTCAACGCAGCCCTTCATTTCTGCAGTTGCCATCGAGGTCTCTGCATGTCGGAGACTCAGAGGACGAGCACGAGTTTCCCACGAGGGGGTGCATCAGGAAAAATTCAAAACTCAGGGAATTTGTCCTGGAACACCTTCCATAAGGATGCTAGAAGGGAATTGAAGAGGCAGGCGAGCGGCCACCACCGTCCTCTAGCAGTCCTTAGGGTGCGCGCAGAAGCCCGGTGCTCTGCGGCTTCGTTCTTCGCCCTCGTGCAAGCTACCGCTCTGTCCGGCTCCCGGAGCAGGAGAAGCGGCTGCTTCGCGCACACAGCAGCGGAGCGGCAGCCCTACGCTCCGAAGCGCTGCTTCAGCCGAAAGACGCCGGCCACCGGCGCTTGGCTTCGGACAGCTCCGGAGAGCCGTAGTGTGCGTCTACAACTACACTGCATCATAGCGAAAAGCTTTGGCAGTGTGTCTCGCAAGGAGATAGCTTAGGAGCGCAGCGCACTTATGCCTCCCTTGTCCAGAAACACGATTTTACTGCACACTCCAAAAACAGTACTCTTCCCAGGGCAATATGCCAGATGCTCTCTGATGCCCGTGCTCCCTTCCTACTCTTGCCCAGCTCGTTGTTTTAACGTGCACATGCCGTCCTGGAATTCAGTGCACAGTGAAAGCAATCGCAAAAGTCCAGCAGCTGCTGACTCCCAAACACAAGGCGCTGGCTATGTTCTTGCTACTCGACGACTCAACGCAGCCCTTCATTTCTGCAGTTGCCATCGAGGTCTCTGCATGTCGGAGACTCAGAGGACGAGCA
The DNA here is from genome assembly GCF_050655825.1 of Lonchura striata. Taxonomy (NCBI): domain Eukaryota; kingdom Metazoa; phylum Chordata; class Aves; order Passeriformes; family Estrildidae; genus Lonchura; species Lonchura striata. The sequence continues at coordinate 18,153,908 of NC_140716.1, read as the reverse complement.
CGAGTTTCCCACGAGGGGCTGCATCAGGAGGAATTCAAAACTCAGGGAATTTGTCCTGGAACACCTTCCATAAGGATGCTAGAAGGGAATTGAAGAGGCAGGCGAGCGGCCACCACCGTCCTCTAGCAGTCCTTAGGGTGCGCGCAGAAGCCCGGTGCTCTGCGGCTTCGTTCTTCGCCCTCGTGCAAGCTACCGCTCTGTCCGGCTCCCGGAGCAGGAGAAGCGGCTGCTTCGCGCACACAACAGCGGAGCGGCAGCCCTACGCTCCGAAGCGCTGCTTCAGCCGAAAGACGCCGGCCACCGGCGCTTGGCTTCGGACAGCTCCGGAGAGCCGTAGTGTGCGTCTGCACTAGACTGCATCATAGCGAAAAGCTTTGGCAGTGTGTCTCGCAAGGAGATAGCTTAGGAGCGCAGCGCACTTATGCCTCCCTTGTCCAGAAACACGATTTTACTGCACACTCCAAAAACAGTACTCTTCCCAGGGCAATATGCCAGATGCTCTCTGATGCCCGTGCTCCCTTCCTACTCTTGCCCAGCTCGTTGTTTTAACGTGCACATGCCGTCCTGGAATTCAGTGCACAGTGAAAGCAATCGCAAAAGTCCAGCAGCTGCTGACTCCCAAACACAAGGCGCTGGCTATGTTCTTGCTACTCGACGACTCAACGCAGCCCTTCATTTCTGCAGTTGCCATCGAGGTCTCTGCATGTCGGAGACTCAGAGGACGAGCACGAGTTTCCCACGAGGGGCTGCATCAGGAGGAATTCAAAACTCAGGAAAATTGTCCTGGAACACCTTCCATAAGGATGCTAGAAGGGAATTGAAGAGGCAGGCGAGCGGCCACCACCGTCCTCTAGCAGTCCTTAGGGTGCGCGCAGAAGCCCGGTGCTCTGCGGCTTCGTTCTTCGCCCTCGTGCAAGCTACCGCTCTGTCCGGCTCCCGGAGCAGGAGAAGCGGCTGCTTCGCGCACACAACAGCGGAGCGGCAGCCCTACGCTCCGAAGCGCTGCTTCAGCCGAAAGACGCCGGCCACCGGCGCTTCGCTTCGGACAGCTCCGGAGAGCCGTAGTGTGCGTCTGCACTAGACTGCATCATAGCGAAAAGCTTTGGCAGTGTGTCTCGCAGAGAGATAGCTTAGGAGCGCAGCGCACTTATGCCTCCCTTGTCCAGAAACACGATTTTACTGCACACTCCAAAAACAGTACTCTTCCCAGGGCAATATGCCAGATGCTCTCTGATGCCCGTGCTCCCTTCCTACTCTTGCCCAGCTCGTTGTTTTAACGTGCACATGCCGTCCTGGAATTCAGTGCACAGTGAAAGCAATCGCAAAAGTCCAGCAGCTGCTGACTCCCAAACACAAGGCGCTGGCTATGTTCTTGCTACTCGACGACTCAACGCAGCCCTTCATTTCTGCAGTTGCCATCGAGGTCTCTGCATGTCGGAGACTCAGAGGACGAGCACGAGTTTCCCACGAGGGGCTGCATCAGGAGGAATTCAAAACTCAGGAAAATTGTCCTGGAACACCTTCCATAAGGATGCTAGAAGGGAATTGAAGAGGCAGGCGAGCGGCCACCACCGTCCTCTAGCAGTCCTTAGGGTGCGCGCAGAAGCCCGGTGCTCTTCGGCTTCGTTCTTCGCCCTCATGCAAGCTACCGCTCTGTCCGGCTCCCGGAGCAGGAGAAGCGGCTGCTTCGCGCACACAACAGCGGAGCGGCAGCCCTACGCTCCGAAGCGCTGCTTCAGCCGAAAGACGCCGGCCACCGGCGCTTGGCTTCGGACAGCTCCGGAGAGCCGTAGTGTGGGTATGCACTAGACTGCATCATAGCGAAAAGCTTTGGCAGTGTGTCTCGCAGGGAGATAGCTTAGAAGCGCAGCGCACTTATGCCTCCCTTGTCCAGAAACACGATTTTACTGCACACTCCAAAAACAGTACTCTTCCCAGGGCAATATATAAGCTGTTTTCTGACGGCCGTGATCTTTCGATTACTCTTGCCCAGCTCGTTGTTTTAACGTGCACATGCCGTCCTGGAATTCAGTGCACAGTGAAAGCAATCGCAAAAGTCCAGCAGCTGCTGACTCCCAAACACAAGGCGCTGGCTATGTTCTTGCTTCTCGACAACTCAACGCAGCCCTTCATTTCTGCAGTTGCCATCGAGGTCTCTGCATGTCGGAGACTCAGAGGACGAGCACGAGTTTCCCACGAGGGGCTGCATCAGGAGGAATTCAAAACTCAGGAAAATTGTCTTTGAACACCTTCCATAGGATGCTAGAAGGGAACTGAAGAGGCAGGCGAGCGGCCACCACCGTCCTCTAGCAGTCCTTAGGGTGTGCGCAAAAGCCCGGTGCTCTTCGGCTTCGTTCTTCGCCCCCGTACAAGCTACCGCTCTGTCCGGCTCCCGGAGCAGGAGAAGCGGCTGCTTCGCGCACACAACAGCGGAGCGGCAGCCCTACGCTCCGAAGCGCTGCTTCAGCCGAAAGACGCCGGCCACCGGCGCTTGGCTTCGGACAGCTCCGGAGAGCCGTAGTGTGCGTCTGCACTAGACTGCATCATAGCGAAAAGCTTTGACAGTGTGTCTCGCAGGGAGATACCTTAGGAGCGCAGCGCACTTATGCCTCCCTTGTCCAGAAACACGGATTTGCTGCACACTCCAAAAACACTGCTCTTTCCATGGTACTATGTAAGCTGCTGTCTGACGCCCGTTCTCTTCTGCCCACTCTTGCCCAGCTGGTTGTTGCAGCGTGCACGTGCCTTCCTGGCATTAAGAGCACAGTGAAAGCAATCGCAAAAGTCTAGCAGCTGCTGACTCCCAAACACAAGGCGCTTGTCTACGTTCTTGCTTCTCGACAACTCAACGCAGCCCTTCATTTCTGCAGCTGCCATCGAGTTTTCTGTATCTTGAGCCTTCTGGGACGAGCACCAATTTCCCAGGAGGGGCTGCATCAGGACGAAGTCAAAACCCAGGAAGGTTGTCTCGGAACACCTTCAATAAAGCATGCCAGCAGTGCATTGAAAAGGCAGGTAGCTTTAGCCACCGTCCTCTAGCAGTCGCGAAGCTGTGCACACAATGTCGTCTCCCTGCAGCAACGTTCTTCGCCCTCGTGCAAGCTAGCGCTCCGTCCGGCTCCCGGAGCAGGAGAAGCGGCTGCTTCGCGCACACAGCAGCGGAGCGGCAGCCCTACGCTCCGAAGCGCTGCTTCAGCCGAAAGACGCCGGCCACCGGCGCTTCGCTTCGGACAGCTCCGGAGAGCCGTAGTGTGCGTCTACAACTACACTGCATCATAGCGAAAAGCTTTGGCAGTGTGTCTCGCAAGGAGATAGCTTAGGAGCGCAGCGCACTTATGCCTCCCTTGTCCAGAAACACGATTTTACTGCACACTCCAAAAACAGTACTCTTCCCAGGGCAATATGCCAGATGCTCTCTGATGCCCGTGCTCCCTTCCTACTCTTGCCCAGCTCGTTGTTTTAACGTGCACATGCCCTCCTGGAATTCAGTGCACAGTGAAAGCAATCGCAAAAGTCCAGCAGCTGCTGACTCCCAAACACAAGGCGCTGGCTATGTTCTTGCTACTCGACGACTCAACGCAGCCCTTCATTTCTGCAGTTGCCATCGAGGTCTCTGCATGTCGGAGACTCAGAGGACGAGCACGAGTTTCCCACGAGGGGCTGCATCAGGAGGAATTCAAAACTCAGGGAATTTGTCCTGGAACACCTTCCATAAGGATGCTAGAAGGGAATTGAAGAGGCAGGCGAGCGGCCACCACCGTCCTCTAGCAGTCCTTAGGGTGCGCGCAGAAGCCCGGTGCTCTGCGGCTTCGTTCTTCGCCCTCGTGCAAGCTACCGCTCTGTCCGGCTCCCGGAGCAGGAGAAGCGGCTGCTTCGCGCACACAACAGCGGAGCGGCAGCCCTACGCTCCGAAGCGCTGCTTCAGCCGAAAGACGCCGGCCACCGGCGCTTGGCTTCGGACAGCTCCGGAGAGCCGTAGTGTGCGTCTGCACTAGACTGCATCATAGCGAAAAGCTTTGGCAGTGTGTCTCGCAAGGAGATAGCTTAGGAGCGCAGCGCACTTATGCCTCCCTTGTCCAGAAACACGATTTTACTGCACACTCCAAAAACAGTACTCTTCCCAGGGCAATATGCCAGATGCTCTCTGATGCCCGTGCTCCCTTCCTACTCTTGCCCAGCTCGTTGTTTTAACGTGCACATGCCGTCCTGGAATTCAGTGCACAGTGAAAGCAATCGCAAAAGTCCAGCAGCTGCTGACTCCCAAACACAAGGCGCTGGCTATGTTCTTGCTTCTCGACAACTCAACGCAGCCCTTCATTTCTGCAGTTGCCATCGAGGTCTCTGCATGTCGGAGACTCAGAGGACGAGCACGAGTTTCCCACGAGGGGCTGCATCAGGAGGAATTCAAAACTCAGGAAAATTGTCCTGGAACACCTTCCATAAGGATGCTAGAAGGGAATTGAAGAGGCAGGCGAGCGGCCACCACCGTCCTCTAGCAGTCCTTAGGGTGCGCGCAGAAGCCCGGTGCTCTGCGGCTTCGTTCTTCGCCCTCGTGCAAGCTACCGCTCTGTCCGGCTCCCGGAGCAGGAGAAGCGGCTGCTTCGCGCACACAACAGCGGAGCGGCAGCCCTACGCTCCGAAGCGCTGCTTCAGCCGAAAGACGCCGGCCACCGGCGCTTCGCTTCGGACAGCTCCGGAGAGCCGTAGTGTGCGTCTGCACTAGACTGCATCATAGCGAAAAGCTTTGGCAGTGTGTCTCGCAGAGAGATAGCTTAGGAGCGCAGCGCACTTATGCCTCCCTTGTCCAGAAACACGATTTTACTGCACACTCCAAAAACAGTACTCTTCCCAGGGCAATATGCCAGATGCTCTCTGATGCCCGTGCTCCCTTCCTACTCTTGCCCAGCTCGTTGTTTTAACGTGCACATGCCGTCCTGGAATTCAGTGCACAGTGAAAGCAATCGCAAAAGTCCAGCAGCTGCTGACTCCCAAACACAAGGCGCTGGCTATGTTCTTGCTACTCGACGACTCAACGCAGCCCTTCATTTCTGCAGTTGCCATCGAGGTCTCTGCATGTCGGAGACTCAGAGGACGAGCACGAGTTTCCCACGAGGGGCTGCATCAGGAGGAATTCAAAACTCAGGAAAATTGTCCTGGAACACCTTCCATAAGGATGCTAGAAGGGAATTGAAGAGGCAGGCGAGCGGCCACCACCGTCCTCTAGCAGTCCTTAGGGTGCGCGCAGAAGCCCGGTGCTCTTCGGCTTCGTTCTTCGCCCTCGTGCAAGCTACCGCTCTGTCCGGCTCCCGGAGCAGGAGAAGCGGCTGCTTCGCGCACACAACAGCGGAGCGGCAGCCCTACGCTCCGAAGCGCTGCTTCAGCCGAAAGACGCCGGCCACCGGCGCTTGGCTTCGGACAGCTCCGGAGAGCCGTAGTGTGGGTATGCACTAGACTGCATCATAGCGAAAAGCTTTGGCAGTGTGTCTCGCAGGGAGATAGCTTAGAAGCGCAGCGCACTTATGCCTCCCTTGTCCAGAAACACGATTTTACTGCACACTCCAAAAACAGTACTCTTCCCAGGGCAATATATAAGCTGTTTTCTGACGGCCGTGATCTTTCGATTACTCTTGCCCAGCTCGTTGTTTTAACGTGCACATGCCGTCCTGGAATTCAGTGCACAGTGAAAGCAATCGCAAAAGTCCAGCAGCTGCTGACTCCCAAACACAAGGCGCTGGCTATGTTCTTGCTTCTCGACAACTCAACGCAGCCCTTCATTTCTGCAGTTGCCATCGAGGTCTCTGCATCTCGGAGACTCAGAGGACGAGCACGAGTTTCCCACGAGGGGCTGCATCAAGAGGAATTCAAAACTCAGGAAAATTGTCTTTGAATACCTTCCATAGGATGCTAGAAGGGAATTGAAGAGGCAGGCGAGCGGCCACCACCGTCCTCTAGCAGTCCTTAGGGTGTGCGCAAAAGCCCGGTGCTCTTCGGCTTCGTTCTTCGCCCCCGTACAAGCTAGCGCTCTGTCCGGCTCCCGGAGCAGGAGAAGCGGCTGCTTCGCGCACACAACAGCGGAGCGGCAGCCCTACGCTCCGAAGCGCTGCTTCAGCCGAAAGACGCCGGCCACCGGCGCTTGGCTTCGGACAGCTCCGGAGAGCCGTAGTGTGCGTCTGCACTAGACTGCATCATAGCGAAAAGCTTTGGCAGTGTGTCTCGCAAGGAGATAGCTTAGGAGCGCAGCGCACTTATGCCTCCCTTGTCCAGAAACACGATTTTACTGCACACTCCAAAAACAGTACTCTTCCCAGGGCAATATGCCAGATGCTCTCTGATGCCCGTGCTCCCTTCCTACTCTTGCCCAGCTCGTTGTTTTAACGTGCACATGCCGTCCTGGAATTCAGTGCACAGTGAAAGCAATCGCAAAAGTCCAGCAGCTGCTGACTCCCAAACACAAGGCGCTGGCTATGTTCTTGCTACTCGACGACTCAACGCAGCCCTTCATTTCTGCAGTTGCCATCGAGGTCTCTGCATGTCGGAGACTCAGAGGACGAGCACGAGTTTCCCACGAGGGGCTGCATCAGGAGGAATTCAAAACTCAGGAAAATTGTCCTGGAACACCTTCCATAAGGATGCTAGAAGGGAATTGAAGAGGCAGGCGAGCGGCCACCACCGTCCTCTAGCAGTCCTTAGGGTGCGCGCAGAAGCCCGGTGCTCTGCGGCTTCGTTCTTCGCCCTCGTGCAAGCTACCGCTCTGTCCGGCTCCCGGAGCAGGAGAAGCGGCTGCTTCGCGCACACAACAGCGGAGCGGCAGCCCTACGCTCCGAAGCGCTGCTTCAGCCGAAAGACGCCGGCCACCGGCGCTTCGCTTCGGACAGCTCCGGAGAGCCGTAGTGTGCGTCTGCACTAGACTGCATCATAGCGAAAAGCTTTGGCAGTGTGTCTCGCAGAGAGATAGCTTAGGAGCGCAGCGCACTTATGCCTCCCTTGTCCAGAAACACGATTTTACTGCACACTCCAAAAACAGTACTCTTCCCAGGGCAATATGCCAGATGCTCTCTGATGCCCGTGCTCCCTTCCTACTCTTGCCCAGCTCGTTGTTTTAACGTGCACATGCCGTCCTGGAATTCAGTGCACAGTGAAAGCAATCGCAAAAGTCCAGCAGCTGCTGACTCCCAAACACAAGGCGCTGGCTATGTTCTTGCTTCTCGACAACTCAACGCAGCCCTTCATTTCTGCAGTTGCCATCGAGGTCTCTGCATGTCGGAGACTCAGAGGACGAGCACGAGTTTCCCACGAGGGGCTGCATCAGGAGGAATTCAAAACTCAGGAAAATTGTCTTTGAACACCTTCCATAGGATGCTAGAAGGGAACTGAAGAGGCAGGCGAGCGGCCACCACCGTCCTCTAGCAGTCCTTAGGGTGTGCGCAAAAGCCCGGTGCTCTTCGGCTTCGTTCTTCGCCCCCGTACAAGCTACCGCTCTGTCCGGCTCCCGGAGCAGGAGAAGCGGCTGCTTCGCGCACACAACAGCGGAGCGGCAGCCCTACGCTCCGAAGCGCTGCTTCAGCCGAAAGACGCCGGCCACCGGCGCTTGGCTTCGGACAGCTCCGGAGAGCCGTAGTGTGCGTCTGCACTAGACTGCATCATAGCGAAAAGCTTTGACAGTGTGTCTCGCAGGGAGATACCTTAGGAGCGCAGCGCACTTATGCCTCCCTTGTCCAGAAACACGGATTTGCTGCACACTCCAAAAACACTGCTCTTTCCATGGTACTATGTAAGCTGCTGTCTGACGCCCGTTCTCTTCTGCCCACTCTTGCCCAGCTGGTTGTTGCAGCGTGCACGTGCCTTCCTGGCATTAAGAGCACAGTGAAAGCAATCGCAAAAGTCTAGCAGCTGCTGACTCCCAAACACAAGGCGCTTGTCTACGTTCTTGCTTCTCGACAACTCAACGCAGCCCTTCATTTCTGCAGCTGCCATCGAGTTTTCTGTATCTTGAGCCTTCTGGGACGAGCACCAATTTCCCAGGAGGGGCTGCATCAGGACGAAGTCAAAACCCAGGAAGGTTGTCTCGGAACACCTTCAATAAAGCATGCCAGCAGTGCATTGAAAAGGCAGGTAGCTTTAGCCACCGTCCTCTAGCAGTCGCGAAGCTGTGCACACAATGTCGTCTCCCTGCGGCAACGTTCTTCGCCCTCGTGCAAGCTAGCGCTCCGTCCGGCTCCCGGAGCAGGAGAAGCGGCTGCTTCGCGCACACAGCAGCGGAGCGGCAGCCCTACGCTCCGAAGCGCTGCTTCAGCCGAAAGACGCCGGCCACCGGCGCTTCGCTTCGGACAGCTCCGGAGAGCCGTAGTGTGCGTCTACAACTACACTGCATCATAGCGAAAAGCTTTGGCAGTGTGTCTCGCAAGGAGATAGCTTAGGAGCGCAGCGCACTTATGCCTCCCTTGTCCAGAAACACGATTTTACTGCACACTCCAAAAACAGTACTCTTCCCAGGGCAATATGCCAGATGCTCTCTGATGCCCGTGCTCCCTTCCTACTCTTGCCCAGCTCGTTGTTTTAACGTGCACATGCCCTCCTGGAATTCAGTGCACAGTGAAAGCAATCGCAAAAGTCCAGCAGCTGCTGACTCCCAAACACAAGGCGCTGGCTATGTTCTTGCTACTCGACGACTCAACGCAGCCCTTCATTTCTGCAGTTGCCATCGAGGTCTCTGCATGTCGGAGACTCAGAGGACGAGCACGAGTTTCCCACGAGGGGCTGCATCAGGAGGAATTCAAAACTCAGGGAATTTGTCCTGGAACACCTTCCATAAGGATGCTAGAAGGGAATTGAAGAGGCAGGCGAGCGGCCACCACCGTCCTCTAGCAGTCCTTAGGGTGCGCGCAGAAGCCCGGTGCTCTGCGGCTTCGTTCTTCGCCCTCGTGCAAGCTACCGCTCTGTCCGGCTCCCGGAGCAGGAGAAGCGGCTGCTTCGCGCACACAACAGCGGAGCGGCAGCCCTACGCTCCGAAGCGCTGCTTCAGCCGAAAGACGCCGGCCACCGGCGCTTGGCTTCGGACAGCTCCGGAGAGCCGTAGTGTGCGTCTGCACTAGACTGCATCATAGCGAAAAGCTTTGGCAGTGTGTCTCGCAAGGAGATAGCTTAGGAGCGCAGCGCACTTATGCCTCCCTTGTCCAGAAACACGATTTTACTGCACACTCCAAAAACAGTACTCTTCCCAGGGCAATATGCCAGATGCTCTCTGATGCCCGTGCTCCCTTCCTACTCTTGCCCAGCTCGTTGTTTTAACGTGCACATGCCGTCCTGGAATTCAGTGCACAGTGAAAGCAATCGCAAAAGTCCAGCAGCTGCTGACTCCCAAACACAAGGCGCTGGCTATGTTCTTGCTACTCGACGACTCAACGCAGCCCTTCATTTCTGCAGTTGCCATCGAGGTCTCTGCATGTCGGAGACTCAGAGGACGAGCACGAGTTTCCCACGAGGGGCTGCATCAGGAGGAATTCAAAACTCAGGAAAATTGTCCTGGAACACCTTCCATAAGGATGCTAGAAGGGAATTGAAGAGGCAGGCGAGCGGCCACCACCGTCCTCTAGCAGTCCTTAGGGTGCGCGCAGAAGCCCGGTGCTCTGCGGCTTCGTTCTTCGCCCTCGTGCAAGCTACCGCTCTGTCCGGCTCCCGGAGCAGGAGAAGCGGCTGCTTCGCGCACACAACAGCGGAGCGGCAGCCCTACGCTCCGAAGCGCTGCTTCAGCCGAAAGACGCCGGCCACCGGCGCTTCGCTTCGGACAGCTCCGGAGAGCCGTAGTGTGCGTCTGCACTAGACTGCATCATAGCGAAAAGCTTTGGCAGTGTGTCTCGCAGAGAGATAGCTTAGGAGCGCAGCGCACTTATGCCTCCCTTGTCCAGAAACACGATTTTACTGCACACTCCAAAAACAGTACTCTTCCCAGGGCAATATGCCAGATGCTCTCTGATGCCCGTGCTCCCTTCCTACTCTTGCCCAGCTCGTTGTTTTAACGTGCACATGCCGTCCTGGAATTCAGTGCACAGTGAAAGCAATCGCAAAAGTCCAGCAGCTGCTGACTCCCAAACACAAGGCGCTGGCTATGTTCTTGCTTCTCGACAACTCAACGCAGCCCTTCATTTCTGCAGTTGCCATCGAGGTCTCTGCATCTCGGAGACTCAGAGGACGAGCACGAGTTTCCCACGAGGGGCTGCATCAAGAGGAATTCAAAACTCAGGAAAATTGTCTTTGAATACCTTCCATAGGATGCTAGAAGGGAATTGAAGAGGCAGGCGAGCGGCCACCACCGTCCTCTAGCAGTCCTTAGGGTGTGCGCAAAAGCCCGGTGCTCTTCGGCTTCGTTCTTCGCCCCCGTACAAGCTACCGCTCTGTCCGGCTCCCGGAGCAGGAGAAGCGGCTGCTTCGCGCACACAACAGCGGAGCGGCAGCCCTACGCTCCGAAGCGCTGCTTCAGCCGAAAGACGCCGGCCACCGGCGCTTGGCTTCGGACAGCTCCGGAGAGCCGTAGTGTGCGTCTGCACTAGACTGCATCATAGCGAAAAGCTTTGGCAGTGTGTCTCGCAAGGAGATAGCTTAGGAGCGCAGCGCACTTATGCCTCCCTTGTCCAGAAACACGATTTTACTGCACACTCCAAAAACAGTACTCTTCCCAGGGCAATATGCCAGATGCTCTCTGATGCCCGTGCTCCCTTCCTACTCTTGCCCAGCTCGTTGTTTTAACGTGCACATGCCGTCCTGGAATTCAGTGCACAGTGAAAGCAATCGCAAAAGTCCAGCAGCTGCTGACTCCCAAACACAAGGCGCTGGCTATGTTCTTGCTACTCGACGACTCAACGCAGCCCTTCATTTCTGCAGTTGCCATCGAGGTCTCTGCATGTCGGAGACTCAGAGGACGAGCACGAGTTTCCCACGAGGGGCTGCATCAGGAGGAATTCAAAACTCAGGAAAATTGTCCTGGAACACCTTCCATAAGGATGCTAGAAGGGAATTGAAGAGGCAGGCGAGCGGCCACCACCGTCCTCTAGCAGTCCTTAGGGTGCGCGCAGAAGCCCGGTGCTCTTCGGCTTCGTTCTTCGCCCTCGTGCAAGCTACCGCTCTGTCCGGCTCCCGGAGCAGGAGAAGCGGCTGCTTCGCGCACACAACAGCGGAGCGGCAGCCCTACGCTCCGAAGCGCTGCTTCAGCCGAAAGACGCCGGCCACCGGCGCTTCGCTTCGGACAGCTCCGGAGAGCCGTAGTGTGCGTCTGCACTAGACTGCATCATAGCGAAAAGCTTTGGCAGTGTGTCTCGCAGAGAGATAGCTTAGGAGCGCAGCGCACTTATGCCTCCCTTGTCCAGAAACACGATTTTACTGCACACTCCAAAAACAGTACTCTTCCCAGGGCAATATGCCAGATGCTCTCTGATGCCCGTGCTCCCTTCCTACTCTTGCCCAGCTCGTTGTTTTAACGTGCACATGCCGTCCTGGAATTCAGTGCACAGTGAAAGCAATCGCAAAAGTCCAGCAGCTGCTGACTCCCAAACACAAGGCGCTGGCTATGTTCTTGCTTCTCGACAACTCAACGCAGCCCTTCATTTCTGCAGTTGCCATCGAGGTCTCTGCATCTCGGAGACTCAGAGGACGAGCACGAGTTTCCCACGAGGGGCTGCATCAAGAGGAATTCAAAACTCAGGAAAATTGTCTTTGAATACCTTCCATAGGATGCTAGAAGGGAATTGAAGAGGCAGGCGAGCGGCCACCACCGTCCTCTAGCAGTCCTTAGGGTGTGCGCAAAAGCCCGGTGCTCTTCGGCTTCGTTCTTCGCCCCCGTACAAGCTACCGCTCTGTCCGGCTCCCGGAGCAGGAGAAGCGGCTGCTTCGCGCACACAACAGCGGAGCGGCAGCCCTACGCTCCGAAGCGCTGCTTCAGCCGAAAGACGCCGGCCACCGGCGCTTGGCTTCGGACAGCTCCGGAGAGCCGTAGTGTGCGTCTGCACTAGACTGCATCATAGCGAAAAGCTTTGGCAGTGTGTCTCGCAAGGAGATAGCTTAGGAGCGCAGCGCACTTATGCCTCCCTTGTCCAGAAACACGATTTTACTGCACACTCCAAAAACAGTACTCTTCCCAGGGCAATATGCCAGATGCTCTCTGATGCCCGTGCTCCCTTCCTACTCTTGCCCAGCTCGTTGTTTTAACGTGCACATGCCGTCCTGGAATTCAGTGCACAGTGAAAGCAATCGCAAAAGTCCAGCAGCTGCTGACTCCCAAACACAAGGCGCTGGCTATGTTCTTGCTACTCGACGACTCAACGCAGCCCTTCATTTCTGCAGTTGCCATCGAGGTCTCTGCATGTCGGAGACTCAGAGGACGAGCACGAGTTTCCCACGAGGGGCTGCATCAGGAGGAATTCAAAACTCAGGAAAATTGTCCTGGAACACCTTCCATAAGGATGCTAGAAGGGAATTGAAGAGGCAGGCGAGCGGCCACCACCGTCCTCTAGCAGTCCTTAGGGTGCGCGCAGAAGCCCGGTGCTCTGCGGCTTCGTTCTTCGCCCTCGTGCAAGCTACCGCTCTGTCCGGCTCCCGGAGCAGGAGAAGCGGCTGCTTCGCGCACACAACAGCGGAGCGGCAGCCCTACGCTCCGAAGCGCTGCTTCAGCCGAAAGACGCCGGCCACCGGCGCTTCGCTTCGGACAGCTCCGGAGAGCCGTAGTGTGCGTCTGCACTAGACTGCATCATAGCGAAAAGCTTTGGCAGTGTGTCTCGCAGAGAGATAGCTTAGGAGCGCAGCGCACTTATGCCTCCCTTGTCCAGAAACACGATTTTACTGCACACTCCAAAAACAGTACTCTTCCCAGGGCAATATGCCAGATGCTCTCTGATGCCCGTGCTCCCTTCCTACTCTTGCCCAGCTCGTTGTTTTAACGTGCATATGCCGTCCTGGAATTCAGTGCACAGTGAAAGCAATCGCAAAAGTCCAGCAGCTGCTGACTCCCAAACACAAGGCGCTGGCTATGTTCTTGCTTCTCGACAACTCAACGCAGCCCTTCATTTCTGCAGTTGCCATCGAGGTCTCTGCATCTCGGAGACTCAGAGGACGAGCACGAGTTTCCCACGAGGGGCTGCATCAAGAGGAATTCAAAACTCAGGAAAATTGTCTTTGAATACCTTCCATAGGATGCTAGAAGGGAATTGAAGAGGCAGGCGAGCGGCCACCACCGTCCTCTAGCAGTCCTTAGGGTGTGCGCAAAAGCCCGGTGCTCTTCGGCTTCGTTCTTCGCCCCCGTACAAGCTACCGCTCTGTCCGGCTCCCGGAGCAGGAGAAGCGGCTGCTTCGCGCACACAACAGCGGAGCGGCAGCCCTACGCTCCGAAGCGCTGCTTCAGCCGAAAGACGCCGGCCACCGGCGCTTCGCTTCGGACAGCTCCGGAGAGCCGTAGTGTGCGTCTGCACTAGACTGCATCATAGCGAAAAGCTTTGGCAGTGTGTCTCGCAGGGAGATAGCTTAGAAGCGCAGCGCACTTATGCCTCCCTTGTCCAGAAACACGATTTTACTGCACACTCCAAAAACAGTACTCTTCCCAGGGCAATATATAAGCTGTTTTCTGACGGCCGTGATCTTTCGATTACTCTTGCCCAGCTCGTTGTTTTAACGTGCACATGCCGTCCTGGAATTCAGTGCACAGTGAAAGCAATCGCAAAAGTCCAGCAGCTGCTGACTCCCAAACACAAGGCGCTGGCTATGTTCTTGCTTCTCGACAACTCAACGCAGCCCTTCATTTCTGCAGTTGCCATCGAGGTCTCTGCATCTCGGAGACTCAGAGGACGAGCACGAGTTTCCCACGAGGGGCTGCATCAAGAGGAATTCAAAACTCAGGAAAATTGTCTTTGAATACCTTCCATAGGATGCTAGAAGGGAATTGAAGAGGCAGGCGAGCGGCCACCACCGTCCTCTAGCAGTCCTTAGGGTGTGCGCAAAAGCCCGGTGCTCTTCGGCTTCGTTCTTCGCCCCCGTACAAGCTACCGCTCTGTCCGGCTCCCGGAGCAGGAGAAGCGGCTGCTTCGCGCACACAACAGCGGAGCGGCAGCCCTACGCTCCGAAGCGCTGCTTCAGCCGAAAGACGCCGGCCACCGGCGCTTCGCTTCGGACAGCTCCGGAGAGCCGTAGTGTGCGTCTGCACTAGACTGCATCATAGCGAAAAGCTTTGGCAGTGTGTCTCGCAAGGAGATAGCTTAGGAGCGCAGCGCACTTATGCCTCCCTTGTCCAGAAACACGATTTTACTGCACACTCCAAAAACAGTACTCTTCCCAGGGCAATATGCCAGATGCTCTCTGATGCCCGTGCTCCCTTCCTACTCTTGCCCAGCTCGTTGTTTTAACGTGCACATGCCGTCCTGGAATTCAGTGCACAGTGAAAGCAATCGCAAAAGTCCAGCAGCTGCTGACTCCCAAACACAAGGCGCTGGCTATGTTCTTGCTACTCGACGACTCAACGCAGCCCTTCATTTCTGCAGTTGCCATCGAGGTCTCTGCATGTCGGAGACTCAGAGGACGAGCACGAGTTTCCCACGAGGGGCTGCATCAGGAGGAATTCAAAACTCAGGAAAATTGTCCTGGAACACCTTCCATAAGGATGCTAGAAGGGAATTGAAGAGGCAGGCGAGCGGCCACCACCGTCCTCTAGCAGTCCTTAGGGTGCGCGCAGAAGCCCGGTGCTCTGCGGCTTCGTTCTTCGCCCTCGTGCAAGCTACCGCTCTCTCCGGCTCCCGGAGCAGGAGAAGCGGCTGCTTCGCGCACACAACAGCGGAGCGGCAGCCCTACGCTCCGAAGCGCTGCTTCAGCCGAAAGACGCCGGCCACCGGCGCTTCACTTCGGACAGCTCCGGAGAGCCGTAGTGTGCGTCTGCACTAGACTGCATCATAGCGAAAAGCTTTGGCAGTGTGTCTCGCAGAGAGATAGCTTAGGAGCGCAGCGCACTTATGCCTCCCTTGTCCAGAAACACGATTTTACTGCACACTCCAAAAACAGTACTCTTCCCAGGGCAATATGCCAGATGCTCTCTGATGCCCGTGCTCCCTTCCTACTCTTGCCCAGCTCGTTGTTTTAACGTGCACAT
Source organism: Lonchura striata (assembly GCF_050655825.1). Lineage (NCBI taxonomy): Eukaryota > Metazoa > Chordata > Aves > Passeriformes > Estrildidae > Lonchura > Lonchura striata. The sequence goes on along the minus strand of NC_140716.1, from coordinate 18,138,790 downwards.
GCCGTCCTGGAATTCAGTGCACAGTGAAAGCAATCGCAAAAGTCCAGCAGCTGCTGACTCCCAAACACAAGGCGCTGGCTATGTTCTTGCTACTCGACGACTCAACGCAGCCCTTCATTTCTGCAGTTGCCATCGAGGTCTCTGCATGTCGGAGACTCAGAGGACGAGCACGAGTTTCCCACGAGGGGCTGCATCAGGAGGAATTCAAAACTCAGGGAATTTGTCCTGGAACACCTTCCATAAGGATGCTAGAAGGGAATTGAAGAGGCAGGCGAGCGGCCACCACCGTCCTCTAGCAGTCCTTAGGGTGCGCGCAGAAGCCCGGTGCTCTGCGGCTTCGTTCTTCGCCCTCGTGCAAGCTACCGCTCTGTCCGGCTCCCGGAGCAGGAGAAGCGGCTGCTTCGCGCACACAACAGCGGAGCGGCAGCCCTACGCTCCGAAGCGCTGCTTCAGCCGAAAGACGCCGGCCACCGGCGCTTGGCTTCGGACAGCTCCGGAGAGCCGTAGTGTGGGTATGCACTAGACTGCATCATAGCGAAAAGCTTTGGCAGTGTGTCTCGCAGGGAGATAGCTTAGGAGCGCAGCGCACTTATGCCTCCCTTGTCCAGAAACACGATTTTACTGCACACTCCAAAAACAGTACTCTTCCCAGGGCAATATATAAGCTGCTTTCTGACGGCCGTGATCTTTCGATTACTCTTGCCCAGCTCGTTGTTTTAACGTGCACATGCCGTCCTGGAATTCAGTGCACAGTGAAAGCAATCGCAAAAGTCCAGCAGCTGCTGACTCCCAAACACAAGGCGCTGGCTATGTTCTTGCTTCTCGACAACTCAACGCAGCCCTTCATTTCTGCAGTTGCCATCGAGGTCTCTGCATCTCGGAGACTCAGAGGACGAGCACGAGTTTCCCACGAGGGGCTGCATCAAGAGGAATTCAAAACTCAGGAAAATTGTCTTTGAATACCTTCCATAGGATGCTAGAAGGGAATTGAAGAGGCAGGCGAGCGGCCACCACCGTCCTCTAGCAGTCCTTAGGGTGTGCGCAAAAGCCCGGTGCTCTTCGGCTTCGTTCTTCGCCCCCGTACAAGCTACCGCTCTGTCCGGCTCCCGGAGCAGGAGAAGCGGCTGCTTCGCGCACACAACAGCGGAGCGGCAGCCCTACGCTCCGAAGCGCTGCTTCAGCCGAAAGACGCCGGCCACCGGCACTTCGCTTCGGACAGCTCCGGAGAGCCGTAGTGTGCGTCTGCACTAGACTGCATCATAGCGAAAAGCTTTGGCAGTGTGTCTCGCAAGGAGATAGCTTAGGAGCGCAGCGCACTTATGCCTCCCTTGTCCAGAAACACGATTTTACTGCACACTCCAAAAACAGTACTCTTCCCAGGGCAATATGCCAGATGCTCTCTGATGCCCGTGCTCCCTTCCTACTCTTGCCCAGCTCGTTGTTTTAACGTGCACATGCCGTCCTGGAATTCAGTGCACAGTGAAAGCAATCGCAAAAGTCCAGCAGCTGCTGACTCCCAAACACAAGGCGCTGGCTATGTTCTTGCTACTCGACGACTCAACGCAGCCCTTCATTTCTGCAGTTGCCATCGAGGTCTCTGCATGTCGGAGACTCAGAGGACGAGCACGAGTTTCCCACGAGGGGGTGCATCAGGAGGAATTCAAAACTCAGGGAATTTGTCCTGGAACACCTTCCATAAGGATGCTAGAAGGGAATTGAAGAGGCAGGCGAGCGGCCACCACCGTCCTCTAGCAGTCCTTAGGGTGCCCGCAGAAGCCCGGTTCTCTGCGGCTTCGTTCTTCGCCCTCGTGCAAGCTACCGCTCTGTCCGGCTCCCGGAGCAGGAGAAGCGGCTGCTTCGCGCACACAACAGCGGAGCGGCAGCCCTACGCTCCGAAGCGCTGCTTCAGCCGAAAGACGCCGGCCACCGGCGCTTGGCTTCGGACAGCTCCGGAGAGCCGTAGTGTGCGTCTGCACTAGACTGCATCATAGCGAAAAGCTTTGACAGTGTGTCTCGCAGGGAGATAGCTTAGGAGCGCAGCGCACTTATGCCTCCCTTGTCCAGAAACACGGATTTGCTGCACACTCCAAAAACACTGCTCTTCCCAGGGCAATATATAAGCTGCTTTCTGATGGCCGTGATCCCTCCCTGCTCTTGCCCAGCTGGTTGTTGCAGCGTGCACATGCCGTCCTGGCATTCAGTGCACAGTGAAAGCAATCGCAAAAGTCCAGCAGCTGCTGACTCCCAAACACAAGGCGCTGGCTATGTTCTTGCTTCTCCACACTTCAACAGAGTCCTTCATTTCTGCAGCTGCCATCGAGTTTTCTGCATCTCGAGCCTTCTGGGACGAGCACCAATTTCCCAAGAGGGGCTGCATCAGGACGAAGTCAAAACCCAGGAAAGTTGTCTCGGAACACCTTCAATAAAGCATGCCAGCAGTGCATTGAAAAGGCAGGTAGCTTTAGCCACCGTCCTCTAGCAGTCGCAAGGCTGTGCACACAATGTCGTCTCCCTGCGGCAACGTTCTTCGCCCTCGTGCAAGCTACCGCTCTGTCCGGCTCCCGGAGCAGGAGAAGCGGCTGCTTCGCGCACACAACAGCGGAGCGGCAGCCCTACGATCCGAAGCGCTGCTTCAGCCGAAAGACGCCGGCCACCGGCGCTTCGCTTCGGACAGCTCCGGAGAGCCGTAGTGTGCGTCTGCACTAGACTGCATCCTAGCGAAAAGCTTTGGCAGTGTGTCTCGCAAGGAGATAGCTTAGGAGCGCAGCGCACTTATGCCTCCCTTGTCCAGAAACACGATTTTACTGCACACTCCAAAAACAGTACTCTTCCCAGGGCAATATATAAGCTGCTTTCTGACGGCCGTGATCTTTCGATTACTCTTGCCCAGCTCGTTGTTTTAACGTGCACATGCCGTCCTGGAATTCAGTGCACAGTGAAAGCAATCGCAAAAGTCCAGCAGCTGCTGACTCCCAAACACAAGGCGCTGGCTATGTTCTTGCTTCTCGACAACTCAACGCAGCCCTTCATTTCTGCAGTTGCCATCGAGGTCTCTGCATGTCGGAGACTCAGAGGACGAGCACGAGTTTCCCACGAGGGGCTGCATCAGGAGGAATTCAAAACTCAGGAAAATTGTCTTTGAACACCTTCCATAGGATGCTAGAAGGGAACTGAAGAGGCAGGCGAGCGGCCACCACCGTCCTCTAGCAGTCCTTAGGGTGTGCGCAAAAGCCCGGTGCTCTTCGGCTTCGTTCTTCGCCCCCGTACAAGCTACCGCTCTGTCCGGCTCCCGGAGCAGGAGAAGCGGCTGCTTCGCGCACACAACAGCGGAGCGGCAGCCCTACGCTCCGAAGCGCTGCTTCAGCCGAAAGACGCCGGCCACCGGCGCTTGGCTTCGGACAGCTCCGGAGAGCCGTAGTGTGCGTCTGCACTAGACTGCATCATAGCGAAAAGCTTTGACAGTGTGTCTCGCAGGGAGATACCTTAGGAGCGCAGCGCACTTATGCCTCCCTTGTCCAGAAACACGATTTTACTGCACACTCCAAAAACAGTACTCTTCCCAGGGCAATATATAAGCTGCTTTCTGACGGCCGTGATCTTTCGATTACTCTTGCCCAGCTCGTTGTTTTAACGTGCACATGCCGTCCTGGAATTCAGTGCACAGTGAAAGCAATCGCAAAAGTCCAGCAGCTGCTGACTCCCAAACACAAGGCGCTGGCTATGTTCTTGCTTCTCCACACTTCAACAGAGTCCTTCATTTCTGCAGCTGCCATCGAGTTTTCTGTATCTTGAGCCTTCTGGGACGAGCACCAATTTCCCAGGAGGGGCTGCATCAGGACGAAGTCAAAACCCAGGAAGGTTGTCTCGGAACACCTTCAATAAAGCATGCCAGCAGTGCATTGAAAAGGCAGGTAGCTTTAGCCACCGTCCTCTAGCAGTCGCGAAGCTGTGCACACAATGTCGTCTCCCTGCGGCAACGTTCTTCGCCCTCGTGCAAGCTAGCGCTCTGTCCGGCTCCCGGAGCAGGAGAAGCGGCTGCTTCGCGCACACAAGAGCGGAGCGGCAGCCCTACGCTCCGAAGCGCTGCTTCAGCCGAAAGACGCCGGCCACCGGCGCTTCGCTTCGGACAGCTCCGGAGAGCCGTAGTGTGCGTCTACAACTACACTGCATCATAGCGAAAAGCTTTGGCAGTGTGTCTCGCAAGGAGATAGCTTAGGAGCGCAGCGCACTTATGCCTCCCTTGTCCAGAAACACGATTTTACTGCACACTCCAAAAACAGTACTCTTCCCAGGGCAATATGCCAGATGCTCTCTGATGCCCGTGCTCCCTTCCTACTCTTGCCCAGCTCGTTGTTTTAACGTGCACATGCCGTCCTGGAATTCAGTGCACAGTGAAAGCAATCGCAAAAGTCCAGCAGCTGCTGACTCCCAAACACAAGGCGCTGGCTATGTTCTTGCTACTCGACGACTCAACGCAGCCCTTCATTTCTGCAGTTGCCATCGAGGTCTCTGCATGTCGGAGACTCAGAGGACGAGCACGAGTTTCCCACGAGGGGCTGCATCAGGAGGAATTCAAAACTCAGGGAATTTGTCCTGGAACACCTTCCATAAGGATGCTAGAAGGGAATTGAAGAGGCAGGCGAGCGGCCACCACCGTCCTCTAGCAGTCCTTAGGGTGCGCGCAGAAGCCCGGTGCTCTGCGGCTTCGTTCTTCGCCCTCGTGCAAGCTACCGCTCTGTCCGGCTCCCGGAGCAGGAGAAGCGGCTGCTTCGCGCACACAACAGCGGAGCGGCAGCCCTACGCTCCGAAGCGCTGCTTCAGCCGAAAGACGCCGGCCACCGGCGCTTGGCTTCGGACAGCTCCGGAGATCCGTAGTGTGCGTCTGCACTAGACTGCATCATAGCGAAAAGCTTTGGCAGTGTGTCTCGCAAGGAGATAGCTTAGGAGCGCAGCGCACTTATGCCTCCCTTGTCCAGAAACACGATTTTACTGCACACTCCAAAAACAGTACTCTTCCCAGGGCAATATGCCAGATGCTCTCTGATGCCCGTGCTCCCTTCCTACTCTTGCCCAGCTCGTTGTTTTAACGTGCACATGCCGTCCTGGAATTCAGTGCACAGTGAAAGCAATCGCAAAAGTCCAGCAGCTGCTGACTCCCAAACACAAGGCGCTGGCTATGTTCTTGCTACTCGACGACTCAACGCAGCCCTTCATTTCTGCAGTTGCCATCGAGGTCTCTGCATGTCGGAGACTCAGAGGACGAGCACGAGTTTCCCACGAGGGGCTGCATCAAGAGGAATTCAAAACTCAGGAAAATTGTCTTTGAATACCTTCCATAGGATGCTAGAAGGGAATTGAAGAGGCAGGCGAGCGGCCACCACCGTCCTCTAGCAGTCCTTAGGGTGTGCGCAAAAGCCCGGTGCTCTTCGGCTTCGTTCTTCGCCCCCGTACAAGCTACCGCTCTGTCCGGCTCCCGGAGCAGGAGAAGCGGCTGCTTCGCGCACACAACAGCGGAGCGGCAGCCCTACGCTCCGAAGCGCTGCTTCAGCCGAAAGACGCCGGCCACCGGCGCTTCGCTTCGGACAGCTCCGGAGAGCCGTAGTGTGCGTCTGCACTAGACTGCATCATAGCGAAAAGCTTTGGCAGTGTGTCTCGCAAGGAGATAGCTTAGGAGCGCAGCGCACTTATGCCTCCCTTGTCCAGAAACACGATTTTACTGCACACTCCAAAAACAGTACTCTTCCCAGGGCAATATGCCAGATGCTCTCTGATGCCCGTGCTCCCTTCCTACTCTTGCCCAGCTCGTTGTTTTAACGTGCACATGCCGTCCTGGAATTCAGTGCACAGTGAAAGCAATCGCAAAAGTCCAGCAGCTGCTGACTCCCAAACACAAGGCGCTGGCTATGTTCTTGCTACTCGACGACTCAACGCAGCCCTTCATTTCTGCAGTTGCCATCGAGGTCTCTGCATGTCGGAGACTCAGAGGACGAGCACGAGTTTCCCACGAGGGGCTGCATCAGGAGGAATTCAAAACTCAGGAAAATTGTCCTGGAACACCTTCCATAAGGATGCTAGAAGGGAATTGAAGAGGCAGGCGAGCGGCCACCACCGTCCTCTAGCAGTCCTTAGGGTGCGCGCAGAAGCCCGGTGCTCTGCGGCTTCGTTCTTCGCCCTCGTGCAAGCTACCGCTCTCTCCGGCTCCCGGAGCAGGAGAAGCGGCTGCTTCGCGCACACAACAGCGGAGCGGCAGCCCTACGCTCCGAAGCGCTGCTTCAGCCGAAAGACGCCGGCCACCGGCGCTTCGCTTCGGACAGCTCCGGAGAGCCGTAGTGTGCGTCTGCACTAGACTGCATCATAGCGAAAAGCTTTGGCAGTGTGTCTCGCAGAGAGATAGCTTAGGAGCGCAGCGCACTTATGCCTCCCTTGTCCAGAAACACGATTTTACTGCACACTCCAAAAACAGTACTCTTCCCAGGGCAATATGCCAGATGCTCTCTGATGCCCGTGCTCCCTTCCTACTCTTGCCCAGCTCGTTGTTTTAACGTGCACATGCCGTCCTGGAATTCAGTGCACAGTGAAAGCAATCGCAAAAGTCCAGCAGCTGCTGACTCCCAAACACAAGGCGCTGGCTATGTTCTTGCTACTCGACGACTCAACGCAGCCCTTCATTTCTGCAGTTGCCATCGAGGTCTCTGCATGTCGGAGACTCAGAGGACGAGCACGAGTTTCCCACGAGGGGCTGCATCAGGAGGAATTCAAAACTCAGGGAATTTGTCCTGGAACACCTTCCATAAGGATGCTAGAAGGGAATTGAAGAGGCAGGCGAGCGGCCACCACCGTCCTCTAGCAGTCCTTAGGGTGCGCGCAGAAGCCCGGTGCTCTGCGGCTTCGTTCTTCGCCCTCGTGCAAGCTACCGCTCTGTCCGGCTCCCGGAGCAGGAGAAGCGGCTGCTTCGCGCACACAACAGCGGAGCGGCAGCCCTACGCTCCGAAGCGCTGCTTCAGCCGAAAGACGCCGGCCACCGGCGCTTGGCTTCGGACAGCTCCGGAGAGCCGTAGTGTGGGTATGCACTAGACTGCATCATAGCGAAAAGCTTTGGCAGTGTGTCTCGCAGGGAGATAGCTTAGGAGCGCAGCGCACTTATGCCTCCCTTGTCCAGAAACACGATTTTACTGCACACTCCAAAAACAGTACTCTTCCCAGGGCAATATATAAGCTGCTTTCTGACGGCCGTGATCTTTCGATTACTCTTGCCCAGCTCGTTGTTTTAACGTGCACATGCCGTCCTGGAATTCAGTGCACAGTGAAAGCAATCGCAAAAGTCCAGCAGCTGCTGACTCCCAAACACAAGGCGCTGGCTATGTTCTTGCTTCTCGACAACTCAACGCAGCCCTTCATTTCTGCAGTTGCCATCGAGGTCTCTGCATCTCGGAGACTCAGAGGACGAGCACGAGTTTCCCACGAGGGGGTGCATCAGGAGGAATTCAAAACTCAGGGAATTTGTCCTGGAACACCTTCCATAAGGATGCTAGAAGGGAATTGAAGAGGCAGGCGAGCGGCCACCACCGTCCTCTAGCAGTCCTTAGGGTGCCCGCAGAAGCCCGGTTCTCTGCGGCTTCGTTCTTCGCCCTCGTGCAAGCTACCGCTCTGTCCGGCTCCCGGAGCAGGAGAAGCGGCTGCTTCGCGCACACAACAGCGGAGCGGCAGCCCTACGCTCCGAAGCGCTGCTTCAGCCGAAAGACGCCGGCCACCGGCGCTTGGCTTCGGACAGCTCCGGAGAGCCGTAGTGTGCGTCTGCACTAGACTGCATCATAGCGAAAAGCTTTGACAGTGTGTCTCGCAGGGAGATAGCTTAGGAGCGCAGCGCACTTATGCCTCCCTTGTCCAGAAACACGGATTTGCTGCACACTCCAAAAACACTGCTCTTCCCAGGGCAATATATAAGCTGCTTTCTGATGGCCGTGATCCCTCCCTGCTCTTGCCCAGCTGGTTGTTGCAGCGTGCACATGCCGTCCTGGCATTCAGTGCACAGTGAAAGCAATCGCAAAAGTCCAGCAGCTGCTGACTCCCAAACACAAGGCGCTGGCTATGTTCTTGCTTCTCCACACTTCAACAGAGTCCTTCATTTCTGCAGCTGCCATCGAGTTTTCTGCATCTCGAGCCTTCTGGGACGAGCACCAATTTCCCAAGAGGGGCTGCATCAGGACGAAGTCAAAACCCAGGAAAGTTGTCTCGGAACACCTTCAATAAAGCATGCCAGCAGTGCATTGAAAAGGCAGGTAGCTTTAGCCACCGTCCTCTAGCAGTCGCAAGGCTGTGCACACAATGTCGTCTCCCTGCGGCAACGTTCTTCGCCCTCGTGCAAGCTACCGCTCTGTCCGGCTCCCGGAGCAGGAGAAGCGGCTGCTTCGCGCACACAACAGCGGAGCGGCAGCCCTACGATCCGAAGCGCTGCTTCAGCCGAAAGACGCCGGCCACCGGCGCTTCGCTTCGGACAGCTCCGGAGAGCCGTAGTGTGCGTCTGCACTAGACTGCATCCTAGCGAAAAGCTTTGGCAGTGTGTCTCGCAAGGAGATAGCTTAGGAGCGCAGCGCACTTATGCCTCCCTTGTCCAGAAACACGATTTTACTGCACACTCCAAAAACAGTACTCTTCCCAGGGCAATATATAAGCTGCTTTCTGACGGCCGTGATCTTTCGATTACTCTTGCCCAGCTCGTTGTTTTAACGTGCACATGCCGTCCTGGAATTCAGTGCACAGTGAAAGCAATCGCAAAAGTCCAGCAGCTGCTGACTCCCAAACACAAGGCGCTGGCTATGTTCTTGCTTCTCGACAACTCAACGCAGCCCTTCATTTCTGCAGTTGCCATCGAGGTCTCTGCATGTCGGAGACTCAGAGGACGAGCACGAGTTTCCCACGAGGGGCTGCATCAGGAGGAATTCAAAACTCAGGAAAATTGTCTTTGAACACCTTCCATAGGATGCTAGAAGGGAACTGAAGAGGCAGGCGAGCGGCCACCACCGTCCTCTAGCAGTCCTTAGGGTGTGCGCAAAAGCCCGGTGCTCTTCGGCTTCGTTCTTCGCCCCCGTACAAGCTACCGCTCTGTCCGGCTCCCGGAGCAGGAGAAGCGGCTGCTTCGCGCACACAACAGCGGAGCGGCAGCCCTACGCTCCGAAGCGCTGCTTCAGCCGAAAGACGCCGGCCACCGGCGCTTGGCTTCGGACAGCTCCGGAGAGCCGTAGTGTGCGTCTGCACTAGACTGCATCATAGCGAAAAGCTTTGACAGTGTGTCTCGCAGGGAGATAGCTTAGGAGCGCAGCGCACTTATGCCTCCCTTGTCCAGAAACACGATTTTACTGCACACTCCAAAAACAGTACTCTTCCCAGGGCAATATATAAGCTGCTTTCTGACGGCCGTGATCTTTCGATTACTCTTGCCCAGCTCGTTGTTTTAACGTGCACATGCCGTCCTGGAATTCAGTGCACAGTGAAAGCAATCGCAAAAGTCCAGCAGCTGCTGACTCCCAAACACAAGGCGCTGGCTATGTTCTTGCTTCTCCACACTTCAACAGAGTCCTTCATTTCTGCAGCTGCCATCGAGTTTTCTGTATCTTGAGCCTTCTGGGACGAGCACCAATTTCCCAGGAGGGGCTGCATCAGGACGAAGTCAAAACCCAGGAAGGTTGTCTCGGAACACCTTCAATAAAGCATGCCAGCAGTGCATTGAAAAGGCAGGTAGCTTTAGCCACCGTCCTCTAGCAGTCGCGAAGCTGTGCACACAATGTCGTCTCCCTGCGGCAACGTTCTTCGCCCTCGTGCAAGCTAGCGCTCTGTCCGGCTCCCGGAGCAGGAGAAGCGGCTGCTTCGCGCACACAAGAGCGGAGCGGCAGCCCTACGCTCCGAAGCGCTGCTTCAGCCGAAAGACGCCGGCCACCGGCGCTTCGCTTCGGACAGCTCCGGAGAGCCGTAGTGTGCGTCTACAACTACACTGCATCATAGCGAAAAGCTTTGGCAGTGTGTCTCGCAAGGAGATAGCTTAGGAGCGCAGCGCACTTATGCCTCCCTTGTCCAGAAACACGATTTTACTGCACACTCCAAAAACAGTACTCTTCCCAGGGCAATATGCCAGATGCTCTCTGATGCCCGTGCTCCCTTCCTACTCTTGCCCAGCTCGTTGTTTTAACGTGCACATGCCGTCCTGGAATTCAGTGCACAGTGAAAGCAATCGCAAAAGTCCAGCAGCTGCTGACTCCCAAACACAAGGCGCTGGCTATGTTCTTGCTACTCGACGACTCAACGCAGCCCTTCATTTCTGCAGTTGCCATCGAGGTCTCTGCATGTCGGAGACTCAGAGGACGAGCACGAGTTTCCCACGAGGGGCTGCATCAGGAGGAATTCAAAACTCAGGGAATTTGTCCTGGAACACCTTCCATAAGGATGCTAGAAGGGAATTGAAGAGGCAGGCGAGCGGCCACCACCGTCCTCTAGCAGTCCTTAGGGTGCGCGCAGAAGCCCGGTGCTCTGCGGCTTCGTTCTTCGCCCTCGTGCAAGCTACCGCTCTGTCCGGCTCCCGGAGCAGGAGAAGCGGCTGCTTCGCGCACACAACAGCGGAGCGGCAGCCCTACGCTCCGAAGCGCTGCTTCAGCCGAAAGACGCCGGCCACCGGCGCTTGGCTTCGGACAGTTCCGGAGATCCGTAGTGTGCGTCTGCACTAGACTGCATCATAGCGAAAAGCTTTGGCAGTGTGTCTCGCAAGGAGATAGCTTAGGAGCGCAGCGCACTTATGCCTCCCTTGTCCAGAAACACGATTTTACTGCACACTCCAAAAACAGTACTCTTCCCAGGGCAATATGCCAGATGCTCTCTGATGCCCGTGCTCCCTTCCTACTCTTGCCCAGCTCGTTGTTTTAACGTGCACATGCCGTCCTGGAATTCAGTGCACAGTGAAAGCAATCGCAAAAGTCCAGCAGCTGCTGACTCCCAAACACAAGGCGCTGGCTATGTTCTTGCTACTCGACGACTCAACGCAGCCCTTCATTTCTGCAGTTGCCATCGAGGTCTCTGCATGTCGGAGACTCAGAGGACGAGCACGAGTTTCCCACGAGGGGCTGCATCAGGAGGAATTCAAAACTCAGGGAAATTGTCCTGGAACACCTTCCATAAGGATGCTAGAAGGGAATTGAAGAGGCAGGCGAGCGGCCACCACCGTCCTCTAGCAGTCCTTAGGGTGCGCGCAGAAGCCCGGTGCTCTGCGGCTTCGTTCTTCGCCCTCGTGCAAGCTACCGCTCTGTCCGGCTCCCGGAGCAGGAGAAGCGGCTGCTTCGCGCACACAACAGCGGAGCGGCAGCCCTACGCTCCGAAGCGCTGCTTCAGCCGAAAGACGCCGGCCACCGGCGCTTCGCTTCGGACAGCTCCGGAGAGCCGTAGTGTGCGTCTGCACTAGACTGCATCATAGCGAAAAGCTTTGGCAGTGTGTCTCGCAAGGAGATAGCTTAGGAGCGCAGCGCACTTATGCCTCCCTTGTCCAGAAACACGATTTTACTGCACACTCCAAAAACAGTACTCTTCCCAGGGCAATATGCCAGATGCTCTCTGATGCCCGTGCTCCCTTCCTACTCTTGCCCAGCTCGTTGTTTTAACGTGCACATGCCGTCCTGGAATTCAGTGCACAGTGAAAGCAATCGCAAAAGTCCAGCAGCTGCTGACTCCCAAACACAAGGCGCTGGCTATGTTCTTGCTACTCGACGACTCAACGCAGCCCTTCATTTCTGCAGTTGCCATCGAGGTCTCTGCATGTCGGAGACTCAGAGGACGAGCACGAGTTTCCCACGAGGGGCTGCATCAGGAGGAATTCAAAACTCAGGGAAATTGTCCTGGAACACCTTCCATAAGGATGCTAGAAGGGAATTGAAGAGGCAGGCGAGCGGCCACCACCGTCCTCTAGCAGTCCTTAGGGTGCGCGCAGAAGCCCGGTGCTCTTCGGCTTCGTTCTTCGCCCTCGTGCAAGCTACCGCTCTGTCCGGCTCCCGGAGCAGGAGAAGCGGCTGCTTCGCGCACACAACAGCGGAGCGGCAGCCCTACGCTCCGAAGCGCTGCTTCAGCCGAAAGACGCCGGCCACCGGCGCTTCGCTTCGGACAGCTCCGGAGAGCCGTAGTGTGGGTATGCACTAGACTGCATCATAGCGAAAAGCTTTGGCAGTGTGTCTCGCAGGGAGATAGCTTAGGTGCGCAGCGCACTTATGCCTCCCTTGTCCAGAAACACGATTTTACTGCACACTCCAAAAACAGTACTCTTCCCAGGGCAATATATAAGCTGCTTTCTGATGGCCGTGATCTTTCGATTACTCTTGCCCAGCTCGTTGTTTTAACGTACAGATGCCGTCCTGGAATTCAGTGCACAGTGAAAACAATCGCAAAAGTCCAGCAGCTGCTGACTCCCAAACACAAGGCGCTGGCTATGTTCTTGCTTCTCGACAACTCAACGCAGCCCTTCATTTCTGCAGTTGCCATCGAGGTCTCTGCATGTCGGAGACTCAGAGGACGAGCACGAGTTTCCCACGAGGGGCTGCATCAGGAGGAATTCAAAACTCAGGAAAATTGTCTTTGAACACCTTCCATAGGATGCTAGAAGGGAACTGAAGAGGCAGGCGAGCGGCCACCACCGTCCTCTAGCAGTCCTTAGGGTGTGCGCAAAAGCCCGGTGCTCTTCGGCTTCGTTCTTCGCCCCCGTACAAGCTACCGCTCTGTCCGGCTCCCGGAGCAGGAGAAGCGGCTGCTTCGCGCACACAACAGCGGAGCGGCAGCCCTACGCTCCGAAGCGCTGCTTCAGCCGAAAGACGCCGGCCACCGGCGCTTGGCTTCGGACAGCTCCGGAGAGCCGTAGTGTGCGTCTGCACTAGACTGCATCATAGCGAAAAGCTTTGACAGTGTGTCTCGCAGGGAGATACCTTAGGAGCGCAGCGCACTTATGCCTCCCTTGTCCAGAAACACGGATTTGCTGCACACTCCAAAAACACTGCTCTTTCCATGGTACTATGTAAGCTGCTGTCTGACGCCCGTTCTCTTCTGCCCACTCTTGCCCAGCTGGTTGTTGCAGCGTGCACGTGCCGTCCTGGCATTAAGAGCACAGTGAAAGCAATCGCAAAAGTCTAGCAGCTGCTGACTCCCAAACACAAGGCGCTTGTCTACGTTCTTGCTTCTCGACAACTCAACGCAGCCCTTCATTTCTGCAGCTGCCATCGAGTTTTCTGTATCTTGAGCCTTCTGGGACGAGCACCAATTTCCCAGGAGGGGCTGCATCAGGACGAAGTCAAAACCCAGGAAGGTTGTCTCGGAACACCTTCAATAAAGCATGCCAGCAGTGCATTGAAAAGGCAGGTAGCTTTAGCCACCGTCCTCTAGCAGTCGCGAAGCTGTGCACACAATGTCGTCTCCCTGCGGCAACGTTCTTCGCCCTCGTGCAAGCTAGCGCTCCGTCCGGCTCCCGGAGCAGGAGAAGCGGCTGCTTCGCGCACACAGCAGCGGAGCGGCAGCCCTACGCTCCGAAGCGCTGCTTCAGCCGAAAGACGCCGGCCACCGGCGCTTCGCTTCGGACAGCTCCGGAGAGCCGTAGTGTGCGTCTGCACTAGACTGCATCATAGCGAAAAGCTTTGGCAGTGTGTCTCGCAAGGAGATAGCTTAGGAGCGCAGCGCACTTATGCCTCCCTTGTCCAGAAACACGATTTTACTGCACACTCCAAAAACAGTACTCTTCCCAGGGCAATATGCCAGATGCTCTCTGATGCCCGTGCTCCCTTCCTACTCTTGCCCAGCTCGTTGTTTTAACGTGCACATGCCGTCCTGGAATTCAGTGCACAGTGAAAGCAATCGCAAAAGTCCAGCAGCTGCTGACTCCCAAACACAAGGCGCTGGCTATGTTCTTGCTACTCGACGACTCAACGCAGCCCTTCATTTCTGCAGTTGCCATCGAGGTCTCTGCATGTCGGAGACTCAGAGGACGAGCACGAGTTTCCCACGAGGGGGTGCATCAGGAGGAATTCAAAACTCAGGGAATTTGTCCTGGAACACCTTCCATAAGGATGCTAGAAGGGAATTGAAGAGGCAGGCGAGCGGCCACCACCGTCCTCTAGCAGTCCTTAGGGTGCGCGCAGAAGCCCGGTGCTCTGCGGCTTCGTTCTTCGCCCTCGTGCAAGCTACCGCTCTGTCCGGCTCCCGGAGCAGGAGAAGCGGCTGCTTCGCGCACACAACAGCGGAGCGGCAGCCCTACGCTCCGAAGCGCTGCTTCAGCCGAAAGACGCCGGCCACCGGCGCTTGGCTTCGGACAGCTCCGGAGAGCCGTAGTGTGCGTCTGCACTAGACTGCATCATAGCGAAAAGCTTTGGCAGTGTGTCTCGCAGAGAGATAGCTTAGGAGCGCAGCGCACTTATGCCTCCCTTGTCCAGAAACACGATTTTACTGCACACTCCAAAAACAGTACTCTTCCCAGGGCAATATATAAGCTGCTTTCTGATGGCCGTGATCTTTCGATTACTCTTGCCCAGCTCGTTGTTTTAACGTACAGATGCCGTCCTGGAATTCAGTGCACAGTGAAAACAATCGCAAAAGTCCAGCAGCTGCTGACTCCCAAACACAAGGCGCTGGCTATGTTCTTGCTTCTCGACAACTCAACGCAGCCCTTCATTTCTGCAGTTGCCATCGAGGTCTCTGCATGTCGGAGACTCAGAGGACGAGCACGAGTTTCCCACGAGGGGCTGCATCAGGAGGAATTCAAAACTCAGGAAAATTGTCTTTGAACACCTTCCATAGGATGCTAGAAGGGAACTGAAGAGGCAGGCGAGCGGCCACCACCGTCCTCTAGCAGTCCTTAGGGTGTGCGCAAAAGCCCGGTGCTCTTCGGCTTCGTTCTTCGCCCCCGTACAAGCTACCGCTCTGTCCGGCTCCCGGAGCAGGAGAAGCGGCTGCTTCGCGCACACAACAGCGGAGCGGCAGCCCTACGCTCCGAAGCGCTGCTTCAGCCGAAAGACGCCGGCCACCGGCGCTTGGCTTCGGACAGCTCCGGAGAGCCGTAGTGTGCGTCTGCACTAGACTGCATCATAGCGAAAAGCTTTGACAGTGTGTCTCGCAGGGAGATACCTTAGGAGCGCAGCGCACTTATGCCTCCCTTGTCCAGAAACACGGATTTGCTGCACACTCCAAAAACACTGCTCTTTCCATGGTACTATGTAAGCTGCTGTCTGACGCCCGTTCTCTTCTGCCCACTCTTGCCCAGCTGGTTGTTGCAGCGTGCACGTGCCTTCCTGGCATTAAGAGCACAGTGAAAGCAATCGCAAAAGTCTAGCAGCTGCTGACTCCCAAACACAAGGCGCTTGTCTACGTTCTTGCTTCTCGACAACTCAACGCAGCCCTTCATTTCTGCAGCTGCCATCGAGTTTTCTGTATCTTGAGCCTTCTGGGACGAGCACCAATTTCCCAGGAGGGGCTGCATCAGGACGAAGTCAAAACCCAGGAAGGTTGTCTCGGAACACCTTCAATAAAGCATGCCAGCAGTGCATTGAAAAGGCAGGTAGCTTTAGCCACCGTCCTCTAGCAGTCGCGAAGCTGTGCACACAATGTCGTCTCCCTGCGGCAACGTTCTTCGCCCTCGTGCAAGCTAGCGCTCCGTCCGGCTCCCGGAGCAGGAGAAGCGGCTGCTTCGCGCACACAGCAGCGGAGCGGCAGCCCTACGCTCCGAAGCGCTGCTTCAGCCGAAAGACGCCGGCCACCGGCGCTTCGCTTCGGACAGCTCCGGAGAGCCGTAGTGTGCGTCTACAACTACACTGCATCATAGCGAAAAGCTTTGGCAGTGTGTCTCGCAAGGAGATAGCTTAGGAGCGCAGCGCACTTATGCCTCCCTTGTCCAGAAACACGATTTTACTGCACACTCCAAAAACAGTACTCTTCCCAGGGCAATATGCCAGATGCTCTCTGATGCCCGTGCTCCCTTCCTACTCTTGCCCAGCTCGTTGTTTTAACGTGCACATGCCCTCCTGGAATTCAGTGCACAGTGAAAGCAATCGCAAAAGTCCAGCAGCTGCTGACTCCCAAACACAAGGCGCTGGCTATGTTCTTGCTACTCGACGACTCAACGCAGCCCTTCATTTCTGCAGTTGCCATCGAGGTCTCTGCATGTCGGAGACTCAGAGGACGAGCACGAGTTTCCCACGAGGGGCTGCATCAGGAGGAATTCAAAACTCAGGGAATTTGTCCTGGAACACCTTCCATAAGGATGCTAGAAGGGAATTGAAGAGGCAGGCGAGCGGCCACCACCGTCCTCTAGCAGTCCTTAGGGTGGGCGCAGAAGCCCGGTGCTCTGCGGCTTCGTTCTTCGCCCTCGTGCAAGCTACCGCTCTGTCCGGCTCCCGGAGCAGGAGAAGCGGCTGCTTCGCGCACACAACAGCGGAGCGGCAGCCCTACGCTCCGAAGCGCTGCTTCAGCCGAAAGACGCCGGCCACCGGCGCTTGGCTTCGGACAGCTCCGGAGAGCCGTAGTGTGCGTCTGCACTAGACTGCATCATAGCGAAAAGCTTTGGCAGTGTGTCTCGCAGAGAGATAGCTTAGGAGCGCAGCGCACTTATGCCTCCCTTGTCCAGAAACACGATTTTACTGCACACTCCAAAAACAGTACTCTTCCCAGGGCAATATGCCAGATGCTCTCTGATGCCCGTGCTCCCTTCCTACTCTTGCCCAGCTCGTTGTTTTAACGTGCACATGCCGTCCTGGAATTCAGTGCACAGTGAAAGCAATCGCAAAAGTCCAGCAGCTGCTGACTCCCAAACACAAGGCGCTGGCTATGTTCTTGCTACTCGACGACTCAACGCAGCCCTTCATTTCTGCAGTTGCCATCGAGGTCTCTGCATGTCGGAGACTCAGAGGACGAGCACGAGTTTCCCACGAGGGGCTGCATCAGGAGGAATTCAAAACTCAGGAAAATTGTCCTGGAACACCTTCCATAAGGATGCTAGAAGGGAATTGAAGAGGCAGGCGAGCGGCCACCACCGTCCTCTAGCAGTCCTTAGGGTGCGCGCAGAAGCCCGGTGCTCTGCGGCTTCGTTCTTCGCCCTCGTGCAAGCTACCCCTCTGTCCGGCTCCCGGAGCAGGAGAAGCGGCTGCTTCGCGCACACAACAGCGGAGCGGCAGCCCTACGCTCCGAAGCGCTGCTTCAGCCGAAAGACGCCGGCCACCGGCGCTTCGCTTCGGACAGCTCCGGAGAGCCGTAGTGTGCGTCTGCACTAGACTGCATCATAGCGAAAAGCTTTGGCAGTGTGTCTCGCAGAGAGATAGCTTAGGAGCGCAGCGCACTTATGCCTCCCTTGTCCAGAAACACGATTTTACTGCACACTCCAAAAACAGTACTCTTCCCAGGGCAATATGCCAGATGCTCTCTGATGCCCGTGCTCCCTTCCTACTCTTGCCCAGCTCGTTGTTTTAACGTGCACATGCCGTCCTGGAATTCAGTGCACAGTGAAAGCAATCGCAAAAGTCCAGCAGCTGCTGACTCCCAAACACAAGGCGCTGGCTATGTTCTTGCTACTCGACGACTCAACGCAGCCCTTCATTTCTGCAGTTGCCATCGAGGTCTCTGCATGTCGGAGACTCAGAGGACGAGCACGAGTTTCCCACGAGGGGCTGCATCAGGAGGAATTCAAAACTCAGGAAAATTGTCCTGGAACACCTTCCATAAGGATGCTAGAAGGGAATTGAAGAGGCAGGCGAGCGGCCACCACCGTCCTCTAGCAGTCCTTAGGGTGCGCGCAGAAGCCCGGTGCTCTTCGGCTTCGTTCTTCGCCCTCGTGCAAGCTACCGCTCTGTCCGGCTCCCGGAGCAGGAGAAGCGGCTGCTTCGCGCACACAACAGCGGAGCGGCAGCCCTACGCTCCGAAGCGCTGCTTCAGCCGAAAGACGCCGGCCACCGGCGCTTGGCTTCGGACAGCTCCGGAGAGCCGTAGTGTGGGTATGCACTAGACTGCATCATAGCGAAAAGCTTTGGCAGTGTGTCTCGCAGGGAGATAGCTTAGGAGCGCAGCGCACTTATGCCTCCCTTGTCCAGAAACACGATTTTACTGCACACTCCAAAAACAGTACTCTTCCCAGGGCAATATATAAGCTGCTTTCTGATGGCCGTGATCTTTCGATTACTCTTGCCCAGCTCGTTGTTTTAACATGCAGATGCCGTCCTGGAATTCAGTGCACAGTGAAAACAATCGCAAAAGTCCAGCAGCTGCTGACTCCCAAACACAAGGCGCTGGCTATGTTCTTGCTTCTCGACAACTCAACGCAGCCCTTCATTTCTGCAGTTGCCATCGAGGTCTCTGCATGTCGGAGACTCAGAGGACGAGCACGAGTTTCCCACGAGGGGCTGCATCAGGAGGAATTCAAAACTCAGGAAAATTGTCTTTGAACACCTTCCATAGGATGCTAGAAGGGAACTGAAGAGGCAGGCGAGCGGCCACCACCGTCCTCTAGCAGTCCTTAGGGTGTGCGCAAAAGCCCGGTGCTCTTCGGCTTCGTTCTTCGCCCCCGTACAAGCTACCGCTCTGTCCGGCTCCCGGAGCAGGAGAAGCGGCTGCTTCGCGCACACAACAGCGGAGCGGCAGCCCTACGCTCCGAAGCGCTGCTTCAGCCGAAAGACGCCGGCCACCGGCGCTTGGCTTCGGACAGCTCCGGAGAGCCGTAGTGTGCGTCTGCACTAGACTGCATCATAGCGAAAAGCTTTGACAGTGTGTCTCGCAGGGAGATACCTTAGGAGCGCAGCGCACTTATGCCTCCCTTGTCCAGAAACACGGATTTGCTGCACACTCCAAAAACACTGCTCTTTCCATGGTACTATGTAAGCTGCTGTCTGACGCCCGTTCTCTTCTGCCCACTCTTGCCCAGCTGGTTGTTGCAGCGTGCACGTGCCTTCCTGGCATTAAGAGCACAGTGAAAGCAATCGCAAAAGTCTAGCAGCTGCTGACTCCCAAACACAAGGCGCTTGTCTACGTTCTTGCTTCTCGACAACTCAACGCAGCCCTTCATTTCTGCAGCTGCCATCGAGTTTTCTGTATCTTGAGCCTTCTGGGACGAGCACCAATTTCCCAGGAGGGGCTGCATCAGGACGAAGTCAAAACCCAGGAAGGTTGTCTCGGAACACCTTCAATAAAGCATGCCAGCAGTGCATTGAAAAGGCAGGTAGCTTTAGCCACCGTCCTCTAGCAGTCGCGAAGCTGTGCACACAATGTCGTCTCCCTGTGGCAACGTTCTTCGCCCTCGTGCAAGCTAGCGCTCCGTCCGGCTCCCGGAGCAGGAGAAGCGGCTGCTTCACGCACACAGCAGCGGAGCGGCAGCCCTACGCTCCGAAGCGCTGCTTCAGCCGAAAGACGCCGGCCACCGGCGCTTCGCTTCGGACAGCTCCGGAGAGCCGTAGTGTGCGTCTACAACTACACTGCATCATAGCGAAAAGCTTTGGCAGTGTGTCTCGCAAGGAGATAGCTTAGGAGCGCAGCGCACTTATGCCTCCCTTGTCCAGAAACACGATTTTACTGCACACTCCAAAAACAGTACTCTTCCCAGGGCAATATGCCAGATGCTCTCTGATGCCCGTGCTCCCTTCCTACTCTTGCCCAGCTCGTTGTTTTAACGTGCACATGCCCTCCTGGAATTCAGTGCACAGTGAAAGCAATCGCAAAAGTCCAGCAGCTGCTGACTCCCAAACACAAGGCGCTGGCTATGTTCTTGCTACTCGACGACTCAACGCAGCCCTTCATTTCTGCAGTTGCCATCGAGGTCTCTGCATGTCGGAGACTCAGAGGACGAGCACGAGTTTCCCACGAGGGGCTGCATCAGGAGGAATTCAAAACTCAGGGAAATTGTCCTGGAACACCTTCCATAAGGATGCTAGAAGGGAATTGAAGAGGCAGGCGAGCGGCCACCACCGTCCTCTAGCAGTCCTTAGGGTGCGCGCAGAAGCCCGGTGCTCTGCGGCTTCGTTCTTCGCCCTCGTGCAAGCTACCGCTCTGTCCGGCTCCCGGAGCAGGAGAAGCGGCTGCTTCGCGCACACAACAGCGGAGCGGCAGCCCTACGCTCCGAAGCGCTGCTTCAGCCGAAAGACGCCGGCCACCGGCGCTTGGCTTCGGACAGCTCCGGAGAGCCGTAGTGTGCGTCTGCACTAGACTGCATCATAGCGAAAAGCTTTGGCAGTGTGTCTCGCAGAGAGATAGCTTAGGAGCGCAGCGCACTTATGCCTCCCTTGTCCAGAAACACGATTTTACTGCACACTCCAAAAACAGTACTCTTCCCAGGGCAATATGCCAGATGCTCTCTGATGCCCGTGCTCCCTTCCTACTCTTGCCCAGCTCGTTGTTTTAACGTGCACATGCCGTCCTGGAATTCAGTGCACAGTGAAAGCAATCGCAAAAGTCCAGCAGCTGCTGACTCCCAAACACAAGGCGCTGGCTATGTTCTTGCTTCTCGACAACTCAACGCAGCCCTTCATTTCTGCAGTTGCCATCGAGGTCTCTGCATGTCGGAGACTCAGAGGACGAGCACGAGTTTCCCACGAGGGGCTGCATCAAGAGGAATTCAAAACTCAGGAAAATTGTCTTTGAATACCTTCCATAGGATGCTAGAAGGGAATTGAAGAGGCAGGCGAGCGGCCACCACCGTCCTCTAGCAGTCCTTAGGGTGTGCGCAGAAGCCCGGTGCTCTTCGGCTTCGTTCTTCGCCCCCGTACAAGCTACCGCTCTGTCCGGCTCCCGGAGCAGGAGAAGCGGCTGCTTCGCGCACACAACAGCGGAGCGGCAGCCCTACGCTCCGAAGCGCTGCTTCAGCCGAAAGACGCCGGCCACCGGCGCTTGGCTTCGGACAGCTCCGGAGAGCCGTAGTGTGCGTCTGCACTAGACTGCATCATAGCGAAAAGCTTTGGCAGTGTGTCTCGCAAGGAGATAGCTTAGGAGCGCAGCGCACTTATGCCTCCCTTGTCCAGAAACACGATTTTACTGCACACTCCAAAAACAGTACTCTTCCCAGGGCAATATGCCAGATGCTCTCTGATGCCCGTGCTCCCTTCCTACTCTTGCCCAGCTCGTTGTTTTAACGTGCACATGCCCTCCTGGAATTCAGTGCACAGTGAAAGCAATCGCAAAAGTCCAGCAGCTGCTGACTCCCAAACACAAGGCGCTGGCTATGTTCTTGCTACTCGACGACTCAACGCAGCCCTTCATTTCTGCAGTTGCCATCGAGGTCTCTGCATGTCGGAGACTCAGAGGACGAGCACGAGTTTCCCACGAGGGGCTGCATCAGGAGGAATTCAAAACTCAGGGAAATTGTCCTGGAACACCTTCCATAAGGATGCTAGAAGGGAATTGAAGAGGCAGGCGAGCGGCCACCACCGTCCTCTAGCAGTCCTTAGGGTGCGCGCAGAAGCCCGGTGCTCTG
The DNA here is from genome assembly GCF_050655825.1 of Lonchura striata. NCBI lineage: Eukaryota > Metazoa > Chordata > Aves > Passeriformes > Estrildidae > Lonchura > Lonchura striata. Next base: position 18,117,342 of record NC_140716.1, on the reverse strand, counting down.
CGGCTTCGTTCTTCGCCCTCGTGCAAGCTACCGCTCTGTCCGGCTCCCGGAGCAGGAGAAGCGGCTGCTTCGCGCACACAACAGCGGAGCGGCAGCCCTACGCTCCGAAGCGCTGCTTCAGCCGAAAGACGCCGGCCACCGGCGCTTGGCTTCGGACAGCTCCGGAGAGCCGTAGTGTGCGTCTGCACTAGACTGCATCATAGCGAAAAGCTTTGGCAGTGTGTCTCGCAGAGAGATAGCTTAGGAGCGCAGCGCACTTATGCCTCCCTTGTCCAGAAACACGATTTTACTGCACACTCCAAAAACAGTACTCTTCCCAGGGCAATATGCCAGATGCTCTCTGATGCCCGTGCTCCCTTCCTACTCTTGCCCAGCTCGTTGTTTTAACGTGCACATGCCGTCCTGGAATTCAGTGCACAGTGAAAGCAATCGCAAAAGTCCAGCAGCTGCTGACTCCCAAACACAAGGCGCTGGCTATGTTCTTGCTACTCGACGACTCAACGCAGCCCTTCATTTCTGCAGTTGCCATCGAGGTCTCTGCATGTCGGAGACTCAGAGGACGAGCACGAGTTTCCCACGAGGGGCTGCATCAGGAGGAATTCAAAACTCAGGGAAATTGTCCTGGAACACCTTCCATAAGGATGCTAGAAGGGAATTGAAGAGGCAGGCGAGCGGCCACCACCGTCCTCTAGCAGTCCTTAGGGTGCGCGCAGAAGCCCGGTGCTCTTCGGCTTCGTTCTTCGCCCTCGTGCAAGCTACCGCTCTGTCCGGCTCCCGGAGCAGGAGAAGCGGCTGCTTCGCGCACACAACAGCGGAGCGGCAGCCCTACGCTCCGAAGCGCTGCTTCAGCCGAAAGACGCCGGCCACCGGCGCTTGGCTTCGGACAGCTCCGGAGAGCCGTAGTGTGGGTATGCACTAGACTGCATCATTGCGAAAAGCTTTGGCAGTGTGTCTCGCAGGGAGATAGCTTAGGAGCGCAGCGCACTTATGCCTCCCTTGTCCAGAAACACGATTTTACTGCACACTCCAAAAACAGTACTCTTCCCAGGGCAATATATAAGCTGCTTTCTGACGGCCGTGATCTTTCGATTACTCTTGCCCAGCTCGTTGTTTTAACGTGCACATGCCGTCCTGGAATTCAGTGCACAGTGAAAGCAATCGCAAAAGTCCAGCAGCTGCTGACTCCCAAACACAAGGCGCTGGCTATGTTCTTGCTTCTCGACAACTCAACGCAGCCCTTCATTTCTGCAGTTGCCATCGAGGTCTCTGCATCTCGGAGACTCAGAGGACGAGCACGAGTTTCCCACGAGGGGCTGCATCAAGAGGAATTCAAAACTCAGGAAAATTGTCTTTGAATACCTTCCATAGGATGCTAGAAGGGAATTGAAGAGGCAGGCGAGCGGCCACCACCATCCTCTAGCAGTCCTTAGGGTGTGCACAAAAGCCCGGTGCTCTTCGGCTTCGTTCTTCGCCCCCGTACAAGCTACCGCTCTGTCCGGCTCCCGGAGCAGGAGAAGCGGCTGCTTCGCGCACACAACAGCGGAGCGGCAGCCCTACGCTCCGAAGCGCTGCTTCAGCCGAAAGACGCCGGCCACCGGCGCTTCGCTTCGGACAGCTCCGGAGAGCCGTAGTGTGCGTCTGCACTAGACTGCATCATAGCGAAAAGCTTTGGCAGTGTGTCTCGCAAGGAGATAGCTTAGGAGCGCAGCGCACTTATGCCTCCCTTGTCCAGAAACACGATTTTACTGCACACTCCAAAAACAGTACTCTTCCCAGGGCAATATGCCAGATGCTCTCTGATGCCCGTGCTCCCTTCCTACTCTTGCCCAGCTCGTTGTTTTAACGTGCACATGCCGTCCTGGAATTCAGTGCACAGTGAAAGCAATCGCAAAAGTCCAGCAGCTGCTGACTCCCAAACACAAGGCGCTGGCTATGTTCTTGCTACTCGACGACTCAACGCAGCCCTTCATTTCTGCAGTTGCCATCGAGGTCTCTGCATGTCGGAGACTCAGAGGACGAGCACGAGTTTCCCACGAGGGGCTGCATCAGGAGGAATTCAAAACTCAGGGAATTTGTCCTGGAACACCTTCCATAAGGATGCTAGAAGGGAATTGAAGAGGCAGGCGAGCGGCCACCACCGTCCTCTAGCAGTCCTTAGGGTGCCCGCAGAAGCCCGGTTCTCTGCGGCTTCGTTCTTCGCCCTCGTGCAAGCTACCGCTCTGTCCGGCTCCCGGAGCAGGAGAAGCGGCTGCTTCGCGCACACAACAGCGGAGCGGCAGCCCTACGCTCCGAAGCGCTGCTTCAGCCGAAAGACGCCGGCCACCGGCGCTTGGCTTCGGACAGCTCCGGAGAGCCGTAGTGTGCGTCTGCACTAGACTGCATCATAGCGAAAAGCTTTGACAGTGTGTCTCGCAGGGAGATAGCTTAGGAGCGCAGCGCACTTATGCCTCCCTTGTCCAGAAACACGGATTTGCTGCACACTCCAAAAACACTGCTCTTCCCAGGGCAATATATAAGCTGCTTTCTGATGGCCGTGATCCCTCCCTGCTCTTGCCCAGCTGGTTGTTGCAGCGTGCACATGCCGTCCTGGCATTCAGTGCACAGTGAAAGCAATCGCAAAAGTCCAGCAGCTGCTGACTCCCAAACACAAGGCGCTGGCTATGTTCTTGCTTCTCCACACTTCAACAGAGTCCTTCATTTCTGCAGCTGCCATCGAGTTTTCTGCATCTCGAGCCTTCTGGGACGAGCACCAATTTCCCAAGAGGGGCTGCATCAGGACGAAGTCAAAACCCAGGAAAGTTGTCTCGGAACACCTTCAATAAAGCATGCCAGCAGTGCATTGAAAAGGCAGGTAGCTTTAGCCACCGTCCTCTAGCAGTCGCAAGGCTGTGCACACAATGTCGTCTCTCTGCGGCAACGTTCTTCACCCTCGTGCAAGCTACCGCTCTGTCCGGCTCCCGGAGCAGGAGAAGCGGCTGCTTCGCGCACACAACAGCGGAGCGGCAGCCCTACGATCCGAAGCACTGCTTCAGCCGAAAGACGCCGGCCACCGGCGCTTGGCTTCGGACAGCTCCGGAGAGCCGTAGTGTGCGTCTGCACTAGACTGCATCCTAGCGAAAAGCTTTGGCAGTGTGTCTCGCAAGGAGATAGCTTAGGAGCGCAGCGCACTTATGCCTCCCTTGTCCAGAAACACGATTTTACTGCACACTCCAAAAACAGTACTCTTCCCAGGGCAATATATAAGCTGCTTTCTGACGGCCGTGATCTTTCGGTAACTCTTGCCCAGCTCGTTGTTTTAACGTACAGATGCCGTCCTGGAATTCAGTGCACAGTGAAAACAATCGCAAAAGTCCAGCAGCTGCTGACTCCCAAACACAAGGCGCTGGCTATGTTCTTGCTTCTCGACAACTCAACGCAGCCCTTCATTTCTGCAGTTGCCATCGAGGTCTCTGCATGTCGGAGACTCAGAGGACGAGCACGAGTTTCCCACGAGGGGCTGCATCAGGAGGAATTCAAAACTCAGGAAAATTGTCTTTGAACACCTTCCATAGGATGCTAGAAGGGAACTGAAGAGGCAGGCGAGCGGCCACCACCGTCCTCTAGCAGTCCTTAGGGTGTGCGCAAAAGCCCGGTGCTCTTCGGCTTCGTTCTTCGCCCCCGTACAAGCTACCGCTCTGTCCGGCTCCCGGAGCAGGAGAAGCGGCTGCTTCGCGCACACAACAGCGGAGCGGCAGCCCTACGCTCCGAAGCGCTGCTTCAGCCGAAAGACGCCGGCCACCGGCGCTTGGCTTTGGACAGCTCCGGAGAGCCGTAGTGTGCGTCTGCACTAGACTGCATCATAGCGAAAAGCTTTGACAGTGTGTCTCGCAGGGAGATACCTTAGGAGCGCAGCGCACTTATGCCTCCCTTGTCCAGAAACACGGATTTGCTGCACACTCCAAAAACACTGCTCTTTCCATGGTACTATGTAAGCTGCTGTCTGACGCCCGTTCTCTTCTGCCCACTCTTGCCCAGCTGGTTGTTGCAGCGTGCACGTGCCTTCCTGGCATTAAGAGCACAGTGAAAGCAATCGCAAAAGTCTAGCAGCTGCTGACTCCCAAACACAAGGCGCTTGTCTACGTTCTTGCTTCTCGACAACTCAACGCAGCCCTTCATTTCTGCAGCTGCCATCGAGTTTTCTGTATCTTGAGCCTTCTGGGACAAGCACCAATTTCCCAGGAGGGGCTGCATCAGGACGAAGTCAAAACCCAGGAAGGTTGTCTCGGAACACCTTCAATAAAGCATGCCAGCAGTGCATTGAAAAGGCAGGTAGCTTTAGCCACCGTCCTCTAGCAGTCGCGAAGCTGTGCACACAATGTCGTCTCCCTGCGGCAACGTTCTTCGCCCTCGTGCAAGCTAGCGCTCTGTCCGGCTCCCGGAGCAGGAGAAGCGGCTGCTTCGCGCACACAGCAGCGGAGCGGCAGCCCTACGCTCCGAAGCGCTGCTTCAGCCGAAAGACGCCGGCCACCGGCGCTTGGCTTCGGACAGCTCCGGAGAGCCGTAGTGTGCGTCTACAACTACACTGCATCATAGCGAAAAGCTTTGGCAGTGTGTCTCGCAAGGAGATAGCTTAGGAGCGCAGCGCACTTATGCCTCCCTTGTCCAGAAACACGATTTTACTGCACACTCCAAAAACAGTACTCTTCCCAGGGCAATATGCCAGATGCTCTCTGATGCCCGTGCTCCCTTCCTACTCTTGCCCAGCTCGTTGTTTTAACGTGCACATGCCGTCCTGGAATTCAGTGCACAGTGAAAGCAATCGCAAAAGTCCAGCAGCTGCTGACTCCCAAACACAAGGCGCTGGCTATGTTCTTGCTACTCGACGACTCAACGCAGCCCTTCATTTCTGCAGTTGCCATCGAGGTCTCTGCATGTCGGAGACTCAGAGGACGAGCACGAGTTTCCCACGAGGGGCTGCATCAGGAGGAATTCAAAACTCAGGAAAATTGTCCTGGAACACCTTCCATAAGGATGCTAGAAGGGAATTGAAGAGGCAGGCGAGCGGCCACCACCGTCCTCTAGCAGTCCTTAGGGTGTGCGCAGAAGCCCGGTGCTCTGCGGCTTCGTTCTTCGCCCTCGTGCAAGCTACCGCTCTGTCCAGCTCCTGGAGCAGGAGAAGCGGCTGCTTCGCGCACACAACAGCGGAGCGGCAGCCCTACGCTCCGTAGCGCTGCTTCAGCCGAAAGACGCCGGCCACCGGCGCTTGGCTTCGGACAGCTCCGGAGAGCCGTAGTGTGGGTATGCACTAGACTGCATCATAGCGAAAAGCTTTGGCAGTGTGTCTCGCAGGGAGATAGCTTAGAAGCGCAGCGCACTTATGCCTCCCTTGTCCAGAAACACGATTTTACTGCACACTCCAAAAACAGTACTCTTCCCAGGGCAATATATAAGCTGCTTTCTGACGGCCGTGATCTTTCGATTACTCTTGCCCAGCTCGTTGTTTTAACGTGCACATGCCGTCCTGGAATTCAGTGCACAGTGAAAGCAATCGCAAAAGTCCAGCAGCTGCTGACTCCCAAACACAAGGCGCTGGCTATGTTCTTGCTTCTCGACAACTCAACGCAGCCCTTCATTTCTGCAGTTGCCATCGAGGTCTCTGCATGTCGGAGACTCAGAGGACGAGCACGAGTTTCCCACGAGGGGCTGCATCAAGAGGAATTCAAAACTCAGGAAAATTGTCTTTGAATACCTTCCATAGGATGCTAGAAGGGAATTGAAGAGGCAGGCGAGCGGCCACCACCGTCCTCTAGCAGTCCTTAGGGTGTGCGCAAAAGCCCGGTGCTCTTCGGCTTCGTTCTTCGCCCCCGTACAAGCTACCGCTCTGTCCGGCTCCCGGAGCAGGAGAAGCGGCTGCTTCGCGCACACAACAGCGGAGCGGCAGCCCTACGCTCCGAAGCGCTGCTTCAGCCGAAAGACGCCGGCCACCGGCGCTTCGCTTCGGACAGCTCCGGAGAGCCGTAGTGTGCGTCTGCACTAGACTGCATCATAGCGAAAAGCTTTGGCAGTGTGTCTCGCAAGGAGATAGCTTAGGAGCGCAGCGCACTTATGCCTCCCTTGTCCAGAAACACGATTTTACTGCACACTCCAAAAACAGTACTCTTCCCAGGGCAATATGCCAGATGCTCTCTGATGCCCGTGCTCCCTTCCTACTCTTGCCCAGCTCGTTGTTTTAACGTGCACATGCCCTCCTGGAATTCAGTGCACAGTGAAAGCAATCGCAAAAGTCCAGCAGCTGCTGACTCCCAAACACAAGGCGCTGGCTATGTTCTTGCTACTCGACGACTCAACGCAGCCCTTCATTTCTGCAGTTGCCATCGAGGTCTCTGCATGTCGGAGACTCAGAGGACGAGCACGAGTTTCCCACGAGGGGCTGCATCAGGAGGAATTCAAAACTCAGGAAAATTGTCCTGGAACACCTTCCATAAGGATGCTAGAAGGGAATTGAAGAGGCAGGCGAGCGGCCACCACCGTCCTCTAGCAGTCCTTAGGGTGCGCGCAGAAGCCCGGTGCTCTGCGGCTTCGTTCTTCGCCCTCGTGCAAGCTACCGCTCTGTCCGGCTCCCGGAGCAGGAGAAGCGGCTGCTTCGCGCACACAACAGCGGAGCGGCAGCCCTACGCTCCGAAGCGCTGCTTCAGCCGAAAGACGCCGGCCACCGGCGCTTCGCTTCGGACAGCTCCGGAGAGCCGTAGTGTGCGTCTGCACTAGACTGCATCATAGCGAAAAGCTTTGGCAGTGTGTCTCGCAGAGAGATAGCTTAGGAGCGCAGCGCACTTATGCCTCCCTTGTCCAGAAACACGATTTTACTGCACACTCCAAAAACAGTACTCTTCCCAGGGCAATATGCCAGATGCTCTCTGATGCCCGTGCTCCCTTCCTACTCTTGCCCAGCTCGTTGTTTTAACGTGCACATGCCGTCCTGGAATTCAGTGCACAGTGAAAGCAATCGCAAAAGTCCAGCAGCTGCTGACTCCCAAACACAAGGCGCTGGCTATGTTCTTGCTACTCGACGACTCAACGCAGCCCTTCATTTCTGCAGTTGCCATCGAGGTCTCTGCATGTCGGAGACTCAGAGGACGAGCACGAGTTTCCCACGAGGGGCTGCATCAGGAGGAATTCAAAACTCAGGAAAATTGTCCTGGAACACCTTCCATAAGGATGCTAGAAGGGAATTGAAGAGGCAGGCGAGCGGCCACCACCGTCCTCTAGCAGTCCTTAGGGTGTGCGCAGAAGCCCGGTGCTCTGCGGCTTCGTTCTTCGCCCTCGTGCAAGCTACCGCTCTGTCCGGCTCCTGGAGCAGGAGAAGCGGCTGCTTCGCGCACACAACAGCGGAGCGGCAGCCCTACGCTCCGAAGCGCTGCTTCAGCCGAAAGACGCCGGCCACCGGCGCTTGGCTTCGGACAGCTCCGGAGAGCCGTAGTGTGGGTATGCACTAGACTGCATCATAGCGAAAAGCTTTGGCAGTGTGTCTCGCAGGGAGATAGCTTAGAAGCGCAGCGCACTTATGCCTCCCTTGTCCAGAAACACGATTTTACTGCACACTCCAAAAACAGTACTCTTCCCAGGGCAATATATAAGCTGCTTTCTGACGGCCGTGATCTTTCGATTACTCTTGCCCAGCTCGTTGTTTTAACGTGCACATGCCGTCCTGGAATTCAGTGCACAGTGAAAGCAATCGCAAAAGTCCAGCAGCTGCTGACTCCCAAACACAAGGCGCTGGCTATGTTCTTGCTTCTCGACAACTCAACGCAGCCCTTCATTTCTGCAGTTGCCATCGAGGTCTCTGCATGTCGGAGACTCAGAGGACGAGCACGAGTTTCCCACGAGGGGCTGCATCAAGAGGAATTCAAAACTCAGGAAAATTGTCTTTGAATACCTTCCATAGGATGCTAGAAGGGAATTGAAGAGGCAGGCGAGCGGCCACCACCGTCCTCTAGCAGTCCTTAGGGTGTGCGCAAAAGCCCGGTGCTCTTCGGCTTCGTTCTTCGCCCCCGTACAAGCTACCGCTCTGTCCGGCTCCCGGAGCAGGAGAAGCGGCTGCTTCGCGCACACAACAGCGGAGCGGCAGCCCTACGCTCCGAAGCGCTGCTTCAGCCGAAAGACGCCGGCCACCGGCGCTTCGCTTCGGACAGCTCCGGAGAGCCGTAGTGTGCGTCTGCACTAGACTGCATCATAGCGAAAAGCTTTGGCAGTGTGTCTCGCAAGGAGATAGCTTAGGAGCGCAGCGCACTTATGCCTCCCTTGTCCAGAAACACGATTTTACTGCACACTCCAAAAACAGTACTCTTCCCAGGGCAATATGCCAGATGCTCTCTGATGCCCGTGCTCCCTTCCTACTCTTGCCCAGCTCGTTGTTTTAACGTGCACATGCCGTCCTGGAATTCAGTGCACAGTGAAAGCAATTGCAAAAGTCCAGCAGCTGCTGACTCCCAAACACAAGGCGCTGGCTATGTTCTTGCTACTCGACGACTCAACGCAGCCCTTCATTTCTGCAGTTGCCATCGAGGTCTCTGCATGTCGGAGACTCAGAGGACGAGCACGAGTTTCCCACGAGGGGCTGCATCAGGAGGAATTCAAAACTCAGGAAAATTGTCCTGGAACACCTTCCATAAGGATGCTAGAAGGGAATTGAAGAGGCAGGCGAGCGGCCACCACCGTCCTCTAGCAGTCCTTAGGGTGCGCGCAGAAGCCCGGTGCTCTGCGGCTTCGTTCTTCGCCCTCGTGCAAGCTACCGCTCTGTCCGGCTCGCGGAGCAGGAGAAGCGGCTGCTTCGCGCACACAACAGCGGAGCGGCAGCCCTACGCTCCGAAGCGCTGCTTCAGCCGAAAGACGCCGGCCACCGGCGCTTCGCTTCGGACAGCTCCGGAGAGCCGTAGTGTGCGTCTGCACTAGACTGCATCATAGCGAAAAGCTTTGGCAGTGTGTCTCGCAGAGAGATAGCTTAGGAGCGCAGCGCACTTATGCCTCCCTTGTCCAGAAACACGATTTTACTGCACACTCCAAAAACAGTACTCTTCCCAGGGCAATATGCCAGATGCTCTCTGATGCCCGTGCTCCCTTCCTACTCTTGCCCAGCTCGTTGTTTTAACGTGCACATGCCGTCCTGGAATTCAGTGCACAGTGAAAGCAATCGCAAAAGTCCAGCAGCTGCTGACTCCCAAACACAAGGCGCTGGCTATGTTCTTGCTACTCGACGACTCAACGCAGCCCTTCATTTCTGCAGTTGCCATCGAGGTCTCTGCATGTCGGAGACTCAGAGGACGAGCACGAGTTTCCCACGAGGGGCTGCATCAGGAGGAATTCAAAACTCAGGGAAATTGTCCTGGAACACCTTCCATAAGGATGCTAGAAGGGAATTGAAGAGGCAGGCGAGCGGCCACCACCGTCCTCTAGCAGTCCTTAGGGTGCGCGCAGAAGCCCGGTGCTCTTCGGCTTCGTTCTTCGCCCTCGTGCAAGCTACCGCTCTGTCCGGCTCCCGGAGCAGGAGAAGCGGCTGCTTCGCGCACACAACAGCGGAGCGGCAGCCCTACGCTCCGAAGCGCTGCTTCAGCCGAAAGACGCCGGCCACCGGCGCTTGGCTTCGGACAGCTCCGGAGAGCCGTAGTGTGGGTATGCACTAGACTGCATCATAGCGAAAAGCTTTGGCAGTGTGTCTCGCAGGGAGATAGCTTAGGAGCGCAGCGCACTTATGCCTCCCTTGTCCAGAAACACGATTTTACTGCACACTCCAAAAACAGTACTCTTCCCAGGGCAATATATAAGCTGCTTTCTGACGGCCGTGATCTTTCGATTACTCTTGCCCAGCTCGTTGTTTTAACGTGCACATGCCGTCCTGGAATTCAGTGCACAGTGAAAGCAATCGCAAAAGTCCAGCAGCTGCTGACTCCCAAACACAAGGCGCTGGCTATGTTCTTGCTTCTCGACAACTCAACGCAGCCCTTCATTTCTGCAGTTGCCATCGAGGTCTCTGCATGTCGGAGACTCAGAGGACGAGCACGAGTTTCCCACGAGGGGCTGCATCAAGAGGAATTCAAAACTCAGGAAAATTGTCTTTGAATACCTTCCATAGGATGCTAGAAGGGAATTGAAGAGGCAGGCGAGCGGCCACCACCGTCCTCTAGCAGTCCTTAGGGTGTGCGCAAAAGCCCGGTGCTCTTCGGCTTCGTTCTTCGCCCCCGTACAAGCTACCGCTCTGTCCGGCTCCCGGAGCAGGAGAAGCGGCTGCTTCGCGCACACAACAGCGGAGCGGCAGCCCTACGCTCCGAAGCGCTGCTTCAGCCGAAAGACGCCGGCCACCGGCGCTTCGCTTCGGACAGCTCCGGAGAGCCGTAGTGTGCGTCTGCACTAGACTGCATCATAGCGAAAAGCTTTGGCAGTGTGTCTCGCAAGGAGATAGCTTAGGAGCGCAGCGCACTTATGCCTCCCTTGTCCAGAAACACGATTTTACTGCACACTCCAAAAACAGTACTCTTCCCAGGGCAATATGCCAGATGCTCTCTGATGCCCGTGCTCCCTTCCTACTCTTGCCCAGCTCGTTGTTTTAACGTGCACATGCCGTCCTGGAATTCAGTGCACAGTGAAAGCAATCGCAAAAGTCCAGCAGCTGCTGACTCCCAAACACAAGGCGCTGGCTATGTTCTTGCTACTCGACGACTCAACGCAGCCCTTCATTTCTGCAGTTGCCATCGAGGTCTCTGCATGTCGGAGACTCAGAGGACGAGCACGAGTTTCCCACGAGGGGCTGCATCAGGAGGAATTCAAAACTCAGGGAATTTGTCCTGGAACACCTTCCATAAGGATGCTAGAAGGGAATTGAAGAGGCAGGCGAGCGGCCACCACCGTCCTCTAGCAGTCCTTAGGGTGCGCGCAGAAGCCCGGTTCTCTGCGGCTTCGTTCTTCACCCTCGTGCAAGCTACCGCTCTGTCCGGCTCCCGGAGCAGGAGAAGCGGCTGCTTCGCGCACACAACAGCGGAGCGGCAGCCCTACGCTCCGAAGCGCTGCTTCAGCCGAAAGACGCCGGCCACCGGCGCTTGGCTTCGGACAGCTCCGGAGAGCCGTAGTGTGCGTCTGCACTAGACTGCATCATAGCGAAAAGCTTTGACAGTGTGTCTCGCAGGGAGATAGCTTAGGAGCGCAGCGCACTTATGCCTCCCTTGTCCAGAAACACGGATTTGCTGCACACTCCAAAAACACTGCTCTTCCCAGGGCAATATATAAGCTGCTTTCTGATGGCCGTGATCCCTCCCTGCTCTTGCCCAGCTGGTTGTTGCAGCGTGCACATGCCGTCCTGGCATTCAGTGCACAGTGAAAGCAATCGCAAAAGTCCAGCAGCTGCTGACTCCCAAACACAAGGCGCTGGCTATGTTCTTGCTTCTCCACACTTCAACAGAGTCCTTCATTTCTGCAGCTGCCATCGAGTTTTCTGCATCTCGAGCCTTCTGGGACGAGCACCAATTTCCCAAGAGGGGCTGCATCAGGACGAAGTCAAAACCCAGGAAAGTTGTCTCGGAACACCTTCAATAAAGCATGCCAGCAGTGCATTGAAAAGGCAGGTAGCTTTAGCCACCGTCCTCTAGCAGTCGCAAGGCTGTGCACACAATGTCGTCTCCCTGCGGCAACGTTCTTCGCCCTCGTGCAAGCTACCGCTCTGTCCGGCTCCCGGAGCAGGAGAAGCGGCTGCTTCGCGCACACAACAGCGGAGCGGCAGCCCTACGATCCGAAGCGCTGCTTCAGCCGAAAGACGCCGGCCACCGGCGCTTCGCTTCGGACAGCTCCGGAGAGCCGTAGTGTGCGTCTGCACTAGACTGCATCCTAGCGAAAAGCTTTGGCAGTGTGTCTCGCAAGGAGATAGCTTAGGAGCGCAGCGCACTTATGCCTCCCTTGTCCAGAAACACGATTTTACTGCACACTCCAAAAACAGTACTCTTCCCAGGGCAATATATAAGCTGCTTTCTGACGGCCGTGATCTTTCGGGGAGTCTTGCACAGCTCGTTGTTTTAACGTGCACATGCCGTCCTGGAATTCAGTGCACAGTGAAAGCAATCGCAAAAGTCCAGCAGCTGCTGACTCCCAAACACAAGGCGCTGGCTATGTTCTTGCTACTCGACGACTCAACGCAGCCCTTCATTTCTGCAGTTGCCATCGAGGTCTCTGCATGTCGGAGACTCAGAGGACGAGCACGAGTTTCCCACGAGGGGCTGCATCAGGAGGAATTCAAAACTCAGGGAAATTGTCCTGGAACACCTTCCATAAGGATGCTAGAAGGGAATTGAAGAGGCAGGCGAGCGGCCACCACCGTCCTCTAGCAGTCCTTAGGGTGCGCGCAGAAGCCCGGTGCTCTTCGGCTTCGTTCTTCGCCCTCGTGCAAGCTACCGCTCTGTCCGGCTCCCGGAGCAGGAGAAGCGGCTGCTTCGCGCACACAACAGCGGAGCGGCAGCCCTACGCTCCGAAGCGCTGCTTCAGCCGAAAGACGCCGGCCACCGGCGCTTGGCTTCGGACAGCTCCGGAGAGCCGTAGTGTGGGTATGCACTAGACTGCATCATAGCGAAAAGCTTTGGCAGTGTGTCTCGCAGGGAGATAGCTTAGGAGCGCAGCGCACTTATGCCTCCCTTGTCCAGAAACACGATTTTACTGCACACTCCAAAAACAGTACTCTTCCCAGGGCAATATATAAGCTGCTTTCTGACGGCCGTGATCTTTCGATTACTCTTGCCCAGCTCGTTGTTTTAACGTGCACATGCCGTCCTGGAATTCAGTGCACAGTGAAAGCAATCGCAAAAGTCCAGCAGCTGCTGACTCCCAAACACAAGGCGCTGGCTATGTTCTTGCTTCTCGACAACTCAACGCAGCCCTTCATTTCTGCAGTTGCCATCGAGGTCTCTGCATGTCGGAGACTCAGAGGACGAGCACGAGTTTCCCACGAGGGGCTGCATCAAGAGGAATTCAAAACTCAGGAAAATTGTCTTTGAATACCTTCCATAGGATGCTAGAAGGGAATTGAAGAGGCAGGCGAGCGGCCACCACCGTCCTCTAGCAGTCCTTAGGGTGTGCGCAAAAGCCCGGTGCTCTTCGGCTTCGTTCTTCGCCCCCGTACAAGCTACCGCTCTGTCCGGCTCCCGGAGCAGGAGAAGCGGCTGCTTCGCGCACACAACAGCGGAGCGGCAGCCCTACGCTCCGAAGCGCTGCTTCAGCCGAAAGACGCCGGCCACCGGCGCTTCGCTTCGGACAGCTCCGGAGAGCCGTAGTGTGCGTCTGCACTAGACTGCATCATAGCGAAAAGCTTTGGCAGTGTGTCTCGCAAGGAGATAGCTTAGGAGCGCAGCGCACTTATGCCTCCCTTGTCCAGAAACACGATTTTACTGCACACTCCAAAAACAGTACTCTTCCCAGGGCAATATGCCAGATGCTCTCTGATGCCCGTGCTCCCTTCCTACTCTTGCCCAGCTCGTTGTTTTAACGTGCACATGCCGTCCTGGAATTCAGTGCACAGTGAAAGCAATCGCAAAAGTCCAGCAGCTGCTGACTCCCAAACACAAGGCGCTGGCTATGTTCTTGCTACTCGACGACTCAACGCAGCCCTTCATTTCTGCAGTTGCCATCGAGGTCTCTGCATGTCGGAGACTCAGAGGACGAGCACGAGTTTCCCACGAGGGGCTGCATCAGGAGGAATTCAAAACTCAGGGAATTTGTCCTGGAACACCTTCCATAAGGATGCTAGAAGGGAATTGAAGAGGCAGGCGAGCGGCCACCACCGTCCTCTAGCAGTCCTTAGGGTGCGCGCAGAAGCCCGGTTCTCTGCGGCTTCGTTCTTCACCCTCGTGCAAGCTACCGCTCTGTCCGGCTCCCGGAGCAGGAGAAGCGGCTGCTTCGCGCACACAACAGCGGAGCGGCAGCCCTACGCTCCGAAGCGCTGCTTCAGCCGAAAGACGCCGGCCACCGGCGCTTGGCTTCGGACAGCTCCGGAGAGCCGTAGTGTGCGTCTGCACTAGACTGCATCATAGCGAAAAGCTTTGACAGTGTGTCTCGCAGGGAGATAGCTTAGGAGCGCAGCGCACTTATGCCTCCCTTGTCCAGAAACACGGATTTGCTGCACACTCCAAAAACACTGCTCTTCTCAGGGCAATATATAAGCTGCTTTCTGATGGCCGTGATCCCTCCCTGCTCTTGCCCAGCTGGTTGTTGCAGCGTGCACATGCCGTCCTGGCATTCAGTGCACAGTGAAAGCAATCGCAAAAGTCCAGCAGCTGCTGACTCCCAAACACAAGGCGCTGGCTATGTTCTTGCTTCTCCACACTTCAACAGAGTCCTTCATTTCTGCAGCTGCCATCGAGTTTTCTGCATCTCGAGCCTTCTGGGACGAGCACCAATTTCCCAAGAGGGGCTGCATCAGGACGAAGTCAAAACCCAGGAAAGTTGTCTCGGAACACCTTCAATAAAGCATGCCAGCAGTGCATTGAAAAGGCAGGTAGCTTTAGCCACCGTCCTCTAGCAGTCGCAAGGCTGTGCACACAATGTCGTCTCCCTGCGGCAACGTTCTTCGCCCTCGTGCAAGCTACCGCTCTGTCCGGCTCCCGGAGCAGGAGAAGCGGCTGCTTCGCGCACACAACAGCGGAGCGGCAGCCCTACGATCCGAAGCGCTGCTTCAGCCGAAAGACGCCGGCCACCGGCGCTTCGCTTCGGACAGCTCCGGAGAGCCGTAGTGTGCGTCTGCACTAGACTGCATCCTAGCGAAAAGCTTTGGCAGTGTGTCTCGCAAGGAGATAGCTTAGGAGCGCAGCGCACTTATGCCTCCCTTGTCCAGAAACACGATTTTACTGCACACTCCAAAAACAGTACTCTTCCCAGGGCAATATATAAGCTGCTTTCTGACGGCCGTGATCTTTCGGGGAGTCTTGCACAGCTCGTTGTTTTAACGTGCACATGCCGTCCTGGAATTCAGTGCACAGTGAAAGCAATCGCAAAAGTCCAGCAGCTGCTGACTCCCAAACACAAGGCGCTGGCTATGTTCTTGCTTCTCGACAACTCAACGCAGCCCTTCATTTCTGCAGTTGCCATCGAGGTCTCTGCATGTCGGAGACTCAGAGGACGAGCACGAGTTTCCCACGAGGGGCTGCATCAGGAGGAATTCAAAACTCAGGAAAATTGTCTTTGAACACCTTCCATAGGATGCTAGAAGGGAACTGAAGAGGCAGGCGAGCGGCCACCACCGTCCTCTAGCAGTCCTTAGGGTGTGCGCAAAAGCCCGGTGCTCTTCGGCTTCGTTCTTCGCCCCCGTACAAGCTACCGCTCTGTCCGGCTCCCGGAGCAGGAGAAGCGGCTGCTTCGCGCACACAACAGCGGAGCGGCAGCCCTACGCTCCGAAGCGCTGCTTCAGCCGAAAGACGCCGGCCACCGGCGCTTGGCTTCGGACAGCTCCGGAGAGCCGTAGTGTGCGTCTGCACTAGACTGCATCATAGCGAAAAGCTTTGACAGTGTGTCTCGCAGGGAGATACCTTAGGAGCGCAGCGCACTTATGCCTCCCTTGTCCAGAAACACGGATTTGCTGCACACTCCAAAAACACTGCTCTTTCCATGGTACTATGTAAGCTGCTGTCTGACGCCCGTTCTCTTCTGCCCACTCTTGCCCAGCTGGTTGTTGCAGCGTGCACGTGCCTTCCTGGCATTAAGAGCACAGTGAAAGCAATCGCAAAAGTCTAGCAGCTGCTGACTCCCAAACACAAGGCGCTTGTCTACGTTCTTGCTTCTCGACAACTCAACGCAGCCCTTCATTTCTGCAGCTGCCATCGAGTTTTCTGTATCTTGAGCCTTCTGGGACGAGCACCAATTTCCCAGGAGGGGCTGCATCAGGACGAAGTCAAAACCCAGGAAGGTTGTCTCGGAACACCTTCAATAAAGCATGCCAGCAGTGCATTGAAAAGGCAGGTAGCTTTAGCCACCGTCCTCTAGCAGTCGCGAAGCTGTGCACACAATGTCGTCTCCCTGCGGCAACGTTCTTCGCCCTCGTGCAAGCTAGCGCTCTGTCCGGCTCCCGGAGCAGGAGAAGCGGCTGCTTCGCGCACACAAGAGCGGAGCGGCAGCCCTACGCTCCGAAGCGCTGCTTCAGCCGAAAGACGCCGGCCACCGGCGCTTCGCTTCGGACAGCTCCGGAGAGCCGTAGTGTGCGTCTACAACTACACTGCATCATAGCGAAAAGCTTTGGCAGTGTGTCTCGCAAGGAGATAGCTTAGGAGCGCAGCGCACTTATGCCTCCCTTGTCCAGAAACACGATTTTACTGCACACTCCAAAAACAGTACTCTTCCCAGGGCAATATGCCAGATGCTCTCTGATGCCCGTGCTCCCTTCCTACTCTTGCCCAGCTCGTTGTTTTAACGTGCACATGCCGTCCTGGAATTCAGTGCACAGTGAAAGCAATCGCAAAAGTCCAGCAGCTGCTGACTCCCAAACACAAGGCGCTGGCTATGTTCTTGCTACTCGACGACTCAACGCAGCCCTTCATTTCTGCAGTTGCCATCGAGGTCTCTGCATGTCGGAGACTCAGAGGACGAGCACGAGTTTCCCACGAGGGGCTGCATCAGGAGGAATTCAAAACTCAGGGAATTTGTCCTGGAACACCTTCCATAAGGATGCTAGAAGGGAATTGAAGAGGCAGGCGAGCGGCCACCACCGTCCTCTAGCAGTCCTTAGGGTGCGCGCAGAAGCCCGGTGCTCTGCGGCTTCGTTCTTCGCCCTAGTGCAAGCTACCGCTCTGTCCGGCTCCCGGAGCAGGAGAAGCGGCTGCTTCGCGCACACAACAGCGGAGCGGCAGCCCTACGCTCCGAAGCGCTGCTTCAGCCGAAAGACGCCGGCCACCGGCGCTTCGCTTCGGACAGCTCCGGAGATCCGTAGTGTGCGTCTGCACTAGACTGCATCATAGCGAAAAGCTTTGGCAGTGTGTCTCGCAAGGAGATAGCTTAGGAGCGCAGCGCACTTATGCCTCCCTTGTCCAGAAACACGATTTTACTGCACACTCCAAAAACAGTACTCTTCCCAGGGCAATATGCCAGATGCTCTCTGATGCCCGTGCTCCCTTCCTACTCTTGCCCAGCTCGTTGTTTTAACGTGCACATGCCGTCCTGGAATTCAGTGCACAGTGAAAGCAATCGCAAAAGTCCAGCAGCTGCTGACTCCCAAACACAAGGCGCTGGCTATGTTCTTGCTACTCGACGACTCAACGCAGCCCTTCATTTCTGCAGTTGCCATCGAGGTCTCTGCATGTCGGAGACTCAGAGGACGAGCACGAGTTTCCCACGAGGGGGTGCATCAGGAGGAATTCAAAACTCAGGGAAATTGTCCTGGAACACCTTCCATAAGGATGCTAGAAGGGAATTGAAGAGGCAGGCGAGCGGCCACCACCGTCCTCTAGCAGTCCTTAGGGTGCGCGCAGAAGCCCGGTGCTCTGCGGCTTCGTTCTTCGCCCTCGTGCAAGCTACCGCTCTGTCCGGCTCCCGGAGCAGGAGAAGCGGCTGCTTCGCGCACACAACAGCGGAGCGGCAGCCCTACGATCCGAAGCGCTGCTTCAGCCGAAAGACGCCGGCCACCGGCGCTTGGCTTCGGACAGCTCCGGAGAGCCGTAGTGTGCGTCTGCACTAGACTGCATCCTAGCGAAAAGCTTTGGCAGTGTGTCTCGCAAGGAGATAGCTTAGGAGCGCAGCGCACTTATGCCTCCCTTGTCCAGAAACACGATTTTACTGCACACTCCAAAAACAGTACTCTTCCCAGGGCAATATATAAGCTGCTTTCTGACGGCCGTGATCTTTCGGTAACTCTTGCCCAGCTCGTTGTTTTAACGTGCACATGCCGTCCTGGAATTCAGTGCACAGTGAAAGCAATCGCAAAAGTCCAGCAGCTGCTGACTCCCAAACACAAGGCGCTGGCTATGTTCTTGCTTCTCGACAACTCAACGCAGCCCTTCATTTCTGCAGTTGCCATCGAGGTCTCTGCATCTCGGAGACTCAGAGGACGAGCACGAGTTTCCCACGAGGGGCTGCATCAGGAGGAATTCAAAACTCAGGAAAATTGTCTTTGAACACCTTCCATAGGATGCTAGAAGGGAACTGAAGAGGCAGGCGAGCGGCCACCACCGTCCTCTAGCAGTCCTTAGGGTGTGCGCAAAAGCCCGGTGCTCTTCGGCTTCGTTCTTCGCCCCCGTACAAGCTACCGCTCTGTCCGGCTCCCGGAGCAGGAGAAGCGGCTGCTTCGCGCACACAACAGCGGAGCGGCAGCCCTACGCTCCGAAGCGCTGCTTCAGCCGAAAGACGCCGGCCACCGGCGCTTGGCTTCGGACAGCTCCGGAGAGCCGTAGTGTGCGTCTGCACTAGACTGCATCATAGCGAAAAGCTTTGACAGTGTGTCTCGCAGGGAGATACCTTAGGAGCGCAGCGCACTTATGCCTCCCTTGTCCAGAAACACGGATTTGCTGCACACTCCAAAAACACTGCTCTTTCCATGGTACTATGTAAGCTGCTGTCTGACGCCCGTTCTCTTCTGCCCACTCTTGCCCAGCTGGTTGTTGCAGCGTGCACGTGCCTTCCTGGCATTAAGAGCACAGTGAAAGCAATCGCAAAAGTCTAGCAGCTGCTGACTCCCAAACACAAGGCGCTTGTCTACGTTCTTGCTTCTCGACAACTCAACGCAGCCCTTCATTTCTGCAGCTGCCATCGAGTTTTCTGTATCTTGAGCCTTCTGGGACGAGCACCAATTTCCCAGGAGGGGCTGCATCAGGACGAAGTCAAAACCCAGGAAGGTTGTCTCGGAACACCTTCAATAAAGCATGCCAGCAGTGCATTGAAAAGGCAGGTAGCTTTAGCCACCGTCCTCTAGCAGTCGCGAAGCTGTGCACACAATGTCGTCTCCCTGCGGCAACGTTCTTCGCCCTCGTGCAAGCTAGCGCTCTGTCCGGCTCCCGGAGCAGGAGAAGCGGCTGCTTCGCGCACACAGCAGCGGAGCGGCAGCCCTACGCTCCGAAGCGCTGCTTCAGCCGAAAGACGCCGGCCACCGGCGCTTCGCTTCGGACAGCTCCGGAGAGCCGTAGTGTGCGTCTACAACTACACTGCATCATAGCGAAAAGCTTTGGCAGTGTGTCTCGCAAGGAGATAGCTTAGGAGCGCAGCGCACTTATGCCTCCCTTGTCCAGAAACACGATTTTACTGCACACTCCAAAAACAGTACTCTTCCCAGGGCAATATGCCAGATGCTCTCTGATGCCCGTGCTCCCTTCCTACTCTTGCCCAGCTCGTTGTTTTAACGTGCACATGCCGTCCTGGAATTCAGTGCACAGTGAAAGCAATCGCAAAAGTCCAGCAGCTGCTGACTCCCAAACACAAGGCGCTGGCTATGTTCTTGCTACTCGACGACTCAACGCAGCCCTTCATTTCTGCAGTTGCCATCGAGGTCTCTGCATGTCGGAGACTCAGAGGACGAGCACGAGTTTCCCACGAGGGGCTGCATCAGGAGGAATTCAAAACTCAGGAAAATTGTCCTGGAACACCTTCCATAAGGATGCTAGAAGGGAATTGAAGAGGCAGGCGAGCGGCCACCACCGTCCTCTAGCAGTCCTTAGGGTGCGCGCAGAAGCCCGGTGCTCTGCGGCTTCGTTCTTCGCCCTCGTGCAAGCTACCGCTCTGTCCGGCTCCCGGAGCAGGAGAAGCGGCTGCTTCGCGCACACAACAGCGGAGCGGCAGCCCTACGCTCCGAAGCGCTGCTTCAGCCGAAAGACGCCGGCCACCGGCGCTTGGCTTCGGACAGCTCCGGAGAGCCGTAGTGTGGGTATGCACTAGACTGCATCATAGCGAAAAGCTTTGGCAGTGTGTCTCGCAGGGAGATAGCTTAGAAGCGCAGCGCACTTATGCCTCCCTTGTCCAGAAACACGATTTTACTGCACACTCCAAAAACAGTACTCTTCCCAGGGCAATATATAAGCTGCTTTCTGACGGCCGTGATCTTTCGATTACTCTTGCCCAGCTCGTTGTTTTAACGTGCACATGCCGTCCTGGAATTCAGTGCACAGTGAAAGCAATCGCAAAAGTCCAGCAGCTGCTGACTCCCAAACACAAGGCGCTGGCTATGTTCTTGCTTCTCGACAATTCAACGCAGCCCTTCATTTCTGCAGTTGCCATCGAGGTCTCTGCATGTCGGAGACTCAGAGGACGAGCACGAGTTTCCCACGAGGGGCTGCATCAAGAGGAATTCAAAACTCAGGAAAATTGTCTTTGAATACCTTCCATAGGATGCTAGAAGGGAATTGAAGAGGCAGGCGAGCGGCCACCACCGTCCTCTAGCAGTCCTTAGGGTGTGCGCAAAAGCCCGGTGCTCTTCGGCTTCGTTCTTCGCCCCCGTACAAGCTACCGCTCTGTCCGGCTCCCGGAGCAGGAGAAGCGGCTGCTTCGCGCACACAACAGCGGAGCGGCAGCCCTACGCTCCGAAGCGCTGCTTCAGCCGAAAGACGCCGGCCACCGGCGCTTCGCTTCGGACAGCTCCGGAGAGCCGTAGTGTGCGTCTGCACTAGACTGCATCATAGCGAAAAGCTTTGGCAGTGTGTCTCGCAAGGAGATAGCTTAGGAGCGCAGCGCACTTATGCCTCCCTTGTCCAGAAACACGATTTTACTGCACACTCCAAAAACAGTACTCTTCCCAGGGCAATATGCCAGATGCTCTCTGATGCCCGTGCTCCCTTCCTACTCTTGCCCAGCTCGTTGTTTTAACGTGCACATGCCGTCCTGGAATTCAGTGCACAGTGAAAGCAATCGCAAAAGTCCAGCAGCTGCTGACTCCCAAACACAAGGCGCTGGCTATGTTCTTGCTACTCGACGACTCAACGCAGCCCTTCATTTCTGCAGTTGCCATCGAGGTCTCTGCATGTCGGAGACTCAGAGGACGAGCACGAGTTTCCCACGAGGGGCTGCATCAGGAGGAATTCAAAACTCAGGAAAATTGTCCTGGAACACCTTCCATAAGGATGCTAGAAGGGAATTGAAGAGGCAGGCGAGCGGCCACCACCGTCCTCTAGCAGTCCTTAGGGTGCGCGCAGAAGCCCGGTGCTCTGCGGCTTCGTTCTTCGCCCTCGTGCAAGCTACCGCTCTGTCCGGCTCCTGGAGCAGGAGAAGCGGCTGCTTCGCGCACACAACAGCGGAGCGGCAGCCCTACGCTCCGAAGCGCTGCTTCAGCCGAAAGACGCCGGCCACCGGCGCTTGGCTTCGGACAGCTCCGGAGAGCCGTAGTGTGGGTATGCACTAGACTGCATCATAGCGAAAAGCTTTGGCAGTGTGTCTCGCAGGGAGATAGCTTAGAAGCGCAGCGCACTTATGCCTCCCTTGTCCAGAAACACGATTTTACTGCACACTCCAAAAACAGTACTCTTCCCAGGGCAATATATAAGCTGCTTTCTGACGGCCGTGATCTTTCGATTACTCTTGCCCAGCTCGTTGTTTTAACGTGCACATGCCGTCCTGGAATTCAGTGCACAGTGAAAGCAATCGCAAAAGTCCAGCAGCTGCTGACTCCCAAACACAAGGCGCTGGCTATGTTCTTGCTTCTCGACAATTCAACGCAGCCCTTCATTTCTGCAGTTGCCATCGAGGTCTCTGCATGTCGGAGACTCAGAGGACGAGCACGAGTTTCCCACGAGGGGCTGCATCAAGAGGAATTCAAAACTCAGGAAAATTGTCTTTGAATACCTTCCATAGGATGCTAGAAGGGAATTGAAGAGGCAGGCGAGCGGCCACCACCGTCCTCTAGCAGTCCTTAGGGTGTGCGCAAAAGCCCGGTGCTCTTCGGCTTCGTTCTTCGCCCCCGTACAAGCTACCGCTCTGTCCGGCTCCCGGAGCAGGAGAAGCGGCTGCTTCGCGCACACAACAGCGGAGCGGCAGCCCTACGCTCCGAAGCGCTGCTTCAGCCGAAAGACGCCGGCCACCGGCGCTTCGCTTCGGACAGCTCCGGAGAGCCGTAGTGTGCGTCTGCACTAGACTGCATCATAGCGAAAAGCTTTGGCAGTGTGTCTCGCAAGGAGATAGCTTAGGAGCGCAGCGCACTTATGCCTCCCTTGTCCAGAAACACGATTTTACTGCACACTCCAAAAACAGTACTCTTCCCAGGGCAATATGCCAGATGCTCTCTGATGCCCGTGCTCCCTTCCTACTCTTGCCCAGCTCGTTGTTTTAACGTGCACATGCCGTCCTGGAATTCAGTGCACAGTGAAAGCAATCGCAAAAGTCCAGCAGCTGCTGACTCCCAAACACAAGGCGCTGGCTATGTTCTTGCTACTCGACGACTCAACGCAGCCCTTCATTTCTGCAGTTGCCATCGAGGTCTCTGCATGTCGGAGACTCAGAGGACGAGCACGAGTTTCCCACGAGGGGCTGCATCAGGAGGAATTCAAAACTCAGGGAAATTGTCCTGGAACACCTTCCATAAGGATGCTAGAAGGGAATTGAAGAGGCAGGCGAGCGGCCACCACCGTCCTCTAGCAGTCCTTAGGGTGCGCGCAGAAGCCCGGTGCTCTGCGGCTTCGTTCTTCGCCCTCGTGCAAGCTACCGCTCTGTCCGGCTCCCGGAGCAGGAGAAGCGGCTGCTTCGCGCACACAACAGCGGAGCGGCAGCCCTACGCTCCGAAGCGCTGCTTCAGCCGAAAGACGCCGGCCACCGGCGCTTCGCTTCGGACAGCTCCGGAGAGCCGTAGTGTGCGTCTGCACTAGACTGCATCATAGCGAAAAGCTTTGGCAGTGTGTCTCGCAGAGAGATAGCTTAGGAGCGCAGCGCACTTATGCCTCCCTTGTCCAGAAACACGATTTTACTGCACACTCCAAAAACAGTACTCTTCCCAGGGCAATATGCCAGATGCTCTCTGATGCCCGTGCTCCCTTCCTACTCTTGCCCAGCTCGTTGTTTTAACGTGCACATGCCGTCCTGGAATTCAGTGCACAGTGAAAGCAATCGCAAAAGTCCAGCAGCTGCTGACTCCCAAACACAAGGCGCTGGCTATGTTCTTGCTACTCGACGACTCAACGCAGCCCTTCATTTCTGCAGTTGCCATCGAGGTCTCTGCATGTCGGAGACTCAGAGGACGAGCACGAGTTTCCCACGAGGGGCTGCATCAGGAGGAATTCAAAACTCAGGGAAATTGTCCTGGAACACCTTCCATAAGGATGCTAGAAGGGAATTGAAGAGGCAGGCGAGCGGCCACCACCGTCCTCTAGCAGTCCTTAGGGTGCGCGCAGAAGCCCGGTGCTCTTCGGCTTCGTTCTTCGCCCTCGTGCAAGCTACCGCTCTGTCCGGCTCCCGGAGCAGGAGAAGCGGCTGCTTCGCGCACACAACAGCGGAGCGGCAGCCCTACGCTCCGAAGCGCTGCTTCAGCCGAAAGACGCCGGCCACCGGCGCTTGGCTTCGGACAGCTCCGGAGAGCCGTAGTGTGGGTATGCACTAGACTGCATCATAGCGAAAAGCTTTGGCAGTGTGTCTCGCAGGGAGATAGCTTAGGAGCGCAGCGCACTTATGCCTCCCTTGTCCAGAAACACGATTTTACTGCACACTCCAAAAACAGTACTCTTCCCAGGGCAATATATAAGCTGCTTTCTGACGGCCGTGATCTTTCGATTACTCTTGCCCAGCTCGTTGTTTTAACGTGCACATGCCGTCCTGGAATTCAGTGCACAGTGAAAGCAATCGCAAAAGTCCAGCAGCTGCTGACTCCCAAACACAAGGCGCTGGCTATGTTCTTGCTTCTCGACAACTCAACGCAGCCCTTCATTTCTGCAGTTGCCATCGAGGTCTCTGCATGTCGGAGACTCAGAGGACGAGCACGAGTTTCCCACGAGGGGCTGCATCAAGAGGAATTCAAAACTCAGGAAAATTGTCTTTGAATACCTTCCATAGGATGCTAGAAGGGAATTGAAGAGGCAGGCGAGCGGCCACCACCGTCCTCTAGCAGTCCTTAGGGTGTGCGCAAAAGCCCGGTGCTCTTCGGCTTCGTTCTTCGCCCCCGTACAAGCTACCGCTCTGTCCGGCTCCCGGAGCAGGAGAAGCGGCTGCTTCGCGCACACAACAGCGGAGCGGCAGCCCTACGCTCCGAAGCGCTGCTTCAGCCGAAAGACGCCGGCCACCGGCGCTTCGCTTCGGACAGCTCCGGAGAGCCGTAGTGTGCGTCTGCACTAGACTGCATCATAGCGAAAAGCTTTGGCAGTGTGTCTCGCAAGGAGATAGCTTAGGAGCGCAGCGCACTTATGCCTCCCTTGTCCAGAAACACGATTTTACTGCACACTCCAAAAACAGTACTCTTCCCAGGGCAATATGCCAGATGCTCTCTGATGCCCGTGCTCCCTTCCTACTCTTGCCCAGCTCGTTGTTTTAACGTGCACATGCCCTCCTGGAATTCAGTGCACAGTGAAAGCAATCGCAAAAGTCCAGCAGCTGCTGACTCCCAAACACAAGGCGCTGGCTATGTTCTTGCTACTCGACGACTCAACGCAGCCCTTCATTTCTGCAGTTGCCATCGAGGTCTCTGCATGTCGGAGACTCAGAGGACGAGCACGAGTTTCCCACGAGGGGGTGCATCAGGAGGAATTCAAAACTCAGGGAATTTGTCCTGGAACACCTTCCATAAGGATGCTAGAAGGGAATTGAAGAGGCAGGCGAGCGGCCACCACCGTCCTCTAGCAGTCCTTAGGGTGCCCGCAGAAGCCCGGTTCTCTGCGGCTTCGTTCTTCGCCCTCGTGCAAGCTACCGCTCTGTCCGGCTCCCGGAGCAGGAGAAGCGGCTGCTTCGCGCACACAACAGCGGAGCGGCAGCCCTACGCTCCGAAGCGCTGCTTCAGCCGAAAGACGCCGGCCACCGGCGCTTGGCTTCGGACAGCTCCGGAGAGCCGTAGTGTGCGTCTGCACTAGACTGCATCATAGCGAAAAGCTTTGACAGTGTGTCTCGCAGGGAGATAGCTTAGGAGCGCAGCGCACTTATGCCTCCCTTGTCCAGAAACACGGATTTGCTGCACACTCCAAAAACACTGCTCTTCCCAGGGCAATATATAAGCTGCTTTCTGATGGCCGTGATCCCTCCCTGCTCTTGCCCAGCTGGTTGTTGCAGCGTGCACATGCCGTCCTGGCATTCAGTGCACAGTGAAAGCAATCGCAAAAGTCCAGCAGCTGCTGACTCCCAAACACAAGGCGCTGGCTATGTTCTTGCTTCTCCACACTTCAACAGAGTCCTTCATTTCTGCAGCTGCCATCGAGTTTTCTGCATCTCGAGCCTTCTGGGACGAGCACCAATTTCCCAAGAGGGGCTGCATCAGGACGAAGTCAAAACCCAGGAAAGTTGTCTCGGAACACCTTCAATAAAGCATGCCAGCAGTGCATTGAAAAGGCAGGTAGCTTTAGCCACCGTCCTCTAGCAGTCGCAAGGCTGTGCACACAATGTCGTCTCCCTGCGGCAACGTTCTTCACCCTCGTGCAAGCTACCGCTCTGTCCGGCTCCCGGAGCAGGAGAAGCGGCTGCTTCGCGCACACAACAGCGGAGCGGCAGCCCTACGCTCCGAAGCGCTGCTTCAGCCGAAAGACGCCGGCCACCGGCGCTTCGCTTCGGACAGCTCCGGAGAGCCGTAGTGTGCGTCTGCACTAGACTGCATCATAGCGAAAAGCTTTGGCAGTGTGTCTCGCAGAGAGATAGCTTAGGAGCGCAGCGCACTTATGCCTCCCTTGTCCAGAAACACGATTTTACTGCACACTCCAAAAACAGTACTCTTCCCAGGGCAATATGCCAGATGCTCTCTGATGCCCGTGCTCCCTTCCTACTCTTGCCCAGCTCGTTGTTTTAACGTGCACATGCCGTCCTGGAATTCAGTGCACAGTGAAAGCAATCGCAAAAGTCCAGCAGCTGCTGACTCCCAAACACAAGGCGCTGGCTATGTTCTTGCTACTCGACGACTCAACGCAGCCCTTCATTTCTGCAGTTGCCATCGAGGTCTCTGCATGTCGGAGACTCAGAGGACGAGCACGAGTTTCCCACGAGGGGCTGCATCAGGAGGAATTCAAAACTCAGGGAAATTGTCCTGGAACACCTTCCATAAGGATGCTAGAAGGGAATTGAAGAGGCAGGCGAGCGGCCACCACCGTCCTCTAGCAGTCCTTAGGGTGCGCGCAGAAGCCCGGTGCTCTTCGGCTTCGTTCTTCGCCCTCGTGCAAGCTACCGCTCTGTCCGGCTCCCGGAGCAGGAGAAGCGGCTGCTTCGCGCACACAACAGCGGAGCGGCAGCCCTACGCTCCGAAGCGCTGCTTCAGCCGAAAGACGCCGGCCACCGGCGCTTGGCTTCGGACAGCTCCGGAGAGCCGTAGTGTGGGTATGCACTAGACTGCATCATAGCGAAAAGCTTTGGCAGTGTGTCTCGCAGGGAGATAGCTTAGGAGCGCAGCGCACTTATGCCTCCCTTGTCCAGAAACACGATTTTACTGCACACTCCAAAAACAGTACTCTTCCCAGGGCAATATATAAGCTGCTTTCTGATGGCCGTGATCTTTCGATTACTCTTGCCCAGCTCGTTGTTTTAACGTACAGATGCCGTCCTGGAATTCAGTGCACAGTGAAAACAATCGCAAAAGTCCAGCAGCTGCTGACTCCCAAACACAAGGCGCTGGCTATGTTCTTGCTTCTCGACAACTCAACGCAGCCCTTCATTTCTGCAGTTGCCATCGAGGTCTCTGCATGTCGGAGACTCAGAGGACGAGCACGAGTTTCCCACGAGGGGCTGCATCAGGAGGAATTCAAAACTCAGGAAAATTGTCTTTGAACACCTTCCATAGGATGCTAGAAGGGAACTGAAGAGGCAGGCGAGCGGCCACCACCGTCCTCTAGCAGTCCTTAGGGTGTGCGCAAAAGCCCGGTGCTCTTCGGCTTCGTTCTTCGCCCCCGTACAAGCTACCGCTCTGTCCGGCTCCCGGAGCAGGAGAAGCGGCTGCTTCGCGCACACAACAGCGGAGCGGCAGCCCTACGCTCCGAAGCGCTGCTTCAGCCGAAAGACGCCGGCCACCGGCGCTTGGCTTCGGACAGCTCCGGAGAGCCGTAGTGTGCGTCTGCACTAGACTGCATCATAGCGAAAAGCTTTGACAGTGTGTCTCGCAGGGAGATACCTTAGGAGCGCAGCGCACTTATGCCTCCCTTGTCCAGAAACACGGATTTGCTGCACACTCCAAAAACACTGCTCTTTCCATGGTACTATGTAAGCTGCTGTCTGACGCCCGTTCTCTTCTGCCCACTCTTGCCCAGCTGGTTGTTGCAGCGTGCACGTGCCTTCCTGGCATTAAGAGCACAGTGAAAGCAATCGCAAAAGTCTAGCAGCTGCTGACTCCCAAACACAAGGCGCTTGTCTACGTTCTTGCTTCTCGACAACTCAACGCAGCCCTTCATTTCTGCAGCTGCCATCGAGTTTTCTGTATCTTGAGCCTTCTGGGACGAGCACCAATTTCCCAGGAGGGGCTGCATCAGGACGAAGTCAAAACCCAGGAAGGTTGTCTCGGAACACCTTCAATAAAGCATGCCAGCAGTGCATTGAAAAGGCAGGTAGCTTTAGCCACCGTCCTCTAGCAGTCGCGAAGCTGTGCACACAATGTCGTCTCCCTGCGGCAACGTTCTTCGCCCTCGTGCAAGCTAGCGCTCCGTCCGGCTCCCGGAGCAGGAGAAGCGGCTGCTTTGCGCACACAGCAGCGGAGCGGCAGCCCTACGCTCCGAAGCGCTGCTTCAGCCGAAAGACGCCGGCCACCGGCGCTTCGCTTCGGACAGCTCCGGAGAGCCGTAGTGTGCGTCTACAACTACACTGCATCATAGCGAAAAGCTTTGGCAGTGTGTCTCGCAAGGAGATAGCTTAGGAGCGCAGCGCACTTATGCCTCCCTTGTCCAGAAACACGATTTTACTGCACACTCCAAAAACAGTACTCTTCCCAGGGCAATATGCCAGATGCTCTCTGATGCCCGTGCTCCCTTCCTACTCTTGCCCAGCTCGTTGTTTTAACGTGCACATGCCGTCCTGGAATTCAGTGCACAGTGAAAGCAATCGCAAAAGTCCAGCAGCTGCTGACTCCCAAACACAAGGCGCTGGCTATGTTCTTGCTACTCGACGACTCAACGCAGCCCTTCATTTCTGCAGTTGCCATCGAGGTCTCTGCATGTCGGAGACTCAGAGGACGAGCACGAGTTTCCCACGAGGGGCTGCATCAGGAGGAATTCAAAACTCAGGAAAATTGTCCTGGAACACCTTCCATAAGGATGCTAGAAGGGAATTGAAGAGGCAGGCGAGCGGCCACCACCGTCCTCTAGCAGTCCTTAGGGTGCGCGCAGAAGCCCGGTGCTCTGCGGCTTCGTTCTTCGCCCTCGTGCAAGCTACCGCTCTGTCCGGCTCCCGGAGCAGGAGAAGCGGCTGCTTCGCGCACACAACAGCGGAGCGGCAGCCCTACGCTCCGAAGCGCTGCTTCAGCCGAAAGACGCCGGCCACCGGCGCTTGGCTTCGGACAGCTCCGGAGAGCCGTAGTGTGCGTCTGCACTAGACTGCATCATAGCGAAAAGCTTTGGCAGTGTGTCTCGCAGAGAGATAGCTTAGGAGCGCAGCGCACTTATGCCTCCCTTGTCCAGAAACACGATTTTACTGCACACTCCAAAAACAGTACTCTTCCCAGGGCAATATGCCAGATGCTCTCTGATGCCCGTGCTCCCTTCCTACTCTTGCCCAGCTCGTTGTTTTAACGTGCACATGCCGTCCTGGAATTCAGTGCACAGTGAAAGCAATCGCAAAAGTCCAGCAGCTGCTGACTCCCAAACACAAGGCGCTGGCTATGTTCTTGCTACTCGACGACTCAACGCAGCCCTTCATTTCTGCAGTTGCCATCGAGGTCTCTGCATGTCGGAGACTCAGAGGACGAGCACGAGTTTCCCACGAGGGGCTGCATCAGGAGGAATTCAAAACTCAGGAAAATTGTCCTGGAACACCTTCCATAAGGATGCTAGAAGGGAATTGAAGAGGCAGGCGAGCGGCCACCACCGTCCTCTAGCAGTCCTTAGGGTGCGCGCAGAAGCCCGGTGCTCTTCGGCTTCGTTCTTCGCCCTCGTGCAAGCTACCGCTCTGTCCGGCTCCCGGAGCAGGAGAAGCGGCTGCTTCGCGCACACAACAGCGGAGCGGCAGCCCTACGCTCCGAAGCGCTGCTTCAGCCGAAAGACGCCGGCCACCGGCGCTTGGCTTCGGACAGCTCCGGAGAGCCGTAGTGTGGGTATGCACTAGACTGCATCATAGCGAAAAGCTTTGGCAGTGTGTCTCGCAGGGAGATAGCTTAGGAGTGCAGCGCACTTATGCCTCCCTTGTCCAGAAACACGATTTTACTGCACACTCCAAAAACAGTACTCTTCCCAGGGCAATATATAAGCTGCTTTCTGATGGCCGTGATCTTTCGATTACTCTTGCCCAGCTCGTTGTTTTAACGTGCAGATGCCGTCCTGGAATTCAGTGCACAGTGAAAACAATCGCAAAAGTCCAGCAGCTGCTGACTCCCAAACACAAGGCGCTGGCTATGTTCTTGCTTCTCGACAACTCAACGCAGCCCTTCATTTCTGCAGTTGCCATCGAGGTCTCTGCATGTCGGAGACTCAGAGGACGAGCACGAGTTTCCCACGAGGGGCTGCATCAGGAGGAATTCAAAACTCAGGAAAATTGTCTTTGAACACCTTCCATAGGATGCTAGAAGGGAACTGAAGAGGCAGGCGAGCGGCCACCACCGTCCTCTAGCAGTCCTTAGGGTGTGCGCAAAAGCCCGGTGCTCTTCGGCTTCGTTCTTCGCCCCCGTACAAGCTACCGCTCTGTCCGGCTCCCGGAGCAGGAGAAGCGGCTGCTTCGCGCACACAACAGCGGAGCGGCAGCCCTACGCTCCGAAGCGCTGCTTCAGCCGAAAGACGCCGGCCACCGGCGCTTGGCTTCGGACAGCTCCGGAGAGCCGTAGTGTGCGTCTGCACTAGACTGCATCATAGCGAAAAGCTTTGACAGTGTGTCTCGCAGGGAGATACCTTAGGAGCGCAGCGCACTTATGCCTCCCTTGTCCAGAAACACGGATTTGCTGCACACTCCAAAAACACTGCTCTTTCCATGGTACTATGTAAGCTGCTGTCTGACGCCCGTTCTCTTCTGCCCACTCTTGCCCAGCTGGTTGTTGCAGCGTGCACGTGCCTTCCTGGCATTAAGAGCACAGTGAAAGCAATCGCAAAAGTCTAGCAGCTGCTGACTCCCAAACACAAGGCGCTTGTCTACGTTCTTGCTTCTCGACAACTCAACGCAGCCCTTCATTTCTGCAGCTGCCATCGAGTTTTCTGTATCTTGAGCCTTCTGGGACGAGCACCAATTTCCCAGGAGGGGCTGCATCAGGACGAAGTCAAAACCCAGGAAGGTTGTCTCGGAACACCTTCAATAAAGCATGCCAGCAGTGCATTGAAAAGGCAGGTAGCTTTAGCCACCGTCCTCTAGCAGTCGCGAAGCTGTGCACACAATGTCGTCTCCCTGCGGCAACGTTCTTCGCCCTCGTGCAAGCTAGCGCTCCGTCCGGCTCCCGGAGCAGGAGAAGCGGCTGCTTCGCGCACACAGCAGCGGAGCGGCAGCCCTACGCTCCGAAGCGCTGCTTCAGCCGAAAGACGCCGGCCACCGGCGCTTCGCTTCGGACAGCTCTGGAGAGCCGTAGTGTGCGTCTACAACTACACTGCATCATAGCGAAAAGCTTTGGCAGTGTGTCTCGCAAGGAGATAGCTTAGGAGCGCAGCGCACTTATGCCTCCCTTGTCCAGAAACACGATTTTACTGCACACTCCAAAAACAGTACTCTTCCCAGGGCAATATGCCAGATGCTCTCTGATGCCCGTGCTCCCTTCCTACTCTTGCCCAGCTCGTTGTTTTAACGTGCACATGCCGTCCTGGAATTCAGTGCACAGTGAAAGCAATCGCAAAAGTCCAGCAGCTGCTGACTCCCAAACACAAGGCGCTGGCTATGTTCTTGCTACTCGACGTCTCAACGCAGCCCTTCATTTCTGCAGTTGCCATCGAGGTCTCTGCATGTCGGAGACTCAGAGGACGAGCACGAGTTTCCCACGAGGGGCTGCATCAGGAGGAATTCAAAACTCAGGGAATTTGTCCTGGAACACCTTCCATAAGGATGCTAGAAGGGAATTGAAGAGGCAGGCGAGCGGCCACCACCGTCCTCTAGCAGTCCTTAGGGTGCGCGCAGAAGCCCGGTGCTCTGCGGCTTCGTTCTTCGCCCTCGTGCAAGCTACCGCTCTGTCCGGCTCCCGGAGCAGGAGAAGCGGCTGCTTCGCGCACACAACAGCGGAGCGGCAGCCCTACGCTCCGAAGCGCTGCTTCAGCCGAAAGACGCCGGCCACCGGCGCTTGGCTTCGGACAGCTCCGGAGAGCCGTAGTGTGCGTCTGCACTAGACTGCATCATAGCGAAAAGCTTTGGCAGTGTGTCTCGCAAGGAGATAGCTTAGGAGCGCAGCGCACTTATGCCTCCCTTGTCCAGAAACACGATTTTACTGCACACTCCAAAAACAGTACTCTTCCCAGGGCAATATGCCAGATGCTCTCTGATGCCCGTGCTCCCTTCCTACTCTTGCCCAGCTCGTTGTTTTAACGTGCACATGCCGTCCTGGAATTCAGTGCACAGTGAAAGCAATCGCAAAAGTCCAGCAGCTGCTGACTCCCAAACACAAGGCGCTGGCTATGTTCTTGCTACTCGACGACTCAACGCAGCCCTTCATTTCTGCAGTTGCCATCGAGGTCTCTGCATGTCGGAGACTCAGAGGACGAGCACGAGTTTCCCACGAGGGGCTGCATCAGGAGGAATTCAAAACTCAGGAAAATTGTCCTGGAACACCTTCCATAAGGATGCTAGAAGGGAATTGAAGAGGCAGGCGAGCGGCCACCACCGTCCTCTAGCAGTCCTTAGGGTGCGCGCAGAAGCCCGGTGCTCTTCGGCTTCGTTCTTCGCCCTCATGCAAGCTACCGCTCTGTCCGGCTCCCGGAGCAGGAGAAGCGGCTGCTTCGCGCACACAACAGCGGAGCGGCAGCCCTACGCTCCGAAGCGCTGCTTCAGCCGAAAGACGCCGGCCACCGGCGCTTGGCTTCGGACAGCTCCGGAGAGCCGTAGTGTGGGTATGCACTAGACTGCATCATAGCGAAAAGCTTTGGCAGTGTGTCTCGCAGGGAGATAGCTTAGGAGCGCAGCGCACTTATGCCTCCCTTGTCCAGAAACACGATTTTACTGCACACTCCAAAAACAGTACTCTTCCCAGGGCAATATATAAGCTGCTTTCTGACGGCCGTGATCTTTCGATTACTCTTGCCCAGCTCGTTGTTTTAACGTGCACATGCCGTCCTGGAATTCAGTGCACAGTGAAAGCAATCGCAAAAGTCCAGCAGCTGCTGACTCCCAAACACAAGGCGCTGGCTATGTTCTTGCTTCTCGACAACTCAACGCAGCCCTTCATTTCTGCAGTTGCCATCGAGGTCTCTGCATGTCGGAGACTCAGAGGACGAGCACGAGTTTCCCACGAGGGGCTGCATCAGGAGGAATTCAAAACTCAGGAAAATTGTCTTTGAACACCTTCCATAGGATGCTAGAAGGGAACTGAAGAGGCAGGCGAGCGGCCACCACCGTCCTCTAGCAGTCCTTAGGGTGCGCGCAAAAGCCCGGTGCTCTTCGGCTTCGTTCTTCGCCCCCGTACAAGCTACCGCTCTGTCCGGCTCCCGGAGCAGGAGAAGCGGCTGCTTCGCGCACACAACAGCGGAGCGGCAGCCCTACGCTCCGAAGCGCTGCTTCAGCCGAAAGACGCCGGCCACCGGCGCTTGGCTTCGGACAGCTCCGGAGAGCCGTAGTGTGCGTCTGCACTAGACTGCATCATAGCGAAAAGCTTTGACAGTGTGTCTCGCAGGGAGATACCTTAGGAGCGCAGCGCACTTATGCCTCCCTTGTCCAGAAACACGGATTTGCTGCACACTCCAAAAACACTGCTCTTTCCATGGTACTATGTAAGCTGCTGTCTGACGCCCGTTCTCTTCTGCCCACTCTTGCCCAGCTGGTTGTTGCAGCGTGCACGTGCCTTCCTGGCATTAAGAGCACAGTGAAAGCAATCGCAAAAGTCTAGCAGCTGCTGACTCCCAAACACAAGGCGCTTGTCTACGTTCTTGCTTCTCGACAACTCAACGCAGCCCTTCATTTCTGCAGCTGCCATCGAGTTTTCTGTATCTTGAGCCTTCTGGGACGAGCACCAATTTCCCAGGAGGGGCTGCATCAGGACGAAGTCAAAACCCAGGAAGGTTGTCTCGGAACACCTTCAATAAAGCATGCCAGCAGTGCATTGAAAAGGCAGGTAGCTTTAGCCACCGTCCTCTAGCAGTCGCGAAGCTGTGCACACAATGTCGTCTCCCTGCGGCAACGTTCTTCGCCCTCGTGCAAGCTAGCGCTCCGTCCGGCTCCCGGAGCAGGAGAAGCGGCTGCTTCGCGCACACAGCAGCGGAGCGGCAGCCCTACGCTCCGAAGCGCTGCTTCAGCCGAAAGACGCCGGCCACCGGCGCTTCGCTTCGGACAGCTCCGGAGAGCCGTAGTGTGGGTATGCACTAGACTGCATCATAGCGAAAAGCTTTGGCAGTGTGTCTCGCAGGGAGATAGCTTAGGAGCGCAGCGCACTTATGCCTCCCTTGTCCAGAAACACGATTTTACTGCACACTCCAAAAACAGTACTCTTCCCAGGGCAATATATAAGCTGCTTTCTGACGGCCGTGATCTTTCGATTACTCTTGCCCAGCTCGTTGTTTTAACATGCACATGCCGTCCTGGAATTCAGTGCACAGTGAAAGCAATCGCAAAAGTCCAGCAGCTGCTGACTCCCAAACACAAGGCGCTGGCTATGTTCTTGCTTCTTGACAACTCAACGCAGCCCTTCATTTCTGCAGTTGCCATCGAGGTCTCTGCATCTCGGAGACTCAGAGGACGAGCACGAGTTTCCCACGAGGGGCTGCATCAAGAGGAATTCAAAACTCAGGAAAATTGTCTTTGAATACCTTCCATAGGATGCTAGAAGGGAATTGAAGAGGCAGGCGAGCGGCCACCACCGTCCTCTAGCAGTCCTTAGGGTGTGCGCAAAAGCCCGGTGCTCTTCGGCTTCGTTCTTCGCCCCCGTACAAGCTACCGCTCTGTCCGGCTCCCGGAGCAGGAGAAGCGGCTGCTTCGCGCACACAACAGCGGAGCGGCAGCCCTACGCTCCGAAGCGCTGCTTCAGCCGAAAGACGCCGGCCACCGGCGCTTGGCTTCGGACAGCTCCGGAGAGCCGTAGTGTGCGTCTGCACTAGACTGCATCATAGCGAAAAGCTTTGGCAGTGTGTCTCGCAAGGAGATAGCTTAGGAGCGCAGCGCACTTATGCCTCCCTTGTCCAGAAACACGATTTTACTGCACACTCCAAAAACAGTACTCTTCCCAGGGCAATATGCCAGATGCTCTCTGATGCCCGTGCTCCCTTCCTACTCTTGCCCAGCTCGTTGTTTTAACGTGCACATGCCGTCCTGGAATTCAGTGCACAGTGAAAGCAATCGCAAAAGTCCAGCAGCTGCTGACTCCCAAACACAAGGCGCTGGCTATGTTCTTGCTACTCGACGACTCAACGCAGCCCTTCATTTCTGCAGTTGCCATCGAGGTCTCTGCATGTCGGAGACTCAGAGGACGAGCACGAGTTTCCCACGAGGGGCTGCATCAGGAGGAATTCAAAACTCAGGAAAATTGTCCTGGAACACCTTCCATAAGGATGCTAGAAGGGAATTGAAGAGGCAGGCGAGCGGCCACCACCGTCCTCTAGCAGTCCTTAGGGTGCGCGCAGAAGCCCGGTGCTCTGCGGCTTCGTTCTTCGCCCTCGTGCAAGCTACCGCTCTGTCCGGCTCCCGGAGCAGGAGAAGCGGCTGCTTCGCGCACACAACAGCGGAGCGGCAGCCCTACGCTCCGAAGCGCTGCTTCAGCCGAAAGACGCCGGCCACCGGCGCTTGGCTTCGGACAGCTCCGGAGAGCCGTAGTGTGCGTCTGCACTAGACTGCATCATAGCGAAAAGCTTTGGCAGTGTGTCTCGCAGAGAGATAGCTTAGGAGCGCAGCGCACTTATGCCTCCCTTGTCCAGAAACACGATTTTACTGCACACTCCAAAAACAGTACTCTTCCCAGGGCAATATGCCAGATGCTCTCTGATGCCCGTGCTCCCTTCCTACTCTTGCCCAGCTCGTTGTTTTAACGTGCACATGCCGTCCTGGAATTCAGTGCACAGTGAAAGCAATCGCAAAAGTCCAGCAGCTGCTGACTCCCAAACACAAGGCGCTGGCTATGTTCTTGCTACTCGACGACTCAACGCAGCCCTTCATTTCTGCAGTTGCCATCGAGGTCTCTGCATGTCGGAGACTCAGAGGACGAGCACGAGTTTCCCACGAGGGGCTGCATCAGGAGGAATTCAAAACTCAGGAAAATTGTCCTGGAACACCTTCCATAAGGATGCTAGAAGGGAATTGAAGAGGCAGGCGAGCGGCCACCACCGTCCTCTAGCAGTCCTTAGGGTGCGCGCAGAAGCCCGGTGCTCTTCGGCTTCGTTCTTCGCCCTCGTGCAAGCTACCGCTCTGTCCGGCTCCCGGAGCAGGAGAAGCGGCTGCTTCGCGCACACAACAGCGGAGCGGCAGCCCTACGCTCCGAAGCGCTGCTTCAGCCGAAAGACGCCGGCCACCGGCGCTTGGCTTCGGACAGCTCCGGAGAGCCGTAGTGTGGGTATGCACTAGACTGCATCATAGCGAAAAGCTTTGGCAGTGTGTCTCGCAGGGAGATAGCTTAGGAGCGCAGCGCACTTATGCCTCCCTTGTCCAGAAACACGATTTTACTGCACACTCCAAAAACAGTACTCTTCCCAGGGCAATATATAAGCTGCTTTCTGACGGCCGTGATCTTTCGATTACTCTTGCCCAGCTCGTTGTTTTAACGTGCACATGCCGTCCTGGAATTCAGTGCACAGTGAAAGCAATCGCAAAAGTCCAGCAGCTGCTGACTCCCAAACACAAGGCGCTGGCTATGTTCTTGCTTCTCGACAACTCAACGCAGCCCTTCATTTCTGCAGTTGCCATCGAGGTCTCTGCATGTCGGAGACTCAGAGGACGAGCACGAGTTTCCCACGAGGGGCTGCATCAGGAGGAATTCAAAACTCAGGAAAATTGTCTTTGAACACCTTCCATAGGATGCTAGAAGGGAACTGAAGAGGCAGGCGAGCGGCCACCACCGTCCTCTAGCAGTCCTTAGGGTGTGCGCAAAAGCCCGGTGCTCTTCGGCTTCGTTCTTCGCCCCCGTACAAGCTACCGCTCTGTCCGGCTCCCGGAGCAGGAGAAGCGGCTGCTTCGCGCACACAACAGCGGAGCGGCAGCCCTACGCTCCGAAGCGCTGCTTCAGCCGAAAGACGCCGGCCACCGGCGCTTGGCTTCGGACAGCTCCGGAGAGCCGTAGTGTGCGTCTGCACTAGACTGCATCATAGCGAAAAGCTTTGACAGTGTGTCTCGCAGGGAGATACCTTAGGAGCGCAGCGCACTTATGCCTCCCTTGTCCAGAAACACGGATTTGCTGCACACTCCAAAAACACTGCTCTTTCCATGGTACTATGTAAGCTGCTGTCTGACGCCCGTTCTCTTCTGCCCACTCTTGCCCAGCTGGTTGTTGCAGCGTGCACGTGCCTTCCTGGCATTAAGAGCACAGTGAAAGCAATCGCAAAAGTCTAGCAGCTGCTGACTCCCAAACACAAGGCGCTTGTCTACGTTCTTGCTTCTCGACAACTCAACGCAGCCCTTCATTTCTGCAGCTGCCATCGAGTTTTCTGTATCTTGAGCCTTCTGGGACGAGCACCAATTTCCCAGGAGGGGCTGCATCAGGACGAAGTCAAAACCCAGGAAGGTTGTCTCGGAACACCTTCAATAAAGCATGCCAGCAGTGCATTGAAAAGGCAGGTAGCTTTAGCCACCGTCCTCTAGCAGTCGCGAAGCTGTGCACACAATGTCGTCTCCCTGCGGCAACGTTCTTCGCCCTCGTGCAAGCTAGCGCTCCGTCCGGCTCCCGGAGCAGGAGAAGCGGCTGCTTCGCGCACACAGCAGCGGAGCGGCAGCCCTACGCTCCGAAGCGCTGCTTCAGCCGAAAGACGCCGGCCACCGGCGCTTCGCTTCGGACAGCTCCGGAGAGCCGTAGTGTGCGTCTACAACTACACTGCATCATAGCGAAAAGCTTTGGCAGTGTGTCTCGCAAGGAGATAGCTTAGGAGCGCAGCGCACTTATGCCTCCCTTGTCCAGAAACACGATTTTACTGCACACTCCAAAAACAGTACTCTTCCCAGGGCAATATGCCAGATGCTCTCTGATGCCCGTGCTCCCTTCCTACTCTTGCCCAGCTCGTTGTTTTAACGTGCACATGCCCTCCTGGAATTCAGTGCACAGTGAAAGCAATCGCAAAAGTCCAGCAGCTGCTGACTCCCAAACACAAGGCGCTGGCTATGTTCTTGCTACTCGACGACTCAACGCAGCCCTTCATTTCTGCAGTTGCCATCGAGGTCTCTGCATGTCGGAGACTCAGAGGACGAGCACGAGTTTCCCACGAGGGGCTGCATCAGGAGGAATTCAAAACTCAGGAAAATTGTCCTGGAACACCTTCCATAAGGATGCTAGAAGGGAATTGAAGAGGCAGGCGAGCGGCCACCACCGTCCTCTAGCAGTCCTTAGGGTGCGCGCAGAAGCCCGGTGCTCTTCGGCTTCGTTCTTCGCCCTCGTGCAAGCTACCGCTCTGTCCGGCTCCCGGAGCAGGAGAAGCGGCTGCTTCGCGCACACAACAGCGGAGCGGCAGCCCTACGCTCCGAAGCGCTGCTTCAGCCGAAAGACGCCGGCCACCGGCGCTTGGCTTCGGACAGCTCCGGAGAGCCGTAGTGTGCGTCTGCACTAGACTGCATCATAGCGAAAAGCTTTGGCAGTGTGTCTCGCAGGGAGATAGCTTAGAAGCGCAGCGCACTTATGCCTCCCTTGTCCAGAAACACGATTTTACTGCACACTCCAAAAACAGTACTCTTCCCAGGGCAATATATAAGCTGCTTTCTGACGGCCGTGATCTTTCGATTACTCTTGCCCAGCTCGTTGTTTTAACATGCACATGCCGTCCTGGAATTCAGTGCACAGTGAAAGCAATCGCAAAAGTCCAGCAGCTGCTGACTCCCAAACACAAGGCGCTGGCTATGTTCTTGCTTCTTGACAACTCAACGCAGCCCTTCATTTCTGCAGTTGCCATCGAGGTCTCTGCATCTCGGAGACTCAGAGGACGAGCACGAGTTTCCCACGAGGGGCTGCATCAAGAGGAATTCAAAACTCAGGAAAATTGTCTTTGAATACCTTCCATAGGATGCTAGAAGGGAATTGAAGAGGCAGGCGAGCGGCCACCACCGTCCTCTAGCAGTCCTTAGGGTGTGCGCAAAAGCCCGGTGCTCTTCGGCTTCGTTCTTCGCCCCCGTACAAGCTACCGCTCTGTCCGGCTCCCGGAGCAGGAGAAGCGGCTGCTTCGCGCACACAACAGCGGAGCGGCAGCCCTACGCTCCGAAGCGCTGCTTCAGCCGAAAGACGCCGGCCACCGGCGCTTGGCTTCGGACAGCTCCGGAGAGCCGTAGTGTGCGTCTGCACTAGACTGCATCATAGCGAAAAGCTTTGGCAGTGTGTCTCGCAAGGAGATAGCTTAGGAGCGCAGCGCACTTATGCCTCCCTTGTCCAGAAACACGATTTTACTGCACACTCCAAAAACAGTACTCTTCCCAGGGCAATATGCCAGATGCTCTCTGATGCCCGTGCTCCCTTCCTACTCTTGCCCAGCTCGTTGTTTTAACGTGCACATGCCGTCCTGGAATTCAGTGCACAGTGAAAGCAATCGCAAAAGTCCAGCAGCTGCTGACTCCCAAACACAAGGCGCTGGCTATGTTCTTGCTACTCGACGACTCAACGCAGCCCTTCATTTCTGCAGTTGCCATCGAGGTCTCTGCATGTCGGAGACTCAGAGGACGAGCACGAGTTTCCCACGAGGGGCTGCATCAGGAGGAATTCAAAACTCAGGAAAATTGTCCTGGAACACCTTCCATAAGGATGCTAGAAGGGAATTGAAGAGGCAGGCGAGCGGCCACCACCGTCCTCTAGCAGTCCTTAGGGTGCGCGCAGAAGCCCGGTGCTCTTCGGCTTCGTTCTTCGCCCTCGTGCAAGCTACCGCTCTGTCCGGCTCCCGGAGCAGGAGAAGCGGCTGCTTCGCGCACACAACAGCGGAGCGGCAGCCCTACGCTCCGAAGCGCTGCTTCAGCCGAAAGACGCCGGCCACCGGCGCTTCGCTTCGGACAGCTCCGGAGAGCCGTAGTGTGGGTATGCACTAGACTGCATCATAGCGAAAAGCTTTGGCAGTGTGTCTCGCAGGGAGATAGCTTAGGAGCGCAGCGCACTTATGCCTCCCTTGTCCAGAAACACGATTTTACTGCACACTCCAAAAACAGTACTCTTCCCAGGGCAATATATAAGCTGCTTTCTGACGGCCGTGATCTTTCGATTACTCTTGCCCAGCTCGTTGTTTTAACGTGCACATGCCGTCCTGGAATTCAGTGCACAGTGAAAGCAATCGCAAAAGTCCAGCAGCTGCTGACTCCCAAACACAAGGCGCTGGCTATGTTCTTGCTTCTCGACAACTCAACGCAGCCCTTCATTTCTGCAGTTGCCATCGAGGTCTCTGCATCTCGGAGACTCAGAGGACGAGCACGAGTTTCCCACGAGGGGCTGCATCAGGAGGAATTCAAAACTCAGGAAAATTGTCTTTGAACACCTTCCATAGGATGCTAGAAGGGAACTGAAGAGGCAGGCGAGCGGCCACCACCGTCCTCTAGCAGTCCTTAGGGTGTGCGCAAAAGCCCGGTGCTCTTCGGCTTCGTTCTTCGCCCCCGTA
Organism: Lonchura striata; assembly: GCF_050655825.1. Lineage (NCBI taxonomy): Eukaryota > Metazoa > Chordata > Aves > Passeriformes > Estrildidae > Lonchura > Lonchura striata. Next base: position 18,077,269 of record NC_140716.1, on the reverse strand, counting down.
CAAGCTACCGCTCTGTCCGGCTCCCGGAGCAGGAGAAGCGGCTGCTTCGCGCACACAACAGCGGAGCGGCAGCCCTACGCTCCGAAGCGCTGCTTCAGCCGAAAGACGCCGGCCACCGGCGCTTGGCTTCGGACAGCTCCGGAGAGCCGTAGTGTGCGTCTGCACTAGACTGCATCATAGCGAAAAGCTTTGACAGTGTGTCTCGCAGGGAGATACCTTAGGAGCGCAGCGCACTTATGCCTCCCTTGTCCAGAAACACGGATTTGCTGCACACTCCAAAAACACTGCTCTTTCCATGGTACTATGTAAGCTGCTGTCTGACGCCCGTTCTCTTCTGCCCACTCTTGCCCAGCTGGTTGTTGCAGCGTGCACATGCCTTCCTGGCATTAAGAGCACAGTGAAAGCAATCGCAAAAGTCTAGCAGCTGCTGACTCCCAAACACAAGGCGCTTGTCTACGTTCTTGCTTCTCGACAACTCAACGCAGCCCTTCATTTCTGCAGCTGCCATCGAGTTTTCTGTATCTTGAGCCTTCTGGGACGAGCACCAATTTCCCAGGAGGGGCTGCATCAGGACGAAGTCAAAACCCAGGAAGGTTGTCTCGGAACACCTTCAATAAAGCATGCCAGCAGTGCATTGAAAAGGCAGGTAGCTTTAGCCACCGTCCTCTAGCAGTCGCGAAGCTGTGCACACAATGTCGTCTCCCTGCGGCAACGTTCTTCGCCCTCGTGCAAGCTAGCGCTCCGTCCGGCTCCCGGAGCAGGAGAAGCGGCTGCTTCGCGCACACAGCAGCGGAGCGGCAGCCCTACGCTCCGAAGCGCTGCTTCAGCCGAAAGACGCCGGCCACCGGCGCTTCGCTTCGGACAGCTCCGGAGAGCCGTAGTGTGCGTCTACAACTACACTGCATCATAGCGAAAAGCTTTGGCAGTGTGTCTCGCAAGGAGATAGCTTAGGAGCGCAGCGCACTTATGCCTCCCTTGTCCAGAAACACGATTTTACTGCACACTCCAAAAACAGTACTCTTCCCAGGGCAATATGCCAGATGCTCTCTGATGCCCGTGCTCCCTTCCTACTCTTGCCCAGCTCGTTGTTTTAACGTGCACATGCCCTCCTGGAATTCAGTGCACAGTGAAAGCAATCGCAAAAGTCCAGCAGCTGCTGACTCCCAAACACAAGGCGCTGGCTATGTTCTTGCTACTCGACGACTCAACGCAGCCCTTCATTTCTGCAGTTGCCATCGAGGTCTCTGCATGTCGGAGACTCAGAGGACGAGCACGAGTTTCCCACGAGGGGCTGCATCAGGAGGAATTCAAAACTCAGGAAAATTGTCCTGGAACACCTTCCATAAGGATGCTAGAAGGGAATTGAAGAGGCAGGCGAGCGGCCACCACCGTCCTCTAGCAGTCCTTAGGGTGCGCGCAGAAGCCCGGTGCTCTTCGGCTTCGTTCTTCGCCCTCGTGCAAGCTACCGCTCTGTCCGGCTCCCGGAGCAGGAGAAGCGGCTGCTTCGCGCACACAACAGCGGAGCGGCAGCCCTACGCTCCGAAGCGCTGCTTCAGCCGAAAGACGCCGGCCACCGGCGCTTGGCTTCGGACAGCTCCGGAGAGCCGTAGTGTGGGTATGCACTAGACTGCATCATAGCGAAAAGCTTTGGCAGTGTGTCTCGCAGGGAGATAGCTTAGAAGCGCAGCGCACTTATGCCTCCCTTGTCCAGAAACACGATTTTACTGCACACTCCAAAAACAGTACTCTTCCCAGGGCAATATATAAGCTGCTTTCTGACGGCCGTGATCTTTCGATTACTCTTGCCCAGCTCGTTGTTTTAACGTGCACATGCCGTCCTGGAATTCAGTGCACAGTGAAAGCAATCGCAAAAGTCCAGCAGCTGCTGACTCCCAAACACAAGGCGCTGGCTATGTTCTTGCTTCTCGACAACTCAACGCAGCCCTTCATTTCTGCAGTTGCCATCGAGGTCTCTGCATCTCGGAGACTCAGAGGACGAGCACGAGTTTCCCACGAGGGGCTGCATCAAGAGGAATTCAAAACTCAGGAAAATTGTCTTTGAATACCTTCCATAGGATGCTAGAAGGGAATTGAAGAGGCAGGCGAGCGGCCACCACCGTCCTCTAGCAGTCCTTAGGGTGTGCGCAAAAGCCCGGTGCTCTTCGGCTTCGTTCTTCGCCCCCGTACAAGCTACCGCTCTGTCCGGCTCCCGGAGCAGGAGAAGCGGCTGCTTCGCGCACACAACAGCGGAGCGGCAGCCCTACGCTCCGAAGCGCTGCTTCAGCCGAAAGACGCCGGCCACCGGCGCTTGGCTTCGGACAGCTCCGGAGAGCCGTAGTGTGCGTCTGCACTAGACTGCATCATAGCGAAAAGCTTTGGCAGTGTGTCTCGCAAGGAGATAGCTTAGGAGCGCAGCGCACTTATGCCTCCCTTGTCCAGAAACACGATTTTACTGCACACTCCAAAAACAGTACTCTTCCCAGGGCAATATGCCAGATGCTCTCTGATGCCCGTGCTCCCTTCCTACTCTTGCCCAGCTCGTTGTTTTAACGTGCACATGCCGTCCTGGAATTCAGTGCACAGTGAAAGCAATCGCAAAAGTCCAGCAGCTGCTGACTCCCAAACACAAGGCGCTGGCTATGTTCTTGCTACTCGACGACTCAACGCAGCCCTTCATTTCTGCAGTTGCCATCGAGGTCTCTGCATGTCGGAGACTCAGAGGACGAGCACGAGTTTCCAACGAGGGGCTGCATCAGGAGGAATTCAAAACTCAGGAAAATTGTCCTGGAACACCTTCCATAAGGATGCTAGAAGGGAATTGAAGAGGCAGGCGAGCGGCCACCACCGTCCTCTAGCAGTCCTTAGGGTGCGCGCAGAAGCCCGGTGCTCTGCGGCTTCGTTCTTCGCCCTCGTGCAAGCTACCGCTCTGTCCGGCTCCCGGAGCAGGAGAAGCGGCTGCTTCGCGCACACAACAGCGGAGCGGCAGCCCTACGCTCCGAAGCGCTGCTTCAGCCGAAAGACGCCGGCCACCGGCGCTTCGCTTCGGACAGCTCCGGAGAGCCGTAGTGTGCGTCTACAACTACACTGCATCATAGCGAAAAGCTTTGGCAGTGTGTCTCGCAAGGAGATAGCTTAGGAGCGCAGCGCACTTATGCCTCCCTTGTCCAGAAACACGATTTTACTGCACACTCCAAAAACAGTACTCTTCCCAGGGCAATATGCCAGATGCTCTCTGATGCCCGTGCTCCCTTCCTACTCTTGCCCAGCTCGTTGTTTTAACGTGCACATGCCCTCCTGGAATTCAGTGCACAGTGAAAGCAATCGCAAAAGTCCAGCAGCTGCTGACTCCCAAACACAAGGCGCTGGCTATGTTCTTGCTACTCGACGACTCAACGCAGCCCTTCATTTCTGCAGTTGCCATCGAGGTCTCTGCATCTCGGAGACTCAGAGGACGAGCACGAGTTTCCCACGAGGGGCTGCATCAAGAGGAATTCAAAACTCAGGAAAATTGTCTTTGAATACCTTCCATAGGATGCTAGAAGGGAATTGAAGAGGCAGGCGAGCGGCCACCACCGTCCTCTAGCAGTCCTTAGGGTGTGCGCAAAAGCCCGGTGCTCTTCGGCTTCGTTCTTCGCCCCCGTACAAGCTACCGCTCTGTCCGGCTCCCGGAGCAGGAGAAGCGGCTGCTTCGCGCACACAACAGCGGAGCGGCAGCCCTACGCTCCGAAGCGCTGCTTCAGCCGAAAGACGCCGGCCACCGGCGCTTGGCTTCGGACAGCTCCGGAGAGCCGTAGTGTGCGTCTGCACTAGACTGCATCATAGCGAAAAGCTTTGGCAGTGTGTCTCGCAGAGAGATAGCTTAGGAGCGCAGCGCACTTATGCCTCCCTTGTCCAGAAACACGATTTTACTGCACACTCCAAAAACAGTACTCTTCCCAGGGCAATATGCCAGATGCTCTCTGATGCCCGTGCTCCCTTCCTACTCTTGCCCAGCTCGTTGTTTTAACGTGCACATGCCCTCCTGGAATTCAGTGCACAGTGAAAGCAATCGCAAAAGTCCAGCAGCTGCTGACTCCCAAACACAAGGCGCTGGCTATGTTCTTGCTACTCGACGACTCAACGCAGCCCTTCATTTCTGCAGTTGCCATCGAGGTCTCTGCATGTCGGAGACTCAGAGGACGAGCACGAGTTTCCCACGAGGGGCTGCATCAGGAGGAATTCAAAACTCAGGGAAATTGTCCTGGAACACCTTCCATAAGGATGCTAGAAGGGAATTGAAGAGGCAGGCGAGCGGCCACCACCGTCCTCTAGCAGTCCTTAGGGTGCGCGCAGAAGCCCGGTGCTCTTCGGCTTCGTTCTTCGCCCTCGTGCAAGCTACCGCTCTGTCAGGCTCCCGGAGCAGGAGAAGCGGCTGCTTCGCGCACACAACAGCGGAGCGGCAGCCCTACGCTCCGAAGCGCTGCTTCAGCCGAAAGACGCCGGCCACCGGCGCTTGGCTTCGGACAGCTCCGGAGAGCCGTAGTGTGGGTATGCACTAGACTGCATCATAGCGAAAAGCTTTGGCAGTGTGTCTCGCAGGGAGATAGCTTAGGAGCGCAGCGCACTTATGCCTCCCTTGTCCAGAAACACGATTTTACTGCACACTCCAAAAACAGTACTCTTCCCAGGGCAATATATAAGCTGTTTTCTGACGGCCGTGATCTTTCGATTACTCTTGCCCAGCTCGTTGTTTTAACGTGCACATGCCGTCCTGGAATTCAGTGCACAGTGAAAGCAATCGCAAAAGTCCAGCAGCTGCTGACTCCCAAACACAAGGCGCTGGCTATGTTCTTGCTTCTCGACAACTCAACGCAGCCCTTCATTTCTGCAGTTGCCATCGAGGTCTCTGCATCTCGGAGACTCAGAGGACGAGCACGAGTTTCCCACGAGGGGCTGCATCAAGAGGAATTCAAAACTCAGGAAAATTGTCTTTGAATACCTTCCATAGGATGCTAGAAGGGAATTGAAGAGGCAGGCGAGCGGCCACCACCGTCCTCTAGCAGTCCTTAGGGTGTGCGCAAAAGCCCGGTGCTCTTCGGCTTCGTTCTTCGCCCCCGTACAAGCTACCGCTCTGTCCGGCTCCCGGAGCAGGAGAAGCGGCTGCTTCGCGCACACAACAGCGGAGCGGCAGCCCTACGCTCCGAAGCGCTGCTTCAGCCGAAAGACGCCGGCCACCGGCGCTTGGCTTCGGACAGCTCCGGAGAGCCGTAGTGTGCGTCTGCACTAGACTGCATCATAGCGAAAAGCTTTGGCAGTGTGTCTCGCAAGGAGATAGCTTAGGAGCGCAGCGCACTTATGCCTCCCTTGTCCAGAAACACGATTTTACTGCACACTCCAAAAACAGTACTCTTCCCAGGGCAATATGCCAGATGCTCTCTGATGCCCGTGCTCCCTTCCTACTCTTGCCCAGCTCGTTGTTTTAACGTGCACATGCCGTCCTGGAATTCAGTGCACAGTGAAAGCAATCGCAAAAGTCCAGCAGCTGCTGACTCCCAAACACAAGGCGCTGGCTATGTTCTTGCTACTCGACGACTCAACGCAGCCCTTCATTTCTGCAGTTGCCATCGAGGTCTCTGCATGTCGGAGACTCAGAGGACGAGCACGAGTTTCCCACGAGGGGCTGCATCAGGAGGAATTCAAAACTCAGGGAAATTGTCCTGGAACACCTTCCATAAGGATGCTAGAATGGAATTGAAGAGGCAGGCGAGCGGCCACCACCGTCCTCTAGCAGTCCTTAGGGTGCGCGCAGAAGCCCGGTGCTCTGCGGCTTCGTTCTTCGCCCTCGTGCAAGCTACCGCTCTGTCCGGCTCCCGGAGCAGGAGAAGCGGCTGCTTCGCGCACACAACAGCGGAGCGGCAGCCCTACGCTCCGAAGCGCTGCTTCAGCCGAAAGACGCCGGCCACCGGCGCTTCGCTTCGGACAGCTCCGGAGAGCCGTAGTGTGCGTCTGCACTAGACTGCATCATAGCGAAAAGCTTTGGCAGTGTGTCTCGCAGAGAGATAGCTTAGGAGCGCAGCGCACTTATGCCTCCCTTGTCCAGAAACACGATTTTACTGCACACTCCAAAAACAGTACTCTTCCCAGGGCAATATGCCAGATGCTCTCTGATGCCCGTGCTCCCTTCCTACTCTTGCCCAGCTCGTTGTTTTAACGTGCACATGCCGTCCTGGAATTCAGTGCACAGTGAAAGCAATCGCAAAAGTCCAGCAGCTGCTGACTCCCAAACACAAGGCGCTGGCTATGTTCTTGCTACTCGACGACTCAACGCAGCCCTTCATTTCTGCAGTTGCCATCGAGGTCTCTGCATGTCGGAGACTCAGAGGACGAGCACGAGTTTCCCACGAGGGGCTGCATCAGGAGGAATTCAAAACTCAGGGAAATTGTCCTGGAACACCTTCCATAAGGATGCTAGAAGGGAATTGAAGAGGCAGGCGAGCGGCCACCACCGTCCTCTAGCAGTCCTTAGGGTGCGCGCAGAAGCCCGGTGCTCTTCGGCTTCGTTCTTCGCCCTCGTGCAAGCTACCGCTCTGTCCGGCTCCCGGAGCAGGAGAAGCGGCTGCTTCGCGCACACAACAGCGGAGCGGCAGCCCTACGCTCCGAAGCGCTGCTTCAGCCGAAAGACGCCGGCCACCGGCGCTTGGCTTCGGACAGCTCCGGAGAGCTGTAGTGTGGGTATGCACTAGACTGCATCATAGCGAAAAGCTTTGGCAGTGTGTCTCGCAGGGAGATAGCTTAGGAGCGCAGCGCACTTATGCCTCCCTTGTCCAGAAACACGATTTTACTGCACACTCCAAAAACAGTACTCTTCCCAGGGCAATATATAAGCTGCTTTCTGACGGCCGTGATCTTTCGATTACTCTTGCCCAGCTCGTTGTTTTAACGTGCACATGCCGTCCTGGAATTCAGTGCACAGTGAAAGCAATCGCAAAAGTCCAGCAGCTGCTGACTCCCAAACACAAGGCGCTGGCTATGTTCTTGCTTCTCGACAACTCAACGCAGCCCTTCATTTCTGCAGTTGCCATCGAGGTCTCTGCATGTCGGAGACTCAGAGGACGAGCACGAGTTTCCCACGAGGGGCTGCATCAAGAGGAATTCAAAACTCAGGAAAATTGTCTTTGAATACCTTCCATAGGATGCTAGAAGGGAATTGAAGAGGCAGGCGAGCGGCCACCACCGTCCTCTAGCAGTCCTTAGGGTGTGCGCAAAAGCCCGGTGCTCTTCGGCTTCGTTCTTCGCCCCCGTACAAGCTACCGCTATGTCCGGCTCCCGGAGCAGGAGAAGCGGCTGCTTCGCGCACACAACAGCGGAGCGGCAGCCCTACGCTCCGAAGCGCTGCTTCAGCCGAAAGACGCCGGCCACCGGCGCTTGGCTTCGGACAGCTCCGGAGAGCCGTAGTGTGCGTCTGCACTAGACTGCATCATAGCGAAAAGCTTTGGCAGTGTGTCTCGCAAGGAGATAGCTTAGGAGCGCAGCGCACTTATGCCTCCCTTGTCCAGAAACACGATTTTACTGCACACTCCAAAAACAGTACTCTTCCCAGGGCAATATGCCAGATGCTCTCTGATGCCCGTGCTCCCTTCCTACTCTTGCCCAGCTCGTTGTTTTAACGTGCACATGCCGTCCTGGAATTCAGTGCACAGTGAAAGCAATCGCAAAAGTCCAGCAGCTGCTGACTCCCAAACACAAGGCGCTGGCTATGTTCTTGCTACTCGACGACTCAACGCAGCCCTTCATTTCTGCAGTTGCCATCGAGGTCTCTGCATGTCGGAGACTCAGAGGACGAGCACGAGTTTCCCACGAGGGGCTGCATCAGGAGGAATTCAAAACTCAGGGAATTTGTCCTGGAACACCTTCCATAAGGATGCTAGAAGGGAATTGAAGAGGCAGGCGAGCGGCCACCACCGTCCTCTAGCAGTCCTTAGGGTGCCCGCAGAAGCCCGGTTCTCTGCGGCTTCGTTCTTCGCCCTCGTGCAAGCTACCGCTCTGTCCGGCTCCCGGAGCAGGAGAAGCGGCTGCTTCGCGCACACAACAGCGGAGCGGCAGCCCTACGCTCCGAAGCGCTGCTTCAGCCGAAAGACGCCGGCCACCGGCGCTTGGCTTCGGACAGCTCCGGAGAGCCGTAGTGTGCGTCTGCACTAGACTGCATCATAGCGAAAAGCTTTGGCAGTGTGTCTCGCAGGGAGATAGCTTAGGAGCGCAGCGCACTTATGCCTCCCTTGTCCAGAAACACGGATTTGCTGCACACTCCAAAAACACTGCTCTTCCCAGGGCAATATATAAGCTGCTCTCTGATGCCCGTGATCCCTCCCTGCTCTTGCCCAGCTGGTTGTTGCAGCGTGCACATGCCGTCCTGGCATTCAGTGCACAGTGAAAGCAATCGCAAAAGTCCAGCAGCTGCTGACTCCCAAACACAAGGCGCTGGCTATGTTCTTGCTTCTCCACACTTCAACAGAGTCCTTCATTTCTGCAGCTGCCATCGAGTTTTCTGCATCTCGAGCCTTCTGGGACGAGCACCAATTTCCCAAGAGGGGCTGCATCAGGACGAAGTCAAAACCCAGGAAAGTTGTCTCGGAACACCTTCAATAAAGCATGCCAGCAGTGCATTGAAAAGGCAGGTAGCTTTAGCCACCGTCCTCTAGCAGTCGCAAGGCTGTGCACACAATGTCGTCTCCCTGCGGCAACGTTCTTCGCCCTCGTGCAAGCTACCGCTCTGTCCGGCTCCCGGAGCAGGAGAAGCGGCTGCTTCGCGCACACAACAGCGGAGCGGCAGCCCTACGATCCGAAGCGCTGCTTCAGCCGAAAGACGCCGGCCACCGGCGCTTCGCTTCGGACAGCTCCGGAGAGCCGTAGTGTGCGTCTGCACTAGACTGCATCCTAGCGAAAAGCTTTGGCAGTGTGTCTCGCAAGGAGATAGCTTAGGAGCGCAGCGCACTTATGCCTCCCTTGTCCAGAAACACGATTTTACTGCACACTCCAAAAACAGTACTCTTCCCAGGGCAATATATAAGCTGCTTTCTGACGGCCGTGATCTTTCGATTACTCTTGCCCAGCTCGTTGTTTTAACGTGCACATGCCGTCCTGGAATTCAGTGCACAGTGAAAGCAATCGCAAAAGTCCAGCAGCTGCTGACTCCCAAACACAAGGCGCTGGCTATGTTCTTGCTTCTCGACAACTCAACGCAGCCCTTCATTTCTGCAGTTGCCATCGAGGTCTCTGCATGTCGGAGACTCAGAGGACGAGCACGAGTTTCCCACGAGGGGCTGCATCAGGAGGAATTCAAAACTCAGGAAAATTGTCTTTGAACACCTTCCATAGGATGCTAGAAGGGAACTGAAGAGGCAGGCGAGCGGCCACCACCGTCCTCTAGCAGTCCTTAGGGTGTGCGCAAAAGCCCGGTGCTCTTCGGCTTCGTTCTTCGCCCCCGTACAAGCTACCGCTCTGTCCGGCTCCCGGAGCAGGAGAAGCGGCTGCTTCGCGCACACAACAGCGGAGCGGCAGCCCTACGCTCCGAAGCGCTGCTTCAGCCGAAAGACGCCGGCCACCGGCGCTTGGCTTCGGACAGCTCCGGAGAGCCGTAGTGTGCGTCTGCACTAGACTGCATCATAGCGAAAAGCTTTGACAGTGTGTCTCGCAGGGAGATACCTTAGGAGCGCAGCGCACTTATGCCTCCCTTGTCCAGAAACACGGATTTGCTGCACACTCCAAAAACACTGCTCTTTCCATGGTACTATGTAAGCTGCTGTCTGACGCCCGTTCTCTTCTGCCCACTCTTGCCCAGCTGGTTGTTGCAGCGTGCACGTGCCTTCCTGGCATTAAGAGCACAGTGAAAGCAATCGCAAAAGTCTAGCAGCTGCTGACTCCCAAACACAAGGCGCTTGTCTACGTTCTTGCTTCTCGACAACTCAACGCAGCCCTTCATTTCTGCAGCTGCCATCGAGTTTTCTGTATCTTGAGCCTTCTGGGACGAGCACCAATTTCCCAGGAGGGGCTGCATCAGGACGAAGTCAAAACCCAGGAAGGTTGTCTCGGAACACCTTCAATAAAGCATGCCAGCAGTGCATTGAAAAGGCAGGTAGCTTTAGCCACCGTCCTCTAGCAGTCGCGAAGCTGTGCACACAATGTCGTCTCCCTGCGGCAACGTTCTTCGCCCTCGTGCAAGCTAGCGCTCTGTCCGGCTCCCGGAGCAGGAGAAGCGGCTGCTTCGCGCACACAACAGCGGAGCGGCAGCCCTACGCTCCGAAGCGCTGCTTCAGCCGAAAGACGCCGGCCACCGGCGCTTCGCTTCGGACAGCTCCGGAGAGCCGTAGTGTGCGTCTACAACTACACTGCATCATAGCGAAAAGCTTTGGCAGTGTGTCTCGCAAGGAGATAGCTTAGGAGCGCAGCGCACTTATGCCTCCCTTGTCCAGAAACACGATTTTACTGCACACTCCAAAAACAGTACTCTTCCCAGGGCAATATGCCAGATGCTCTCTGATGCCCGTGCTCCCTTCCTACTCTTGCCCAGCTCGTTGTTTTAACGTGCACATGCCGTCCTGGAATTCAGTGCACAGTGAAAGCAATCGCAAAAGTCCAGCAGCTGCTGACTCCCAAACACAAGGCGCTGGCTATGTTCTTGCTACTCGACGACTCAACGCAGCCCTTCATTTCTGCAGTTGCCATCGAGGTCTCTGCATGTCGGAGACTCAGAGGACGAGCACGAGTTTCCCACGAGGGGCTGCATCAGGAGGAATTCAAAACTCAGGGAATTTGTCCTGGAACACCTTCCATAAGGATGCTAGAAGGGAATTGAAGAGGCAGGCGAGCGGCCACCACCGTCCTCTAGCAGTCCTTAGGGTGCGCGCAGAAGCCCGGTGCTCTGCGGCTTCGTTCTTCGCCCTCGTGCAAGCTACCGCTCTGTCCGGCTCCCGGAGCAGGAGAAGCGGCTGCTTCGCGCACACAACAGCGGAGCGGCAGCCCTACGCTCCGAAGCGCTGCTTCAGCCGAAAGACGCCGGCCACCGGCGCTTGGCTTCGGACAGCTCCGGAGATCCGTAGTGTGCGTCTGCACTAGACTGCATCATAGCGAAAAGCTTTGGCAGTGTGTCTCGCAAGGAGATAGCTTAGGAGCGCAGCGCACTTATGCCTCCCTTGTCCAGAAACACGATTTTACTGCACAGTCCAAAAACAGTACTCTTCCCAGGGCAATATGCCAGATGCTCTCTGATGCCCGTGCTCCCTTCCTACTCTTGCCCAGCTCGTTGTTTTAACGTGCACATGCCGTCCTGGAATTCAGTGCACAGTGAAAGCAATCGCAAAAGTCCAGCAGCTGCTGACTCCCAAACACAAGGCGCTGGCTATGTTCTTGCTACTCGACGACTCAACGCAGCCCTTCATTTCTGCAGTTGCCATCGAGGTCTCTGCATGTCGGAGACTCAGAGGACGAGCACGAGTTTCCCACGAGGGGCTGCATCAGGAGGAATTCAAAACTCAGGGAAATTGTCCTGGAACACCTTCCATAAGGATGCTAGAAGGGAATTGAAGAGGCAGGCGAGCGGCCACCACCGTCCTCTAGCAGTCCTTAGGGTGCGCGCAGAAGCCCGGTGCTCTGCGGCTTCGTTCTTCGCCCTCGTGCAAGCTACCGCTCTGTCCGGCTCCCGGAGCAGGAGAAGCGGCTGCTTCGCGCACACAACAGCGGAGCGGCAGCCCTACGCTCCGAAGCGCTGCTTCAGCCGAAAGACGCCGGCCACCGGCGCTTCGTTTCGGACAGCTCCGGAGAGCCGTAGTGTGCGTCTGCACTAGACTGCATCATAGCGAAAAGCTTTGGCAGTGTGTCTCGCAGAGAGATAGCTTAGGAGCGCAGCGCACTTATGCCTCCCTTGTCCAGAAACACGATTTTACTGCACACTCCAAAAACAGTACTCTTCCCAGGGCAATATGCCAGATGCTCTCTGATGCCCGTGCTCCCTTCCTACTCTTGCCCAGCTCGTTGTTTTAACGTGCACATGCCGTCCTGGAATTCAGTGCACAGTGAAAGCAATCGCAAAAGTCCAGCAGCTGCTGACTCCCAAACACAAGGCGCTGGCTATGTTCTTGCTACTCGACGACTCAACGCAGCCCTTCATTTCTGCAGTTGCCATCGAGGTCTCTGCATGTCGGAGACTCAGAGGACGAGCACGAGTTTCCCACGAGGGGCTGCATCAGGAGGAATTCAAAACTCAGGGAAATTGTCCTGGAACACCTTCCATAAGGATGCTAGAAGGGAATTGAAGAGGCAGGCGAGCGGCCACCACCGTCCTCTAGCAGTCCTTAGGGTGCGCGCAGAAGCCCGGTGCTCTGCGGCTTCGTTCTTCGCCCTCGTGCAAGCTACCGCTCTGTCCGGCTCCCGGAGCAGGAGAAGCGGCTGCTTCGCGCACACAACAGCGGAGCGGCAGCCCTACGCTCCGAAGCGCTGCTTCAGCCGAAAGACGCCGGCCACCGGCGGTTCGCTTCGGATAGCAGCCGAGAGCCGTAGTGTGCGTCTGCACTAAACTGCATCATAGCGAAAAGCTTTGGCAGTGTGACTCGCAGGGAGATAGCTTAGGAGCGCAGCGCCCTTATGCCTCCCTTGTCCAGAAACACGGATTTGCTGCACACTCCAAAAACACTGCTCTTCCCAGGGCAATATATAAGCTGCTTTCTGATGGCCGTGATCCCTCCCTGCTCTTGCCCAGCTGGTTGTTGCAGCGTGCACATGCCGTCCTGGCATTCAGTGCACAGTGAAAGCAATCGCAAAAGTCCAGCAGCTGCTGACTCCCAAACACAAGGCGCTGGCTATGTTCTTGCTTCTCCACACTTCAACAGAGTCCTTCATTCCTGCAGCTGCCATCGAGTTTTCTGCATCTCGAGCCTTCTGGGACGAGCACCAATTTCCCAAGAGGGGCTGCATCAGGACGAAGTCAAAACCCAGGAAAGTTGTCTCGGAACACCTTCAATAAAGCATGCCAGCAGTGCATTGAAAAGGCAGGTAGCTTTAGCCACCGTCCTCTAGCAGTCGCAAGGCTGTGCACACAATGTCGTCTCCCTGCGGCAACGTTCTTCGCCCTCGTGCAAGCTACCGCTCTGTCCGGCTCCCGGAGCAGGAGAAGCGGCTGCTTCGCGCACACAACAGCGGAGCGGCAGCCCTACGATCCGAAGCGCTGCTTCAGCCGAAAGACGCCGGCCACCGGCGCTTCGCTTCGGACAGCTCCGGAGAGCCGTAGTGTGCGTCTGCACTAGACTGCATCCTAGCGAAAAGCTTTGGCAGTGTGTCTCGCAAGGAGATAGCTTAGGAGCGCAGCGCACTTATGCCTCCCTTGTCCAGAAACACGATTTTACTGCACACTCCAAAAACAGTACTCTTCCCAGGGCAATATATAAGCTGCTTTCTGACGGCCGTGATCTTTCGATTACTCTTGCCCAGCTCGTTGTTTTAACGTGCACATGCCGTCCTGGAATTCAGTGCACAGTGAAAGCAATCGCAAAAGTCCAGCAGCTGCTGACTCCCAAACACAAGGCGCTGGCTATGTTCTTGCTTCTCGACAACTCAACGCAGCCCTTCATTTCTGCAGTTGCCATCGAGGTCTCTGCATGTCGGAGACTCAGAGGACGAGCACGAGTTTCCCACGAGGGGCTGCATCAGGAGGAATTCAAAACTCAGGAAAATTGTCTTTGAACACCTTCCATAGGATGCTAGAAGGGAACTGAAGAGGCAGGCGAGCGGCCACCACCGTCCTCTAGCAGTCCTTAGGGTGTGCGCAAAAGCCCGGTGCTCTTCGGCTTCGTTCTTCGCCCCCGTACAAGCTACCGCTCTGTCCGGCTCCCGGAGCAGGAGAAGCGGCTGCTTCGCGCACACAACAGCGGAGCGGCAGCCCTACGCTCCGAAGCGCTGCTTCAGCCGAAAGACGCCGGCCACCGGCGCTTGGCTTCGGACAGCTCCGGAGAGCCGTAGTGTGCGTCTGCACTAGACTGCATCATAGCGAAAAGCTTTGACAGTGTGTCTCGCAGGGAGATACCTTAGGAGCGCAGCGCACTTATGCCTCCCTTGTCCAGAAACACGGATTTGCTGCACACTCCAAAAACACTGCTCTTTCCATGGTACTATGTAAGCTGCTGTCTGACGCCCGTTCTCTTCTGCCCACTCTTGCCCAGCTGGTTGTTGCAGCGTGCACGTGCCTTCCTGGCATTAAGAGCACAGTGAAAGCAATCGCAAAAGTCTAGCAGCTGCTGACTCCCAAACACAAGGCGCTTGTCTACGTTCTTGCTTCTCGACAACTCAACGCAGCCCTTCATTTCTGCAGCTGCCATCGAGTTTTCTGTATCTTGAGCCTTCTGGGACGAGCACCAATTTCCCAGGAGGGGCTGCATCAGGACGAAGTCAAAACCCAGGAAGGTTGTCTCGGAACACCTTCAATAAAGCATGCCAGCAGTGCATTGAAAAGGCAGGTAGCTTTAGCCACCGTCCTCTAGCAGTCGCGAAGCTGTGCACACAATGTCGTCTCCCTGCGGCAACGTTCTTCGCCCTCGTGCAAGCTAGCGCTCTGTCCGGCTCCCGGAGCAGGAGAAGCGGCTGCTTCGCGCACACAACAGCGGAGCGGCAGCCCTACGCTCCGAAGCGCTGCTTCAGCCGAAAGACGCCGGCCACCGGCGCTTCGCTTCGGACAGCTCCGGAGAGCCGTAGTGTGCGTCTACAACTACACTGCATCATAGCGAAAAGCTTTGGCAGTGTGTCTCGCAAGGAGATAGCTTAGGAGCGCAGCGCACTTATGCCTCCCTTGTCCAGAAACACGATTTTACTGCACACTCCAAAAACAGTACTCTTCCCAGGGCAATATGCCAGATGCTCTCTGATGCCCGTGCTCCCTTCCTACTCTTGCCCAGCTCGTTGTTTTAACGTGCACATGCCGTCCTGGAATTCAGTGCACAGTGAAAGCAATCGCAAAAGTCCAGCAGCTGCTGACTCCCAAACACAAGGCGCTGGCTATGTTCTTGCTACTCGACGACTCAACGCAGCCCTTCATTTCTGCAGTTGCCATCGAGGTCTCTGCATGTCGGAGACTCAGAGGACGAGCACGAGTTTCCCACGAGGGGCTGCATCAGGAGGAATTCAAAACTCAGGGAATTTGTCCTGGAACACCTTCCATAAGGATGCTAGAAGGGAATTGAAGAGGCAGGCGAGCGGCCACCACCGTCCTCTAGCAGTCCTTAGGGTGCGCGCAGAAGCCCGGTGCTCTGCGGCTTCGTTCTTCGCCCTCGTGCAAGCTACCGCTCTGTCCGGCTCCCGGAGCAGGAGAAGCGGCTGCTTCGCGCACACAACAGCGGAGCGGCAGCCCTACGCTCCGAAGCGCTGCTTCAGCCGAAAGACGCCGGCCACCGGCGCTTGGCTTCGGACAGCTCCGGAGATCCGTAGTGTGCGTCTGCACTAGACTGCATCATAGCGAAAAGCTTTGGCAGTGTGTCTCGCAAGGAGATAGCTTAGGAGCGCAGCGCACTTATGCCTCCCTTGTCCAGAAACACGATTTTACTGCACACTCCAAAAACAGTACTCTTCCCAGGGCAATATGCCAGATGCTCTCTGATGCCCGTGCTCCCTTCCTACTCTTGCCCAGCTCGTTGTTTTAACGTGCACATGCCGTCCTGGAATTCAGTGCACAGTGAAAGCAATCGCAAAAGTCCAGCAGCTGCTGACTCCCAAACACAAGGCGCTGGCTATGTTCTTGCTACTCGACGACTCAACGCAGCCCTTCATTTCTGCAGTTGCCATCGAGGTCTCTGCATGTCGGAGACTCAGAGGACGAGCACGAGTTTCCCACGAGGGGCTGCATCAGGAGGAATTCAAAACTCAGGGAAATTGTCCTGGAACACCTTCCATAAGGATGCTAGAAGGGAATTGAAGAGGCAGGCGAGCGGCCACCACCGTCCTCTAGCAGTCCTTAGGGTGCGCGCAGAAGCCCGGTGCTCTGCGGCTTCGTTCTTCGCCCTCGTGCAAGCTACCGCTCTGTCCGGCTCCCGGAGCAGGAGAAGCGGCTGCTTCGCGCACACAACAGCGGAGCGGCAGCCCTACGCTCCGAAGCGCTGCTTCAGCCGAAAGACGCCGGCCACCGGCGCTTCGTTTCGGACAGCTCCGGAGAGCCGTAGTGTGCGTCTGCACTAGACTGCATCATAGCGAAAAGCTTTGGCAGTGTGTCTCGCAGAGAGATAGCTTAGGAGCGCAGCGCACTTATGCCTCCCTTGTCCAGAAACACGATTTTACTGCACACTCCAAAAACAGTACTCTTCCCAGGGCAATATGCCAGATGCTCTCTGATGCCCGTGCTCCCTTCCTACTCTTGCCCAGCTCGTTGTTTTAACGTGCACATGCCGTCCTGGAATTCAGTGCACAGTGAAAGCAATCGCAAAAGTCCAGCAGCTGCTGACTCCCAAACACAAGGCGCTGGCTATGTTCTTGCTACTCGACGACTCAACGCAGCCCTTCATTTCTGCAGTTGCCATCGAGGTCTCTGCATGTCGGAGACTCAGAGGACGAGCACGAGTTTCCCACGAGGGGCTGCATCAGGAGGAATTCAAAACTCAGGAAAATTGTCCTGGAACACCTTCCATAAGGATGCTAGAAGGGAATTGAAGAGGCAGGCGAGCGGCCACCACCGTCCTCTAGCAGTCCTTAGGGTGCGCGCAGAAGCCCGGTGCTCTGCGGCTTCGTTCTTCGCCCTCGTGCAAGCTACCGCTCTGTCCGGCTCCCGGAGCAGGAGAAGCGGCTGCTTCGCGCACACAACAGCGGAGCGGCAGCCCTACGCTCCGAAGCGCTGCTTCAGCCGAAAGACGCCGGCCACCGGCGCTTGGCTTCGGACAGCTCCGGAGAGCCGTAGTGTGGGTATGCACTAGACTGCATCATAGCGAAAAGCTTTGGCAGTGTGTCTCGCAGGGAGATAGCTTAGAAGGGCAGCGCACTTATGCCTCCCTTGTCCAGAAACACGATTTTACTGCACACTCCAAAAACAGTACTCTTCCCAGGGCAATATATAAGCTGCTTTCTGACGGCCGTGATCTTTCGATTACTCTTGCCCAGCTCGTTGTTTTAACGTGCACATGCCGTCCTGGAATTCAGTGCACAGTGAAAGCAATCGCAAAAGTCCAGCAGCTGCTGACTCCCAAACACAAGGCGCTGGCTATGTTCTTGCTTCTCGACAACTCAACGCAGCCCTTCATTTCTGCAGTTGCCATCGAGGTCTCTGCATGTCGGAGACTCAGAGGACGAGCACGAGTTTCCCACGAGGGGCTGCATCAGGAGGAATTCAAAACTCAGGAAAATTGTCTTTGAATACCTTCCATAGGATGCTAGAAGGGAATTGAAGAGGCAGGCGAGCGGCCACCACCGTCCTCTAGCAGTCCTTAGGGTGTGCGCAAAAGCCCGGTGCTCTTCGGCTTCGTTCTTCGCCCCCGTACAAGCTACCGCTCTGTCCGGCTCCCGGAGCAGGAGAAGCGGCTGCTTCGCGCACACAACAGCGGAGCGGCAGCCGTACGCACCGAAGCGCTGCTTCAGCCGAAAGACGCCGGCCACCGGCGCTTCGCTTCGGACAGCTCCGGAGAGCCGTAGTGTGCGTCTGCACTAGACTGCATCATAGCGAAAAGCTTTGGCAGTGTGTCTCGCAAGGAGATAGCTTAGGAGCGCAGCGCACTTATGCCTCCCTTGTCCAGAAACACGGATTTGCTGCACACTCCAAAAACACTGCTCTTTCCATGGTACTATGTAAGCTGCTGTCTGACGCCCGTTCTCTTCTGCCCACTCTTGCCCAGCTGGTTGTTGCAGCGTGCACGTGCCTTCCTGGCATTAAGAGCACAGTGAAAGCAATCGCAAAAGTCTAGCAGCTGCTGACTCCCAAACACAAGGCGCTTGTCTACGTTCTTGCTTCTCGACAACACAACGCAGCCCTTCATTTCTGCAGCTGCCATCGAGTTTTCTGTATCTTGAGCCTTCTGGGACGAGCACCAATTTCCCAGGAGGGGCTGCATCAGGACGAAGTCAAAACCCAGGAAGGTTGTCTCGGAACACCTTCAATAAAGCATGCCAGCAGTGCATTGAAAAGGCAGGTAGCTTTAGCCACCGCCCTCTAGCAGTCGCGAAGCTGTGCACACAATGTCGTCTCCCTGCGGCAACGTTCTTCGCCCTCGTGCAAGCTAGCGCTCTGTCCGGCTCCCGGAGCAGGAGAAGCGGCTGCTTCGCGCACACAACAGCGGAGCGGCAGCCCTACGCTCCGAAGCGCTGCTTCAGCCGAAAGACGCCGGCCACCGGCGCTTCGCTTCGGACAGCTCCGGAGAGCCGTAGTGTGCGTCTACAACTACACTGCATCATAGCGAAAAGCTTTGGCAGTGTGTCTCGCAAGGAGATAGCTTAGGAGCGCAGCGCACTTATGCCTCCCTTGTCCAGAAACACGATTTTACTGCACACTCCAAAAACAGTACTCTTCCCAGGGCAATATGCCAGATGCTCTCTGATGCCCGTGCTCCCTTCCTACTCTTGCCCAGCTCGTTGTTTTAACGTGCACATGCCGTCCTGGAATTCAGTGCACAGTGAAAGCAATCGCAAAAGTCCAGCAGCTGCTGACTCCCAAACACAAGGCGCTGGCTATGTTCTTGCTACTCGACGACTCAACGCAGCCCTTCATTTCTGCAGTTGCCATCGAGGTCTCTGCATGTCGGAGACTCAGAGGACGAGCACGAGTTTCCCACGAGGGGCTGCATCAGGAGGAATTCAAAACTCAGGGAATTTGTCCTGGAACACCTTCCATAAGGATGCTAGAAGGGAATTGAAGAGGCAGGCGAGCGGCCACCACCGTCCTCTAGCAGTCCTTAGGGTGCGCGCAGAAGCCCGGTGCTCTGCGGCTTCGTTCTTCGCCCTCGTGCAAGCTACCGCTCTGTCCGGCTCCCGGAGCAGGAGAAGCGGCTGCTTCGCGCACACAACAGCGGAGCGGCAGCCCTACGCTCCGAAGCGCTGCTTCAGCCGAAAGACGCCGGCCACCGGCGCTTGGCTTCGGACAGCTCCGGAGATCCGTAGTGTGCGTCTGCACTAGACTGCATCATAGCGAAAAGCTTTGGCAGTGTGTCTCGCAGGGAGATAGCTTAGGAGCGCAGCGCACTTATGCCTCCCTTGTCCAGAAACACGATTTTACTGCACACTCCAAAAACAGTACTCTTCCCAGGGCAATATGCCAGATGCTCTCTGATGCCCGTGCTCCCTTCCTACTCTTGCCCAGCTCGTTGTTTTAACGTGCACATGCCGTCCTGGAATTCAGTGCACAGTGAAAGCAATCGCAAAAGTCCAGCAGCTGCTGACTCCCAAACACAAGGCGCTGGCTATGTTCTTGCTACTCGACGACTCAACGCAGCCCTTCATTTCTGCAGTTGCCATCGAGGTCTCTGCATGTCGGAGACTCAGAGGACGAGCACGAGTTTCCCACGAGGGGCTGCATCAGGAGGAATTCAAAACTCAGGAAAATTGTCCTGGAACACCTTCCATAAGGATGCTAGAAGGGAATTGAAGAGGCAGGCGAGCGGCCACCACCGTCCTCTAGCAGTCCTTAGGGTGCGCGCAGAAGCCCGGTGCTCTGCGGCTTCGTTCTTCGCCCTCGTGCAAGCTACCGCTCTGTCCGGCTCCCGGAGCAGGAGAAGCGGCTGCTTCGCGCACACAACAGCGGAGCGGCAGCCCTACGCTCCGAAGCGCTGCTTCAGCCGAAAGACGCCGGCGACCGGCGCTTGGCTTCGGACAGCTCCGGAGAGCCGTAGTGTGGGTATGCACTAGACTGCATCATAGCGAAAAGCTTTGGCAGTGTGTCTCGCAGGGAGATAGCTTAGAAGCGCAGCGCACTTATGCCTCCCTTGTCCAGAAACACGATTTTACTGCACACTCCAAAAACAGTACTCTTCCCAGGGCAATATGCCAGATGCTCTCTGATGCCCGTGCTCCCTTCCTACTCTTGCCCAGCTCGTTGTTTTAACGTGCACATGCCGTCCTGGAATTCAGTGCACAGTGAAAGCAATCGCAAAAGTCCAGCAGCTGCTGACTCCCAAACACAAGGCGCTGGCTATGTTCTTGCTTCTCGACAACTCAACGCAGCCCTTCATTTCTGCAGTTGCCATCGAGGTCTCTGCATCTCGGAGACTCAGAGGACGAGCACGAGTTTCCCACGAGGGGCTGCATCAAGAGGAATTCAAAACTCAGGAAAATTGTCTTTGAATACCTTCCATAGGATGCTAGAAGGGAATTGAAGAGGCAGGCGAGCGGCCACCACCGTCCTCTAGCAGTCCTTAGGGTGTGCGCAAAAGCCCGGTGCTCTTCGGCTTCGTTCTTCGCCCCCGTACAAGCTACCGCTCTGTCCGGCTCCCGGAGCAGGAGAAGCGGCTGCTTCGCGCACACAACAGCGGAGCGGCAGCCCTACGCTCCGAAGCGCTGCTTCAGCCGAAAGACGCCGGCCACCGGCGCTTCGCTTCGGACAGCTCCGGAGAGCCGTAGTGTGCGTCTGCACTAGACTGCATCATAGCGAAAAGCTTTGGCAGTGTGTCTCGCAAGGAGATAGCTTAGGAGCGCAGCGCACTTATGCCTCCCTTGTCCAGAAACACGATTTTACTGCACACTCCAAAAACAGTACTCTTCCCAGGGCAATATGCCAGATGCTCTCTGATGCCCGTGCTCCCTTCCTACTCTTGCCCAGCTCGTTGTTTTAACGTGCACATGCCGTCCTGGAATTCAGTGCACAGTGAAAGCAATCGCAAAAGTCCAGCAGCTGCTGACTCCCAAACACAAGGCGCTGGCTATGTTCTTGCTACTCGACGACTCAACGCAGCCCTTCATTTCTGCAGTTGCCATCGAGGTCTCTGCATGTCGGAGACTCAGAGGACGAGCACGAGTTTCCCACGAGGGGCTGCATCAGGAGGAATTCAAAACTCAGGAAAATTGTCCTGGAACACCTTCCATAAGGATGCTAGAAGGGAATTGAAGAGGCAGGCGAGCGGCCACCACCGTCCTCTAGCAGTCCTTAGGGTGCGCGCAGAAGCCCGGTGCTCTGCGGCTTCGTTCTTCGCCCTCGTGCAAGCTACCGCTCTGTCCGGCTCCCGGAGCAGGAGAAGCGGCTGCTTCGCGCACACAACAGCGGAGCGGCAGCCCTACGCTCCGAAGCGCTGCTTCAGCCGAAAGACGCCGGCCACCGGCGCTTCGCTTCGGACAGCTCCGGAGAGCCGTAGTGTGCGTCTGCACTAGACTGCATCATAGCGAAAAGCTTTGGCAGTGTGTCTCGCAGAGAGATAGCTTAGGAGCGCAGCGCACTTATGCCTCCCTTGTCCAGAAACACGATTTTACTGCACACTCCAAAAACAGTACTCTTCCCAGGGCAATATGCCAGATGCTCTCTGATGCCCGTGCTCCCTTCCTACTCTTGCCCAGCTCGTTGTTTTAACGTGCACATGCCGTCCTGGAATTCAGTGCACAGTGAAAGCAATCGCAAAAGTCCAGCAGCTGCTGACTCCCAAACACAAGGCGCTGGCTATGTTCTTGCTACTCGACGACTCAACGCAGCCCTTCATTTCTGCAGTTGCCATCGAGGTCTCTGCATGTCGGAGACTCAGAGGACGAGCACGAGTTTCCCACGAGGGGGTGCATCAGGAGGAATTCAAAACTCAGGGAATTTGTCCTGGAACACCTTCCATAAGGATGCTAGAAGGGAATTGAAGAGGCAGGCGAGCGGCCACCACCGTCCTCTAGCAGTCCTTAGGGT
Source organism: Lonchura striata (assembly GCF_050655825.1). Classification (NCBI taxonomy): domain Eukaryota; kingdom Metazoa; phylum Chordata; class Aves; order Passeriformes; family Estrildidae; genus Lonchura; species Lonchura striata. Next base: position 18,055,470 of record NC_140716.1, on the reverse strand, counting down.
GCCCGCAGAAGCCCGGTTCTCTGCGGCTTCGTTCTTCGCCCTCGTGCAAGCTACCGCTCTGTCCGGCTCCCGGAGCAGGAGAAGCGGCTGCTTCGCGCACACAACAGCGGAGCGGCAGCCCTACGCTCCGAAGCGCTGCTTCAGCCGAAAGACGCCGGCCACCGGCGCTTGGCTTCGGACAGCTCCGGAGAGCCGTAGTGTGCGTCTGCACTAGACTGCATCATAGCGAAAAGCTTTGACAGTGTGTCTCGCAGGGAGATAGCTTAGGAGCGCAGCGCACTTATGCCTCCCTTGTCCAGAAACACGGATTTGCTGCACACTCCAAAAACACTGCTCTTCCCAGGGCAATATATAAGCTGCTTTCTGATGGCCGTGATCCCTCCCTGCTCTTGCCCAGCTGGTTGTTGCAGCGTGCACATGCCGTCCTGGCATTCAGTGCACAGTGAAAGCAATCGCAAAAGTCCAGCAGCTGCTGACTCCCAAACACAAGGCGCTGGCTATGTTCTTGCTTCTCCACACTTCAACAGAGTCCTTCATTTCTGCAGCTGCCATCGAGTTTTCTGCATCTCGAGCCTTCTGGGACGAGCACCAATTTCCCAAGAGGGGCTGCATCAGGACGAAGTCAAAACCCAGGAAAGTTGTCTCGGAACACCTTCAATAAAGCATGCCAGCAGTGCATTGAAAAGGCAGGTAGCTTTAGCCACCGTCCTCTAGCAGTCGCGAAGCTGTGCACACAATGTCGTCTCCCTGCGGCAACGTTCTTCGCCCTCGTGCAAGCTAGCGCTCCGTCCGGCTCCCGGAGCAGGAGAAGCGGCTGCTTCGCGCACACAACAGCGGAGCGGCAGCCCTACGCTCCGAAGCGCTGCTTCAGCCGAAAGACGCCGGCCACCGGCGCTTCGCTTCGGACAGCTCCGGAGAGCCGTAGTGTGCGTCTACAACTACACTGCATCATAGCGAAAAGCTTTGGCAGTGTGTCTCGCAAGGAGATAGCTTAGGAGCGCAGCGCACTTATGCCTCCCTTGTCCAGAAACACGATTTTACTGCACACTCCAAAAACAGTACTCTTCCCAGGGCAATATGCCAGATGCTCTCTGATGCCCGTGCTCCCTTCCTACTCTTGCCCAGCTCGTTGTTTTAACGTGCACATGCCGTCCTGGAATTCAGTGCACAGTGAAAGCAATCGCAAAAGTCCAGCAGCTGCTGACTCCCAAACACAAGGCGCTGGCTATGTTCTTGCTACTCGACGACTCAACGCAGCCCTTCATTTCTGCAGTTGCCATCGAGGTCTCTGCATGTCGGAGACTCAGAGGACGAGCACGAGTTTCCCACGAGGGGCTGCATCAGGAGGAATTCAAAACTCAGGGAAATTGTCCTGGAACACCTTCCATAAGGATGCTAGAAGGGAATTGAAGAGGCAGGCGAGCGGCCACCACCGTCCTCTAGCAGTCCTTAGGGTGCGCGCAGAAGCCCGGTGCTCTGCGGCTTCGTTCTTCGCCCTCGTGCAAGCTACCGCTCTGTCCGGCTCCCGGAGCAGGAGAAGCGGCTGCTTCGCGCACACAACAGCGGAGCGGCAGCCCTACGCTCCGAAGCGCTGCTTCAGCCGAAAGACGCCGGCGACCGGCGCTTGGCTTCGGACAGCTCCGGAGATCCGTAGTGTGCGTCTGCACTAGACTGCATCATAGCGAAAAGCTTTGGCAGTGTGTCTCGCAGGGAGATAGCTTAGGAGCGCAGCGCACTTATGCCTCCCTTGTCCAGAAACACGATTTTACTGCACACTCCAAAAACAGTACTCTTCCCAGGGCAATATGCCAGATGCTCTCTGATGCCCGTGCTCCCTTCCTACTCTTGCCCAGCTCGTTGTTTTAACGTGCACATGCCGTCCTGGAATTCAGTGCACAGTGAAAGCAATCGCAAAAGTCCAGCAGCTGCTGACTCCCAAACACAAGGCGCTGGCTATGTTCTTGCTACTCGACGACTCAACGCAGCCCTTCATTTCTGCAGTTGCCATCGAGGTCTCTGCATGTCGGAGACTCAGAGGACGAGCACGAGTTTCCCACGAGGGGCTGCATCAGGAGGAATTCAAAACTCAGGAAAATTGTCCTGGAACACCTTCCATAAGGATGCTAGAAGGGAATTGAAGAGGCAGGCGAGCGGCCACCACCGTCCTCTAGCAGTCCTTAGGGTGCGCGCAGAAGCCCGGTGCTCTGCGGCTTCGTTCTTCGCCCTCGTGCAAGCTACCGCTCTGTCCGGCTCCCGGAGCAGGAGAAGCGGCTGCTTCGCGCACACAACAGCGGAGCGGCAGCCCTACGCTCCGAAGCGCTGCTTCAGCCGAAAGACGCCGGCGACCGGCGCTTGGCTTCGGACAGCTCCGGAGAGCCGTAGTGTGGGTATGCACTAGACTGCATCATAGCGAAAAGCTTTGGCAGTGTGTCTCGCAGGGAGATAGCTTAGAAGCGCAGCGCACTTATGCCTCCCTTGTCCAGAAACACGATTTTACTGCACACTCCAAAAACAGTACTCTTCCCAGGGCAATATATAAGCTGCTTTCTGACGGCCGTGATCTTTCGATTACTCTTGCCCAGCTCGTTGTTTTAACGTGCACATGCCGTCCTGGAATTCAGTGCACAGTGAAAGCAATCGCAAAAGTCCAGCAGCTGCTGACTCCCAAACACAAGGCGCTGGCTATGTTCTTGCTTCTCGACAACTCAACGCAGCCCTTCATTTCTGCAGTTGCCATCGAGGTCTCTGCATCTCGGAGACTCAGAGGACGAGCACGAGTTTCCCACGAGGGGCTGCATCAAGAGGAATTCAAAACTCAGGAAAATTGTCTTTGAATACCTTCCATAGGATGCTAGAAGGGAATTGAAGAGGCAGGCGAGCGGCCACCACCGTCCTCTAGCAGTCCTTAGGGTGTGCGCAAAAGCCCGGTGCTCTTCGGCTTCGTTCTTCGCCCCCGTACAAGCTACCGCTCTGTCCGGCTCCCGGAGCAGGAGAAGCGGCTGCTTCGCGCACACAACAGCGGAGCGGCAGCCCTACGCTCCGAAGCGCTGCTTCAGCCGAAAGACGCCGGCCACCGGCGCTTCGCTTCGGACAGCTCCGGAGAGCCGTAGTGTGCGTCTGCACTAGACTGCATCATAGCGAAAAGCTTTGGCAGTGTGTCTCGCAAGGAGATAGCTTAGGAGCGCAGCGCACTTATGCCTCCCTTGTCCAGAAACACGATTTTACTGCACACTCCAAAAACAGTACTCTTCCCAGGGCAATATGCCAGATGCTCTCTGATGCCCGTGCTCCCTTCCTACTCTTGCCCAGCTCGTTGTTTTAACGTGCACATGCCGTCCTGGAATTCAGTGCACAGTGAAAGCAATCGCAAAAGTCCAGCAGCTGCTGACTCCCAAACACAAGGCGCTGGCTATGTTCTTGCTACTCGACGACTCAACGCAGCCCTTCATTTCTGCAGTTGCCATCGAGGTCTCTGCATGTCGGAGACTCAGAGGACGAGCACGAGTTTCCCACGAGGGGCTGCATCAGGAGGAATTCAAAACTCAGGGAAATTGTCCTGGAACACCTTCCATAAGGATGCTAGAAGGGAATTGAAGAGGCAGGCGAGCGGCCACCACCGTCCTCTAGCAGTCCTTAGGGTGCGCGCAGAAGCCCGGTGCTCTTCGGCTTCGTTCTTCGCCCTCGTGCAAGCTACCGCTCTGTCCGGCTCCCGGAGCAGGAGAAGCGGCTGCTTCGCGCACACAACAGCGGAGCGGCAGCCCTACGCTCCGAAGCGCTGCTTCAGCCGAAAGACGCCGGCCACCGGCGCTTGGCTTCGGACAGCTCCGGAGAGCCGTAGTGTGGGTATGCACTAGACTGCATCATAGCGAAAAGCTTTGGCAGTGTGTCTCGCAGGGAGATAGCTTAGGAGCGCAGCGCACTTATGCCTCCCTTGTCCAGAAACACGATTTTACTGCACACTCCAAAAACAGTACTCTTCCCAGGGCAATATGCCAGATGCTCTCTGATGCCCGTGCTCCCTTCCTACTCTTGCCCAGCTCGTTGTTTTAACGTGCACATGCCGTCCTGGAATTCAGTGCACAGTGAAAGCAATCGCAAAAGTCCAGCAGCTGCTGACTCCCAAACACAAGGCGCTGGCTATGTTCTTGCTACTCGACGACTCAACGCAGCCCTTCATTTCTGCAGTTGCCATCGAGGTCTCTGCATGTCGGAGACTCAGAGGACGAGCACGAGTTTCCCACGAGGGGCTGCATCAGGAGGAATTCAAAACTCAGGAAAATTGTCCTGGAACACCTTCCATAAGGATGCTAGAAGGGAATTGAAGAGGCAGGCGAGCGGCCACCACCGTCCTCTAGCAGTCCTTAGGGTGCGCGCAGAAGCCCGGTGCTCTGCGGCTTCGTTCTTCGCCCTCGTGCAAGCTACCGCTCTGTCCGGCTCCCGGAGCAGGAGAAGCGGCTGCTTCGCGCACACAACAGCGGAGCGGCAGCCCTACGCTCCGAAGCGCTGCTTCAGCCGAAAGACGCCGGCCACCGGCGCTTGGCTTCGGACAGCTCCGGAGAGCCGTAGTGTGGGTATGCACTAGACTGCATCATAGCGAAAAGCTTTGGCAGTGTGTCTCGCAGGGAGATAGCTTAGAAGCGCAGCGCACTTATGCCTCCCTTGTCCAGAAACACGATTTTACTGCACACTCCAAAAACAGTACTCTTCCCAGGGCAATATATAAGCTGCTTTCTGACGGCCGTGATCTTTCGATTACTCTTGCCCAGCTCGTTGTTTTAACGTGCACATGCCGTCCTGGAATTCAGTGCACAGTGAAAGCAATCGCAAAAGTCCAGCAGCTGCTGACTCCCAAACACAAGGCGCTGGCTATGTTCTTGCTTCTCGACAACTCAACGCAGCCCTTCATTTCTGCAGTTGCCATCGAGGTCTCTGCATGTCGGAGACTCAGAGGACGAGCACGAGTTTCCCACGAGGGGCTGCATCAGGAGGAATTCAAAACTCAGGAAAATTGTCTTTGAATACCTTCCATAGGATGCTAGAAGGGAATTGAAGAGGCAGGCGAGCGGCCACCACCGTCCTCTAGCAGTCCTTAGGGTGTGCGCAAAAGCCCGGTGCTCTTCGGCTTCGTTCTTCGCCCCCGTACAAGCTACCGCTCTGTCCGGCTCCCGGAGCAGGAGAAGCGGCTGCTTCGCGCACACAACAGCGGAGCGGCAGCCCTACGCTCCGAAGCGCTGCTTCAGCCGAAAGACGCCGGCCACCGGCGCTTGGCTTCGGACAGCTCCGGAGAGCCGTAGTGTGCGTCTGCACTAGACTGCATCATAGCGAAAAGCTTTGGCAGTGTGTCTCGCAAGGAGATAGCTTAGGAGCGCAGCGCACTTATGCCTCCCTTGTCCAGAAACACGATTTTACTGCACACTCCAAAAACAGTACTCTTCCCAGGGCAATATGCCAGATGCTCTCTGATGCCCGTGCTCCCTTCCTACTCTTGCCCAGCTCGTTGTTTTAACGTGCACATGCCGTCCTGGAATTCAGTGCACAGTGAAAGCAATCGCAAAAGTCCAGCAGCTGCTGACTCCCAAACACAAGGCGCTGGCTATGTTCTTGCTACTCGACGACTCAACGCAGCCCTTCATTTCTGCAGTTGCCATCGAGGTCTCTGCATGTCGGAGACTCAGAGGACGAGCACGAGTTTCCCACGAGGGGGTGCATCAGGAGGAATTCAAAACTCAGGGAATTTGTCCTGGAACACCTTCCATAAGGATGCTAGAAGGGAATTGAAGAGGCAGGCGAGCGGCCACCACCGTCCTCTAGCAGTCCTTAGGGTGCCCGCAGAAGCCCGGTTCTCTGCGGCTTCGTTCTTCGCCCTCGTGCAAGCTACCGCTCTGTCCGGCTCCCGGAGCAGGAGAAGCGGCTGCTTCGCGCACACAACAGCGGAGCGGCAGCCCTACGCTCCGAAGCGCTGCTTCAGCCGAAAGACGCCGGCCACCGGCGCTTGGCTTCGGACAGCTCCGGAGAGCCGTAGTGTGCGTCTGCACTAGACTGCATCATAGCGAAAAGCTTTGACAGTGTGTCTCGCAGGGAGATACCTTAGGAGCGCAGCGCACTTATGCCTCCCTTGTCCAGAAACACGGATTTGCTGCACACTCCAAAAACACTGCTCTTCCCAGGGCAATATATAAGCTGCTTTCTGATGGCCGTGATCCCTCCCTGCTCTTGCCCAGCTGGTTGTTGCAGCGTGCACATGCCGTCCTGGCATTCAGTGCACAGTGAAAGCAATCGCAAAAGTCCAGCAGCTGCTGACTCCCAAACACAAGGCGCTGGCTATGTTCTTGCTTCTCCACACTTCAACAGAGTCCTTCATTTCTGCAGCTGCCATCGAGTTTTCTGCATCTCGAGCCTTCTGGGACGAGCACCAATTTCCCAAGAGGGGCTGCATCAGGACGAAGTCAAAACCCAGGAAAGTTGTCTCGGAACACCTTCAATAAAGCATGCCAGCAGTGCATTGAAAAGGCAGGTAGCTTTAGCCACCGTCCTCTAGCAGTCGCAAGGCTGTGCACACAATGTCGTCTCCCTGCGGCAACGTTCTTCGCCCTCGTGCAAGCTACCGCTCTGTCCGGCTCCCGGAGCAGGAGAAGCGGCTGCTTCGCGCACACAACAGCGGAGCGGCAGCCCTACGATCCGAAGCGCTGCTTCAGCCGAAAGACGCCGGCCACCGGCGCTTCGCTTCGGACAGCTCCGGAGAGCCGTAGTGTGCGTCTGCACTAGACTGCATCCTAGCGAAAAGCTTTGGCAGTGTGTCTCGCAAGGAGATAGCTTAGGAGCGCAGCGCACTTATGCCTCCCTTGTCCAGAAACACGATTTTACTGCACACTCCAAAAACAGTACTCTTCCCAGGGCAATATATAAGCTGCTTTCTGACGGCCGTGATCTTTCGATTACTCTTGCCCAGCTCGTTGTTTTAACGTGCACATGCCGTCCTGGAATTCAGTGCACAGTGAAAGCAATCGCAAAAGTCCAGCAGCTGCTGACTCCCAAACACAAGGCGCTGGCTATGTTCTTGCTTCTCGACAACTCAACGCAGCCCTTCATTTCTGCAGTTGCCATCGAGGTCTCTGCATGTCGGAGACTCAGAGGACGAGCACGAGTTTCCCACGAGGGGCTGCATCAGGAGGAATTCAAAACTCAGGAAAATTGTCTTTGAACACCTTCCATAGGATGCTAGAAGGGAACTGAAGAGGCAGGCGAGCGGCCACCACCGTCCTCTAGCAGTCCTTAGGGTGTGCGCAAAAGCCCGGTGCTCTTCGGCTTCGTTCTTCGCCCCCGTACAAGCTACCGCTCTGTCCGGCTCCCGGAGCAGGAGAAGCGGCTGCTTCGCGCACACAACAGCGGAGCGGCAGCCCTACGCTCCGAAGCGCTGCTTCAGCCGAAAGACGCCGGCCACCGGCGCTTGGCTTCGGACAGCTCCGGAGAGCCGTAGTGTGCGTCTGCACTAGACTGCATCATAGCGAAAAGCTTTGACAGTGTGTCTCGCAGGGAGATACCTTAGGAGCGCAGCGCACTTATGCCTCCCTTGTCCAGAAACACGGATTTGCTGCACACTCCAAAAACACTGCTCTTTCCATGGTACTATGTAAGCTGCTGTCTGACGCCCGTTCTCTTCTGCCCACTCTTGCCCAGCTGGTTGTTGCAGCGTGCACGTGCCTTCCTGGCATTAAGAGCACAGTGAAAGCAATCGCAAAAGTCTAGCAGCTGCTGACTCCCAAACACAAGGCGCTTGTCTACGTTCTTGCTTCTCGACAACTCAACGCAGCCCTTCATTTCTGCAGCTGCCATCGAGTTTTCTGTATCTTGAGCCTTCTGGGACGAGCACCAATTTCCCAGGAGGGGCTGCATCAGGACGAAGTCAAAACCCAGGAAGGTTGTCTCGGAACACCTTCAATAAAGCATGCCAGCAGTGCATTGAAAAGGCAGGTAGCTTTAGCCACCGTCCTCTAGCAGTCGCGAAGCTGTGCACACAATGTCGTCTCCCTGCGGCAACGTTCTTCGCCCTCGTGCAAGCTAGCGCTCTGTCCGGCTCCCGGAGCAGGAGAAGCGGCTGCTTCGCGCACACAACAGCGGAGCGGCAGCCCTACGCTCCGAAGCGCTGCTTCAGCCGAAAGACGCCGGCCACCGGCGCTTCGCTTCGGACAGCTCCGGAGAGCCGTAGTGTGCGTCTACAACTACACTGCATCATAGCGAAAAGCTTTGGCAGTGTGTCTCGCAAGGAGATAGCTTAGGAGCGCAGCGCACTTATGCCTCCCTTGTCCAGAAACACGATTTTACTGCACACTCCAAAAACAGTACTCTTCCCAGGGCAATATGCCAGATGCTCTCTGATGCCCGTGCTCCCTTCCTACTCTTGCCCAGCTCGTTGTTTTAACGTGCACATGCCGTCCTGGAATTCAGTGCACAGTGAAAGCAATCGCAAAAGTCCAGCAGCTGCTGACTCCCAAACACAAGGCGCTGGCTATGTTCTTGCTACTCGACGACTCAACGCAGCCCTTCATTTCTGCAGTTGCCATCGAGGTCTCTGCATGTCGGAGACTCAGAGGACGAGCACGAGTTTCCCACGAGGGGCTGCATCAGGAGGAATTCAAAACTCAGGGAATTTGTCCTGGAACACCTTCCATAAGGATGCTAGAAGGGAATTGAAGAGGCAGGCGAGCGGCCACCACCGTCCTCTAGCAGTCCTTAGGGTGCGCGCAGAAGCCCGGTGCTCTGCGGCTTCGTTCTTCGCCCTCGTGCAAGCTACCGCTCTGTCCGGCTCCCGGAGCAGGAGAAGCGGCTGCTTCGCGCACACAACAGCGGAGCGGCAGCCCTACGCTCCGAAGCGCTGCTTCAGCCGAAAGACGCCGGCCACCGGCGCTTGGCTTCGGACAGCTCCGGAGATCCGTAGTGTGCGTCTGCACTAGACTGCATCATAGCGAAAAGCTTTGGCAGTGTGTCTCGCAAGGAGATAGCTTAGGAGCGCAGCGCACTTATGCCTCCCTTGTCCAGAAACACGATTTTACTGCACACTCCAAAAACAGTACTCTTCCCAGGGCAATATGCCAGATGCTCTCTGATGCCCGTGCTCCCTTCCTACTCTTGCCCAGCTCGTTGTTTTAACGTGCACATGCCGTCCTGGAATTCAGTGCACAGTGAAAGCAATCGCAAAAGTCCAGCAGCTGCTGACTCCCAAACACAAGGCGCTGGCTATGTTCTTGCTACTCGACGACTCAACGCAGCCCTTCATTTCTGCAGTTGCCATCGAGGTCTCTGCATGTCGGAGACTCAGAGGACGAGCACGAGTTTCCCACGAGGGGCTGCATCAGGAGGAATTCAAAACTCAGGGAATTTGTCCTGGAACACCTTCCATAAGGATGCTAGAAGGGAATTGAAGAGGCAGGCGAGCGGCCACCACCGTCCGCTAGCAGTCCTTAGGGTGCGCGCAGAAGCCCGGTGCTCTGCGGCTTCGTTCTTCGCCCTCGTGCAAGCTACCGCTCTGTCCGGCTCCCGGAGCAGGAGAAGCGGCTGCTTCGCGCACACAACAGCGGAGCGGCAGCCCTACGCTCCGAAGCGCTGCTTCAGCCGAAAGACGCCGGCCACCGGCGCTTCGCTTCGGACAGCTCCGGAGAGCCGTAGTGTGCGTCTGCACTAGACTGCATCATAGCGAAAAGCTTTGGCAGTGTGTCTCGCAGAGAGATAGCTTAGGAGCGCAGCGCACTTATGCCTCCCTTGTCCAGAAACACGATTTTACTGCACACTCCAAAAACAGTACTCTTCCCAGGGCAATATGCCAGATGCTCTCTGATGCCCGTGCTCCCTTCCTACTCTTGCCCAGCTCGTTGTTTTAACGTGCACATGCCGTCCTGGAATTCAGTGCACAGTGAAAGCAATCGCAAAAGTCCAGCAGCTGCTGACTCCCAAACACAAGGCGCTGGCTATGTTCTTGCTACTCGACGACTCAACGCAGCCCTTCATTTCTGCAGTTGCCATCGAGGTCTCTGCATGTCGGAGACTCAGAGGACGAGCACGAGTTTCCCACGAGGGGCTGCATCAGGAGGAATTCAAAACTCAGGGAATTTGTCCTGGAACACCTTCCATAAGGATGCTAGAAGGGAATTGAAGAGGCAGGCGAGCGGCCACCACCGTCCTCTAGCAGTCCTTAGGGTGCGCGCAGAAGCCCGGTGCTCTTCGGCTTCGTTCTTCGCCCTCGTGCAAGCTACCGCTCTGTCCGGCTCCCGGAGCAGGAGAAGCGGCTGCTTCGCGCACACAACAGCGGAGCGGCAGCCCTACGCTCCGAAGCGCTGCTTCAGCCGAAAGACGCCGGCCACCGGCGCTTGGCTTCGGACAGCTCCGGAGAGCCGTAGTGTGGGTATGCACTAGACTGCATCATAGCGAAAAGCTTTGGCAGTGTGTCTCGCAGGGAGATAGCTTAGGAGCGCAGCGCACTTATGCCTCCCTTGTCCAGAAACACGATTTTACTGCACACTCCAAAAACAGTACTCTTCCCAGGGCAATATATAAGCTGCTTTCTGATGGCCGTGATCTTTCGATTACTCTTGCCCAGCTCGTTGTTTTAACGTGCAGATGCCGTCCTGGAATTCAGTGCACAGTGAAAACAATCGCAAAAGTCCAGCAGCTGCTGACTCCCAAACACAAGGCGCTGGCTATGTTCTTGCTTCTCGACAACTCAACGCAGCCCTTCATTTCTGCAGTTGCCATCGAGGTCTCTGCATGTCGGAGACTCAGAGGACGAGCACGAGTTTCCCACGAGGGGCTGCATCAGGAGGAATTCAAAACTCAGGAAAATTGTCTTTGAACACCTTCCATAGGATGCTAGAAGGGAACTGAAGAGGCAGGCGAGCGGCCACCACCGTCCTCTAGCAGTCCTTAGGGTGTGCGCAAAAGCCCGGTGCTCTTCGGCTTCGTTCTTCGCCCCCGTACAAGCTACCGCTCTGTCCGGCTCCCGGAGCAGGAGAAGCGGCTGCTTCGCGCACACAACAGCGGAGCGGCAGCCCTACGCTCCGAAGCGCTGCTTCAGCCGAAAGACGCCGGCCACCGGCGCTTGGCTTCGGACAGCTCCGGAGAGCCGTAGTGTGCGTCTGCACTAGACTGCATCATAGCGAAAAGCTTTGACAGTGTGTCTCGCAGGGAGATACCTTAGGAGCGCAGCGCACTTATGCCTCCCTTGTCCAGAAACACGGATTTGCTGCACACTCCAAAAACACTGCTCTTTCCATGGTACTATGTAAGCTGCTGTCTGACGCCCGTTCTCTTCTGCCCACTCTTGCCCAGCTGGTTGTTGCAGCGTGCACGTGCCTTCCTGGCATTAAGAGCACAGTGAAAGCAATCGCAAAAGTCTAGCAGCTGCTGACTCCCAAACACAAGGCGCTTGTCTACGTTCTTGCTTCTCGACAACTCAACGCAGCCCTTCATTTCTGCAGCTGCCATCGAGTTTTCTGTATCTTGAGCCTTCTGGGACGAGCACCAATTTCCCAGGAGGGGCTGCATCAGGACGAAGTCAAAACCCAGGAAGGTTGTCTCGGAACACCTTCAATAAAGCATGCCAGCAGTGCATTGAAAAGGCAGGTAGCTTTAGCCACCGTCCTCTAGCAGTCGCGAAGCTGTGCACACAATGTCGTCTCCCTGCGGCAACGTTCTTCGCCCTCGTGCAAGCTAGCGCTCCGTCCGGCTCCCGGAGCAGGAGAAGCGGCTGCTTCGCGCACACAGCAGCGGAGCGGCAGCCCTACGCTCCGAAGCGCTGCTTCAGCCGAAAGACGCCGGCCACCGGCGCTTCGCTTCGGACAGCTCCGGAGAGCCGTAGTGTGCGTCTACAACTACACTGCATCATAGCGAAAAGCTTTGGCAGTGTGTCTCGCAAGGAGATAGCTTAGGAGCGCAGCGCACTTATGCCTCCCTTGTCCAGAAACACGATTTTACTGCACACTCCAAAAACAGTACTCTTCCCAGGGCAATATGCCAGATGCTCTCTGATGCCCGTGCTCCCTTCCTACTCTTGCCCAGCTCGTTGTTTTAACGTGCACATGCCGTCCTGGAATTCAGTGCACAGTGAAAGCAATCGCAAAAGTCCAGCAGCTGCTGACTCCCAAACACAAGGCGCTGGCTATGTTCTTGCTACTCGACGACTCAACGCAGCCCTTCATTTCTGCAGTTGCCATCGAGGTCTCTGCATGTCGGAGACTCAGAGGACGAGCACGAGTTTCCCACGAGGGGCTGCATCAGGAGGAATTCAAAACTCAGGGAATTTGTCCTGGAACACCTTCCATAAGGATGCTAGAAGGGAATTGAAGAGGCAGGCGAGCGGCCACCACCGTCCTCTAGCAGTCCTTAGGGTGCGCGCAGAAGCCCGGTGCTCTGCGGCTTCGTTCTTCGCCCTCGTGCAAGCTACCGCTCTGTCCGGCTCCCGGAGCAGGAGAAGCGGCTGCTTCGCGCACACAACAGCGGAGCGGCAGCCCTACGCTCCGAAGCGCTGCTTCAGCCGAAAGACGCCGGCCACCGGCGCTTCGCTTCGGACAGCTCCGGAGAGCCGTAGTGTGCGTCTGCACTAGACTGCATCATAGCGAAAAGCTTTGGCAGTGTGTCTCGCAAGGAGATAGCTTAGGAGCGCAGCGCACTTATGCCTCCCTTGTCCAGAAACACGATTTTACTGCACACTCCAAAAACAGTACTCTTCCCAGGGCAATATGCCAGATGCTCTCTGATGCCCGTGCTCCCTTCCTACTCTTGCCCAGCTCGTTGTTTTAACGTGCACATGCCGTCCTGGAATTCAGTGCACAGTGAAAGCAATCGCAAAAGTCCAGCAGCTGCTGACTCCCAAACACAAGGCGCTGGCTATGTTCTTGCTACTCGACGACTCAACGCAGCCCTTCATTTCTGCAGTTGCCATCGAGGTCTCTGCATGTCGGAGACTCAGAGGACGAGCACGAGTTTCCCACGAGGGGCTGCATCAGGAGGAATTCAAAACTCAGGAAAATTGTCCTGGAACACCTTCCATAAGGATGCTAGAAGGGAATTGAAGAGGCAGGCGAGCGGCCACCACCGTCCTCTAGCAGTCCTTAGGGTGCGCGCAGAAGCCCGGTGCTCTGCGGCTTCGTTCTTCGCCCTCGTGCAAGCTACCGCTCTGTCCGGCTCCCGGAGCAGGAGAAGCGGCTGCTTCGCGCACACAACAGCGGAGCGGCAGCCCTACGCTCCGAAGCGCTGCTTCAGCCGAAAGACGCCGGCCACCGGCGCTTGGCTTCGGACAGCTCCGGAGAGCCGTAGTGTGGGTATGCACTAGACTGCATCATAGCGAAAAGCTTTGGCAGTGTGTCTCGCAGGGAGATAGCTTAGGAGCGCAGCGCACTTATGCCTCCCTTGTCCAGAAACACGATTTTACTGCACACTCCAAAAACAGTACTCTTCCCAGGGCAATATATAAGCTGCTTTCTGATGGCCGTGATCTTTCGATTACTCTTGCCCAGCTCGTTGTTTTAACGTGCAGATGCCGTCCTGGAATTCAGTGCACAGTGAAAACAATCGCAAAAGTCCAGCAGCTGCTGACTCCCAAACACAAGGCGCTGGCTATGTTCTTGCTTCTCGACAACTCAACGCAGCCCTTCATTTCTGCAGTTGCCATCGAGGTCTCTGCATGTCGGAGACTCAGAGGACGAGCACGAGTTTCCCACGAGGGGCTGCATCAGGAGGAATTCAAAACTCAGGAAAATTGTCTTTGAACACCTTCCCTAGGATGCTAGAAGGGAACTGAAGAGGCAGGCGAGCGGCCACCACCGTCCTCTAGCAGTCCTTAGGGTGTGCGCAAAAGCCCGGTGCTCTTCGGCTTCGTTCTTCGCCCCCGTACAAGCTACCGCTCTGTCCGGCTCCCGGAGCAGGAGAAGCGGCTGCTTCGCGCACACAACAGCGGAGCGGCAGCCCTACGCTCCGAAGCGCTGCTTCAGCCGAAAGACGCCGGCCACCGGCGCTTGGCTTCGGACAGCTCCGGAGAGCCGTAGTGTGCGTCTGCACTAGACTGCATCATAGCGAAAAGCTTTGACAGTGTGTCTCGCAGGGAGATACCTTAGGAGCGCAGCGCACTTATGCCTCCCTTGTCCAGAAACACGGATTTGCTGCACACTCCAAAAACACTGCTCTTTCCATGGTACTATGTAAGCTGCTGTCTGACGCCCGTTCTCTTCTGCCCACTCTTGCCCAGCTGGTTGTTGCAGCGTGCACGTGCCTTCCTGGCATTAAGAGCACAGTGAAAGCAATCGCAAAAGTCTAGCAGCTGCTGACTCCCAAACACAAGGCGCTTGTCTACGTTCTTGCTTCTCGACAACTCAACGCAGCCCTTCATTTCTGCAGCTGCCATCGAGTTTTCTGTATCTTGAGCCTTCTGGGACGAGCACCAATTTCCCAGGAGGGGCTGCATCAGGACGAAGTCAAAACCCAGGAAGGTTGTCTCGGAACACCTTCAATAAAGCATGCCAGCAGTGCATTGAAAAGGCAGGTAGCTTTAGCCACCGTCCTCTAGCAGTCGCGAAGCTGTGCACACAATGTCGTCTCCCTGCGGCAACGTTCTTCGCCCTCGTGCAAGCTAGCGCTCCGTCCGGCTCCCGGAGCAGGAGAAGCGGCTGCTTCGCGCACACAGCAGCGGAGCGGCAGCCCTACGCTCCGAAGCGCTGCTTCAGCCGAAAGACGCCGGCCACCGGCGCTTCGCTTCGGACAGCTTCGGAGAGCCGTAGTGTGCGTCTACAACTACACTGCATCATAGCGAAAAGCTTTGGCAGTGTGTCTCGCAAGGAGATAGCTTAGGAGCGCAGCGCACTTATGCCTCCCTTGTCCAGAAACACGATTTTACTGCACACTCCAAAAACAGTACTCTTCCCAGGGCAATATGCCAGATGCTCTCTGATGCCCGTGCTCCCTTCCTACTCTTGCCCAGCTCGTTGTTTTAACGTGCACATGCCGTCCTGGAATTCAGTGCACAGTGAAAGCAATCGCAAAAGTCCAGCAGCTGCTGACTCCCAAACACAAGGCGCTGGCTATGTTCTTGCTACTCGACGACTCAACGCAGCCCTTCATTTCTGCAGTTGCCATCGAGGTCTCTGCATGTCGGAGACTCAGAGGACGAGCACGAGTTTCCCACGAGGGGCTGCATCAGGAGGAATTCAAAACTCAGGAAAATTGTCCTGGAACACCTTCCATAAGGATGCTAGAAGGGAATTGAAGAGGCAGGCGAGCGGCCACCACCGTCCTCTAGCAGTCCTTAGGGTGCGCGCAGAAGCCCGGTGCTCTGCGGCTTCGTTCTTCGCCCTCGTGCAAGCTACCGCTCTGTCCGGCTCCCGGAGCAGGAGAAGCGGCTGCTTCGCGCACACAACAGCGGAGCGGCAGCCCTACGCTCCGAAGCGCTGCTTCAGCCGAAAGACGCCGGCCACCGGCGCTTGGCTTCGGACAGCTCCGGAGAGCCGTAGTGTGGGTATGCACTAGACTGCATCATAGCGAAAAGCTTTGGCAGTGTGTCTCGCAGGGAGATAGCTTAGGAGCGCAGCGCACTTATGCCTCCCTTGTCCAGAAACACGATTTTACTGCACACTCCAAAAACAGTACTCTTCCCAGGGCAATATGCCAGATGCTCTCTGATGCCCGTGCTCCCTTCCTACTCTTGCCCAGCTCGTTGTTTTAACGTGCACATGCCGTCCTGGAATTCAGTGCACAGTGAAAGCAATCGCAAAAGTCCAGCAGCTGCTGACTCCCAAACACAAGGCGCTGGCTATGTTCTTGCTACTCGACGACTCAACGCAGCCCTTCATTTCTGCAGTTGCCATCGAGGTCTCTGCATGTCGGAGACTCAGAGGACGAGCACGAGTTTCCCACGAGGGGCTGCATCAGGAGGAATTCAAAACTCAGGGAAATTGTCCTGGAACACCTTCCATAAGGATGCTAGAAGGGAATTGAAGAGGCAGGCGAGCGGCCACCACCGTCCTCTAGCAGTCCTTAGGGTGCGCGCAGAAGCCCGGTGCTCTGCGGCTTCGTTCTTCGCCCTCGTGCAAGCTACCGCTCTGTCCGGCTCCCGGAGCAGGAGAAGCGGCTGCTTCGCGCACACAACAGCGGAGCGGCAGCCCTACGCTCCGAAGCGCTGCTTCAGCCGAAAGACGCCGGCCACCGGCGCTTCGCTTCGGACAGCTCCGGAGAGCCGTAGTGTGCGTCTGCACTAGACTGCATCATAGCGAAAAGCTTTGGCAGTGTGTCTCGCAAGGAGATAGCTTAGGAGCGCAGCGCACTTATGCCTCCCTTGTCCAGAAACACGATTTTACTGCACACTCCAAAAACAGTACTCTTCCCAGGGCAATATGCCAGATGCTCTCTGATGCCCGTGCTCCCTTCCTACTCTTGCCCAGCTCGTTGTTTTAACGTGCACATGCCGTCCTGGAATTCAGTGCACAGTGAAAGCAATCGCAAAAGTCCAGCAGCTGCTGACTCCCAAACACAAGGCGCTGGCTATGTTCTTGCTACTCGACGACTCAACGCAGCCCTTCATTTCTGCAGTTGCCATCGAGGTCTCTGCATGTCGGAGACTCAGAGGACGAGCACGAGTTTCCCACGAGGGGCTGCATCAGGAGGAATTCAAAACTCAGGGAAATTGTCCTGGAACACCTTCCATAAGGATGCTAGAAGGGAACTGAAGAGGCAGGCGAGCGGCCACCACCGTCCTCTAGCAGTCCTTAGGGTGCGCGCAGAAGCCCGGTGCTCTTCGGCTTCGTTCTTCGCCCTCGTGCAAGCTACCGCTCTGTCCGGCTCCCGGAGCAGGAGAAGCGGCTGCTTCGCGCACACAACAGCAGAGCGGCAGCCCTACGCTCCGAAGCGCTGCTTCAGCCGAAAGACGCCGGCCACCGGCGCTTCGCTTCGGACAGCTCCGGAGAGCCGTAGTGTGGGTATGCACTAGACTGCATCATAGCGAAAAGCTTTGACAGTGTGTCTCGCAGGGAGATAGCTTAGGAGCGCAGCGCACTTATGCCTCCCTTGTCCAGAAACACGGATTTGCTGCACACTCCAAAAACACTGCTCTTCCCAGGGCAATATATAAGCTGCTTTCTGATGGCCGTGATCCCTCCCTGCTCTTGCCCAGCTGGTTGTTGCAGCGTGCACATGCCGTCCTGGCATTCAGTGCACAGTGAAAGAAATCGCAAAAGTCCAGCAGCTGCTGACTCCCAAACACAAGGCGCTGGCTATGTTCTTGCTTCTCCACACTTCAACAGAGTCCTTCATTTCTGCAGCTGCCATCGAGTTTTCTGCATCTCGAGCCTTCTGGGACGAGCACCAATTTCCCAGGAGGGGCTGCATCAGGACGAAGTCAAAACCCAGGAAAGTTGTCTCGGAACACCTTCAATAAAGCATGCCAGCAGTGCATTGAAAAGGCAGGTAGCTTTAGCCACCGTCCTCTAGCAGTCGCAAGGCTGTGCACACAATGTCGTCTCCCTGCGGCAACGTTCTTCGCCCTCGTGCAAGCTACCGCTCTGTCCGGCTCCCGGAGCAGGAGAAGCGGCTGCTTCGCGCACACAACAGCGGAGCGGCAGCCCTACGCTCCGAAGCGCTGCTTCAGCCGAAAGACGCCGGCCACCGGCGCTTCGCTTCGGACAGCTCCGGAGAGCCGTAGTGTGCGTCTGCACTAGACTGCATCATAGCGAAAAGCTTTGACAGTGTGTCTCGCAGAGAGATAGCTTAGGAGCGCAGCGCACTTATGCCTCCCTTGTCCAGAAACACGATTTTACTGCACACTCCAAAAACAGTACTCTTCCCAGGGCAATATGCCAGATGCTCTCTGATGCCCGTGCTCCCTTCCTACTCTTGCCCAGCTCGTTGTTTTAACGTGCACATGCCGTCCTGGAATTCAGTGCACAGTGAAAGCAATCGCAAAAGTCCAGCAGCTGCTGACTCCCAAACACAAGGCGCTGGCTATGTTCTTGCTACTCGACGACTCAACGCAGCCCTTCATTTCTGCAGTTGCCATCGAGGTCTCTGCATGTCGGAGACTCAGAGGACGAGCACGAGTTTCCCACGAGGGGCTGCATCAGGAGGAATTCAAAACTCAGGGAAATTGTCCTGGAACACCTTCCATAAGGATGCTAGAAGGGAATTGAAGAGGCAGGCGAGCGGCCACCACCGTCCTCTAGCAGTCCTTAGGGTGCGCGCAGAAGCCCGGTGCTCTTCGGCTTCGTTCTTCGCCCTCGTGCAAGCTACCGCTCTGTCCGGCTCCCGGAGCAGGAGAAGCGGCTGCTTCGCGCACACAACAGCGGAGCGGCAGCCCTACGCTCCGAAGCGCTGCTTCAGCCGAAAGACGCCGGCCACCGGCGCTTCGCTTCGGACAGCTCCGGAGAGCCGTAGTGTGGGTATGCACTAGACTGCATCATAGCGAAAAGCTTTGGCAGTGTGTCTCGCAGGGAGATAGCTTAGGAGCGCAGCGCACTTATGCCTCCCTTGTCCAGAAACACGATTTTACTGCACACTCCAAAAACAGTACTCTTCCCAGGGCAATATATAAGCTGCTTTCTGATGGCCGTGATCTTTCGATTACTCTTGCCCAGCTCGTTGTTTTAACGTGCAGATGCCGTCCTGGAATTCAGTGCACAGTGAAAACAATCGCAAAAGTCCAGCAGCTGCTGACTCCCAAACACAAGGCGCTGGCTATGTTCTTGCTTCTCGACAACTCAACGCAGCCCTTCATTTCTGCAGTTGCCATCGAGGTCTCTGCATGTCGGAGACTCAGAGGACGAGCACGAGTTTCCCACGAGGGGCTGCATCAGGAGGAATTCAAAACTCAGGGAAATTGTCCTGGAACACCTTCCATAAGGATGCTAGAAGGGAACTGAAGAGGCAGGCGAGCGGCCACCACCGTCCTCTAGCAGTCCTTAGGGTGCGCGCAGAAGCCCGGTGCTCTTCGGCTTCGTTCTTCGCCCTCGTGCAAGCTACCGCTCTGTCCGGCTCCCGGAGCAGGAGAAGCGGCTGCTTCGCGCACACAACAGCGGAGCGGCAGCCCTACGCTCCGAAGCGCTGCTTCAGCCGAAAGACGCCGGCCACCGGCGCTTCGCTTCGGACAGCTCCGGAGAGCCGTAGTGTGGGTATGCACTAGACTGCATCATAGCGAAAAGCTTTGACAGTGTGTCTCGCAGGGAGATACCTTAGGAGCGCAGCGCACTTATGCCTCCCTTGTCCAGAAACACGGATTTGCTGCACACTCCAAAAACACTGCTCTTCCCAGGGCAATATATAAGCTGCTTTCTGATGGCCGTGATCCCTCCCTGCTCTTGCCCAGCTGGTTGTTGCAGCGTGCACATGCCGTCCTGGCATTCAGTGCACAGTGAAAGCAATCGCAAAAGTCCAGCAGCTGCTGACTCCCAAACACAAGGCGCTGGCTATGTTCTTGCTTCTCCACACTTCAACAGAGTCCTTCATTTCTGCAGCTGCCATCGAGTTTTCTGCATCTCGAGCCTTCTGGGATGAGCACCAATTTCCCAAGAGGGGCTGCATCAGGACGAAGTCAAAACCCAGGAAAGTTGTCTCGGAACACCTTCAATAAAGCATGCCAGCAGTGCATTGAAAAGGCAGGTAGCTTTAGCCACCGTCCTCTAGCAGTCGCAAGGCTGTGCACACAATGTCGTCTCCCTGCGGCAACGTTCTTCGCCCTCGTGCAAGCTACCGCTCTGTCCGGCTCCCGGAGCAGGAGAAGCGGCTGCTTCGCGCACACAACAGCGGAGCGGCAGCCCTACGCTCCGAAGCGCTGCTTCAGCCGAAAGACGCCGGCCACCGGCGCTTCGCTTCGGACAGCTCCGGAGAGCCGGAGTGTGCGTCTGCACTAGACTGCATCATAGCGAAAAGCTTTGGCAGTGTGTCTCGCAGAGAGATAGCTTAGGAGCGCAGCGCACTTATGCCTCCCTTGTCCAGAAACACGATTTTACTGCACACTCCAAAAACAGTACTCTTCCCAGGGCAATATGCCAGATGCTCTCTGATGCCCGTGCTCCCTTCCTACTCTTGCCCAGCTCGTTGTTTTAACGTGCACATGCCGTCCTGGAATTCAGTGCACAGTGAAAGCAATCGCAAAAGTCCAGCAGCTGCTGACTCCCAAACACAAGGCGCTGGCTATGTTCTTGCTTCTCGACAACTCAACGCAGCCCTTCATTTCTGCAGTTGCCATCGAGGTCTCTGCATGTCGGAGACTCAGAGGACGAGCACGAGTTTCCCACGAGGGGCTGCATCAGGAGGAATTCAAAACTCAGGAAAATTGTCTTTGAACACCTTCCATAGGATGCTAGAAGGGAACTGAAGAGGCAGG
The DNA here is from genome assembly GCF_050655825.1 of Lonchura striata. Lineage (NCBI taxonomy): Eukaryota > Metazoa > Chordata > Aves > Passeriformes > Estrildidae > Lonchura > Lonchura striata. The sequence continues at coordinate 18,035,120 of NC_140716.1, read as the reverse complement.
CGAGCGGCCACCACCGTCCTCTAGCAGTCCTTAGGGTGTGCGCAAAAGCCCGGTGCTCTTCAGCTTCGTTCTTCGCCCCCGTACAAGCTACCGCTCTGTCCGGCTCCCGGAGCAGGAGAAGCGGCTGCTTCGCGCACACAACAGCGGAGCGGCAGCCCTACGCTCCGAAGCGCTGCTTCAGCCGAAAGACGCCGGCCACCGGCGCTTGGCTTCGGACAGCTCCGGAGAGCCGTAGTGTGCGTCTGCACTAGACTGCATCATAGCGAAAAGCTTTGACAGTGTGTCTCGCAGGGAGATACCTTAGGAGCGCAGCGCACTTATGCCTCCCTTGTCCAGAAACACGGATTTGCTGCACACTCCAAAAACACTGCTCTTTCCATGGTACTATGTAAGCTGCTGTCTGACGCCCGTTCTCTTCTGCCCACTCTTGCCCAGCTGGTTGTTGCAGCGTGCACGTGCCTTCCTGGCATTAAGAGCACAGTGAAAGCAATCGCAAAAGTCTAGCAGCTGCTGACTCCCAAACACAAGGCGCTTGTCTACGTTCTTGCTTCTCGACAACTCAACGCAGCCCTTCATTTCTGCAGCTGCCATCGAGTTTTCTGTATCTTGAGCCTTCTGGGACGAGCACCAATTTCCCAGGAGGGGCTGCATCAGGACGAAGTCAAAACCCAGGAAGGTTGTCTCGGAACACCTTCAATAAAGCATGCCAGCAGTGCATTGAAAAGGCAGGTAGCTTTAGCCACCGTCCTCTAGCAGTCGCGAAGCTGTGCACACAATGTCGTCTCCCTGCGGCAACGTTCTTCGCCCTCGTGCAAGCTAGCGCTCCGTCCGGCTCCCGGAGCAGGAGAAGCGGCTGCTTCGCGCACACAGCAGCGGAGCGGCAGCCCTACGCTCCGAAGCGCTGCTTCAGCCGAAAGACGCCGGCCACCGGCGCTTCGCTTCGGACAGCTCCGGAGAGCCGTAGTGTGCGTCTACAACTACACTGCATCATAGCGAAAAGCTTTGGCAGTGTGTCTCGCAAGGAGATAGCTTAGGAGCGCAGCGCACTTATGCCTCCCTTGTCCAGAAACACGATTTTACTGCACACTCCAAAAACAGTACTCTTCCCAGGGCAATATATAAGCTGCTTTCTGACGGCCGTGATCTTTCGATTACTCTTGCCCAGCTCGTTGTTTTAACGTGCACATGCCGTCCTGGCATTCAGTGCACAGTGAAAGCAATCGCAAACGTCCAGCAGCTGCTGACTCCCAAACACAAGGCGCTGGCTATGTTCTTGCTTCTCCACACTTCAACAGAGTCCTTCATTTCTGCAGCTGCCATCGAGTTTTCTGCATCTCGAGCCTTCTGGGACGAGCACCAATTTCCCAAGAGGGGCTGCATCAGGACGAAGTCAAAACCCAGGAAGGTTGTCTCGGAACACCTTCAATAAAGCATGCCAGCAGTGCATTGAAAAGGCAGGTAGCTTTAGCCACCGTCCTCTAGCAGTCGCAAGGCTGTGCACACAATGTCGTCTCCCTGCGGCAACGTTCTTCGCCCTCGTGCAAGCTACCGCTCTGTCCGGCTCCCGGAGCAGGAGAAGCGGCTGCTTCGCGCACACAACAGCGGAGCGGCAGCCCTACGCTCCGAAGCGCTGCTTCAGCCGAAAGACGCCGGCGACCGGCGCTTGGCTTCGGACAGCTCCGGAGAGCCGTAGTGTGGGTCTGCACTAGACTGCATCATAGCGAAAAGCTTTGGCAGTGTGTCTCGCAGAGAGATAGCTTAGGAGCGCAGCGCACTTATGCCTCCCTTGTCCAGAAACACGATTTTACTGCACACTCCAAAAACAGTACTCTTCCCAGGGCAATATATAAGCTGCTTTCTGATGGCCGTGATCTTTCGATTACTCTTGCCCAGCTCGTTGTTTTAACGTGCACATGCCGTCCTGGAATTCAGTGCACAGTGAAAGCAATCGCAAAAGTCCAGCAGCTGCTGACTCCCAAACACAAGGCGCTGGCTATGTTCTTGCTTCTCGACAACTCAACGCAGCCCTTCATTTCTGCAGTTGCCATCGAGGTCTCTGCATGTCGGAGACTCAGAGGACGAGCACGAGTTTCCCACGAGGGGCTGCATCAAGAGGAATTCAAAACTCAGGAAAATTGTCTTTGAACACCTTCCATAGGAAGCGAGAAGGGAATTGAAGAGGCAGGCGAGCGGCCACCACCGTCCTCTAGCAGTCCTTAGGGTGTGCGCAAAAGCCCGATGCTCTTCGGCTTCGTTCTTCGCCCCCGTACAAGCTACCGCTCTGTCCGGCTCCCGGAGCAGGAGAAGCGGCTGCTTCGCGCACACAACAGCGGAGCGGCAGCCGTACTCTCCGAAGCGCTGCTTCAGCCGAAAGACGCCGGCCACCGGCGCTTCGCTTCGGACAGCTCCGGAGAGCCGTAGTGTGCGTCTACAACAAGACTGCATCATAACGAAAAGCTTTGGCAGTGTGTCTCGCAAGGAGATAGCTTAGGAGCGCAGCGCACTTATGCCTCCCTTGTCCAGAAACACGATTTTACTGCACACTCCAAAAACAGTACTCTTCCCAGGGCAATATATAAGCTGCTTTCTGACGGCCGTGATCTTTCGATTACTCTTGCCCAGCTCGTTGTTTTAACGTGCACATGCCGTCCTGGCATTCAGTGCACAGTGAAAGCAATCGCAAACGTCCAGCAGCTGCTGACTCCCAAACACAAGGCGCTGGCTATGTTCTTGCTACTCGACGACTCAACGCAGCCCTTCATTTCTGCAGTTGCCATCGAGGTCTCTGCATGTCGGAGACTCAGAGGACGAGCACGAGTTTCCCACGAGGGGCTGCATCAGGAGGAATTCAAAACTCAGGGAATTTGTCCTGGAACACCTTCCATAAGGATGCTAGAAGGGAATTGAAGAGGCAGGCGAGCGGCCACCACCGTCCTCTAGCAGTCCTTAGGGTGCGCGCAGAAGCCCGGTGCTCTGCGGCTTCGTTCTTCGCCCTCGTGCAAGCTACCGCTCTGTCCGGCTCCCGGAGCAGGAGAAGCGGCTGCTTCGCGCACACAACAGCGGAGCGGCAGCCCTACGCTCCGAAGCGCTGCTTCAGCCGAAAGACGCCGGCCACCGGCGCTTGGCTTCGGACAGCTCCGGAGAGCCGTAGTGTGCGTCTGCACTAGACTGCATCATAGCGAAAAGCTTTGGCAGTGTGACTCGCAGGGAGATAGCTTAGGAGCGCAGCGCACTTATGCCTCCCTTGTCCAGAAACACGGATTTGCTGCACACTCCAAAAACACTGCTCTTCCCAGGGCAATATATAAGCTGCTTTCTGATGGCCGTGATCCCTCCCTGCTCTTGCCCAGCTGGTTGTTGCAGCGTGCACATGCCGTCCTGGCATTCAGTGCACAGTGAAAGCAATCGCAAAAGTCCAGCAGCTGCTGACTCCCAAACACAAGGCGCTGGCTATGTTCTTGCTTCTCCACACTTCAACAGAGTCCTTCATTTCTGCAGCTGCCATCGAGTTTTCTGCATCTCGAGCCTTCTGGGACGAGCACCAATTTCCCAAGAGGGGCTGCATCAGGACGAAGTCAAAACCCAGGAAAGTTGTCTCGGAACACCTTCAATAAAGCATGCCAGCAGTGCATTGAAAAGGCAGGTAGCTTTAGCCACCGTCCTCTAGCAGTCGCAAGGCTGTGCACACAATGTCGTCTCCCTGCGGCAACGTTCTTCGCCCTCGTGCAAGCTACCGCTCTGTCCGGCTCCCGGAGCAGGAGAAGCGGCTGCTTCGCGCACACAACAGCGGAGCGGCAGCCCTACGCTCCGAAGCGCTGCTTCAGCCGAAAGACGCCGGCCACCGGCGCTTCGCTTCGGACAGCTCCGGAGAGCCGTAGTGTGCGTCTGCACTAGACTGCATCATAGCGAAAAGCTTTGGCAGTGTGTCTCGCAGAGAGATAGCTTAGGAGCGCAGCGCACTTATGCCTCCCTTGTCCAGAAACACGATTTTACTGCACACTCCAAAAACAGTACTCTTCCCAGGGCAATATATAAGCTGCTTTCTGACGGCCGTGATCTTTCGATTACTCTTGCCCAGCTCGTTGTTTTAACGTGCACATGCCGTCCTGGCATTCAGTGCACAGTGAAAGCAATCGCAAAAGTCCAGCAGCTGCTGACTCCCAAACACAAGGCGCTGGCTATGTTCTTGCTTCTCGACAACTCAACGCAGCCCTTCATTTCTGCAGTTGCCATCGAGGTCTCTGCATGTCGGAGACTCAGAGGACGAGCACGAGTTTCCCACGAGGGGCTGCATCAGGAGGAATTCAAAACTCAGGGAATTTGTCCTGGAACACCTTCCATAAGGATGCTAGAAGGGAATTGAAGAGGCAGGCGAGCGGCCACCACCGTCCTCTAGCAGTCCTTAGGGTGTGCGCAAAAGCCCGATGCTCTTCGGCTTCGTTCTTCGCCCCCGTACAAGCTACCGCTCTGTCCGGCTCCCGGAGCAGGAGAAGCGGCTGCTTCGCGCACACAACAGCGGAGCGGCAGCCCTACGCTCCGAAGCGCTGCTTCAGCCGAAAGACGCCGGCCACCGGCGCTTGGCTTCGGACAGCTCCGGAGAGCCGTAGTGTGCGTCTGCACTAGACTGCATCATAGCGAAAAGCTTTGACAGTGTGTCTCGCAGGGAGATAGCTTAGGAGCGCAGCGCACTTATGCCTCCCTTGTCCAGAAACACGGATTTGCTGCACACTCCAAAAACACTGCTCTTTCCATGGTACTATGTAAGCTGCTGTCTGACGCCCGTTCTCTTCTGCCCACTCTTGCCCAGCTGGTTGTTGCAGCGTGCACGTGCCTTCCTGGCATTAAGAGCACAGTGAAAGCAATCGCAAAAGTCCAGCAGCTGCTGACTCCCAAACACAAGGCGCTTGTCTACGTTCTTGCTTCTCGACAACTCAACGCAGCCCTTCATTTCTGCAGCTGCCATCGAGTTTTCTGTATCTTGAGCCTTCTGGGACGAGCACCAATTTCCCAGGAGGGGCTGCATCAGGACGAAGTCAAAACCCAGGAAAGTTGTCTCGGAACACCTTCAATAAAGCATGCCAGCAGTGCATTGAAAAGGCAGGTAGCTTTAGCCACCGTCCTCTAGCAGTCGCAAGGCTGTGCACACAATGTCGTCTCCCTGCGGCAACGTTCTTCGCCCTCGTGCAAGCTACCGCTCTGTCCGGCTCCCGGAGCAGGAGAAGCGGCTGCTTCGCGCACACAGCAGCGGAGCGGCAGCCCTACGCTCCGAAGCGCTGCTTCAGCCGAAAGACGCCGGCCACCGGCGCTTCGCTTCGGACAGCTCCGGAGAGCCGTAGTGTGCGTCTACAACTACACTGCATCATAGCGAAAAGCTTTGGCAGTGTGTCTCGCAAGGAGATAGCTTAGGAGCGCAGCGCACTTATGCCTCCCTTGTCCAGAAACACGATTTTACTGCACACTCCAAAAACAGTACTCTTCCCAGGGCAATATGCCAGATGCTCTCTGATGCCCGTGCTCCCTTCCTACTCTTGCCCAGCTCGTTGTTTTAACGTGCACATGCCGTCCTGGAATTCAGTGCACAGTGAAAGCAATCGCAAAAGTCCAGCAGCTGCTGACTCCCAAACACAAGGCGCTGGCTATGTTCTTGCTACTCGACGACTCAACGCAGCCCTTCATTTCTGCAGTTGCCATCGAGGTCTCTGCATGTCGGAGACTCAGAGGACGAGCACGAGTTTCCCACGAGGGGCTGCATCAGGAGGAATTCAAAACTCAGGGAATTTGTCCTGGAACACCTTCCATAAGGATGCTAGAAGGGAATTGAAGAGGCAGGCGAGTGGCCACCACCGTCCTCTAGCAGTCCTTAGGGTGCGCGCAGAAGCCCGGTGCTCTGCGGCTTCGTTCTTCGCCCTCGTGCAAGCTACCGCTCTGTCCGGCTCCCGGAGCAGGAGAAGCGGCTGCTTCGCGCACACAACAGCGGAGCGGCAGCCCTACGCTCCGAAGCGCTGCTTCAGCCGAAAGACGCCGGCCACCGGCGGTTCGCTTCGGATAGCAGCCGAGAGCCGTAGTGTGCGTCTGCACTAAACTGCATCATAGCGAAAAGCTTTGGCAGTGTGACTCGCAGGGAGATAGCTTAGGAGCGCAGCGCACTTATGCCTCCCTTGTCCAGAAACACGGATTTGCTGCACACTCCAAAAACACTGCTCTTCCCAGGGCAATATATAAGCTGCTTTCTGATGGCCGTGATCCCTCCCTGCTCTTGCCCAGCTGGTTGTTGCAGCGTGCACATGCCGTCCTGGCATTCAGTGCACAGTGAAAGCAATCGCAAAAGTCCAGCAGCTGCTGACTCCCAAACACAAGGCGCTGGCTATGTTCTTGCTTCTCGACAACTCAACGCAGCCCTTCATTTCTGCAGTTGCCATCGAGGTCTCTGCATGTCGGAGACTCAGAGGACGAGCACGAGTTTCCCACGAGGGGCTGCATCAGGAGGAATTCAAAACTCAGGGAATTTGCCCTGGAACACCTTCCATAAGGATGCTAGAAGGGAATTGAAGAGGCAGGCGAGCGGCCACCACCGTCCTCTAGCAGTCCTTAGGGTGTGCGCAAAAGCCCGATGCTCTTCGGCTTCGTTCTTCGCCCCCGTACAAGCTACCGCTCTGTCCGGCTCCCGGAGCAGGAGAAGCGGCTGCTTCGCGCACACAACAGCGGAGCGGCAGCCCTACGCTCCGAAGCGCTGCTTCAGCCGAAAGACGCCGGCCACCGGCGCTTGGCTTCGGACAGCTCCGGAGAGCCGTAGTGTGCGTCTGCACTAGACTGCATCATAGCGAAAAGCTTTGACAGTGTGTCTCGCAGGGAGATAGCTTAGGAGCGCAGCGCACTTATGCCTCCCTTGTCCAGAAACACGGATTTGCTGCACACTCCAAAAACACTGCTCTTTCCATGGTACTATGTAGGCTGCTGTCTGACGCCCGTTCTCTTCTGCCCACTCTTGCCCAGCTGGTTGTTGCAGCGTGCACGTGCCTTCCTGGCATTAAGAGCACAGTGAAAGCAATCGCAAAAGTCCAGCAGCTGCTGACTCCCAAACACAAGGCGCTTGTCTACGTTCTTGCTTCTCGACAACTCAACGCAGCCCTTCATTTCTGCAGCTGCCATCGAGTTTTCTGTATCTTGAGCCTTCTGGGACGAGCACCAATTTCCCAGGAGGGGCTGCATCAGGACGAAGTCAAAACCCAGGAAAGTTGTCTCGGAACACCTTCAATAAAGCATGCCAGCAGTGCATTGAAAAGGCAGGTAGCTTTAGCCACCGTCCTCTAGCAGTCGCAAGGCTGTGCACACAATGTCGTCTCCCTGCGGCAACGTTCTTCGCCCTCGTGCAAGCTACCGCTCTGTCCGGCTCCCGGAGCAGGAGAAGCGGCTGCTTCGCGCACACAACAGCGGAGCGGCAGCCCTACGCTCCGAAGCGCTGCTTCAGCCGAAAGACGCCGGCCACCGGCGCTTCGCTTCGGACAGCTCCGGAGAGCCGTAGTGTGCGTCTACAACTACACTGCATCATAGCGAAAAGCTTTGGCAGTGTGTCTCGCAAGGAGATAGCTTAGGAGCGCAGCGCACTTATGCCTCCCTTGTCCAGAAACACGATTTTACTGCACACTCCAAAAACAGTACTCTTCCCAGGGCAATATGCCAGATGCTCTCTGATGCCCGTGCTCCCTTCCTACTCTTGCCCAGCTCGTTGTTTTAACGTGCACATGCCGTCCTGGAATTCAGTGCACAGTGAAAGCAATCGCAAAAGTCCAGCAGCTGCTGACTCCCAAACACAAGGCGCTGGCTATGTTCTTGCTACTCGACGACTCAACGCAGCCCTTCATTTCTGCAGTTGCCATCGAGGTCTCTGCATGTCGGAGACTCAGAGGACGAGCACGAGTTTCCCACGAGGGGCTGCATCAGGAGGAATTCAAAACTCAGGGAATTTGTCCTGGAACACCTTCCATAAGGATGCTAGAAGGGAATTGAAGAGGCAGGCGAGCGGCCACCACCGTCCTCTAGCAGTCCTTAGGGTGCGCGCAGAAGCCCGGTGCTCTGCGGCTTCGTTCTTCGCCCTCGTGCAAGCTACCGCTCTGTCCAGCTCCCGGAGCAGGAGAAGCGGCTGCTTCGCGCACACAACAGCGGAGCGGCAGCCCTACGCCCCGAAGCGCTGCTTCAGCCGAAAGACGCCGGCCACCGGCGGTTCGCTTCGGATAGCAGCCGAGAGCCGTAGTGTGCGTCTGCACTAAACTGCATCATAGCGAAAAGCTTTGGCAGTGTGACTCGCAGGGAGATAGCTTAGGAGCGCAGCGCACTTATGCCTCCCTTGTCCAGAAACACGTATTTGCTGCACACTCCAAAAACACTGCTCTTCCCAGGGCAATATATAAGCTGCTTTCTGATGGCCGTGATCCCTCCCTGCTCTTGCCCAGCTGGTTGTTGCAGCGTGCACATGCCGTCCTGGCATTCAGTGCACAGTGAAAGCAATCGCAAAAGTCCAGCAGCTGCTGACTCCCAAACACAAGGCGCTGGCTATGTTCTTGCTTCTCCACACTTCAACAGAGTCCTTCATTTCTGCAGCTGCCATCGAGTTTTCTGCATCTCGAGCCTTCTGGGACGAGCACCAATTTCCCAAGAGGGGCTGCATCAGGACGAAGTCAAAACCCAGGAAAGTTGTCTCGGAACACCTTCAATAAAGCATGCCAGCAGTGCATTGAAAAGGCAGGTAGCTTTAGCCACCGTCCTCTAGCAGTCGCAAGGCTGTGCACACAATGTCGTCTCCCTGCGGCAACGTTCTTCGCCCTCGTGCAAGCTACCGCTCTGTCCGGCTCCCGGAGCAGGAGAAGCGGCTGCTTCGCGCACACAACAGCGGAGCGGCAGCCCTACGCTCCGAAGCGCTGCTTCAGCCGAAAGACGCCGGCCACCGGCGCTTGGCTTCGGACAGCTCCGGAGAGCCGTAGTGTGCGTCTGCACTAGACTGCATCCTAGCGAAAAGCTTTGGCAGTGTGTCTCGCAGAGAGATAGCTTAGGAGCGCAGCGCACTTATGCCTCCCTTGTCCAGAAACACGATTTTACTGCACACTCCAAAAACAGTACTCTTCCCAGGGCAATATATAAGCTGCTTTCTGACGGCCGTGATCTTTCGATTACTCTTGCCCAGCTCGTTGTTTTAACGTGCACATGCCGTCCTGGCATTCAGTGCACAGTGAAAGCAATCGCAAACGTCCAGCAGCTGCTGACTCCCAAACACAAGGCGCTGGCTATGTTCTTGCTTCTCCACACTTCAACAGAGTCCTTCATTTCTGCAGCTGCCATCGAGTTTTCTGCATCTCGAGCCTTCTGGGACGAGCACCAATTTCCCAAGAGGGGCTGCATCAGGACGAAGTTAAAACCCAGGAAGGTTGTCTCGGAACACCTTCAATAAAGCATGCCAGCAGTGCATTGAAAAGGCAGGTAGCTTTAGCCACCGTCCTCTAGCAGTCGCAAGGCTGTGCACACAATGTCGTCTCCCTGCGGCAACGTTCTTCGCCCTCGTGCAAGCTACCGCTCTGTCCGGCTCCCGGAGCAGGAGAAGCGGCTGCTTCGCGCACACAACAGCGGAGCGGCAGCCCTACGCTCCGAAGCGCTGCTTCAGCCGAAAGACGCCGGCCACCGGCGCTTGGCTTCGGACAGCTCCGGAGAGCCGTAGTGTGCGTCTACAACTAGACTGCATCATAGCGAAAAGCTTTGGCAGTGTGTCTCGCAAGGAGATAGCTTAGGAGCGCAGCGCACTTATGCCTCCCTTGTCCAGAAACACGATTTTACTGCACACTCCAAAAACAGTACTCTTCCCAGGGCAATATGCCAGATGCTCTCTGATGCCCGTGCTCCCTTCCTACTCTTGCCCAGCTCGTTGTTTTAACGTGCACATGCCGTCCTGGAATTCAGTGCACAGTGAAAGCAATCGCAAAAGTCCAGCAGCTGCTGACTCCCAAACACAAGGCGCTGGCTATGTTCTTGCTACTCGACGACTCAACGCAGCCCTTCATTTCTGCAGTTGCCATCGAGGTCTCTGCATGTCGGAGACTCAGAGGACGAGCACGAGTTTCCCACGAGGGGCTGCATCAGGAGGAATTCAAAACTCAGGGAATTTGCCCTGGAACACCTTCCATAAGGATGCTAGAAGGGAATTGAAGAGGCAGGCGAGCGGCCACCACCGTCCTCTAGCAGTCCTTAGGGTTTGCGCAAAAGCCCGATGCTCTTCGGCTTCGTTCTTCGCCCCCGTACAAGCTACCGCTCTGTCCGGCTCCCGGAGCAGGAGAAGCGGCTGCTTCGCGCACACAACAGCGGAGCGGCAGCCCTACGCTCCGAAGCGCTGCTTCAGCCGAAAGACGCCGGCCACCGGCGCTTCGCTTCGGACAGCTCCGGAGAGCCGTAGTGTGCGTCTGCACTAGACTGCATCATAGCGAAAAGCTTTGACAGTGTGTCTCGCAGGGAGATAGCTTTGGAGCGCAGCGCACTTATGCCTCCCTTGTCCAGAAACACGGATTTGCTGCACACTCCAAAAACACTGCTCTTTCCATGGTACTATGTAAGCTGCTGTCTGACGCCCGTTCTCTTCTGCCCACTCTTGCCCAGCTGGTTGTTGCAGCGTGCACGTGCCTTCCTGGCATTAAGAGCACAGTGAAAGCAATCGCAAAAGTCCAGCAGCTGCTGACTCCCAAACACAAGGCGCTTGTCTACGTTCTTGCTTCTCGACAACTCAACGCAGCCCTTCATTTCTGCAGCTGCCATCGAGTTTTCTGTATCTTGAGCCTTCTGGGACGAGCACCAATTTCCCAGGAGGGGCTGCATCAGGACGAAGTCAAAACCCAGGAAAGTTGTCTCGGAACACCTTCAATAAAGCATGCCAGCAGTGCATTGAAAAGGCAGGTAGCTTTAGCCACCGTCCTCTAGCAGTCGCAAGGCTGTGCACACAATGTCGTCTCCCTGCGGCAACGTTCTTCGCCCTCGTGCAAGCTACCGCTCTGTCCGGCTCCCGGAGCAGGAGAAGCGGCTGCTTCGCGCACACAACAGCGGAGCGGCAGCCCTACGCTCCGAAGCGCTGCTTCAGCCGAAAGACGCCGGCGACCGGCGCTTCGCTTCGGACAGCTCCGGAGAGCCGTAGTGTGCGTCTACAACTAGACTGCATCATAGCGAAAAGCTTTGGCAGTGTGTCTCGCAAGGAGATAGCTTAGGAGCGCAGCGCACTTATGCCTCCCTTGTCCAGAAACACGATTTTACTGCACACTCCAAAAACAGTACTCTTCCCAGGGCAATATGCCAGATGCTCTCTGATGCCCGTGCTCCCTTCCTACTCTTGCCCAGCTCGTTGTTTTAACGTGCACATGCCGTCCTGGAATTCAGTGCACAGTGAAAGCAATCGCAAAAGTCCAGCAGCTGCTGACTCCCAAACACAAGGCGCTGGCTATGTTCTTGCTTCTCCACACTTCAACAGAGTCCTTCATTTCTGCAGCTGCCATCGAGTTTTCTGCATCTCGAGCCTTCTGGGACGAGCACCAATTTCCCAAGAGGGGCTGCATCAGGACGAAGTCAAAACCCAGGAAGGTTGTCTCGGAACACCTTCAATAAAGCATGCCAGCAGTGCATTGAAAAGGCAGGTAGCTTTAGCCACCGTCCTCTAGCAGTCGCAAGGCTGTGCACACAATGTCGTCTCCCTGCGGCTTCGTTCTTCGCCCTCGTGCAAGCTAGCGCTCTGTCCGGCTCCCGGAGCAGGAGAAGCGGCTGCTTCGCGCACACAACAGCGGAGCGGCAGCCCTACGCTCCGAAGCGCTGCTTCAGCCGAAAGACGCCGGCCACCGGCGCTTGGCTTCGGACAGCTCCGGAGAGCCGTAGTGTGCGTCTACAACTAGACTGCATCATAGCGAAAAGCTTTGGCAGTGTGTCTCGCAAGGAGATAGCTTAGGAGCGCAGCGCACTTATGCCTCCCTTGTCCAGAAACACGATTTTACTGCACACTCCAAAAACAGTACTCTTCCCAGGGCAATATGCCAGATGCTCTCTGATGCCCGTGCTCCCTTCCTACTCTTGCCCAGCTCGTTGTTTTAACGTGCACATGCCGTCCTGGAATTCAGTGCACAGTGAAAGCAATCGCAAAAGTCCAGCAGCTGCTGACTCCCAAACACAAGGCGCTGGCTATGTTCTTGCTACTCGACGACTCAACGCAGCCCTTCATTTCTGCAGTTGCCATCGAGGTCTCTGCATGTCGGAGACTCAGAGGACGAGCACGAGTTTCCCACGAGGGGCTGCATCAGGAGGAATTCAAAACTCAGGGAATTTGTCCTGGAACACCTTCCATAAGGATGCTAGAAGGGAATTGAAGAGGCAGGCGAGCGGCCACCACCGTCCTCTAGCAGTCCTTAGGGTGCGCGCAGAAGCCCGGTGCTCTGCGGCTTCGTTCTTCGCCCTCGTGCAAGCTACCGCTCTGTCCGGCTCCCGGAGCAGGAGAAGCGGCTGCTTCGCGCACACAACAGCGGAGCGGCAGCCCTACGCTCCGAAGCGCTGCTTCAGCCGAAAGACGCCGGCCACCGGCGCTTGGCTTCGGACAGCTCCGGAGAGCCGTAGTGTGCGTCTGCACTAGACTGCATCATAGCGAAAAGCTTTGGCAGTGTGACTCGCAGGGAGATAGCTTAGGAGCGCAGCGCACTTATGCCTCCCTTGTCCAGAAACACGGATTTGCTGCACACTCCAAAAACACTGCTCTTCCCAGGGCAATATATAAGCTGCTTTCTGATGGCCGTGATCCCTCCCTGCTCTTGCCCAGCTGGTTGTTGCAGCGTGCACATGCCGTCCTGGCATTCAGTGCACAGTGAAAGCAATCGCAAAAGTCCAGCAGCTGCTGACTCCCAAACACAAGGCGCTGGCTATGTTCTTGCTTCTCCACACTTCAACAGAGTCCTTCATTTCTGCAGCTGCCATCGAGTTTTCTGCATCTCGAGCCTTCTGGGACGAGCACCAATTTCCCAAGAGGGGCTGCATCAGGACGAAGTCAAAACCCAGGAAAGTTGTCTCGGAACACCTTCAATAAAGCATGCCAGCAGTGCATTGAAAAGGCAGGTAGCTTTAGCCACCGTCCTCTAGCAGTCGCAAGGCTGTGCACACAATGTCGTCTCCCTGCGGCAACGTTCTTCGCCCTCGTGCAAGCTACCGCTCTGTCCGGCTCCCGGAGCAGGAGAAGCGGCTGCTTCGCGCACACAACAGCGGAGCGGCAGCCCTACGCTCCGAAGCGCTGCTTCAGCCGAAAGACGCCGGCCACCGGCGCTTCGCTTCGGACAGCTCCGGAGAGCCGTAGTGTGCGTCTGCACTAGACTGCATCATAGCGAAAAGCTTTGGCAGTGTGTCTCGCAGAGAGATAGCTTAGGAGCGCAGCGCACTTATGCCTCCCTTGTCCAGAAACACGATTTTACTGCACACTCCAAAAACAGTACTCTTCCCAGGGCAATATATAAGCTGCTTTCTGACGGCCGTGATCTTTCGATTACTCTTGCCCAGCTCGTTGTTTTAACGTGCACATGCCGTCCTGGCATTCAGTGCACAGTGAAAGCAATCGCAAAAGTCCAGCAGCTGCTGACTCCCAAACACAAGGCGCTGGCTATGTTCTTGCTTCTCGACAACTCAACGCAGCCCTTCATTTCTGCAGTTGCCATCGAGGTCTCTGCATGTCGGAGACTCAGAGGACGAGCACGAGTTTCCCACGAGGGGCTGCATCAGGAGGAATTCAAAACTCAGGGAATTTGCCCTGGAACACCTTCCATAAGGATGCTAGAAGGGAATTGAAGAGGCAGGCGAGCGGCCACCACCGTCCTCTAGCAGTCCTTAGGGTGTGCGCAAAAGCCCGATGCTCTTCGGCTTCGTTCTTCGCCCCCGTACAAGCTACCGCTCTGTCCGGCTCCCGGAGCAGGAGAAGCGGCTGCTTCGCGCACACAACAGCGGAGCGGCAGCCCTACGCTCCGAAGCGCTGCTTCAGCCGAAAGACGCCGGCCACCGGCGCTTGGCTTCGGACAGCTCCGGAGAGCCGTAGTGTGCGTCTGCACTAGACTGCATCATAGCGAAAAGCTTTGACAGTGTGTCTCGCAGGGAGATAGCTTAGGAGCGCAGCGCACTTATGCCTCCCTTGTCCAGAAACACGGATTTGCTGCACACTCCAAAAACACTGCTCTTTCCATGGTACTATGTAAGCTGCTGTCTGACGCCCGTTCTCTTCTGCCCACTCTTGCCCAGCTGGTTGTTGCAGCGTGCACGTGCCTTCCTGGCATTAAGAGCACAGTGAAAGCAATCGCAAAAGTCCAGCAGCTGCTGACTCCCAAACACAAGGCGCTTGTCTACGTTCTTGCTTCTCGACAACTCAACGCAGCCCTTCATTTCTGCAGCTGCCATCGAGTTTTCTGTATCTTGAGCCTTCTGGGACGAGCACCAATTTCCCAAGAGGGGCTGCATCAGGACGAAGTCAAAACCCAGGAAAGTTGTCTCGGAACACCTTCAATAAAGCATGCCAGCAGTGCATTGAAAAGGCAGGTAGCTTTAGCCACCGTCCTCTAGCAGTCGCAAGGCTGTGCACACAATGTCGTCTCCCTGCGGCTTCGTTCTTCGCCCTCGTGCAAGCTAGCGCTCTGTCCGGCTCCCGGAGCAGGAGAAGCGGCTGCTTCGCGCACACAACAGCGGAGCGGCAGCCCTACGCTCCGAAGCGCTGCTTCAGCCGAAAGACGCCGGCCACCGGCGCTTCGCTTCGGACAGCTCCGGAGAGCCGTAGTGTGCGTCTACAACTACACTGCATCATAGCGAAAAGCTTTGGCAGTGTGTCTCGCAAGGAGATAGCTTAGGAGCGCAGCGCACTTATGCCTCCCTTGTCCAGAAACACGATTTTACTGCACACTCCAAAAACAGTACTCTTCCCAGGGCAATATGCCAGATGCTCTCTGATGCCCGTGCTCCCTTCCTACTCTTGCCCAGCTCGTTGTTTTAACGTGCACATGCCGTCCTGGAATTCAGTGCACAGTGAAAGCAATCGCAAAAGTCCAGCAGCTGCTGACTCCCAAACACAAGGCGCTGGCTATGTTCTTGCTACTCGACGACTCAACGCAGCCCTTCATTTCTGCAGTTGCCATCGAGGTCTCTGCATGTCGGAGACTCAGAGGACGAGCACGAGTTTCCCACGAGGGGCTGCATCAGGAGGAATTCAAAACTCAGGGAATTTGTCCTGGAACACCTTCCATAAGGATGCTAGAATGGAATTGAAGAGGCAGGCGAGCGGCCACCACCGTCCTCTAGCAGTCCTTAGGGTGCGCGCAGAAGCCCGGTGCTCTGCGGCTTCGTTCTTCGCCCTCGTGCAAGCTACCGCTCTGTCCGGCTCCCGGAGCAGGAGAAGCGGCTGCTTCGCGCACACAACAGCGGAGCGGCAGCCCTACGCTCCGAAGCGCTGCTTCAGCCGAAAGACGCCGGCCACCGGCGGTTCGCTTCGGATAGCAGCCGAGAGCCGTAGTGTGCGTCTGCACTAAACTGCATCATAGCGAAAAGCTTTGGCAGTGTGACTCGCAGGGAGATAGCTTAGGAGCGCAGCGCACTTATGCCTCCCTTGTCCAGAAACACGGATTTGCTGCACACTCCAAAAACACTGCTCTTCCCAGGGCAATATATAAGCTGCTTTCTGATGGCCGTGATCCCTCCCTGCTCTTGCCCAGCTGGTTGTTGCAGCGTGCACATGCCGTCCTGGCATTCAGTGCACAGTGAAAGCAATCGCAAAAGTCCAGCAGCTGCTGACTCCCAAACACAAGGCGCTGGCTATGTTCTTGCTTCTCCACACTTCAACAGAGTCCTTCATTTCTGCAGCTGCCATCGAGTTTTCTGCATCTCGAGCCTTCTGGGACGAGCACCAATTTCCCAAGAGGGGCTGCATCAGGACGAAGTCAAAACCCAGGAAAGTTGTCTCGGAACACCTTCAATAAAGCATGCCAGCAGTGCATTGAAAAGGCAGGTAGCTTTAGCCACCGTCCTCTAGCAGTCGCGAAGCTGTGCACACAATGTCGTCTCCCTGCGGCAACGTTCTTCGCCCTCGTGCAAGCTACCGCTCTGTCCGGCTCCCGGAGCAGGAGAAGCGGCTGCTTCGCGCACACAACAGCGGAGCGGCAGCCCTACGCTCCGAAGCGCTGCTTCAGCCGAAAGACGCCGGCCACCGGCGCTTCGCTTCGGACAGCTCCGGAGAGCCGTAGTGTGCGTCTACAACTACACTGCATCATAGCGAAAAGCTTTGGCAGTGTGTCTCGCAAGGAGATAGCTTAGGAGCGCAGCGCACTTATGCCTCCCTTGTCCAGAAACACGATTTTACTGCACACTCCAAAAACAGTACTCTTCCCAGGGCAATATGCCAGATGCTCTCTGATGCCCGTGCTCCCTTCCTACTCTTGCCCAGCTCGTTGTTTTAACGTGCACATGCCGTCCTGGAATTCAGTGCACAGTGAAAGCAATCGCAAAAGTCCAGCAGCTGCTGACTCCCAAACACAAGGCGCTGGCTATGTTCTTGCTACTCGACGACTCAACGCAGCCCTTCATTTCTGCAGTTGCCATCGAGGTCTCTGCATGTCGGAGACTCAGAGGACGAGCACGAGTTTCCCACGAGGGGCTGCATCAGGAGGAATTCAAAACTCAGGGAATTTGTCCTGGAACACCTTCCATAAGGATGCTAGAAGGGAATTGAAGAGGCAGGCGAGCGGCCACCACCGTCCTCTAGCAGTCCTTAGGGTGCGCGCAGAAGCCCGGTGCTCTGCGGCTTCGTTCTTCGCCCTCGTGCAAGCTACCGCTCTGTCCGGCTCCCGGAGCAGGAGAAGCGGCTGCTTCGCGCACACAACAGCGGAGCGGCAGCCCTACGCTCCGAAGCGCTGCTTCAGCCGAAAGACGCCGGCCACCGGCGCTTGGCTTCGGACAGCTCCGGAGATCCGTAGTGTGCGTCTGCACTAGACTGCATCATAGCGAAAAGCTTTGGCAGTGTGTCTCGCAAGGAGATAGCTTAGGAGCGCAGCGCACTTATGCCTCCCTTGTCCAGAAACACGATTTTACTGCACACTCCAAAAACAGTACTCTTCCCAGGGCAATATGCCAGATGCTCTCTGATGCCCGTGCTCCCTTCCTACTCTTGCCCAGCTCGTTGTTTTAACGTGCACATGCCGTCCTGGAATTCAGTGCACAGTGAAAGCAATCGCAAAAGTCCAGCAGCTGCTGACTCCCAAACACAAGGCGCTGGCTATGTTCTTGCTACTCGACGACTCAACGCAGCCCTTCATTTCTGCAGTTGCCATCGAGGTCTCTGCATGTCGGAGACTCAGAGGACGAGCACGAGTTTCCCACGAGGGGCTGCATCAGGAGGAATTCAAAACTCAGAGAAATTGTCCTGGAACACCTTCCATAAGGATGCTAGAAGGGAATTGAAGAGGCAGGCGAGCGGCCACCACCGTCCTCTAGCAGTCCTTAGGGTGCGCGCAGAAGCCCGGTGCTCTGCGGCTTCGTTCTTCGCCCTCGTGCAAGCTACCGCTCTGTCCGGCTCCCGGAGCAGGAGAAGCGGCTGCTTCGCGCACACAACAGCGGAGCGGCAGCCCTACGCTCCGAAGCGCTGCTTCAGCCGAAAGACGCCGGCCACCGGCGCTTCGCTTCGGACAGCTCCGGAGAGCCGGAGTGTGCGTCTGCACTAGACTGCATCATAGCGAAAAGCTTTGGCAGTGTGTCTCGCAGAGAGATAGCTTAGGAGCGCAGCGCACTTATGCCTCCCTTGTCCAGAAACACGATTTTACTGCACACTCCAAAAACAGTACTCTTCCCAGGGCAATATGCCAGATGCTCTCTGATGCCCGTGCTCCCTTCCTACTCTTGCCCAGCTCGTTGTTTTAACGTGCACATGCCGTCCTGGAATTCAGTGCACAGTGAAAGCAATCGCAAAAGTCCAGCAGCTGCTGACTCCCAAACACAAGGCGCTGGCTATGTTCTTGCTACTCGACGACTCAACGCAGCCCTTCATTTCTGCAGTTGCCATCGAGGTCTCTGCATGTCGGAGACTCAGAGGACGAGCACGAGTTTCCCACGAGGGGCTGCATCAGGAGGAATTCAAAACTCAGGGAAATTGTCCTGGAACACCTTCCATAAGGATGCTAGAAGGGAATTGAAGAGGCAGGCGAGCGGCCACCACCGTCCTCTAGCAGTCCTTAGGGTGCGCGCAGAAGCCCGGTGCTCTTCGGCTTCGTTCTTCGCCCTCGTGCAAGCTACCGCTCTGTCCGGCTCCCGGAGCAGGAGAAGCGGCTGCTTCGCGCACACAACAGCGGAGCGGCAGCCCTACGCTCCGAAGCGCTGCTTCAGCCGAAAGACGCCGGCCACCGGCGCTTGGCTTCGGACAGCTCCGGAGAGCCGTAGTGTGGGTATGCACTAGACTGCATCATAGCGAAAAGCTTTGGCAGTGTGTCTCGCAGGGAGATAGCTTAGGAGCGCAGCGCACTTATGCCTCCCTTGTCCAGAAACACGATTTTACTGCACACTCCAAAAACAGTACTCTTCCCAGGGCAATATATAAGCTGCTTTCTGATGGCCGTGATCTTTCGATTACTCTTGCCCAGCTCGTTGTTTTAACGTGCACATGCCGTCCTGGAATTCAGTGCACAGTGAAAACAATCGCAAAAGTCCAGCAGCTGCTGACTCCCAAACACAAGGCGCTGGCTATGTTCTTGCTTCTCGACAACTCAACGCAGCCCTTCATTTCTGCAGTTGCCATCGAGGTCTCTGCATGTCGGAGACTCAGAGGACGAGCACGAGTTTCCCACGAGGGGCTGCATCAGGAGGAATTCAAAACTCAGGAAAATTGTCTTTGAACACCTTCCATAGGATGCTAGAAGGGAACTGAAGAGGCAGGCGAGCGGCCACCACCGTCCTCTAGCAGTCCTTAGGGTGTGCGCAAAAGCCCGGTGCTCTTCGGCTTCGTTCTTCGCCCCCGTACAAGCTACCGCTCTGTCCGGCTCCCGGAGCAGGAGAAGCGGCTGCTTCGCGCACACAACAGCGGAGCGGCAGCCCTACGCTCCGAAGCGCTGCTTCAGCCGAAAGACGCCGGCCACCGGCGCTTGGCTTCGGACAGCTCCGGAGAGCCGTAGTGTGCGTCTGCACTAGACTGCATCATAGCGAAAAGCTTTGACAGTGTGTCTCGCAGGGAGATACCTTAGGAGCGCAGCGCACTTATGCCTCCCTTGTCCAGAAACACGGATTTGCTGCACACTCCAAAAACACTGCTCTTTCCATGGTACTATGTAAGCTGCTGTCTGACGCCCATTCTCTTCTGCCCACTCTTGCCCAGCTGGTTGTTGCAGCGTGCACGTGCCTTCCTGGCATTAAGAGCACAGTGAAAGCAATCGCAAAAGTCTAGCAGCTGCTGACTCCCAAACACAAGGCGCTTGTCTACGTTCTTGCTTCTCGACAACTCAACGCAGCCCTTCATTTCTGCAGCTGCCATCGAGTTTTCTGTATCTTGAGCCTTCTGGGACGAGCACCAATTTCCCAGGAGGGGCTGCATCAGGACGAAGTCAAAACCCAGGAAGGTTGTCTCGGAACACCTTCAATAAAGCATGCCAGCAGTGCATTGAAAAGGCAGGTAGCTTTAGCCACCGTCCTCTAGCAGTCGCGAAGCTGTGCACACAATGTCGTCTCCCTGCGGCAACGTTCTTCGCCCTCGTGCAAGCTAGCGCTCCGTCCGGCTCCCGGAGCAGGAGAAGCGGCTGCTTCGCGCACACAGCAGCGGAGCGGCAGCCCTACGCTCCGAAGCGCTGCTTCAGCCGAAAGACGCCGGCCACCGGCGCTTCGCTTCGGACAGCTCCGGAGAGCCGTAGTGTGCGTCTACAACTACACTGCATCATAGCGAAAAGCTTTGGCAGTGTGTCTCGCAAGGAGATAGCTTAGGAGCGCAGCGCACTTATGCCTCCCTTGTCCAGAAACACGATTTTACTGCACACTCCAAAAACAGTACTCTTCCCAGGGCAATATGCCAGATGCTCTCTGATGCCCGTGCTCCCTTCCTACTCTTGCCCAGCTCGTTGTTTTAACGTGCACATGCCGTCCTGGAATTCAGTGCACAGTGAAAGCAATCGCAAAAGTCCAGCAGCTGCTGACTCCCAAACACAAGGCGCTGGCTATGTTCTTGCTACTCGACGACTCAACGCAGCCCTTCATTTCTGCAGTTGCCATCGAGGTCTCTGCATGTCGGAGACTCAGAGGACGAGCACGAGTTTCCCACGAGGGGCTGCATCAGGAGGAATTCAAAACTCAGGAAAATTGTCCTGGAACACCTTCCATAAGGATGCTAGAAGGGAATTGAAGAGGCAGGCGAGCGGCCACCAGCGTCCTCTAGCAGTCCTTAGGGTGCGCGCAGAAGCCCGGTGCTCTGCGGCTTCGTTCTTCGCCCTCGTGCAAGCTACCGCTCTGTCCGGCTCCCGGAGCAGGAGAAGCGGCTGCTTCGCGCACACAAGAGCGGAGCGGCAGCCCTACGCTCCGAAGCGCTGCTTCAGCCGAAAGACGCCGGCCACCGGCGCTTGGCTTCGGACAGCTCCGGAGAGCCGTAGTGTGGGTATGCACTAGACTGCATCATAGCGAAAAGCTTTGGCAGTGTGTCTCGCAGGGAGATAGCTTAGGAGCGCAGCGCACTTATGCCTCCCTTGTCCAGAAACACGATTTTACTGCACACTCCAAAAACAGTACTCTTCCCAGGGCAATATATAAGCTGCTTTCTGATGGCCGTGATCTTTCGATTACTCTTGCCCAGCTCGTTGTTTTAACGTGCAGATGCCGTCCTGGAATTCAGTGCACAGTGAAAACAATCGCAAAAGTCCAGCAGCTGCTGACTCCCAAACACAAGGCGCTGGCTATGTTCTTGCTTCTCGACAACTCAACGCAGCCCTTCATTTCTGCAGTTGCCATCGAGGTCTCTGCATGTCGGAGACTCAGAGGACGAGCACGAGTTTCCCACGAGGGGCTGCATCAGGAGGAATTCAAAACTCAGGAAAATTGTCTTTGAACACCTTCCCTAGGATGCTAGAAGGGAACTGAAGAGGCAGGCGAGCGGCCACCACCGTCCTCTAGCAGTCCTTAGGGTGTGCGCAAAAGCCCGGTGCTCTTCGGCTTCGTTCTTCGCCCCCGTACAAGCTACCGCTCTGTCCGGCTCCCGGAGCAGGAGAAGCGGCTGCTTCGCGCACACAAGAGCGGAGCGGCAGCCCTACGCTCCGAAGCGCTGCTTCAGCCGAAAGACGCCGGCCACCGGCGCTTGGCTTCGGACAGCTCCGGAGAGCCGTAGTGTGCGTCTGCACTAGACTGCATCATAGCGAAAAGCTTTGACAGTGTGTCTCGCAGGGAGATAGCTTAGGAGCGCAGCGCACTTATGCCTCCCTTGTCCAGAAACACGGATTTGCTGCACACTCCAAAAACACTGCTCTTTCCATGGTACTATGTAAGCTGCTGTCTGACGCCCGTTCTCTTCTGCCCACTCTTGCCCAGCTGGTTGTTGCAGCGTGCACGTGCCTTCCTGGCATTAAGAGCACAGTGAAAGCAATCGCAAAAGTCTAGCAGCTGCTGACTCCCAAACACAAGGCGCTTGTCTACGTTCTTGCTTCTCGACAACTCAACGCAGCCCTTCATTTCTGCAGCTGCCATCGAGTTTTCTGTATCTTGAGCCTTCTGGGACGAGCACCAATTTCCCAGGAGGGGCTGCATCAGGACGAAGTCAAAACCCAGGAAGGTTGTCTCGGAACACCTTCAATAAAGCATGCCAGCAGTGCATTGAAAAGGCAGGTAGCTTTAGCCACCGTCCTCTAGCAGTCGCGAAGCTGTGCACACAATGTCGTCTCCCTGCGGCAACGTTCTTCGCCCTCGTGCAAGCTAGCGCTCCGTCCGGCTCCCGGAGCAGGAGAAGCGGCTGCTTCGCGCACACAGCAGCGGAGCGGCAGCCCTACGCTCCGAAGCGCTGCTTCAGCCGAAAGACGCCGGCCACCGGCGCTTCGCTTCGGACAGCTCCGGAGAGCCGTAGTGTGCGTCTACAACTACACTGCATCATAGCGAAAAGCTTTGGCAGTGTGTCTCGCAAGGAGATAGCTTAGGAGCGCAGCGCACTTATGCCTCCCTTGTCCAGAAACACGATTTTACTGCACACTCCAAAAACAGTACTCTTCCCAGGGCAATATGCCAGATGCTCTCTGATGCCCGTGCTCCCTTCCTACTCTTGCCCAGCTCGTTGTTTTAACGTGCACATGCCGTCCTGGAATTCAGTGCACAGTGAAAGCAATCGCAAAAGTCCAGCAGCTGCTGACTCCCAAACACAAGGCGCTGGCTATGTTCTTGCTACTCGACGACTCAACGCAGCCCTTCATTTCTGCAGTTGCCATCGAGGTCTCTGCATGTCGGAGACTCAGAGGACGAGCACGAGTTTCCCACGAGGGGCTGCATCAGGAGGAATTCAAAACTCAGGGAAATTGTCCTGGAACACCTTCCATAAGGATGCTAGAAGGGAATTGAAGAGGCAGGCGAGCGGCCACCACCGTCCTCTAGCAGTCCTTAGGGTGCGCGCAGAAGCCCGGTGCTCTGCGGCTTCGTTCTTCGCCCTCGTGCAAGCTACCGCTCTGTCCGGCTCCCGGAGCAGGAGAAGCGGCTGCTTCGCGCACACAACAGCGGAGCGGCAGCCCTACGCTCCGAAGCGCTGCTTCAGCCGAAAGACGCCGGCCACCGGCGCTTCGCTTCGGACAGCTCCGGAGAGCCGTAGTGTGCGTCTGCACTAGACTGCATCATAGCGAAAAGCTTTGGCAGTGTGTCTCGCAAGGAGATAGCTTAGGAGCGCAGCGCACTTATGCCTCCCTTGTCCAGAAACACGATTTTACTGCACACTCCAAAAACAGTACTCTTCCCAGGGCAATATGCCAGATGCTCTCTGATGCCCGTGCTCCCTTCCTACTCTTGCCCAGCTCGTTGTTTTAACGTGCACATGCCGTCCTGGAATTCAGTGCACAGTGAAAGCAATCGCAAAAGTCCAGCAGCTGCTGACTCCCAAACACAAGGCGCTGGCTATGTTCTTGCTACTCGACGACTCAACGCAGCCCTTCATTTCTGCAGTTGCCATCGAGGTCTCTGCATGTCGGAGACTCAGAGGACGAGCACGAGTTTCCCACGAGGGGCTGCATCAGGAGGAATTCAAAACTCAGGGAAATTGTCCTGGAACACCTTCCATAAGGATGCTAGAAGGGAATTGAAGAGGCAGGCGAGCGGCCACCACCGTCCTCTAGCAGTCCTTAGGGTGCGCGCAGAAGCCCGGTGCTCTGCGGCTTCGTTCTTCGCCCTCGTGCAAGCTACCGCTCTGTCCGGCTCCCGGAGCAGGAGAAGCGGCTGCTTCGCGCACACAACAGCGGAGCGGCAGCCCTACGCTCCGAAGCGCTGCTTCAGCCGAAAGACGCCGGCCACCGGCGCTTCGCTTCGGACAGCTCCGGAGAGCCGTAGTGTGCGTCTGCACTAGACTGCATCATAGCGAAAAGCTTTGGCAGTGTGTCTCGCAAGGAGATAGCTTAGGAGCGCAGCGCACTTATGCCTCCCTTGTCCAGAAACACGATTTTACTGCACACTCCAAAAACAGTACTCTTCCCAGGGCAATATGCCAGATGCTCTCTGATGCCCGTGCTCCCTTCCTACTCTTGCCCAGCTCGTTGTTTTAACGTGCACATGCCGTCCTGGAATTCAGTGCACAGTGAAAGCAATCGCAAAAGTCCAGCAGCTGCTGACTCCCAAACACAAGGCGCTGGCTATGTTCTTGCTACTCGACGACTCAACGCAGCCCTTCATTTCTGCAGTTGCCATCGAGGTCTCTGCATGTCGGAGACTCAGAGGTCGAGCACGAGTTTCCCACGAGGGGCTGCATCAGGAGGAATTCAAAACTCAGGGAAATTGTCCTGGAACACCTTCCATAAGGATGCTAGAAGGGAACTGAAGAGGCAGGCGAGCGGCCACCACCGTCCTCTAGCAGTCCTTAGGGTGCGCGCAGAAGCCCGGTGCTCTTCGGCTTCGTTCTTCGCCCTCGTGCAAGCTACCGCTCTGTCCGGCTCCCGGAGCAGGAGAAGCGGCTGCTTCGCGCACACAACAGCGGAGCGGCAGCCCTACGCTCCGAAGCGCTGCTTCAGCCGAAAGACGCCGGCCACCGGCGCTTGGCTTCGGACAGCTCCGGAGAGCCGTAGTGTGGGTATGCACTAGACTGCATCATAGCGAAAAGCTTTGACAGTGTGTCTCGCAGGGAGATAGCTTAGGAGCGCAGCGCACTTATGCCTCCCTTGTCCAGAAACACGGATTTGCTGCACACTCCAAAAACACTGCTCTTCCCAGGGCAATATATAAGCTGCTTTCTGATGGCCGTGATCCCTCCCTGCTCTTGCCCAGCTGGTTGTTGCAGCGTGCACATGCCGTCCTGGCATTCAGTGCACAGTGAAAGCAATCGCAAAAGTCCAGCAGCTGCTGACTCCCAAACACAAGGCGCTGGCTATGTTCTTGCTTCTCCACACTTCAACAGAGTCCTTCATTTCTGCAGCTGCCATCGAGTTTTCTGCATCTCGAGCCTTCTGGGACGAGCACCAATTTCCCAAGAGGGGCTGCATCAGGACGAAGTCAAAACCCAGGAAAGTTGTCTCGGAACACCTTCAATAAAGCATGCCAGCAGTGCATTGAAAAGGCAGGTAGCTTTAGCCACCGTCCTCTAGCAGTCGCAAGGCTGTGCACACAATGTCGTCTCCCTGCGGCAACGTTCTTCGCCCTCGTGCAAGCTACCGCTCTGTCCGGCTCCCGGAGCAGGAGAAGCGGCTGCTTCGCGCACACAGCAGCGGAGCGGCAGCCCTACGCTCCGAAGCGCTGCTTCAGCCGAAAGACGCCGGCCACCGGCGCTTCGCTTCGGACAGCTCCGGAGAGCCGTAGTGTGCGTCTGCACTAGACTGCATCATAGCGAAAAGCTTTGGCAGTGTGTCTCGCAGAGAGATAGCTTAGGAGCGCAGCGCACTTATGCCTCCCTTGTCCAGAAACACGATTTTACTGCACACTCCAAAAACAGTACTCTTCCCAGGGCAATATGCCAGATGCTCTCTGATGCCCGTGCTCCCTTCCTACTCTTGCCCAGCTCGTTGTTTTAACGTGCACATGCCGTCCTGGAATTCAGTGCACAGTGAAAGCAATCGCAAAAGTCCAGCAGCTGCTGACTCCCAAACACAAGGCGCTGGCTATGTTCTTGCTACTCGACGACTCAACGCAGCCCTTCATTTCTGCAGTTGCCATCGAGGTCTCTGCATGTCGGAGACTCAGAGGACGAGCACGAGTTTCCCACGAGGGGCTGCATCAGGAGGAATTCAAAACTCAGGGAAATTGTCCTGGAACACCTTCCATAAGGATGCTAGAAGGGAATTGAAGAGGCAGGCGAGCGGCCACCACCGTCCTCTAGCAGTCCTTAGGGTGCGCGCAGAAGCCCGGTGCTCTTCGGCTTCGTTCTTCGCCCTCGTGCAAGCTACCGCTCTGTCCGGCTCCCGGAGCAGGAGAAGCGGCTGCTTCGCGCACACAACAGCGGAGCGGCAGCCCTACGCTCCGAAGCGCTGCTTCAGCCGAAAGACGCCGGCCACCGGCGCTTCGCTTCGGACAGCTCCGGAGAGCCGTAGTGTGGGTATGCACTAGACTGCATCATAGCGAAAAGCTTTGGCAGTGTGTCTCGCAGGGAGATAGCTTAGGAGCGCAGCGCACTTATGCCTCCCTTGTCCAGAAACACGATTTTACTGCACACTCCAAAAACAGTACTCTTCCCAGGGCAATATATAAGCTGCTTTCTGATGGCCGTGATCTTTCGATTACTCTTGCCCAGCTCGTTGTTTTAACGTGCAGATGCCGTCCTGGAATTCAGTGCACAGTGAAAACAATCGCAAAAGTCCAGCAGCTGCTGACTCCCAAACACAAGGCGCTGGCTATGTTCTTGCTTCTCGACAACTCAACGCAGCCCTTCATTTCTGCAGTTGCCATCGAGGTCTCTGCATGTCGGAGACTCAGAGGACGAGCACGAGTTTCCCACGAGGGGCTGCATCAGGAGGAATTCAAAACTCAGGGAAATTGTCCTGGAACACCTTCCATAAGGATGCTAGAAGGGAACTGAAGAGGCAGGCGAGCGGCCACCACCGTCCTCTAGCAGTCCTTAGGGTGCGCGCAGAAGCCCGGTGCTCTTCGGCTTCGTTCTTCGCCCTCGTGCAAGCTACCGCTCTGTCCGGCTCCCGGAGCAGGAGAAGCGGCTGCTTCGCGCACACAACAGCGGAGCGGCAGCCCTACGCTCCGAAGCGCTGCTTCAGCCGAAAGACGCCGGCCACCGGCGCTTCGCTTCGGACAGCTCCGGAGAGCCGTAGTGTGGGTATGCACTAGACTGCATCATAGCGAAAAGCTTTGACAGTGTGTCTCGCAGGGAGATACCTTAGGAGCGCAGCGCACTTATGCCTCCCTTGTCCAGAAACACGGATTTGCTGCACACTCCAAAAACACTGCTCTTCCCAGGGCAATATATAAGCTGCTTTCTGATGGCCGTGATCCCTCCCTGCTCTTGCCCAGCTGGTTGTTGCAGCGTGCACATGCCGTCCTGGCATTCAGTGCACAGTGAAAGCAATCGCAAAAGTCCAGCAGCTGCTGACTCCCAAACACAAGGCGCTGGCTATGTTCTTGCTTCTCCACACTTCAACAGAGTCCTTCATTTCTGCAGCTGCCATCGAGTTTTCTGCATCTCGAGCCTTCTGGGACGAGCACCAATTTCCCAAGAGGGGCTGCATCAGGACGAAGTCAAAACCCAGGAAAGTTGTCTCGGAACACCTTCAATAAAGCATGCCAGCAGTGCATTGAAAAGGCAGGTAGCTTTAGCCACCGTCCTCTAGCAGTCGCAAGGCTGTGCACACAATGTCGTCTCCCTGCGGCAACGTTCTTCGCCCTCGTGCAAGCTACCGCTCTGTCCGGCTCCCGGAGCAGGAGAAGCGGCTGCTTCGCGCACACAACAGCGGAGCGGCAGCCCTACGCTCCGAAGCGCTGCTTCAGCCGAAAGACGCCGGCCACCGGCGCTTCGCTTCGGACAGCTCCGGAGAGCCGGAGTGTGCGTCTGCACTAGACTGCATCATAGCGAAAAGCTTTGGCAGTGTGTCTCGCAGAGAGATAGCTTAGGAGCGCAGCGCACTTATGCCTCCCTTGTCCAGAAACACGATTTTACTGCACACTCCAAAAACAGTACTCTTCCCAGGGCAATATGCCAGATGCTCTCTGATGCCCGTGCTCCCTTCCTACTCTTGCCCAGCTCGTTGTTTTAACGTGCACATGCCGTCCTGGAATTCAGTGCACAGTGAAAGCAATCGCAAAAGTCCAGCAGCTGCTGACTCCCAAACACAAGGCGCTGGCTATGTTCTTGCTTCTCGACAACTCAACGCAGCCCTTCATTTCTGCAGTTGCCATCGAGGTCTCTGCATGTCGGAGACTCAGAGGACGAGCACGAGTTTCCCACGAGGGGCTGCATCAGGAGGAATTCAAAACTCAGGAAAATTGTCTTTGAACACCTTCCATAGGATGCTAGAAGGGAACTGAAGAGGCAGGCGAGCGGCCACCACCGTCCTCTAGCAGTCCTTAGGGTGTGCGCAAAAGCCCGGTGCTCTTCGGCTTCGTTCTTCGCCCCCGTACAAGCTACCGCTCTGTCCGGCTCCCGGAGCAGGAGAAGCGGCTGCTTCGCGCACACAACAGCGGAGCGGCAGCCCTACGCTCCGAAGCGCTGCTTCAGCCGAAAGACGCCGGCCACCGGCGCTTGGCTTCGGACAGCTCCGGAGAGCCGTAGTGTGCGTCTGCACTAGACTGCATCATAGCGAAAAGCTTTGACAGTGTGTCTCGCAGGGAGATACCTTAGGAGCGCAGCGCACTTATGCCTCCCTTGTCCAGAAACACGGATTTGCTGCACACTCCAAAAACACTGCTCTTTCCATGGTACTATGTAAGCTGCTGTCTGACGCCCGTTCTCTTCTGCCCACTCTTGCCCAGCTGGTTGTTGCAGCGTGCACGTGCCTTCCTGGCATTAAGAGCACAGTGAAAGCAATCGCAAAAGTCTAACAGCTGCTGACTCCCAAACACAAGGCGCTTGTCTACGTTCTTGCTTCTCGACAACTCAACGCAGCCCTTCATTTCTGCAGCTGCCATCGAGTTTTCTGTATCTTGAGCCTTCTGGGACGAGCACCAATTTCCCAGGAGGGGCTGCATCAGGACGAAGTCAAAACCCAGGAAGGTTGTCTCGGAACACCTTCAATAAAGCATGCCAGCAGTGCATTGAAAAGGCAGGTAGCTTTAGCCACCGTCCTCTAGCAGTCGCGAAGCTGTGCACACAATGTCGTCTCCCTGCGGCAACGTTCTTCGCCCTCGTGCAAGCTAGCGCTCCGTCCGGCTCCCGGAGCAGGAGAAGCGGCTGCTTCGCGCACACAGCAGCGGAGCGGCAGCCCTACGCTCCGAAGCGCTGCTTCAGCCGAAAGACGCCGGCCACCGGCGCTTCGCTTCGGACAGCTCCGGAGAGCCGTAGTGTGCGTCTACAACTACACTGCATCATAGCGAAAAGCTTTGGCAGTGTGTCTCGCAAGGAGATAGCTTAGGAGCGCAGCGCAATTATGCCTCCCTTGTCCAGAAACACGATTTTACTGCACACTCCAAAAACAGTACTCTTCCCAGGGCAATATATAAGCTGCTTTCTGACGGCCGTGATCTTTCGATTACTCTTGCCCAGCTCGTTGTTTTAACGTGCACATGCCGTCCTGGCATTCAGTGCACAGTGAAAGCAATCGCAAACGTCCAGCAGCTGCTGACTCCCAAACACAAGGCGCTGGCTATGTTCTTGCTTCTCCACACTTCAACAGAGTCCTTCATTTCTGCAGCTGCCATCGAGTTTTCTGCATCTCGAGCCTTCTGGGACGAGCACCAATTTCCCAAGAGGGGCTGCATCAGGACGAAGTCAAAACCCAGGAAGGTTGTCTCGGAACACCTTCAATAAAGCATGCCAGCAGTGCATTGAAAAGGCAGGTAGCTTTAGCCACCGTCCTCTAGCAGTCGCAAGGCTGTGCACACAATGTCGTCTCCCTGCGGCAACGTTCTTCGCCCTCGTGCAAGCTACCGCTCTGTCCGGCTCCCGGAGCAGGAGAAGCGGCTGCTTCGCGCACACAACAGCGGAGCGGCAGCCCTACGCTCCGAAGCGCTGCTTCAGCCGAAAGACGCCGGCCACCGGCGCTTGGCTTCGGACAGCTCCGGAGAGCCGTAGTGTGCGTCTGCACTAGACTGCATCATAGCGAAAAGCTTTGGCAGTGTGTCTCGCAGAGAGATAGCTTAGGAGCGCAGCGCACTTATGCCTCCCTTGTCCAGAAACACGATTTTACTGCACACTCCAAAAACAGTACTCTTCCCAGGGCAATATGCCAGATGCTCTCTGATGCCCGTGCTCCCTTCCTACTCTTGCCCAGCTCGTTGTTTTAACGTGCACATGCCGTCCTGGAATTCAGTGCACAGTGAAAGCAATCGCAAAAGTCCAGCAGCTGCTGACTCCCAAACACAAGGCGCTGGCTATGTTCTTGCTACTCAACGACTCAACGCAGCCCTTCATTTCTGCAGTTGCCATCGAGGTCTCTGCATGTCGGAGACTCAGAGGACGAGCACGAGTTTCCCACGAGGGGCTGCATCAGGAGGAATTCAAAACTCAGGGAATTTGTCCTGGAACACCTTCCATAAGGATGCTAGAAGGGAATTGAAGAGGCAGGCGAGCGGCCACCACCGTCCTCTAGCAGTCCTTAGGGTGCGCGCAGAAGCCCGGTGCTCTGCGGCTTCGTTCTTCGCCCTCGTGCAAGCTACCGCTCTGTCCGGCTCCCGGAGCAGGAGAAGCGGCTGCTTCGCGCACACAACAGCGGAGCGGCAGCCCTACGCTCCGAAGCGCTGCTTCAGCCGAAAGACGCCGGCCACCGGCGGTTCGCTTCGGATAGCAGCCGAGAGCCGTAGTGTGCGTCTGCACTAGACTGCATCATAGCGAAAAGCTTTGACAGTGTGTCTCGCAGGGAGATACCTTAGGAGCGCAGCGCACTTATGCCTCCCTTGTCCAGAAACACGGATTTGCTGCACACTCCAAAAACACTGCTCTTCCCAGGGCAATATATAAGCTGCTTTCTGATGGCCGTGATCCCTCCCTGCTCTTGCCCAGCTGGTTGTTGCAGCGTGCACATGCCGTCCTGGCATTCAGTGCACAGTGAAAGCAATCGCAAAAGTCCAGCAGCTGCTGACTCCCAAACACAAGGCGCTGGCTATGTTCTTGCTTCTCCACACTTCAACAGAGTCCTTCATTTCTGCAGCTGCCATCGAGTTTTCTGTATCTCGAGCCTTCTGGGACGAGCACCAATTTCCCAAGAGGGGCTGCATCAGGACGAAGTCAAAACCCAGGAAGGTTGTCTCGGAACACCTTCAATAAAGCATGCCAGCAGTGCATTGAAAAGGCAGGTAGCTTTAGCCACCGTCCTCTAGCAGTCGCAAGGCTGTGCACACAATGTCGTCTCCCTGCGGCAACGTTCTTCGCCCTCGTGCAAGCTACCGCTCTGTCCGGCTCCCGGAGCAGGAGAAGCGGCTGCTTCGCGCACACAACAGCGGAGCGGCAGCCCTACGCTCCGAAGCGCTGCTTCAGCCGAAAGACGCCGGCGACCGGCGCTTCGCTTCGTACAGCTCCGGAGAGCCGTAGTGTGGGTCTGCACTAGACTGCATCATAGCGAAAAGCTTTGGCAGTGTGTCTCGCAGAGAGATAGCTTAGGAGCGCAGCGCACTTATGCCTCCCTTGTCCAGAAACACGGATTTGCTGCACACTCCAAAAACACTGCTCTTTCCATGGTACTATGTAAGCTGCTGTCTGACGCCCGTTCTCTTCTGCCCACTCTTGCCCAGCTGGTTGTTGCAGCGTGCACGTGCCTTCCTGGCATTAAGAGCACAGTGAAAGCAATCGCAAAAGTCCAGCAGCTGCTGACTCCCAAACACAAGGCGCTGGCTATGTTCTTGCTTCTCCACACTTCAACAGAGTCCTTCATTTCTGCAGCTGCCATCGAGTTTTCTGCATCTCGAGCCTTCTGGGACGAGCACCAATTTCCCAAGAGGGGCTGCATCAGGACGAAGTCAAAACCCAGGAAAGTTGTCTCGGAACACCTTCAATAAAGCATGCCAGCAGTGCATTGAAAAGGCAGGTAGCTTTAGCCACCGTCCTCTAGCAGTCGCAAGGCTGTGCACACAATGTCGTCTCCCTGCGGCAACGTTCTTCGCCCTCGTGCAAGCTACCGCTCTGTCCGGCTCCCGGAGCAGGAGAAGCGGCTGCTTCGCGCACACAACAGCGGAGCGGCAGCCCTACGCTCCGAAGCGCTGCTTCAGCCGAAAGACGCCGGCCACCGGCGCTTGGCTTCGGACAGCTCCGGAGAGCCGTAGTGTGCGTCTGCACTAGACTGCATCATAGCGAAAAGCTTTGGCAGTGTGTCTCGCAGAGAGATAGCTTAGGAGCGCAGCGCACTTATGCCTCCCTTGTCCAGAAACACGATTTTACTGCACACTCCAAAAACAGTACTCTTCCCAGGGCAATATATAAGCTGCTTTCTGACGGCCGTGATCTTTCGATTACTCTTGCCCAGCTCGTTGTTTTAACGTGCACATGCCGTCCTGGCATTCAGTGCACAGTGAAAGCAATCGCAAAAGTCCAGCAGCTGCTGACTCCCAAACACAAGGCGCTGGCTATGTTCTTGCTTCTCGACAACTCAACGCAGCCCTTCATTTCTGCAGTTGCCATCGAGGTCTCTGCATGTCGGAGACTCAGAGGACGAGCACGAGTTTCCCACGAGGGGCTGCATCAGGAGGAATTCAAAACTCAGGGAATTTGCCCTGGAACACCTTCCATAAGGATGCTAGAAGGGAATTGAAGAGGCAGGCGAGCGGCCACCACCGTCCTCTAGCAGTCCTTAGGGTGTGCGCAAAAGCCCGATGCTCTTCGGCTTCGTTCTTCGCCCCCGTACAAGCTACCGCTCTGTCCGGCTCCCGGAGCAGGAGAAGCGGCTGCTTCGCGCACACAACAGCGGAGCGGCAGCCCTACGCTCCGAAGCGCTGCTTCAGCCGAAAGACGCCGGCCACCGGCGCTTGGCTTCGGACAGCTCCGGAGAGCCGTAGTGTGCGTCTGCACTAGACTGCATCATAGCGAAAAGCTTTGACAGTGTGTCTCGCAGGGAGATACCTTAGGAGCGCAGCGCACTTATGCCTCCCTTGTCCAGAAACACGGATTTGCTGCACACTCCAAAAACACTGCTCTTTCCATGGTACTATGTAAGCTGCTGTCTGACGCCCGTTCTCTTCTGCCCACTCTTGCCCAGCTGGTTGTTGCAGCGTGCACGTGCCTTCCTGGCATTAAGAGCACAGTGAAAGCAATCGCAAAAGTCCAGCAGCTGCTGACTCCCAAACACAAGGCGCTTGTCTACGTTCTTGCTTCTCGACAACTCAACGCAGCCCTTCATTTCTGCAGCTGCCATCGAGTTTTCTGTATCTTGAGCCTTCTGGGACGAGCACCAATTTCCCAGGAGGGGCTGCATCAGGACGAAGTCAAAACCCAGGAAAGTTGTCTCGGAACACCTTCAATAAAGCATGCCAGCAGTGCATTGAAAAGGCAGGTAGCTTTAGCCACCGTCCTCTAGCAGTCGCAAGGCTGTGCACACAATGTCGTCTCCCTGCGGCAACGTTCTTCGCCCTCGTGCAAGCTACCGCTCTGTCCGGCTCCCGGAGCAGGAGAAGCGGCTGCTTCGCGCACACAGCAGCGGAGCGGCAGCCCTACGCTCCGAAGCGCTGCTTCAGCCGAAAGACGCCGGCCACCGGCGCTTCGCTTCGGACAGCTCCGGAGAGCCGTAGTGTGCGTCTACAACTACACTGCATCATAGCGAAAAGCTTTGGCAGTGTGTCTCGCAAGGAGATAGCTTAGGAGCGCAGCGCACTTATGCCTCCCTTGTCCAGAAACACGATTTTACTGCACACTCCAAAAACAGTACTCTTCCCAGGGCAATATGCCAGATGCTCTCTGATGCCCGTGCTCCCTTCCTACTCTTGCCCAGCTCGTTGTTTTAACGTGCAGATGCCGTCCTGGAATTCAGTGCACAGTGAAAGCAATCGCAAAAGTCCAGCAGCTGCTGACTCCCAAACACAAGGCGCTGGCTATGTTCTTGCTACTCGACGACTCAACGCAGCCCTTCATTTCTGCAGTTGCCATCGAGGTCTCTGCATGTCGGAGACTCAGAGGACGAGCACGAGTTTCCCACGAGGGGCTGCATCAGGAGGAATTCAAAAC
Source organism: Lonchura striata (assembly GCF_050655825.1). NCBI lineage: Eukaryota > Metazoa > Chordata > Aves > Passeriformes > Estrildidae > Lonchura > Lonchura striata. The sequence goes on along the minus strand of NC_140716.1, from coordinate 18,001,675 downwards.
TCAGGGAATTTGTCCTGGAACACCTTCCATAAGGATGCTAGAAGGGAATTGAAGAGGCAGGCGAGCGGCCACCACCGTCCTCTAGCAGTCCTTAGGGTGCGCGCAGAAGCCCGGTGCTCTGCGGCTTCGTTCTTCGCCCTCGTGCAAGCTACCGCTCTGTCCGGCTCCCGGAGCAGGAGAAGCGGCTGCTTCGCGCACACAACAGCGGAGCGGCAGCCCTACGCTCCGAAGCGCTGCTTCAGCCGAAAGACGCCGGCCACCGGCGGTTCGCTTCGGATAGCAGCCGAGAGCCGTAGTGTGCGTCTGCACTAAACTGCATCATAGCGAAAAGCTTTGGCAGTGTGACTCGCAGGGAGATAGCTTAGGAGCGCAGCGCACTTATGCCTCCCTTGTCCAGAAACACGGATTTGCTGCACACTCCAAAAACACTGCTCTTCCCAGGGCAATATATAAGCTGCTTTCTGATGGCCGTGATCCCTCCCTGCTCTTGCCCAGCTGGTTGTTGCAGCGTGCACATGCCGTCCTGGCATTCAGTGCACAGTGAAAGCAATCGCAAAAGTCCAGCAGCTGCTGACTCCCAAACACAAGGCGCTGGCTATGTTCTTGCTTCTCCACACTTCAACAGAGTCCTTCATTTCTGCAGCTGCCATCGAGTTTTCTGCATCTCGAGCCTTCTGGGACGAGCACCAATTTCCCAAGAGGGGCTGCATCAGGACGAAGTCAAAACCCAGGAAAGTTGTCTCGGAACACCTTCAATAAAGCATGCCAGCAGTGCATTGAAAAGGCAGGTAGCTTTAGCCACCGTCCTCTAGCAGTCGCAAGGCTGTGCACACAATGTCGTCTCCCTGCGGCAACGTTCTTCGCCCTCGTGCAAGCTACCGCTCTGTCCGGCTCCCGGAGCAGGAGAAGCGGCTGCTTCGCGCACACAACAGCGGAGCGGCAGCCCTACGCTCCGAAGCGCTGCTTCAGCCGAAAGACGCCGGCCACCGGCGCTTCGCTTCGGACAGCTCCGGAGAGCCGTAGTGTGCGTCTACAACTACACTGCATCATAGCGAAAAGCTTTGGCAGTGTGTCTCGCAAGGAGATAGCTTAGGAGCGCAGCGCACTTATGCCTCCCTTGTCCAGAAACACGATTTTACTGCACACTCCAAAAACAGTACTCTTCCCAGGGCAATATGCCAGATGCTCTCTGATGCCCGTGCTCCCTTCCTACTCTTGCCCAGCTCGTTGTTTTAACGTGCACATGCCGTCCTGGAATTCAGTGCACAGTGAAAGCAATCGCAAAAGTCCAGCAGCTGCTGACTCCCAAACACAAGGCGCTGGCTATGTTCTTGCTACTCGACGACTCAACGCAGCCCTTCATTTCTGCAGTTGCCATCGAGGTCTCTGCATGTCGGAGACTCAGAGGACGAGCACGAGTTTCCCACGAGGGGCTGCATCAGGAGGAATTCAAAACTCAGGGAATTTGTCCTGGAACACCTTCCATAAGGATGCTAGAAGGGAATTGAAGAGGCAGGCGAGCGGCCACCACCGTCCTCTAGCAGTCCTTAGGGTGCGCGCAGAAGCCCGGTGCTCTGCGGCTTCGTTCTTCGCCCTCGTGCAAGCTACCGCTCTGTCCGGCTCCCGGAGCAGGAGAAGCGGCTGCTTCGCGCACACAACAGCGGAGCGGCAGCCCTACGCTCCGAAGCGCTGCTTCAGCCGAAAGACGCCGGCCACCGGCGGTTCGCTTCGGATAGCAGCCGAGAGCCGTAGTGTGCGTCTGCACTAAACTGCATCATAGCGAAAAGCTTTGGCAGTGTGACTCGCAGGGAGATAGCTTAGGAGCGCAGCGCACTTATGCCTCCCTTGTCCAGAAACACGGATTTGCTGCACACTCCAAAAACACTGCTCTTCCCAGGGCAATATATAAGCTGCTTTCTGATGGCCGTGATCCCTCCCTGCTCTTGCCCAGCTGGTTGTTGCAGCGTGCACATGCCGTCCTGGCATTCAGTGCACAGTGAAAGCAATCGCAAAAGTCCAGCAGCTGCTGACTCCCAAACACAAGGCGCTGGCTATGTTCTTGCTTCTCCACACTTCAACAGAGTCCTTCATTTCTGCAGCTGCCATCGAGTTTTCTGCATCTCGAGCCTTCTGGGACGAGCACCAATTTCCCAAGAGGGGCTGCATCAGGACGAAGTCAAAACCCAGGAAAGTTGTCTCGGAACACCTTCAATAAAGCATGCCAGCAGTGCATTGAAAAGGCAGGTAGCTTTAGCCACCGTCCTCTAGCAGTCGCAAGGCTGTGCACACAATGTCGTCTCCCTGCGGCAACGTTCTTCGCCCTCGTGCAAGCTACCGCTCTGTCCGGCTCCCGGAGCAGGAGAAGCGGCTGCTTCGCGCACACAGCAGCGGAGCGGCAGCCCTACGCTCCGAAGCGCTGCTTCAGCCGAAAGACGCCGGCCACCGGCGCTTCGCTTCGGACAGCTCCGGAGAGCCGTAGTGTGCGTCTACAACTAGACTGCATCATAGCGAAAAGCTTTGGCAGTGTGTCTCGCAAGGAGATAGCTTAGGAGCGCAGCGCACTTATGCCTCCCTTGTCCAGAAACACGATTTTACTGCACACTCCAAAAACAGTACTCTTCCCAGGGCAATATGCCAGATGCTCTCTGATGCCCGTGCTCCCTTCCTACTCTTGCCCAGCTCGTTGTTTTAACGTGCACATGCCGTCCTGGAATTCAGTGCACAGTGAAAGCAATCGCAAAAGTCCAGCAGCTGCTGACTCCCAAACACAAGGCGCTGGCTATGTTCTTGCTACTCGACGACTCAACGCAGCCCTTCATTTCTGCAGTTGCCATCGAGGTCTCTGCATGTCGGAGACTCAGAGGACGAGCACGAGTTTCCCACGAGGGGCTGCATCAGGAGGAATTCAAAACTCAGGGAATTTGTCCTGGAACACCTTCCATAAGGATGCTAGAAGGGAATTGAAGAGGCAGGCGAGCGGCCACCACCGTCCTCTAGCAGTCCTTAGGGTGCGCGCAGAAGCCCGGTGCTCTGCGGCTTCGTTCTTCGCCCTCGTGCAAGCTACCGCTCTGTCCGGCTCCCGGAGCAGGAGAAGCGGCTGCTTCGCGCACACAACAGCGGAGCGGCAGCCCTACGCTCCGAAGCGCTGCTTCAGCCGAAAGACGCCGGCCACCGGCGGTTCGCTTCGGATAGCAGCCGAGAGCCGTAGTGTGCGTCTGCACTAAACTGCATCATAGCGAAAAGCTTTGGCAGTGTGACTCGCAGGGAGATAGCTTAGGAGCGCAGCGCACTTATGCCTCCCTTGTCCAGAAACACGGATTTGCTGCACACTCCAAAAACACTGCTCTTCCCAGGGCAATATATAAGCTGCTTTCTGATGGCCGTGATCCCTCCCTGCTCTTGCCCAGCTGGTTGTTGCAGCGTGCACATGCCGTCCTGGCATTCAGTGCACAGTGAAAGCAATCGCAAAAGTCCAGCAGCTGCTGACTCCCAAACACAAGGCGCTGGCTATGTTCTTGCTTCTCCACACTTCAACAGAGTCCTTCATTTCTGCAGCTGCCATCGAGTTTTCTGCATCTCGAGCCTTCTGGGACGAGCACCAATTTCCCAAGAGGGGCTGCATCAGGACGAAGTCAAAACCCAGGAAAGTTGTCTCGGAACACCTTCAATAAAGCATGCCAGCAGTGCATTGAAAAGGCAGGTAGCTTTAGCCACCGTCCTCTAGCAGTCGCAAGGCTGTGCACACAATGTCGTCTCCCTGCGGCAACGTTCTTCGCCCTCGTGCAAGCTACCGCTCTGTCCGGCTCCCGGAGCAGGAGAAGCGGCTGCTTCGCGCACACAACAGCGGAGCGGCAGCCCTACGCTCCGAAGCGCTGCTTCAGCCGAAAGACGCCGGCCACCGGCGCTTGGCTTCGGACAGCTCCGGAGAGCCGTAGTGTGCGTCTGCACTAGACTGCATCCTAGCGAAAAGCTTTGGCAGTGTGTCTCGCAGAGAGATAGCTTAGGAGCGCAGCGCACTTATGCCTCCCTTGTCCAGAAACACGATTTTACTGCACACTCCAAAAACAGTACTCTTCCCAGGGCAATATATAAGCTGCTTTCTGACGGCCGTGATCTTTCGATTACTCTTGCCCAGCTCGTTGTTTTAACGTGCACATGCCGTCCTGGCATTCAGTGCACAGTGAAAGCAATCGCAAAAGTCCAGCAGCTGCTGACTCCCAAACACAAGGCGCTGGCTATGTTCTTGCTTCTCCACACTTCAACAGAGTCCTTCATTTCTGCAGCTGCCATCGAGTTTTCTGCATCTCGAGCCTTCTGGGACGAGCACCAATTTCCCAAGAGGGGCTGCATCAGGACGAAGTCAAAACCCAGGAAGGTTGTCTCGGAACACCTTCAATAAAGCATGCCAGCAGTGCATTGAAAAGGCAGGTAGCTTTAGCCACCGTCCTCTAGCAGTCGCAAGGCTGTGCACACAATGTCGTCTCCCTGCGGCTTCGTTCTTCGCCCTCGTGCAAGCTAGCGCTCTGTCCGGCTCCCGGCGCAGGAGAAGCGGCTGCTTCGCGCACACAACAGCGGAGCGGCAGCCCTACGCTCCGAAGCGCTGCTTCAGCCGAAAGACGCCGGCCACCGGCGCTTGGCTTCGGACAGCTCCGGAGAGCCGTAGTGTGCGTCTACAACTAGACTGCATCATAGCGAAAAGCTTTGGCAGTGTGTCTCGCAAGGAGATAGCTTAGGAGCGCAGCGCACTTATGCCTCCCTTGTCCAGAAACACGATTTTACTGCACACTCCAAAAACAGTACTCTTCCCAGGGCAATATGCCAGATGCTCTCTGATGCCCGTGCTCCCTTCCTACTCTTGCCCAGCTCGTTGTTTTAACGTGCACATGCCGTCCTGGAATTCAGTGCACAGTGAAAGCAATCGCAAAAGTCCAGCAGCTGCTGACTCCCAAACACAAGGCGCTGGCTATGTTCTTGCTACTCGACGACTCAACGCAGCCCTTCATTTCTGCAGTTGCCATCGAGGTCTCTGCATGTCGGAGACTCAGAGGACGAGCACGAGTTTCCCACGAGGGGCTGCATCAGGAGGAATTCAAAACTCAGGGAATTTGTCCTGGAACACCTTCCATAAGGATGCTAGAAGGGAATTGAAGAGGCAGGCGAGCGGCCACCACCGTCCTCTAGCAGTCCTTAGGGTGCGCGCAGAAGCCCGGTGCTCTGCGGCTTCGTTCTTCGCCCTCGTGCAAGCTACCGCTCTGTCCGGCTCCCGGAGCAGGAGAAGCGGCTGCTTCGCGCACACAACAGCGGAGCGGCAGCCCTACGCTCCGAAGCGCTGCTTCAGCCGAAAGACGCCGGCCACCGGCGCTTGGCTTCGGACAGCTCCGGAGAGCCGTAGTGTGCGTCTGCACTAGACTGCATCATAGCGAAAAGCTTTGGCAGTGTGACTCGCAGGGAGATAGCTTAGGAGCGCAGCGCACTTATGCCTCCCTTGTCCAGAAACACGGATTTGCTGCACACTCCAAAAACACTGCTCTTCCCAGGGCAATATATAAGCTGCTTTCTGATGGCCGTGATCCCTCCCTGCTCTTGCCCAGCTGGTTGTTGCAGCGTGCACATGCCGTCCTGGCATTCAGTGCACAGTGAAAGCAATCGCAAAAGTCCAGCAGCTGCTGACTCCCAAACACAAGGCGCTGGCTATGTTCTTGCTTCTCCACACTTCAACAGAGTCCTTCATTTCTGCAGCTGCCATCGAGTTTTCTGCATCTCGAGCCTTCTGGGACGAGCACCAATTTCCCAAGAGGGGCTGCATCAGGACGAAGTCAAAACCCAGGAAAGTTGTCTCGGAACACCTTCAATAAAGCATGCCAGCAGTGCATTGAAAAGGCAGGTAGCTTTAGCCACCGTCCTCTAGCAGTCGCAAGGCTGTGCACACAATGTCGTCTCCCTGCGGCAACGTTCTTCGCCCTCGTGCAAGCTACCGCTCTGTCCGGCTCCCGGAGCAGGAGAAGCGGCTGCTTCGCGCACACAACAGCGGAGCGGCAGCCCTACGCTCCGAAGCGCTGCTTCAGCCGAAAGACGCCGGCCACCGGCGCTTGGCTTCGGACAGCTCCGGAGAGCCGTAGTGTGCGTCTGCACTAGACTGCATCATAGCGAAAAGCTTTGGCAGTGTGTCTCGCAGAGAGATAGCTTAGGAGCGCAGCGCACTTATGCCTCCCTTGTCCAGAAACACGGATTTGCTGCACACTCCAAAAACACTGCTCTTTCCATGGTACTATGTAAGCTGCTGTCTGACGCCCGTTCTCTTCTGCCCACTCTTGCCCAGCTGGGTTGTTGCAGCGTGCACGCGCCTTCCTGGCATTAAGAGCACAGTGAAAGCAATCGCAAAAGTCCAGCAGCTGCTGACTCCCAAACACAAGGCGCTGGCTATGTTCTTGCTTCTCCACACTTCAACAGAGTCCTTCATTTCTGCAGCTGCCATCAAGTTTTCTGCATCTCGAGCCTTCTGGGACGAGCACCAATTTCCCAAGAGGGGCTGCATCAGGACGAAGTCAAAACCCAGGAAAGTTGTCTCGGAACACCTTCAATAAAGCATGCCAGCAGTGCATTGAAAAGGCAGGTAGCTTTAGCCACCGTCCTCTAGCAGTCGCAAGGCTGTGCACACAATGTCGTCTCCCTGCGGCAACGTTCTTCGCCCTCGTGCAAGCTACCGCTCTGTCCGGCTCCCGGAGCAGGAGAAGCGGCTGCTTCGCGCACACAACAGCGGAGCGGCAGCCCTACGCTCCGAAGCGCTGCTTCAGCCGAAAGACGCCGGCCACCGGCGCTTCGCTTCGGACAGCTCCGGAGAGCCGTAGTGTGCGTCTGCACTAGACTGCATCATAGCGAAAAGCTTTGGCAGTGTGTCTCGCAGAGAGATAGCTTAGGAGCGCAGCGCACTTATGCCTCCCTTTTCCAGAAACACGATTTTACTGCACACTCCAAAAACAGTACTCTTCCCAGGGCAATATATAAGCTGCTTTCTGACGGCCGTGATCTTTCGATTACTCTTGCCCAGCTCGTTGTTTTAACGTGCACATGCCGTCCTGGCATTCAGTGCACAGTGAAAGCAATCGCAAAAGTCCAGCAGCTGCTGACTCCCAAACACAAGGCGCTGGCTATGTTCTTGCTTCTCGACAACTCAACGCAGCCCTTCATTTCTGCAGTTGCCATCGAGGTCTCTGCATGTCGGAGACTCAGAGGACGAGCACGAGTTTCCCACGAGGGGCTGCATCAGGAGGAATTCAAAACTCAGGGAATTTGCCCTGGAACACCTTCCATAAGGATGCTAGAAGGGAATTGAAGAGGCAGGCGAGCGGCCACCACCGTCCTCTAGCAGTCCTTAGGGTGTGCGCAAAAGCCCGATGCTCTTCGGCTTCGTTCTTCGCCCTCGTGCAAGCTACCGCTCTGTCCGGCTCCCGGAGCAGGAGAAGCGGCTGCTTCGCGCACACAACAGCGGAGCGGCAGCCCTACGCTCCGAAGCGCTGCTTCAGCCGAAAGACGCCGGCCACCGGCGCTTGGCTTCGGACAGCTCCGGAGAGCCGTAGTGTGCGTCTGCACTAGACTGCATCATAGCGAAAAGCTTTGGCAGTGTGACTCGCAGGGAGATAGCTTAGGAGCGCAGCGCACTTATGCCTCCCTTGTCCAGAAACACGGATTTGCTGCACACTCCAAAAACACTGCTCTTCCCAGGGCAATATATAAGCTGCTTTCTGATGGCCGTGATCCCTCCCTGCTCTTGCCCAGCTGGTTGTTGCAGCGTGCACATGCCGTCCTGGCATTCAGTGCACAGTGAAAGCAATCGCAAAAGTCCAGCAGCTGCTGACTCCCAAACACAAGGCGCTGGCTATGTTCTTGCTTCTCCACACTTCAACAGAGTCCTTCATTTCTGCAGCTGCCATCGAGTTTTCTGCATCTCGAGCCTTCTGGGACGAGCACCAATTTCCCAAGAGGGGCTGCATCAGGACGAAGTCAAAACCCAGGAAAGTTGTCTCGGAACACCTTCAATAAAGCATGCCAGCAGTGCATTGAAAAGGCAGGTAGCTTTAGCCACCGTCCTCTAGCAGTCGCAAGGCTGTGCACACAATGTCGTCTCCCTGCGGCAACGTTCTTCGCCCTCGTGCAAGCTACCGCTCTGTCCGGCTCCCGGAGCAGGAGAAGCGGCTGCTTCGCGCACACAACAGCGGAGCGGCAGCCCTACGCTCCGAAGCGCTGCTTCAGCCGAAAGACGCCGGCCACCGGCGCTTGGCTTCGGACAGCTCCGGAGAGCCGTAGTGTGCGTCTGCACTAGACTGCATCCTAGCGAAAAGCTTTGGCAGTGTGTCTCGCAGAGAGATAGCTTAGGAGCGCAGCGCACTTATGCCTCCCTTGTCCAGAAACACGATTTTACTGCACACTCCAAAAACAGTACTCTTCCCAGGGCAATATATAAGCTGCTTTCTGACGGCCGTGATCTTTCGATTACTCTTGCCCAGCTCGTTGTTTTAACGTGCACATGCCGTCCTGGCATTCAGTGCACAGTGAAAGCAATCGCAAAAGTCCAGCAGCTGCTGACTCCCAAACACAAGGCGCTGGCTATGTTCTTGCTTCTCCACACTTCAACAGAGTCCTTCATTTCTGCAGCTGCCATCGAGTTTTCTGCATCTCGAGCCTTCTGGGACGAGCACCAATTTCCCAAGAGGGGCTGCATCAGGACGAAGTCAAAACCCAGGAAGGTTGTCTCGGAACACCTTCAATAAAGCATGCCAGCAGTGCATTGAAAAGGCAGGTAGCTTTAGCCACCGTCCTCTAGCAGTCGCAAGGCTGTGCACACAATGTCGTCTCCCTGCGGCAACGTTCTTCGCCCTCGTGCAAGCTACCGCTCTGTCCGGCTCCCGGAGCAGGAGAAGCGGCTGCTTCGCGCACACAACAGCGGAGCGGCAGCCCTACGCTCCGAAGCGCTGCTTCAGCCGAAAGACGCCGGCCACCGGCGCTTGGCTTCGGACAGCTCCGGAGAGCCGTAGTGTGCGTCTACAACTAGACTGCATCATAGCGAAAAGCTTTGGCAGTGTGTCTCGCAAGGAGATAGCTTAGGAGCGCAGCGCACTTATGCCTCCCTTGTCCAGAAACACGATTTTACTGCACACTCCAAAAACAGTACTCTTCCCAGGGCAATATGCCAGATGCTCTCTGATGCCCGTGCTCCCTTCCTACTCTTGCCCAGCTCGTTGTTTTAACGTGCACATGCCGTCCTGGAATTCAGTGCACAGTGAAAGCAATCGCAAAAGTCCAGCAGCTGCTGACTCCCAAACACAAGGCGCTGGCTATGTTCTTGCTACTCGACGACTCAACGCAGCCCTTCATTTCTGCAGTTGCCATCGAGGTCTCTGCATGTCGGAGACTCAGAGGACGAGCACGAGTTTCCCAGGAGGGGCTGCATCAGGAGGAATTCAAAACTCAGGGAATTTGCCCTGGAACACCTTCCATAAGGATGCTAGAAGGGAATTGAAGAGGCAGGCGAGCGGCCACCACCGTCCTCTAGCAGTCCTTAGGGTGTGCGCAAAAGCCCGATGCTCTTCGGCTTCGTTCTTCGCCCCCGTACAAGCTACCGCTCTGTCCGGCTCCCGGAGCAGGAGAAGCGGCTGCTTCGCGCACACAACAGCGGAGCGGCAGCCCTACGCTCCGAAGCGCTGCTTCAGCCGAAAGACGCCGGCCACCGGCGCTTCGCTTCGGACAGCTCCGGAGAGCCGTAGTGTGCGTCTGCACTAGACTGCATCATAGCGAAAAGCTTTGACAGTGTGTCTCGCAGGGAGATAGCTTAGGAGCGCAGCGCACTTATGCCTCCCTTGTCCAGAAACACGGATTTGCTGCACACTCCAAAAACACTGCTCTTTCCATGGTACTATGTAAGCTGCTGTCTGACGCCCGTTCTCTTCTGCCCACTCTTGCCCAGCTGGTTGTTGCAGCGTGCACGTGCCTTCCTGGCATTAAGAGCACAGTGAAAGCAATCGCAAAAGTCCAGCAGCTGCTGACTCCCAAACACAAGGCGCTTGTCTACGTTCTTGCTTCTCGACAACTCAACGCAGCCCTTCATTTCTGCAGCTGCCATCGAGTTTTCTGTATCTTGAGCCTTCTGGGACGAGCACCAATTTCCCAGGAGGGGCTGCATCAGGACGAAGTCAAAACCCAGGAAAGTTGTCTCGGAACACCTTCAATAAAGCATGCCAGCAGTGCATTGAAAAGGCAGGTAGCTTTAGCCACCGTCCTCTAGCAGTCGCAAGGCTGTGCACACAATGTCGTCTCCCTGCGGCAACGTTCTTCGCCCTCGTGCAAGCTACCGCTCTGTCCGGCTCCCGGAGCAGGAGAAGCGGCTGCTTCGCGCACACAGCAGCGGAGCGGCAGCCCTACGCTCCGAAGCGCTGCTTCAGCCGAAAGACGCCGGCGACCGGCGCTTCGCTTCGGACAGCTCCGGAGAGCCGTAGTGTGCGTCTACAACTACACTGCATCATAGCGAAAAGCTTTGGCAGTGTGTCTCGCAAGGAGATAGCTTAGGAGCGCAGCGCACTTATGCCTCCCTTGTCCAGAAACACGATTTTACTGCACACTCCAAAAACAGTACTCTTCCCAGGGCAATATGCCAGATGCTCTCTGATGCCCGTGCTCCCTTCCTACTCTTGCCCAGCTCGTTGTTTTAACGTGCACATGCCGTCCTGGAATTCAGTGCACAGTGAAAGCAATCGCAAAAGTCCAGCAGCTGCTGACTCCCAAACACAAGGCGCTGGCTATGTTCTTGCTTCTCCACACTTCAACAGAGTCCTTCATTTCTGCAGCTGCCATCGAGTTTTCTGCATCTCGAGCCTTCTGGGACGAGCACCAATTTCCCAAGAGGGGCTGCATCAGGACGAAGTCAAAACCCAGGAAAGTTGTCTCGGAACACCTTCAATAAAGCATGCCAGCAGTGCATTGAAAAGGCAGGTAGCTTTAGCCACCGTCCTCTAGCAGTCGCAAGGCTGTGCACACAATGTCGTCTCCCTGCGGCTTCGTTCTTCGCCCTCGTGCAAGCTAGCGCTCTGTCCGGCTCCCGGCGCAGGAGAAGCGGCTGCTTCGCGCACACAACAGCGGAGCGGCAGCCCTACGCTCCGAAGCGCTGCTTCAGCCGAAAGACGCCGGCCACCGGCGCTTGGCTTCGGACAGCTCCGGAGAGCCGTAGTGTGCGTCTACAACTAGACTGCATCATAGCGAAAAGCTTTGGCAGTGTGTCTCGCAAGGAGATAGCTTAGGAGCGCAGCGCACTTATGCCTCCCTTGTCCAGAAACACGATTTTACTGCACACTCCAAAAACAGTACTCTTCCCAGGGCAATATGCCAGATGCTCTCTGATGCCCGTGCTCCCTTCCTACTCTTGCCCAGCTCGTTGTTTTAACGTGCACATGCCGTCCTGGAATTTAGTGCACAGTGAAAGCAATCGCAAAAGTCCAGCAGCTGCTGACTCCCAAACACAAGGCGCTGGCTATGTTCTTGCTACTCGACGACTCAACGCAGCCCTTCATTTCTGCAGTTGCCATCGAGGTCTCTGCATGTCGGAGACTCAGAGGACGAGCACGAGTTTCCCACGAGGGGCTGCATCAGGAGGAATTCAAAACTCAGGGAATTTGTCCTGGAACACCTTCCATAAGGATGCTAGAAGGGAATTGAAGAGGCAGGCGAGCGGCCACCACCGTCCTCTAGCAGTCCTTAGGGTGCGCGCAGAAGCCCGGTGCTCTGCGGCTTCGTTCTTCGCCCTCGTGCAAGCTACCGCTCTGTCCGGCTCCCGGAGCAGGAGAAGCGGCTGCTTCGCGCACACAACAGCGGAGCGGCAGCCCTACGCTCCGAAGCGCTGCTTCAGCCGAAAGACGCCGGCCACCGGCGCTTGGCTTCGGACAGCTCCGGAGAGCCGTAGTGTGCGTCTGCACTAGACTGCATCATAGCGAAAAGCTTTGGCAGTGTGACTCGCAGGGAGATAGCTTAGGAGCGCAGCGCACTTATGCCTCCCTTGTCCAGAAACACGGATTTGCTGCACACTCCAAAAACACTGCTCTTCCCAGGGCAATATATAAGCTGCTTTCTGATGGCCGTGATCCCTCCCTGCTCTTGCCCAGCTGGTTGTTGCAGCGTGCACATGCCGTCCTGGCATTCAGTGCACAGTGAAAGCAATCGCAAAAGTCCAGCAGCTGCTGACTCCCAAACACAAGGCGCTGGCTATGTTCTTGCTTCTCCACACTTCAACAGAGTCCTTCATTTCTGCAGCTGCCATCGAGTTTTCTGCATCTCGAGCCTTCTGGGACGAGCACCAATTTCCCAAGAGGGGCTGCATCAGGACGAAGTCAAAACCCAGGAAAGTTGTCTCGGAACACCTTCAATAAAGCATGCCAGCAGTGCATTGAAAAGGCAGGTAGCTTTAGCCACCGTCCTCTAGCAGTCGCAAGGCTGTGCACACAATGTCGTCTCCCTGCGGCAACGTTCTTCGCCCTCGTGCAAGCTACCGCTCTGTCCGGCTCCCGGAGCAGGAGAAGCGGCTGCTTCGCGCACACAACAGCGGAGCGGCAGCCCTACGCTCCGAAGCGCTGCTTCAGCCGAAAGACGCCGGCCACCGGCGCTTGGCTTCGGACAGCTCCGGAGAGCCGTAGTGTGCGTCTGCACTAGACTGCATCATAGCGAAAAGCTTTGGCAGTGTGTCTCGCAGAGAGATAGCTTAGGAGCGCAGCGCACTTATGCCTCCCTTGTCCAGAAACACGGATTTGCTGCACACTCCAAAAACACTGCTCTTTCCATGGTACTATGTAAGCTGCTGTCTGACGCCCGTTCTCTTCTGCCCACTCTTGCCCAGCTGGGTTGTTGCAGCGTGCACGCGCCTTCCTGGCATTAAGAGCACAGTGAAAGCAATCGCAAAAGTCCAGCAGCTGCTGACTCCCAAACACAAGGCGCTGGCTATGTTCTTGCTTCTCCACACTTCAACAGAGTCCTTCATTTCTGCAGCTGCCATCGAGTTTTCTGCATCTCGAGCCTTCTGGGACGAGCACCAATTTCCCAAGAGGGGCTGCATCAGGACGAAGTCAAAACCCAGGAAAGTTGTCTCGGAACACCTTCAATAAAGCATGCCAGCAGTGCATTGAAAAGGCAGGTAGCTTTAGCCACCGTCCTCTAGCAGTCGCAAGGCTGTGCACACAATGTCGTCTCCCTGCGGCAACGTTCTTCGCCCTCGTGCAAGCTACCGCTCTGTCCGGCTCCCGGAGCAGGAGAAGCGGCTGCTTCGCGCACACAACAGCGGAGCGGCAGCCCTACGCTCCGAAGCGCTGCTTCAGCCGAAAGACGCCGGCCACCGGCGCTTCGCTTCGGACAGCTCCGGAGAGCCGTAGTGTGCGTCTGCACTAGACTGCATCATAGCGAAAAGCTTTGGCAGTGTGTCTCGCAGAGAGATAGCTTAGGAGCGCAGCGCACTTATGCCTCCCTTTTCCAGAAACACGATTTTACTGCACACTCCAAAAACAGTACTCTTCCCAGGGCAATATATAAGCTGCTTTCTGACGGCCGTGATCTTTCGATTACTCTTGCCCAGCTCGTTGTTTTAACGTGCACATGCCGTCCTGGCATTCAGTGCACAGTGAAAGCAATCGCAAAAGTCCAGCAGCTGCTGACTCCCAAACACAAGGCGCTGGCTATGTTCTTGCTTCTCGACAACTCAACGCAGCCCTTCATTTCTGCAGTTGCCATCGAGGTCTCTGCATGTCGGAGACTCAGAGGACGAGCACGAGTTTCCCACGAGGGGCTGCATCAGGAGGAATTCAAAACTCAGGGAATTTGCCCTGGAACACCTTCCATAAGGATGCTAGAAGGGAATTGAAGAGGCAGGCGAGCGGCCACCACCGTCCTCTAGCAGTCCTTAGGGTGTGCGCAAAAGCCCGATGCTCTTCGGCTTCGTTCTTCGCCCCCGTACAAGCTACCGCTCTGTCCGGCTCCCGGAGCAGGAGAAGCGGCTGCTTCGCGCACACAACAGCGGAGCGGCAGCCCTACGCTCCGAAGCGCTGCTTCAGCCGAAAGACGCCGGCCACCGGCGCTTGGCTTCGGACAGCTCCGGAGAGCCGTAGTGTGCGTCTGCACTAGACTGCATCATAGCGAAAAGCTTTGACAGTGTGTCTCGCAGGGAGATAGCTTAGGAGCGCAGCGCACTTATGCCTCCCTTGTCCAGAAACACGGATTTGCTGCACACTCCAAAAACACTGCTCTTTCCATGGTACTATGTAAGCTGCTGTCTGACGCCCGTTCTCTTCTGCCCACTCTTGCCCAGCTGGTTGTTGCAGCGTGCACGTGCCTTCCTGGCGTTAAGAGCACAGTGAAAGCAATCGCAAAAGTCCAGCAGCTGCTGACTCCCAAACACAAGGCGCTTGTCTACGTTCTTGCTTCTCGACAACTCAACGCAGCCCTTCATTTCTGCAGCTGCCATCGAGTTTTCTGTATCTTGAGCCTTCTGGGACGAGCACCAATTTCCCAAGAGGGGCTGCATCAGGACGAAGTCAAAACCCAGGAAAGTTGTCTCGGAACACCTTCAATAAAGCATGCCAGCAGTGCATTGAAAAGGCAGGTAGCTTTAGCCACCGTCCTCTAGCAGTCGCAAGGCTGTGCACACAATGTCGTCTCCCTGCGGCTTCGTTCTTCGCCCTCGTGCAAGCTAGCGCTCTGTCCGGCTCCCGGCGCAGGAGAAGCGGCTGCTTCGCGCACACAACAGCGGAGCGGCAGCCCTACGCTCCGAAGCGCTGCTTCAGCCGAAAGACGCCGGCCACCGGCGCTTGGCTTCGGACAGCTCCGGAGAGCCGTAGTGTGCGTCTACAACTACACTGCATCATAGCGAAAAGCTTTGGCAGTGTGTCTCGCAAGGAGATAGCTTAGGAGCGCAGCGCACTTATGCCTCCCTTGTCCAGAAACACGATTTTACTGCACACTCCAAAAACAGTACTCTTCCCAGGGCAATATGCCAGATGCTCTCTGATGCCCGTGCTCCCTTCCTACTCTTGCCCAGCTCGTTGTTTTAACGTGCACATGCCGTCCTGGAATTCAGTGCACAGTGAAAGCAATCGCAAAAGTCCAGCAGCTGCTGACTCCCAAACACAAGGCGCTGGCTATGTTCTTGCTACTCGACGACTCAACGCAGCCCTTCATTTCTGCAGTTGCCATCGAGGTCTCTGCATGTCGGAGACTCAGAGGACGAGCACGAGTTTCCCACGAGCGGCTGCATCAGGAGGAATTCAAAACTCAGGGAATTTGTCCTGGAACACCTTCCATAAGGATGCTAGAAGGGAATTGAAGAGGCAGGCGAGCGGCCACCACCGTCCTCTAGCAGTCCTTAGGGTGCGCGCAGAAGCCCGGTGCTCTGCGGCTTCGTTCTTCGCCCTCGTGCAAGCTACCGCTCTGTCCGGCTCCCGGAGCAGGAGAAGCGGCTGCTTCGCGCACACAACAGCGGAGCGGCAGCCCTACGCTCCGAAGCGCTGCTTCAGCCGAAAGACGCCGGCCACCGGCGCTTGGCTTCGGACAGCTCCGGAGATCCGTAGTGTGCGTCTGCACTAGACTGCATCATAGCGAAAAGCTTTGGCAGTGTGACTCGCAGGGAGATAGCTTAGGAGCGCAGCGCACTTATGCCTCCCTTGTCCAGAAACACGGATTTGCTGCACACTCCAAAAACACTGCTCTTCCCAGGGCAATATATAAGCTGCTTTCTGATGGCCGTGATCCCTCCCTGCTCTTGCCCAGCTGGTTGTTGCAGCGTGCACATGCCGTCCTGGCATTCAGTGCACAGTGAAAGCAATCGCAAAAGTCCAGCAGCTGCTGACTCCCAAACACAAGGCGCTGGCTATGTTCTTGCTTCTCCACACTTCAACAGAGTCCTTCATTTCTGCAGCTGCCATCGAGTTTTCTGCATCTCGAGCCTTCTGGGACGAGCACCAATTTCCCAAGAGGGGCTGCATCAGGACGAAGTCAAAACCCAGGAAAGTTGTCTCGGAACACCTTCAATAAAGCATGCCAGCAGTGCATTGAAAAGGCAGGTAGCTTTAGCCACCGTCCTCTAGCAGTCGCAAGGCTGTGCACACAATGTCGTCTCCCTGCGGCAACGTTCTTCGCCCTCGTGCAAGCTACCGCTCTGTCCGGCTCCCGGAGCAGGAGAAGCGGCTGCTTCGCGCACACAACAGCGGAGCGGCAGCCCTACGCTCCGAAGCGCTGCTTCAGCCGAAAGACGCCGGCCACCGGCGCTTGGCTTCGGACAGCTCCGGAGAGCCGTAGTGTGCGTCTGCACTAGACTGCATCATAGCGAAAAGCTTTGGCAGTGTGTCTCGCAGAGAGATAGCTTAGGAGCGCAGCGCACTTATGCCTCCCTTGTCCAGAAACACGATTTTACTGCACACTCCAAAAACAGTACTCTTCCCAGGGCAATATATAAGCTGCTTTCTGACGGCCGTGATCTTTCGATTACTCTTGCCCAGCTCGTTGTTTTAACGTGCACATGCCGTCCTGGCATTCAGTGCACAGTGAAAGCAATCGCAAACGTCCAGCAGCTGCTGACTCCCAAACACAAGGCGCTGGCTATGTTCTTGCTTCTCCACACTTCAACAGAGTCCTTCATTTCTGCAGCTGCCATCGAGTTTTCTGCATCTCGAGCCTTCTGGGATGAGCACCAATTTCCCAAGAGGGGCTGCATCAGGACGAAGTCAAAACCCAGGAAGGTTGTCTCGGAACACCTTCAATAAAGCATGCCAGCAGTGCATTGAAAAGGCAGGTAGCTTTAGCCACCGTCCTCTAGCAGTCGCAAGGCTGTGCACACAATGTCGTCTCCCTGCGGCAACGTTCTTCGCCCTCGTGCAAGCTACCGCTCTGTCCGGCTCCCGGAGCAGGAGAAGCGGCTGCTTCGCGCACACAACAGCGGAGCGGCAGCCCTACGCTCCGAAGCGCTGCTTCAGCCGAAAGACGCCGGCCACCGGCGCTTGGCTTCGGACAGCTCCGGAGAGCCGTAGTGTGCGTCTACAACTAGACTGCATCATAGCGAAAAGCTTTGGCAGTGTGTCTCGCAGAGAGATAGCTTAGGAGCGCAGCGCACTTATGCCTCCCTTGTCCAGAAACACGATTTTACTGCACACTCCAAAAACAGTACTCTTCCCAGGGCAATATGCCAGATGCTCTCTGATGCCCGTGCTCCCTTCCTACTCTTGCCCAGCTCGTTGTTTTAACGTGCACATGCCGTCCTGGAATTCAGTGCACAGTGAAAGCAATCGCAAAAGTCCAGCAGCTGCTGACTCCCAAACACAAGGCGCTGGCTATGTTCTTGCTACTCGACGACTCAACGCAGCCCTTCATTTCTGCAGTTGCCATCGAGGTCTCTGCATGTCGGAGACTCAGAGGACGAGCACGAGTTTCCCACGAGGGGCTGCATCAGGAGGAATTCAAAACTCAGGGAATTTGCCCTGGAACACCTTCCATAAGGATGCTAGAAGGGAATTGAAGAGGCAGGCGAGCGGCCACCACCGTCCTCTAGCAGTCCTTAGGGTGTGCGCAAAAGCCCGATGCTCTTCGGCTTCGTTCTTCGCCCCCGTACAAGCTACCGCTCTGTCCGGCTCCCGGAGCAGGAGAAGCGGCTGCTTCGCGCACACAACAGCGGAGCGGCAGCCGTACTCTCCGAAGCGCTGCTTCAGCCGAAAGACGCCGGCCACCGGCGCTTGGCTTCGGACAGCTCCGGAGAGCCGTAGTGTGCGTCTGCACTAGACTGCATCATAGCGAAAAGCTTTGACAGTGTGTCTCGCAGGGAGATAGCTTAGGAGCGCAGCGCACTTATGCCTCCCTTGTCCAGAAACACGGATTTGCTGCACACTCCAAAAACACTGCTCTTTCCATGGTACTATGTAAGCTGCTGTCTGACGCCCGTTCTCTTCTGCCCACTCTTGCCCAGCTGGTTGTTGCAGCGTGCACGTGCCTTCCTGGCATTAAGAGCACAGTGAAAGCAATCGCAAAAGTCTAGCAGCTGCTGACTCCCAAACACAAGGCGCTTGTCTACGTTCTTGCTTCTCGACAACTCAACGCAGCCCTTCATTTCTGCAGCTGCCATCGAGTTTTCTGTATCTTGAGCCTTCTGGGACGAGCACCAATTTCCCAGGAGGGGCTGCATCAGGACGAAGTCAAAACCCAGGAAAGTTGTCTCGGAACACCTTCAATAAAGCATGCCAGCAGTGCATTGAAAAGGCAGGTAGCTTTAGCCACCGTCCTCTAGCAGTCGCGAAGCTGTGCACACAATGTCGTCTCCCTGCGGCAACGTTCTTCGCCCTCGTGCAAGCTACCGCTCTGTCCGGCTCCCGGAGCAGGAGAAGCGGCTGCTTCGCGCACACAGCAGCGGAGCGGCAGCCCTACGCTCCGAAGCGCTGCTTCAGCCGAAAGACGCCGGCCACCGGCGCTTCGCTTCGGACAGCTCCGGAGAGCCGTAGTGTGCGTCTACAACTAGACTGCATCATAGCGAAAAGCTTTGGCAGTGTGTCTCGCAAGGAGATAGCTTAGGAGCGCAGCGCACTTATGCCTCCCTTGTCCAGAAACACGATTTTACTGCACACTCCAAAAACAGTACTCTTCCCAGGGCAATATGCCAGATGCTCTCTGATGCCCGTGCTCCCTTCCTACTCTTGCCCAGCTCGTTGTTTTAACGTGCACATGCCGTCCTGGAATTCAGTGCACAGTGAAAGCAATCGCAAAAGTCCAGCAGCTGCTGACTCCCAAACACAAGGCGCTGGCTATGTTCTTGCTTCTCCACACTTCAACAGAGTCCTTCATTTCTGCAGCTGCCATCGAGTTTTCTGCATGTCGAGCCTTCTGGGACGAGCACCAATTTCCCAAGAGGGGCTGCATCAGGACGAAGTCAAAACCCAGGAAGGTTGTCTCGGAACACCTTCAATAAAGCATGCCAGCAGTGCATTGAAAAGGCAGGTAGCTTTAGCCACCGTCCTCTAGCAGTCGCAAGGCTGTGCACACAATGTCGTCTCCCTGCGGCAACGTTCTTCGCCCTCGTGCAAGCTACCGCTCTGTCCGGCTCCCGGAGCAGGAGAAGCGGCTGCTTCGCGCACACAACAGCGGAGCGGCAGCCCTACGCTCCGAAGCGCTGCTTCAGCCGAAAGACGCCGGCCACCGGCGCTTCGCTTCGGACAGCTCCGGAGAGCCGTAGTGTGCGTCTACAACTAGACTGCATCATAGCGAAAAGCTTTGGCAGTGTGTCTCGCAAGGAGATAGCTTAGGAGCGCAGCGCACTTATGCCTCCCTTGTCCAGAAACACGATTTTACTGCACACTCCAAAAACAGTACTCTTCCCAGGGCAATATGCCAGATGCTCTCTGATGCCCGTGCTCCCTTCCTACTCTTGCCCAGCTCGTTGTTTTAACGTGCACATGCCGTCCTGGCATTCAGTGCACAGTGAAAGCAATCGCAAAAGTCCAGCAGCTGCTGACTCCCAAACACAAGGCGCTGGCTATGTTCTTGCTACTCGACGACTCAACGCAGCCCTTCATTTCTGCAGTTGCCATCGAGGTCTCTGCATGTCGGAGACTCAGAGGACGAGCACGAGTTTCCCAGGAGGGGCTGCATCAGGAGGAATTCAAAACTCAGGGAATTTGCCCTGGAACACCTTCCATAAGGATGCTAGAAGGGAATTGAAGAGGCAGGCGAGCGGCCACCACCGTCCTCTAGCAGTCCTTAGGGTGTGCGCAAAAGCCCGGTGCTCTGCGGCTTCGTTCTTCGCCCCCGTACAAGCTACCGCTCTGTCCGGCTCCCGGAGCAGGAGAAGCGGCTGCTTCGCGCACACAACAGCGGAGCGGCAGCCCTACGCTCCGAAGCGCTGCTTCAGCCGAAAGACGCCGGCCACCGGCGCTTGGCTTCGGACAGCTCCGGAGATCCGTAGTGTGCGTCTGCACTAGACTGCATCATAGCGAAAAGCTTTGGCAGTGTGACTCGCAGGGAGATAGCTTAGGAGCGCAGCGCACTTATGCCTCCCTTGTCCAGAAACACGGATTTGCTGCACACTCCAAAAACACTGCTCTTCCCAGGGCAATATATAAGCTGCTTTCTGATGGCCGTGATCCCTCCCTGCTCTTGCCCAGCTGGTTGTTGCAGCGTGCACATGCCGTCCTGGCATTCAGTGCACAGTGAAAGCAATCGCAAAAGTCCAGCAGCTGCTGACTCCCAAACACAAGGCGCTTGTCTACGTTCTTGCTTCTCGACAACTCAACGCAGCCCTTCATTTCTGCAGCTGCCATCGAGTTTTCTGCATCTCGAGCCTTCTGGGACGAGCACCAATTTCCCAAGAGGGGCTGCATCAGGACGAAGTCAAAACCCAGGAAAGTTGTCTCGGAACACCTTCAATAAAGCATGCCAGCAGTGCATTGAAAAGGCAGGTAGCTTTAGCCACCGTCCTCTAGCAGTCGCAAGGCTGTGCACACAATGTCGTCTCCCTGCGGCAACGTTCTTCGCCCTCGTGCAAGCTACCGCTCTGTCCGGCTCCCGGAGCAGGAGAAGCGGCTGCTTCGCGCACACAACAGCGGAGCGGCAGCCCTACGCTCCGAAGCGCTGCTTCAGCCGAAAGACGCCGGCCACCGGCGCTTGGCTTCGGACAGCTCCGGAGAGCCGTAGTGTGCATCTGCACTAGACTGCATCATAGCGAAAAGCTTTGGCAGTGTGTCTCGCAGAGAGATAGCTTAGGAGCGCAGCGCACTTATGCCTCCCTTGTCCAGAAACACGATTTTACTGCACACTCCAAAAACAGTACTCTTCCCAGGGCAATATATAAGCTGCTTTCTGACGGCCGTGATCTTTCGATTACTCTTGCCCAGCTCGTTGTTTTAACGTGCACATGCCGTCCTGGCATTCAGTGCACAGTGAAAGCAATCGCAAAAGTCCAGCAGCTGCTGACTCCCAAACACAAGGCGCTGGCTATGTTCTTGCTACTCGACGACTCAACGCAGCCCTTCATTTCTGCAGTTGCCATCGAGGTCTCTGCATGTCGGAGACTCAGAGGACGAGCACGAGTTTCCCACGAGCGGCTGCATCAGGAGGAATTCAAAACTCAGGGAATTTGTCCTGGAACACCTTCCATAAGGATGCTAGAAGGGAATTGAAGAGGCAGGCGAGCGGCCACCACCGTCCTCTAGCAGTCCTTAGGGTGCGCGCAGAAGCCCGGTGCTCTGCGGCTTCGTTCTTCGCCCTCGTGCAAGCTACCGCTCTGTCCGGCTCCCGGAGCAGGAGAAGCGGCTGCTTCGCGCACACAACAGCGGAGCGGCAGCCCTACGCTCCGAAGCGCTGCTTCAGCCGAAAGACGCCGGCCACCGGCGCTTGGCTTCGGACAGCTCCGGAGATCCGTAGTGTGCGTCTGCACTAGACTGCATCATAGCGAAAAGCTTTGGCAGTGTGACTCGCAGGGAGATAGCTTAGGAGCGCAGCGCACTTATGCCTCCCTTGTCCAGAAACACGGATTTGCTGCACACTCCAAAAACACTGCTCTTCCCAGGGCAATATATAAGCTGCTTTCTGATGGCCGTGATCCCTCCCTGCTCTTGCCCAGCTGGTTGTTGCAGCGTGCACATGCCGTCCTGGCATTCAGTGCACAGTGAAAGCAATCGCAAAAGTCCAGCAGCTGCTGACTCCCAAACACAAGGCGCTTGTCTACGTTCTTGCTTCTCGACAACTCAACGCAGCCCTTCATTTCTGCAGCTGCCATCGAGTTTTCTGCATCTCGAGCCTTCTGGGACGAGCACCAATTTCCCAAGAGGGGCTGCATCAGGACGAAGTCAAAACCCAGGAAAGTTGTCTCGGAACACCTTCAATAAAGCATGCCAGCAGTGCATTGAAAAGGCAGGTAGCTTTAGCCACCGTCCTCTAGCAGTCGCAAGGCTGTGCACACAATGTCGTCTCCCTGCGGCAACGTTCTTCGCCCTCGTGCAAGCTACCGCTCTGTCCGGCTCCCGGAGCAGGAGAAGCGGCTGCTTCGCGCACACAACAGCGGAGCGGCAGCCCTACGCTCCGAAGCGCTGCTTCAGCCGAAAGACGCCGGCCACCGGCGCTTGGCTTCGGACAGCTCCGGAGAGCCGTAGTGTGCGTCTGCACTAGACTGCATCATAGCGAAAAGCTTTGGCAGTGTGTCTCGCAGAGAGATAGCTTAGGAGCGCAGCGCACTTATGCCTCCCTTGTCCAGAAACACGATTTTACTGCACACTCCAAAAACAGTACTCTTCCCAGGGCAATATATAAGCTGCTTTCTGACGGCCGTGATCTTTCGATTACTCTTGCCCAGCTCGTTGTTTTAACGTGCACATGCCGTCCTGGCATTCAGTGCACAGTGAAAGCAATCGCAAAAGTCCAGCAGCTGCTGACTCCCAAACACAAGGCGCTGGCTATGTTCTTGCTTCTCGACAACTCAACGCAGCCCTTCATTTCTGCAGTTGCCATCGAGGTCTCTGCATGTCGGAGACTCAGAGGACGAGCACGAGTTTCCCACGAGGGGCTGCATCAGGAGGAATTCAAAACTCAGGGAATTTGTCCTGGAACACCTTCCATAAGGATGCTAGAAGGGAATTGAAGAGGCAGGCGAGCGGCCACCACCGTCCTCTAGCAGTCCTTAGGGTGTGCGCAAAAGCCCGATGCTCTTCGGCTTCGTTCTTCGCCCCCGTACAAGCTACCGCTCTGTCCGGCTCACGGAGCAGGAGAAGCGGCTGCTTCGCGCACACAGCAGCGGAGCGGCAGCCCTACGCTCCGAAGCGCTGCTTCAGCCGAAAGACGCCGGCCACCGGCGCTTCGCTTCGGACAGCTCCGGAGAGCCGTAGTGTGCGTCTACAACTAGACTGCATCATAGCGAAAAGCTTTGGCAGTGTGTCTCGCAGGGAGATAGCTTAGGAGCGCAGCGCACTTATGCCTCCCTTGTCCAGAAACACGATTTTACTGCACACTCCAAAAACAGTACTCTTCCCAGGGCAATATGCCAGATGCTCTCTGATGCCCGTGCTCCCTTCCTACTCTTGCCCAGCTCGTTGTTTTAACGTGCACATGCCGTCCTGGAATTCAGTGCACAGTGAAAGCAATCGCAAAAGTCCAGCAGCTGCTGACTCCCAAACACAAGGCGCTGGCTATGTTCTTGCTTCTCGACAACTCAACGCAGCCCTTCATTTCTGCAGTTGCCATCGAGGTCTCTGCATGTCGGAGACTCAGAGGACGAGCACGAGTTTCCCACGAGGGGCTGCATCAGGAGGAATTCAAAACTCAGGGAAATTGTCCTGGAACACCTTCCATAAGGATGCTAGAAGGGAATTGAAGAGGCAGGCGAGCGGCCACCACCGTCCTCTAGCAGTCCTTAGGGTGCGCGCAGAAGCCCGGTGCTCTGCGGCTTCGTTCTTCGCCCTCGTGCAAGCTACCGCTCTGTCCGGCTCCCGGAGCAGGAGAAGCGGCTGCTTCGCGCACACAACAGCGGAGCGGCAGCCGTACTCTCCGAAGCGCTGCTTCAGCCGAAAGACGCCGGCGACCGGCGGTTCGCTTCGGATAGCAGCCGAGAGCCGTAGTGTGCGTCTGCACTAAACTGCATCATAGCGAAAAGCTTTGGCAGTGTGACTCGCAGGGAGATAGCTTAGGAGCGCAGCGCACTTATGCCTCCCTTGTCCAGAAACACGGATTTGCTGCACACTCCAAAAACACTGCTCTTCCCAGGGCAATATATAAGCTGCTTTCTGATGGCCGTGATCCCTCCCTGCTCTTGCCCAGCTGGTTGTTGCAGCGTGCACATGCCGTCCTGGCATTCAGTGCACAGTGAAAGCAATCGCAAAAGTCCAGCAGCTGCTGACTCCCAAACACAAGGCGCTGGCTATGTTCTTGCTTCTCCACACTTCAACAGAGTCCTTCATTTCTGCAGCTGCCATCGAGTTTTCTGCATCTCGAGCCTTCTGGGACGAGCACCAATTTCCCAAGAGGGGCTGCATCAGGACGAAGTCAAAACCCAGGAAAGTTGTCTCGGAACACCTTCAATAAAGCATGCCAGCAGTGCATTGAAAAGGCAGGTAGCTTTAGCCACCGTCCTCTAGCAGTCGCGAAGCTGTGCACACAATGTCGTCTCCCTGCGGCAACGTTCTTCGCCCTCGTGCAAGCTACCGCTCTGTCCGGCTCCCGGAGCAGGAGAAGCGGCTGCTTCGCGCACACAACAGCGGAGCGGCAGCCCTACGCTCCGAAGCGCTGCTTCAGCCGAAAGACGCCGGCCACCGGCGCTTGGCTTCGGACAGCTCCGGAGAGCCGTAGTGTGCGTCTGCACTAGACTGCATCATAGCGAAAAGCTTTGGCAGTGTGTCTCGCAGAGAGATAGCTTAGGAGCGCAGCGCACTTATGCCTCCCTTGTCCAGAAACACGATTTTACTGCACACTCCAAAAACAGTACTCTTCCCAGGGCAATATATAAGCTGCTTTCTGACGGCCGTGATCTTTCGATTACTCTTGCCCAGCTCGTTGTTTTAACGTGCACATGCCGTCCTGGCATTCAGTGCACAGTGAAAGCAATCGCAAAAGTCCAGCAGCTGCTGACTCCCAAACACAAGGCGCTGGCTATGTTCTTGCTTCTCGACGACTCAACGCAGCCCTTCATTTCTGCAGTTGCCATCGAGGTCTCTGCATGTCGGAGACTCAGAGGACGAGCACGAGTTTCCCACGAGGGGCTGCATCAGGAGGAATTCAAAACTCAGGAAAATTGTCTTTGAACACCTTCCATAGGATGCTAGAAGGGAATTGAAGAGGCAGGCGAGCGGCCACCACCGTCCTCTAGCAGTCCTTAGGGTGTGCGCAAAAGCCCGATGCTCTTCGGCTTCGTTCTTCGCCCCCGTACAAGCTACCGCTCTGTCCGGCTCCCGGAGCAGGAGAAGCGGCTGCTTCGCGCACACAACAGCGGAGCGGCAGCCGTACTCTCCGAAGCGCTGCTTCAGCCGAAAGACGCCGGCGACCGGCGGTTCGCTTCGGATAGCAGCCGAGAGCCGTAGTGTGCGTCTGCACTAAACTGCATCATAGCGAAAAGCTTTGGCAGTGCGACTCGCAGGGAGATAGCTTAGGAGCGCAGCGCACTTATGCCTCCCTTGTCCAGAAACACGGATTTGCTGCACACTCCAAAAACACTGCTCTTCCCAGGGCAATATATAAGCTGCTTTCTGATGGCCGTGATCCCTCCCTGCTCTTGCCCAGCTGGTTGTTGCAGCGTGCACATGCCGTCCTGGAATTCAGTGCACAGTGAAAGCAATCGCAAAAGTCCAGCAGCTGCTGACTCCCAAACACAAGGCGCTGGCTATGTTCTTGCTTCTCCACACTTCAACAGAGTCCTTCATTTCTGCAGCTGCCATCGAGTTTTCTGCATCTCGAGCCTTCTGGGACGAGCACCAATTTCCCAAGAGGGGCTGCATCAGGACGAAGTCAAAACCCAGGAAAGTTGTCTCGGAATACCTTCAATAAAGCATGCCAGCAGTGCATTGAAAAGGCAGGTAGCTTTAGCCACCGTCCTCTAGCAGTCGCAAGGCTGTGCACACAATGTCCTCTCCCTGCGGCAACGTTCTTCGCCCTCGTGCAAGCTACCGCTCTGTCCGGCTCCCGGAGCAGGAGAAGCGGCTGCTTCGCGCACACAACAGCGGAGCGGCAGCCCTACGCTCCGAAGCGCTGCTTCAGCCGAAAGACGCCGGCCACCGGCGCTTCGCTTCGGACAGCTCCGGAGAGCCGTAGTGTGCGTCTACAACTAGACTGCATCATAGCGAAAAGCTTTGGCAGTGTGTCTCGCAAGGAGATAGCTTAGGAGCGCAGCGCACTTATGCCTCCCTTGTCCAGAAACACGATTTTACTGCACACTCCAAAAACAGTACTCTTCCCAGGGCAATATGCCAGATGCTCTCTGATGCCCGTGCTCCCTTCCTACTCTTGCCCAGCTCGTTGTTTTAACGTGCACATGCCGTCCTGGAATTCAGTGCACAGTGAAAGCAATCGCAAAAGTCCAGCAGCTGCTGACTCCCAAACACAAGGCGCTGGCTATGTTCTTGCTACTCGACGACTCAACGCAGCCCTTCATTTCTGCAGTTGCCATCGAGGTCTCTGCATGTCGGAGACTCAGAGGACGAGCACGAGTTTCCCACGAGGGGCTGCATCAGGAGGAATTCAAAACTCAGGGAATTTGTCCTGGAACACCTTCCATAAGGATGCTAGAAGGGAATTGAAGAGGCAGGCGAGCGGCCACCACCGTCCTCTAGCAGTCCTTAGGGTGCGCGCAGAAGCCCGGTGCTCTGCGGCTTCGTTCTTCGCCCTCGTGCAAGCTACCGCTCTGTCCGGCTCCCGGAGCAGGAGAAGCGGCTGCTTCGCGCACACAACAGCGGAGCGGCAGCCCTACGCTCCGAAGCGCTGCTTCAGCCGAAAGACGCCGGCCACCGGCGGTTCGCTTCGGATAGCAGCCGAGAGCCGTAGTGTGCGTCTGCACTAGACTGCATCATAGCGAAAAGCTTTGGCAGTGTGACTCGCAAGGAGATAGCTTAGGAGCGCAGCGCACTTATGCCTCCCTTGTCCAGAAACACGGATTTGCTGCACACTCCAAAAACACTGCTCTTCCCAGGGCAATATATAAGCTGCTTTCTGATGGCCGTGATCCCTCCCTGCTCTTGCCCAGCTGGTTGTTGCAGCGTGCACATGCCGTCCTGGCATTCAGTGCACAGTGAAAGCAATCGCAAAAGTCCAGCAGCTGCTGACTCCCAAACACAAGGCGCTGGCTATGTTCTTGCTTCTCCACACTTCAACAGAGTCCTTCATTTCTGCAGCTGCCATCGAGTTTTCTGCATCTCGAGCCTTCTGGGACGAGCACCAATTTCCCAAGAGGGGCTGCATCAGGACGAAGTCAAAACCCAGGAAAGTTGTCTCGGAACACCTTCAATAAAGCATGCCAGCAGTGCATTGAAAAGGCAGGTAGCTTTAGCCACCGTCCTCTAGCAGTCGCAAGGCTGTGCACACAATGTCGTCTCCCTGCGGCAACGTTCTTCGCCCTCGTGCAAGCTACCGCTCTGTCCGGCTCCCGGAGCAGGAGAAGCGGCTGCTTCGCGCACACAACAGCGGAGCGGCAGCCCTACGCTCCGAAGCGCTGCTTCAGCCGAAAGACGCCGGCCACCGGCGCTTGGCTTCGGACAGCTCCGGAGAGCCGTAGTGTGCGTCTGCACTAGACTGCATCCTAGCGAAAAGCTTTGGCAGTGTGTCTCGCAGAGAGATAGCTTAGGAGCGCAGCGCACTTATGCCTCCCTTGTCCAGAAACACGATTTTACTGCACACTCCAAAAACAGTACTCTTCCCAGGGCAATATATAAGCTGCTTTCTGACGGATGTGATCTTTCGATTACTCTTGCCCAGCTCGTTGTTTTAACGTGCACATGCCGTCCTGGCATTCAGTGCACAGTGAAAGCAATCGCAAAAGTCCAGCAGCTGCTGACTCCCAAACACAAGGCGCTGGCTATGTTCTTGCTTCTCCACACTTCAACAGAGTCCTTCATTTCTGCAGCTGCCATCGAGTTTTCTGCATCTCGAGCCTTCTGGGACGAGCACCAATTTCCCAAGAGGGGCTGCATCAGGACGAAGTCAAAACCCAGGAAGGTTGTCTCGGAACACCTTCAATAAAGCATGCCAGCAGTGCATTGAAAAGGCAGGTAGCTTTAGCCACCGTCCTCTAGCAGTCGCAAGGCTGTGCACACAATGTCGTCTCCCTGCGGCAACGTTCTTCGCCCTCGTGCAAGCTACCGCTCTGTCCGGCTCCTGGAGCAGGAGAAGCGGCTGCTTCGCGCACACAACAGCGGAGCGGCAGCCCTACGCTCCGAAGCGCTGCTTCAGCCGAAAGACGCCGGCCACCGGCGCTTCGCTTCGGACAGCTCCGGAGAGCCGTAGTGTGCGTCTACAACTAGACTGCATCATAGCGAAAAGCTTTGGCAGTGTGTCTCGCAAGGAGATAGCTTAGGAGCGCAGCGCACTTATGCCTCCCTTGTCCAGAAACACGATTTTACTGCACACTCCAAAAACAGTACTCTTCCCAGGGCAATATGCCAGATGCTCTCTGATGCCCGTGCTCCCTTCCTACTCTTGCCCAGCTCGTTGTTTTAACGTGCACATGCCGTCCTGGAATTCAGTGCACAGTGAAAGCAATCGCAAAAGTCCAGCAGCTGCTGACTCCCAAACACAAGGCGCTGGCTATGTTCTTGCTACTCGACGACTCAACGCAGCCCTTCATTTCTGCAGTTGCCATCGAGGTCTCTGCATGTCGGAGACTCAGAGGACGAGCACGAGTTTCCCACGAGGGGCTGCATCAGGAGGAATTCAAAACTCAGGGAATTTGCCCTGGAACACCTTCCATAAGGATGCTAGAAGGGAATTGAAGAGGCAGGCGAGCGGCCACCACCGTCCTCTAGCAGTCCTTAGGGTGTGCGCAAAAGCCCGATGCTCTTCGGCTTCGTTCTTCGCCCCCGTACAAGCTACCGCTCTGTCCGGCTCCCGGAGCAGGAGAAGCGGCTGCTTCGCGCACACAACAGCGGAGCGGCAGCCCTACGCTCCGAAGCGCTGCTTCAGCCGAAAGACGCCGGCCACCGGCGCTTGGCTTCGGACAGCTCCGGAGAGCCGTAGTGTGCGTCTGCACTAGACTGCATGATAGCGATAAGCTTTGGCAGTGTGTCTCGCAGGGAGATAGCTTAGGAGCGCAGCGCACTTATGCCTCCCTTGTCCAGAAACACGGATTTGCTGCACACTCCAAAAACACTGCTCTTTCCATGGTACTATGTAAGCTGCTGTCTGACGCCCGTTCTCTTCTGCCCACTCTTGCCCAGCTGGTTGTTGCAGCGTGCACGTGCCTTCCTGGCATTAAGAGCACAGTGAAAGCAATCGCAAAAGTCCAGCAGCTGCTGACTCCCAAACACAAGGCGCTTGTCTACGTTCTTGCTTCTCGACAACTCAACGCAGCCCTTCATTTCTGCAGCTGCCATCGAGTTTTCTGTATCTTGAGCCTTCTGGGACGAGCACCAATTTCCCAGGAGGGGCTGCATCAGGACGAAGTCAAAACCCAGGAAAGTTGTCTCGGAACACCTTCAATAAAGCATGCCAGCAGTGCATTGAAAAGGCAGGTAGCTTTAGCCACCGTCCTCTAGCAGTCGCGAAGCTGTGCACACAATGTCGTCTCCCTGCGGCAACGTTCTTCGCCCTCGTGCAAGCTACCGCTCTGTCCGGTTCCCGGAGCAGGAGAAGCGGCTGCTTCGCGCACACAACAGCGGAGCGGCAGCCCTACGCTCCGAAGCGCTGCTTCAGCCGAAAGACGCCGGCCACCGGCGCTTCGCTTCGGACAGCTCCGGAGAGCCGTAGTGTGCGTCTACAACTACACTGCATCATAGCGAAAAGCTTTGGCAGTGTGTCTCGCAAGGAGATAGCTTAGGAGCGCAGCGCACTTATGCCTCCCTTGTCCAGAAACACGATTTTACTGCACACTCCAAAAACAGTACTCTTCCCAGGGCAATATGCCAGATGCTCTCTGATGCCCGTGCTCCCTTCCTACTCTTGCCCAGCTCGTTGTTTTAACGTGCACATGCCGTCCTGGAATTCAGTGCACAGTGAAAGCAATCGCAAAAGTCCAGCAGCTGCTGACTCCCAAACACAAGGCGCTGGCTATGTTCTTGCTACTCGACGACTCAACGCAGCCCTTCATTTCTGCAGTTGCCATCGAGGTCTCTGCATGTCGGAGACTCAGAGGACGAGCACGAGTTTCCCACGAGGGGCTGCATCAGGAGGAATTCAAAACTCAGGGAATTTGTCCTGGAACACCTTCCATAAGGATGCTAGAAGGGAATTGAAGAGGCAGGCGAGCGGCCACCACCGTCCTCTAGCAGTCCTTAGGGTGCGCGCAGAAGCCCGGTGCTCTGCGGCTTCGTTCTTCGCCCTCGTGCAAGCTACCGCTCTGTCCGGCTCCCGGAGCAGGAGAAGCGGCTGCTTCGCGCACACAACAGCGGAGCGGCAGCCCTACGCTCCGAAGCGCTGCTTCAGCCGAAAGACGCCGGCCACCGGCGCTTCGCTTCGGATAGCAGCCGAGAGCCGTAGTGTGCGTCTGCACTAAACTGCATCATAGCGAAAAGCTTTGGCAGTGTGACTCGCAGGGAGATAGCTTAGGAGCGCAGCGCACTTATGCCTCCCTTGTCCAGAAACACGGATTTGCTGCACACTCCAAAAACACTGCTCTTCCCAGGGCAATATATAAGCTGCTTTCTGATGGCCGTGATCCCTCCCTGCTCTTGCCCAGCTGGTTGTTGCAGCGTGCACATGCCGTCCTGGCATTCAGTGCACAGTGAAAGCAATCGCAAAAGTCCAGCAGCTGCTGACTCCCAAACACAAGGCGCTGGCTATGTTCTTGCTTCTCCACACTTCAACAGAGTCCTTCATTTCTGCAGCTGCCATCGAGTTTTCTGCATCTCGAGCCTTCTGGGACGAGCACCAATTTCCCAAGAGGGGCTGCATCAGGACGAAGTCAAAACCCAGGAAAGTTGTCTCGGAACACCTTCAATAAAGCATGCCAGCAGTGCATTGAAAAGGCAGGTAGCTTTAGCCACCGTCCTCTAGCAGTCGCAAGGCTGTGCACACAATGTCGTCTCCCTGCGGCAACGTTCTTCGCCCTCGTGCAAGCTACCGCTCTGTCCGGCTCCCGGAGCAGGAGAAGCGGCTGCTTCGCGCACACAGCAGCGGAGCGGCAGCCCTACGCTCCGAAGCGCTGCTTCAGCCGAAAGACGCCGGCCACCGGCGCTTCGCTTCGGACAGCTCCGGAGAGCCGTAGTGTGCGTCTACAACTAGACTGCATCATAGCGAAAAGCTTTGGCAGTGTGTCTCGCAAGGAGATAGCTTAGGAGCGCAGCGCACTTATGCCTCCCTTGTCCAGAAACACGATTTTACTGCACACTCCAAAAACAGTACTCTTCCCAGGGCAATATGCCAGATGCTCTCTGATGCCCGTGCTCCCTTCCTACTCTTGCCCAGCTCGTTGTTTTAACGTGCACATGCCGTCCTGGAATTCAGTGCACAGTGAAAGCAATCGCAAAAGTCCAGCAGCTGCTGACTCCCAAACACAAGGCGCTGGCTATGTTCTTGCTACTCGACGACTCAACGCAGCCCTTCATTTCTGCAGTTGCCATCGAGGTCTCTGCATGTCGGAGACTCAGAGGACGAGCACGAGTTTCCCACGAGGGGCTGCATCAGGAGGAATTCAAAACTCAGGGAATTTGTCCTGGAACACCTTCCATAAGGATGCTAGAAGGGAATTGAAGAGGCAGGCGAGCGGCCACCACCGTCCTCTAGCAGTCCTTAGGGTGCGCGCAGAAGCCCGGTGCTCTGCGGCTTCGTTCTTCGCCCTCGTGCAAGCTACCGCTCTGTCCGGCTCCCGGAGCAGGAGAAGCGGCTGCTTCGCGCACACAACAGCGGAGCGGCAGCCCTACGCTCCGAAGCGCTGCTTCAGCCGAAAGACGCCGGCCACCGGCGCTTGGCTTCGGACAGCTCCGGAGAGCCGTAGTGTGCGTCTGCACTAGACTGCATCCTAGCGAAAAGCTTTGGCAGTGTGTCTCGCAGAGAGATAGCTTAGGAGCGCAGCGCACTTATGCCTCCCTTGTCCAGAAACACGATTTTACTGCACACTCCAAAAACAGTACTCTTCCCAGGGCAATATATAAGCTGCTTTCTGACGGCCGTGATCTTTCGATTACTCTTGCCCAGCTCGTTGTTTTAACGTGCACATGCCGTCCTGGCATTCAGTGCACAGTGAAAGCAATCGCAAAAGTCCAGCAGCTGCTGACTCCCAAACACAAGGCGCTGGCTATGTTCTTGCTTCTCCACACTTCAACAGAGTCCTTCATTTCTGCAGCTGCCATCGAGTTTTCTGCATCTCGAGCCTTCTGGGACGAGCACCAATTTCCCAAGAGGGGCTGCATCAGGACGAAGTCAAAACCCAGGAAGGTTGTCTCGGAACACCTTCAATAAAGCATGCCAGCAGTGCATTGAAAAGGCAGGTAGCTTTAGCCACCGTCCTCTAGCAGTCGCAAGGCTGTGCACACAATGTCGTCTCCCTGCGGCTTCGTTCTTCGCCCTCGTGCAAGCTAGCGCTCTGTCCGGCTCCCGGCGCAGGAGAAGCGGCTGCTTCGCGCACACAACAGCGGAGCGGCAGCCCTACGCTCCGAAGCGCTGCTTCAGCCGAAAGACGCCGGCCACCGGCGCTTGGCTTCGGACAGCTCCGGAGAGCCGTAGTGTGCGTCTACAACTAGACTGCATCATAGCGAAAAGCTTTGGCAGTGTGTCTCGCAAGGAGATAGCTTAGGAGCGCAGCGCACTTATGCCTCCCTTGTCCAGAAACACGATTTTACTGCACACTCCAAAAACAGTACTCTTCCCAGGGCAATATGCCAGATGCTCTCTGATGCCCGTGCTCCCTTCCTACTCTTGCCCAGCTCGTTGTTTTAACGTGCACATGCCGTCCTGGAATTCAGTGCACAGTGAAAGCAATCGCAAAAGTCCAGCAGCTGCTGACTCCCAAACACAAGGCGCTGGCTATGTTCTTGCTACTCGACGACTCAACGCAGCCCTTCATTTCTGCAGTTGCCATCGAGGTCTCTGCATGTCGGAGACTCAGAGGACGAGCACGAGTTTCCCACGAGGGGCTGCATCAGGAGGAATTCAAAACTCAGGGAATTTGTCCTGGAACACCTTCCATAAGGATGCTAGAAGGGAATTGAAGAGGCAGGCGAGCGGCCACCACCGTCCTCTAGCAGTCCTTAGGGTGCGCGCAGAAGCCCGGTGCTCTGCGGCTTCGTTCTTCGCCCTCGTGCAAGCTACCGCTCTGTCCGGCTCCCGGAGCAGGAGAAGCGGCTGCTTCGCGCACACAACAGCGGAGCGGCAGCCCTACGCTCCGAAGCGCTGCTTCAGCCGAAAGACGCCGGCCACCGGCGCTTGGCTTCGGACAGCTCCGGAGAGCCGTAGTGTGCGTCTGCACTAGACTGCATCATAGCGAAAAGCTTTGGCAGTGTGACTCGCAGGGAGATAGCTTAGGAGCGCAGCGCACTTATGCCTCCCTTGTCCAGAAACACGGATTTGCTGCACACTCCAAAAACACTGCTCTTCCCAGGGCAATATATAAGCTGCTTTCTGATGGCCGTGATCCCTCCCTGCTCTTGCCCAGCTGGTTGTTGCAGCGTGCACATGCCGTCCTGGCATTCAGTGCACAGTGAAAGCAATCGCAAAAGTCCAGCAGCTGCTGACTCCCAAACACAAGGCGCTGGCTATGTTCTTGCTTCTCCACACTTCAACAGAGTCCTTCATTTCTGCAGCTGCCATCGAGTTTTCTGCATCTCGAGCCTTCTGGGACGAGCACCAATTTCCCAAGAGGGGCTGCATCAGGACGAAGTCAAAACCCAGGAAAGTTGTCTCGGAACACCTTCAATAAAGCATGCCAGCAGTGCATTGAAAAGGCAGGTAGCTTTAGCCACCGTCCTCTAGCAGTCGCAAGGCTGTGCACACAATGTCGTCTCCCTGCGGCAACGTTCTTCGCCCTCGTGCAAGCTACCGCTCTGTCCGGCTCCCGGAGCAGGAGAAGCGGCTGCTTCGCGCACACAACAGCGGAGCGGCAGCCCTACGCTCCGAAGCGCTGCTTCAGCCGAAAGACGCCGGCCACCGGCGCTTGGCTTCGGACAGCTCCGGAGAGCCGTAGTGTGCGTCTGCACTAGACTGCATCATAGCGAAAAGCTTTGGCAGTGTGTCTCGCAGAGAGATAGCTTAGGAGCGCAGCGCACTTATGCCTCCCTTGTCCAGAAACACGGATTTGCTGCACACTCCAAAAACACTGCTCTTTCCATGGTACTATGTAAGCTGCTGTCTGACGCCCGTTCTCTTCTGCCCACTCTTGCCCAGCTGGGTTGTTGCAGCGTGCACGCGCCTTCCTGGCATTAAGAGCACAGTGAAAGCAATCGCAAAAGTCCAGCAGCTGCTGACTCCCAAACACAAGGCGCTGGCTATGTTCTTGCTTCTCCACACTTCAACAGAGTCCTTCATTTCTGCAGCTGCCATCAAGTTTTCTGCATCTCGAGCCTTCTGGGACGAGCACCAATTTCCCAAGAGGGGCTGCATCAGGACGAAGTCAAAACCCAGGAAAGTTGTCTCGGAACACCTTCAATAAAGCATGCCAGCAGTGCATTGAAAAGGCAGGTAGCTTTAGCCACCGTCCTCTAGCAGTCGCAAGGCTGTGCACACAATGTCGTCTCCCTGCGGCAACGTTCTTCGCCCTCGTGCAAGCTACCGCTCTGTCCGGCTCCCGGAGCAGGAGAAGCGGCTGCTTCGCGCACACAACAGCGGAGCGGCAGCCCTACGCTCCGAAGCGCTGCTTCAGCCGAAAGACGCCGGCCACCGGCGCTTCGCTTCGGACAGCTCCGGAGAGCCGTAGTGTGCGTCTGCACTAGACTGCATCATAGCGAAAAGCTTTGGCAGTGTGTCTCGCAGAGAGATAGCTTAGGAGCGCAGCGCACTTATGCCTCCCTTTTCCAGAAACACGATTTTACTGCACACTCCAAAAACAGTACTCTTCCCAGGGCAATATATAAGCTGCTTTCTGACGGCCGTGATCTTTCGATTACTCTTGCCCAGCTCGTTGTTTTAACGTGCACATGCCGTCCTGGCATTCAGTGCACAGTGAAAGCAATCGCAAAAGTCCAGCAGCTGCTGACTCCCAAACACAAGGCGCTGGCTATGTTCTTGCTTCTCGACAACTCAACGCAGCCCTTCATTTCTGCAGTTGCCATCGAGGTCTCTGCATGTCGGAGACTCAGAGGACGAGCACGAGTTTCCCACGAGGGGCTGCATCAGGAGGAATTCAAAACTCAGGGAATTTGCCCTGGAACACCTTCCATAAGGATGCTAGAAGGGAATTGAAGAGGCAGGCGAGCGGCCACCACCGTCCTCTAGCAGTCCTTAGGGTGTGCGCAAAAGCCCGATGCTCTTCGGCTTCGTTCTTCGCCCTCGTGCAAGCTACCGCTCTGTCCGGCTCCCGGAGCAGGAGAAGCGGCTGCTTCGCGCACACAACAGCGGAGCGGCAGCCCTACGCTCCGAAGCGCTGCTTCAGCCGAAAGACGCCGGCCACCGGCGCTTGGCTTCGGACAGCTCCGGAGAGCCGTAGTGTGCGTCTGCACTAGACTGCATCATAGCGAAAAGCTTTGGCAGTGTGACTCGCAGGGAGATAGCTTAGGAGCGCAGCGCACTTATGCCTCCCTTGTCCAGAAACACGGATTTGCTGCACACTCCAAAAACACTGCTCTTCCCAGGGCAATATATAAGCTGCTTTCTGATGGCCGTGATCCCTCCCTGCTCTTGCCCAGCTGGTTGTTGCAGCGTGCACATGCCGTCCTGGCATTCAGTGCACAGTGAAAGCAATCGCAAAAGTCCAGCAGCTGCTGACTCCCAAACACAAGGCGCTGGCTATGTTCTTGCTTCTCCACACTTCAACAGAGTCCTTCATTTCTGCAGCTGCC
Source organism: Lonchura striata (assembly GCF_050655825.1). Taxonomy (NCBI): domain Eukaryota; kingdom Metazoa; phylum Chordata; class Aves; order Passeriformes; family Estrildidae; genus Lonchura; species Lonchura striata. The sequence goes on along the minus strand of NC_140716.1, from coordinate 17,966,069 downwards.
ATCGAGTTTTCTGCATCTCGAGCCTTCTGGGACGAGCACCAATTTCCCAAGAGGGGCTGCATCAGGACGAAGTCAAAACCCAGGAAAGTTGTCTCGGAACACCTTCAATAAAGCATGCCAGCAGTGCATTGAAAAGGCAGGTAGCTTTAGCCACCGTCCTCTAGCAGTCGCAAGGCTGTGCACACAATGTCGTCTCCCTGCGGCAACGTTCTTCGCCCTCGTGCAAGCTACCGCTCTGTCCGGCTCCCGGAGCAGGAGAAGCGGCTGCTTCGCGCACACAACAGCGGAGCGGCAGCCCTACGCTCCGAAGCGCTGCTTCAGCCGAAAGACGCCGGCCACCGGCGCTTGGCTTCGGACAGCTCCGGAGAGCCGTAGTGTGCGTCTGCACTAGACTGCATCCTAGCGAAAAGCTTTGGCAGTGTGTCTCGCAGAGAGATAGCTTAGGAGCGCAGCGCACTTATGCCTCCCTTGTCCAGAAACACGATTTTACTGCACACTCCAAAAACAGTACTCTTCCCAGGGCAATATATAAGCTGCTTTCTGACGGCCGTGATCTTTCGATTACTCTTGCCCAGCTCGTTGTTTTAACGTGCACATGCCGTCCTGGCATTCAGTGCACAGTGAAAGCAATCGCAAAAGTCCAGCAGCTGCTGACTCCCAAACACAAGGCGCTGGCTATGTTCTTGCTTCTCCACACTTCAACAGAGTCCTTCATTTCTGCAGCTGCCATCGAGTTTTCTGCATCTCGAGCCTTCTGGGACGAGCACCAATTTCCCAAGAGGGGCTGCATCAGGACGAAGTCAAAACCCAGGAAGGTTGTCTCGGAACACCTTCAATAAAGCATGCCAGCAGTGCATTGAAAAGGCAGGTAGCTTTAGCCACCGTCCTCTAGCAGTCGCAAGGCTGTGCACACAATGTCGTCTCCCTGCGGCTTCGTTCTTCGCCCTCGTGCAAGCTAGCGCTCTGTCCGGCTCCCGGCGCAGGAGAAGCGGCTGCTTCGCGCACACAACAGCGGAGCGGCAGCCCTACGCTCCGAAGCGCTGCTTCAGCCGAAAGACGCCGGCCACCGGCGCTTGGCTTCGGACAGCTCCGGAGAGCCGTAGTGTGCGTCTACAACTAGACTGCATCATAGCGAAAAGCTTTGGCAGTGTGTCTCGCAAGGAGATAGCTTAGGAGCGCAGCGCACTTATGCCTCCCTTGTCCAGAAACACGATTTTACTGCACACTCCAAAAACAGTACTCTTCCCAGGGCAATATGCCAGATGCTCTCTGATGCCCGTGCTCCCTTCCTACTCTTGCCCAGCTCGTTGTTTTAACGTGCACATGCCGTCCTGGAATTCAGTGCACAGTGAAAGCAATCGCAAAAGTCCAGCAGCTGCTGACTCCCAAACACAAGGCGCTGGCTATGTTCTTGCTACTCGACGACTCAACGCAGCCCTTCATTTCTGCAGTTGCCATCGAGGTCTCTGCATGTCGGAGACTCAGAGGACGAGCACGAGTTTCCCAGGAGGGGCTGCATCAGGAGGAATTCAAAACTCAGGGAATTTGCCCTGGAACACCTTCCATAAGGATGCTAGAAGGGAATTGAAGAGGCAGGCGAGCGGCCACCACCGTCCTCTAGCAGTCCTTAGGGTGTGCGCAAAAGCCCGATGCTCTTCGGCTTCGTTCTTCGCCCCCGTACAAGCTACCGCTCTGTCCGGCTCCCGGAGCAGGAGAAGCGGCTGCTTCGCGCACACAACAGCGGAGCGGCAGCCCTACGCTCCGAAGCGCTGCTTCAGCCGAAAGACGCCGGCCACCGGCGCTTCGCTTCGGACAGCTCCGGAGAGCCGTAGTGTGCGTCTGCACTAGACTGCATCATAGCGAAAAGCTTTGACAGTGTGTCTCGCAGGGAGATAGCTTAGGAGCGCAGCGCACTTATGCCTCCCTTGTCCAGAAACACGGATTTGCTGCACACTCCAAAAACACTGCTCTTTCCATGGTACTATGTAAGCTGCTGTCTGACGCCCGTTCTCTTCTGCCCACTCTTGCCCAGCTGGTTGTTGCAGCGTGCACGTGCCTTCCTGGCATTAAGAGCACAGTGAAAGCAATCGCAAAAGTCCAGCAGCTGCTGACTCCCAAACACAAGGCGCTTGTCTACGTTCTTGCTTCTCGACAACTCAACGCAGCCCTTCATTTCTGCAGCTGCCATCGAGTTTTCTGTATCTTGAGCCTTCTGGGACGAGCACCAATTTCCCAGGAGGGGCTGCATCAGGACGAAGTCAAAACCCAGGAAAGTTGTCTCGGAACACCTTCAATAAAGCATGCCAGCAGTGCATTGAAAAGGCAGGTAGCTTTAGCCACCGTCCTCTAGCAGTCGCAAGGCTGTGCACACAATGTCGTCTCCCTGCGGCAACGTTCTTCGCCCTCGTGCAAGCTACCGCTCTGTCCGGCTCCCGGAGCAGGAGAAGCGGCTGCTTCGCGCACACAGCAGCGGAGCGGCAGCCCTACGCTCCGAAGCGCTGCTTCAGCCGAAAGACGCCGGCGACCGGCGCTTCGCTTCGGACAGCTCCGGAGAGCCGTAGTGTGCGTCTACAACTACACTGCATCATAGCGAAAAGCTTTGGCAGTGTGTCTCGCAAGGAGATAGCTTAGGAGCGCAGCGCACTTATGCCTCCCTTGTCCAGAAACACGATTTTACTGCACACTCCAAAAACAGTACTCTTCCCAGGGCAATATGCCAGATGCTCTCTGATGCCCGTGCTCCCTTCCTACTCTTGCCCAGCTCGTTGTTTTAACGTGCACATGCCGTCCTGGAATTCAGTGCACAGTGAAAGCAATCGCAAAAGTCCAGCAGCTGCTGACTCCCAAACACAAGGCGCTGGCTATGTTCTTGCTTCTCCACACTTCAACAGAGTCCTTCATTTCTGCAGCTGCCATCGAGTTTTCTGCATCTCGAGCCTTCTGGGACGAGCACCAATTTCCCAAGAGGGGCTGCATCAGGACGAAGTCAAAACCCAGGAAGGTTGTCTCGGAACACCTTCAATAAAGCATGCCAGCAGTGCATTGAAAAGGCAGGTAGCTTTAGCCACCGTCCTCTAGCAGTCGCAAGGCTGTGCACACAATGTCGTCTCCCTGCGGCTTCGTTCTTCGCCCTCGTGCAAGCTAGCGCTCTGTCCGGCTCCCGGCGCAGGAGAAGCGGCTGCTTCGCGCACACAACAGCGGAGCGGCAGCCCTACGCTCCGAAGCGCTGCTTCAGCCGAAAGACGCCGGCCACCGGCGCTTGGCTTCGGACAGCTCCGGAGAGCCGTAGTGTGCGTCTACAACTAGACTGCATCATAGCGAAAAGCTTTGGCAGTGTGTCTCGCAAGGAGATAGCTTAGGAGCGCAGCGCACTTATGCCTCCCTTGTCCAGAAACACGATTTTACTGCACACTCCAAAAACAGTACTCTTCCCAGGGCAATATGCCAGATGCTCTCTGATGCCCGTGCTCCCTTCCTACTCTTGCCCAGCTCGTTGTTTTAACGTGCACATGCCGTCCTGGAATTTAGTGCACAGTGAAAGCAATCGCAAAAGTCCAGCAGCTGCTGACTCCCAAACACAAGGCGCTGGCTATGTTCTTGCTACTCGACGACTCAACGCAGCCCTTCATTTCTGCAGTTGCCATCGAGGTCTCTGCATGTCGGAGACTCAGAGGACGAGCACGAGTTTCCCACGAGGGGCTGCATCAGGAGGAATTCAAAACTCAGGGAATTTGTCCTGGAACACCTTCCATAAGGATGCTAGAAGGGAATTGAAGAGGCAGGCGAGCGGCCACCACCGTCCTCTAGCAGTCCTTAGGGTGCGCGCAGAAGCCCGGTGCTCTGCGGCTTCGTTCTTCGCCCTCGTGCAAGCTACCGCTCTGTCCGGCTCCCGGAGCAGGAGAAGCGGCTGCTTCGCGCACACAACAGCGGAGCGGCAGCCCTACGCTCCGAAGCGCTGCTTCAGCCGAAAGACGCCGGCCACCGGCGCTTGGCTTCGGACAGCTCCGGAGAGCCGTAGTGTGCGTCTGCACTAGACTGCATCATAGCGAAAAGCTTTGGCAGTGTGACTCGCAGGGAGATAGCTTAGGAGCGCAGCGCACTTATGCCTCCCTTGTCCAGAAACACGGATTTGCTGCACACTCCAAAAACACTGCTCTTCCCAGGGCAATATATAAGCTGCTTTCTGATGGCCGTGATCCCTCCCTGCTCTTGCCCAGCTGGTTGTTGCAGCGTGCACATGCCGTCCTGGCATTCAGTGCACAGTGAAAGCAATCGCAAAAGTCCAGCAGCTGCTGACTCCCAAACACAAGGCGCTGGCTATGTTCTTGCTTCTCCACACTTCAACAGAGTCCTTCATTTCTGCAGCTGCCATCGAGTTTTCTGCATCTCGAGCCTTCTGGGACGAGCACCAATTTCCCAAGAGGGGCTGCATCAGGACGAAGTCAAAACCCAGGAAAGTTGTCTCGGAACACCTTCAATAAAGCATGCCAGCAGTGCATTGAAAAGGCAGGTAGCTTTAGCCACCGTCCTCTAGCAGTCGCAAGGCTGTGCACACAATGTCGTCTCCCTGCGGCAACGTTCTTCGCCCTCGTGCAAGCTACCGCTCTGTCCGGCTCCCGGAGCAGGAGAAGCGGCTGCTTCGCGCACACAACAGCGGAGCGGCAGCCCTACGCTCCGAAGCGCTGCTTCAGCCGAAAGACGCCGGCCACCGGCGCTTGGCTTCGGACAGCTCCGGAGAGCCGTAGTGTGCGTCTGCACTAGACTGCATCATAGCGAAAAGCTTTGGCAGTGTGTCTCGCAGAGAGATAGCTTAGGAGCGCAGCGCACTTATGCCTCCCTTGTCCAGAAACACGGATTTGCTGCACACTCCAAAAACACTGCTCTTTCCATGGTACTATGTAAGCTGCTGTCTGACGCCCGTTCTCTTCTGCCCACTCTTGCCCAGCTGGGTTGTTGCAGCGTGCACGCGCCTTCCTGGCATTAAGAGCACAGTGAAAGCAATCGCAAAAGTCCAGCAGCTGCTGACTCCCAAACACAAGGCGCTGGCTATGTTCTTGCTTCTCCACACTTCAACAGAGTCCTTCATTTCTGCAGCTGCCATCGAGTTTTCTGCATCTCGAGCCTTCTGGGACGAGCACCAATTTCCCAAGAGGGGCTGCATCAGGACGAAGTCAAAACCCAGGAAAGTTGTCTCGGAACACCTTCAATAAAGCATGCCAGCAGTGCATTGAAAAGGCAGGTAGCTTTAGCCACCGTCCTCTAGCAGTCGCAAGGCTGTGCACACAATGTCGTCTCCCTGCGGCAACGTTCTTCGCCCTCGTGCAAGCTACCGCTCTGTCCGGCTCCCGGAGCAGGAGAAGCGGCTGCTTCGCGCACACAACAGCGGAGCGGCAGCCCTACGCTCCGAAGCGCTGCTTCAGCCGAAAGACGCCGGCCACCGGCGCTTCGCTTCGGACAGCTCCGGAGAGCCGTAGTGTGCGTCTGCACTAGACTGCATCATAGCGAAAAGCTTTGGCAGTGTGTCTCGCAGAGAGATAGCTTAGGAGCGCAGCGCACTTATGCCTCCCTTTTCCAGAAACACGATTTTACTGCACACTCCAAAAACAGTACTCTTCCCAGGGCAATATATAAGCTGCTTTCTGACGGCCGTGATCTTTCGATTACTCTTGCCCAGCTCGTTGTTTTAACGTGCACATGCCGTCCTGGCATTCAGTGCACAGTGAAAGCAATCGCAAAAGTCCAGCAGCTGCTGACTCCCAAACACAAGGCGCTGGCTATGTTCTTGCTTCTCGACAACTCAACGCAGCCCTTCATTTCTGCAGTTGCCATCGAGGTCTCTGCATGTCGGAGACTCAGAGGACGAGCACGAGTTTCCCACGAGGGGCTGCATCAGGAGGAATTCAAAACTCAGGGAATTTGCCCTGGAACACCTTCCATAAGGATGCTAGAAGGGAATTGAAGAGGCAGGCGAGCGGCCACCACCGTCCTCTAGCAGTCCTTAGGGTGTGCGCAAAAGCCCGATGCTCTTCGGCTTCGTTCTTCGCCCCCGTACAAGCTACCGCTCTGTCCGGCTCCCGGAGCAGGAGAAGCGGCTGCTTCGCGCACACAACAGCGGAGCGGCAGCCCTACGCTCCGAAGCGCTGCTTCAGCCGAAAGACGCCGGCCACCGGCGCTTGGCTTCGGACAGCTCCGGAGAGCCGTAGTGTGCGTCTGCACTAGACTGCATCATAGCGAAAAGCTTTGACAGTGTGTCTCGCAGGGAGATAGCTTAGGAGCGCAGCGCACTTATGCCTCCCTTGTCCAGAAACACGGATTTGCTGCACACTCCAAAAACACTGCTCTTTCCATGGTACTATGTAAGCTGCTGTCTGACGCCCGTTCTCTTCTGCCCACTCTTGCCCAGCTGGTTGTTGCAGCGTGCACGTGCCTTCCTGGCATTAAGAGCACAGTGAAAGCAATCGCAAAAGTCCAGCAGCTGCTGACTCCCAAACACAAGGCGCTTGTCTACGTTCTTGCTTCTCGACAACTCAACGCAGCCCTTCATTTCTGCAGCTGCCATCGAGTTTTCTGTATCTTGAGCCTTCTGGGACGAGCACCAATTTCCCAAGAGGGGCTGCATCAGGACGAAGTCAAAACCCAGGAAAGTTGTCTCGGAACACCTTCAATAAAGCATGCCAGCAGTGCATTGAAAAGGCAGGTAGCTTTAGCCACCGTCCTCTAGCAGTCGCAAGGCTGTGCACACAATGTCGTCTCCCTGCGGCTTCGTTCTTCGCCCTCGTGCAAGCTAGCGCTCTGTCCGGCTCCCGGCGCAGGAGAAGCGGCTGCTTCGCGCACACAACAGCGGAGCGGCAGCCCTACGCTCCGAAGCGCTGCTTCAGCCGAAAGACGCCGGCCACCGGCGCTTGGCTTCGGACAGCTCCGGAGAGCCGTAGTGTGCGTCTACAACTACACTGCATCATAGCGAAAAGCTTTGGCAGTGTGTCTCGCAAGGAGATAGCTTAGGAGCGCAGCGCACTTATGCCTCCCTTGTCCAGAAACACGATTTTACTGCACACTCCAAAAACAGTACTCTTCCCAGGGCAATATGCCAGATGCTCTCTGATGCCCGTGCTCCCTTCCTACTCTTGCCCAGCTCGTTGTTTTAACGTGCACATGCCGTCCTGGAATTCAGTGCACAGTGAAAGCAATCGCAAAAGTCCAGCAGCTGCTGACTCCCAAACACAAGGCGCTGGCTATGTTCTTGCTACTCGACGACTCAACGCAGCCCTTCATTTCTGCAGTTGCCATCGAGGTCTCTGCATGTCGGAGACTCAGAGGACGAGCACGAGTTTCCCACGAGGGGCTGCATCAGGAGGAATTCAAAACTCAGGGAATTTGTCCTGGAACACCTTCCATAAGGATGCTAGAATGGAATTGAAGACGCAGGCGAGCGGCCACCACCGTCCTCTAGCAGTCCTTAGGGTGCGCGCAGAAGCCCGGTGCTCTGCGGCTTCGTTCTTCGCCCTCGTGCAAGCTACCGCTCTGTCCGGCTCCCGGAGCAGGAGAAGCGGCTGCTTCGCGCACACAACAGCGGAGCGGCAGCCCTACGCTCCGAAGCGCTGCTTCAGCCGAAAGACGCCGGCGACCGGCGGTTCGCTTCGGATAGCAGCCGAGAGCCGTAGTGTGCGTCTGCACTAAACTGCATCATAGCGAAAAGCTTTGGCAGTGTGACTCGCAGGGAGATAGCTTAGGAGCGCAGCGCACTTATGCCTCCCTTGTCCAGAAACACGGATTTGCTGCACACTCCAAAAACACTGCTCTTCCCAGGGCAATATATAAGCTGCTTTCTGATGGCCGTGATCCCTCCCTGCTCTTGCCCAGCTGGTTGTTGCAGCGTGCACATGCCGTCCTGGCATTCAGTGCACAGTGAAAGCAATCGCAAAAGTCCAGCAGCTGCTGACTCCCAAACACAAGGCGCTGGCTATGTTCTTGCTTCTCCACACTTCAACAGAGTCCTTCATTTCTGCAGCTGCCATCGAGTTTTCTGCATCTCGAGCCTTCTGGGACGAGCACCAATTTCCCAAGAGGGGCTGCATCAGGACGAAGTCAAAACCCAGGAAAGTTGTCTCGGAACACCTTCAATAAAGCATGCCAGCAGTGCATTGAAAAGGCAGGTAGCTTTAGCCACCGTCCTCTAGCAGTCGCAAGGCTGTGCACACAATGTCGTCTCCCTGCGGCAACGTTCTTCGCCCTCGTGCAAGCTACCGCTCTGTCCGGCTCCCGGAGCAGGAGAAGCGGCTGCTTCGCGCACACAACAGCGGAGCGGCAGCCCTACGCTCCGAAGCGCTGCTTCAGCCGAAAGACGCCGGCCACCGGCGCTTGGCTTCGGACAGCTCCGGAGAGCCGTAGTGTGCGTCTGCACTAGACTGCATCATAGCGAAAAGCTTTGGCAGTGTGTCTCGCAGAGAGATAGCTTAGGAGCGCAGCGCACTTATGCCTCCCTTGTCCAGAAACACGATTTTACTGCACACTCCAAAAACAGTACTCTTCCCAGGGCAATATATAAGCTGCTTTCTGACGGCCGTGATCTTTCGATTACTCTTGCCCAGCTCGTTGTTTTAACGTGCACATGCCGTCCTGGAATTCAGTGCACAGTGAAAGCAATCGCAAAAGTCCAGCAGCTGCTGACTCCCAAACACAAGGCGCTGGCTATGTTCTTGCTACTCGACGACTCAACGCAGCCCTTCATTTCTGCAGTTGCCATCGAGGTCTCTGCATGTCGGAGACTCAGAGGACGAGCACGAGTTTCCCACGAGGGGCTGCATCAGGAGGAATTCAAAACTCAGGGAATTTGCCCTGGAACACCTTCCATAAGGATGCTAGAAGGGAATTGAAGAGGCAGGCGAGCGGCCACCACCGTCCTCTAGCAGTCCTTAGGGTGTGCGCAAAAGCCCGATGCTCTTCGGCTTCGTTCTTCGCCCCCGTACAAGCTACCGCTCTGTCCGGCTCCCGGAGCAGGAGAAGCGGCTGCTTCGCGCACACAACAGCGGAGCGGCAGCCCTACGCTCCGAAGCGCTGCTTCAGCCGAAAGACGCCGGCCACCGGCGCTTGGCTTCGGACAGCTCCGGAGAGCCGTAGTGTGCGTCTGCACTAGACTGCATCATAGCGAAAAGCTTTGACAGTGTGTCTCGCAGGGAGATAGCTTAGGAGCGCAGCGCACTTATGCCTCCCTTGTCCAGAAACACGGATTTGCTGCACACTCCAAAAACACTGCTCTTTCCATGGTACTATGTAAGCTGCTGTCTGACGCCCGTTCTCTTCTGCCCACTCTTGCCCAGCTGGTTGTTGCAGCGTGCACGTGCCTTCCTGGCATTAAGAGCACAGTGAAAGCAATCGCAAAAGTCTAGCAGCTGCTGACTCCCAAACACAAGGCGCTTGTCTACGTTCTTGCTTCTCGACAACTCAACGCAGCCCTTCATTTCTGCAGCTGCCATCGAGTTTTCTGTATCTTGAGCCTTCTGGGACGAGCACCAATTTCCCAGGAGGGGCTGCATCAGGACGAAGTCAAAACCCAGGAAAGTTGTCTCGGAACACCTTCAATAAAGCATGCCAGCAGTGCATTGAAAAGGCAGGTAGCTTTAGCCACCGTCCTCTAGCAGTCGCGAAGCTGTGCACACAATGTCGTCTCCCTGCGGCAACGTTCTTCGCCCTCGTGCAAGCTACCGCTCTGTCCGGCTCCCGGAGCAGGAGAAGCGGCTGCTTCGCGCACACAGCAGCGGAGCGGCAGCCCTACGCTCCGAAGCGCTGCTTCAGCCGAAAGACGCCGGCCACCGGCGCTTCGCTTCGGACAGCTCCGGAGAGCCGTAGTGTGCGTCTACAACTAGACTGCATCATAGCGAAAAGCTTTGGCAGTGTGTCTCGCAAGGAGATAGCTTAGGAGCGCAGCGCACTTATGCCTCCCTTGTCCAGAAACACGATTTTACTGCACACTCCAAAAACAGTACTCTTCCCAGGGCAATATGCCAGATGCTCTCTGATGCCCGTGCTCCCTTCCTACTCTTGCCCAGCTCGTTGTTTTAACGTGCACATGCCGTCCTGGAATTCAGTGCACAGTGAAAGCAATCGCAAAAGTCCAGCAGCTGCTGACTCCCAAACACAAGGCGCTGGCTATGTTCTTGCTTCTCCACACTTCAACAGAGTCCTTCATTTCTGCAGCTGCCATCGAGTTTTCTGCATGTCGAGCCTTCTGGGACGAGCACCAATTTCCCAAGAGGGGCTGCATCAGGACGAAGTCAAAACCCAGGAAGGTTGTCTCGGAACACCTTCAATAAAGCATGCCAGCAGTGCATTGAAAAGGCAGGTAGCTTTAGCCACCGTCCTCTAGCAGTCGCAAGGCTGTGCACACAATGTCGTCTCCCTGCGGCAACGTTCTTCGCCCTCGTGCAAGCTACCGCTCTGTCCGGCTCCCGGAGCAGGAGAAGCGGCTGCTTCGCGCACACAACAGCGGAGCGGCAGCCCTACGCTCCGAAGCGCTGCTTCAGCCGAAAGACGCCGGCCACCGGCGCTTCGCTTCGGACAGCTCCGGAGAGCCGTAGTGTGCGTCTACAACTAGACTGCATCATAGCGAAAAGCTTTGGCAGTGTGTCTCGCAAGGAGATAGCTTAGGAGCGCAGCGCACTTATGCCTCCCTTGTCCAGAAACACGATTTTACTGCACACTCCAAAAACAGTACTCTTCCCAGGGCAATATGCCAGATGCTCTCTGATGCCCGTGCTCCCTTCCTACTCTTGCCCAGCTCGTTGTTTTAACGTGCACATGCCGTCCTGGCATTCAGTGCACAGTGAAAGCAATCGCAAAAGTCCAGCAGCTGCTGACTCCCAAACACAAGGCGCTGGCTATGTTCTTGCTACTCGACGACTCAACGCAGCCCTTCATTTCTGCAGTTGCCATCGAGGTCTCTGCATGTCGGAGACTCAGAGGACGAGCACGAGTTTCCCAGGAGGGGCTGCATCAGGAGGAATTCAAAACTCAGGGAATTTGCCCTGGAACACCTTCCATAAGGATGCTAGAAGGGAATTGAAGAGGCAGGCGAGCGGCCACCACCGTCCTCTAGCAGTCCTTAGGGTGTGCGCAAAAGCCCGGTGCTCTGCGGCTTCGTTCTTCGCCCCCGTACAAGCTACCGCTCTGTCCGGCTCCCGGAGCAGGAGAAGCGGCTGCTTCGCGCACACAACAGCGGAGCGGCAGCCCTACGCTCCGAAGCGCTGCTTCAGCCGAAAGACGCCGGCCACCGGCGCTTGGCTTCGGACAGCTCCGGAGATCCGTAGTGTGCGTCTGCACTAGACTGCATCATAGCGAAAAGCTTTGGCAGTGTGACTCGCAGGGAGATAGCTTAGGAGCGCAGCGCACTTATGCCTCCCTTGTCCAGAAACACGGATTTGCTGCACACTCCAAAAACACTGCTCTTCCCAGGGCAATATATAAGCTGCTTTCTGATGGCCGTGATCCCTCCCTGCTCTTGCCCAGCTGGTTGTTGCAGCGTGCACATGCCGTCCTGGCATTCAGTGCACAGTGAAAGCAATCGCAAAAGTCCAGCAGCTGCTGACTCCCAAACACAAGGCGCTTGTCTACGTTCTTGCTTCTCGACAACTCAACGCAGCCCTTCATTTCTGCAGCTGCCATCGAGTTTTCTGCATCTCGAGCCTTCTGGGACGAGCACCAATTTCCCAAGAGGGGCTGCATCAGGACGAAGTCAAAACCCAGGAAAGTTGTCTCGGAACACCTTCAATAAAGCATGCCAGCAGTGCATTGAAAAGGCAGGTAGCTTTAGCCACCGTCCTCTAGCAGTCGCAAGGCTGTGCACACAATGTCGTCTCCCTGCGGCAACGTTCTTCGCCCTCGTGCAAGCTACCGCTCTGTCCGGCTCCCGGAGCAGGAGAAGCGGCTGCTTCGCGCACACAACAGCGGAGCGGCAGCCCTACGCTCCGAAGCGCTGCTTCAGCCGAAAGACGCCGGCCACCGGCGCTTGGCTTCGGACAGCTCCGGAGAGCCGTAGTGTGCATCTGCACTAGACTGCATCATAGCGAAAAGCTTTGGCAGTGTGTCTCGCAGAGAGATAGCTTAGGAGCGCAGCGCACTTATGCCTCCCTTGTCCAGAAACACGATTTTACTGCACACTCCAAAAACAGTACTCTTCCCAGGGCAATATATAAGCTGCTTTCTGACGGCCGTGATCTTTCGATTACTCTTGCCCAGCTCGTTGTTTTAACGTGCACATGCCGTCCTGGCATTCAGTGCACAGTGAAAGCAATCGCAAAAGTCCAGCAGCTGCTGACTCCCAAACACAAGGCGCTGGCTATGTTCTTGCTACTCGACGACTCAACGCAGCCCTTCATTTCTGCAGTTGCCATCGAGGTCTCTGCATGTCGGAGACTCAGAGGACGAGCACGAGTTTCCCACGAGGGGCTGCATCAGGAGGAATTCAAAACTCAGGGAATTTGTCCTGGAACACCTTCCATAAGGATGCTAGAAGGGAATTGAAGAGGCAGGCGAGCGGCCACCACCGTCCTCTAGCAGTCCTTAGGGTGCGCGCAGAAGCCCGGTGCTCTGCGGCTTCGTTCTTCGCCCTCGTGCAAGCTACCGCTCTGTCCGGCTCCCGGAGCAGGAGAAGCGGCTGCTTCGCGCACACAACAGCGGAGCGGCAGCCCTACGCTCCGAAGCGCTGCTTCAGCCGAAAGACGCCGGCCACCGGCGCTTGGCTTCGGACAGCTCCGGAGATCCGTAGTGTGCGTCTGCACTAGACTGCATCATAGCGAAAAGCTTTGGCAGTATGACTCGCAGGGAGATAGCTTAGGAGCGCAGCGCACTTATGCCTCCCTTGTCCAGAAACACGGATTTGCTGCACACTCCAAAAACACTGCTCTTCCCAGGGCAATATATAAGCTGCTTTCTGATGGCCGTGATCCCTCCCTGCTCTTGCCCAGCTGGTTGTTGCAGCGTGCACATGCCGTCCTGGCATTCAGTGCACAGTGAAAGCAATCGCAAAAGTCCAGCAGCTGCTGACTCCCAAACACAAGGCGCTTGTCTACGTTCTTGCTTCTCGACAACTCAACGCAGCCCTTCATTTCTGCAGCTGCCATCGAGTTTTCTGCATCTCGAGCCTTCTGGGACGAGCACCAATTTCCCAAGAGGGGCTGCATCAGGACGAAGTCAAAACCCAGGAAAGTTGTCTCGGAACACCTTCAATAAAGCATGCCAGCAGTGCATTGAAAAGGCAGGTAGCTTTAGCCACCGTCCTCTAGCAGTCGCAAGGCTGTGCACACAATGTCGTCTCCCTGCGGCAACGTTCTTCGCCCTCGTGCAAGCTACCGCTCTGTCCGGCTCCCGGAGCAGGAGAAGCGGCTGCTTCGCGCACACAACAGCGGAGCGGCAGCCCTACGCTCCGAAGCGCTGCTTCAGCCGAAAGACGCCGGCCACCGGCGCTTGGCTTCGGACAGCTCCGGAGAGCCGTAGTGTGCGTCTGCACTAGACTGCATCATAGCGAAAAGCTTTGGCAGTGTGTCTCGCAGAGAGATAGCTTAGGAGCGCAGCGCACTTATGCCTCCCTTGTCCAGAAACACGATTTTACTGCACACTCCAAAAACAGTACTCTTCCCAGGGCAATATATAAGCTGCTTTCTGACGGCCGTGATCTTTCGATTACTCTTGCCCAGCTCGTTGTTTTAACGTGCACATGCCGTCCTGGCATTCAGTGCACAGTGAAAGCAATCGCAAAAGTCCAGCAGCTGCTGACTCCCAAACACAAGGCGCTGGCTATGTTCTTGCTTCTCGACAACTCAACGCAGCCCTTCATTTCTGCAGTTGCCATCGAGGTCTCTGCATGTCGGAGACTCAGAGGACGAGCACGAGTTTCCCACGAGGGGCTGCATCAGGAGGAATTCAAAACTCAGGGAATTTGTCCTGGAACACCTTCCATAAGGATGCTAGAAGGGAATTGAAGAGGCAGGCGAGCGGCCACCACCGTCCTCTAGCAGTCCTTAGGGTGTGCGCAAAAGCCCGATGCTCTTCGGCTTCGTTCTTCGCCCCCGTACAAGCTACCGCTCTGTCCGGCTCACGGAGCAGGAGAAGCGGCTGCTTCGCGCACACAGCAGCGGAGCGGCAGCCCTACGCTCCGAAGCGCTGCTTCAGCCGAAAGACGCCGGCCACCGGCGCTTCGCTTCGGACAGCTCCGGAGAGCCGTAGTGTGCGTCTACAACTAGACTGCATCATAGCGAAAAGCTTTGGCAGTGTGTCTCGCAGGGAGATAGCTTAGGAGCGCAGCGCACTTATGCCTCCCTTGTCCAGAAACACGATTTTACTGCACACTCCAAAAACAGTACTCTTCCCAGGGCAATATGCCAGATGCTCTCTGATGCCCGTGCTCCCTTCCTACTCTTGCCCAGCTCGTTGTTTTAACGTGCACATGCCGTCCTGGAATTCAGTGCACAGTGAAAGCAATCGCAAAAGTCCAGCAGCTGCTGACTCCCAAACACAAGGCGCTGGCTATGTTCTTGCTTCTCGACAACTCAACGCAGCCCTTCATTTCTGCAGTTGCCATCGAGGTCTCTGCATGTCGGAGACTCAGAGGACGAGCACGAGTTTCCCACGAGGGGCTGCATCAGGAGGAATTCAAAACTCAGGGAAATTGTCCTGGAACACCTTCCATAAGGATGCTAGAAGGGAATTGAAGAGGCAGGCGAGCGGCCACCACCGTCCTCTAGCAGTCCTTAGGGTGCGCGCAGAAGCCCGGTGCTCTGCGGCTTCGTTCTTCGCCCTCGTGCAAGCTACCGCTCTGTCCGGCTCCCGGAGCAGGAGAAGCGGCTGCTTCGCGCACACAACAGCGGAGCGGCAGCCGTACTCTCCGAAGCGCTGCTTCAGCCGAAAGACGCCGGCGACCGGCGGTTCGCTTCGGATAGCAGCCGAGAGCCGTAGTGTGCGTCTGCACTAAACTGCATCATAGCGAAAAGCTTTGGCAGTGTGACTCGCAGGGAGATAGCTTAGGAGCGCAGCGCACTTATGCCTCCCTTGTCCAGAAACACGGATTTGCTGCACACTCCAAAAACACTGCTCTTCCCAGGGCAATATATAAGCTGCTTTCTGATGGCCGTGATCCCTCCCTGCTCTTGCCCAGCTGGTTGTTGCAGCGTGCACATGCCGTCCTGGCATTCAGTGCACAGTGAAAGCAATCGCAAAAGTCCAGCAGCTGCTGACTCCCAAACACAAGGCGCTGGCTATGTTCTTGCTTCTCCACACTTCAACAGAGTCCTTCATTTCTGCAGCTGCCATCGAGTTTTCTGCATCTCGAGCCTTCTGGGACGAGCACCAATTTCCCAAGAGGGGCTGCATCAGGACGAAGTCAAAACCCAGGAAAGTTGTCTCGGAACACCTTCAATAAAGCATGCCAGCAGTGCATTGAAAAGGCAGGTAGCTTTAGCCACCGTCCTCTAGCAGTCGCGAAGCTGTGCACACAATGTCGTCTCCCTGCGGCAACGTTCTTCGCCCTCGTGCAAGCTACCGCTCTGTCCGGTTCCCGGAGCAGGAGAAGCGGCTGCTTCGCGCACACAACAGCGGAGCGGCAGCCCTACGCTCCGAAGCGCTGCTTCAGCCGAAAGACGCCGGCCACCGGCGCTTGGCTTCGGACAGCTCCGGAGAGCCGTAGTGTGCGTCTGCACTAGACTGCATCATAGCGAAAAGCTTTGGCAGTGTGTCTCGCAGAGAGATAGCTTAGGAGCGCAGCGCACTTATGCCTCCCTTGTCCAGAAACACGATTTTACTGCACACTCCAAAAACAGTACTCTTCCCAGGGCAATATATAAGCTGCTTTCTGACGGCCGTGATCTTTCGATTACTCTTGCCCAGCTCGTTGTTTTAACGTGCACATGCCGTCCTGGAATTCAGTGCACAGTGAAAGCAATCGCAAAAGTCCAGCAGCTGCTGACTCCCAAACACAAGGCGCTGGCTATGTTCTTGCTTCTCGACGACTCAACGCAGCCCTTCATTTCTGCAGTTGCCATCGAGGTCTCTGCATGTCGGAGACTCAGAGGACGAGCACGAGTTTCCCACGAGGGGCTGCATCAGGAGGAATTCAAAACTCAGGAAAATTGTCTTTGAACACCTTCCATAGGATGCTAGAAGGGAATTGAAGAGGCAGGCGAGCGGCCACCACCGTCCTCTAGCAGTCCTTAGGGTGTGCGCAAAAGCCCGATGCTCTTCGGCTTCGTTCTTCGCCCCCGTACAAGCTACCGCTCTGTCCGGCTCCCGGAGCAGGAGAAGCGGCTGCTTCGCGCACACAACAGCGGAGCGGCAGCCGTACTCTCCGAAGCGCTGCTTCAGCCGAAAGACGCCGGCGACCGGCGGTTCGCTTCGGATAACAGCCGAGAGCCGTAGTGTGCGTCTGCACTAAACTGCATCATAGCGAAAAGCTTTGGCAGTGCGACTCGCAGGGAGATAGCTTAGGAGCGCAGCGCACTTATGCCTCCCTTGTCCAGAAACACGGATTTGCTGCACACTCCAAAAACACTGCTCTTCCCAGGGCAATATATAAGCTGCTTTCTGATGGCCGTGATCCCTCCCTGCTCTTGCCCAGCTGGTTGTTGCAGCGTGCACATGCCGTCCTGGAATTCAGTGCACAGTGAAAGCAATCGCAAAAGTCCAGCAGCTGCTGACTCCCAAACACAAGGCGCTGGCTATGTTCTTGCTTCTCCACACTTCAACAGAGTCCTTCATTTCTGCAGCTGCCATCGAGTTTTCTGCATGTCGAGCCTTCTGGGACGAGCACCAATTTCCCAAGAGGGGCTGCATCAGGACGAAGTCAAAACCCAGGAAAGTTGTCTCGGAATACCTTCAATAAAGCATGCCAGCAGTGCATTGAAAAGGCAGGTAGCTTTAGCCACCGTCCTCTAGCAGTCGCAAGGCTGTGCACACAATGTCGTCTCCCTGCGGCAACGTTCTTCGCCCTCGTGCAAGCTACCGCTCTGTCCGGCTCCCGGAGCAGGAGAAGCGGCTGCTTCGCGCACACAACAGCGGAGCGGCAGCCCTACGCTCCGAAGCGCTGCTTCAGCCGAAAGACGCCGGCCACCGGCGCTTGGCTTCGGACAGCTCCGGAGAGCCGTAGTGTGCGTCTACAACTAGACTGCATCATAGCGAAAAGCTTTGGCAGTGTGTCTCGCAAGGAGATAGCTTAGGAGCGCAGCGCACTTATGCCTCCCTTGTCCAGAAACACGATTTTACTGCACACTCCAAAAACAGTACTCTTCCCAGGGCAATATGCCAGATGCTCTCTGATGCCCGTGCTCCCTTCCTACTCTTGCCCAGCTCGTTGTTTTAACGTGCACATGCCGTCCTGGAATTCAGTGCACAGTGAAAGCAATCGCAAAAGTCCAGCAGCTGCTGACTCCCAAACACAAGGCGCTGGCTATGTTCTTGCTACTCGACGACTCAACGCAGCCCTTCATTTCTGCAGTTGCCATCGAGGTCTCTGCATGTCGGAGACTCAGAGGACGAGCACGAGTTTCCCACGAGGGGCTGCATCAGGAGGAATTCAAAACTCAGGGAATTTGTCCTGGAACACCTTCCATAAGGATGCTAGAAGGGAATTGAAGAGGCAGGCGAGCGGCCACCACCGTCCTCTAGCAGTCCTTAGGGTGCGCGCAGAAGCCCGGTGCTCTGCGGCTTCGTTCTTCGCCCTCGTGCAAGCTACCGCTCTGTCCAGCTCCCGGAGCAGGAGAAGCGGCTGCTTCGCGCACACAACAGCGGAGCGGCAGCCCTACGCTCCGAAGCGCTGCTTCAGCCGAAAGACGCCGGCCACCGGCGGTTCGCTTCGGATAGCAGCCGAGAGCCGTAGTGTGCGTCTGCACTAGACTGCATCATAGCGAAAAGCTTTGGCAGTGTGACTCGCAAGGAGATAGCTTAGGAGCGCAGCGCACTTATGCCTCCCTTGTCCAGAAACACGGATTTGCTGCACACTCCAAAAACACTGCTCTTCCCAGGGCAATATATAAGCTGCTTTCTGATGGCCGTGATCCCTCCCTGCTCTTGCCCAGCTGGTTGTTGCAGCGTGCACATGCCGTCCTGGCATTCAGTGCACAGTGAAAGCAATCGCAAAAGTCCAGCAGCTGCTGACTCCCAAACACAAGGCGCTGGCTATGTTCTTGCTTCTCCACACTTCAACAGAGTCCTTCATTTCTGCAGCTGCCATCGAGTTTTCTGCATCTCGAGCCTTCTGGGACGAGCACCAATTTCCCAAGAGGGGCTGCATCAGGACGAAGTCAAAACCCAGGAAAGTTGTCTCGGAACACCTTCAATAAAGCATGCCAGCAGTGCATTGAAAAGGCAGGTAGCTTTAGCCACCGTCCTCTAGCAGTCGCAAGGCTGTGCACACAATGTCGTCTCCCTGCGGCAACGTTCTTCGCCCTCGTGCAAGCTACCGCTCTGTCCGGCTCCCGGAGCAGGAGAAGCGGCTGCTTCGCGCACACAACAGCGGAGCGGCAGCCCTACGCTCCGAAGCGCTGCTTCAGCCGAAAGACGCCGGCCACCGGCGCTTGGCTTCGGACAGCTCCGGAGAGCCGTAGTGTGCGTCTGCACTAGACTGCATCCTAGCGAAAAGCTTTGGCAGTGTGTCTCGCAGAGAGATAGCTTAGGAGCGCAGCGCACTTATGCCTCCCTTGTCCAGAAACACGATTTTACTGCACACTCCAAAAACAGTACTCTTCCCAGGGCAATATATAAGCTGCTTTCTGACGGATGTGATCTTTCGATTACTCTTGCCCAGCTCGTTGTTTTAACGTGCACATGCCGTCCTGGCATTCAGTGCACAGTGAAAGCAATCGCAAAAGTCCAGCAGCTGCTGACTCCCAAACACAAGGCGCTGGCTATGTTCTTGCTTCTCCACACTTCAACAGAGTCCTTCATTTCTGCAGCTGCCATCGAGTTTTCTGCATCTCGAGCCTTCTGGGACGAGCACCAATTTCCCAAGAGGGGCTGCATCAGGACGAAGTCAAAACCCAGGAAGGTTGTCTCGGAACACCTTCAATAAAGCATGCCAGCAGTGCATTGAAAAGGCAGGTAGCTTTAGCCACCGTCCTCTAGCAGTCGCAAGGCTGTGCACACAATGTCGTCTCCCTGCGGCAACGTTCTTCGCCCTCGTGCAAGCTACCGCTCTGTCCGGCTCCTGGAGCAGGAGAAGCGGCTGCTTCGCGCACACAACAGCGGAGCGGCAGCCCTACGCTCCGAAGCGCTGCTTCAGCCGAAAGACGCCGGCCACCGGCGCTTCGCTTCGGACAGCTCCGGAGAGCCGTAGTGTGCGTCTACAACTAGACTGCATCATAGCGAAAAGCTTTGGCAGTGTGTCTCGCAAGGAGATAGCTTAGGAGCGCAGCGCACTTATGCCTCCCTTGTCCAGAAACACGATTTTACTGCACACTCCAAAAACAGTACTCTTCCCAGGGCAATATGCCAGATGCTCTCTGATGCCCGTGCTCCCTTCCTACTCTTGCCCAGCTCGTTGTTTTAACGTGCACATGCCGTCCTGGAATTCAGTGCACAGTGAAAGCAATCGCAAAAGTCCAGCAGCTGCTGACTCCCAAACACAAGGCGCTGGCTATGTTCTTGCTACTCGACGACTCAACGCAGCCCTTCATTTCTGCAGTTGCCATCGAGGTCTCTGCATGTCGGAGACTCAGAGGACGAGCACGAGTTTCCCACGAGGGGCTGCATCAGGAGGAATTCAAAACTCAGGGAATTTGCCCTGGAACACCTTCCATAAGGATGCTAGAAGGGAATTGAAGAGGCAGGCGAGCGGCCACCACCGTCCTCTAGCAGTCCTTAGGGTGTGCGCAAAAGCCCGATGCTCTTCGGCTTCGTTCTTCGCCCCCGTACAAGCTACCGCTCTGTCCGGCTCCCGGAGCAGGAGAAGCGGCTGCTTCGCGCACACAACAGCGGAGCGGCAGCCCTACGCTCCGAAGCGCTGCTTCAGCCGAAAGACGCCGGCCACCGGCGCTTGGCTTCGGACAGCTCCGGAGAGCCGTAGTGTGCGTCTGCACTAGACTGCATGATAGCGATAAGCTTTGGCAGTGTGTCTCGCAGGGAGATAGCTTAGGAGCGCAGCGCACTTATGCCTCCCTTGTCCAGAAACACGGATTTGCTGCACACTCCAAAAACACTGCTCTTTCCATGGTACTATGTAAGCTGCTGTCTGACGCCCGTTCTCTTCTGCCCACTCTTGCCCAGCTGGTTGTTGCAGCGTGCACGTGCCTTCCTGGCATTAAGAGCACAGTGAAAGCAATCGCAAAAGTCCAGCAGCTGCTGACTCCCAAACACAAGGCGCTTGTCTACGTTCTTGCTTCTCGACAACTCAACGCAGCCCTTCATTTCTGCAGCTGCCATCGAGTTTTCTGTATCTTGAGCCTTCTGGGACGAGCACCAATTTCCCAGGAGGGGCTGCATCAGGACGAAGTCAAAACCCAGGAAAGTTGTCTCGGAACACCTTCAATAAAGCATGCCAGCAGTGCATTGAAAAGGCAGGTAGCTTTAGCCACCGTCCTCTAGCAGTCGCGAAGCTGTGCACACAATGTCGTCTCCCTGCGGCAACGTTCTTCGCCCTCGTGCAAGCTACCGCTCTGTCCGGTTCCCGGAGCAGGAGAAGCGGCTGCTTCGCGCACACAACAGCGGAGCGGCAGCCCTACGCTCCGAAGCGCTGCTTCAGCCGAAAGACGCCGGCCACCGGCGCTTCGCTTCGGACAGCTCCGGAGAGCCGTAGTGTGCGTCTACAACTACACTGCATCATAGCGAAAAGCTTTGGCAGTGTGTCTCGCAAGGAGATAGCTTAGGAGCGCAGCGCACTTATGCCTCCCTTGTCCAGAAACACGATTTTACTGCACACTCCAAAAACAGTACTCTTCCCAGGGCAATATGCCAGATGCTCTCTGATGCCCGTGCTCCCTTCCTACTCTTGCCCAGCTCGTTGTTTTAACGTGCACATGCCGTCCTGGAATTCAGTGCACAGTGAAAGCAATCGCAAAAGTCCAGCAGCTGCTGACTCCCAAACACAAGGCGCTGGCTATGTTCTTGCTACTCGACGACTCAACGCAGCCCTTCATTTCTGCAGTTGCCATCGAGGTCTCTGCATGTCGGAGACTCAGAGGACGAGCACGAGTTTCCCACGAGGGGCTGCATCAGGAGGAATTCAAAACTCAGGGAATTTGTCCTGGAACACCTTCCATAAGGATGCTAGAAGGGAATTGAAGAGGCAGGCGAGCGGCCACCACCGTCCTCTAGCAGTCCTTAGGGTGCGCGCAGAAGCCCGGTGCTCTGCGGCTTCGTTCTTCGCCCTCGTGCAAGCTACCGCTCTGTCCGGCTCCCGGAGCAGGAGAAGCGGCTGCTTCGCGCACACAACAGCGGAGCGGCAGCCCTACGCTCCGAAGCGCTGCTTCAGCCGAAAGACGCCGGCCACCGGCGCTTCGCTTCGGATAGCAGCCGAGAGCCGTAGTGTGCGTCTGCACTAAACTGCATCATAGCGAAAAGCTTTGGCAGTGTGACTCGCAGGGAGATAGCTTAGGAGCGCAGCGCACTTATGCCTCCCTTGTCCAGAAACACGGATTTGCTGCACACTCCAAAAACACTGCTCTTCCCAGGGCAATATATAAGCTGCTTTCTGATGGCCGTGATCCCTCCCTGCTCTTGCCCAGCTGGTTGTTGCAGCGTGCACATGCCGTCCTGGCATTCAGTGCACAGTGAAAGCAATCGCAAAAGTCCAGCAGCTGCTGACTCCCAAACACAAGGCGCTGGCTATGTTCTTGCTTCTCCACACTTCAACAGAGTCCTTCATTTCTGCAGCTGCCATCGAGTTTTCTGCATCTCGAGCCTTCTGGGACGAGCACCAATTTCCCAAGAGGGGCTGCATCAGGACGAAGTCAAAACCCAGGAAAGTTGTCTCGGAACACCTTCAATAAAGCATGCCAGCAGTGCATTGAAAAGGCAGGTAGCTTTAGCCACCGTCCTCTAGCAGTCGCAAGGCTGTGCACACAATGTCGTCTCCCTGCGGCAACGTTCTTCGCCCTCGTGCAAGCTACCGCTCTGTCCGGCTCCCGGAGCAGGAGAAGCGGCTGCTTCGCGCACACAACAGCGGAGCGGCAGCCCTACGCTCCGAAGCGCTGCTTCAGCCGAAAGACGCCGGCCACCGGCGCTTCGCTTCGGACAGCTCCGGAGAGCCGTAGTGTGCGTCTGCACTAGACTGCATCATAGCGAAAAGCTTTGGCAGTGTGTCTCGCAGAGAGATAGCTTAGGAGCGCAGCGCACTTATGCCTCCCTTGTCCAGAAACACGATTTTACTGCACACTCCAAAAACAGTACTCTTCCCAGGGCAATATATAAGCTGCTTTCTGACGGCCGTGATCTTTCGATTACTCTTGCCCAGCTCGTTGTTTTAACGTGCACATGCCGTCCTGGCATTCAGTGCACAGTGAAAGCAATCGCAAACGTCCAGCAGCTGCTGACTCCCAAACACAAGGCGCTGGCTATGTTCTTGCTTCTCCACACTTCAACAGAGTCCTTCATTTCTGCAGCTGCCATCGAGTTTTCTGCATCTCGAGCCTTCTGGGACGAGCACCAATTTCCCAAGAGGGGCTGCATCAGGACGAAGTCAAAACCCAGGAAGGTTGTCTCGGAACACCTTCAATAAAGCATGCCAGCAGTGCATTGAAAAGGCAGGTAGCTTTAGCCACCGTCCTCTAGCAGTCGCAAGGCTGTGCACACAATGTCGTCTCCCTGCGGCAACGTTCTTCGCCCTCGTGCAAGCTACCGCTCTGTCCGGCTCCCGGAGCAGGAGAAGCGGCTGCTTCGCGCACACAACAGCGGAGCGGCAGCCCTACGCTCCGAAGCGCTGCTTCAGCCGAAAGACGCCGGCCACCGGCGCTTGGCTTCGGACAGCTCCGGAGAGCCGTAGTGTGCGTCTACAACTAGACTGCATCATAGCGAAAAGCTTTGGCAGTGTGTCTCGCAGAGAGATAGCTTAGGAGCGCAGCGCACTTATGCCTCCCTTGTCCAGAAACACGATTTTACTGCACACTCCAAAAACAGTACTCTTCCCAGGGCAATATGCCAGATGCTCTCTGATGCCCGTGCTCCCTTCCTACTCTTGCCCAGCTCGTTGTTTTAACGTGCACATGCCGTCCTGGAATTCAGTGCACAGTGAAAGCAATCGCAAAAGTCCAGCAGCTGCTGACTCCCAAACACAAGGCGCTGGCTATGTTCTTGCTACTCGACGACTCAACGCAGCCCTTCATTTCTGCAGTTGCCATCGAGGTCTCTGCATGTCGGAGACTCAGAGGACGAGCACGAGTTTCCCAGGAGGGGCTGCATCAGGAGGAATTCAAAACTCAGGGAATTTGCCCTGGAACACCTTCCATAAGGATGCTAGAAGGGAATTGAAGAGGCAGGCGAGCGGCCACCACCGTCCTCTAGCAGTCCTTAGGGTGTGCGCAAAAGCCCGATGCTCTTCGGCTTCGTTCTTCGCCCCCGTACAAGCTACCGCTCTGTCCGGCTCCCGGAGCAGGAGAAGCGGCTGCTTCGCGCACACAACAGCGGAGCGGCAGCCCTACGCTCCGAAGCGCTGCTTCAGCCGAAAGACGCCGGCCACCGGCGCTTGGCTTCGGACAGCTCCGGAGAGCCGTAGTGTGCGTCTGCACTAGACTGCATCATAGCGAAAAGCTTTGACAGTGTGTCTCGCAGGGAGATAGCTTAGGAGCGCAGCGCACTTATGCCTCCCTTGTCCAGAAACACGGATTTGCTGCACACTCCAAAAACACTGCTCTTTCCATGGTACTATGTAAGCTGCTGTCTGACGCCCGTTCTCTTCTGCCCACTCTTGCCCAGCTGGTTGTTGCAGCGTGCACGTGCCTTCCTGGCATTAAGAGCACAGTGAAAGCAATCGCAAAAGTCCAGCAGCTGCTGACTCCCAAACACAAGGCGCTTGTCTACGTTCTTGCTTCTCGACAACTCAACGCAGCCCTTCATTTCTGCAGCTGCCATCGAGTTTTCTGTATCTTGAGCCTTCTGGGACGAGCACCAATTTCCCAGGAGGGGCTGCATCAGGACGAAGTCAAAACCCAGGAAAGTTGTCTCGGAACACCTTCAATAAAGCATGCCAGCAGTGCATTGAAAAGGCAGGTAGCTTTAGCCACCGTCCTCTAGCAGTCGCGAAGCTGTGCACACAATGTCGTCTCCCTGCGGCAACGTTCTTCGCCCTCGTGCAAGCTACCGCTCTGTCCGGCTCCCGGAGCAGGAGAAGCGGCTGCTTCGCGCACACAGCAGCGGAGCGGCAGCCCTACGCTCCGAAGCGCTGCTTCAGCCGAAAGACGCCGGCCACCGGCGCTTCGCTTCGGACAGCTCCGGAGAGCCGTAGTGTGCGTCTACAACTACACTGCATCATAGCGAAAAGCTTTGGCAGTGTGTCTCGCAAGGAGATAGCTTAGGAGCGCAGCGCACTTATGCCTCCCTTGTCCAGAAACACGATTTTACTGCACACTCCAAAAACAGTACTCTTCCCAGGGCAATATGCCAGATGCTCTCTGATGCCCGTGCTCCCTTCCTACTCTTGCCCAGCTCGTTGTTTTAACGTGCACATGCCGTCCTGGAATTCAGTGCACAGTGAAAGCAATCGCAAAAGTCCAGCAGCTGCTGACTCCCAAACACAAGGCGCTGGCTATGTTCTTGCTTCTCGACAACTCAACGCAGCCCTTCATTTCTGCAGTTGCCATCGAGGTCTCTGCATGTCGGAGACTCAGAGGACGAGCACGAGTTTCCCACGAGGGGCTGCATCAGGACGAAGTCAAAACCCAGGAAGGTTGTCTCGGAACACCTTCAATAAAGCATGCCAGCAGTGCATTGAAAAGGCAGGTAGCTTTAGCCACCGTCCTCTAGCAGTCGCAAGGCTGTGCACACAATGTCGTCTCCCTGCGGCAACGTTCTTCGCCCTCGTGCAAGCTACCGCTCTGTCCGGCTCCCGGAGCAGGAGAAGCGGCTGCTTCGCGCACACAACAGCGGAGCGGCAGCCCTACGCTCCGAAGCGCTGCTTCAGCCGAAAGACGCCGGCCACCGGCGCTTCGCTTCGGACAGCTCCGGAGAGCCGTAGTGTGCGTCTGCACTAGACTGCATCATAGCGAAAAGCTTTGGCAGTATGTCTCGCAAGGAGATAGCTTAGGAGCGCAGCGCACTTATGCCTCCCTTGTCCAGAAACACGATTTTACTGCACACTCCAAAAACAGTACTCTTCCCAGGGCAATATGCCAGATGCTCTCTGATGCCCGTGCTCCCTTCCTACTCTTGCCCAGCTCGTTGTTTTAACGTGCACATGCCGTCCTGGAATTCAGTGCACAGTGAAAGCAATCGCAAAAGTCCAGCAGCTGCTGACTCCCAAACACAAGGCGCTGGCTATGTTCTTGCTACTCGACGACTCAACGCAGCCCTTCATTTCTGCAGTTGCCATCGAGGTCTCTGCATGTCGGAGACTCAGAGGACGAGCACGAGTTTCCCAGGAGGGGCTGCATCAGGAGGAATTCAAAACTCAGGGAATTTGCCCTGGAACACCTTCCATAAGGATGCTAAAGGGAATTGAAGAGGCAGGCGAGCGGCCACCACCGTCCTCTAGCAGTCCTTAGGGTGTGCGCAAAAGCCCGATGCTCTTCGGCTTCGTTCTTCGCCCCCGTACAAGCTACCGCTCTGTCCGGCTCCCGGAGCAGGAGAAGCGGCTGCTTCGCGCACACAACAGCGGAGCGGCAGCCCTACGCTCCGAAGCGCTGCTTCAGCCGAAAGACGCCGGCCACCGGCGCTTGGCTTCGGACAGCTCCGGAGAGCCGTAGTGTGCGTCTGCACTAGACTGCATCATAGCGAAAAGCTTTGACAGTGTGTCTCGCAGGGAGATAGCTTAGGAGCGCAGCGCACTTATGCCTCCCTTGTCCAGAAACACGGATTTGCTGCACACTCCAAAAACACTGCTCTTTCCATGGTACTATGTAAGCTGCTGTCTGACGCCCGTTCTCTTCTGCCCACTCTTGCCCAGCTGGTTGTTGCAGCGTGAACGTGCCTTCCTGGCATTAAGAGCACAGTGAAAGCAATCGCAAAAGTCCAGCAGCTGCTGACTCCCAAACACAAGGCGCTTGTCTACGTTCTTGCTTCTCGACAACTCAACGCAGCCCTTCATTTCTGCAGCTGCCATCGAGTTTTCTGCATCTCGAGCCTTCTGGGACGAGCACCAATTTCCCAGGAGGGGCTGCATCAGGACGAAGTCAAAACCCAGGAAAGTTGTCTCGGAACACCTTCAATAAAGCATGCCAGCAGTGCATTGAAAAGGCAGGTAGCTTTAGCCACCGTCCTCTAGCAGTCGCGAAGCTGTGCACACAATGTCGTCTCCCTGCGGCAACGTTCTTCGCCCTCGTGCAAGCTACCGCTCTGTCCGGCTCCCGGAGCAGGAGAAGCGGCTGCTTCGCGCACACAGCAGCGGAGCGGCAGCCGTACTCTCCGAAGCGCTGCTTCAGCCGAAAGACGCCGGCCACCGGCGCTTCGCTTCGGACAGCTCCGGAGAGCCGTAGTGTGCGTCTACAACTACACTGCATCATAGCGAAAAGCTTTGGCAGTGTGTCTCGCAAGGAGATAGCTTAGGAGCGCAGCGCACTTATGCCTCCCTTGTCCAGAAACACGATTTTACTGCACACTCCAAAAACAGTACTCTTCCCAGGGCAATATGCCAGATGCTCTCTGATGCCCGTGCTCCCTTCCTACTCTTGCCCAGCTCGTTGTTTTAACGTGCACATGCCGTCCTGGAATTCAGTGCACAGTGAAAGCAATCGCAAAAGTCCAGCAGCTGCTGACTCCCAAACACAAGGCGCTGGCTATGTTCTTGCTACTCGACGACTCAACGCAGCCCTTCATTTCTGCAGTTGCCATCGAGGTCTCTGCATGTCGGAGACTCAGAGGACGAGCACGAGTTTCCCACGAGGGGCTGCATCAGGAGGAATTCAAAACTCAGGGAATTTGTCCTGGAACACCTTCCATAAGGATGCTAGAAGGGAATTGAAGAGGCAGGCGAGCGGCCACCACCGTCCTCTAGCAGTCCTTAGGGTGCGCGCAGAAGCCCGGTGCTCTGCGGCTTCGTTCTTCGCCCTCGTGCAAGCTACCGCTCTGTCCGGCTCCCGGAGCAGGAGAAGCGGCTGCTTCGCGCACACAACAGCGGAGCGGCAGCCCTACGCTCCGAAGCGCTGCTTCAGCCGAAAGACGCCGGCCACCGGCGCTTGGCTTCGGACAGCTCCGGAGAGCCGTAGTGTGCGTCTGCACTAGACTGCATCATAGCGAAAAGCTTTGGCAGTGTGACTCGCAGGGAGATAGCTTAGGAGCGCAGCGCACTTATGCCTCCCTTGTCCAGAAACACGGATTTGCTGCACACTCCAAAAACACTGCTCTTCCCAGGGCAATATATAAGCTGCTTTCTGATGGCCGTGATCCCTCCCTGCTCTTGCCCAGCTGGTTGTTGCAGCGTGCACATGCCGTCCTGGCATTCAGTGCACAGTGAAAGCAATCGCAAAAGTCCAGCAGCTGCTGACTCCCAAACACAAGGCGCTGGCTATGTTCTTGCTTCTCCACACTTCAACAGAGTCCTTCATTTCTGCAGCTGCCATCGAGTTTTCTGCATCTCGAGCCTTCTGGGACGAGCACCAATTTCCCAAGAGGGGCTGCATCAGGACGAAGTCAAAACCCAGGAAAGTTGTCTCGGAACACCTTCAATAAAGCATGCCAGCAGTGCATTGAAAAGGCAGGTAGCTTTAGCCACCGTTCTCTAGCAGTCGCAAGGCTGTGCACACAATGTCGTCTCCCTGCGGCAACGTTCTTCGCCCTCGTGCAAGCTACCGCTCTGTCCGGCTCCCGGAGCAGGAGAAGCGGCTGCTTCGCGCACACAACAGCGGAGCGGCAGCCCTACGCTCCGAAGCGCTGCTTCAGCCGAAAGACGCCGGCCACCGGCGCTTCGCTTCGGACAGCTCCGGAGAGCCGTAGTGTGCGTCTGCACTAGACTGCATCATAGCGAAAAGCTTTGGCAGTGTGTCTCGCAGAGAGATAGCTTAGGAGCGCAGCGCACTTATGCCTCCCTTGTCCAGAAACACGATTTTACTGCACACTCCAAAAACAGTACTCTTCCCAGGGCAATATATAAGCTGCTTTCTGACGGCCGTGATCTTTCGATTACTCTTGCCCAGCTCGTTGTTTTAACGTGCACATGCCGTCCTGGCATTCAGTGCACAGTGAAAGCAATCGCAAAAGTCCAGCAGCTGCTGACTGCCAAACACAAGGCGCTGGCTATGTTCTTGCTTCTCGACAACTCAACGCAGCCCTTCATTTCTGCAGTTGCCATCGAGGTCTCTGCATGTCGGAGACTCAGAGGACGAGCACGAGTTTCCCACGAGGGGCTGCATCAGGAGGAATTCAAAACTCAGGGAATTTGCCCTGGAACACCTTCCATAAGGATGCTAGAAGGGAATTGAAGAGGCAGGCGAGCGGCCACCACCGTCCTCTAGCAGTCCTTAGGGTGTGCGCAAAAGCCCGATGCTCTTCGGCTTCGTTCTTCGCCCCCGTACAAGCTACCGCTCTGTCCGGCTCCCGGAGCAGGAGAAGCGGCTGCTTCGCGCACACAACAGCGGAGCGGCAGCCCTACGCTCCGAAGCGCTGCTTCAGCCGAAAGACGCCGGCCACCGGCGCTTGGCTTCGGACAGCTCCGGAGAGCCGTAGTGTGCGTCTGCACTAGACTGCATCATAGCGAAAAGCTTTGACAGTGTGTCTCGCAGGGAGATAGCTTAGGAGCGCAGCGCACTTATGCCTCCCTTGTCCAGAAACACGGATTTGCTGCACACTCCAAAAACACTGCTCTTTCCATGGTACTATGTAAGCTGCTGTCTGACGCCCGTTCTCTTCTGCCCACTCTTGCCCAGCTGGTTGTTGCAGCGTGCACGTGCCTTCCTGGCATTAAGAGCACAGTGAAAGCAATCGCAAAAGTCCAGCAGCTGCTGACTCCCAAACACAAGGCGCTTGTCTACGTTCTTGCTTCTCGACAACTCAACGCAGCCCTTCATTTCTGCAGCTGCCATCGAGTTTTCTGCATCTCGAGCCTTCTGGGACGAGCACCAATTTCCCAGGAGGGGCTGCATCAGGACGAAGTCAAAACCCAGGAAAGTTGTCTCGGAACACCTTCAATAAAGCATGCCAGCAGTGCATTGAAAAGGCAGGTAGCTTTAGCCACCGTCCTCTAGCAGTCGCAAGGCTGTGCACACAATGTCGTCTCCCTGCGGCAACGTTCTTCGCCCTCGTGCAAGCTACCGCTCTGTCCGGCTCCCGGAGCAGGAGAAGCGGCTGCTTCGCGCACACAACAGCGGAGCGGCAGCCCTACGCTCCGAAGCGCTGCTTCAGCCGAAAGACGCCGGCCACCGGCGCTTGGCTTCGGACAGCTCCGGAGAGCCGTAGTGTGCGTCTGCACTAGACTGCATCATAGCGAAAAGCTTTGGCAGTGTGTCTCGCAAGGAGATAGCTTAGGAGCGCAGCGCACTTATGCCTCCCTTGTCCAGAAACACGATTTTACTGCACACTCCAAAAACAGTACTCTTCCCAGGGCAATATATAAGCTGCTTTCTGACGGCCGTGATCTTTCGATTACTCTTGCCCAGCTCGTTGTTTTAACGTGCACATGCCGTCCTGGAATTCAGTGCACAGTGAAAGCAATCGCAAAAGTCCAGCAGCTGCTGACTCCCAAACACAAGGCGCTGGCTATGTTCTTGCTTCTCGACAACTCAACGCAGCCCTTCATTTCTGCAGTTGCCATCGAGGTCTCTGCATGTCGGAGACTCAGAGGACGAGCACGAGTTTCCCACGAGGGGCTGCATCAGGAGGAATTCAAAACTCAGGGAATTTGTCCTGGAACACCTTCCATAAGGATGCTAGAAGGGAATTGAAGAGGCAGGCGAGCGGCCACCACCGTCCTCTAGCAGTCCTTAGGGTGTGCGCAAAAGCCCGATGCTCTTCGGCTTCGTTCTTCGCCCCCGTACAAGCTACCGCTCTGTCCGGCTCCCGGAGCAGGAGAAGCGGCTGCTTCGCGCACACAACAGCGGAGCGGCAGCCCTACGCTCCGAAGCGCTGCTTCAGCCGAAAGACGCCGGCCACCGGCGCTTGGCTTCGGACAGCTCCGGAGAGCCGTAGTGTGCGTCTACAACTACACTGCATCATAGCGAAAAGCTTTGGCAGTGTGTCTCGCAAGGAGATAGCTTAGGAGCGCAGCGCACTTATGCCTCCCTTGTCCAGAAACACGATTTTACTGCACACTCCAAAAACAGTACTCTTCCCAGGGCAATATGCCAGATGCTCTCTGATGCCCGTGCTCCCTTCCTACTCTTGCCCAGCTCGTTGTTTTAACGTGCACATGCCGTCCTGGAATTCAGTGCACAGTGAAAGCAATCGCAAAAGTCCAGCAGCTGCTGACTCCCAAACACAAGGCGCTGGCTATGTTCTTGCTACTCGACGACTCAACGCAGCCCTTCATTTCTGCAGTTGCCATCGAGGTCTCTGCATGTCGGAGACTCAGAGGACGAGCACGAGTTTCCCACGAGGGGCTGCATCAGGAGGAATTCAAAACTCAGGGAATTTGTCCTGGAACACCTTCCATAAGGATGCTAGAAGGGAATTGAAGAGGCAGGCGAGCGGCCACCACCGTCCTCTAGCAGTCCTTAGGGTGCGCGCAGAAGCCCGGTGCTCTGCGGCTTCGTTCTTCGCCCTCGTGCAAGCTACCGCTCTGTCCGGCTCCCGGAGCAGGAGAAGCGGCTGCTTCGCGCACACAACAGCGGAGCGGCAGCCCTACGCTCCGAAGCGCTGCTTCAGCCGAAAGACGCCGGCCACCGGCGCTTGGCTTCGGACAGCTCCGGAGAGCCGTAGTGTGCGTCTGCACTAGACTGCATCATAGCGAAAAGCTTTGGCAGTGTGTCTCGCAGAGAGATAGCTTAGGAGCGCAGCGCACTTATGCCTCCCTTGTCCAGAAACACGGATTTGCTGCACACTCCAAAAACACTGCTCTTTCCATGCTACTATGTAAGCTGCTGTCTGACGCCCGTTCTCTTCTGCCCACTCTTGCCCAGCTGGTTGTTGCAGCGTGCACGTGCCTTCCTGGCATTAAGAGCACAGTGAAAGCAATCGCAAAAGTCCAGCAGCTGCTGACTCCCAAACACAAGGCGCTTGTCTACGTTCTTGCTTCTCGACAACTCAACGCAGTCCTTCATTTCTGCAGCTGCCATCGAGTTTTCTGCATCTCGAGCCTTCTGGGACGAGCACCAATTTCCCAAGAGGGGCTGCATCAGGACGAAGTCAAAACCCAGGAAAGTTGTCTCGGAACACCTTCAATAAAGCATGCCAGCAGTGCATTGAAAAGGCAGGTAGCTTTAGCCACCGTCCTCTAGCAGTCGCAAGGCTGTGCACACAATGTCGTCTCCCTGCGGCAACGTTCTTCGCCCTCGTGCAAGCTACCGCTCTGTCCGGCTCCCGGAGCAGGAGAAGCGGCTGCTTCGCGCACACAACAGCGGAGCGGCAGCCCTACGCTCCGAAGCGCTGCTTCAGCCGAAAGACGCCGGCGACCGGCGCTTCGCTTCGGACAGCTCCGGAGAGCCGTAGTGTGCGTCTGCACTAGACTGCATCATAGCGAAAAGCTTTGGCAGTGTGTCTCGCAGAGAGATAGCTTAGGAGCGCAGCGCACTTATGCCTCCCTTGTCCAGAAACACGATTTTACTGCACACTCCAAAAACAGTACTCTTCCCAGGGCAATATATAAGCTGCTTTCTGACGGCCGTGATCTTTCGATTACTCTTGCCCAGCTCGTTGTTTTAACGTGCACATGCCGTCCTGGCATTCAGTGCACAGTGAAAGCAATCGCAAAAGTCCAGCAGCTGCTGACTCCCAAACACAAGGCGCTGGCTATGTTCTTGCTTCTCGACAACTCAACGCAGCCCTTCATTTCTGCAGTTGCCATCGAGGTCTCTGCATGTCGGAGACTCAGAGGACGAGCACGAGTTTCCCACGAGGGGCTGCATCAGGAGGAATTCAAAACTCAGGGAATTTGCCCTGGAACACCTTCCATAAGGATGCTAGAAGGGAATTGAAGAGGCAGGCGAGCGGCCACCACCGTCCTCTAGCAGTCCTTAGGGTGCGCGCAGAAGCCCGGTGCTCTGCGGCTTCGTTCTTCGCCCTCGTGCAAGCTACCGCTCTGTCCGGCTCCCGGAGCAGGAGAAGCGGCTGCTTCGCGCACACAACAGCGGAGCGGCAGCCCTACGCTCCGAAGCGCTGCTTCAGCCGAAAGACGCCGGCCACCGGCGCTTCGCTTCGGACAGCTCCGGAGAGCCGTAGTGTGCGTCTGCACTAGACTGCATCATAGCGAAAAGCTTTGACAGTGTGTCTCGCAGGGAGATAGCTTAGGAGCGCAGCGCACTTATGCCTCCCTTGTCCAGAAACACGGATTTGCTGCACACTCCAAAAACACTGCTCTTTCCATGGTACTATGTAAGCTGCTGTCTGACGCCCGTTCTCTTCTGCCCACTCTTGCCCAGCTGGTTGTTGCAGCGTGCACGTGCCTTCCTGGCATTAAGAGCACAGTGAAAGCAATCGCAAAAGTCCAGCAGCTGCTGACTCCCAAACACAAGGCGCTTGTCTACGTTCTTGCTTCTCGACAACTCAACGCAGCCCTTCATTTCTGCAGCTGCCATCGAGTTTTCTGTATCTTGAGCCTTCTCGGACGAGCACCAATTTCCCAGGAGGGGCTGCATCAGGACGAAGTCAAAACCCAGGAAAGTTGTCTCGGAACACCTTCAATAAAGCATGCCAGCAGTGCATTGAAAAGGCAGGTAGCTTTAGCCACCGTCCTCTAGCAGTCGCAAGGCTGTGCACACAATGTCGTCTCCCTGCGGCAACGTTCTTCGCCCTCGTGCAAGCTACCGCTCTGTCCGGCTCCCGGAGCAGGAGAAGCGGCTGCTTCGCGCACACAGCAGCGGAGCGGCAGCCCTACGCTCCGAAGCGCTGCTTCAGCCGAAAGACGCCGGCCACCGGCGCTTGGCTTCGGACAGCTCCGGAGAGCCGTAGTGTGCGTCTGCACTAGACTGCATCATAGCGAAAAGCTTTGGCAGTGTGTCTCGCAAGGAGATAGCTTAGGAGAGCAGCGCACTTATGCCTCCCTTGTCCAGAAACACGATTTTACTGCACACTCCAAAAACAGTACTCTTCCCAGGGCAATATGCCAGATGCTCTCTGATGCCCGTGCTCCCTTCCTACTCTTGCCCAGCTCGTTGTTTTAACGTGCACATGCCGTCCTGGAATTCAGTGCACAGTGAAAGCAATCGCAAAAGTCCAGCAGCTGCTGACTCCCAAACACAAGGCGCTGGCTATGTTCTTGCTACTCGACGACTCAACGCAGCCCTTCATTTCTGCAGTTGCCATCGAGGTCTCTGCATGTCGGAGACTCAGAGGACGAGCACGAGTTTCCCACGAGGGGCTGCATCAGGAGGAATTCAAAACTCAGGGAATTTGTCCTGGAACACCTTCCATAAGGATGCTAGAAGGGAATTGAAGAGGCAGGCGAGCGGCCACCACCGTCCTCTAGCAGTCCTTAGGGTGCGCGCAGAAGCCCGGTGCTCTGCGGCTTCGTTCTTCGCCCTCGTGCAAGCTACCGCTCTGTCCGGCTCCCGGAGCAGGAGAAGCGGCTGCTTCGCGCACACAACAGCGGAGCGGCAGCCCTACGCTCCGAAGCGCTGCTTCAGCCGAAAGACGCCGGCCACCGGCGCTTGGCTTCGGACAGCTCCGGAGAGCCGTAGTGTGCGTCTGCACTAGACTGCATCATAGCGAAAAGCTTTGGCAGTGTGTCTCGCAGGGAGATACCTTAGGAGCGCAGCGCACTTATGCCTCCCTTGTCCAGAAACACGGATTTGCTGCACACTCCAAAAACACTGCTCTTTCCATGGTACTATGTAAGCTGCTGTCTGACGCCCGTTCTCTTCTGCCCACTCTTGCCCAGCTGGTTGTTGCAGCGTGCACGTGCCTTCCTGGCATTAAGAGCACAGTGAAAGCAATCGCAAAAGTCCAGCAGCTGCTGACTCCCAAACACAAGGCGCTTGTCTACGTTCTTGCTTCTCGACAACTCAACGCAGTCCTTCATTTCTGCAGCTGCCATCGAGTTTTCTGCATCTCGAGCCTTCTGGGACGAGCACCAATTTCCCAAGAGGGGCTGCATCAGGACGAAGTCAAAACCCAGGAAAGTTGTCTCGGAACACCTTCAATAAAGCATGCCAGCAGTGCATTGAAAAGGCAGGTAGCTTTAGCCACCGTCCTCTAGCAGTCGCAAGGCTGTGCACACAATGTCGTCTCCCTGCGGCAACGTTCTTCGCCCTCGTGCAAGCTACCGCTCTGTCCGGCTCCCGGAGCAGGAGAAGCGGCTGCTTCGCGCACACAACAGCGGAGCGGCAGCCCTACGCTCCGAAGCGCTGCTTCAGCCGAAAGACGCCGGCCACCGGCGCTTCGCTTCGGACAGCTCCGGAGAGCCGTAGTGTGCGTCTGCACTAGACTGCATCATAGCGAAAAGCTTTGGCAGTGTGTCTCGCAGAGAGATAGCTTAGGAGCGCAGCGCACTTATGCCTCCCTTGTCCAGAAACACGATTTTACTGCACACTCCAAAAACAGTACTCTTCCCAGGGCAATATATAAGCTGCTTTCTGACGGCCGTGATCTTTCGATTACTCTTGCCCAGCTCGTTGTTTTAACGTGCACATGCCGTCCTGGCATTCAGTGCACAGTGAAAGCAATCGCAAAAGTCCAGCAGCTGCTGACTGCCAAACACAAGGCGCTGGCTATGTTCTTGCTTCTCGACAACTCAACGCAGCCCTTCATTTCTGCAGTTGCCATCGAGGTCTCTGCATGTCGGAGACTCAGAGGACGAGCACGAGTTTCCCACGAGGGGCTGCATCAGGAGGAATTCAAAACTCAGGGAATTTGCCCTGGAACACCTTCCATAAGGATGCTAGAAGGGAATTGAAGAGGCAGGCGAGCGGCCACCACCGTCCTCTAGCAGTCCTTAGGGTGTGCGCAAAAGCCCGATGCTCTTCGGCTTCGTTCTTCGCCCCCGTACAAGCTACCGCTCTGTCCGGCTCCCGGAGCAGGAGAAGCGGCTGCTTCGCGCACACAACAGCGGAGCGGCAGCCCTACGCTCCGAAGCGCTGCTTCAGCCGAAAGACGCCGGCCACCGGCGCTTGGCTTCGGACAGCTCCGGAGAGCCGTAGTGTGCGTCTGCACTAGACTGCATCATAGCGAAAAGCTTTGACAGTGTGTCTCGCAGGGAGATAGCTTAGGAGCGCAGCGCACTTATGCCTCCCTTGTCCAGAAACACGGATTTGCTGCACACTCCAAAAACACTGCTCTTTCCATGGTACTATGTAAGCTGCTGTCTGACGCCCGTTCTCTTCTGCCCACTCTTGCCCAGCTGGTTGTTGCAGCGTGCACGTGCCTTCCTGGCATTAAGAGCACAGTGAAAGCAATCGCAAAAGTCCAGCAGCTGCTGACTCCCAAACACAAGGCGCTTGTCTACGTTCTTGCTTCTCGACAACTCAACGCAGCCCTTCATTTCTGCAGCTGCCATCGAGTTTTCTGCATCTCGAGCCTTCTGGGACGAGCACCAATTTCCCAGGAGGGGCTGCATCAGGACGAAGTCAAAACCCAGGAAAGTTGTCTCGGAACACCTTCAATAAAGCATGCCAGCAGTGCATTGAAAAGGCAGGTAGCTTTAGCCACCGTCCTCTAGCAGTCGCAAGGCTGTGCACACAATGTCGTCTCCCTGCGGCAACGTTCTTCGCCCTCGTGCAAGCTACCGCTCTGTCCGGCTCCCGGAGCAGGAGAAGCGGCTGCTTCGCGCACACAACAGCGGAGCGGCAGCCCTACGCTCCGAAGCGCTGCTTCAGCCGAAAGACGCCGGCCACCGGCGCTTGGCTTCGGACAGCTCCGGAGAGCCGTAGTGTGCGTCTGCACTAGACTGCATCATAGCGAAAAGCTTTGGCAGTGTGTCTCGCAAGGAGATAGCTTAGGAGCGCAGCGCACTTATGCCTCCCTTGTCCAGAAACACGATTTTACTGCACACTCCAAAAACAGTACTCTTCCCAGGGCAATATATAAGCTGCTTTCTGACGGCCGTGATCTTTCGATTACTCTTGCCCAGCTCGTTGTTTTAACGTGCACATGCCGTCCTGGAATTCAGTGCACAGTGAAAGCAATCGCAAAAGTCCAGCAGCTGCTGACTCCCAAACACAAGGCGCTGGCTATGTTCTTGCTTCTCGACAACTCAACGCAGCCCTTCATTTCTGCAGTTGCCATCGAGGTCTCTGCATGTCGGAGACTCAGAGGACGAGCACGAGTTTCCCACGAGGGGCTGCATCAGGAGGAATTCAAAACTCAGGGAATTTGTCCTGGAACACCTTCCATAAGGATGCTAGAAGGGAATTGAAGAGGCAGGCGAGCGGCCACCACCGTCCTCTAGCAGTCCTTAGGGTGTGCGCAAAAGCCCGATGCTCTTCGGCTTCGTTCTTCGCCCCCGTACAAGCTACCGCTCTGTCCGGCTCCCGGAGCAGGAGAAGCGGCTGCTTCGCGCACACAACAGCGGAGCGGCAGCCCTACGCTCCGAAGCGCTGCTTCAGCCGAAAGACGCCGGCCACCGGCGCTTCGCTTCGGACAGCTCCGGAGAGCCGTAGTGTGCGTCTACAACTACACTGCATCATAGCGAAAAGCTTTGGCAGTGTGTCTCGCAAGGAGATAGCTTAGGAGCGCAGCGCACTTATGCCTCCCTTGTCCAGAAACACGATTTTACTGCACACTCCAAAAACAGTACTCTTCCCAGGGCAATATGCCAGATGCTCTCTGATGCCCGTGCTCCCTTCCTACTCTTGCCCAGCTCGTTGTTTTAACGTGCACATGCCGTCCTGGAATTCAGTGCACAGTGAAAGCAATCGCAAAAGTCCAGCAGCTGCTGACTCCCAAACACAAGGCGCTGGCTATGTTCTTGCTACTCGACGACTCAACGCAGCCCTTCATTTCTGCAGTTGCCATCGAGGTCTCTGCATGTCGGAGACTCAGAGGACGAGCACGAGTTTCCCACGAGGGGCTGCATCAGGAGGAATTCAAAACTCAGGGAATTTGTCCTGGAACACCTTCCATAAGGATGCTAGAAGGGAATTGAAGAGGCAGGCGAGCGGCCACCACCGTCCTCTAGCAGTCCTTAGGGTGCGCGCAGAAGCCCGGTGCTCTGCGGCTTCGTTCTTCGCCCTCGTGCAAGCTACCGCTCTGTCCGGCTCCCGGAGCAGGAGAAGCGGCTGCTTCGCGCACACAACAGCGGAGCGGCAGCCCTACGCTCCGAAGCGCTGCTTCAGCCGAAAGACGCCGGCCACCGGCGCTTGGCTTCGGACAGCTCCGGAGAGCCGTAGTGTGCGTCTGCACTAGACTGCATCATAGCGAAAAGCTTTGGCAGTGTGTCTCGCAGAGAGATAGCTTAGGAGCGCAGCGCACTTATGCCTCCCTTGTCCAGAAACACGGATTTGCTGCACACTCCAAAAACACTGCTCTTTCCATGGTACTATGTAAGCTGCTGTCTGACGCCCGTTCTCTTCTGCCCACTCTTGCCCAGCTGGTTGTTGCAGCGTGCACGTGCCTTCCTGGCATTAAGAGCACAGTGAAAGCAATCGCAAAAGTCCAGCAGCTGCTGACTCCCAAACACAAGGCGCTTGTCTACGTTCTTGCTTCTCGACAACTCAACGCAGTCCTTCATTTCTGCAGCTGCCATCGAGTTTTCTGCATCTCGAGCCTTCTGGGACGAGCACCAATTTCCCAAGAGGGGCTGCATCAGGACGAAGTCAAAACCCAGGAAAGTTGTCTCGGAACACCTTCAATAAAGCATGCCAGCAGTGCATTGAAAAGGCAGGTAGCTTTAGCCACCGTCCTCTAGCAGTCGCAAGGCTGTGCACACAATGTCGTCTCCCTGCGGCAACGTTCTTCGCCCTCGTGCAAGCTACCGCTCTGTCCGGCTCCCGGAGCAGGAGAAGCGGCTGCTTCGCGCACACAACAGCGGAGCGGCAGCCCTACGCTCCGAAGCGCTGCTTCAGCCGAAAGACGCCGGCGACCGGCGCTTCGCTTCGGACAGCTCCGGAGAGCCGTAGTGTGCGTCTGCACTAGACTGCATCATAGCGAAAAGCTTTGGCAGTGTGTCTCGCAGAGAGATAGCTTAGGAGCGCAGCGCACTTATGCCTCCCTTGTCCAGAAACACGATTTTACTGCACACTCCAAAAACAGTACTCTTCCCAGGGCAATATATAAGCTGCTTTCTGACGGCCGTGATCTTTCGATTACTCTTGCCCAGCTCGTTGTTTTAACGTGCACATGCCGTCCTGGCATTCAGTGCACAGTGAAAGCAATCGCAAAAGTCCAGCAGCTGCTGACTCCCAAACACAAGGCGCTGGCTATGTTCTTGCTTCTCGACAACTCAACGCAGCCCTTCATTTCTGCAGTTGCCATCGAGGTCTCTGCATGTCGGAGACTCAGAGGACGAGCACGAGTTTCCCACGAGGGGCTGCATCAGGAGGAATTCAAAACTCAGGGAATTTGCCCTGGAACACCTTCCATAAGGATGCTAGAAGGGAATTGAAGAGGCAGGCGAGCGGCCACCACCGTCCTCTAGCAGTCCTTAGGGTGCGCGCAGAAGCCCGGTGCTCTGCGGCTTCGTTCTTCGCCCTCGTGCAAGCTACCGCTCTGTCCGGCTCCCGGAGCAGGAGAAGCGGCTGCTTCGCGCACACAACAGCGGAGCGGCAGCCCTACGCTCCGAAGCGCTGCTTCAGCCGAAAGACGCCGGCCACCGGCGCTTGGCTTCGGACAGCTCCGGAGAGCCGTAGTGTGCGTCTGCACTAGACTGCATCATAGCGAAAAGCTTTGACAGTGTGTCTCGCAGGGAGATAGCTTAGGAGCGCAGCGCACTTATGCCTCCCTTGTCCAGAAACACGGATTTGCTGCACACTCCAAAAACACTGCTCTTTCCATGGTACTATGTAAGCTGCTGTCTGACGCCCGTTCTCTTCTGCCCACTCTTGCCCAGCTGGTTGTTGCAGCGTGCACGTGCCTTCCTGGCATTAAGAGCACAGTGAAAGCAATCGCAAAAGTCCAGCAGCTGCTGACTCCCAAACACAAGGCGCTTGTCTACGTTCTTGCTTCTCGACAACTCAACGCAGCCCTTCATTTCTGCAGCTGCCATCGAGTTTTCTGTATCTTGAGCCTTCTGGGACGAGCACCAATTTCCCAGGAGGGGCTGCATCAGGACGAAGTCAAAACCCAGGAAAGTTGTCTCGGAACACCTTCAATAAAGCATGCCAGCAGTGCATTGAAAAGGCAGGTAGCTTTAGCCACCGTCCTCTAGCAGTCGCGAAGCTGTGCACACAATGTCGTCTCCCTGCGGCAACGTTCTTCGCCCTCGTGCAAGCTACCGCTCTGTCCGGCTCCCGGAGCAGGAGAAGCGGCTGCTTCGCGCACACAGCAGCGGAGCGGCAGCCCTACGCTCCGAAGCGCTGCTTCAGCCGAAAGACGCCGGCCACCGGCGCTTCGCTTCGGACAGCTCCGGAGAGCCGTAGTGTGCGTCTGCACTAGACTGCATCATAGCGAAAAGCTTTGGCAGTGTGTCTCGCAAGGAGATAGCTTAGGAGCGCAGCGCACTTATGCCTCCCTTGTCCAGAAACACGATTTTACTGCACACTCCAAAAACAGTACTCTTCCCAGGGCAATATGCCAGATGCTCTCTGATGCCCGTGCTCCCTTCCTACTCTTGCCCAGCTCGTTGTTTTAACGTGCACATGCCGTCCTGGAATTCAGTGCACAGTGAAAGCAATCGCAAAAGTCCAGCAGCTGCTGACTCCCAAACACAAGGCGCTGGCTATGTTCTTGCTTCTCGACAACTCAACGCAGCCCTTCATTTCTGCAGTTGCCATCGAGGTCTCTGCATGTCGGAGACTCAGAGGACGAGCACGAGTTTCCCACGAGGGGCTGCATCAGGAGGAATTCAAAACTCAGGGAATTTGTCCTGGAACACCTTCCATAAGGATGCTAGAAGGGAATTGAAGAGGCAGGCGAGCGGCCACCACCGTCCTCTAGCAGTCCTTAGGGTGTGCGCAAAAGCCCGATGCTCTTCGGCTTCGTTCTTCGCCCCCGTACAAGCTACCGCTCTGTCCGGCTCCCGGAGCAGGAGAAGCGGCTGCTTCGCGCACACAGCAGCGGAGCGGCAGCCCTACGCTCCGAAGCGCTGCTTCAGCCGAAAGACGCCGGCCACCGGCGCTTGGCTTCGGACAGCTCCGGAGAGCCGTAGTGTGCGTCTACAACTAGACTGCATCATAGCGAAAAGCTTTGGCAGTGTGTCTCGCAGGGAGATAGCTTAGGAGCGCAGCGCACTTATGCCTCCCTTGTCCAGAAACACGATTTTACTGCACACTCCAAAAACAGTACTCTTCCCAGGGCAATATGCCAGATGCTCTCTGATGCCCGTGCTCCCTTCCTACTCTTGCCCAGCTCGTTGTTTTAACGTGCACATGCCGTCCTGGAATTCAGTGCACAGTGAAAGCAATCGCAAAAGTCCAGCAGCTGCTGACTCCCAAACACAAGGCGCTGGCTATGTTCTTGCTTCTCGACAACTCAACGCAGCCCTTCATTTCTGCAGTTGCCATCGAGGTCTCTGCATGTCGGAGACTCAGAGGACGAGCACGAGTTTCCCACGAGGGGCTGCATCAGGAGGAATTCAAAACTCAGGGAAATTGTCCTGGAACACCTTCCATAAGGATGCTAGAAGGGAATTGAAGAGGCAGGCGAGCGGCCACCACCGTCCTCTAGCAGTCCTTAGGGTGCGCGCAGAAGCCCGGTGCTCTGCGGCTTCGTTCTTCGCCCTCGTGCAAGCTACCGCTCTGTCCGGCTCCCGGAGCAGGAGAAGCGGCTGCTTCGCGCACACAACAGCGGAGCGGCAGCCCTACGCTCCGAAGCGCTGCTTCAGCCGAAAGACGCCGGCGACCGGCGGTTCGCTTCGGATAGCAGCCGAGAGCCGTAGTGTGCGTCTGCACTAAACTGCATCATAGCGAAAAGCTTTGGCAGTGTGACTCGCAGGGAGATAGCTTAGGAGCGCAGCGCACTTATGCCTCCCTTGTCCAGAAACACGGATTTGCTGCACACTCCAAAAACACTGCTCTTCCCAGGGCAATATATAAGCTGCTTTCTGATGGCCGTGATCCCTCCCTACTCTTGCCCAGCTGGTTGTTGCAGCGTGCACATGCCGTCCTGGCATTCAGTGCACAGTGAAAGCAATCGCAAAAGTCCAGCAGCTGCTGACTCCCAAACACAAGGCGCTGGCTATGTTCTTGCTTCTCCACACTTCAACAGAGTCCTTCATTTCTGCAGCTGCCATCGAGTTTTCTGCATCTCGAGCCTTCTGGGACGAGCACCAATTTCCCAAGAGGGGCTGCATCAGGACGAAGTCAAAACCCAGGAAAGTTGTCTCGGAACACCTTCAATAAAGCATGCCAGCAGTGCATTGAAAAGGCAGGTAGCTTTAGCCACCGTCCTCTAGCAGTCGCGAAGCTGTGCACACAATGTCGTCTCCCTGCGGCAACGTTCTTCGCCCTCGTGCAAGCTACCGCTCTGTCCGGCTCCCGGAGCAGGAGAAGCGGCTGCTTCGCGCACACAGCAGCGGAGCGGCAGCCCTACGCTCCGAAGCGCTGCTTCAGCCGAAAGACGCCGGCCACCGGCGCTTCGCTTCGGACAGCTCCGGAGAGCCGTAGTGTGCGTCTACAACTACACTGCATCATAGCGAAAAGCTTTGGCAGTGTGTCTCGCAAGGAGATAGCTTAGGAGCGCAGCGCACTTATGCCTCCCTTGTCCAGAAACACGATTTTACTGCACACTCCAAAAACAGTACTCTTCCCAGGGCAATATGCCAGATGCTCTCTGATGCCCGTGCTCCCTTCCTACTCTTGCCCAGCTCGTTGTTTTAACGTGCACATGCCGTCCTGGAATTCAGTGCACAGTGAAAGCAATCGCAAAAGTCCAGCAGCTGCTGACTCCCAAACACAAGGCGCTGGCTATGTTCTTGCTACTCGACGACTCAACGCAGCCCTTCATTTCTGCAGTTGCCATCGAGGTCTCTGCATGTCGGAGACTCAGAGGACGAGCACGAGTTTCCCAGGAGGGGCTGCATCAGGAGGAATTCAAAACTCAGGGAATTTGTCCTGGAACACCTTCCATAAGGATGCTAGAAGGGAATTGAAGAGGCAGGCGAGCGGCCACCACCGTCCTCTAGCAGTCCTTAGGGTGCGCGCAGAAGCCCGGTGCTCTGCGGCTTCGTTCTTCGCCCTCGTGCAAGCTACCGCTCTGTCCGGCTCCCGGAGCAGGAGAAGCGGCTGCTTCGCGCACACAACAGCGGAGCGGCAGCCCTACGCTCCGAAGCGCTGCTTCAGCCGAAAGACGCCGGCCACCGGCGCTTGGCTTCGGACAGCTCCGGAGAGCCGTAGTGTGCGTCTGCACTAGACTGCATCATAGCGAAAAGCTTTGGCAGTGTGTCTCGCAGAGAGATAGCTTAGGAGCGCAGCGCACTTATGCCTCCCTTGTCCAGAAACACGGATTTGCTGCACACTCCAAAAACACTGCTCTTTCCATGGTACTATGTAAGCTGCTGTCTGACGCCCGTTCTCTTCTGCCCACTCTTGCCCAGCTGGTTGTTGCAGCGTGCACGTGCCTTCCTGGCATTAAGAGCACAGTGAAAGCAATCGCAAAAGTCCAGCAGCTGCTGACTCCCAAACACAAGGCGCTTGTCTACGTTCTTGCTTCTCGACAACTCAACGCAGTCCTTCATTTCTGCAGCTGCCATCGAGTTTTCTGCATCTCGAGCCTTCTGGGACGAGCACCAATTTCCCAAGAGGGGCTGCATCAGGACGAAGTCAAAACCCAGGAAAGTTGTCTCGGAACACCTTCAATAAAGCATGCCAGCAGTGCATTGAAAAGGCAGGTAGCTTTAGCCACCGTCCTCTAGCAGTCGCAAGGCTGTGCACACAATGTCGTCTCCCTGCGGCAACGTTCTTCGCCCTCGTGCAAGCTACCGCTCTGTCCGGCTCCCGGAGCAGGAGAAGCGGCTGCTTCGCGCACACAACAGCGGAGCGGCAGCCCTACGCTCCGAAGCGCTGCTTCAGCCGAAAGACGCCGGCGACCGGCGCTTCGCTTCGGACAGCTCCGGAGAGCCGTAGTGTGCGTCTGCACTAGACTGCATCATAGCGAAAA
The DNA here is from genome assembly GCF_050655825.1 of Lonchura striata. Taxonomy (NCBI): domain Eukaryota; kingdom Metazoa; phylum Chordata; class Aves; order Passeriformes; family Estrildidae; genus Lonchura; species Lonchura striata. Next base: position 17,922,677 of record NC_140716.1, on the reverse strand, counting down.
GCTTTGGCAGTGTGTCTCGCAGAGAGATAGCTTAGGAGCGCAGCGCACTTATGCCTCCCTTGTCCAGAAACACGATTTTACTGCACACTCCAAAAACAGTACTCTTCCCAGGGCAATATATAAGCTGCTTTCTGACGGCCGTGATCTTTCGATTACTCTTGCCCAGCTCGTTGTTTTAACGTGCACATGCCGTCCTGGCATTCAGTGCACAGTGAAAGCAATCGCAAAAGTCCAGCAGCTGCTGACTCCCAAACACAAGGCGCTGGCTATGTTCTTGCTTCTCGACAACTCAACGCAGCCCTTCATTTCTGCAGTTGCCATCGAGGTCTCTGCATGTCGGAGACTCAGAGGACGAGCACGAGTTTCCCACGAGGGGCTGCATCAGGAGGAATTCAAAACTCAGGGAATTTGCCCTGGAACACCTTCCATAAGGATGCTAGAAGGGAATTGAAGAGGCAGGCGAGCGGCCACCACCGTCCTCTAGCAGTCCTTAGGGTGTGCGCAAAAGCCCGATGCTCTTCGGCTTCGTTCTTCGCCCCCGTACAAGCTACCGCTCTGTCCGGCTCCCGGAGCAGGAGAAGCGGCTGCTTCGCGCACACAACAGCGGAGCGGCAGCCCTACGCTCCGAAGCGCTGCTTCAGCCGAAAGACGCCGGCCACCGGCGCTTGGCTTCGGACAGCTCCGGAGAGCCGTAGTGTGCGTCTGCACTAGACTGCATCATAGCGAAAAGCTTTGACAGTGTGTCTCGCAGGGAGATAGCTTAGGAGCGCAGCGCACTTATGCCTCCCTTGTCCAGAAACACGGATTTGCTGCACACTCCAAAAACACTGCTCTTTCCATGGTACTATGTAAGCTGCTGTCTGACGCCCGTTCTCTTCTGCCCACTCTTGCCCAGCTGGTTGTTGCAGCGTGCACGTGCCTTCCTGGCATTAAGAGCACAGTGAAAGCAATCGCAAAAGTCCAGCAGCTGCTGACTCCCAAACACAAGGCGCTTGTCTACGTTCTTGCTTCTCGACAACTCAACGCAGCCCTTCATTTCTGCAGCTGCCATCGAGTTTTCTGCATCTCGAGCCTTCTGGGACGAGCACCAATTTCCCAGGAGGGGCTGCATCAGGACGAAGTCAAAACCCAGGAAAGTTGTCTCGGAACACCTTCAATAAAGCATGCCAGCAGTGCATTGAAAAGGCAGGTAGCTTTAGCCACCGTCCTCTAGCAGTCGCAAGGCTGTGCACACAATGTCGTCTCCCTGCGGCAACGTTCTTCGCCCTCGTGCAAGCTACCGCTCTGTCCGGCTCCCGGAGCAGGAGAAGCGGCTGCTTCGCGCACACAACAGCGGAGCGGCAGCCCTACGCTCCGAAGCGCTGCTTCAGCCGAAAGACGCCGGCCACCGGCGCTTCGCTTCGGACAGCTCCGGAGAGCCGTAGTGTGCGTCTGCACTAGACTGCATCATAGCGAAAAGCTTTGGCAGTGTGTCTCGCAAGGAGATAGCTTAGGAGCGCAGCGCACTTATGCCTCCCTTGTCCAGAAACACGATTTTACTGCACACTCCAAAAACAGTACTCTTCCCAGGGCAATATATAAGCTGCTTTCTGACGGCCGTGATCTTTCGATTACTCTTGCCCAGCTCGTTGTTTTAACGTGCACATGCCGTCCTGGCATTCAGTGCACAGTGAAAGCAATCGCAAAAGTCCAGCAGCTGCTGACTCCCAAACACAAGGCGCTGGCTATGTTCTTGCTTCTCGACAACTCAACGCAGCCCTTCATTTCTGCAGTTGCCATCGAGGTCTCTGCATGTCGGAGACTCAGAGGACGAGCACGAGTTTCCCACGAGGGGCTGCATCAGGAGGAATTCAAAACTCAGGAAAATTGTCTTTGAACACCTTCCATAGGATGCTAGAAGGGAATTGAAGAGGCAGGCGAGCGGCCACCACCGTCCTCTAGCAGTCCTTAGGGTGTGCGCAAAAGCCCGATGCTCTTCGGCTTCGTTCTTCGCCCCCGTACAAGCTACCGCTCTGTCCGGCTCCCGGAGCAGGAGAAGCGGCTGCTTCGCGCACACAACAGCGGAGCGGCAGCCGTACTCTCCGAAGCGCTGCTTCAGCCGAAAGACGCCGGCGACCGGCGGTTCGCTTCGGATAGCAGCCGAGAGCCGTAGTGTGCGTCTGCACTAAACTGCATCATAGCGAAAAGCTTTGGCAGTGTGACTCGCAGGGAGATAGCTTAGGAGCGCAGCGCACTTATGCCTCCCTTGTCCAGAAACACGGATTTGCTGCACACTCCAAAAACACTGCTCTTCCCAGGGCAATATATAAGCTGCTTTCTGATGGCCGTGATCCCTCCCTGCTCTTGCCCAGCTGGTTGTTGCAGCGTGCACATGCCGTCCTGGAATTCAGTGCACAGTGAAAGCAATCGCAAAAGTCCAGCAGCTGCTGACTCCCAAACACAAGGCGCTGGCTATGTTCTTGCTTCTCCACACTTCAACAGAGTCCTTCATTTCTGCAGCTGCCATCGAGTTTTCTGCATCTCGAGCCTTCTGGGACGAGCACCAATTTCCCAGGAGGGGCTGCATCAGGACGAAGTCAAAACCCAGGAAAGTTGTCTCGGAATACCTTCAATAAAGCATGCCAGCAGTGCATTGAAAAGGCAGGTAGCTTTAGCCACCGTCCTCTAGCAGTCGCAAGGCTGTGCACACAATGTCGTCTCCCTGCGGCAACGTTCTTCGCCCTCGTGCAAGCTACCGCTCTGTCCGGCTCCCGGAGCAGGAGAAGCGGCTGCTTCGCGCACACAACAGCGGAGCGGCAGCCCTACGCTCCGAAGCGCTGCTTCAGCCGAAAGACGCCGGCCACCGGCGCTTCGCTTCGGACAGCTCCGGAGAGCCGTAGTGTGCGTCTACAACTACACTGCATCATAGCGAAAAGCTTTGGCAGTGTGTCTCGCAAGGAGATAGCTTAGGAGCGCAGCGCACTTATGCCTCCCTTGTCCAGAAACACGATTTTACTGCACACTCCAAAAACAGTACTCTTCCCAGGGCAATATGCCAGATGCTCTCTGATGCCCGTGCTCCCTTCCTACTCTTGCCCAGCTCGTTGTTTTAACGTGCACATGCCGTCCTGGAATTCAGTGCACAGTGAAAGCAATCGCAAAAGTCCAGCAGCTGCTGACTCCCAAACACAAGGCGCTGGCTATGTTCTTGCTACTCGACGACTCAACGCAGCCCTTCATTTCTGCAGTTGCCATCGAGGTCTCTGCATGTCGGAGACTCAGAGGACGAGCACGAGTTTCCCACGAGGGGCTGCATCAGGAGGAATTCAAAACTCAGGGAATTTGTCCTGGAACACCTTCCATAAGGATGCTAGAAGGGAATTGAAGAGGCAGGCGAGCGGCCACCACCGTCCTCTAGCAGTCCTTAGGGTGCGCGCAGAAGCCCGGTGCTCTGCGGCTTCGTTCTTCGCCCTCGTGCAAGCTACCGCTCTGTCCGGCTCCCGGAGCAGGAGAAGCGGCTGCTTCGCGCACACAACAGCGGAGCGGCAGCCCTACGCTCCGAAGCGCTGCTTCAGCCGAAAGACGCCGGCGACCGGCGCTTCGCTTCGGACAGCTCCGGAGAGCCGTAGTGTGCGTCTGCACTAGACTGCATCATAGCGAAAAGCTTTGGCAGTGTGTCTCGCAGAGAGATAGCTTAGGAGCGCAGCGCACTTATGCCTCCCTTGTCCAGAAACACGGATTTGCTGCACACTCCAAAAACACTGCTCTTTCCATGGTACTATGTAAGCTGCTGTCTGACGCCCGTTCTCTTCTGCCCACTCTTGCCCAGCTGGTTGTTGCAGCGTGCACGTGCCTTCCTGGCATTAAGAGCACAGTGAAAGCAATCGCAAAAGTCCAGCAGCTGCTGACTCCCAAACACAAGGCGCTTGTCTACGTTCTTGCTTCTCGACAACTCAACGCAGTCCTTCATTTCTGCAGCTGCCATCGAGTTTTCTGCATCTCGAGCCTTCTGGGACGAGCACCAATTTCCCAAGAGGGGCTGCATCAGGACGAAGTCAAAACCCAGGAAAGTTGTCTCGGAACACCTTCAATAAAGCATGCCAGCAGTGCATTGAAAAGGCAGGTAGCTTTAGCCACCGTCCTCTAGCAGTCGCAAGGCTGTGCACACAATGTCGTCTCCCTGCGGCAACGTTCTTCGCCCTCGTGCAAGCTACCGCTCTGTCCGGCTCCCGGAGCAGGAGAAGCGGCTGCTTCGCGCACACAACAGCGGAGCGGCAGCCCTACGCTCCGAAGCGCTGCTTCAGCCGAAAGACGCCGGCCACCGGCGCTTGGCTTCGGACAGCTCCGGAGAGCCGTAGTGTGCGTCTGCACTAGACTGCATCATAGCGAAAAGCTTTGGCAGTGTGTCTCGCAGAGAGATAGCTTAGGAGCGCAGCGCACTTATGCCTCCCTTGTCCAGAAACACGATTTTACTGCACACTCCAAAAACAGTACTCTTCCCAGGGCAATATATAAGCTGCTTTCTGACGGCCGTGATCTTTCGATTACTCTTGCCCAGCTCGTTGTTTTAACGTGCACATGCCGTCCTGGCATTCAGTGCACAGTGAAAGCAATCGCAAAAGTCCAGCAGCTGCTGACTCCCAAACACAAGGCGCTGGCTATGTTCTTGCTTCTCGACAACTCAACGCAGCCCTTCATTTCTGCAGTTGCCATCGAGGTCTCTGCATGTCGGAGACTCAGAGGACGAGCACGAGTTTCCCACGAGGGGCTGCATCAGGAGGAATTCAAAACTCAGGGAATTTGCCCTGGAACACCTTCCATAAGGATGCTAGAAGGGAATTGAAGAGGCAGGCGAGCGGCCACCACCGTCCTCTAGCAGTCCTTAGGGTGCGCGCAGAAGCCCGGTGCTCTGCGGCTTCGTTCTTCGCCCTCGTGCAAGCTACCGCTCTGTCCGGCTCCCGGAGCAGGAGAAGCGGCTGCTTCGCGCACACAACAGCGGAGCGGCAGCCCTACGCTCCGAAGCGCTGCTTCAGCCGAAAGACGCCGGCCACCGGCGCTTGGCTTCGGACAGCTCCGGAGAGCCGTAGTGTGCGTCTGCACTAGACTGCATCATAGCGAAAAGCTTTGGCAGTGTGTCTCGCAGAGAGATAGCTTAGGAGCGCAGCGCACTTATGCCTCCCTTGTCCAGAAACACGGATTTGCTGCACACTCCAAAAACACTGCTCTTTCCATGGTACTATGTAAGCTGCTGTCTGACGCCCGTTCTCTTCTGCCCACTCTTGCCCAGCTGGTTGTTGCAGCGTGCACGTGCCTTCCTGGCATTAAGAGCACAGTGAAAGCAATCGCAAAAGTCCAGCAGCTGCTGACTCCCAAACACAAGGCGCTTGTCTACGTTCTTGCTTCTCGACAACTCAACGCAGTCCTTCATTTCTGCAGCTGCCATCGAGTTTTCTGCATCTCGAGCCTTCTGGGACGAGCACCAATTTCCCAAGAGGGGCTGCATCAGGACGAAGTCAAAACCCAGGAAAGTTGTCTCGGAACACCTTCAATAAAGCATGCCAGCAGTGCATTGAAAAGGCAGGTAGCTTTAGCCACCGTCCTCTAGCAGTCGCAAGGCTGTGCACACAATGTCGTCTCCCTGCGGCAACGTTCTTCGCCCTCGTGCAAGCTACCGCTCTGTCCGGCTCCCGGAGCAGGAGAAGCGGCTGCTTCGCGCACACAACAGCGGAGCGGCAGCCCTACGCTCCGAAGCGCTGCTTCAGCCGAAAGACGCCGGCGACCGGCGCTTCGCTTCGGACAGCTCCGGAGAGCCGTAGTGTGCGTCTGCACTAGACTGCATCATAGCGAAAAGCTTTGGCAGTGTGTCTCGCAGAGAGATAGCTTAGGAGCGCAGCGCACTTATGCCTCCCTTGTCCAGAAACACGATTTTACTGCACACTCCAAAAACAGTACTCTTCCCAGGGCAATATATAAGCTGCTTTCTGACGGCCGTGATCTTTCGATTACTCTTGCCCAGCTCGTTGTTTTAACGTGCACATGCCGTCCTGGCATTCAGTGCACAGTGAAAGCAATCGCAAAAGTCCAGCAGCTGCTGACTCCCAAACACAAGGCGCTGGCTATGTTCTTGCTTCTCGACAACTCAACGCAGCCCTTCATTTCTGCAGTTGCCATCGAGGTCTCTGCATGTCGGAGACTCAGAGGACGAGCACGAGTTTCCCACGAGGGGCTGCATCAGGAGGAATTCAAAACTCAGGGAATTTGCCCTGGAACACCTTCCATAAGGATGCTAGAAGGGAATTGAAGAGGCAGGCGAGCGGCCACCACCGTCCTCTAGCAGTCCTTAGGGTGTGCGCAAAAGCCCGATGCTCTTCGGCTTCGTTCTTCGCCCCCGTACAAGCTACCGCTCTGTCCGGCTCCCGGAGCAGGAGAAGCGGCTGCTTCGCGCACACAACAGCGGAGCGGCAGCCCTACGCTCCGAAGCGCTGCTTCAGCCGAAAGACGCCGGCCACCGGCGCTTGGCTTCGGACAGCTCCGGAGAGCCGTAGTGTGCGTCTGCACTAGACTGCATCATAGCGAAAAGCTTTGACAGTGTGTCTCGCAGGGAGATAGCTTAGGAGCGCAGCGCACTTATGCCTCCCTTGTCCAGAAACACGGATTTGCTGCACACTCCAAAAACACTGCTCTTTCCATGGTACTATGTAAGCTGCTGTCTGACGCCCGTTCTCTTCTGCCCACTCTTGCCCAGCTGGTTGTTGCAGCGTGCACGTGCCTTCCTGGCATTAAGAGCACAGTGAAAGCAATCGCAAAAGTCCAGCAGCTGCTGACTCCCAAACACAAGGCGCTTGTCTACGTTCTTGCTTCTCGACAACTCAACGCAGCCCTTCATTTCTGCAGCTGCCATCGAGTTTTCTGCATCTCGAGCCTTCTGGGACGAGCACCAATTTCCCAGGAGGGGCTGCATCAGGACGAAGTCAAAACCCAGGAAAGTTGTCTCGGAACACCTTCAATAAAGCATGCCAGCAGTGCATTGAAAAGGCAGGTAGCTTTAGCCACCGTCCTCTAGCAGTCGCAAGGCTGTGCACACAATGTCGTCTCCCTGCGGCAACGTTCTTCGCCCTCGTGCAAGCTACCGCTCTGTCCGGCTCCCGGAGCAGGAGAAGCGGCTGCTTCGCGCACACAACAGCGGAGCGGCAGCCCTACGCTCCGAAGCGCTGCTTCAGCCGAAAGACGCCGGCCACCGGCGCTTCGCTTCGGACAGCTCCGGAGAGCCGTAGTGTGCGTCTGCACTAGACTGCATCATAGCGAAAAGCTTTGGCAGTGTGTCTCGCAAGGAGATAGCTTAGGAGCGCAGCGCACTTATGCCTCCCTTGTCCAGAAACACGATTTTACTGCACACTCCAAAAACAGTACTCTTCCCAGGGCAATATATAAGCTGCTTTCTGACGGCCGTGATCTTTCGATTACTCTTGCCCAGCTCGTTGTTTTAACGTGCACATGCCGTCCTGGCATTCAGTGCACAGTGAAAGCAATCGCAAAAGTCCAGCAGCTGCTGACTCCCAAACACAAGGCGCTGGCTATGTTCTTGCTTCTCGACAACTCAACGCAGCCCTTCATTTCTGCAGTTGCCATCGAGGTCTCTGCATGTCGGAGACTCAGAGGACGAGCACGAGTTTCCCACGAGGGGCTGCATCAGGAGGAATTCAAAACTCAGGAAAATTGTCTTTGAACACCTTCCATAGGATGCTAGAAGGGAATTGAAGAGGCAGGCGAGCGGCCACCACCGTCCTCTAGCAGTCCTTAGGGTGTGCGCAAAAGCCCGATGCTCTTCGGCTTCGTTCTTCGCCCCCGTACAAGCTACCGCTCTGTCCGGCTCCCGGAGCAGGAGAAGCGGCTGCTTCGCGCACACAACAGCGGAGCGGCAGCCGTACTCTCCGAAGCGCTGCTTCAGCCGAAAGACGCCGGCGACCGGCGGTTCGCTTCGGATAGCAGCCGAGAGCCGTAGTGTGCGTCTGCACTAAACTGCATCATAGCGAAAAGCTTTGGCAGTGTGACTCGCAGGGAGATAGCTTAGGAGCGCAGCGCACTTATGCCTCCCTTGTCCAGAAACACGGATTTGCTGCACACTCCAAAAACACTGCTCTTCCCAGGGCAATATATAAGCTGCTTTCTGATGGCCGTGATCCCTCCCTGCTCTTGCCCAGCTGGTTGTTGCAGCGTGCACATGCCGTCCTGGCATTCAGTGCACAGTGAAAGCAATCGCAAAAGTCCAGCAGCTGCTGACTCCCAAACACAAGGCGCTGGCTATGTTCTTGCTTCTCCACACTTCAACAGAGTCCTTCATTTCTGCAGCTGCCATCGAGTTTTCTGCATCTCGAGCCTTCTGGGACGAGCACCAATTTCCCAGGAGGGGCTGCATCAGGACGAAGTCAAAACCCAGGAAAGTTGTCTCGGAATACCTTCAATAAAGCATGCCAGCAGTGCATTGAAAAGGCAGGTAGCTTTAGCCACCGTCCTCTAGCAGTCGCAAGGCTGTGCACACAATGTCGTCTCCCTGCGGCAACGTTCTTCGCCCTCGTGCAAGCTACCGCTCTGTCCGGCTCCCGGAGCAGGAGAAGCGGCTGCTTCGCGCACACAACAGCGGAGCGGCAGCCCTACGCTCCGAAGCGCTGCTTCAGCCGAAAGACGCCGGCCACCGGCGCTTCGCTTCGGACAGCTCCGGAGAGCCGTAGTGTGCGTCTACAACTACACTGCATCATAGCGAAAAGCTTTGGCAGTGTGTCTCGCAAGGAGATAGCTTAGGAGCGCAGCGCACTTATGCCTCCCTTGTCCAGAAACACGATTTTACTGCACACTCCAAAAACAGTACTCTTCCCAGGGCAATATGCCAGATGCTCTCTGATGCCCGTGCTCCCTTCCTACTCTTGCCCAGCTCGTTGTTTTAACGTGCACATGCCGTCCTGGAATTCAGTGCACAGTGAAAGCAATCGCAAAAGTCCAGCAGCTGCTGACTCCCAAACACAAGGCGCTGGCTATGTTCTTGCTACTCGACGACTCAACGCAGCCCTTCATTTCTGCAGTTGCCATCGAGGTCTCTGCATGTCGGAGACTCAGAGGACGAGCACGAGTTTCCCACGAGGGGCTGCATCAGGAGGAATTCAAAACTCAGGGAATTTGTCCTGGAACACCTTCCATAAGGATGCTAGAAGGGAATTGAAGAGGCAGGCGAGCGGCCACCACCGTCCTCTAGCAGTCCTTAGGGTGCGCGCAGAAGCCCGGTGCTCTGCGGCTTCGTTCTTCGCCCTCGTGCAAGCTACCGCTCTGTCCGGCTCCCGGAGCAGGAGAAGCGGCTGCTTCGCGCACACAACAGCGGAGCGGCAGCCCTACGCTCCGAAGCGCTGCTTCAGCCGAAAGACGCCGGCCACCGGCGCTTGGCTTCGGACAGCTCCGGAGAGCCGTAGTGTGCGTCTGCACTAGACTGCATCATAGCGAAAAGCTTTGGCAGTGTGTCTCGCAGAGAGATAGCTTAGGAGCGCAGCGCACTTATGCCTCCCTTGTCCAGAAACACGGATTTGCTGCACACTCCAAAAACACTGCTCTTTCCATGGTACTATGTAAGCTGCTGTCTGACGCCCGTTCTCTTCTGCCCACTCTTGCCCAGCTGGTTGTTGCAGCGTGCACGTGCCTTCCTGGCATTAAGAGCACAGTGAAAGCAATCGCAAAAGTCCAGCAGCTGCTGACTCCCAAACACAAGGCGCTTGTCTACGTTCTTGCTTCTCGACAACTCAACGCAGTCCTTCATTTCTGCAGCTGCCATCGAGTTTTCTGCATCTCGAGCCTTCTGGGACGAGCACCAATTTCCCAAGAGGGGCTGCATCAGGACGAAGTCAAAACCCAGGAAAGTTGTCTCGGAACACCTTCAATAAAGCATGCCAGCAGTGCATTGAAAAGGCAGGTAGCTTTAGCCACCGTCCTCTAGCAGTCGCAAGGCTGTGCACACAATGTCGTCTCCCTGCGGCAACGTTCTTCGCCCTCGTGCAAGCTACCGCTCTGTCCGGCTCCCGGAGCAGGAGAAGCGGCTGCTTCGCGCACACAACAGCGGAGCGGCAGCCCTACGCTCCGAAGCGCTGCTTCAGCCGAAAGACGCCGGCCACCGGCGCTTGGCTTCGGACAGCTCCGGAGAGCCGTAGTGTGCGTCTGCACTAGACTGCATCATAGCGAAAAGCTTTGGCAGTGTGTCTCGCAGAGAGATAGCTTAGGAGCGCAGCGCACTTATGCCTCCCTTGTCCAGAAACACGATTTTACTGCACACTCCAAAAACAGTACTCTTCCCAGGGCAATATATAAGCTGCTTTCTGACGGCCGTGATCTTTCGATTACTCTTGCCCAGCTCGTTGTTTTAACGTGCACATGCCGTCCTGGCATTCAGTGCACAGTGAAAGCAATCGCAAAAGTCCAGCAGCTGCTGACTCCCAAACACAAGGCGCTGGCTATGTTCTTGCTTCTCGACAACTCAACGCAGCCCTTCATTTCTGCAGTTGCCATCGAGGTCTCTGCATGTCGGAGACTCAGAGGACGAGCACGAGTTTCCCACGAGGGGCTGCATCAGGAGGAATTCAAAACTCAGGGAATTTGCCCTGGAACACCTTCCATAAGGATGCTAGAAGGGAATTGAAGAGGCAGGCGAGCGGCCACCACCGTCCTCTAGCAGTCCTTAGGGTGCGCGCAGAAGCCCGGTGCTCTGCGGCTTCGTTCTTCGCCCTCGTGCAAGCTACCGCTCTGTCCGGCTCCCGGAGCAGGAAAAGCGGCTGCTTCGCGCACACAACAGCGGAGCGGCAGCCCTACGCTCCGAAGCGCTGCTTCAGCCGAAAGACGCCGGCCACCGGCGCTTGGCTTCGGACAGCTCCGGAGAGCCGTAGTGTGCGTCTGCACTAGACTGCATCATAGCGAAAAGCTTTGGCAGTGTGTCTCGCAGAGAGATAGCTTAGGAGCGCAGCGCACTTATGCCTCCCTTGTCCAGAAACACGGATTTGCTGCACACTCCAAAAACACTGCTCTTTCCATGGTACTATGTAAGCTGCTGTCTGACGCCCGTTCTCTTCTGCCCACTCTTGCCCAGCTGGTTGTTGCAGCGTGCACGTGCCTTCCTGGCATTAAGAGCACAGTGAAAGCAATCGCAAAAGTCCAGCAGCTGCTGACTCCCAAACACAAGGCGCTTGTCTACGTTCTTGCTTCTCGACAACTCAACGCAGTCCTTCATTTCTGCAGCTGCCATCGAGTTTTCTGCATCTCGAGCCTTCTGGGACGAGCACCAATTTCCCAAGAGGGGCTGCATCAGGACGAAGTCAAAACCCAGGAAAGTTGTCTCGGAACACCTTCAATAAAGCATGCCAGCAGTGCATTGAAAAGGCAGGTAGCTTTAGCCACCGTCCTCTAGCAGTCGCAAGGCTGTGCACACAATGTCGTCTCCCTGCGGCAACGTTCTTCGCCCTCGTGCAAGCTACCGCTCTGTCCGGCTCCCGGAGCAGGAAAAGCGGCTGCTTCGCGCACACAACAGCGGAGCGGCAGCCCTACGCTCCGAAGCGCTGCTTCAGCCGAAAGACGCCGGCCACCGGCGCTTCGCTTCGGACAGCTCCGGAGAGCCGTAGTGTGCGTCTGCACTAGACTGCATCATAGCGAAAAGCTTTGGCAGTGTGTCTCGCAGAGAGATAGCTTAGGAGCGCAGCGCACTTATGCCTCCCTTGTCCAGAAACACGATTTTACTGCACACTCCAAAAACAGTACTCTTCCCAGGGCAATATATAAGCTGCTTTCTGACGGCCGTGATCTTTCGATTACTCTTGCCCAGCTCGTTGTTTTAACGTGCACATGCCGTCCTGGCATTCAGTGCACAGTGAAAGCAATCGCAAAAGTCCAGCAGCTGCTGACTCCCAAACACAAGGCGCTGGCTATGTTCTTGCTTCTCGACAACTCAACGCAGCCCTTCATTTCTGCAGTTGCCATCGAGGTCTCTGCATGTCGGAGACTCAGAGGACGAGCACGAGTTTCCCACGAGGGGCTGCATCAGGAGGAATTCAAAACTCAGGGAATTTGCCCTGGAACACCTTCCATAAGGATGCTAGAAGGGAATTGAAGAGGCAGGCGAGCGGCCACCACCGTCCTCTAGCAGTCCTTAGGGTGCGCGCAGAAGCCCGGTGCTCTGCGGCTTCGTTCTTCGCCCTCGTGCAAGCTACCGCTCTGTCCGGCTCCCGGAGCAGGAGAAGCGGCTGCTTCGCGCACACAACAGCGGAGCGGCAGCCCTACGCTCCGAAGCGCTGCTTCAGCCGAAAGACGCCGGCCACCGGCGCTTGGCTTCGGACAGCTCCGGAGAGCCGTAGTGTGCGTCTGCACTAGACTGCATCATAGCGAAAAGCTTTGGCAGTGTGTCTCGCAAGGAGATAGCTTAGGAGCGCAGCGCACTTATGCCTCCCTTGTCCAGAAACACGGATTTGCTGCACACTCCAAAAACACTGCTCTTTCCATGGTACTATGTAAGCTGCTGTCTGACGCCCGTTCTCTTCTGCCCACTCTTGCCCAGCTGGTTGTTGCAGCGTGCACGTGCCTTCCTGGCATTAAGAGCACAGTGAAAGCAATCGCAAAAGTCCAGCAGCTGCTGACTCCCAAACACAAGGCGCTTGTCTACGTTCTTGCTTCTCGACAACTCAACGCAGTCCTTCATTTCTGCAGCTGCCATCGAGTTTTCTGCATCTCGAGCCTTCTGGGACGAGCACCAATTTCCCAAGAGGGGCTGCATCAGGACGAAGTCAAAACCCAGGAAAGTTGTCTCGGAACACCTTCAATAAAGCATGCCAGCAGTGCATTGAAAAGGCAGGTAGCTTTAGCCACCGTCCTCTAGCAGTCGCAAGGCTGTGCACACAATGTCGTCTCCCTGCGGCAACGTTCTTCGCCCTCGTGCAAGCTACCGCTCTGTCCGGCTCCCGGAGCAGGAGAAGCGGCTGCTTCGCGCACACAACAGCGGAGCGGCAGCCCTACGCTCCGAAGCGCTGCTTCAGCCGAAAGACGCCGGCCACCGGCGCTTCGCTTCGGACAGCTCCGGAGAGCCGTAGTGTGCGTCTGCACTAGACTGCATCATAGCGAAAAGCTTTGGCAGTGTGTCTCGCAGAGAGATAGCTTAGGAGCGCAGCGCACTTATGCCTCCCTTGTCCAGAAACACGATTTTACTGCACACTCCAAAAACAGTACTCTTCCCAGGGCAATATATAAGCTGCTTTCTGACGGCCGTGATCTTTCGATTACTCTTGCCCAGCTCGTTGTTTTAACGTGCACATGCCGTCCTGGCATTCAGTGCACAGTGAAAGCAATCGCAAAAGTCCAGCAGCTGCTGACTCCCAAACACAAGGCGCTGGCTATGTTCTTGCTTCTCGACAACTCAACGCAGCCCTTCATTTCTGCAGTTGCCATCGAGGTCTCTGCATGTCGGAGACTCAGAGGACGAGCACGAGTTTCCCACGAGGGGCTGCATCAGGAGGAATTCAAAACTCAGGGAATTTGCCCTGGAACACCTTCCATAAGGATGCTAGAAGGGAATTGAAGAGGCAGGCGAGCGGCCACCACCGTCCTCTAGCAGTCCTTAGGGTGTGCGCAAAAGCCCGATGCTCTTCGGCTTCGTTCTTCGCCCCCGTACAAGCTACCGCTCTGTCCGGCTCCCGGAGCAGGAGAAGCGGCTGCTTCGCGCACACAACAGCGGAGCGGCAGCCCTACGCTCCGAAGCGCTGCTTCAGCCGAAAGACGCCGGCCACCGGCGCTTGGCTTCGGACAGCTCCGGAGAGCCGTAGTGTGCGTCTGCACTAGACTGCATCATAGCGAAAAGCTTTGACAGTGTGTCTCGCAGGGAGATAGCTTAGGAGCGCAGCGCACTTATGCCTCCCTTGTCCAGAAACACGGATTTGCTGCACACTCCAAAAACACTGCTCTTTCCATGGTACTATGTAAGCTGCTGTCTGACGCCCGTTCTCTTCTGCCCACTCTTGCCCAGCTGGTTGTTGCAGCGTGCACGTGCCTTCCTGGCATTAAGAGCACAGTGAAAGCAATCGCAAAAGTCCAGCAGCTGCTGACTCCCAAACACAAGGCGCTTGTCTACGTTCTTGCTTCTCGACAACTCAACGCAGCCCTTCATTTCTGCAGCTGCCATCGAGTTTTCTGCATCTCGAGCCTTCTGGGACGAGCACCAATTTCCCAGGAGGGGCTGCATCAGGACGAAGTCAAAACCCAGGAAAGTTGTCTCGGAACACCTTCAATAAAGCATGCCAGCAGTGCATTGAAAAGGCAGGTAGCTTTAGCCACCGTCCTCTAGCAGTCGCAAGGCTGTGCACACAATGTCGTCTCCCTGCGGCAACGTTCTTCGCCCTCGTGCAAGCTACCGCTCTGTCCGGCTCCCGGAGCAGGAGAAGCGGCTGCTTCGCGCACACAACAGCGGAGCGGCAGCCCTACGCTCCGAAGCGCTGCTTCAGCCGAAAGACGCCGGCCACCGGCGCTTGGCTTCGGACAGCTCCGGAGAGCCGTAGTGTGCGTCTGCACTAGACTGCATCATAGCGAAAAGCTTTGGCAGTGTGTCTCGCAAGGAGATAGCTTAGGAGCGCAGCGCACTTATGCCTCCCTTGTCCAGAAACACGATTTTACTGCACACTCCAAAAACAGTACTCTTCCCAGGGCAATATATAAGCTGCTTTCTGACGGCCGTGATCTTTCGATTACTCTTGCCCAGCTCGTTGTTTTAACGTGCACATGCCGTCCTGGCATTCAGTGCACAGTGAAAGCAATCGCAAAAGTCCAGCAGCTGCTGACTCCCAAACACAAGGCGCTGGCTATGTTCTTGCTTCTCGACAACTCAACGCAGCCCTTCATTTCTGCAGTTGCCATCGAGGTCTCTGCATGTCGGAGACTCAGAGGACGAGCACGAGTTTCCCACGAGGGGCTGCATCAGGAGGAATTCAAAACTCAGGAAAATTGTCTTTGAACACCTTCCATAGGATGCTAGAAGGGAATTGAAGAGGCAGGCGAGCGGCCACCACCGTCCTCTAGCAGTCCTTAGGGTGTGCGCAAAAGCCCGATGCTCTTCGGCTTCGTTCTTCGCCCCCGTACAAGCTACCGCTCTGTCCGGCTCCCGGAGCAGGAGAAGCGGCTGCTTCGCGCACACAACAGCGGAGCGGCAGCCGTACTCTCCGAAGCGCTGCTTCAGCCGAAAGACGCCGGCGACCGGCGGTTCGCTTCGGATAGCAGCCGAGAGCCGTAGTGTGCGTCTGCACTAAACTGCATCATAGCGAAAAGCTTTGGCAGTGTGACTCGCAGGGAGATAGCTTAGGAGCGCAGCGCACTTATGCCTCCCTTGTCCAGAAACACGGATTTGCTGCACACTCCAAAAACACTGCTCTTCCCAGGGCAATATATAAGCTGCTTTCTGATGGCCGTGATCCCTCCCTGCTCTTGCCCAGCTGGTTGTTGCAGCGTGCACATGCCGTCCTGGAATTCAGTGCACAGTGAAAGCAATCGCAAAAGTCCAGCAGCTGCTGACTCCCAAACACAAGGCGCTGGCTATGTTCTTGCTTCTCCACACTTCAACAGAGTCCTTCATTTCTGCAGCTGCCATCGAGTTTTCTGCATCTCGAGCCTTCTGGGACGAGCACCAATTTCCCAGGAGGGGCTGCATCAGGACGAAGTCAAAACCCAGGAAAGTTGTCTCGGAATACCTTCAATAAAGCATGCCAGCAGTGCATTGAAAAGGCAGGTAGCTTTAGCCACCGTCCTCTAGCAGTCGCAAGGCTGTGCACACAATGTCGTCTCCCTGCGGCAACGTTCTTCGCCCTCGTGCAAGCTACCGCTCTGTCCGGCTCCCGGAGCAGGAGAAGCGGCTGCTTCGCGCACACAACAGCGGAGCGGCAGCCCTACGCTCCGAAGCGCTGCTTCAGCCGAAAGACGCCGGCCACCGGCGCTTCGCTTCGGACAGCTCCGGAGAGCCGTAGTGTGCGTCTACAACTACACTGCATCATAGCGAAAAGCTTTGGCAGTGTGTCTCGCAAGGAGATAGCTTAGGAGCGCAGCGCACTTATGCCTCCCTTGTCCAGAAACACGATTTTACTGCACACTCCAAAAACAGTACTCTTCCCAGGGCAATATGCCAGATGCTCTCTGATGCCCGTGCTCCCTTCCTACTCTTGCCCAGCTCGTTGTTTTAACGTGCACATGCCGTCCTGGAATTCAGTGCACAGTGAAAGCAATCGCAAAAGTCCAGCAGCTGCTGACTCCCAAACACAAGGCGCTGGCTATGTTCTTGCTACTCGACGACTCAACGCAGCCCTTCATTTCTGCAGTTGCCATCGAGGTCTCTGCATGTCGGAGACTCAGAGGACGAGCACGAGTTTCCCACGAGGGGCTGCATCAGGAGGAATTCAAAACTCAGGGAATTTGTCCTGGAACACCTTCCATAAGGATGCTAGAAGGGAATTGAAGAGGCAGGCGAGCGGCCACCACCGTCCTCTAGCAGTCCTTAGGGTGCGCGCAGAAGCCCGGTGCTCTGCGGCTTCGTTCTTCGCCCTCGTGCAAGCTACCGCTCTGTCCGGCTCCCGGAGCAGGAGAAGCGGCTGCTTCGCGCACACAACAGCGGAGCGGCAGCCCTACGCTCCGAAGCGCTGCTTCAGCCGAAAGACGCCGGCCACCGGCGCTTGGCTTCGGACAGCTCCGGAGAGCCGTAGTGTGCGTCTGCACTAGACTGCATCATAGCGAAAAGCTTTGGCAGTGTGTCTCGCAGAGAGATAGCTTAGGAGCGCAGCGCACTTATGCCTCCCTTGTCCAGAAACACGGATTTGCTGCACACTCCAAAAACACTGCTCTTTCCATGGTACTATGTAAGCTGCTGTCTGACGCCCGTTCTCTTCTGCCCACTCTTGCCCAGCTGGTTGTTGCAGCGTGCACGTGCCTTCCTGGCATTAAGAGCACAGTGAAAGCAATCGCAAAAGTCCAGCAGCTGCTGACTCCCAAACACAAGGCGCTTGTCTACGTTCTTGCTTCTCGACAACTCAACGCAGTCCTTCATTTCTGCAGCTGCCATCGAGTTTTCTGCATCTCGAGCCTTCTGGGACGAGCACCAATTTCCCAAGAGGGGCTGCATCAGGACGAAGTCAAAACCCAGGAAAGTTGTCTCGGAACACCTTCAATAAAGCATGCCAGCAGTGCATTGAAAAGGCAGGTAGCTTTAGCCACCGTCCTCTAGCAGTCGCAAGGCTGTGCACACAATGTCGTCTCCCTGCGGCAACGTTCTTCGCCCTCGTGCAAGCTACCGCTCTGTCCGGCTCCCGGAGCAGGAGAAGCGGCTGCTTCGCGCACACAACAGCGGAGCGGCAGCCCTACGCTCCGAAGCGCTGCTTCAGCCGAAAGACGCCGGCCACCGGCGCTTGGCTTCGGACAGCTCCGGAGAGCCGTAGTGTGCGTCTGCACTAGACTGCATCATAGCGAAAAGCTTTGGCAGTGTGTCTCGCAGAGAGATAGCTTAGGAGCGCAGCGCACTTATGCCTCCCTTGTCCAGAAACACGATTTTACTGCACACTCCAAAAACAGTACTCTTCCCAGGGCAATATATAAGCTGCTTTCTGACGGCCGTGATCTTTCGATTACTCTTGCCCAGCTCGTTGTTTTAACGTGCACATGCCGTCCTGGAATTCAGTGCACAGTGAAAGCAATCGCAAAAGTCCAGCAGCTGCTGACTCCCAAACACAAGGCGCTGGCTATGTTCTTGCTTCTCGACAACTCAACGCAGCCCTTCATTTCTGCAGTTGCCATCGAGGTCTCTGCATGTCGGAGACTCAGAGGACGAGCACGAGTTTCCCACGAGGGGCTGCATCAGGAGGAATTCAAAACTCAGGGAATTTGCCCTGGAACACCTTCCATAAGGATGCTAGAAGGGAATTGAAGAGGCAGGCGAGCGGCCACCACCGTCCTCTAGCAGTCCTTAGGGTGCGCGCAGAAGCCCGGTGCTCTGCGGCTTCGTTCTTCGCCCTCGTGCAAGCTACCGCTCTGTCCGGCTCCCGGAGCAGGAAAAGCGGCTGCTTCGCGCACACAACAGCGGAGCGGCAGCCCTACGCTCCGAAGCGCTGCTTCAGCCGAAAGACGCCGGCCACCGGCGCTTGGCTTCGGACAGCTCCGGAGAGCCGTAGTGTGCGTCTGCACTAGACTGCATCATAGCGAAAAGCTTTGGCAGTGTGTCTCGCAGAGAGATAGCTTAGGAGCGCAGCGCACTTATGCCTCCCTTGTCCAGAAACACGGATTTGCTGCACACTCCAAAAACACTGCTCTTTCCATGGTACTATGTAAGCTGCTGTCTGACGCCCGTTCTCTTCTGCCCACTCTTGCCCAGCTGGTTGTTGCAGCGTGCACGTGCCTTCCTGGCATTAAGAGCACAGTGAAAGCAATCGCAAAAGTCCAGCAGCTGCTGACTCCCAAACACAAGGCGCTTGTCTACGTTCTTGCTTCTCGACAACTCAACGCAGTCCTTCATTTCTGCAGCTGCCATCGAGTTTTCTGCATCTCGAGCCTTCTGGGACGAGCACCAATTTCCCAAGAGGGGCTGCATCAGGACGAAGTCAAAACCCAGGAAAGTTGTCTCGGAACACCTTCAATAAAGCATGCCAGCAGTGCATTGAAAAGGCAGGTAGCTTTAGCCACCGTCCTCTAGCAGTCGCAAGGCTGTGCACACAATGTCGTCTCCCTGCGGCAACGTTCTTCGCCCTCGTGCAAGCTACCGCTCTGTCCGGCTCCCGGAGCAGGAAAAGCGGCTGCTTCGCGCACACAACAGCGGAGCGGCAGCCCTACGCTCCGAAGCGCTGCTTCAGCCGAAAGACGCCGGCCACCGGCGCTTCGCTTCGGACAGCTCCGGAGAGCCGTAGTGTGCGTCTGCACTAGACTGCATCATAGCGAAAAGCTTTGGCAGTGTGTCTCGCAGAGAGATAGCTTAGGAGCGCAGCGCACTTATGCCTCCCTTGTCCAGAAACACGATTTTACTGCACACTCCAAAAACAGTACTCTTCCCAGGGCAATATATAAGCTGCTTTCTGACGGCCGTGATCTTTCGATTACTCTTGCCCAGCTCGTTGTTTTAACGTGCACATGCCGTCCTGGCATTCAGTGCACAGTGAAAGCAATCGCAAAAGTCCAGCAGCTGCTGACTCCCAAACACAAGGCGCTGGCTATGTTCTTGCTTCTCGACAACTCAACGCAGCCCTTCATTTCTGCAGTTGCCATCGAGGTCTCTGCATGTCGGAGACTCAGAGGACGAGCACGAGTTTCCCACGAGGGGCTGCATCAGGAGGAATTCAAAACTCAGGGAATTTGCCCTGGAACACCTTCCATAAGGATGCTAGAAGGGAATTGAAGAGGCAGGCGAGCGGCCACCACCGTCCTCTAGCAGTCCTTAGGGTGCGCGCAGAAGCCCGGTGCTCTGCGGCTTCGTTCTTCGCCCTCGTGCAAGCTACCGCTCTGTCCGGCTCCCGGAGCAGGAGAAGCGGCTGCTTCGCGCACACAACAGCGGAGCGGCAGCCCTACGCTCCGAAGCGCTGCTTCAGCCGAAAGACGCCGGCCACCGGCGCTTCGCTTCGGACAGCTCCGGAGAGCCGTAGTGTGCGTCTGCACTAGACTGCATCATAGCGAAAAGCTTTGACAGTGTGTCTCGCAGGGAGATACCTTAGGAGCGCAGCGCACTTATGCCTCCCTTGTCCAGAAACACGGATTTGCTGCACACTCCAAAAACACTGCTCTTTCCATGGTACTATGTAAGCTGCTGTCTGACGCCCGTTCTCTTCTGCCCACTCTTGCCCAGCTGGTTGTTGCAGCGTGCACGTGCCTTCCTGGCATTAAGAGCACAGTGAAAGCAATCGCAAAAGTCCAGCAGCTGCTGACTCCCAAACACAAGGCGCTTGTCTACGTTCTTGCTTCTCGACAACTCAACGCAGCCCTTCATTTCTGCAGCTGCCATCGAGTTTTCTGCATCTCGAGCCTTCTGGGACGAGCACCAATTTCCCAGGAGGGGCTGCATCAGGACGAAGTCAAAACCCAGGAAAGTTGTCTCGGAACACCTTCAATAAAGCATGCCAGCAGTGCATTGAAAAGGCAGGTAGCTTTAGCCACCGTCCTCTAGCAGTGGCGAAGCTGTGCACACAATGTCGTCTCCCTGCGGCAACGTTCTTCGCCCTCGTGCAAGCTACCGCTCTGTCCGGCTCCCGGAGCAGGAGAAGCGGCTGCTTCGCGCACACAGCAGCGGAGCGGCAGCCCTACGCTCCGAAGCGCTGCTTCAGCCGAAAGACGCCGGCCACCGGCGCTTCGCTTCGGACAGCTCCGGAGAGCCGTAGTGTGCGTCTGCACTAGACTGCATCATAGCGAAAAGCTTTGGCAGTGTGTCTCGCAAGGAGATAGCTTAGGAGAGCAGCGCACTTATGCCTCCCTTGTCCAGAAACACGATTTTACTGCACACTCCAAAAACAGTACTCTTCCCAGGGCAATATGCCAGATGCTCTCTGATGCCCGTGCTCCCTTCCTACTCTTGCCCAGCTCGTTGTTTTAACGTGCACATGCCGTCCTGGAATTCAGTGCACAGTGAAAGCAATCGCAAAAGTCCAGCAGCTGCTGACTCCCAAACACAAGGCGCTGGCTATGTTCTTGCTACTCGACGACTCAACGCAGCCCTTCATTTCTGCAGTTGCCATCGAGGTCTCTGCATGTCGGAGACTCAGAGGACGAGCACGAGTTTCCCACGAGGGGCTGCATCAGGAGGAATTCAAAACTCAGGGAATTTGTCCTGGAACACCTTCCATAAGGATGCTAGAAGGGAATTGAAGAGGCAGGCGAGCGGCCACCACCGTCCTCTAGCAGTCCTTAGGGTGCGCGCAGAAGCCCGGTGCTCTGCGGCTTCGTTCTTCGCCCTCGTGCAAGCTACCGCTCTGTCCGGCTCCCGGAGCAGGAGAAGCGGCTGCTTCGCGCACACAACAGCGGAGCGGCAGCCCTACGCTCCGAAGCGCTGCTTCAGCCGAAAGACGCCGGCCACCGGCGCTTGGCTTCGGACAGCTCCGGAGAGCCGTAGTGTGCGTCTGCACTAGACTGCATCATAGCGAAAAGCTTTGGCAGTGTGTCTCGCAGGGAGATACCTTAGGAGCGCAGCGCACTTATGCCTCCCTTGTCCAGAAACACGGATTTGCTGCACACTCCAAAAACACTGCTCTTTCCATGGTACTATGTAAGCTGCTGTCTGACGCCCGTTCTCTTCTGCCCACTCTTGCCCAGCTGGTTGTTGCAGCGTGCACGTGCCTTCCTGGCATTAAGAGCACAGTGAAAGCAATCGCAAAAGTCCAGCAGCTGCTGACTCCCAAACACAAGGCGCTTGTCTACGTTCTTGCTTCTCGACAACTCAACGCAGTCCTTCATTTCTGCAGCTGCCATCGAGTTTTCTGCATCTCGAGCCTTCTGGGACGAGCACCAATTTCCCAAGAGGGGCTGCATCAGGACGAAGTCAAAACCCAGGAAAGTTGTCTCGGAACACCTTCAATAAAGCATGCCAGCAGTGCATTGAAAAGGCAGGTAGCT
The DNA here is from genome assembly GCF_050655825.1 of Lonchura striata. Taxonomy (NCBI): domain Eukaryota; kingdom Metazoa; phylum Chordata; class Aves; order Passeriformes; family Estrildidae; genus Lonchura; species Lonchura striata. The sequence goes on along the minus strand of NC_140716.1, from coordinate 17,901,080 downwards.
TTAGCCACCGTCCTCTAGCAGTCGCAAGGCTGTGCACACAATGTCGTCTCCCTGCGGCAACGTTCTTCGCCCTCGTGCAAGCTACCGCTCTGTCCGGCTCCCGGAGCAGGAGAAGCGGCTGCTTCGCGCACACAACAGCGGAGCGGCAGCCCTACGCTCCGAAGCGCTGCTTCAGCCGAAAGACGCCGGCCACCGGCGCTTGGCTTCGGACAGCTCCGGAGAGCCGTAGTGTGCGTCTGCACTAGACTGCATCATAGCGAAAAGCTTTGGCAGTGTGTCTCGCAGAGAGATAGCTTAGGAGCGCAGCGCACTTATGCCTCCCTTGTCCAGAAACACGATTTTACTGCACACTCCAAAAACAGTACTCTTCCCAGGGCAATATATAAGCTGCTTTCTGACGGCCGTGATCTTTCGATTACTCTTGCCCAGCTCGTTGTTTTAACGTGCACATGCCGTCCTGGCATTCAGTGCACAGTGAAAGCAATCGCAAAAGTCCAGCAGCTGCTGACTCCCAAACACAAGGCGCTGGCTATGTTCTTGCTTCTCGACAACTCAACGCAGCCCTTCATTTCTGCAGTTGCCATCGAGGTCTCTGCATGTCGGAGACTCAGAGGACGAGCACGAGTTTCCCACGAGGGGCTGCATCAGGAGGAATTCAAAACTCAGGGAATTTGCCCTGGAACACCTTCCATAAGGATGCTAGAAGGGAATTGAAGAGGCAGGCGAGCGGCCACCACCGTCCTCTAGCAGTCCTTAGGGTGCGCGCAGAAGCCCGGTGCTCTGCGGCTTCGTTCTTCGCCCTCGTGCAAGCTACCGCTCTGTCCGGCTCCCGGAGCAGGAAAAGCGGCTGCTTCGCGCACACAACAGCGGAGCGGCAGCCCTACGCTCCGAAGCGCTGCTTCAGCCGAAAGACGCCGGCCACCGGCGCTTGGCTTCGGACAGCTCCGGAGAGCCGTAGTGTGCGTCTGCACTAGACTGCATCATAGCGAAAAGCTTTGGCAGTGTGTCTCGCAGAGAGATAGCTTAGGAGCGCAGCGCACTTATGCCTCCCTTGTCCAGAAACACGGATTTGCTGCACACTCCAAAAACACTGCTCTTTCCATGGTACTATGTAAGCTGCTGTCTGACGCCCGTTCTCTTCTGCCCACTCTTGCCCAGCTGGTTGTTGCAGCGTGCACGTGCCTTCCTGGCATTAAGAGCACAGTGAAAGCAATCGCAAAAGTCCAGCAGCTGCTGACTCCCAAACACAAGGCGCTTGTCTACGTTCTTGCTTCTCGACAACTCAACGCAGTCCTTCATTTCTGCAGCTGCCATCGAGTTTTCTGCATCTCGAGCCTTCTGGGACGAGCACCAATTTCCCAAGAGGGGCTGCATCAGGACGAAGTCAAAACCCAGGAAAGTTGTCTCGGAACACCTTCAATAAAGCATGCCAGCAGTGCATTGAAAAGGCAGGTAGCTTTAGCCACCGTCCTCTAGCAGTCGCAAGGCTGTGCACACAATGTCGTCTCCCTGCGGCAACGTTCTTCGCCCTCGTGCAAGCTACCGCTCTGTCCGGCTCCCGGAGCAGGAAAAGCGGCTGCTTCGCGCACACAACAGCGGAGCGGCAGCCCTACGCTCCGAAGCGCTGCTTCAGCCGAAAGACGCCGGCCACCGGCGCTTCGCTTCGGACAGCTCCGGAGAGCCGTAGTGTGCGTCTGCACTAGACTGCATCATAGCGAAAAGCTTTGGCAGTGTGTCTCGCAGAGAGATAGCTTAGGAGCGCAGCGCACTTATGCCTCCCTTGTCCAGAAACACGATTTTACTGCACACTCCAAAAACAGTACTCTTCCCAGGGCAATATATAAGCTGCTTTCTGACGGCCGTGATCTTTCGATTACTCTTGCCCAGCTCGTTGTTTTAACGTGCACATGCCGTCCTGGCATTCAGTGCACAGTGAAAGCAATCGCAAAAGTCCAGCAGCTGCTGACTCCCAAACACAAGGCGCTGGCTATGTTCTTGCTTCTCGACAACTCAACGCAGCCCTTCATTTCTGCAGTTGCCATCGAGGTCTCTGCATGTCGGAGACTCAGAGGACGAGCACGAGTTTCCCACGAGGGGCTGCATCAGGAGGAATTCAAAACTCAGGGAATTTGCCCTGGAACACCTTCCATAAGGATGCTAGAAGGGAATTGAAGAGGCAGGCGAGCGGCCACCACCGTCCTCTAGCAGTCCTTAGGGTGCGCGCAGAAGCCCGGTGCTCTGCGGCTTCGTTCTTCGCCCTCGTGCAAGCTACCGCTCTGTCCGGCTCCCGGAGCAGGAGAAGCGGCTGCTTCGCGCACACAACAGCGGAGCGGCAGCCCTACGCTCCGAAGCGCTGCTTCAGCCGAAAGACGCCGGCCACCGGCGCTTCGCTTCGGACAGCTCCGGAGAGCCGTAGTGTGCGTCTGCACTAGACTGCATCATAGCGAAAAGCTTTGACAGTGTGTCTCGCAGGGAGATACCTTAGGAGCGCAGCGCACTTATGCCTCCCTTGTCCAGAAACACGGATTTGCTGCACACTCCAAAAACACTGCTCTTTCCATGGTACTATGTAAGCTGCTGTCTGACGCCCGTTCTCTTCTGCCCACTCTTGCCCAGCTGGTTGTTGCAGCGTGCACGTGCCTTCCTGGCATTAAGAGCACAGTGAAAGCAATCGCAAAAGTCCAGCAGCTGCTGACTCCCAAACACAAGGCGCTTGTCTACGTTCTTGCTTCTCGACAACTCAACGCAGCCCTTCATTTCTGCAGCTGCCATCGAGTTTTCTGCATCTCGAGCCTTCTGGGACGAGCACCAATTTCCCAGGAGGGGCTGCATCAGGACGAAGTCAAAACCCAGGAAAGTTGTCTCGGAACACCTTCAATAAAGCATGCCAGCAGTGCATTGAAAAGGCAGGTAGCTTTAGCCACCGTCCTCTAGCAGTGGCGAAGCTGTGCACACAATGTCGTCTCCCTGCGGCAACGTTCTTCGCCCTCGTGCAAGCTACCGCTCTGTCCGGCTCCCGGAGCAGGAGAAGCGGCTGCTTCGCGCACACAGCAGCGGAGCGGCAGCCCTACGCTCCGAAGCGCTGCTTCAGCCGAAAGACGCCGGCCACCGGCGCTTCGCTTCGGACAGCTCCGGAGAGCCGTAGTGTGCGTCTGCACTAGACTGCATCATAGCGAAAAGCTTTGGCAGTGTGTCTCGCAAGGAGATAGCTTAGGAGAGCAGCGCACTTATGCCTCCCTTGTCCAGAAACACGATTTTACTGCACACTCCAAAAACAGTACTCTTCCCAGGGCAATATGCCAGATGCTCTCTGATGCCCGTGCTCCCTTCCTACTCTTGCCCAGCTCGTTGTTTTAACGTGCACATGCCGTCCTGGAATTCAGTGCACAGTGAAAGCAATCGCAAAAGTCCAGCAGCTGCTGACTCCCAAACACAAGGCGCTGGCTATGTTCTTGCTACTCGACGACTCAACGCAGCCCTTCATTTCTGCAGTTGCCATCGAGGTCTCTGCATGTCGGAGACTCAGAGGACGAGCACGAGTTTCCCACGAGGGGCTGCATCAGGAGGAATTCAAAACTCAGGGAATTTGTCCTGGAACACCTTCCATAAGGATGCTAGAAGGGAATTGAAGAGGCAGGCGAGCGGCCACCACCGTCCTCTAGCAGTCCTTAGGGTGCGCGCAGAAGCCCGGTGCTCTGCGGCTTCGTTCTTCGCCCTCGTGCAAGCTACCGCTCTGTCCGGCTCCCGGAGCAGGAGAAGCGGCTGCTTCGCGCACACAACAGCGGAGCGGCAGCCCTACGCTCCGAAGCGCTGCTTCAGCCGAAAGACGCCGGCCACCGGCGCTTGGCTTCGGACAGCTCCGGAGAGCCGTAGTGTGCGTCTGCACTAGACTGCATCATAGCGAAAAGCTTTGGCAGTGTGTCTCGCAGGGAGATACCTTAGGAGCGCAGCGCACTTATGCCTCCCTTGTCCAGAAACACGGATTTGCTGCACACTCCAAAAACACTGCTCTTTCCATGGTACTATGTAAGCTGCTGTCTGACGCCCGTTCTCTTCTGCCCACTCTTGCCCAGCTGGTTGTTGCAGCGTGCACGTGCCTTCCTGGCATTAAGAGCACAGTGAAAGCAATCGCAAAAGTCCAGCAGCTGCTGACTCCCAAACACAAGGCGCTTGTCTACGTTCTTGCTTCTCGACAACTCAACGCAGTCCTTCATTTCTGCAGCTGCCATCGAGTTTTCTGCATCTCGAGCCTTCTGGGACGAGCACCAATTTCCCAAGAGGGGCTGCATCAGGACGAAGTCAAAACCCAGGAAAGTTGTCTCGGAACACCTTCAATAAAGCATGCCAGCAGTGCATTGAAAAGGCAGGTAGCTTTAGCCACCGTCCTCTAGCAGTCGCAAGGCTGTGCACACAATGTCGTCTCCCTGCGGCAACGTTCTTCGCCCTCGTGCAAGCTACCGCTCTGTCCGGCTCCCGGAGCAGGAGAAGCGGCTGCTTCGCGCACACAACAGCGGAGCGGCAGCCCTACGCTCCGAAGCGCTGCTTCAGCCGAAAGACGCCGGCCACCGGCGCTTGGCTTCGGACAGCTCCGGAGAGCCGTAGTGTGCGTCTGCACTAGACTGCATCATAGCGAAAAGCTTTGGCAGTGTGTCTCGCAGAGAGATAGCTTAGGAGCGCAGCGCACTTATGCCTCCCTTGTCCAGAAACACGATTTTACTGCACACTCCAAAAACAGTACTCTTCCCAGGGCAATATATAAGCTGCTTTCTGACGGCCGTGATCTTTCGATTACTCTTGCCCAGCTCGTTGTTTTAACGTGCACATGCCGTCCTGGCATTCAGTGCACAGTGAAAGCAATCGCAAAAGTCCAGCAGCTGCTGACTCCCAAACACAAGGCGCTGGCTATGTTCTTGCTTCTCGACAACTCAACGCAGCCCTTCATTTCTGCAGTTGCCATCGAGGTCTCTGCATGTCGGAGACTCAGAGGACGAGCACGAGTTTCCCACGAGGGGCTGCATCAGGAGGAATTCAAAACTCAGGGAATTTGTCCTGGAACACCTTCCATAAGGATGCTAGAAGGGAATTGAAGAGGCAGGCGAGCGGCCACCACCGTCCTCTAGCAGTCCTTAGGGTGTGCGCAAAAGCCCGATGCTCTTCGGCTTCGTTCTTCGCCCCCGTACAAGCTACCGCTCTGTCCGGCTCCCGGAGCAGGAGAAGCGGCTGCTTCGCGCACACAGCAGCGGAGCGGCAGCCCTACGCTCCGAAGCGCTGCTTCAGCCGAAAGACGCCGGCCACCGGCGCTTGGCTTCGGACAGCTCCGGAGAGCCGTAGTGTGCGTCTACAACTAGACTGCATCATAGCGAAACGTTTTGGCAGTGTGTCTCGCAGGGAGATAGCTTAGGAGCGCAGCGCACTTATGCCTCCCTTGTCCAGAAACACGATTTTACTGCACACTCCAAAAACAGTACTCTTCCCAGGGCAATATGCCAGATGCTCTCTGATGCCCGTGCTCCCTTCCTACTCTTGCCCAGCTCGTTGTTTTAACGTGCACATGCCGTCCTGGCATTCAGTGCACAGTGAAAGCAATCGCAAAAGTCCAGCAGCTGCTGACTCCCAAACACAAGGCGCTGGCTATGTTCTTGCTTCTCGACGACTCAACGCAGCCCTTCATTTCTGCAGTTGCCATCGAGGTCTCTGCATGTCGGAGACTCAGAGGACGAGCACGAGTTTCCCACGAGGGGCTGCATCAGGAGGAATTCAAAACTCAGGGAAATTGTCCTGGAACACCTTCCATAAGGATGCTAGAAGGGAATTGAAGAGGCAGGCGAGCGGCCACCACCGTCCTCTAGCAGTCCTTAGGGTGCGCGCAGAAGCCCGGTGCTCTGCGGCTTCGTTCTTCGCCCTCGTGCAAGCTACCGCTCTGTCCGGCTCCCGGAGCAGGAGAAGCGGCTGCTTCGCGCACACAACAGCGGAGCGGCAGCCCTACGCTCCGAAGCGCTGCTTCAGCCGAAAGACGCCGGCGACCGGCGGTTCGCTTCGGATAGCAGCCGAGAGCCGTAGTGTGCGTCTGCACTAAACTGCATCATAGCGAAAAGCTTTGGCAGTGTGACTCGCAGGGAGATAGCTTAGGAGCGCAGCGCACTTATGCCTCCCTTGTCCAGAAACACGGATTTGCTGCACACTCCAAAAACACTGCTCTTCCCAGGGCAATATATAAGCTGCTTTCTGATGGCCGTGATCCCTCCCTACTCTTGCCCAGCTGGTTGTTGCAGCGTGCACATGCCGTCCTGGCATTCAGTGCACAGTGAAAGCAATCGCAAAAGTCCAGCAGCTGCTGACTCCCAAACACAAGGCGCTGGCTATGTTCTTGCTTCTCCACACTTCAACAGAGTCCTTCATTTCTGCAGCTGCCATCGAGTTTTCTGCATCTCGAGCCTTCTGGGACGAGCACCAATTTCCCAAGAGGGGCTGCATCAGGACGAAGTCAAAACCCAGGAAAGTTGTCTCGGAACACCTTCAATAAAGCATGCCAGCAGTGCATTGAAAAGGCAGGTAGCTTTAGCCACCGTCCTCTAGCAGTCGCGAAGCTGTGCACACAATGTCGTCTCCCTGCGGCAACGTTCTTCGCCCTCGTGCAAGCTACCGCTCTGTCCGGCTCCCGGAGCAGGAGAAGCGGCTGCTTCGCGCACACAACAGCGGAGCGGCAGCCCTACGCTCCGAAGCGCTGCTTCAGCCGAAAGACGCCGGCCACCGGCGCTTCGCTTCGGACAGCTCCGGAGAGCCGTAGTGTGCGTCTGCACTAGACTGCATCATAGCGAAAAGCTTTGGCAGTGTGTCTCGCAGAGAGATAGCTTAGGAGCGCAGCGCACTTATGCCTCCCTTGTCCAGAAACACGGATTTGCTGCACACTCCAAAAACACTGCTCTTCCCAGGGCAATATATAAGCTGCTTTCTGATGGCCGTGATCCCTCCCTGCTCTTGCCCAGCTGGTTGTTGCAGCGTGCACATGCCGTCCTGGCATTCAGTGCACAGTGAAAGCAATCGCAAAAGTCCAGCAGCTGCTGACTCCCAAACACAAGGCGCTGGCTATGTTCTTGCTTCTCGACAACTCAACGCAGCCCTTCATTTCTGCAGTTGCCATCGAGGTCTCTGCATGTCGGAGACTCAGAGGACGAGCACGAGTTTCCCACGAGGGGCTGCATCAAGAGGAATTCAAAACTCAGGAAAATTGTCTTTGAACACCTTCCATAGGATGCTAGAAGGGAATTGAAGAGGCAGGCGAGCGGCCACCACCGTCCTCTAGCAGTCCTTAGGGTGTGCGCAAAAGCCCGATGCTCTGCGGCTTCGTTCTTCGCCCCCGTACAAGCTACCGCTCTGTCCGGCTCCCGGAGCAGGAGAAGCGGCTGCTTCGCGCACACAACAGCGGAGCGGCAGCCGTACTCTCCGAAGCGCTGCTTCATCCGAAAGACGCCGGCCACCGGCGCTTCGCTTCGGACAGCTCCGGAGAGCCGTAGTGTGCGTCTACAACTAGACTGCATCATAGCGAAAAGCTTTGGCAGTGTGTCTCGCAGAGAGATAGCTTAGGAGCGCAGCGCACTTATGCCTCCCTTGTCCAGAAACACGATTTTACTGCACACTCCAAAAACAGTACTCTTCCCAGGGCAATATGCCAGATGCTCTCTGATGCCCGTGCTCCCTTCCTACTCTTGCCCAGCTCGTTGTTTTAACGTGCACATGCCGTCCTGGAATTCAGTGCACAGTGAAAGCAATCGCAAAAGTCCAGCAGCTGCTGACTCCCAAACACAAGGCGCTGGCTATGTTCTTGCTACTCGACGACTCAACGCAGCCCTTCATTTCTGCAGTTGCCATCGAGGTCTCTGCATGTCGGAGACTCAGAGGACGAGCACGAGTTTCCCACGAGGGGCTGCATCAGGAGGAATTCAAAACTCAGGGAATTTGTCCTGGAACACCTTCCATAAGGATGCTAGAAGGGAATTGAAGAGGCAGGCGAGCGGCCACCACCGTCCTCTAGCAGTCCTTAGGGTGCGCGCAGAAGCCCGGTGCTCTGCGGCTTCGTTCTTCGCCCTCGTGCAAGCTACCGCTCTGTCCGGCTCCCGGAGCAGGAGAAGCGGCTGCTTCGCGCACACAACAGCGGAGCGGCAGCCCTACGCTCCGAAGCGCTGCTTCAGCCGAAAGACGCCGGCCACCGGCGCTTGGCTTCGGACAGCTCCGGAGAGCCGTAGTGTGCGTCTGCACTAGACTGCATCATAGCGAAAAGCTTTGGCAGTGTGTCTCGCAGAGAGATAGCTTAGGAGCGCAGCGCACTTATGCCTCCCTTGTCCAGAAACACGGATTTGCTGCACACTCCAAAAACACTGCTCTTTCCATGGTACTATGTAAGCTGCTGTCTGACGCCCGTTCTCTTCTGCCCACTCTTGCCCAGCTGGTTGTTGCAGCGTGCACGTGCCTTCCTGGCATTAAGAGCACAGTGAAAGCAATCGCAAAAGTCCAGCAGCTGCTGACTCCCAAACACAAGGCGCTTGTCTACGTTCTTGCTTCTCGACAACTCAACGCAGTCCTTCATTTCTGCAGCTGCCATCGAGTTTTCTGCATCTCGAGCCTTCTGGGACGAGCACCAATTTCCCAAGAGGGGCTGCATCAGGACGAAGTCAAAACCCAGGAAAGTTGTCTCGGAACACCTTCAATAAAGCATGCCAGCAGTGCATTGAAAAGGCAGGTAGCTTTAGCCACCGTCCTCTAGCAGTCGCAAGGCTGTGCACACAATGTCGTCTCCCTGCGGCAACGTTCTTCGCCCTCGTGCAAGCTACCGCTCTGTCCGGCTCCCGGAGCAGGAGAAGCGGCTGCTTCGCGCACACAACAGCGGAGCGGCAGCCCTACGCTCCGAAGCGCTGCTTCAGCCGAAAGACGCCGGCGACCGGCGCTTCGCTTCAGACAGCTCCGGAGAGCCGTAGTGTGCGTCTGCACTAGACTGCATCATAGCGAAAAGCTTTGGCAGTGTGTCTCGCAGAGAGATAGCTTAGGAGCGCAGCGCACTTATGCCTCCCTTGTCCAGAAACACGATTTTACTGCACACTCCAAAAACAGTACTCTTCCCAGGGCAATATATAAGCTGCTTTCTGACGGCCGTGATCTTTCGATTACTCTTGCCCAGCTCGTTGTTTTAACGTGCACATGCCGTCCTGGCATTCAGTGCACAGTGAAAGCAATCGCAAAAGTCCAGCAGCTGCTGACTCCCAAACACAAGGCGCTGGCTATGTTCTTGCTTCTCGACAACTCAACGCAGCCCTTCATTTCTGCAGTTGCCATCGAGGTCTCTGCATGTCGGAGACTCAGAGGACGAGCACGAGTTTCCCACGAGGGGCTGCATCAGGAGGAATTCAAAACTCAGGGAATTTGCCCTGGAACACCTTCCATAGGATGCTAGAAGGGAATTGAAGAGGCAGGCGAGCGGCCACCACCGTCCTCTAGCAGTCCTTAGGGTGTGCGCAAAAGCCCGATGCTCTTCGGCTTCGTTCTTCGCCCCCGTACAAGCTACCGCTCTGTCCGGCTCCCGGAGCAGGAGAAGCGGCTGCTTCGCGCACACAACAGCGGAGCGGCAGCCCTACGCTCCGAAGCGCTGCTTCAGCCGAAAGACGCCGGCCACCGGCGCTTGGCTTCGGACAGCTCCGGAGAGCCGTAGTGTGCGTCTGCACTAGACTGCATCATAGCGAAAAGCTTTGACAGTGTGTCTCGCAGGGAGATAGCTTAGGAGCGCAGCGCACTTATGCCTCCCTTGTCCAGAAACACGGATTTGCTGCACACTCCAAAAACACTGCTCTTTCCATGGTACTATGTAAGCTGCTGTCTGACGCCCGTTCTCTTCTGCCCACTCTTGCCCAGCTGGTTGTTGCAGCGTGCACGTGCCTTCCTGGCATTAAGAGCACAGTGAAAGCAATCGCAAAAGTCCAGCAGCTGCTGACTCCCAAACACAAGGCGCTTGTCTACGTTCTTGCTTCTCGACAACTCAACGCAGCCCTTCATTTCTGCAGCTGCCATCGAGTTTTCTGCATCTCGAGCCTTCTGGGACGAGCACCAATTTCCCAGGAGGGGCTGCATCAGGACGAAGTCAAAACCCAGGAAAGTTGTCTCGGAACACCTTCAATAAAGCATGCCAGCAGTGCATTGAAAAGGCAGGTAGCTTTAGCCACCGTCCTCTAGCAGTCGCAAGGCTGTGCACACAATGTCGTCTCCCTGCGGCAACGTTCTTCGCCCTCGTGCAAGCTACCGCTCTGTCCGGCTCCCGGAGCAGGAGAAGCGGCTGCTTCGCGCACACAACAGCGGAGCGGCAGCCCTACGCTCCGAAGCGCTGCTTCAGCCGAAAGACGCCGGCCACCGGCGCTTGGCTTCGGACAGCTCCGGAGAGCCGTAGTGTGCGTCTGCACTAGACTGCATCATAGCGAAAAGCTTTGGCAGTGTGTCTCGCAAGGAGATAGCTTAGGAGCGCAGCGCACTTATGCCTCCCTTGTCCAGAAACACGATTTTACTGCACACTCCAAAAACAGTACTCTTCCCAGGGCAATATATAAGCTGCTTTCTGACGGCCGTGATCTTTCGATTACTCTTGCCCAGCTCGTTGTTTTAACGTGCACATGCCGTCCTGGCATTCAGTGCACAGTGAAAGCAATCGCAAAAGTCCAGCAGCTGCTGACTCCCAAACACAAGGCGCTGGCTATGTTCTTGCTTCTCGACAACTCAACGCAGCCCTTCATTTCTGCAGTTGCCATCGAGGTCTCTGCATGTCGGAGACTCAGAGGACGAGCACGAGTTTCCCACGAGGGGCTGCATCAGGAGGAATTCAAAACTCAGGAAAATTGTCTTTGAACACCTTCCATAGGATGCTAGAAGGGAATTGAAGAGGCAGGCGAGCGGCCACCACCGTCCTCTAGCAGTCCTTAGGGTGTGCGCAAAAGCCCGATGCTCTTCGGCTTCGTTCTTCGCCCCCGTACAAGCTACCGCTCTGTCCGGCTCCCGGAGCAGGAGAAGCGGCTGCTTCGCGCACACAACAGCGGAGCGGCAGCCGTACTCTCCGAAGCGCTGCTTCAGCCGAAAGACGCCGGCGACCGGCGGTTCGCTTCGGATAGCAGCCGAGAGCCGTAGTGTGCGTCTGCACTAAACTGCATCATAGCGAAAAGCTTTGGCAGTGTGACTCGCAGGGAGATAGCTTAGGAGCGCAGCGCACTTATGCCTCCCTTGTCCAGAAACACGGATTTGCTGCACACTCCAAAAACACTGCTCTTCCCAGGGCAATATATAAGCTGCTTTCTGATGGCCGTGATCCCTCCCTGCTCTTGCCCAGCTGGTTGTTGCAGCGTGCACATGCCGTCCTGGAATTCAGTGCACAGTGAAAGCAATCGCAAAAGTCCAGCAGCTGCTGACTCCCAAACACAAGGCGCTGGCTATGTTCTTGCTTCTCCACACTTCAACAGAGTCCTTCATTTCTGCAGCTGCCATCGAGTTTTCTGCATCTCGAGCCTTCTGGGACGAGCACCAATTTCCCAGGAGGGGCTGCATCAGGACGAAGTCAAAACCCAGGAAAGTTGTCTCGGAATACCTTCAATAAAGCATGCCAGCAGTGCATTGAAAAGGCAGGTAGCTTTAGCCACCGTCCTCTAGCAGTCGCAAGGCTGTGCACACAATGTCGTCTCCCTGCGGCAACGTTCTTCGCCCTCGTGCAAGCTACCGCTCTGTCCGGCTCCCGGAGCAGGAGAAGCGGCTGCTTCGCGCACACAACAGCGGAGCGGCAGCCCTACGCTCCGAAGCGCTGCTTCAGCCGAAAGACGCCGGCCACCGGCGCTTCGCTTCGGACAGCTCCGGAGAGCCGTAGTGTGCGTCTACAACTACACTGCATCATAGCGAAAAGCTTTGGCAGTGTGTCTCGCAAGGAGATAGCTTAGGAGCGCAGCGCACTTATGCCTCCCTTGTCCAGAAACACGATTTTACTGCACACTCCAAAAACAGTACTCTTCCCAGGGCAATATGCCAGATGCTCTCTGATGCCCGTGCTCCCTTCCTACTCTTGCCCAGCTCGTTGTTTTAACGTGCACATGCCGTCCTGGAATTCAGTGCACAGTGAAAGCAATCGCAAAAGTCCAGCAGCTGCTGACTCCCAAACACAAGGCGCTGGCTATGTTCTTGCTACTCGACGACTCAACGCAGCCCTTCATTTCTGCAGTTGCCATCGAGGTCTCTGCATGTCGGAGACTCAGAGGACGAGCACGAGTTTCCCACGAGGGGCTGCATCAGGAGGAATTCAAAACTCAGGGAATTTGTCCTGGAACACCTTCCATAAGGATGCTAGAAGGGAATTGAAGAGGCAGGCGAGCGGCCACCACCGTCCTCTAGCAGTCCTTAGGGTGCGCGCAGAAGCCCGGTGCTCTGCGGCTTCGTTCTTCGCCCTCGTGCAAGCTACCGCTCTGTCCGGCTCCCGGAGCAGGAGAAGCGGCTGCTTCGCGCACACAACAGCGGAGCGGCAGCCCTACGCTCCGAAGCGCTGCTTCAGCCGAAAGACGCCGGCCACCGGCGCTTGGCTTCGGACAGCTCCGGAGAGCCGTAGTGTGCGTCTGCACTAGACTGCATCATAGCGAAAAGCTTTGGCAGTGTGTCTCGCAGAGAGATAGCTTAGGAGCGCAGCGCACTTATGCCTCCCTTGTCCAGAAACACGGATTTGCTGCACACTCCAAAAACACTGCTCTTTCCATGGTACTATGTAAGCTGCTGTCTGACGCCCGTTCTCTTCTGCCCACTCTTGCCCAGCTGGTTGTTGCAGCGTGCACGTGCCTTCCTGGCATTAAGAGCACAGTGAAAGCAATCGCAAAAGTCCAGCAGCTGCTGACTCCCAAACACAAGGCGCTTGTCTACGTTCTTGCTTCTCGACAACTCAACGCAGTCCTTCATTTCTGCAGCTGCCATCGAGTTTTCTGCATCTCGAGCCTTCTGGGACGAGCACCAATTTCCCAAGAGGGGCTGCATCAGGACGAAGTCAAAACCCAGGAAAGTTGTCTCGGAACACCTTCAATAAAGCATGCCAGCAGTGCATTGAAAAGGCAGGTAGCTTTAGCCACCGTCCTCTAGCAGTCGCAAGGCTGTGCACACAATGTCGTCTCCCTGCGGCAACGTTCTTCGCCCTCGTGCAAGCTACCGCTCTGTCCGGCTCCCGGAGCAGGAGAAGCGGCTGCTTCGCGCACACAACAGCGGAGCGGCAGCCCTACGCTCCGAAGCGCTGCTTCAGCCGAAAGACGCCGGCCACCGGCGCTTGGCTTCGGACAGCTCCGGAGAGCCGTAGTGTGCGTCTGCACTAGACTGCATCATAGCGAAAAGCTTTGGCAGTGTGTCTCGCAGAGAGATAGCTTAGGAGCGCAGCGCACTTATGCCTCCCTTGTCCAGAAACACGATTTTACTGCACACTCCAAAAACAGTACTCTTCCCAGGGCAATATATAAGCTGCTTTCTGACGGCCGTGATCTTTCGATTACTCTTGCCCAGCTCGTTGTTTTAACGTGCACATGCCGTCCTGGCATTCAGTGCACAGTGAAAGCAATCGCAAAAGTCCAGCAGCTGCTGACTCCCAAACACAAGGCGCTGGCTATGTTCTTGCTTCTCGACAACTCAACGCAGCCCTTCATTTCTGCAGTTGCCATCGAGGTCTCTGCATGTCGGAGACTCAGAGGACGAGCACGAGTTTCCCACGAGGGGCTGCATCAGGAGGAATTCAAAACTCAGGGAATTTGCCCTGGAACACCTTCCATAAGGATGCTAGAAGGGAATTGAAGAGGCAGGCGAGCGGCCACCACCGTCCTCTAGCAGTCCTTAGGGTGCGCGCAGAAGCCCGGTGCTCTGCGGCTTCGTTCTTCGCCCTCGTGCAAGCTACCGCTCTGTCCGGCTCCCGGAGCAGGAAAAGCGGCTGCTTCGCGCACACAACAGCGGAGCGGCAGCCCTACGCTCCGAAGCGCTGCTTCAGCCGAAAGACGCCGGCCACCGGCGCTTGGCTTCGGACAGCTCCGGAGAGCCGTAGTGTGCGTCTGCACTAGACTGCATCATAGCGAAAAGCTTTGGCAGTGTGTCTCGCAGAGAGATAGCTTAGGAGCGCAGCGCACTTATGCCTCCCTTGTCCAGAAACACGGATTTGCTGCACACTCCAAAAACACTGCTCTTTCCATGGTACTATGTAAGCTGCTGTCTGACGCCCGTTCTCTTCTGCCCACTCTTGCCCAGCTGGTTGTTGCAGCGTGCACGTGCCTTCCTGGCATTAAGAGCACAGTGAAAGCAATCGCAAAAGTCCAGCAGCTGCTGACTCCCAAACACAAGGCGCTTGTCTACGTTCTTGCTTCTCGACAACTCAACGCAGTCCTTCATTTCTGCAGCTGCCATCGAGTTTTCTGCATCTCGAGCCTTCTGGGACGAGCACCAATTTCCCAAGAGGGGCTGCATCAGGACGAAGTCAAAACCCAGGAAAGTTGTCTCGGAACACCTTCAATAAAGCATGCCAGCAGTGCATTGAAAAGGCAGGTAGCTTTAGCCACCGTCCTCTAGCAGTCGCAAGGCTGTGCACACAATGTCGTCTCCCTGCGGCAACGTTCTTCGCCCTCGTGCAAGCTACCGCTCTGTCCGGCTCCCGGAGCAGGAAAAGCGGCTGCTTCGCGCACACAACAGCGGAGCGGCAGCCCTACGCTCCGAAGCGCTGCTTCAGCCGAAAGACGCCGGCCACCGGCGCTTCGCTTCGGACAGCTCCGGAGAGCCGTAGTGTGCGTCTGCACTAGACTGCATCATAGCGAAAAGCTTTGGCAGTGTGTCTCGCAGAGAGATAGCTTAGGAGCGCAGCGCACTTATGCCTCCCTTGTCCAGAAACACGATTTTACTGCACACTCCAAAAACAGTACTCTTCCCAGGGCAATATATAAGCTGCTTTCTGACGGCCGTGATCTTTCGATTACTCTTGCCCAGCTCGTTGTTTTAACGTGCACATGCCGTCCTGGCATTCAGTGCACAGTGAAAGCAATCGCAAAAGTCCAGCAGCTGCTGACTCCCAAACACAAGGCGCTGGCTATGTTCTTGCTTCTCGACAACTCAACGCAGCCCTTCATTTCTGCAGTTGCCATCGAGGTCTCTGCATGTCGGAGACTCAGAGGACGAGCACGAGTTTCCCACGAGGGGCTGCATCAGGAGGAATTCAAAACTCAGGGAATTTGCCCTGGAACACCTTCCATAAGGATGCTAGAAGGGAATTGAAGAGGCAGGCGAGCGGCCACCACCGTCCCCTATCAGTCCTTAGGGTGCGCGCAGAAGCCCGGTGCTCTGCGGCTTCGTTCTTCGCCCTCGTGCAAGCTACCGCTCTGTCCGGCTCCCGGAGCAGGAGAAGCGGCTGCTTCGCGCACACAACAGCGGAGCGGCAGCCCTACGCTCCGAAGCGCTGCTTCAGCCGAAAGACGCCGGCCACCGGCGCTTCGCTTCGGACAGCTCCGGAGAGCCGTAGTGTGCGTCTGCACTAGACTGCATCATAGCGAAAAGCTTTGACAGTGTGTCTCGCAGGGAGATACCTTAGGAGCGCAGCGCACTTATGCCTCCCTTGTCCAGAAACACGGATTTGCTGCACACTCCAAAAACACTGCTCTTTCCATGGTACTATGTAAGCTGCTGTCTGACGCCCGTTCTCTTCTGCCCACTCTTGCCCAGCTGGTTGTTGCAGCGTGCACGTGCCTTCCTGGCATTAAGAGCACAGTGAAAGCAATCGCAAAAGTCCAGCAGCTGCTGACTCCCAAACACAAGGCGCTTGTCTACGTTCTTGCTTCTCGACAACTCAACGCAGCCCTTCATTTCTGCAGCTGCCATCGAGTTTTCTGCATCTCGAGCCTTCTGGGACGAGCACCAATTTCCCAGGAGGGGCTGCATCAGGACGAAGTCAAAACCCAGGAAAGTTGTCTCGGAACACCTTCAATAAAGCATGCCAGCAGTGCATTGAAAAGGCAGGTAGCTTTAGCCACCGTCCTCTAGCAGTGGCGAAGCTGTGCACACAATGTCGTCTCCCTGCGGCAACGTTCTTCGCCCTCGTGCAAGCTACCGCTCTGTCCGGCTCCCGGAGCAGGAGAAGCGGCTGCTTCGCGCACACAGCAGCGGAGCGGCAGCCCTACGCTCCGAAGCGCTGCTTCAGCCGAAAGACGCCGGCCACCGGCGCTTCGCTTCGGACAGCTCCGGAGAGCCGTAGTGTGCGTCTGCACTAGACTGCATCATAGCGAAAAGCTTTGGCAGTGTGTCTCGCAAGGAGATAGCTTAGGAGAGCAGCGCACTTATGCCTCCCTTGTCCAGAAACACGATTTTACTGCACACTCCAAAAACAGTACTCTTCCCAGGGCAATATGCCAGATGCTCTCTGATGCCCGTGCTCCCTTCCTACTCTTGCCCAGCTCGTTGTTTTAACGTGCACATGCCGTCCTGGAATTCAGTGCACAGTGAAAGCAATCGCAAAAGTCCAGCAGCTGCTGACTCCCAAACACAAGGCGCTGGCTATGTTCTTGCTACTCGACGACTCAACGCAGCCCTTCATTTCTGCAGTTGCCATCGAGGTCTCTGCATGTCGGAGACTCAGAGGACGAGCACGAGTTTCCCACGAGGGGCTGCATCAGGAGGAATTCAAAACTCAGGGAATTTGTCCTGGAACACCTTCCATAAGGATGCTAGAAGGGAATTGAAGAGGCAGGCGAGCGGCCACCACCGTCCTCTAGCAGTCCTTAGGGTGCGCGCAGAAGCCCGGTGCTCTGCGGCTTCGTTCTTCGCCCTCGTGCAAGCTACCGCTCTGTCCGGCTCCCGGAGCAGGAGAAGCGGCTGCTTCGCGCACACAACAGCGGAGCGGCAGCCCTACGCTCCGAAGCGCTGCTTCAGCCGAAAGACGCCGGCCACCGGCGCTTGGCTTCGGACAGCTCCGGAGAGCCGTAGTGTGCGTCTGCACTAGACTGCATCATAGCGAAAAGCTTTGGCAGTGTGTCTCGCAGGGAGATACCTTAGGAGCGCAGCGCACTTATGCCTCCCTTGTCCAGAAACACGGATTTGCTGCACACTCCAAAAACACTGCTCTTTCCATGGTACTATGTAAGCTGCTGTCTGACGCCCGTTCTCTTCTGCCCACTCTTGCCCAGCTGGTTGTTGCAGCGTGCACGTGCCTTCCTGGCATTAAGAGCACAGTGAAAGCAATCGCAAAAGTCCAGCAGCTGCTGACTCCCAAACACAAGGCGCTTGTCTACGTTCTTGCTTCTCGACAACTCAACGCAGTCCTTCATTTCTGCAGCTGCCATCGAGTTTTCTGCATCTCGAGCCTTCTGGGACGAGCACCAATTTCCCAAGAGGGGCTGCATCAGGACGAAGTCAAAACCCAGGAAAGTTGTCTCGGAACACCTTCAATAAAGCATGCCAGCAGTGCATTGAAAAGGCAGGTAGCTTTAGCCACCGTCCTCTAGCAGTCGCAAGGCTGTGCACACAATGTCGTCTCCCTGCGGCAACGTTCTTCGCCCTCGTGCAAGCTACCGCTCTGTCCGGCTCCCGGAGCAGGAGAAGCGGCTGCTTCGCGCACACAACAGCGGAGCGGCAGCCCTACGCTCCGAAGCGCTGCTTCAGCCGAAAGACGCCGGCCACCGGCGCTTGGCTTCGGACAGCTCCGGAGAGCCGTAGTGTGCGTCTGCACTAGACTGCATCATAGCGAAAAGCTTTGGCAGTGTGTCTCGCAGAGAGATAGCTTAGGAGCGCAGCGCACTTATGCCTCCCTTGTCCAGAAACACGATTTTACTGCACACTCCAAAAACAGTACTCTTCCCAGGGCAATATATAAGCTGCTTTCTGACGGCCGTGATCTTTCGATTACTCTTGCCCAGCTCGTTGTTTTAACGTGCACATGCCGTCCTGGCATTCAGTGCACAGTGAAAGCAATCGCAAAAGTCCAGCAGCTGCTGACTCCCAAACACAAGGCGCTGGCTATGTTCTTGCTTCTCGACAACTCAACGCAGCCCTTCATTTCTGCAGTTGCCATCGAGGTCTCTGCATGTCGGAGACTCAGAGGACGAGCACGAGTTTCCCACGAGGGGCTGCATCAGGAGGAATTCAAAACTCAGGGAATTTGCCCTGGAACACCTTCCATAAGGATGCTAGAAGGGAATTGAAGAGGCAGGCGAGCGGCCACCACCGTCCTCTAGCAGTCCTTAGGGTGCGCGCAGAAGCCCGGTGCTCTGCGGCTTCGTTCTTCGCCCTCGTGCAAGCTACCGCTCTGTCCGGCTCCCGGAGCAGGAAAAGCGGCTGCTTCGCGCACACAACAGCGGAGCGGCAGCCCTACGCTCCGAAGCGCTGCTTCAGCCGAAAGACGCCGGCCACCGGCGCTTGGCTTCGGACAGCTCCGGAGAGCCGTAGTGTGCGTCTGCACTAGACTGCATCATAGCGAAAAGCTTTGGCAGTGTGTCTCGCAGAGAGATAGCTTAGGAGCGCAGCGCACTTATGCCTCCCTTGTCCAGAAACACGGATTTGCTGCACACTCCAAAAACACTGCTCTTTCCATGGTACTATGTAAGCTGCTGTCTGACGCCCGTTCTCTTCTGCCCACTCTTGCCCAGCTGGTTGTTGCAGCGTGCACGTGCCTTCCTGGCATTAAGAGCACAGTGAAAGCAATCGCAAAAGTCCAGCAGCTGCTGACTCCCAAACACAAGGCGCTTGTCTACGTTCTTGCTTCTCGACAACTCAACGCAGTCCTTCATTTCTGCAGCTGCCATCGAGTTTTCTGCATCTCGAGCCTTCTGGGACGAGCACCAATTTCCCAAGAGGGGCTGCATCAGGACGAAGTCAAAACCCAGGAAAGTTGTCTCGGAACACCTTCAATAAAGCATGCCAGCAGTGCATTGAAAAGGCAGGTAGCTTTAGCCACCGTCCTCTAGCAGTCGCAAGGCTGTGCACACAATGTCGTCTCCCTGCGGCAACGTTCTTCGCCCTCGTGCAAGCTACCGCTCTGTCCGGCTCCCGGAGCAGGAAAAGCGGCTGCTTCGCGCACACAACAGCGGAGCGGCAGCCCTACGCTCCGAAGCGCTGCTTCAGCCGAAAGACGCCGGCCACCGGCGCTTCGCTTCGGACAGCTCCGGAGAGCCGTAGTGTGCGTCTGCACTAGACTGCATCATAGCGAAAAGCTTTGGCAGTGTGTCTCGCAGAGAGATAGCTTAGGAGCGCAGCGCACTTATGCCTCCCTTGTCCAGAAACACGATTTTACTGCACACTCCAAAAACAGTACTCTTCCCAGGGCAATATGCCAGATGCTCTCTGATGCCCGTGCTCCCTTCCTACTCTTGCCCAGCTCGTTGTTTTAACGTGCACATGCCGTCCTGGAATTCAGTGCACAGTGAAAGCAATCGCAAAAGTCCAGCAGCTGCTGACTCCCAAACACAAGGCGCTGGCTATGTTCTTGCTACTCGACGACTCAACGCAGCCCTTCATTTCTGCAGTTGCCATCGAGGTCTCTGCATGTCGGAGACTCAGAGGACGAGCACGAGTTTCCCACGAGGGGCTGCATCAGGAGGAATTCAAAACTCAGGGAATTTGTCCTGGAACACCTTCCATAAGGATGCTAGAAGGGAATTGAAGAGGCAGGCGAGCGGCCACCACCGTCCTCTAGCAGTCCTTAGGGTGCGCGCAGAAGCCCGGTGCTCTGCGGCTTCGTTCTTCGCCCTCGTGCAAGCTACCGCTCTGTCCGGCTCCCGGAGCAGGAGAAGCGGCTGCTTCGCGCACACAACAGCGGAGCGGCAGCCCTACGCTCCGAAGCGCTGCTTCAGCCGAAAGACGCCGGCCACCGGCGCTTGGCTTCGGACAGCTCCGGAGAGCCGTAGTGTGCGTCTGCACTAGACTGCATCATAGCGAAAAGCTTTGGCAGTGTGTCTCGCAGGGAGATACCTTAGGAGCGCAGCGCACTTATGCCTCCCTTGTCCAGAAACACGGATTTGCTGCACACTCCAAAAACACTGCTCTTTCCATGGTACTATGTAAGCTGCTGTCTGACGCCCGTTCTCTTCTGCCCACTCTTGCCCAGCTGGTTGTTGCAGCGTGCACGTGCCTTCCTGGCATTAAGAGCACAGTGAAAGCAATCGCAAAAGTCCAGCAGCTGCTGACTCCCAAACACAAGGCGCTTGTCTACGTTCTTGCTTCTCGACAACTCAACGCAGCCCTTCATTTCTGCAGCTGCCATCGAGTTTTCTGCATCTCGAGCCTTCTGGGACGAGCACCAATTTCCCAAGAGGGGCTGCATCAGGACGAAGTCAAAACCCAGGAAAGTTGTCTCGGAACACCTTCAATAAAGCATGCCAGCAGTGCATTGAAAAGGCAGGTAGCTTTAGCCACCGTCCTCTAGCAGTCGCAAGGCTGTGCACACAATGTCGTCTCCCTGCGGCAACGTTCTTCGCCCTCGTGCAAGCTACCGCTCTGTCCGGCTCCCGGAGCAGGAGAAGCGGCTGCTTCGCGCACACAACAGCGGAGCGGCAGCCCTACGCTCCGAAGCGCTGCTTCAGCCGAAAGACGCCGGCCACCGGCGCTTGGCTTCGGACAGCTCCGGAGAGCCGTAGTGTGCGTCTGCACTAGACTGCATCATAGCGAAAAGCTTTGGCAGTGTGTCTCGCAGAGAGATAGCTTAGGAGCGCAGCGCACTTATGCCTCCCTTGTCCAGAAACACGATTTTACTGCACACTCCAAAAACAGTACTCTTCCCAGGGCAATATATAAGCTGCTTTCTGACGGCCGTGATCTTTCGATTACTCTTGCCCAGCTCGTTGTTTTAACGTGCACATGCCGTCCTGGCATTCAGTGCACAGTGAAAGCAATCGCAAAAGTCCAGCAGCTGCTGACTCCCAAACACAAGGCGCTGGCTATGTTCTTGCTTCTCGACAACTCAACGCAGCCCTTCATTTCTGCAGTTGCCATCGAGGTCTCTGCATGTCGGAGACTCAGAGGACGAGCACGAGTTTCCCACGAGGGGCTGCATCAGGAGGAATTCAAAACTCAGGGAATTTGCCCTGGAACACCTTCCATAAGGATGCTAGAAGGGAATTGAAGAGGCAGGCGAGCGGCCACCACCGTCCTCTAGCAGTCCTTAGGGTGCGCGCAGAAGCCCGGTGCTCTGCGGCTTCGTTCTTCGCCCTCGTGCAAGCTACCGCTCTGTCCGGCTCCCGGAGCAGGAAAAGCGGCTGCTTCGCGCACACAACAGCGGAGCGGCAGCCCTACGCTCCGAAGCGCTGCTTCAGCCGAAAGACGCCGGCCACCGGCGCTTGGCTTCGGACAGCTCCGGAGAGCCGTAGTGTGCGTCTGCACTAGACTGCATCATAGCGAAAAGCTTTGGCAGTGTGTCTCGCAGAGAGATAGCTTAGGAGCGCAGCGCACTTATGCCTCCCTTGTCCAGAAACACGGATTTGCTGCACACTCCAAAAACACTGCTCTTTCCATGGTACTATGTAAGCTGCTGTCTGACGCCCGTTCTCTTCTGCCCACTCTTGCCCAGCTGGTTGTTGCAGCGTGCACGTGCCTTCCTGGCATTAAGAGCACAGTGAAAGCAATCGCAAAAGTCCAGCAGCTGCTGACTCCCAAACACAAGGCGCTTGTCTACGTTCTTGCTTCTCGACAACTCAACGCAGTCCTTCATTTCTGCAGCTGCCATCGAGTTTTCTGCATCTCGAGCCTTCTGGGACGAGCACCAATTTCCCAAGAGGGGCTGCATCAGGACGAAGTCAAAACCCAGGAAAGTTGTCTCGGAACACCTTCAATAAAGCATGCCAGCAGTGCATTGAAAAGGCAGGTAGCTTTAGCCACCGTCCTCTAGCAGTCGCAAGGCTGTGCACACAATGTCGTCTCCCTGCGGCAACGTTCTTCGCCCTCGTGCAAGCTACCGCTCTGTCCGGCTCCCGGAGCAGGAAAAGCGGCTGCTTCGCGCACACAACAGCGGAGCGGCAGCCCTACGCTCCGAAGCGCTGCTTCAGCCGAAAGACGCCGGCCACCGGCGCTTCGCTTCGGACAGCTCCGGAGAGCCGTAGTGTGCGTCTGCACTAGACTGCATCATAGCGAAAAGCTTTGGCAGTGTGTCTCGCAGAGAGATAGCTTAGGAGCGCAGCGCACTTATGCCTCCCTTGTCCAGAAACACGATTTTACTGCACACTCCAAAAACAGTACTCTTCCCAGGGCAATATATAAGCTGCTTTCTGACGGCCGTGATCTTTCGATTACTCTTGCCCAGCTCGTTGTTTTAACGTGCACATGCCGTCCTGGCATTCAGTGCACAGTGAAAGCAATCGCAAAAGTCCAGCAGCTGCTGACTCCCAAACACAAGGCGCTGGCTATGTTCTTGCTTCTCGACAACTCAACGCAGCCCTTCATTTCTGCAGTTGCCATCGAGGTCTCTGCATGTCGGAGACTCAGAGGACGAGCACGAGTTTCCCACGAGGGGCTGCATCAGGAGGAATTCAAAACTCAGGGAATTTGCCCTGGAACACCTTCCATAAGGATGCTAGAAGGGAATTGAAGAGGCAGGCGAGCGGCCACCACCGTCCTCTAGCAGTCCTTAGGGTGCGCGCAGAAGCCCGGTGCTCTGCGGCTTCGTTCTTCGCCCTCGTGCAAGCTACCGCTCTGTCCGGCTCCCGGAGCAGGAGAAGCGGCTGCTTCGCGCACACAACAGCGGAGCGGCAGCCCTACGCTCCGAAGCGCTGCTTCAGCCGAAAGACGCCGGCCACCGGCGCTTCGCTTCGGACAGCTCCGGAGAGCCGTAGTGTGCGTCTGCACTAGACTGCATCATAGCGAAAAGCTTTGACAGTGTGTCTCGCAGGGAGATACCTTAGGAGCGCAGCGCACTTATGCCTCCCTTGTCCAGAAACACGGATTTGCTGCACACTCCAAAAACACTGCTCTTTCCATGGTACTATGTAAGCTGCTGTCTGACGCCCGTTCTCTTCTGCCCACTCTTGCCCAGCTGGTTGTTGCAGCGTGCACGTGCCTTCCTGGCATTAAGAGCACAGTGAAAGCAATCGCAAAAGTCCAGCAGCTGCTGACTCCCAAACACAAGGCGCTTGTCTACGTTCTTGCTTCTCGACAACTCAACGCAGCCCTTCATTTCTGCAGCTGCCATCGAGTTTTCTGCATCTCGAGCCTTCTGGGACGAGCACCAATTTCCCAGGAGGGGCTGCATCAGGACGAAGTCAAAACCCAGGAAAGTTGTCTCGGAACACCTTCAATAAAGCATGCCAGCAGTGCATTGAAAAGGCAGGTAGCTTTAGCCACCGTCCTCTAGCAGTGGCGAAGCTGTGCACACAATGTCGTCTCCCTGCGGCAACGTTCTTCGCCCTCGTGCAAGCTACCGCTCTGTCCGGCTCCCGGAGCAGGAGAAGCGGCTGCTTCGCGCACACAGCAGCGGAGCGGCAGCCCTACGCTCCGAAGCGCTGCTTCAGCCGAAAGACGCCGGCCACCGGCGCTTCGCTTCGGACAGCTCCGGAGAGCCGTAGTGTGCGTCTGCACTAGACTGCATCATAGCGAAAAGCTTTGGCAGTGTGTCTCGCAAGGAGATAGCTTAGGAGAGCAGCGCACTTATGCCTCCCTTGTCCAGAAACACGATTTTACTGCACACTCCAAAAACAGTACTCTTCCCAGGGCAATATGCCAGATGCTCTCTGATGCCCGTGCTCCCTTCCTACTCTTGCCCAGCTCGTTGTTTTAACGTGCACATGCCGTCCTGGAATTCAGTGCACAGTGAAAGCAATCGCAAAAGTCCAGCAGCTGCTGACTCCCAAACACAAGGCGCTGGCTATGTTCTTGCTACTCGACGACTCAACGCAGCCCTTCATTTCTGCAGTTGCCATCGAGGTCTCTGCATGTCGGAGACTCAGAGGACGAGCACGAGTTTCCCACGAGGGGCTGCATCAGGAGGAATTCAAAACTCAGGGAATTTGTCCTGGAACACCTTCCATAAGGATGCTAGAAGGGAATTGAAGAGGCAGGCGAGCGGCCACCACCGTCCTCTAGCAGTCCTTAGGGTGCGCGCAGAAGCCCGGTGCTCTGCGGCTTCGTTCTTCGCCCTCGTGCAAGCTACCGCTCTGTCCGGCTCCCGGAGCAGGAGAAGCGGCTGCTTCGCGCACACAACAGCGGAGCGGCAGCCCTACGCTCCGAAGCGCTGCTTCAGCCGAAAGACGCCGGCCACCGGCGCTTGGCTTCGGACAGCTCCGGAGAGCCGTAGTGTGCGTCTGCACTAGACTGCATCATAGCGAAAAGCTTTGGCAGTGTGTCTCGCAGGGAGATAGCTTAGGAGCGCAGCGCACTTATGCCTCCCTTGTCCAGAAACACGGATTTGCTGCACACTCCAAAAACACTGCTCTTTCCATGGTACTATGTAAGCTGCTGTCTGACGCCCGTTCTCTTCTGCCCACTCTTGCCCAGCTGGTTGTTGCAGCGTGCACGTGCCTTCCTGGCATTAAGAGCACAGTGAAAGCAATCGCAAAAGTCCAGCAGCTGCTGACTCCCAAACACAAGGCGCTTGTCTACGTTCTTGCTTCTCGACAACTCAACGCAGTCCTTCATTTCTGCAGCTGCCATCGAGTTTTCTGCATCTCGAGCCTTCTGGGACGAGCACCAATTTCCCAAGAGGGGCTGCATCAGGACGAAGTCAAAACCCAGGAAAGTTGTCTCGGAACACCTTCAATAAAGCATGCCAGCAGTGCATTGAAAAGGCAGGTAGCTTTAGCCACCGTCCTCTAGCAGTCGCAAGGCTGTGCACACAATGTCGTCTCCCTGCGGCAACGTTCTTCGCCCTCGTGCAAGCTACCGCTCTGTCCGGCTCCCGGAGCAGGAGAAGCGGCTGCTTCGCGCACACAACAGCGGAGCGGCAGCCCTACGCTCCGAAGCGCTGCTTCAGCCGAAAGACGCCGGCCACCGGCGCTTGGCTTCGGACAGCTCCGGAGAGCCGTAGTGTGCGTCTGCACTAGACTGCATCATAGCGAAAAGCTTTGGCAGTGTGTCTCGCAGAGAGATAGCTTAGGAGCGCAGCGCACTTATGCCTCCCTTGTCCAGAAACACGATTTTACTGCACACTCCAAAAACAGTACTCTTCCCAGGGCAATATATAAGCTGCTTTCTGACGGCCGTGATCTTTCGATTACTCTTGCCCAGCTCGTTGTTTTAACGTGCACATGCCGTCCTGGCATTCAGTGCACAGTGAAAGCAATCGCAAAAGTCCAGCAGCTGCTGACTCCCAAACACAAGGCGCTGGCTATGTTCTTGCTTCTCGACAACTCAACGCAGCCCTTCATTTCTGCAGTTGCCATCGAGGTCTCTGCATGTCGGAGACTCAGAGGACGAGCACGAGTTTCCCACGAGGGGCTGCATCAGGAGGAATTCAAAACTCAGGGAATTTGTCCTGGAACACCTTCCATAAGGATGCTAGAAGGGAATTGAAGAGGCAGGCGAGCGGCCACCACCGTCCTCTAGCAGTCCTTAGGGTGTGCGCAAAAGCCCGATGCTCTTCGGCTTCGTTCTTCGCCCCCGTACAAGCTACCGCTCTGTCCGGCTCCCGGAGCAGGAGAAGCGGCTGCTTCGCGCACACAGCAGCGGAGCGGCAGCCCTACGCTCCGAAGCGCTGCTTCAGCCGAAAGACGCCGGCCACCGGCGCTTGGCTTCGGACAGCTCCGGAGAGCCGTAGTGTGCGTCTACAACTAGACTGCATCATAGCGAAAAGCTTTGGCAGTGTGTCTCGCAGGGAGATAGCTTAGGAGCGCAGCGCACTTATGCCTCCCTTGTCCAGAAACACGATTTTACTGCACACTCCAAAAACAGTACTCTTCCCAGGGCAATATGCCAGATGCTCTCTGATGCCCGTGCTCCCTTCCTACTCTTGCCCAGCTCGTTGTTTTAACGTGCACATGCCGTCCTGGAATTCAGTGCACAGTGAAAGCAATCGCAAAAGTCCAGCAGCTGCTGACTCCCAAACACAAGGCGCTGGCTATGTTCTTGCTTCTCGACGACTCAACGCAGCCCTTCATTTCTGCAGTTGCCATCGAGGTCTCTGCATGTCGGAGACTCAGAGGACGAGCACGAGTTTCCCACGAGGGGCTGCATCAGGAGGAATTCAAAACTCAGGGAAATTGTCCTGGAACACCTTCCATAAGGATGCTAGAAGGGAATTGAAGAGGCAGGCGAGCGGCCACCACCGTCCTCTAGCAGTCCTTAGGGTGCGCGCAGAAGCCCGGTGCTCTGCGGCTTCGTTCTTCGCCCTCGTGCAAGCTACCGCTCTGTCCGGCTCCCGGAGCAGGAGAAGCGGCTGCTTCGCGCACACAACAGCGGAGCGGCAGCCCTACGCTCCGAAGCGCTGCTTCAGCCGAAAGACGCCGGCGACCGGCGGTTCGCTTCGGATAGCAGCCGAGAGCCGTAGTGTGCGTCTGCACTAAACTGCATCATAGCGAAAAGCTTTGGCAGTGTGACTCGCAGGGAGATAGCTTAGGAGCGCAGCGCACTTATGCCTCCCTTGTCCAGAAACACGGATTTGCTGCACACTCCAAAAACACTGCTCTTCCCAGGGCAATATATAAGCTGCTTTCTGATGGCCGTGATCCCTCCCTACTCTTGCCCAGCTGGTTGTTGCAGCGTGCACATGCCGTCCTGGCATTCAGTGCACAGTGAAAGCAATCGCAAAAGTCCAGCAGCTGCTGACTCCCAAACACAAGGCGCTGGCTATGTTCTTGCTTCTCCACACTTCAACAGAGTCCTTCATTTCTGCAGCTGCCATCGAGTTTTCTGCATCTCGAGCCTTCTGGGACGAGCACCAATTTCCCAAGAGGGGCTGCATCAGGACGAAGTCAAAACCCAGGAAAGTTGTCTCGGAACACCTTCAATAAAGCATGCCAGCAGTGCATTGAAAAGGCAGGTAGCTTTAGCCACCGTCCTCTAGCAGTCGCGAAGCTGTGCACACAATGTCGTCTCCCTGCGGCAACGTTCTTCGCCCTCGTGCAAGCTACCGCTCTGTCCGGCTCCCGGAGCAGGAGAAGCGGCTGCTTCGCGCACACAACAGCGGAGCGGCAGCCCTACGCTCCGAAGCGCTGCTTCAGCCGAAAGACGCCGGCCACCGGCGCTTCGCTTCGGACAGCTCCGGAGAGCCGTAGTGTGCGTCTGCACTAGACTGCATCATAGCGAAAAGCTTTGGCAGTGTGTCTCGCAGAGAGATAGCTTAGGAGCGCAGCGCACTTATGCCTCCCTTGTCCAGAAACACGGATTTGCTGCACACTCCAAAAACACTGCTCTTCCCAGGGCAATATATAAGCTGCTTTCTGATGGCCGTGATCCCTCCCTGCTCTTGCCCAGCTGGTTGTTGCAGCGTGCACATGCCGTCCTGGCATTCAGTGCACAGTGAAAGCAATCGCAAAAGTCCAGCAGCTGCTGACTCCCAAACACAAGGCGCTGGCTATGTTCTTGCTTCTCGACAACTCAACGCAGCCCTTCATTTCTGCAGTTGCCATCGAGGTCTCTGCATGTCGGAGACTCAGAGGACGAGCACGAGTTTCCCACGAGGGGCTGCATCAAGAGGAATTCAAAACTCAGGAAAATTGTCTTTGAACACCTTCCATAGGATGCTAGAAGGGAATTGAAGAGGCAGGCGAGCGGCCACCACCGTCCTCTAGCAGTCCTTAGGGTGTGCGCAAAAGCCCGATGCTCTGCGGCTTCGTTCTTCGCCCCCGTACAAGCTACCGCTCTGTCCGGCTCCCGGAGCAGGAGAAGCGGCTGCTTCGCGCACACAACAGCGGAGCGGCAGCCGTACTCTCCGAAGCGCTGCTTCATCCGAAAGACGCCGGCCACCGGCGCTTCGCTTCGGACAGCTCCGGAGAGCCGTAGTGTGCGTCTACAACTAGACTGCATCATAGCGAAAAGCTTTGGCAGTGTGTCTCGCAGAGAGATAGCTTAGGAGCGCAGCGCACTTATGCCTCCCTTGTCCAGAAACACGATTTTACTGCACACTCCAAAAACAGTACTCTTCCCAGGGCAATATGCCAGATGCTCTCTGATGCCCGTGCTCCCTTCCTACTCTTGCCCAGCTCGTTGTTTTAACGTGCACATGCCGTCCTGGAATTCAGTGCACAGTGAAAGCAATCGCAAAAGTCCAGCAGCTGCTGACTCCCAAACACAAGGCGCTGGCTATGTTCTTGCTACTCGACGACTCAACGCAGCCCTTCATTTCTGCAGTTGCCATCGAGGTCTCTGCATGTCGGAGACTCAGAGGACGAGCACGAGTTTCCCACGAGGGGCTGCATCAGGAGGAATTCAAAACTCAGGGAATTTGTCCTGGAACACCTTCCATAAGGATGCTAGAAGGGAATTGAAGAGGCAGGCGAGCGGCCACCACCGTCCTCTAGCAGTCCTTAGGGTGCGCGCAGAAGCCCGGTGCTCTGCGGCTTCGTTCTTCGCCCTCGTGCAAGCTACCGCTCTGTCCGGCTCCCGGAGCAGGAGAAGCGGCTGCTTCGCGCACACAACAGCGGAGCGGCAGCCCTACGCTCCGAAGCGCTGCTTCAGCCGAAAGACGCCGGCCACCGGCGCTTGGCTTCGGACAGCTCCGGAGAGCCGTAGTGTGCGTCTGCACTAGACTGCATCATAGCGAAAAGCTTTGGCAGTGTGTCTCGCAGAGAGATAGCTTAGGAGCGCAGCGCACTTATGCCTCCCTTGTCCAGAAACACGGATTTGCTGCACACTCCAAAAACACTGCTCTTTCCATGGTACTATGTAAGCTGCTGTCTGACGCCCGTTCTCTTCTGCCCACTCTTGCCCAGCTGGTTGTTGCAGCGTGCACGTGCCTTCCTGGCATTAAGAGCACAGTGAAAGCAATCGCAAAAGTCCAGCAGCTGCTGACTCCCAAACACAAGGCGCTTGTCTACGTTCTTGCTTCTCGACAACTCAACGCAGTCCTTCATTTCTGCAGCTGCCATCGAGTTTTCTGCATCTCGAGCCTTCTGGGACGAGCACCAATTTCCCAAGAGGGGCTGCATCAGGACGAAGTCAAAACCCAGGAAAGTTGTCTCGGAACACCTTCAATAAAGCATGCCAGCAGTGCATTGAAAAGGCAGGTAGCTTTAGCCACCGTCCTCTAGCAGTCGCAAGGCTGTGCACACAATGTCGTCTCCCTGCGGCAACGTTCTTCGCCCTCGTGCAAGCTACCGCTCTGTCCGGCTCCCGGAGCAGGAGAAGCGGCTGCTTCGCGCACACAACAGCGGAGCGGCAGCCCTACGCTCCGAAGCGCTGCTTCAGCCGAAAGACGCCGGCGACCGGCGCTTCGCTTCGGACAGCTCCGGAGAGCCGTAGTGTGCGTCTGCACTAGACTGCATCATAGCGAAAAGCTTTGGCAGTGTGTCTCGCAGAGAGATAGCTTAGGAGCGCAGCGCACTTATGCCTCCCTTGTCCAGAAACACGATTTTACTGCACACTCCAAAAACAGTACTCTTCCCAGGGCAATATATAAGCTGCTTTCTGACGGCCGTGATCTTTCGATTACTCTTGCCCAGCTCGTTGTTTTAACGTGCACATGCCGTCCTGGCATTCAGTGCACAGTGAAAGCAATCGCAAAAGTCCAGCAGCTGCTGACTCCCAAACACAAGGCGCTGGCTATGTTCTTGCTTCTCGACAACTCAACGCAGCCCTTCATTTCTGCAGTTGCCATCGAGGTCTCTGCATGTCGGAGACTCAGAGGACGAGCACGAGTTTCCCACGAGGGGCTGCATCAGGAGGAATTCAAAACTCAGGGAATTTGCCCTGGAACACCTTCCATAAGGATGCTAGAAGGGAATTGAAGAGGCAGGCGAGCGGCCACCACCGTCCTCTAGCAGTCCTTAGGGTGCGCGCAGAAGCCCGGTGCTCTGCGGCTTCGTTCTTCGCCCTCGTGCAAGCTACCGCTCTGTCCGGCTCCCGGAGCAGGAGAAGCGGCTGCTTCGCGCACACAACAGCGGAGCGGCAGCCCTACGCTCCGAAGCGCTGCTTCAGCCGAAAGACGCCGGCCACCGGCGCTTGGCTTCGGACAGCTCCGGAGAGCCGTAGTGTGCGTCTGCACTAGACTGCATCATAGCGAAAAGCTTTGACAGTGTGTCTCGCAGGGAGATAGCTTAGGAGCGCAGCGCACTTATGCCTCCCTTGTCCAGAAACACGGATTTGCTGCACACTCCAAAAACACTGCTCTTTCCATGGTACTATGTAAGCTGCTGTCTGACGCCCGTTCTCTTCTGCCCACTCTTGCCCAGCTGGTTGTTGCAGCGTGCACGTGCCTTCCTGGCATTAAGAGCACAGTGAAAGCAATCGCAAAAGTCCAGCAGCTGCTGACTCCCAAACACAAGGCGCTTGTCTACGTTCTTGCTTCTCGACAACTCAACGCAGCCCTTCATTTCTGCAGCTGCCATCGAGTTTTCTGTATCTTGAGCCTTCTGGGACGAGCACCAATTTCCCAGGAGGGGCTGCATCAGGACGAAGTCAAAACCCAGGAAAGTTGTCTCGGAACACCTTCAATAAAGCATGCCAGCAGTGCATTGAAAAGGCAGGTAGCTTTAGCCACCGTCCTCTAGCAGTCGCGAAGCTGTGCACACAATGTCGTCTCCCTGCGGCAACGTTCTTCGCCCTCGTGCAAGCTACCGCTCTGTCCGGCTCCCGGAGCAGGAGAAGCGGCTGCTTCGCGCACACAGCAGCGGAGCGGCAGCCCTACGCTCCGAAGCGCTGCTTCAGCCGAAAGACGCCGGCCACCGGCGCTTCGCTTCGGACAGCTCCGGAGAGCCGTAGTGTGCGTCTGCACTAGACTGCATCATAGCGAAAAGCCTTGGCAGTGTGTCTCGCAAGGAGATAGCTTAGGAGAGCAGCGCACTTATGCCTCCCTTGTCCAGAAACACGATTTTACTGCACACTCCAAAAACAGTACTCTTCCCAGGGCAATATGCCAGATGCTCTCTGATGCCCGTGCTCCCTTCCTACTCTTGCCCAGCTCGTTGTTTTAACGTGCACATGCCGTCCTGGAATTCAGTGCACAGTGAAAGCAATCGCAAAAGTCCAGCAGCTGCTGACTCCCAAACACAAGGCGCTGGCTATGTTCTTGCTACTCGACGACTCAACGCAGCCCTTCATTTCTGCAGTTGCCATCGAGGTCTCTGCATGTCGGAGACTCAGAGGACGAGCACGAGTTTCCCACGAGGGGCTGCATCAGGAGGAATTCAAAACTCAGGGAATTTGTCCTGGAACACCTTCCATAAGGATGCTAGAAGGGAATTGAAGAGGCAGGCGAGCGGCCACCACCGTCCTCTAGCAGTCCTTAGGGTGCGCGCAGAAGCCCGGTGCTCTGCGGCTTCGTTCTTCGCCCTCGTGCAAGCTACCGCTCTGTCCGGCTCCCGGAGCAGGAGAAGCGGCTGCTTCGCGCACACAACAGCGGAGCGGCAGCCCTACGCTCCGAAGCGCTGCTTCAGCCGAAAGACGCCGGCCACCGGCGCTTGGCTTCGGACAGCTCCGGAGAGCCGTAGTGTGCGTCTGCACTAGACTGCATCATAGCGAAAAGCTTTGGCAGTGTGTCTCGCAGGGAGATACCTTAGGAGCGCAGCGCACTTATGCCTCCCTTGTCCAGAAACACGGATTTGCTGCACACTCCAAAAACACTGCTCTTTCCATGGTACTATGTAAGCTGCTGTCTGACGCCCGTTCTCTTCTGCCCACTCTTGCCCAGCTGGTTGTTGCAGCGTGCACGTGCCTTCCTGGCATTAAGAGCACAGTGAAAGCAATCGCAAAAGTCCAGCAGCTGCTGACTCCCAAACACAAGGCGCTTGTCTACGTTCTTGCTTCTCGACAACTCAACGCAGTCCTTCATTTCTGCAGCTGCCATCGAGTTTTCTGCATCTCGAGCCTTCTGGGACGAGCACCAATTTCCCAAGAGGGGCTGCATCAGGACGAAGTCAAAACCCAGGAAAGTTGTCTCGGAACACCTTCAATAAAGCATGCCAGCAGTGCATTGAAAAGGCAGGTAGCTTTAGCCACCGTCCTCTAGCAGTCGCAAGGCTGTGCACACAATGTCGTCTCCCTGCGGCAACGTTCTTCGCCCTCGTGCAAGCTACCGCTCTGTCCGGCTCCCGGAGCAGGAGAAGCGGCTGCTTCGCGCACACAACAGCGGAGCGGCAGCCCTACGCTCCGAAGCGCTGCTTCAGCCGAAAGACGCCGGCCACCGGCGCTTGGCTTCGGACAGCTCCGGAGAGCCGTAGTGTGCGTCTGCACTAGACTGCATCATAGCGAAAAGCTTTGGCAGTGTGTCTCGCAGGGAGATAGCTTAGGAGCGCAGCGCACTTATGCCTCCCTTGTCCAGAAACACGATTTTACTGCACACTCCAAAAACAGTACTCTTCCCAGGGCAATATATAAGCTGCTTTCTGACGGCCGTGATCTTTCGATTACTCTTGCCCAGCTCGTTGTTTTAACGTGCACATGCCGTCCTGGCATTCAGTGCACAGTGAAAGCAATCGCAAAAGTCCAGCAGCTGCTGACTCCCAAACACAAGGCGCTGGCTATGTTCTTGCTTCTCGACAACTCAACGCAGCCCTTCATTTCTGCAGTTGCCATCGAGGTCTCTGCATGTCGGAGACTCAGAGGACGAGCACGAGTTTCCCACGAGGGGCTGCATCAGGAGGAATTCAAAACTCAGGGAATTTGTCCTGGAACACCTTCCATAAGGATGCTAGAAGGGAATTGAAGAGGCAGGCGAGCGGCCACCACCGTCCTCTAGCAGTCCTTAGGGTGTGCGCAAAAGCCCGATGCTCTTCGGCTTCGTTCTTCGCCCCCGTACAAGCTACCGCTCTGTCCGGCTCCCGGAGCAGGAGAAGCGGCTGCTTCGCGCACACAGCAGCGGAGCGGCAGCCCTACGCTCCGAAGCGCTGCTTCAGCCGAAAGACGCCGGCCACCGGCGCTTGGCTTCGGACAGCTCCGGAGAGCCGTAGTGTGCGTCTACAACTAGACTGCATCATAGCGAAAAGCTTTGGCAGTGTGTCTCGCAGGGAGATAGCTTAGGAGCGCAGCGCACTTATGCCTCCCTTGTCCAGAAACACGATTTTACTGCACACTCCAAAAACAGTACTCTTCCCAGGGCAATATGCCAGATGCTCTCTGATGCCCGTGCTCCCTTCCTACTCTTGCCCAGCTCGTTGTTTTAACGTGCACATGCCGTCCTGGAATTCAGTGCACAGTGAAAGCAATCGCAAAAGTCCAGCAGCTGCTGACTCCCAAACACAAGGCGCTGGCTATGTTCTTGCTTCTCGACGACTCAACGCAGCCCTTCATTTCTGCAGTTGCCATCGAGGTCTCTGCATGTCGGAGACTCAGAGGACGAGCACGAGTTTCCCACGAGGGGCTGCATCAGGAGGAATTCAAAACTCAGGGAATTTGTCCTGGAACACCTTCCATAAGGATGCTAGAAGGGAATTGAAGAGGCAGGCGAGCGGCCACCACCGTCCTCTAGCAGTCCTTAGGGTGCGCGCAGAAGCCCGGTGCTCTGCGGCTTCGTTCTTCGCCCTCGTGCAAGCTACCGCTCTGTCCGGCTCCCGGAGCAGGAGAAGCGGCTGCTTCGCGCACACAACAGCGGAGCGGCAGCCCTACGCTCCGAAGCGCTGCTTCAGCCGAAAGACGCCGGCGACCGGCGGTTCGCTTCGGATAGCAGCCGAGAGCCGTAGTGTGCGTCTGCACTAAACTGCATCATAGCGAAAAGCTTTGGCAGTGTGACTCGCAGGGAGATAGCTTAGGAGCGCAGCGCACTTATGCCTCCCTTGTCCAGAAACACGGATTTGCTGCACACTCCAAAAACACTGCTCTTCCCAGGGCAATATATAAGCTGCTTTCTGATGGCCGTGATCCCTCCCTACTCTTGCCCAGCTGGTTGTTGCAGCGTGCACATGCCGTCCTGGCATTCAGTGCACAGTGAAAGCAATCGCAAAAGTCCAGCAGCTGCTGACTCCCAAACACAAGGCGCTGGCTATGTTCTTGCTTCTCCACACTTCAACAGAGTCCTTCATTTCTGCAGCTGCCATCGAGTTTTCTGCATCTCGAGCCTTCTGGGACGAGCACCAATTTCCCAAGAGGGGCTGCATCAGGACGAAGTCAAAACCCAGGAAAGTTGTCTCGGAACACCTTCAATAAAGCATGCCAGCAGTGCATTGAAAAGGCAGGTAGCTTTAGCCACCGTCCTCTAGCAGTCGCGAAGCTGTGCACACAATGTCGTCTCCCTGCGGCAACGTTCTTCGCCCTCGTGCAAGCTACCGCTCTGTCCGGCTCCCGGAGCAGGAGAAGCGGCTGCTTCGCGCACACAACAGCGGAGCGGCAGCCCTACGCTCCGAAGCGCTGCTTCAGCCGAAAGACGCCGGCCACCGGCGCTTCGCTTCGGACAGCTCCGGAGAGCCGTAGTGTGCGTCTGCACTAGACTGCATCATAGCGAAAAGCTTTGGCAGTGTGTCTCGCAGAGAGATAGCTTAGGAGCGCAGCGCACTTATGCCTCCCTTGTCCAGAAACACGGATTTGCTGCACACTCCAAAAACACTGCTCTTCCCAGGGCAATATATAAGCTGCTTTCTGATGGCCGTGATCCCTCCCTGCTCTTGCCCAGCTGGTTGTTGCAGCGTGCACATGCCGTCCTGGCATTCAGTGCACAGTGAAAGCAATCGCAAAAGTCCAGCAGCTGCTGACTCCCAAACACAAGGCGCTGGCTATGTTCTTGCTTCTCGACAACTCAACGCAGCCCTTCATTTCTGCAGTTGCCATCGAGGTCTCTGCATGTCGGAGACTCAGAGGACGAGCACGAGTTTCCCACGAGGGGCTGCATCAAGAGGAATTCAAAACTCAGGAAAATTGTCTTTGAACACCTTCCATAGGATGCTAGAAGGGAATTGAAGAGGCAGGCGAGCGGCCACCACCGTCCTCTAGCAGTCCTTAGGGTGTGCGCAAAAGCCCGATGCTCTGCGGCTTCGTTCTTCGCCCCCGTACAAGCTACCGCTCTGTCCGGCTCCCGGAGCAGGAGAAGCGGCTGCTTCGCGCACACAACAGCGGAGCGGCAGCCGTACTCTCCGAAGCGCTGCTTCATCCGAAAGACGCCGGCCACCGGCGCTTCGCTTCGGACAGCTCCGGAGAGCCGTAGTGTGCGTCTGCACTAGACTGCATCATAGCGAAAAGCTTTGGCAGTGTGTCTCGCAGGGAGATAGCTTAGGAGCGCAGCGCACTTATGCCTCCCTTGTCCAGAAACACGGATTTGCTGCACACTCCAAAAACACTGCTCTTTCCATGGTACTATGTAAGCTGCTGTCTGACGCCCGTTCTCTTCTGCCCACTCTTGCCCAGCTGGTTGTTGCAGCGTGCACGTGCCTTCCTGGCATTAAGAGCACAGTGAAAGCAATCGCAAAAGTCCAGCAGCTGCTGACTCCCAAACACAAGGCGCTTGTCTACGTTCTTGCTTCTCGACAACTCAACGCAGCCCTTCATTTCTGCAGCTGCCATCGAGTTTTCTGCATCTCGAGCCTTCTGGGACGAGCACCAATTTCCCAAGAGGGGCTGCATCAGGACGAAGTCAAAACCCAGGAAAGTTGTCTCGGAACACCTTCAATAAAGCATGCCAGCAGTGCATTGAAAAGGCAGGTAGCTTTAGCCACCGTCCTCTAGCAGTCGCAAGGCTGTGCACACAATGTCGTCTCCCTGCGGCAACGTTCTTCGCCCTCGTGCAAGCTACCGCTCTGTCCGGCTCCCGGAGCAGGAGAAGCGGCTGCTTCGCGCACACAACAGCGGAGCGGCAGCCCTACGCTCCGAAGCGCTGCTTCAGCCGAAAGACGCCGGCGACCGGCGCTTCGCTTCGGACAGCTCCGGAGAGCCGTAGTGTGCGTCTGCACTAGACTGCATCATAGCGAAAAGCTTTGGCAGTGTGTCTCGCAGAGAGATAGCTTAGGAGCGCAGCGCACTTATGCCTCCCTTGTCCAGAAACACGATTTTACTGCACACTCCAAAAACAGTACTCTTCCCAGGGCAATATATAAGCTGCTTTCTGACGGCCGTGATCTTTCGATTACTCTTGCCCAGCTCGTTGTTTTAACGTGCACATGCCGTCCTGGCATTCAGTGCACAGTGAAAGCAATCGCAAAAGTCCAGCAGCTGCTGACTCCCAAACACAAGGCGCTGGCTATGTTCTTGCTTCTCGACAACTCAACGCAGCCCTTCATTTCTGCAGTTGCCATCGAGGTCTCTGCATGTCGGAGACTCAGAGGACGAGCACGAGTTTCCCACGAGGGGCTGCATCAGGAGGAATTCAAAACTCAGGGAATTTGTCCTGGAACACCTTCCATAAGGATGCTAGAAGGGAATTGAAGAGGCAGGCGAGCGGCCACCACCGTCCTCTAGCAGTCCTTAGGGTGCGCGCAGAAGCCCGGTGCTCTGCGGCTTCGTTCTTCGCCCTCGTGCAAGCTACCGCTCTGTCCGGCTCCCGGAGCAGGAGAAGCGGCTGCTTCGCGCACACAACAGCGGAGCGGCAGCCCTACGCTCCGAAGCGCTGCTTCAGCCGAAAGACGCCGGCCACCGGCGCTTCGCTTCGGACAGCTCCGGAGAGCCGTAGTGTGCGTCTGCACTAGACTGCATCATAGCGAAAAGCTTTGACAGTGTGTCTCGCAGGGAGATACCTTAGGAGCGCAGCGCACTTATGCCTCCCTTGTCCAGAAACACGGATTTGCTGCACACTCCAAAAACACTGCTCTTTCCATGGTACTATGTAAGCTGCTGTCTGACGCCCGTTCTCTTCTGCCCACTCTTGCCCAGCTGGTTGTTGCAGCGTGCACGTGCCTTCCTGGCATTAAGAGCACAGTGAAAGCAATCGCAAAAGTCCAGCAGCTGCTGACTCCCAAACACAAGGCGCTTGTCTACGTTCTTGCTTCTCGACAACTCAACGCAGCCCTTCATTTCTGCAGCTGCCATCGAGTTTTCTGTATCTTGAGCCTTCTGGGACGAGCACCAATTTCCCAGGAGGGGCTGCATCAGGACGAAGTCAAAACCCAGGAAAGTTGTCTCGGAACACCTTCAATAAAGCATGCCAGCAGTGCATTGAAAAGGCAGGTAGCTTTAGCCACCGTCCTCTAGCAGTCGCGAAGCTGTGCACACAATGTCGTCTCCCTGCGGCAACGTTCTTCGCCCTCGTGCAAGCTACCGCTCTGTCCGGCTCCCGGAGCAGGAGAAGCGGCTGCTTCGCGCACACAGCAGCGGAGCGGCAGCCCTACGCTCCGAAGCGCTGCTTCAGCCGAAAGACGCCGGCCACCGGCGCTTCGCTTCGGACAGCTCCGGAGAGCCGTAGTGTGCGTCTGCACTAGACTGCATCATAGCGAAAAGCTTTGGCAGTGTGTCTCGCAAGGAGATAGCTTAGGAGAGCAGCGCACTTATGCCTCCCTTGTCCAGAAACACGATTTTACTGCACACTCCAAAAACAGTACTCTTCCCAGGGCAATATGCCAGATGCTCTCTGATGCCCGTGCTCCCTTCCTACTCTTGCCCAGCTCGTTGTTTTAACGTGCACATGCCGTCCTGGAATTCAGTGCACAGTGAAAGCAATCGCAAAAGTCCAGCAGCTGCTGACTCCCAAACACAAGGCGCTGGCTATGTTCTTGCTTCTCGACGACTCAACGCAGCCCTTCATTTCTGCAGTTGCCATCGAGGTCTCTGCATGTCGGAGACTCAGAGGACGAGCACGAGTTTCCCACGAGGGGCTGCATCAGGAGGAATTCAAAACTCAGGGAAATTGTCCTGGAACACCTTCCATAAGGATGCTAGAAGGGAATTGAAGAGGCAGGCGAGCGGCCACCACCGTCCTCTAGCAGTCCTTAGGGTGCGCGCAGAAGCCCGGTGCTCTGCGGCTTCGTTCTTCGCCCTCGTGCAAGCTACCGCTCTGTCCGGCTCCCGGAGCAGGAGAAGCGGCTGCTTCGCGCACACAACAGCGGAGCGGCAGCCCTACGCTCCGAAGCGCTGCTTCAGCCGAAAGACGCCGGCCACCGGCGGTTCGCTTCGGATAGCAGCCGAGAGCCGTAGTGTGCGTCTGCACTAAACTGCATCATAGCGAAAAGCTTTGGCAGTGTGACTCGCAGGGAGATAGCTTAGGAGCGCAGCGCACTTATGCCTCCCTTGTCCAGAAACACGGATTTGCTGCACACTCCAAAAACACTGCTCTTCCCAGGGCAATATATAAGCTGCTTTCTGATGGCCGTGATCCCTCCCTACTCTTGCCCAGCTGGTTGTTGCAGCGTGCACATGCCGTCCTGGCATTCAGTGCACAGTGAAAGCAATCGCAAAAGTCCAGCAGCTGCTGACTCCCAAACACAAGGCGCTGGCTATGTTCTTGCTTCTCCACACTTCAACAGAGTCCTTCATTTCTGCAGCTGCCATCGAGTTTTCTGCATCTCGAGCCTTCTGGGACGAGCACCAATTTCCCAAGAGGGGCTGCATCAGGACGAAGTCAAAACCCAGGAAAGTTGTCTCGGAACACCTTCAATAAAGCATGCCAGCAGTGCATTGAAAAGGCAGGTAGCTTTAGCCACCGTCCTCTAGCAGTCGCGAAGCTGTGCACACAATGTCGTCTCCCTGCGGCAACGTTCTTCGCCCTCGTGCAAGCTACCGCTCTGTCCGGCTCCCGGAGCAGGAGAAGCGGCTGCTTCGCGCACACAACAGCGGAGCGGCAGCCCTACGCTCCGAAGCGCTGCTTCAGCCGAAAGACGCCGGCCACCGGCGCTTCGCTTCGGACAGCTCCGGAGAGCCGTAGTGTGCGTCTGCACTAGACTGCATCATAGCGAAAAGCTTTGGCAGTGTGTCTCGCAGAGAGATAGCTTAGGAGCGCAGCGCACTTATGCCTCCCTTGTCCAGAAACACGGATTTGCTGCACACTCCAAAAACACTGCTCTTCCCAGGGCAATATATAAGCTGCTTTCTGATGGCCGTGATCCCTCCCTGCTCTTGCCCAGCTGGTTGTTGCAGCGTGCACATGCCGTCCTGGCATTCAGTGCACAGTGAAAGCAATCGCAAAAGTCCAGCAGCTGCTGACTCCCAAACACAAGGCGCTGGCTATGTTCTTGCTTCTCGACAACTCAACGCAGCCCTTCATTTCTGCAGTTGCCATCGAGGTCTCTGCATGTCGGAGACTCAGAGGACGAGCACGAGTTTCCCACGAGGGGCTGCATCAAGAGGAATTCAAAACTCAGGAAAATTGTCTTTGAACACCTTCCATAGGATGCTAGAAGGGAATTGAAGAGGCAGGCGAGCGGCCACCACCGTCCTCTAGCAGTCCTTAGGGTGTGCGCAAAAGCCCGATGCTCTGCGGCTTCGTTCTTCGCCCCCGTACAAGCTACCGCTCTGTCCGGCTCCCGGAGCAGGAGAAGCGGCTGCTTCGCGCACACAACAGCGGAGCGGCAGCCGTACTCTCCGAAGCGCTGCTTCATCCGAAAGACGCCGGCCACCGGCGCTTCGCTTCGGACAGCTCCGGAGAGCCGTAGTGTGCGTCTACAACTAGACTGCATCATAGCGAAAAGCTTTGGCAGTGTGTCTCGCAGAGAGATAGCTTAGGAGCGCAGCGCACTTATGCCTCCCTTGTCCAGAAACACGATTTTACTGCACACTCCAAAAACAGTACTCTTCCCAGGGCAATATGCCAGATGCTCTCTGATGCCCGTGCTCCCTTCCTACTCTTGCCCAGCTCGTTGTTTTAACGTGCACATGCCGTCCTGGAATTCAGTGCACAGTGAAAGCAATCGCAAAAGTCCAGCAGCTGCTGACTCCCAAACACAAGGCGCTGGCTATGTTCTTGCTACTCGACGACTCAACGCAGCCCTTCATTTCTGCAGTTGCCATCGAGGTCTCTGCATGTCGGAGACTCAGAGGACGAGCACGAGTTTCCCACGAGGGGCTGCATCAGGAGGAATTCAAAACTCAGGGAATTTGTCCTGGAACACCTTCCATAAGGATGCTAGAAGGGAATTGAAGAGGCAGGCGAGCGGCCACCACCGTCCTCTAGCAGTCCTTAGGGTGCGCGCAGAAGCCCGGTGCTCTGCGGCTTCGTTCTTCGCCCTCGTGCAAGCTACCGCTCTGTCCGGCTCCCGGAGCAGGAGAAGCGGCTGCTTCGCGCACACAACAGCGGAGCGGCAGCCCTACGCTCCGAAGCGCTGCTTCAGCCGAAAGACGCCGGCCACCGGCGCTTGGCTTCGGACAGCTCCGGAGAGCCGTAGTGTGCGTCTGCACTAGACTGCATCATAGCGAAAAGCTTTGGCAGTGTGTCTCGCAGAGAGATAGCTTAGGAGCGCAGCGCACTTATGCCTCCCTTGTCCAGAAACACGGATTTGCTGCACACTCCAAAAACACTGCTCTTTCCATGGTACTATGTAAGCTGCTGTCTGACGCCCGTTCTCTTCTGCCCACTCTTGCCCAGCTGGTTGTTGCAGCGTGCACGTGCCTTCCTGGCATTAAGAGCACAGTGAAAGCAATCGCAAAAGTCCAGCAGCTGCTGACTCCCAAACACAAGGCGCTTGTCTACGTTCTTGCTTCTCGACAACTCAACGCAGTCCTTCATTTCTGCAGCTGCCATCGAGTTTTCTGCATCTCGAGCCTTCTGGGACGAGCACCAATTTCCCAAGAGGGGCTGCATCAGGACGAAGTCAAAACCCAGGAAAGTTGTCTCGGAACACCTTCAATAAAGCATGCCAGCAGTGCATTGAAAAGGCAGGTAGCTTTAGCCACCGTCCTCTAGCAGTCGCAAGGCTGTGCACACAATGTCGTCTCCCTGCGGCAACGTTCTTCGCCCTCGTGCAAGCTACCGCTCTGTCCGGCTCCCGGAGCAGGAGAAGCGGCTGCTTCGCGCACACAACAGCGGAGCGGCAGCCCTACGCTCCGAAGCGCTGCTTCAGCCGAAAGACGCCGGCGACCGGCGCTTCGCTTCGGACAGCTCCGGAGAGCCGTAGTGTGCGTCTGCACTAGACTGCATCATAGCGAAAAGCTTTGGCAGTGTGTCTCGCAGAGAGATAGCTTAGGAGCGCAGCGCACTTATGCCTCCCTTGTCCAGAAACACGATTTTACTGCACACTCCAAAAACAGTACTCTTCCCAGGGCAATATATAAGCTGCTTTCTGACGGCCGTGATCTTTCGATTACTCTTGCCCAGCTCGTTGTTTTAACGTGCACATGCCGTCCTGGCATTCAGTGCACAGTGAAAGCAATCGCAAAAGTCCAGCAGCTGCTGACTCCCAAACACAAGGCGCTGGCTATGTTCTTGCTTCTCGACAACTCAACGCAGCCCTTCATTTCTGCAGTTGCCATCGAGGTCTCTGCATGTCGGAGACTCAGAGGACGAGCACGAGTTTCCCACGAGGGGCTGCATCAGGAGGAATTCAAAACTCAGGGAATTTGTCCTGGAACACCTTCCATAAGGATGCTAGAAGGGAATTGAAGAGGCAGGCGAGCGGCCACCACCGTCCTCTAGCAGTCCTTAGGGTGCGCGCAGAAGCCCGGTGCTCTGCGGCTTCGTTCTTCGCCCTCGTGCAAGCTACCGCTCTGTCCGGCTCCCGGAGCAGGAGAAGCGGCTGCTTCGCGCACACAACAGCGGAGCGGCAGCCCTACGCTCCGAAGCGCTGCTTCAGCCGAAAGACGCCGGCCACCGGCGCTTCGCTTCGGACAGCTCCGGAGAGCCGTAGTGTGCGTCTGCACTAGACTGCATCATAGCGAAAAGCTTTGACAGTGTGTCTCGCAGGGAGATACCTTAGGAGCGCAGCGCACTTATGCCTCCCTTGTCCAGAAACACGGATTTGCTGCACACTCCAAAAACACTGCTCTTTCCATGGTACTATGTAAGCTGCTGTCTGACGCCCGTTCTCTTCTGCCCACTCTTGCCCAGCTGGTTGTTGCAGCGTGCACGTGCCTTCCTGGCATTAAGAGCACAGTGAAAGCAATCGCAAAAGTCCAGCAGCTGCTGACTCCCAAACACAAGGCGCTTGTCTACGTTCTTGCTTCTCGACAACTCAACGCAGCCCTTCATTTCTGCAGCTGCCATCGAGTTTTCTGTATCTTGAGCCTTCTGGGACGAGCACCAATTTCCCAGGAGGGGCTGCATCAGGACGAAGTCAAAACCCAGGAAAGTTGTCTCGGAACACCTTCAATAAAGCATGCCAGCAGTGCATTGAAAAGGCAGGTAGCTTTAGCCACCGTCCTCTAGCAGTCGCGAAGCTGTGCACACAATGTCGTCTCCCTGCGGCAACGTTCTTCGCCCTCGTGCAAGCTACCGCTCTGTCCGGCTCCCGGAGCAGGAGAAGCGGCTGCTTCGCGCACACAGCAGCGGAGCGGCAGCCCTACGCTCCGAAGCGCTGCTTCAGCCGAAAGACGCCGGCCACCGGCGCTTCGCTTCGGACAGCTCCGGAGAGCCGTAGTGTGCGTCTGCACTAGACTGCATCATAGCGAAAAGCTTTGGCAGTGTGTCTCGCAAGGAGATAGCTTAGGAGAGCAGCGCACTTATGCCTCCCTTGTCCAGAAACACGATTTTACTGCACACTCCAAAAACAGTACTCTTCCCAGGGCAATATGCCAGATGCTCTCTGATGCCCGTGCTCCCTTCCTACTCTTGCCCAGCTCGTTGTTTTAACGTGCACATGCCGTCCTGGAATTCAGTGCACAGTGAAAGCAATCGCAAAAGTCCAGCAGCTGCTGACTCCCAAACACAAGGCGCTGGCTATGTTCTTGCTACTCGACGACTCAACGCAGCCCTTCATTTCTGCAGTTGCCATCGAGGTCTCTGCATGTCGGAGACTCAGAGGACGAGCACGAGTTTCCCACGAGGGGCTGCATCAGGAGGAATTCAAAACTCAGGGAATTTGTCCTGGAACACCTTCCATAAGGATGCTAGAAGGGAATTGAAGAGGCAGGCGAGCGGCCACCACCGTCCTCTAGCAGTCCTTAGGGTGCGCGCAGAAGCCCGGTGCTCTGCGGCTTCGTTCTTCGCCCTCGTGCAAGCTACCGCTCTGTCCGGCTCCCGGAGCAGGAGAAGCGGCTGCTTCGCGCACACAACAGCGGAGCGGCAGCCCTACGCTCCGAAGCGCTGCTTCAGCCGAAAGACGCCGGCCACCGGCGCTTCGCTTCGGACAGCTCCGGAGAGCCGTAGTGTGCGTCTGCACTAGACTGCATCATAGCGAAAAGCTTTGACAGTGTGTCTCGCAGGGAGATACCTTAGGAGCGCAGCGCACTTATGCCTCCCTTGTCCAGAAACACGGATTTGCTGCACACTCCAAAAACACTGCTCTTTCCATGGTACTATGTAAGCTGCTGTCTGACGCCCGTTCTCTTCTGCCCACTCTTGCCCAGCTGGTTGTTGCAGCGTGCACGTGCCTTCCTGGCATTAAGAGCACAGTGAAAGCAATCGCAAAAGTCCAGCAGCTGCTGACTCCCAAACACAAGGCGCTTGTCTACGTTCTTGCTTCTCGACAACTCAACGCAGCCCTTCATTTCTGCAGCTGCCATCGAGTTTTCTGTATCTTGAGCCTTCTGGGACGAGCACCAATTTCCCAGGAGGGGCTGCATCAGGACGAAGTCAAAACCCAGGAAAGTTGTCTCGGAACACCTTCAATAAAGCATGCCAGCAGTGCATTGAAAAGGCAGGTAGCTTTAGCCACCGTCCTCTAGCAGTCGCAAGGCTGTGCACACAATGTCGTCTCCCTGCGGCAACGTTCTTCGCCCTCGTGCAAGCTACCGCTCTGTCCGGCTCCCGGAGCAGGAGAAGCGGCTGCTTCGCGCACACAACAGCGGAGCGGCAGCCCTACGCTCCGAAGCGCTGCTTCAGCCGAAAGACGCCGGCCACCGGCGCTTCGCTTCGGACAGCTCCGGAGAGCCGTAGTGTGCGTCTGCACTAGACTGCATCATAGCGAAAAGCTTTGGCAGTGTGTCTCGCAAGGAGATAGCTTAGGAGCGCAGCGCACTTATGCCTCCCTTGTCCAGAAACACGATT
Source organism: Lonchura striata (assembly GCF_050655825.1). Classification (NCBI taxonomy): domain Eukaryota; kingdom Metazoa; phylum Chordata; class Aves; order Passeriformes; family Estrildidae; genus Lonchura; species Lonchura striata. The sequence continues at coordinate 17,857,027 of NC_140716.1, read as the reverse complement.
TTACTGCACACTCCAAAAACAGTACTCTTCCCAGGGCAATATATAAGCTGCTTTCTGACGGCCGTGATCTTTCGATTACTCTTGCCCAGCTCGTTGTTTTAACGTGCACATGCCGTCCTGGCATTCAGTGCACAGTGAAAGCAATCGCAAAAGTCCAGCAGCTGCTGACTCCCAAACACAAGGCGCTGGCTATGTTCTTGCTTCTCGACAACTCAACGCAGCCCTTCATTTCTGCAGTTGCCATCGAGGTCTCTGCATGTCGGAGACTCAGAGGACGAGCACGAGTTTCCCACGAGGGGCTGCATCAGGAGGAATTCAAAACTCAGGAAAATTGTCTTTGAACACCTTCCATAGGATGCTAGAAGGGAATTGAAGAGGCAGGCGAGCGGCCACCACCGTCCTCTAGCAGTCCTTAGGGTGCGCGCAGAAGCCCGATGCTCTTCGGCTTCGTTCTTCGCCCTCGTGCAAGCTGCCGCTCTGTCCGGCTCCCGGAGCAGGAGAAGCGGCTGCTTCGCGCACACAACAGCGGAGCGGCAGCCGTACTCTCCGAAGCGCTGCTTCAGCCGAAAGACGCCGGCGACCGGCGGTTCGCTTCGGATAGCAGCCGAGAGCCGTAGTGTGCGTCTGCACTAAACTGCATCATAGCGAAAAGCTTTGGCAGTGTGACTCGCAGGGAGATAGCTTAGGAGCGCAGCGCACTTATGCCTCCCTTGTCCAGAAACACGGATTTGCTGCACACTCCAAAAACACTGCTCTTCCCAGGGCAATATATAAGCTGCTTTCTGATGGCCGTGATCCCTCCCTGCTCTTGCCCAGCTGGTTGTTGCAGCGTGCACATGCCGTCCTGGAATTCAGTGCACAGTGAAAGCAATCGCAAAAGTCCAGCAGCTGCTGACTCCCAAACACAAGGCGCTGGCTATGTTCTTGCTTCTCCACACTTCAACAGAGTCCTTCATTTCTGCAGCTGCCATCGAGTTTTCTGCATCTCGAGCCTTCTGGGACGAGCACCAATTTCCCAGGAGGGGCTGCATCAGGACGAAGTCAAAACCCAGGAAAGTTGTCTCGGAATACCTTCAATAAAGCATGCCAGCAGTGCATTGAAAAGGCAGGTAGCTTTAGCCACCGTCCTCTAGCAGTCGCAAGGCTGTGCACACAATGTCGTCTCCCTGCGGCAACGTTCTTCGCCCTCGTGCAAGCTACCGCTCTGTCCGGCTCCCGGAGCAGGAGAAGCGGCTGCTTCGCGCACACAACAGCGGAGCGGCAGCCCTACGCTCCGAAGCGCTGCTTCAGCCGAAAGACGCCGGCCACCGGCGCTTCGCTTCGGACAGCTCCGGAGAGCCGTAGTGTGCGTCTACAACTACACTGCATCATAGCGAAAAGCTTTGGCAGTGTGTCTCGCAAGGAGATAGCTTAGGAGCGCAGCGCACTTATGCCTCCCTTGTCCAGAAACACGATTTTACTGCACACTCCAAAAACAGTACTCTTCCCAGGGCAATATGCCAGATGCTCTCTGATGCCCGTGCTCCCTTCCTACTCTTGCCCAGCTCGTTGTTTTAACGTGCACATGCCGTCCTGGAATTCAGTGCACAGTGAAAGCAATCGCAAAAGTCCAGCAGCTGCTGACTCCCAAACACAAGGCGCTGGCTATGTTCTTGCTACTCGACGACTCAACGCAGCCCTTCATTTCTGCAGTTGCCATCGAGGTCTCTGCATGTCGGAGACTCAGAGGACGAGCACGAGTTTCCCACGAGGGGCTGCATCAGGAGGAATTCAAAACTCAGGGAATTTGTCCTGGAACACCTTCCATAAGGATGCTAGAAGGGAATTGAAGAGGCAGGCGAGCGGCCACCACCGTCCTCTAGCAGTCCTTAGGGTGCGCGCAGAAGCCCGGTGCTCTGCGGCTTCGTTCTTCGCCCTCGTGCAAGCTACCGCTCTGTCCGGCTCCCGGAGCAGGAGAAGCGGCTGCTTCGCGCACACAACAGCGGAGCGGCAGCCCTACGCTCCGAAGCGCTGCTTCAGCCGAAAGACGCCGGCCACCGGCGCTTCGCTTCGGACAGCTCCGGAGAGCCGTAGTGTGCGTCTGCACTAGACTGCATCATAGCGAAAAGCTTTGACAGTGTGTCTCGCAGGGAGATACCTTAGGAGCGCAGCGCACTTATGCCTCCCTTGTCCAGAAACACGGATTTGCTGCACACTCCAAAAACACTGCTCTTTCCATGGTACTATGTAAGCTGCTGTCTGACGCCCGTTCTCTTCTGCCCACTCTTGCCCAGCTGGTTGTTGCAGCGTGCACGTGCCTTCCTGGCATTAAGAGCACAGTGAAAGCAATCGCAAAAGTCCAGCAGCTGCTGACTCCCAAACACAAGGCGCTTGTCTACGTTCTTGCTTCTCGACAACTCAACGCAGCCCTTCATTTCTGCAGCTGCCATCGAGTTTTCTGTATCTTGAGCCTTCTGGGACGAGCACCAATTTCCCAGGAGGGGCTGCATCAGGACGAAGTCAAAACCCAGGAAGGTTGTCTCGGAACACCTTCAATAAAGCATGCCAGCAGTGCATTGAAAAGGCAGGTAGCTTTAGCCACCGTCCTCTAGCAGTCGCGAAGCTGTGCACACAATGTCGTCTCCCTGCGGCAACGTTCTTCGCCCTCGTGCAAGCTACCGCTCTGTCCGGCTCCCGGAGCAGGAGAAGCGGCTGCTTCGCGCACACAGCAGCGGAGCGGCAGCCCTACGCTCCGAAGCGCTGCTTCAGCCGAAAGACGCCGGCCACCGGCGCTTCGCTTCGGACAGCTCCGGAGAGCCGTAGTGTGCGTCTGCACTAGACTGCATCATAGCGAAAAGCTTTGGCAGTGTGTCTCGCAAGGAGATAGCTTAGGAGAGCAGCGCACTTATGCCTCCCTTGTCCAGAAACACGATTTTACTGCACACTCCAAAAACAGTACTCTTCCCAGGGCAATATGCCAGATGCTCTCTGATGCCCGTGCTCCCTTCCTACTCTTGCCCAGCTCGTTGTTTTAACGTGCACATGCCGTCCTGGAATTCAGTGCACAGTGAAAGCAATCGCAAAAGTCCAGCAGCTGCTGACTCCCAAACACAAGGCGCTGGCTATGTTCTTGCTACTCGACGACTCAACGCAGCCCTTCATTTCTGCAGTTGCCATCGAGGTCTCTGCATGTCGGAGACTCAGAGGACGAGCACGAGTTTCCCACGAGGGGCTGCATCAGGAGGAATTCAAAACTCAGGGAATTTGTCCTGGAACACCTTCCATAAGGATGCTAGAAGGGAATTGAAGAGGCAGGCGAGCGGCCACCACCGTCCTCTAGCAGTCCTTAGGGTGCGCGCAGAAGCCCGGTGCTCTGCGGCTTCGTTCTTCGCCCTCGTGCAAGCTAGCGCTCTGTCCGGCTCCCGGAGCAGGAGAAGCGGCTGCTTCGCGCACACAACAGCGGAGCGGCAGCCCTACGCTCCGAAGCGCTGCTTCAGCCGAAAGACGCCGGCCACCGGCGCTTGGCTTCGGACAGCTCCGGAGAGCCGTAGTGTGCGTCTGCACTAGACTGCATCATAGCGAAAAGCTTTGACAGTGTGTCTCGCAGGGAGATACCTTAGGAGCGCAGCGCACTTATGCCTCCCTTGTCCAGAAACACGGATTTGCTGCACACTCCAAAAACACTGCTCTTTCCATGGTACTATGTAAGCTGCTGTCTGACGCCCGTTCTCTTCTGCCCACTCTTGCCCAGCTGGTTGTTGCAGCGTGCACGTGCCTTCCTGGCATTAAGAGCACAGTGAAAGCAATCGCAAAAGTCCAGCAGCTGCTGACTCCCAAACACAAGGCGCTGGCTATGTTCTTGCTTCTCCACACTTCAACAGAGTCCTTCATTTCTGCAGCTGCCATCGAGTTTTCTGCATCTCGAGCCTTCTGGGACGAGCACCAATTTCCCAAGAGGGGCTGCATCAGGACGAAGTCAAAACCCAGGAAAGTTGTCTCGGAACACCTTCAATAAAGCATGCCAGCAGTGCATTGAAAAGGCAGGTAGCTTTAGCCACCGTCCTCTAGCAGTCGCGAAGCTGTGCACACAATGTCGTCTCCCTGCGGCAACGTTCTTCGCCCTCGTGCAAGCTACCGCTCTGTCCGGCTCCCGGAGCAGGAGAAGCGGCTGCTTCGCGCACACAGCAGCGGAGCGGCAGCCGTACTCTCCGAAGCGCTGCTTCAGCCGAAAGACGCCGGCCACCGGCGCTTCGCTTCGGACAGCTCCGGAGAGCCGTAGTGTGCGTCTACAACTACACTGCATCATAGCGAAAAGCTTTGGCAGTGTGTCTCGCAAGGAGATAGCTTAGGAGCGCAGCGCACTTATGCCTCCCTTGTCCAGAAACACGATTTTACTGCACACTCCAAAAACAGTACTCTTCCCAGGGCAATATGCCAGATGCTCTCTGATGCCCGTGCTCCCTTCCTACTCTTGCCCAGCTCGTTGTTTTAACGTGCACATGCCGTCCTGGAATTCAGTGCACAGTGAAAGCAATCGCAAAAGTCCAGCAGCTGCTGACTCCCAAACACAAGGCGCTGGCTATGTTCTTGCTACTCGACAACTCAACGCAGCCCTTCATTTCTGCAGTTGCCATCGAGGTCTCTGCATGTCGGAGACTCAGAGGACGAGCACGAGTTTCCCACGAGGGGCTGCATCAGGAGGAATTCAAAACTCAGGGAATTTGTCCTGGAACACCTTCCATAAGGATGCTAGAAGGGAATTGAAGAGGCAGGCGAGCGGCCACCACCGTCCTCTAGCAGTCCTTAGGGTGCGCGCAGAAGCCCGGGGCTCTTCGGCTTCGTTCTTCGCCCTCGTGCAAGCTACCGCTCTGTCCGGCTCCCGGAGCAGGAGAAGCGGCTGCTTCGCGCACACAACAGCGGAGCGGCAGCCCTACGCTCCGAAGCGCTGCTTCAGCCGAAAGACGCCGGCCACCGGCGCTTGGCTTCGGACAGCTCCGGAGAGCCGTAGTGTGCGTCTGCACTAGACTGCATCATAGCGAAAAGCTTTGGCAGTGTGACTCGCAGGGAGATAGCTTAGGAGCGCAGCGCACTTATGCCTCCCTTGTCCAGAAACACGGATTTGCTGCACACTCCAAAAACACTGCTCTTCCCAGGGCAATATATAAGCTGCTTTCTGATGGCCGTGATCCCTCCCTGCTCTTGCCCAGCTGGTTGTTGCAGCGTGCACATGCCGTCCTGGCACTCAGTGCACAGTGAAAGCAATCGCAAAAGTCCAGCAGCTGCTGACTCCCAAACACAAGGCGCTGGCTATGTTCTTGCTTCTCCACACTTCAACAGAGTCCTTCATTTCTGCAGCTGCCATCGAGTTTTCTGCATCTCGAGCCTTCTGGGACGAGCACCAATTTCCCAAGAGGGGCTGCATCAGGACGAAGTCAAAACCCAGGAAAGTTGTCTCGGAACACCTTCAATAAAGCATGCCAGCAGTGCATTGAAAAGGCAGGTAGCTTTAGCCACCGTTCTCTAGCAGTCGCAAGGCTGTGCACACAATGTCGTCTCCCTGCGGCAACGTTCTTCGCCCTCGTGCAAGCTACCGCTCTGTCCGGCTCCCGGAGCAGGAGAAGCGGCTGCTTCGCGCACACAACAGCGGAGCGGCAGCCCTACGCTCCGAAGCGCTGCTTCAGCCGAAAGACGCCGGCCACCGGCGCTTCGCTTCGGACAGCTCCGGAGAGCCGTAGTGTGCGTCTGCACTAGACTGCATCATAGCGAAAAGCTTTGGCAGTGTGTCTCGCAGAGAGATAGCTTAGGAGCGCAGCGCACTTATGCCTCCCTTGTCCAGAAACACGATTTTACTGCACACTCCAAAAACAGTACTCTTCCCAGGGCAATATATAAGCTGCTTTCTGACGGCCGTGATCTTTCGATTACTCTTGCCCAGCTCGTTGTTTTAACGTGCACATGCCGTCCTGGCATTCAGTGCACAGTGAAAGCAATCGCAAAAGTCCAGCAGCTGCTGACTGCCAAACACAAGGCGCTGGCTATGTTCTTGCTTCTCGACAACTCAACGCAGCCCTTCATTTCTGCAGTTGCCATCGAGGTCTCTGCATGTCGGAGACTCAGAGGACGAGCACGAGTTTCCCACGAGGGGCTGCATCAGGAGGAATTCAAAACTCAGGGAATTTGTCCTGGAACACCTTCCATAAGGATGCTAGAAGGGAATTGAAGAGGCAGGCGAGCGGCCACCACCGTCCTCTAGCAGTCCTTAGGGTGCGCGCAGAAGCCCGGTGCTCTGCGGCTTCGTTCTTCGCCCTCGTGCAAGCTACCGCTCTGTCCGGCTCCCGGAGCAGGAGAAGCGGCTGCTTCGCGCACACAACAGCGGAGCGGCAGCCCTACGCTCCGAAGCGCTGCTTCAGCCGAAAGACGCCGGCCACCGGCGGTTCGCTTCGGATAGCAGCCGAGAGCCGTAGTGTGCGTCTGCACTAAACTGCATCATAGCGAAAAGCTTTGGCAGTGTGACTCGCAAGGAGATAGCTTAGGAGCGCAGCGCACTTATGCCTCCCTTGTCCAGAAACACGGATTTGCTGCACACTCCAAAAACACTGCTCTTCCCAGGGCAATATATAAGCTGCTTTCTGATGGCCGTGATCCCTCCCTGCTCTTGCCCAGCTGGTTGTTGCAGCGTGCACATGCCGTCCTGGCATTCAGTGCACAGTGAAAGCAATCGCAAAAGTCCAGCAGCTGCTGACTCCCAAACACAAGGCGCTGGCTATGTTCTTGCTTCTCGACAACTCAACGCAGCCCTTCATTTCTGCAGTTGCCATCGAGGTCTCTGCATGTCGGAGACTCAGAGGACGAGCACGAGTTTCCCACGAGGGGCTGCATCAAGAGGAATTCAAAACTCAGGAAAATTGTCTTTGAACACCTTCCATAGGATGCTAGAAGGGAATTGAAGAGGCAGGCGAGCGGCCACCACCGTCCTCTAGCAGTCCTTAGGGTGTGCGCAAAAGCCCGATGCTCTGCGGCTTCGTTCTTCGCCCCCGTACAAGCTACCGCTCTGTCCGGCTCCCGGAGCAGGAGAAGCGGCTGCTTCGCGCACACAACAGCGGAGCGGCAGCCGTACTCTCCGAAGCGCTGCTTCATCCGAAAGACGCCGGCCACCGGCGCTTCGCTTCGGACAGCTCCGGAGAGCCGTAGTGTGCGTCTACAACTAGACTGCATCATAGCGAAAAGCTTTGGCAGTGTGTCTCGCAGAGAGATAGCTTAGGAGCGCAGCGCACTTATGCCTCCCTTGTCCAGAAACACGATTTTACTGCACACTCCAAAAACAGTACTCTTCCCAGGGCAATATGCCAGATGCTCTCTGATGCCCGTGCTCCCTTCCTACTCTTGCCCAGCTCGTTGTTTTAACGTGCACATGCCGTCCTGGAATTCAGTGCACAGTGAAAGCAATCGCAAAAGTCCAGCAGCTGCTGACTGCCAAACACAAGGCGCTGGCTATGTTCTTGCTACTCGACGACTCAACGCAGCCCTTCATTTCTGCAGTTGCCATCGAGGTCTCTGCATGTCGGAGACTCAGAGGACGAGCACGAGTTTCCCACGAGGGGCTGCATCAGGAGGAATTCAAAACTCAGGGAATTTGCCCTGGAACACCTTCCATAAGGATGCTAGAAGGGAATTGAAGAGGCAGGCGAGCGGCCACCACCGTCCTCTAGCAGTCCTTAGGGTGCGCGCAGAAGCCCGGTGCTCTGCGGCTTCGTTCTTCGCCCTCGTGCAAGCTACCGCTCTGTCCGGCTCCCGGAGCAGGAGAAGCGGCTGCTTCGCGCACACAACAGCGGAGCGGCAGCCCTACGCTCCGAAGCGCTGCTTCAGCCGAAAGACGCCGGCCACCGGCGCTTGGCTTCGGACAGCTCCGGAGAGCCGTAGTGTGCGTCTGCACTAGACTGCATCATAGCGAAAAGCTTTGGCAGTGTGTCTCGCAGAGAGATAGCTTAGGAGCGCAGCGCACTTATGCCTCCCTTGTCCAGAAACACGGATTTGCTGCACACTCCAAAAACACTGCTCTTTCCATGGTACTATGTAAGCTGCTGTCTGACGCCCGTTCTCTTCTGCCCACTCTTGCCCAGCTGGTTGTTGCAGCGTGCACGTGCCTTCCTGGCATTAAGAGCACAGTGAAAGCAATCGCAAAAGTCCAGCAGCTGCTGACTCCCAAACACAAGGCGCTTGTCTACGTTCTTGCTTCTCGACAACTCAACGCAGTCCTTCATTTCTGCAGCTGCCATCGAGTTTTCTGCATCTCGAGCCTTCTGGGACGAGCACCAATTTCCCAAGAGGGGCTGCATCAGGACGAAGTCAAAACCCAGGAAAGTTGTCTCGGAACACCTTCAATAAAGCATGCCAGCAGTGCATTGAAAAGGCAGGTAGCTTTAGCCACCGTCCTCTAGCAGTCGCAAGGCTGTGCACACAATGTCGTCTCCCTGCGGCAACGTTCTTCGCCCTCGTGCAAGCTACCGCTCTGTCCGGCTCCCGGAGCAGGAAAAGCGGCTGCTTCGCGCACACAACAGCGGAGCGGCAGCCCTACGCTCCGAAGCGCTGCTTCAGCCGAAAGACGCCGGCCACCGGCGCTTCGCTTCGGACAGCTCCGGAGAGCCGTAGTGTGCGTCTGCACTAGACTGCATCATAGCGAAAAGCTTTGGCAGTGTGTCTCGCAGAGAGATAGCTTAGGAGCGCAGCGCACTTATGCCTCCCTTGTCCAGAAACACGATTTTACTGCACACTCCAAAAACAGTACTCTTCCCAGGGCAATATATAAGCTGCTTTCTGACGGCCGTGATCTTTCGATTACTCTTGCCCAGCTCGTTGTTTTAACGTGCACATGCCGTCCTGGCATTCAGTGCACAGTGAAAGCAATCGCAAAAGTCCAGCAGCTGCTGACTCCCAAACACAAGGCGCTGGCTATGTTCTTGCTTCTCGACAACTCAACGCAGCCCTTCATTTCTGCAGTTGCCATCGAGGTCTCTGCATGTCGGAGACTCAGAGGACGAGCACGAGTTTCCCACGAGGGGCTGCATCAGGAGGAATTCAAAACTCAGGGAATTTGCCCTGGAACACCTTCCATAAGGATGCTAGAAGGGAATTGAAGAGGCAGGCGAGCGGCCACCACCGTCCTCTAGCAGTCCTTAGGGTGCGCGCAGAAGCCCGGTGCTCTGCGGCTTCGTTCTTCGCCCTCGTGCAAGCTACCGCTCTGTCCGGCTCCCGGAGCAGGAGAAGCGGCTGCTTCGCGCACACAACAGCGGAGCGGCAGCCCTACGCTCCGAAGCGCTGCTTCAGCCGAAAGACGCCGGCCACCGGCGCTTCGCTTCGGACAGCTCCGGAGAGCCGTAGTGTGCGTCTGCACTAGACTGCATCATAGCGAAAAGCTTTGACAGTGTGTCTCGCAGGGAGATACCTTAGGAGCGCAGCGCACTTATGCCTCCCTTGTCCAGAAACACGGATTTGCTGCACACTCCAAAAACACTGCTCTTTCCATGGTACTATGTAAGCTGCTGTCTGACGCCCGTTCTCTTCTGCCCACTCTTGCCCAGCTGGTTGTTGCAGCGTGCACGTGCCTTCCTGGCATTAAGAGCACAGTGAAAGCAATCGCAAAAGTCCAGCAGCTGCTGACTCCCAAACACAAGGCGCTTGTCTACGTTCTTGCTTCTCGACAACTCAACGCAGCCCTTCATTTCTGCAGCTGCCATCGAGTTTTCTGCATCTCGAGCCTTCTGGGACGAGCACCAATTTCCCAGGAGGGGCTGCATCAGGACGAAGTCAAAACCCAGGAAAGTTGTCTCGGAACACCTTCAATAAAGCATGCCAGCAGTGCATTGAAAAGGCAGGTAGCTTTAGCCACCGTCCTCTAGCAGTGGCGAAGCTGTGCACACAATGTCGTCTCCCTGCGGCAACGTTCTTCGCCCTCGTGCAAGCTACCGCTCTGTCCGGCTCCCGGAGCAGGAGAAGCGGCTGCTTCGCGCACACAGCAGCGGAGCGGCAGCCCTACGCTCCGAAGCGCTGCTTCAGCCGAAAGACGCCGGCCACCGGCGCTTCGCTTCGGACAGCTCCGGAGAGCCGTAGTGTGCGTCTGCACTAGACTGCATCATAGCGAAAAGCTTTGGCAGTGTGTCTCGCAAGGAGATAGCTTAGGAGAGCAGCGCACTTATGCCTCCCTTGTCCAGAAACACGATTTTACTGCACACTCCAAAAACAGTACTCTTCCCAGGGCAATATGCCAGATGCTCTCTGATGCCCGTGCTCCCTTCCTACTCTTGCCCAGCTCGTTGTTTTAACGTGCACATGCCGTCCTGGAATTCAGTGCACAGTGAAAGCAATCGCAAAAGTCCAGCAGCTGCTGACTCCCAAACACAAGGCGCTGGCTATGTTCTTGCTACTCGACGACTCAACGCAGCCCTTCATTTCTGCAGTTGCCATCGAGGTCTCTGCATGTCGGAGACTCAGAGGACGAGCACGAGTTTCCCACGAGGGGCTGCATCAGGAGGAATTCAAAACTCAGGGAATTTGTCCTGGAACACCTTCCATAAGGATGCTAGAAGGGAATTGAAGAGGCAGGCGAGCGGCCACCACCGTCCTCTAGCAGTCCTTAGGGTGCGCGCAGAAGCCCGGTGCTCTGCGGCTTCGTTCTTCGCCCTCGTGCAAGCTACCGCTCTGTCCGGCTCCCGGAGCAGGAGAAGCGGCTGCTTCGCGCACACAACAGCGGAGCGGCAGCCCTACGCTCCGAAGCGCTGCTTCAGCCGAAAGACGCCGGCCACCGGCGCTTGGCTTCGGACAGCTCCGGAGAGCCGTAGTGTGCGTCTGCACTAGACTGCATCATAGCGAAAAGCTTTGACAGTGTGTCTCGCAGGGAGATAGCTTAGGAGCGCAGCGCACTTATGCCTCCCTTGTCCAGAAACACGGATTTGCTGCACACTCCAAAAACACTGCTCTTTCCATGGTACTATGTAAGCTGCTGTCTGACGCCCGTTCTCTTCTGCCCACTCTTGCCCAGCTGGTTGTTGCAGCGTGCACGTGCCTTCCTGGCATTAAGAGCACAGTGAAAGCAATCGCAAAAGTCCAGCAGCTGCTGACTCCCAAACACAAGGCGCTGGCTATGTTCTTGCTTCTCCACACTTCAACAGAGTCCTTCATTTCTGCAGCTGCCATCGAGTTTTCTGCATCTCGAGCCTTCTGGGACGAGCACCAATTTCCCAAGAGGGGCTGCATCAGGACGAAGTCAAAACCCAGGAAAGTTGTCTCGGAACACCTTCAATAAAGCATGCCAGCAGTGCATTGAAAAGGCAGGTAGCTTTAGCCACCGTCCTCTAGCAGTCGCGAAGCTGTGCACACAATGTCGTCTCCCTGCGGCAACGTTCTTCGCCCTCGTGCAAGCTACCGCTCTGTCCGGCTCCCGGAGCAGGAGAAGCGGCTGCTTCGCGCACACAGCAGCGGAGCGGCAGCCGTACTCTCCGAAGCGCTGCTTCAGCCGAAAGACGCCGGCCACCGGCGCTTCGCTTCGGACAGCTCCGGAGAGCCGTAGTGTGCGTCTACAACTACACTGCATCATAGCGAAAAGCTTTGGCAGTGTGTCTCGCAAGGAGATAGCTTAGGAGCGCAGCGCACTTATGCCTCCCTTGTCCAGAAACACGGATTTGCTGCACACTCCAAAAACACTGCTCTTCCCAGGGCAATATATAAGCTGCTTTCTGATGGCCGTGATCCCTCCCTACTCTTGCCCAGCTGGTTGTTGCAGCGTGCACATGCCGTCCTGGCATTCAGTGCACAGTGAAAGCAATCGCAAAAGTCCAGCAGCTGCTGACTCCCAAACACAAGGCGCTGGCTATGTTCTTGCTTCTCCACACTTCAACAGAGTCCTTCATTTCTGCAGCTGCCATCGAGTTTTCTGCATCTCGAGCCTTCTGGGACGAGCACCAATTTCCCAAGAGGGGCTGCATCAGGACGAAGTCAAAACCCAGGAAAGTTGTCTCGGAACACCTTCAATAAAGCATGCCAGCAGTGCATTGAAAAGGCAGGTAGCTTTAGCCACCGTCCTCTAGCAGTCGCGAAGCTGTGCACACAATGTCGTCTCCCTGCGGCAACGTTCTTCGCCCTCGTGCAAGCTACCGCTCTGTCCGGCTCCCGGAGCAGGAGAAGCGGCTGCTTCGCGCACACAACAGCGGAGCGGCAGCCCTACGCTCCGAAGCGCTGCTTCAGCCGAAAGACGCCGGCCACCGGCGCTTCGCTTCGGACAGCTCCGGAGAGCCGTAGTGTGCGTCTGCACTAGACTGCATCATAGCGAAAAGCTTTGGCAGTGTGTCTCGCAGAGAGATAGCTTAGGAGCGCAGCGCACTTATGCCTCCCTTGTCCAGAAACACGGATTTGCTGCACACTCCAAAAACACTGCTCTTCCCAGGGCAATATATAAGCTGCTTTCTGATGGCCGTGATCCCTCCCTGCTCTTGCCCAGCTGGTTGTTGCAGCGTGCACATGCCGTCCTGGCATTCAGTGCACAGTGAAAGCAATCGCAAAAGTCCAGCAGCTGCTGACTCCCAAACACAAGGCGCTGGCTATGTTCTTGCTTCTCGACAACTCAACGCAGCCCTTCATTTCTGCAGTTGCCATCGAGGTCTCTGCATGTCGGAGACTCAGAGGACGAGCACGAGTTTCCCACGAGGGGCTGCATCAGGACGAATTCAAAACTCAGGAAAATTGTCTTTGAACACCTTCCATAGGATGCTAGAAGGGAATTGAAGAGGCAGGCGAGCGGCCACCACCGTCCTCTAGCAGTCCTTAGGGTGCGCGCAGAAGCCCGGTGCTCTGCGGCTTCGTTCTTCGCCCTCGTGCAAGCTACCGCTCTGTCCGGCTCCCGGAGCAGGAGAAGCGGCTGCTTCGCGCACACAACAGCGGAGCGGCAGCCCTACGCTCCGAAGCGCTGCTTCAGCCGAAAGACGCCGGCCACCGGCGCTTCGCTTCGGACAGCTCCGGAGAGCCGTAGTGTGCGTCTGCACTAGACTGCATCATAGCGAAAAGCTTTGGCAGTGTGTCTCGCAAGGAGATAGCTTAGGAGCGCAGCGCACTTATGCCTCCCTTGTCCAGAAACACGATTTTACTGCACACTCCAAAAACAGTACTCTTCCCAGGGCAATATGCCAGATGCTCTCTGATGCCCGTGCTCCCTTCCTACTCTTGCCCAGCTCGTTGTTTTAACGTGCACATGCCGTCCTGGAATTCAGTGCACAGTGAAAGCAATCGCAAAAGTCCAGCAGCTGCTGACTCCCAAACACAAGGCGCTGGCTATGTTCTTGCTACTCGACGACTCAACGCAGCCCTTCATTTCTGCAGTTGCCATCGAGGTCTCTGCATGTCGGAGACTCAGAGGACGGGCACGAGTTTCCCACGAGGGGCTGCATCAGGAGGAATTCAAAACTCAGGAAAATTGTCCTGGAACACCTTCCATAAGGATGCTAGAAGGGAATTGAAGAGGCAGGCGAGCGGCCACCAGCGTCCTCTAGCAGTCCTTAGGGTGCGCGCAGAAGCCCGGTGCTCTGCGGCTTCGTTCTTCGCCCTCGTGCAAGCTACCGCTCTGTCCGGCTCCCGGAGCAGGAGAAGCGGCTGCTTCGCGCACACAAGAGCGGAGCGGCAGCCCTACGCTCCGAAGCGCTGCTTCAGCCGAAAGACGCCGGCCACCGGCGCTTGGCTTCGGACAGCTCCGGAGAGCCGTAGTGTGGGTATGCACTAGACTGCATCATAGCGAAAAGCTTTGGCAGTGTGTCTCGCAGGGAGATAGCTTAGGAGCGCAGCGCACTTATGCCTCCCTTGTCCAGAAACACGATTTTACTGCACACTCCAAAAACAGTACTCTTCCCAGGGCAATATATAAGCTGCTTTCTGATGGCCGTGATCTTTCGATTACTCTTGCCCAGCTCGTTGTTTTAACGTGCAGATGCCGTCCTGGAATTCAGTGCACAGTGAAAACAATCGCAAAAGTCCAGCAGCTGCTGACTCCCAAACACAAGGCGCTGGCTATGTTCTTGCTTCTCGACAACTCAACGCAGCCCTTCATTTCTGCAGTTGCCATCGAGGTCTCTGCATGTCGGAGACTCAGAGGACGAGCACGAGTTTCCCACGAGGGGCTGCATCAGGAGGAATTCAAAACTCAGGAAAATTGTCTTTGAACACCTTCCCTAGGATGCTAGAAGGGAACTGAAGAGGCAGGCGAGCGGCCACCACCGTCCTCTAGCAGTCCTTAGGGTGTGCGCAAAAGCCCGGTGCTCTTCGGCTTCGTTCTTCGCCCCCGTACAAGCTACCGCTCTGTCCGGCTCCCGGAGCAGGAGAAGCGGCTGCTTCGCGCACACAACAGCGGAGCGGCAGCCCTACGCTCCGAAGCGCTGCTTCAGCCGAAAGACGCCGGCCACCGGCGCTTGGCTTCGGACAGCTCCGGAGAGCCGTAGTGTGCGTCTGCACTAGACTGCATCATAGCGAAAAGCTTTGACAGTGTGTCTCGCAGGGAGATAGCTTAGGAGCGCAGCGCACTTATGCCTCCCTTGTCCAGAAACACGGATTTGCTGCACACTCCAAAAACACTGCTCTTTCCATGGTACTATGTAAGCTGCTGTCTGACGCCCGTTCTCTTCTGCCCACTCTTGCCCAGCTGGTTGTTGCAGCGTGCACGTGCCTTCCTGGCATTAAGAGCACAGTGAAAGCAATCGCAAAAGTCTAGCAGCTGCTGACTCCCAAACACAAGGCGCTTGTCTACGTTCTTGCTTCTCGACAACTCAACGCAGCCCTTCATTTCTGCAGCTGCCATCGAGTTTTCTGTATCTTGAGCCTTCTGGGACGAGCACCAATTTCCCAGGAGGGGCTGCATCAGGACGAAGTCAAAACCCAGGAAGGTTGTCTCGGAACACCTTCAATAAAGCATGCCAGCAGTGCATTGAAAAGGCAGGTAGCTTTAGCCACCGTCCTCTAGCAGTCGCGAAGCTGTGCACACAATGTCGTCTCCCTGCGGCAACGTTCTTCGCCCTCGTGCAAGCTAGCGCTCCGTCCGGCTCCCGGAGCAGGAGAAGCGGCTGCTTCGCGCACACAGCAGCGGAGCGGCAGCCCTACGCTCCGAAGCGCTGCTTCAGCCGAAAGACGCCGGCCACCGGCGCTTCGCTTCGGACAGCTCCGGAGAGCCGTAGTGTGCGTCTACAACTACACTGCATCATAGCGAAAAGCTTTGGCAGTGTGTCTCGCAAGGAGATAGCTTAGGAGCGCAGCGCACTTATGCCTCCCTTGTCCAGAAACACGATTTTACTGCACACTCCAAAAACAGTACTCTTCCCAGGGCAATATGCCAGATGCTCTCTGATGCCCGTGCTCCCTTCCTACTCTTGCCCAGCTCGTTGTTTTAACGTGCACATGCCGTCCTGGAATTCAGTGCACAGTGAAAGCAATCGCAAAAGTCCAGCAGCTGCTGACTCCCAAACACAAGGCGCTGGCTATGTTCTTGCTACTCGACGACTCAACGCAGCCCTTCATTTCTGCAGTTGCCATCGAGGTCTCTGCATGTCGGAGACTCAGAGGACGAGCACGAGTTTCCCACGAGGGGCTGCATCAGGAGGAATTCAAAACTCAGGGAAATTGTCCTGGAACACCTTCCATAAGGATGCTAGAAGGGAATTGAAGAGGCAGGCGAGCGGCCACCACCGTCCTCTAGCAGTCCTTAGGGTGCGCGCAGAAGCCCGGTGCTCTGCGGCTTCGTTCTTCGCCCTCGTGCAAGCTACCGCTCTGTCCGGCTCCCGGAGCAGGAGAAGCGGCTGCTTCGCGCACACAACAGCGGAGCGGCAGCCCTACGCTCCGAAGCGCTGCTTCAGCCGAAAGACGCCGGCCACCGGCGCTTCGCTTCGGACAGCTCCGGAGAGCCGTAGTGTGCGTCTGCACTAGACTGCATCATAGCGAAAAGCTTTGGCAGTGTGTCTCGCAAGGAGATAGCTTAGGAGCGCAGCGCACTTATGCCTCCCTTGTCCAGAAACACGATTTTACTGCACACTCCAAAAACAGTACTCTTCCCAGGGCAATATGCCAGATGCTCTCTGATGCCCGTGCTCCCTTCCTACTCTTGCCCAGCTCGTTGTTTTAACGTGCACATGCCGTCCTGGAATTCAGTGCACAGTGAAAGCAATCGCAAAAGTCCAGCAGCTGCTGACTCCCAAACACAAGGCGCTGGCTATGTTCTTGCTACTCGACGACTCAACGCAGCCCTTCATTTCTGCAGTTGCCATCGAGGTCTCTGCATGTCGGAGACTCAGAGGACGAGCACGAGTTTCCCACGAGGGGCTGCATCAGGAGGAATTCAAAACTCAGGGAAATTGTCCTGGAACACCTTCCATAAGGATGCTAGAAGGGAATTGAAGAGGCAGGCGAGCGGCCACCACCGTCCTCTAGCAGTCCTTAGGGTGCGCGCAGAAGCCCGGTGCTCTGCGGCTTCGTTCTTCGCCCTCGTGCAAGCTACCGCTCTGTCCGGCTCCCGGAGCAGGAGAAGCGGCTGCTTCGCGCACACAACAGCGGAGCGGCAGCCCTACGCTCCGAAGCGCTGCTTCAGCCGAAAGACGCCGGACACCGGCGCTTCGCTTCGGACAGCTCCGGAGAGCCGTAGTGTGCGTCTGCACTAGACTGCATCATAGCGAAAAGCTTTGGCAGTGTGTCTCGCAAGGAGATAGCTTAGGAGCGCAGCGCACTTATGCCTCCCTTGTCCAGAAACACGATTTTACTGCACACTCCAAAAACAGTACTCTTCCCAGGGCAATATGCCAGATGCTCTCTGATGCCCGTGCTCCCTTCCTACTCTTGCCCAGCTCGTTGTTTTAACGTGCACATGCCGTCCTGGAATTCAGTGCACAGTGAAAGCAATCGCAAAAGTCCAGCAGCTGCTGACTCCCAAACACAAGGCGCTGGCTATGTTCTTGCTACTCGACGACTCAACGCAGCCCTTCATTTCTGCAGTTGCCATCGAGGTCTCTGCATGTCGGAGACTCAGAGGACGAGCACGAGTTTCCCACGAGGGGCTGCATCAGGAGGAATTCAAAACTCAGGGAAATTGTCCTGGAACACCTTCCATAAGGATGCTAGAAGGGAACTGAAGAGGCAGGCGAGCGGCCACCACCGTCCTCTAGCAGTCCTTAGGGTGCGCGCAGAAGCCCGGTGCTCTTCGGCTTCGTTCTTCGCCCTCGTGCAAGCTACCGCTCTGTCCGGCTCCCGGAGCAGGAGAAGCGGCTGCTTCGCGCACACAACAGCGGAGCGGCAGCCCTACGCTCCGAAGCGCTGCTTCAGCCGAAAGACGCCGGCCACCGGCGCTTGGCTTCGGACAGCTCCGGAGAGCCGTAGTGTGGGTATGCACTAGACTGCATCATAGCGAAAAGCTTTGACAGTGTGTCTCGCAGGGAGATACCTTAGGAGCGCAGCGCACTTATGCCTCCCTTGTCCAGAAACACGGATTTGCTGCACACTCCAAAAACACTGCTCTTCCCAGGGCAATATATAAGCTGCTTTCTGATGGCCGTGATCCCTCCCTGCTCTTGCCCAGCTGGTTGTTGCAGCGTGCACATGCCGTCCTGGCATTCAGTGCACAGTGAAAGCAATCGCAAAAGTCCAGCAGCTGCTGACTCCCAAACACAAGGCGCTGGCTATGTTCTTGCTTCTCCACACTTCAACAGAGTCCTTCATTTCTGCAGCTGCCATCGAGTTTTCTGCATCTCGAGCCTTCTGGGACGAGCACCAATTTCCCAAGAGGGGCTGCATCAGGACGAAGTCAAAACCCAGGAAAGTTGTCTCGGAACACCTTCAATAAAGCATGCCAGCAGTGCATTGAAAAGGCAGGTAGCTTTAGCCACCGTCCTCTAGCAGTCGCAAGGCTGTGCACACAATGTCGTCTCCCTGCGGCAACGTTCTTCGCCCTCGTGCAAGCTACCGCTCTGTCCGGCTCCCGGAGCAGGAGAAGCGGCTGCTTCGCGCACACAGCAGCGGAGCGGCAGCCCTACGCTCCGAAGCGCTGCTTCAGCCGAAAGACGCCGGCCACCGGCGCTTCGCTTCGGACAGCTCCGGAGAGCCGTAGTGTGCGTCTGCACTAGACTGCATCATAGCGAAAAGCTTTGGCAGTGTGTCTCGCAGAGAGATAGCTTAGGAGCGCAGCGCACTTATGCCTCCCTTGTCCAGAAACACGATTTTACTGCACACTCCAAAAACAGTACTCTTCCCAGGGCAATATGCCAGATGCTCTCTGATGCCCGTGCTCCCTTCCTACTCTTGCCCAGCTCGTTGTTTTAACGTGCACATGCCGTCCTGGAATTCAGTGCACAGTGAAAGCAATCGCAAAAGTCCAGCAGCTGCTGACTCCCAAACACAAGGCGCTGGCTATGTTCTTGCTACTCGACGACTCAACGCAGCCCTTCATTTCTGCAGTTGCCATCGAGGTCTCTGCATGTCGGAGACTCAGAGGACGAGCACGAGTTTCCCACGAGGGGCTGCATCAGGAGGAATTCAAAACTCAGGGAAATTGTCCTGGAACACCTTCCATAAGGATGCTAGAAGGGAATTGAAGAGGCAGGCGAGCGGCCACCACCGTCCTCTAGCAGTCCTTAGGGTGCGCGCAGAAGCCCGGTGCTCTTCGGCTTCGTTCTTCGCCCTCGTGCAAGCTACCGCTCTGTCCGGCTCCCGGAGCAGGAGAAGCGGCTGCTTCGCGCACACAACAGCGGAGCGGCAGCCCTACGCTCCGAAGCGCTGCTTCAGCCGAAAGACGCCGGCCACCGGCGCTTCGCTTCGGACAGCTCCGGAGAGCCGTAGTGTGGGTATGCACTAGACTGCATCATAGCGAAAAGCTTTGGCAGTGTGTCTCGCAGGGAGATAGCTTAGGAGCGCAGCGCACTTATGCCTCCCTTGTCCAGAAACACGATTTTACTGCACACTCCAAAAACAGTACTCTTCCCAGGGCAATATATAAGCTGCTTTCTGATGGCCGTGATCTTTCGATTACTCTTGCCCAGCTCGTTGTTTTAACGTGCAGATGCCGTCCTGGAATTCAGTGCACAGTGAAAACAATCGCAAAAGTCCAGCAGCTGCTGACTCCCAAACACAAGGCGCTGGCTATGTTCTTGCTTCTCGACAACTCAACGCAGCCCTTCATTTCTGCAGTTGCCATCGAGGTCTCTGCATGTCGGAGACTCAGAGGACGAGCACGAGTTTCCCACGAGGGGCTGCATCAGGAGGAATTCAAAACTCAGGGAAATTGTCCTGGAACACCTTCCATAAGGATGCTAGAAGGGAACTGAAGAGGCAGGCGAGCGGCCACCACCGTCCTCTAGCAGTCCTTAGGGTGCGCGCAGAAGCCCGGTGCTCTTCGGCTTCGTTCTTCGCCCTCGTGCAAGCTACCGCTCTGTCCGGCTCCCGGAGCAGGAGAAGCGGCTGCTTCGCGCACACAACAGCGGAGCGGCAGCCCTACGCTCCGAAGCGCTGCTTCAGCCGAAAGACGCCGGCCACCGGCGCTTCGCTTCGGACAGCTCCGGAGAGCCGTAGTGTGGGTATGCACTAGACTGCATCATAGCGAAAAGCTTTGACAGTGTGTCTCGCAGGGAGATACCTTAGGAGCGCAGCGCACTTATGCCTCCCTTGTCCAGAAACACGGATTTGCTGCACACTCCAAAAACACTGCTCTTCCCAGGGCAATATATAAGCTGCTTTCTGATGGCCGTGATCCCTCCCTGCTCTTGCCCAGCTGGTTGTTGCAGCGTGCACATGCCGTCCTGGCATTCAGTGCACAGTGAAAGCAATCGCAAAAGTCCAGCAGCTGCTGACTCCCAAACACAAGGCGCTGGCTATGTTCTTGCTTCTCCACACTTCAACAGAGTCCTTCATTTCTGCAGCTGCCATCGAGTTTTCTGCATCTCGAGCCTTCTGGGACGAGCACCAATTTCCCAAGAGGGGCTGCATCAGGACGAAGTCAAAACCCAGGAAAGTTGTCTCGGAACACCTTCAATAAAGCATGCCAGCAGTGCATTGAAAAGGCAGGTAGCTTTAGCCACCGTCCTCTAGCAGTCGCAAGGCTGTGCACACAATGTCGTCTCCCTGCGGCAACGTTCTTCGCCCTCGTGCAAGCTACCGCTCTGTCCGGCTCCCGGAGCAGGAGAAGCGGCTGCTTCGCGCACACAACAGCGGAGCGGCAGCCCTACGCTCCGAAGCGCTGCTTCAGCCGAAAGACGCCGGCCACCGGCGCTTCGCTTCGGACAGCTCCGGAGAGCCGGAGTGTGCGTCTGCACTAGACTGCATCATAGCGAAAAGCTTTGGCAGTGTGTCTCGCAGAGAGATAGCTTAGGAGCGCAGCGCACTTATGCCTCCCTTGTCCAGAAACACGATTTTACTGCACACTCCAAAAACAGTACTCTTCCCAGGGCAATATGCCAGATGCTCTCTGATGCCCGTGCTCCCTTCCTACTCTTGCCCAGCTCGTTGTTTTAACGTGCACATGCCGTCCTGGAATTCAGTGCACAGTGAAAGCAATCGCAAAAGTCCAGCAGCTGCTGACTCCCAAACACAAGGCGCTGGCTATGTTCTTGCTTCTCGACAACTCAACGCAGCCCTTCATTTCTGCAGTTGCCATCGAGGTCTCTGCATGTCGGAGACTCAGAGGACGAGCACGAGTTTCCCACGAGGGGCTGCATCAGGAGGAATTCAAAACTCAGGAAAATTGTCTTTGAACACCTTCCCTAGGATGCTAGAAGGGAACTGAAGAGGCAGGCGAGCGGCCACCACCGTCCTCTAGCAGTCCTTAGGGTGTGCGCAAAAGCCCGGTGCTCTTCGGCTTCGTTCTTCGCCCCCGTACAAGCTACCGCTCTGTCCGGCTCCCGGAGCAGGAGAAGCGGCTGCTTCGCGCACACAACAGCGGAGCGGCAGCCCTACGCTCCGAAGCGCTGCTTCAGCCGAAAGACGCCGGCCACCGGCGCTTGGCTTCGGACAGCTCCGGAGAGCCGTAGTGTGCGTCTGCACTAGACTGCATCATAGCGAAAAGCTTTGACAGTGTGTCTCGCAGGGAGATACCTTAGGAGCGCAGCGCACTTATGCCTCCCTTGTCCAGAAACACGGATTTGCTGCACACTCCAAAAACACTGCTCTTTCCATGGTACTATGTAAGCTGCTGTCTGACGCCCGTTCTCTTCTGCCCACTCTTGCCCAGCTGGTTGTTGCAGCGTGCACGTGCCTTCCTGGCATTAAGAGCACAGTGAAAGCAATCGCAAAAGTCTAACAGCTGCTGACTCCCAAACACAAGGCGCTTGTCTACGTTCTTGCTTCTCGACAACTCAACGCAGCCCTTCATTTCTGCAGCTGCCATCGAGTTTTCTGTATCTTGAGCCTTCTGGGACGAGCACCAATTTCCCAGGAGGGGCTGCATCAGGACGAAGTCAAAACCCAGGAAGGTTGTCTCGGAACACCTTCAATAAAGCATGCCAGCAGTGCATTGAAAAGGCAGGTAGCTTTAGCCACCGTCCTCTAGCAGTCGCGAAGCTGTGCACACAATGTCGTCTCCCTGCGGCAACGTTCTTCGCCCTCGTGCAAGCTAGCGCTCCGTCCGGCTCCCGGAGCAGGAGAAGCGGCTGCTTCGCGCACACAGCAGCGGAGCGGCAGCCCTACGCTCCGAAGCGCTGCTTCAGCCGAAAGACGCCGGCCACCGGCGCTTCGCTTCGGACAGCTCCGGAGAGCCGTAGTGTGCGTCTACAACTACACTGCATCATAGCGAAAAGCTTTGGCAGTGTGTCTCGCAAGGAGATAGCTTAGGAGCGCAGCGCAATTATGCCTCCCTTGTCCAGAAACACGATTTTACTGCACACTCCAAAAACAGTACTCTTCCCAGGGCAATATATAAGCTGCTTTCTGACGGCCGTGATCTTTCGATTACTCTTGCCCAGCTCGTTGTTTTAACGTGCACATGCCGTCCTGGCATTCAGTGCACAGTGAAAGCAATCGCAAACGTCCAGCAGCTGCTGACTCCCAAACACAAGGCGCTGGCTATGTTCTTGCTTCTCCACACTTCAACAGAGTCCTTCATTTCTGCAGCTGCCATCGAGTTTTCTGCATCTCGAGCCTTCTGGGACGAGCACCAATTTCCCAAGAGGGGCTGCATCAGGACGAAGTCAAAACCCAGGAAGGTTGTCTCGGAACACCTTCAATAAAGCATGCCAGCAGTGCATTGAAAAGGCAGGTAGCTTTAGCCACCGTCCTCTAGCAGTCGCAAGGCTGTGCACACAATGTCGTCTCCCTGCGGCAACGTTCTTCGCCCTCGTGCAAGCTACCGCTCTGTCCGGCTCCCGGAGCAGGAGAAGCGGCTGCTTCGCGCACACAACAGCGGAGCGGCAGCCCTACGCTCCGAAGCGCTGCTTCAGCCGAAAGACGCCGGCCACCGGCGCTTGGCTTCGGACAGCTCCGGAGAGCCGTAGTGTGCGTCTGCACTAGACTGCATCATAGCGAAAAGCTTTGGCAGTGTGTCTCGCAGAGAGATAGCTTAGGAGCGCAGCGCACTTATGCCTCCCTTGTCCAGAAACACGATTTTACTGCACACTCCAAAAACAGTACTCTTCCCAGGGCAATATGCCAGATGCTCTCTGATGCCCGTGCTCCCTTCCTACTCTTGCCCAGCTCGTTGTTTTAACGTGCACATGCCGTCCTGGAATTCAGTGCACAGTGAAAGCAATCGCAAAAGTCCAGCAGCTGCTGACTCCCAAACACAAGGCGCTGGCTATGTTCTTGCTACTCAACGACTCAACGCAGCCCTTCATTTCTGCAGTTGCCATCGAGGTCTCTGCATGTCGGAGACTCAGAGGACGAGCACGAGTTTCCCACGAGGGGCTGCATCAGGAGGAATTCAAAACTCAGGGAATTTGTCCTGGAACACCTTCCATAAGGATGCTAGAAGGGAATTGAAGAGGCAGGCGAGCGGCCACCACCGTCCTCTAGCAGTCCTTAGGGTGCGCGCAGAAGCCCGGTGCTCTGCGGCTTCGTTCTTCGCCCTCGTGCAAGCTACCGCTCTGTCCGGCTCCCGGAGCAGGAGAAGCGGCTGCTTCGCGCACACAACAGCGGAGCGGCAGCCCTACGCTCCGAAGCGCTGCTTCAGCCGAAAGACGCCGGCCACCGGCGGTTCGCTTCGGATAGCAGCCGAGAGCCGTAGTGTGCGTCTGCACTAGACTGCATCATAGCGAAAAGCTTTGACAGTGTGTCTCGCAGGGAGATACCTTAGGAGCGCAGCGCACTTATGCCTCCCTTGTCCAGAAACACGGATTTGCTGCACACTCCAAAAACACTGCTCTTCCCAGGGCAATATATAAGCTGCTTTCTGATGGCCGTGATCCCTCCCTGCTCTTGCCCAGCTGGTTGTTGCAGCGTGCACATGCCGTCCTGGCATTCAGTGCACAGTGAAAGCAATCGCAAAAGTCCAGCAGCTGCTGACTCCCAAACACAAGGCGCTGGCTATGTTCTTGCTTCTCCACACTTCAACAGAGTCCTTCATTTCTGCAGCTGCCATCGAGTTTTCTGTATCTCGAGCCTTCTGGGACGAGCACCAATTTCCCAAGAGGGGCTGCATCAGGACGAAGTCAAAACCCAGGAAGGTTGTCTCGGAACACCTTCAATAAAGCATGCCAGCAGTGCATTGAAAAGGCAGGTAGCTTTAGCCACCGTCCTCTAGCAGTCGCAAGGCTGTGCACACAATGTCGTCTCCCTGCGGCAACGTTCTTCGCCCTCGTGCAAGCTACCGCTCTGTCCGGCTCCCGGAGCAGGAGAAGCGGCTGCTTCGCGCACACAACAGCGGAGCGGCAGCCCTACGCTCCGAAGCGCTGCTTCAGCCGAAAGACGCCGGCGACCGGCGCTTCGCTTCGTACAGCTCCGGAGAGCCGTAGTGTGGGTCTGCACTAGACTGCATCATAGCGAAAAGCTTTGGCAGTGTGTCTCGCAGAGAGATAGCTTAGGAGCGCAGCGCACTTATGCCTCCCTTGTCCAGAAACACGGATTTGCTGCACACTCCAAAAACACTGCTCTTTCCATGGTACTATGTAAGCTGCTGTCTGACGCCCGTTCTCTTCTGCCCACTCTTGCCCAGCTGGTTGTTGCAGCGTGCACGTGCCTTCCTGGCATTAAGAGCACAGTGAAAGCAATCGCAAAAGTCCAGCAGCTGCTGACTCCCAAACACAAGGCGCTGGCTATGTTCTTGCTTCTCCACACTTCAACAGAGTCCTTCATTTCTGCAGCTGCCATCGAGTTTTCTGCATCTCGAGCCTTCTGGGACGAGCACCAATTTCCCAAGAGGGGCTGCATCAGGACGAAGTCAAAACCCAGGAAAGTTGTCTCGGAACACCTTCAATAAAGCATGCCAGCAGTGCATTGAAAAGGCAGGTAGCTTTAGCCACCGTCCTCTAGCAGTCGCAAGGCTGTGCACACAATGTCGTCTCCCTGCGGCAACGTTCTTCGCCCTCGTGCAAGCTACCGCTCTGTCCGGCTCCCGGAGCAGGAGAAGCGGCTGCTTCGCGCACACAACAGCGGAGCGGCAGCCCTACGCTCCGAAGCGCTGCTTCAGCCGAAAGACGCCGGCCACCGGCGCTTGGCTTCGGACAGCTCCGGAGAGCCGTAGTGTGCGTCTGCACTAGACTGCATCATAGCGAAAAGCTTTGGCAGTGTGTCTCGCAGAGAGATAGCTTAGGAGCGCAGCGCACTTATGCCTCCCTTGTCCAGAAACACGATTTTACTGCACACTCCAAAAACAGTACTCTTCCCAGGGCAATATATAAGCTGCTTTCTGACGGCCGTGATCTTTCGATTACTCTTGCCCAGCTCGTTGTTTTAACGTGCACATGCCGTCCTGGCATTCAGTGCACAGTGAAAGCAATCGCAAAAGTCCAGCAGCTGCTGACTCCCAAACACAAGGCGCTGGCTATGTTCTTGCTTCTCGACAACTCAACGCAGCCCTTCATTTCTGCAGTTGCCATCGAGGTCTCTGCATGTCGGAGACTCAGAGGACGAGCACGAGTTTCCCACGAGGGGCTGCATCAGGAGGAATTCAAAACTCAGGGAATTTGCCCTGGAACACCTTCCATAAGGATGCTAGAAGGGAATTGAAGAGGCAGGCGAGCGGCCACCACCGTCCTCTAGCAGTCCTTAGGGTGTGCGCAAAAGCCCGATGCTCTTCGGCTTCGTTCTTCGCCCCCGTACAAGCTACCGCTCTGTCCGGCTCCCGGAGCAGGAGAAGCGGCTGCTTCGCGCACACAACAGCGGAGCGGCAGCCCTACGCTCCGAAGCGCTGCTTCAGCCGAAAGACGCCGGCCACCGGCGCTTGGCTTCGGACAGCTCCGGAGAGCCGTAGTGTGCGTCTGCACTAGACTGCATCATAGCGAAAAGCTTTGACAGTGTGTCTCGCAGGGAGATACCTTAGGAGCGCAGCGCACTTATGCCTCCCTTGTCCAGAAACACGGATTTGCTGCACACTCCAAAAACACTGCTCTTTCCATGGTACTATGTAAGCTGCTGTCTGACGCCCGTTCTCTTCTGCCCACTCTTGCCCAGCTGGTTGTTGCAGCGTGCACGTGCCTTCCTGGCATTAAGAGCACAGTGAAAGCAATCGCAAAAGTCCAGCAGCTGCTGACTCCCAAACACAAGGCGCTTGTCTACGTTCTTGCTTCTCGACAACTCAACGCAGCCCTTCATTTCTGCAGCTGCCATCGAGTTTTCTGTATCTTGAGCCTTCTGGGACGAGCACCAATTTCCCAGGAGGGGCTGCATCAGGACGAAGTCAAAACCCAGGAAAGTTGTCTCGGAACACCTTCAATAAAGCATGCCAGCAGTGCATTGAAAAGGCAGGTAGCTTTAGCCACCGTCCTCTAGCAGTCGCAAGGCTGTGCACACAATGTCGTCTCCCTGCGGCAACGTTCTTCGCCCTCGTGCAAGCTACCGCTCTGTCCGGCTCCCGGAGCAGGAGAAGCGGCTGCTTCGCGCACACAGCAGCGGAGCGGCAGCCCTACGCTCCGAAGCGCTGCTTCAGCCGAAAGACGCCGGCCACCGGCGCTTCGCTTCGGACAGCTCCGGAGAGCCGTAGTGTGCGTCTACAACTACACTGCATCATAGCGAAAAGCTTTGGCAGTGTGTCTCGCAAGGAGATAGCTTAGGAGCGCAGCGCACTTATGCCTCCCTTGTCCAGAAACACGATTTTACTGCACACTCCAAAAACAGTACTCTTCCCAGGGCAATATGCCAGATGCTCTCTGATGCCCGTGCTCCCTTCCTACTCTTGCCCAGCTCGTTGTTTTAACGTGCACATGCCGTCCTGGAATTCAGTGCACAGTGAAAGCAATCGCAAAAGTCCAGCAGCTGCTGACTCCCAAACACAAGGCGCTGGCTATGTTCTTGCTACTCGACGACTCAACGCAGCCCTTCATTTCTGCAGTTGCCATCGAGGTCTCTGCATGTCGGAGACTCAGAGGACGAGCACGAGTTTCCCACGAGGGGCTGCATCAGGAGGAATTCAAAACTCAGGGAATTTGTCCTGGAACACCTTCCATAAGGATGCTAGAAGGGAATTGAAGAGGCAGGCGAGCGGCCACCACCGTCCTCTAGCAGTCCTTAGGGTGCGCGCAGAAGCCCGGTGCTCTGCGGCTTCGTTCTTCGCCCTCGTGCAAGCTACCGCTCTGTCCGGCTCCCGGAGCAGGAGAAGCGGCTGCTTCGCACACACAACAGCGGAGCGGCAGCCCTACGCTCCGAAGCGCTGCTTCAGCCGAAAGACGCCGGCCACCGGCGGTTCGCTTCGGATAGCAGCCGAGAGCCGTAGTGTGCGTCTGCACTAAACTGCATCATAGCGAAAAGCTTTGGCAGTGTGACTCGCAGGGAGATAGCTTAGGAGCGCAGCGCACTTATGCCTCCCTTGTCCAGAAACACGGATTTGCTGCACACTCCAAAAACACTGCTCTTCCCAGGGCAATATATAAGCTGCTTTCTGATGGCCGTGATCCCTCCCTGCTCTTGCCCAGCTGGTTGTTGCAGCGTGCACATGCCGTCCTGGCATTCAGTGCACAGTGAAAGCAATCGCAAAAGTCCAGCAGCTGCTGACTCCCAAACACAAGGCGCTGGCTATGTTCTTGCTTCTCCACACTTCAACAGAGTCCTTCATTTCTGCAGCTGCCATCGAGTTTTCTGCATCTCGAGCCTTCTGGGACGAGCACCAATTTCCCAAGAGGGGCTGCATCAGGACGAAGTCAAAACCCAGGAAAGTTGTCTCGGAACACCTTCAATAAAGCATGCCAGCAGTGCATTGAAAAGGCAGGTAGCTTTAGCCACCGTCCTCTAGCAGTCGCAAGGCTGTGCACACAATGTCGTCTCCCTGCGGCAACGTTCTTCGCCCTCGTGCAAGCTACCGCTCTGTCCGGCTCCCGGAGCAGGAGAAGCGGCTGCTTCGCGCACACAACAGCGGAGCGGCAGCCCTACGCTCCGAAGCGCTGCTTCAGCCGAAAGACGCCGGCCACCGGCGCTTCGCTTCGGACAGCTCCGGAGAGCCGTAGTGTGCGTCTACAACTACACTGCATCATAGCGAAAAGCTTTGGCAGTGTGTCTCGCAAGGAGATAGCTTAGGAGCGCAGCGCACTTATGCCTCCCTTGTCCAGAAACACGATTTTACTGCACACTCCAAAAACAGTACTCTTCCCAGGGCAATATGCCAGATGCTCTCTGATGCCCGTGCTCCCTTCCTACTCTTGCCCAGCTCGTTGTTTTAACGTGCACATGCCGTCCTGGAATTCAGTGCACAGTGAAAGCAATCGCAAAAGTCCAGCAGCTGCTGACTCCCAAACACAAGGCGCTGGCTATGTTCTTGCTACTCGACGACTCAACGCAGCCCTTCATTTCTGCAGTTGCCATCGAGGTCTCTGCATGTCGGAGACTCAGAGGACGAGCACGAGTTTCCCACGAGGGGCTGCATCAGGAGGAATTCAAAACTCAGGGAATTTGTCCTGGAACACCTTCCATAAGGATGCTAGAAGGGAATTGAAGAGGCAGGCGAGCGGCCACCACCGTCCTCTAGCAGTCCTTAGGGTGCGCGCAGAAGCCCGGTGCTCTGCGGCTTCGTTCTTCGCCCTCGTGCAAGCTACCGCTCTGTCCGGCTCCCGGAGCAGGAGAAGCGGCTGCTTCGCGCACACAACAGCGGAGCGGCAGCCCTACGCTCCGAAGCGCTGCTTCAGCCGAAAGACGCCGGCCACCGGCGGTTCGCTTCGGATAGCAGCCGAGAGCCGTAGTGTGCGTCTGCACTAAACTGCATCATAGCGAAAAGCTTTGGCAGTGTGACTCGCAGGGAGATAGCTTAGGAGCGCAGCGCACTTATGCCTCCCTTGTCCAGAAACACGGATTTGCTGCACACTCCAAAAACACTGCTCTTCCCAGGGCAATATATAAGCTGCTTTCTGATGGCCGTGATCCCTCCCTGCTCTTGCCCAGCTGGTTGTTGCAGCGTGCACATGCCGTCCTGGCATTCAGTGCACAGTGAAAGCAATCGCAAAAGTCCAGCAGCTGCTGACTCCCAAACACAAGGCGCTGGCTATGTTCTTGCTTCTCCACACTTCAACAGAGTCCTTCATTTCTGCAGCTGCCATCGAGTTTTCTGCATCTCGAGCCTTCTGGGACGAGCACCAATTTCCCAAGAGGGGCTGCATCAGGACGAAGTCAAAACCCAGGAAAGTTGTCTCGGAACACCTTCAATAAAGCATGCCAGCAGTGCATTGAAAAGGCAGGTAGCTTTAGCCACCGTCCTCTAGCAGTCGCAAGGCTGTGCACACAATGTCGTCTCCCTGCGGCAACGTTCTTCGCCCTCGTGCAAGCTACCGCTCTGTCCGGCTCCCGGAGCAGGAGAAGCGGCTGCTTCGCGCACACAGCAGCGGAGCGGCAGCCCTACGCTCCGAAGCGCTGCTTCAGCCGAAAGACGCCGGCCACCGGCGCTTCGCTTCGGACAGCTCCGGAGAGCCGTAGTGTGCGTCTACAACTAGACTGCATCATAGCGAAAAGCTTTGGCAGTGTGTCTCGCAAGGAGATAGCTTAGGAGCGCAGCGCACTTATGCCTCCCTTGTCCAGAAACACGATTTTACTGCACACTCCAAAAACAGTACTCTTCCCAGGGCAATATGCCAGATGCTCTCTGATGCCCGTGCTCCCTTCCTACTCTTGCCCAGCTCGTTGTTTTAACGTGCACATGCCGTCCTGGAATTCAGTGCACAGTGAAAGCAATCGCAAAAGTCCAGCAGCTGCTGACTCCCAAACACAAGGCGCTGGCTATGTTCTTGCTACTCGACGACTCAACGCAGCCCTTCATTTCTGCAGTTGCCATCGAGGTCTCTGCATGTCGGAGACTCAGAGGACGAGCACGAGTTTCCCACGAGGGGCTGCATCAGGAGGAATTCAAAACTCAGGGAATTTGTCCTGGAACACCTTCCATAAGGATGCTAGAAGGGAATTGAAGAGGCAGGCGAGCGGCCACCACCGTCCTCTAGCAGTCCTTAGGGTGCGCGCAGAAGCCCGGTGCTCTGCGGCTTCGTTCTTCGCCCTCGTGCAAGCTACCGCTCTGTCCGGCTCCCGGAGCAGGAGAAGCGGCTGCTTCGCGCACACAACAGCGGAGCGGCAGCCCTACGCTCCGAAGCGCTGCTTCAGCCGAAAGACGCCGGCCACCGGCGGTTCGCTTCGGATAGCAGCCGAGAGCCGTAGTGTGCGTCTGCACTAAACTGCATCATAGCGAAAAGCTTTGGCAGTGTGACTCGCAGGGAGATAGCTTAGGAGCGCAGCGCACTTATGCCTCCCTTGTCCAGAAACACGGATTTGCTGCACACTCCAAAAACACTGCTCTTCCCAGGGCAATATATAAGCTGCTTTCTGATGGCCGTGATCCCTCCCTGCTCTTGCCCAGCTGGTTGTTGCAGCGTGCACATGCCGTCCTGGCATTCAGTGCACAGTGAAAGCAATCGCAAAAGTCCAGCAGCTGCTGACTCCCAAACACAAGGCGCTGGCTATGTTCTTGCTTCTCCACACTTCAACAGAGTCCTTCATTTCTGCAGCTGCCATCGAGTTTTCTGCATCTCGAGCCTTCTGGGACGAGCACCAATTTCCCAAGAGGGGCTGCATCAGGACGAAGTCAAAACCCAGGAAAGTTGTCTCGGAACACCTTCAATAAAGCATGCCAGCAGTGCATTGAAAAGGCAGGTAGCTTTAGCCACCGTCCTCTAGCAGTCGCAAGGCTGTGCACACAATGTCGTCTCCCTGCGGCAACGTTCTTCGCCCTCGTGCAAGCTACCGCTCTGTCCGGCTCCCGGAGCAGGAGAAGCGGCTGCTTCGCGCACACAACAGCGGAGCGGCAGCCCTACGCTCCGAAGCGCTGCTTCAGCCGAAAGACGCCGGCCACCGGCGCTTGGCTTCGGACAGCTCCGGAGAGCCGTAGTGTGCGTCTGCACTAGACTGCATCCTAGCGAAAAGCTTTGGCAGTGTGTCTCGCAGAGAGATAGCTTAGGAGCGCAGCGCACTTATGCCTCCCTTGTCCAGAAACACGATTTTACTGCACACTCCAAAAACAGTACTCTTCCCAGGGCAATATATAAGCTGCTTTCTGACGGCCGTGATCTTTCGATTACTCTTGCCCAGCTCGTTGTTTTAACGTGCACATGCCGTCCTGGCATTCAGTGCACAGTGAAAGCAATCGCAAAAGTCCAGCAGCTGCTGACTCCCAAACACAAGGCGCTGGCTATGTTCTTGCTTCTCCACACTTCAACAGAGTCCTTCATTTCTGCAGCTGCCATCGAGTTTTCTGCATCTCGAGCCTTCTGGGACGAGCACCAATTTCCCAAGAGGGGCTGCATCAGGACGAAGTCAAAACCCAGGAAGGTTGTCTCGGAACACCTTCAATAAAGCATGCCAGCAGTGCATTGAAAAGGCAGGTAGCTTTAGCCACCGTCCTCTAGCAGTCGCAAGGCTGTGCACACAATGTCGTCTCCCTGCGGCTTCGTTCTTCGCCCTCGTGCAAGCTAGCGCTCTGTCCGGCTCCCGGCGCAGGAGAAGCGGCTGCTTCGCGCACACAACAGCGGAGCGGCAGCCCTACGCTCCGAAGCGCTGCTTCAGCCGAAAGACGCCGGCCACCGGCGCTTGGCTTCGGACAGCTCCGGAGAGCCGTAGTGTGCGTCTACAACTAGACTGCATCATAGCGAAAAGCTTTGGCAGTGTGTCTCGCAAGGAGATAGCTTAGGAGCGCAGCGCACTTATGCCTCCCTTGTCCAGAAACACGATTTTACTGCACACTCCAAAAACAGTACTCTTCCCAGGGCAATATGCCAGATGCTCTCTGATGCCCGTGCTCCCTTCCTACTCTTGCCCAGCTCGTTGTTTTAACGTGCACATGCCGTCCTGGAATTCAGTGCACAGTGAAAGCAATCGCAAAAGTCCAGCAGCTGCTGACTCCCAAACACAAGGCGCTGGCTATGTTCTTGCTACTCGACGACTCAACGCAGCCCTTCATTTCTGCAGTTGCCATCGAGGTCTCTGCATGTCGGAGACTCAGAGGACGAGCACGAGTTTCCCACGAGGGGCTGCATCAGGAGGAATTCAAAACTCAGGGAATTTGTCCTGGAACACCTTCCATAAGGATGCTAGAAGGGAATTGAAGAGGCAGGCGAGCGGCCACCACCGTCCTCTAGCAGTCCTTAGGGTGCGCGCAGAAGCCCGGTGCTCTGCGGCTTCGTTCTTCGCCCTCGTGCAAGCTACCGCTCTGTCCGGCTCCCGGAGCAGGAGAAGCGGCTGCTTCGCGCACACAACAGCGGAGCGGCAGCCCTACGCTCCGAAGCGCTGCTTCAGCCGAAAGACGCCGGCCACCGGCGCTTGGCTTCGGACAGCTCCGGAGAGCCGTAGTGTGCGTCTGCACTAGACTGCATCATAGCGAAAAGCTTTGGCAGTGTGACTCGCAGGGAGATAGCTTAGGAGCGCAGCGCACTTATGCCTCCCTTGTCCAGAAACACGGATTTGCTGCACACTCCAAAAACACTGCTCTTCCCAGGGCAATATATAAGCTGCTTTCTGATGGCCGTGATCCCTCCCTGCTCTTGCCCAGCTGGTTGTTGCAGCGTGCACATGCCGTCCTGGCATTCAGTGCACAGTGAAAGCAATCGCAAAAGTCCAGCAGCTGCTGACTCCCAAACACAAGGCGCTGGCTATGTTCTTGCTTCTCCACACTTCAACAGAGTCCTTCATTTCTGCAGCTGCCATCGAGTTTTCTGCATCTCGAGCCTTCTGGGACGAGCACCAATTTCCCAAGAGGGGCTGCATCAGGACGAAGTCAAAACCCAGGAAAGTTGTCTCGGAACACCTTCAATAAAGCATGCCAGCAGTGCATTGAAAAGGCAGGTAGCTTTAGCCACCGTCCTCTAGCAGTCGCAAGGCTGTGCACACAATGTCGTCTCCCTGCGGCAACGTTCTTCGCCCTCGTGCAAGCTACCGCTCTGTCCGGCTCCCGGAGCAGGAGAAGCGGCTGCTTCGCGCACACAACAGCGGAGCGGCAGCCCTACGCTCCGAAGCGCTGCTTCAGCCGAAAGACGCCGGCCACCGGCGCTTGGCTTCGGACAGCTCCGGAGAGCCGTAGTGTGCGTCTGCACTAGACTGCATCATAGCGAAAAGCTTTGGCAGTGTGTCTCGCAGAGAGATAGCTTAGGAGCGCAGCGCACTTATGCCTCCCTTGTCCAGAAACACGGATTTGCTGCACACTCCAAAAACACTGCTCTTTCCATGGTACTATGTAAGCTGCTGTCTGACGCCCGTTCTCTTCTGCCCACTCTTGCCCAGCTGGGTTGTTGCAGCGTGCACGCGCCTTCCTGGCATTAAGAGCACAGTGAAAGCAATCGCAAAAGTCCAGCAGCTGCTGACTCCCAAACACAAGGCGCTGGCTATGTTCTTGCTTCTCCACACTTCAACAGAGTCCTTCATTTCTGCAGCTGCCATCAAGTTTTCTGCATCTCGAGCCTTCTGGGACGAGCACCAATTTCCCAAGAGGGGCTGCATCAGGACGAAGTCAAAACCCAGGAAAGTTGTCTCGGAACACCTTCAATAAAGCATGCCAGCAGTGCATTGAAAAGGCAGGTAGCTTTAGCCACCGTCCTCTAGCAGTCGCAAGGCTGTGCACACAATGTCGTCTCCCTGCGGCAACGTTCTTCGCCCTCGTGCAAGCTACCGCTCTGTCCGGCTCCCGGAGCAGGAGAAGCGGCTGCTTCGCGCACACAACAGCGGAGCGGCAGCCCTACGCTCCGAAGCGCTGCTTCAGCCGAAAGACGCCGGCCACCGGCGCTTCGCTTCGGACAGCTCCGGAGAGCCGTAGTGTGCGTCTGCACTAGACTGCATCATAGCGAAAAGCTTTGGCAGTGTGTCTCGCAGAGAGATAGCTTAGGAGCGCAGCGCACTTATGCCTCCCTTTTCCAGAAACACGATTTTACTGCACACTCCAAAAACAGTACTCTTCCCAGGGCAATATATAAGCTGCTTTCTGACGGCCGTGATCTTTCGATTACTCTTGCCCAGCTCGTTGTTTTAACGTGCACATGCCGTCCTGGCATTCAGTGCACAGTGAAAGCAATCGCAAAAGTCCAGCAGCTGCTGACTCCCAAACACAAGGCGCTGGCTATGTTCTTGCTTCTCGACAACTCAACGCAGCCCTTCATTTCTGCAGTTGCCATCGAGGTCTCTGCATGTCGGAGACTCAGAGGACGAGCACGAGTTTCCCACGAGGGGCTGCATCAGGAGGAATTCAAAACTCAGGGAATTTGCCCTGGAACACCTTCCATAAGGATGCTAGAAGGGAATTGAAGAGGCAGGCGAGCGGCCACCACCGTCCTCTAGCAGTCCTTAGGGTGTGCGCAAAAGCCCGATGCTCTTCGGCTTCGTTCTTCGCCCTCGTGCAAGCTACCGCTCTGTCCGGCTCCCGGAGCAGGAGAAGCGGCTGCTTCGCGCACACAACAGCGGAGCGGCAGCCCTACGCTCCGAAGCGCTGCTTCAGCCGAAAGACGCCGGCCACCGGCGCTTGGCTTCGGACAGCTCCGGAGAGCCGTAGTGTGCGTCTGCACTAGACTGCATCATAGCGAAAAGCTTTGGCAGTGTGACTCGCAGGGAGATAGCTTAGGAGCGCAGCGCACTTATGCCTCCCTTGTCCAGAAACACGGATTTGCTGCACACTCCAAAAACACTGCTCTTCCCAGGGCAATATATAAGCTGCTTTCTGATGGCCGTGATCCCTCCCTGCTCTTGCCCAGCTGGTTGTTGCAGCGTGCACATGCCGTCCTGGCATTCAGTGCACAGTGAAAGCAATCGCAAAAGTCCAGCAGCTGCTGACTCCCAAACACAAGGCGCTGGCTATGTTCTTGCTTCTCCACACTTCAACAGAGTCCTTCATTTCTGCAGCTGCCATCGAGTTTTCTGCATCTCGAGCCTTCTGGGACGAGCACCAATTTCCCAAGAGGGGCTGCATCAGGACGAAGTCAAAACCCAGGAAAGTTGTCTCGGAACACCTTCAATAAAGCATGCCAGCAGTGCATTGAAAAGGCAGGTAGCTTTAGCCACCGTCCTCTAGCAGTCGCAAGGCTGTGCACACAATGTCGTCTCCCTGCGGCAACGTTCTTCGCCCTCGTGCAAGCTACCGCTCTGTCCGGCTCCCGGAGCAGGAGAAGCGGCTGCTTCGCGCACACAACAGCGGAGCGGCAGCCCTACGCTCCGAAGCGCTGCTTCAGCCGAAAGACGCCGGCCACCGGCGCTTGGCTTCGGACAGCTCCGGAGAGCCGTAGTGTGCGTCTGCACTAGACTGCATCCTAGCGAAAAGCTTTGGCAGTGTGTCTCGCAGAGAGATAGCTTAGGAGCGCAGCGCACTTATGCCTCCCTTGTCCAGAAACACGATTTTACTGCACACTCCAAAAACAGTACTCTTCCCAGGGCAATATATAAGCTGCTTTCTGACGGCCGTGATCTTTCGATTACTCTTGCCCAGCTCGTTGTTTTAACGTGCACATGCCGTCCTGGCATTCAGTGCACAGTGAAAGCAATCGCAAAAGTCCAGCAGCTGCTGACTCCCAAACACAAGGCGCTGGCTATGTTCTTGCTTCTCCACACTTCAACAGAGTCCTTCATTTCTGCAGCTGCCATCGAGTTTTCTGCATCTCGAGCCTTCTGGGACGAGCACCAATTTCCCAAGAGGGGCTGCATCAGGACGAAGTCAAAACCCAGGAAGGTTGTCTCGGAACACCTTCAATAAAGCATGCCAGCAGTGCATTGAAAAGGCAGGTAGCTTTAGCCACCGTCCTCTAGCAGTCGCAAGGCTGTGCACACAATGTCGTCTCCCTGCGGCAACGTTCTTCGCCCTCGTGCAAGCTACCGCTCTGTCCGGCTCCCGGAGCAGGAGAAGCGGCTGCTTCGCGCACACAACAGCGGAGCGGCAGCCCTACGCTCCGAAGCGCTGCTTCAGCCGAAAGACGCCGGCCACCGGCGCTTGGCTTCGGACAGCTCCGGAGAGCCGTAGTGTGCGTCTACAACTACACTGCATCATAGCGAAAAGCTTTGGCAGTGTGTCTCGCAAGGAGATAGCTTAGGAGCGCAGCGCACTTATGCCTCCCTTGTCCAGAAACACGATTTTACTGCACACTCCAAAAACAGTACTCTTCCCAGGGCAATATGCCAGATGCTCTCTGATGCCCGTGCTCCCTTCCTACTCTTGCCCAGCTCGTTGTTTTAACGTGCACATGCCGTCCTGGAATTCAGTGCACAGTGAAAGCAATCGCAAAAGTCCAGCAGCTGCTGACTCCCAAACACAAGGCGCTGGCTATGTTCTTGCTACTCGACGACTCAACGCAGCCCTTCATTTCTGCAGTTGCCATCGAGGTCTCTGCATGTCGGAGACTCAGAGGACGAGCACGAGTTTCCCAGGAGGGGCTGCATCAGGAGGAATTCAAAACTCAGGGAATTTGCCCTGGAACACCTTCCATAAGGATGCTAGAAGGGAATTGAAGAGGCAGGCGAGCGGCCACCACCGTCCTCTAGCAGTCCTTAGGGTGTGCGCAAAAGCCCGATGCTCTTCGGCTTCGTTCTTCGCCCCCGTACAAGCTACCGCTCTGTCCGGCTCCCGGAGCAGGAGAAGCGGCTGCTTCGCGCACACAACAGCGGAGCGGCAGCCCTACGCTCCGAAGCGCTGCTTCAGCCGAAAGACGCCGGCCACCGGCGCTTCGCTTCGGACAGCTCCGGAGAGCCGTAGTGTGCGTCTGCACTAGACTGCATCATAGCGAAAAGCTTTGACAGTGTGTCTCGCAGGGAGATAGCTTAGGAGCGCAGCGCACTTATGCCTCCCTTGTCCAGAAACACGGATTTGCTGCACACTCCAAAAACACTGCTCTTTCCATGGTACTATGTAAGCTGCTGTCTGACGCCCGTTCTCTTCTGCCCACTCTTGCCCAGCTGGTTGTTGCAGCGTGCACGTGCCTTCCTGGCATTAAGAGCACAGTGAAAGCAATCGCAAAAGTCCAGCAGCTGCTGACTCCCAAACACAAGGCGCTTGTCTACGTTCTTGCTTCTCGACAACTCAACGCAGCCCTTCATTTCTGCAGCTGCCATCGAGTTTTCTGTATCTTGAGCCTTCTGGGACGAGCACCAATTTCCCAGGAGGGGCTGCATCAGGACGAAGTCAAAACCCAGGAAAGTTGTCTCGGAACACCTTCAATAAAGCATGCCAGCAGTGCATTGAAAAGGCAGGTAGCTTTAGCCACCGTCCTCTAGCAGTCGCAAGGCTGTGCACACAATGTCGTCTCCCTGCGGCAACGTTCTTCGCCCTCGTGCAAGCTACCGCTCTGTCCGGCTCCCGGAGCAGGAGAAGCGGCTGCTTCGCGCACACAGCAGCGGAGCGGCAGCCCTACGCTCCGAAGCGCTGCTTCAGCCGAAAGACGCCGGCGACCGGCGCTTGGCTTCGGACAGCTCCGGAGAGCCGTAGTGTGCGTCTACAACTACACTGCATCATAGCGAAAAGCTTTGGCAGTGTGTCTCGCAAGGAGATAGCTTAGGAGCGCAGCGCACTTATGCCTCCCTTGTCCAGAAACACGATTTTACTGCACACTCCAAAAACAGTACTCTTCCCAGGGCAATATGCCAGATGCTCTCTGATGCCCGTGCTCCCTTCCTACTCTTGCCCAGCTCGTTGTTTTAACGTGCACATGCCGTCCTGGAATTCAGTGCACAGTGAAAGCAATCGCAAAAGTCCAGCAGCTGCTGACTCCCAAACACAAGGCGCTGGCTATGTTCTTGCTTCTCCACACTTCAACAGAGTCCTTCATTTCTGCAGCTGCCATCGAGTTTTCTGCATCTCGAGCCTTCTGGGACGAGCACCAATTTCCCAAGAGGGGCTGCATCAGGACGAAGTCAAAACCCAGGAAGGTTGTCTCGGAACACCTTCAATAAAGCATGCCAGCAGTGCATTGAAAAGGCAGGTAGCTTTAGCCACCGTCCTCTAGCAGTCGCAAGGCTGTGCACACAATGTCGTCTCCCTGCGGCTTCGTTCTTCGCCCTCGTGCAAGCTAGCGCTCTGTCCGGCTCCCGGCGCAGGAGAAGCGGCTGCTTCGCGCACACAACAGCGGAGCGGCAGCCCTACGCTCCGAAGCGCTGCTTCAGCCGAAAGACGCCGGCCACCGGCGCTTGGCTTCGGACAGCTCCGGAGAGCCGTAGTGTGCGTCTACAACTAGACTGCATCATAGCGAAAAGCTTTGGCAGTGTGTCTCGCAAGGAGATAGCTTAGGAGCGCAGCGCACTTATGCCTCCCTTGTCCAGAAACACGATTTTACTGCACACTCCAAAAACAGTACTCTTCCCAGGGCAATATGCCAGATGCTCTCTGATGCCCGTGCTCCCTTCCTACTCTTGCCCAGCTCGTTGTTTTAACGTGCACATGCCGTCCTGGAATTCAGTGCACAGTGAAAGCAATCGCAAAAGTCCAGCAGCTGCTGACTCCCAAACACAAGGCGCTGGCTATGTTCTTGCTACTCGACGACTCAACGCAGCCCTTCATTTCTGCAGTTGC
Source organism: Lonchura striata (assembly GCF_050655825.1). Taxonomy (NCBI): domain Eukaryota; kingdom Metazoa; phylum Chordata; class Aves; order Passeriformes; family Estrildidae; genus Lonchura; species Lonchura striata. The sequence continues at coordinate 17,818,920 of NC_140716.1, read as the reverse complement.
CATCGAGGTCTCTGCATGTCGGAGACTCAGAGGACGAGCACGAGTTTCCCACGAGGGGCTGCATCAGGAGGAATTCAAAACTCAGGGAATTTGTCCTGGAACACCTTCCATAAGGATGCTAGAAGGGAATTGAAGAGGCAGGCGAGCGGCCACCACCGTCCTCTAGCAGTCCTTAGGGTGCGCGCAGAAGCCCGGTGCTCTGCGGCTTCGTTCTTCGCCCTCGTGCAAGCTACCGCTCTGTCCGGCTCCCGGAGCAGGAGAAGCGGCTGCTTCGCGCACACAACAGCGGAGCGGCAGCCCTACGCTCCGAAGCGCTGCTTCAGCCGAAAGACGCCGGCCACCGGCGCTTGGCTTCGGACAGCTCCGGAGAGCCGTAGTGTGCGTCTGCACTAGACTGCATCATAGCGAAAAGCTTTGGCAGTGTGACTCGCAGGGAGATAGCTTAGGAGCGCAGCGCACTTATGCCTCCCTTGTCCAGAAACACGGATTTGCTGCACACTCCAAAAACACTGCTCTTCCCAGGGCAATATATAAGCTGCTTTCTGATGGCCGTGATCCCTCCCTGCTCTTGCCCAGCTGGTTGTTGCAGCGTGCACATGCCGTCCTGGCATTCAGTGCACAGTGAAAGCAATCGCAAAAGTCCAGCAGCTGCTGACTCCCAAACACAAGGCGCTGGCTATGTTCTTGCTTCTCCACACTTCAACAGAGTCCTTCATTTCTGCAGCTGCCATCGAGTTTTCTGCATCTCGAGCCTTCTGGGACGAGCACCAATTTCCCAAGAGGGGCTGCATCAGGACGAAGTCAAAACCCAGGAAAGTTGTCTCGGAACACCTTCAATAAAGCATGCCAGCAGTGCATTGAAAAGGCAGGTAGCTTTAGCCACCGTCCTCTAGCAGTCGCAAGGCTGTGCACACAATGTCGTCTCCCTGCGGCAACGTTCTTCGCCCTCGTGCAAGCTACCGCTCTGTCCGGCTCCCGGAGCAGGAGAAGCGGCTGCTTCGCGCACACAACAGCGGAGCGGCAGCCCTACGCTCCGAAGCGCTGCTTCAGCCGAAAGACGCCGGCCACCGGCGCTTGGCTTCGGACAGCTCCGGAGAGCCGTAGTGTGCGTCTGCACTAGACTGCATCATAGCGAAAAGCTTTGGCAGTGTGTCTCGCAGAGAGATAGCTTAGGAGCGCAGCGCACTTATGCCTCCCTTGTCCAGAAACACGGATTTGCTGCACACTCCAAAAACACTGCTCTTTCCATGGTACTATGTAAGCTGCTGTCTGACGCCCGTTCTCTTCTGCCCACTCTTGCCCAGCTGGGTTGTTGCAGCGTGCACGCGCCTTCCTGGCATTAAGAGCACAGTGAAAGCAATCGCAAAAGTCCAGCAGCTGCTGACTCCCAAACACAAGGCGCTGGCTATGTTCTTGCTTCTCCACACTTCAACAGAGTCCTTCATTTCTGCAGCTGCCATCGAGTTTTCTGCATCTCGAGCCTTCTGGGACGAGCACCAATTTCCCAAGAGGGGCTGCATCAGGACGAAGTCAAAACCCAGGAAAGTTGTCTCGGAACACCTTCAATAAAGCATGCCAGCAGTGCATTGAAAAGGCAGGTAGCTTTAGCCACCGTCCTCTAGCAGTCGCAAGGCTGTGCACACAATGTCGTCTCCCTGCGGCAACGTTCTTCGCCCTCGTGCAAGCTACCGCTCTGTCCGGCTCCCGGAGCAGGAGAAGCGGCTGCTTCGCGCACACAACAGCGGAGCGGCAGCCCTACGCTCCGAAGCGCTGCTTCAGCCGAAAGACGCCGGCCACCGGCGCTTCGCTTCGGACAGCTCCGGAGAGCCGTAGTGTGCGTCTGCACTAGACTGCATCATAGCGAAAAGCTTTGGCAGTGTGTCTCGCAGAGAGATAGCTTAGGAGCGCAGCGCACTTATGCCTCCCTTTTCCAGAAACACGATTTTACTGCACACTCCAAAAACAGTACTCTTCCCAGGGCAATATATAAGCTGCTTTCTGACGGCCGTGATCTTTCGATTACTCTTGCCCAGCTCGTTGTTTTAACGTGCACATGCCGTCCTGGCATTCAGTGCACAGTGAAAGCAATCGCAAAAGTCCAGCAGCTGCTGACTCCCAAACACAAGGCGCTGGCTATGTTCTTGCTTCTCGACAACTCAACGCAGCCCTTCATTTCTGCAGTTGCCATCGAGGTCTCTGCATGTCGGAGACTCAGAGGACGAGCACGAGTTTCCCACGAGGGGCTGCATCAGGAGGAATTCAAAACTCAGGGAATTTGCCCTGGAACACCTTCCATAAGGATGCTAGAAGGGAATTGAAGAGGCAGGCGAGCGGCCACCACCGTCCTCTAGCAGTCCTTAGGGTGTGCGCAAAAGCCCGATGCTCTTCGGCTTCGTTCTTCGCCCCCGTACAAGCTACCGCTCTGTCCGGCTCCCGGAGCAGGAGAAGCGGCTGCTTCGCGCACACAACAGCGGAGCGGCAGCCCTACGCTCCGAAGCGCTGCTTCAGCCGAAAGACGCCGGCCACCGGCGCTTGGCTTCGGACAGCTCCGGAGAGCCGTAGTGTGCGTCTGCACTAGACTGCATCATAGCGAAAAGCTTTGACAGTGTGTCTCGCAGGGAGATAGCTTAGGAGCGCAGCGCACTTATGCCTCCCTTGTCCAGAAACACGGATTTGCTGCACACTCCAAAAACACTGCTCTTTCCATGGTACTATGTAAGCTGCTGTCTGACGCCCGTTCTCTTCTGCCCACTCTTGCCCAGCTGGTTGTTGCAGCGTGCACGTGCCTTCCTGGCATTAAGAGCACAGTGAAAGCAATCGCAAAAGTCCAGCAGCTGCTGACTCCCAAACACAAGGCGCTTGTCTACGTTCTTGCTTCTCGACAACTCAACGCAGCCCTTCATTTCTGCAGCTGCCATCGAGTTTTCTGTATCTTGAGCCTTCTGGGACGAGCACCAATTTCCCAAGAGGGGCTGCATCAGGACGAAGTCAAAACCCAGGAAAGTTGTCTCGGAACACCTTCAATAAAGCATGCCAGCAGTGCATTGAAAAGGCAGGTAGCTTTAGCCACTGTCCTCTAGCAGTCGCAAGGCTGTGCACACAATGTCGTCTCCCTGCGGCTTCGTTCTTCGCCCTCGTGCAAGCTAGCGCTCTGTCCGGCTCCCGGCGCAGGAGAAGCGGCTGCTTCGCGCACACAACAGCGGAGCGGCAGCCCTACGCTCCGAAGCGCTGCTTCAGCCGAAAGACGCCGGCCACCGGCGCTTGGCTTCGGACAGCTCCGGAGAGCCGTAGTGTGCGTCTACAACTACACTGCATCATAGCGAAAAGCTTTGGCAGTGTGTCTCGCAGAGAGATAGCTTAGGAGCGCAGCGCACTTATGCCTCCCTTGTCCAGAAACACGATTTTACTGCACACTCCAAAAACAGTACTCTTCCCAGGGCAATATGCCAGATGCTCTCTGATGCCCGTGCTCCCTTCCTACTCTTGCCCAGCTCGTTGTTTTAACGTGCACATGCCGTCCTGGAATTCAGTGCACAGTGAAAGCAATCGCAAAAGTCCAGCAGCTGCTGACTCCCAAACACAAGGCGCTGGCTATGTTCTTGCTACTCGACGACTCAACGCAGCCCTTCATTTCTGCAGTTGCCATCGAGGTCTCTGCATGTCGGAGACTCAGAGGACGAGCACGAGTTTCCCACGAGGGGCTGCATCAGGAGGAATTCAAAACTCAGGGAATTTGTCCTGGAACACCTTCCATAAGGATGCTAGAATGGAATTGAAGACGCAGGCGAGCGGCCACCACCGTCCTCTAGCAGTCCTTAGGGTGCGCGCAGAAGCCCGGTGCTCTGCGGCTTCGTTCTTCGCCCTCGTGCAAGCTACCGCTCTGTCCGGCTCCCGGAGCAGGAGAAGCGGCTGCTTCGCGCACACAACAGCGGAGCGGCAGCCCTACGCTCCGAAGCGCTGCTTCAGCCGAAAGACGCCGGCCACCGGCGGTTCGCTTCGGATAGCAGCCGAGAGCCGTAGTGTGCGTCTGCACTAAACTGCATCATAGCGAAAAGCTTTGGCAGTGTGACTCGCAGGGAGATAGCTTAGGAGCGCAGCGCACTTATGCCTCCCTTGTCCAGAAACACGGATTTGCTGCACACTCCAAAAACACTGCTCTTCCCAGGGCAATATATAAGCTGCTTTCTGATGGCCGTGATCCCTCCCTGCTCTTGCCCAGCTGGTTGTTGCAGCGTGCACATGCCGTCCTGGCATTCAGTGCACAGTGAAAGCAATCGCAAAAGTCCAGCAGCTGCTGACTCCCAAACACAAGGCGCTGGCTATGTTCTTGCTTCTCCACACTTCAACAGAGTCCTTCATTTCTGCAGCTGCCATCGAGTTTTCTGCATCTCGAGCCTTCTGGGACGAGCACCAATTTCCCAAGAGGGGCTGCATCAGGACGAAGTCAAAACCCAGGAAAGTTGTCTCGGAACACCTTCAATAAAGCATGCCAGCAGTGCATTGAAAAGGCAGGTAGCTTTAGCCACCGTCCTCTAGCAGTCGCAAGGCTGTGCACACAATGTCGTCTCCCTGCGGCAACGTTCTTCGCCCTCGTGCAAGCTACCGCTCTGTCCGGCTCCCGGAGCAGGAGAAGCGGCTGCTTCGCGCACACAACAGCGGAGCGGCAGCCCTACGCTCCGAAGCGCTGCTTCAGCCGAAAGACGCCGGCCACCGGCGCTTGGCTTCGGACAGCTCCGGAGAGCCGTAGTGTGCGTCTGCACTAGACTGCATCATAGCGAAAAGCTTTGGCAGTGTGTCTCGCAGAGAGATAGCTTAGGAGCGCAGCGCACTTATGCCTCCCTTGTCCAGAAACACGATTTTACTGCACACTCCAAAAACAGTACTCTTCCCAGGGCAATATATAAGCTGCTTTCTGACGGCCGTGATCTTTCGATTACTCTTGCCCAGCTCGTTGTTTTAACGTGCACATGCCGTCCTGGCATTCAGTGCACAGTGAAAGCAATCGCAAACGTCCAGCAGCTGCTGACTCCCAAACACAAGGCGCTGGCTATGTTCTTGCTTCTCCACACTTCAACAGAGTCCTTCATTTCTGCAGCTGCCATCGAGTTTTCTGCATCTCGAGCCTTCTGGGATGAGCACCAATTTCCCAAGAGGGGCTGCATCAGGACGAAGTCAAAACCCAGGAAGGTTGTCTCGGAACACCTTCAATAAAGCATGCCAGCAGTGCATTGAAAAGGCAGGTAGCTTTAGCCACCGTCCTCTAGCAGTCGCAAGGCTGTGCACACAATGTCGTCTCCCTGCGGCAACGTTCTTCGCCCTCGTGCAAGCTACCGCTCTGTCCGGCTCCCGGAGCAGGAGAAGCGGCTGCTTCGCGCACACAACAGCGGAGCGGCAGCCCTACGCTCCGAAGCGCTGCTTCAGCCGAAAGACGCCGGCCACCGGCGCTTGGCTTCGGACAGCTCCGGAGAGCCGTAGTGTGCGTCTACAACTAGACTGCATCATAGCGAAAAGCTTTGGCAGTGTGTCTCGCAGAGAGATAGCTTAGGAGCGCAGCGCACTTATGCCTCCCTTGTCCAGAAACACGATTTTACTGCACACTCCAAAAACAGTACTCTTCCCAGGGCAATATGTAAGCTGCTCTCTGATGCCCGTGCTCCCTTCCTACTCTTGCCCAGCTCGTTGTTTTAACGTGCACATGCCGTCCTGGAATTCAGTGCACAGTGAAAGCAATCGCAAAAGTCCAGCAGCTGCTGACTCCCAAACACAAGGCGCTGGCTATGTTCTTGCTACTCGACGACTCAACGCAGCCCTTCATTTCTGCAGTTGCCATCGAGGTCTCTGCATGTCGGAGACTCAGAGGACGAGCACGAGTTTCCCAGGAGGGGCTGCATCAGGAGGAATTCAAAACTCAGGGAATTTGCCCTGGAACACCTTCCATAAGGATGCTAGAAGGGAATTGAAGAGGCAGGCGAGCGGCCACCACCGTCCTCTAGCAGTCCTTAGGGTGTGCGCAAAAGCCCGATGCTCTTCGGCTTCGTTCTTCGCCCCCGTACAAGCTACCGCTCTGTCCGGCTCCCGGAGCAGGAGAAGCGGCTGCTTCGCGCACACAACAGCGGAGCGGCAGCCGTACTCTCCGAAGCGCTGCTTCAGCCGAAAGACGCCGGCCACCGGCGCTTGGCTTCGGACAGCTCCGGAGAGCCGTAGTGTGCGTCTGCACTAGACTGCATCATAGCGAAAAGCTTTGACAGTGTGTCTCGCAGGGAGATAGCTTAGGAGCGCAGCGCACTTATGCCTCCCTTGTCCAGAAACACGGATTTGCTGCACACTCCAAAAACACTGCTCTTTCCATGGTACTATGTAAGCTGCTGTCTGACGCCCGTTCTCTTCTGCCCACTCTTGCCCAGCTGGTTGTTGCAGCGTGCACGTGCCTTCCTGGCATTAAGAGCACAGTGAAAGCAATCGCAAAAGTCTAGCAGCTGCTGACTCCCAAACACAAGGCGCTTGTCTACGTTCTTGCTTCTCGACAACTCAACGCAGCCCTTCATTTCTGCAGCTGCCATCGAGTTTTCTGTATCTTGAGCCTTCTGGGACGAGCACCAATTTCCCAGGAGGGGCTGCATCAGGACGAAGTCAAAACCCAGGAAAGTTGTCTCGGAACACCTTCAATAAAGCATGCCAGCAGTGCATTGAAAAGGCAGGTAGCTTTAGCCACCGTCCTCTAGCAGTCGCGAAGCTGTGCACACAATGTCGTCTCCCTGCGGCAACGTTCTTCGCCCTCGTGCAAGCTACCGCTCTGTCCGGCTCCCGGAGCAGGAGAAGCGGCTGCTTCGCGCACACAGCAGCGGAGCGGCAGCCCTACGCTCCGAAGCGCTGCTTCAGCCGAAAGACGCCGGCCACCGGCGCTTCGCTTCGGACAGCTCCGGAGAGCCGTAGTGTGCGTCTACAACTAGACTGCATCATAGCGAAAAGCTTTGGCAGTGTGTCTCGCAGAGAGATAGCTTAGGAGCGCAGCGCACTTATGCCTCCCTTGTCCAGAAACACGATTTTACTGCACACTCCAAAAACAGTACTCTTCCCAGGGCAATATGCCAGATGCTCTCTGATGCCCGTGCTCCCTTCCTACTCTTGCCCAGCTCGTTGTTTTAACGTGCACATGCCGTCCTGGAATTCAGTGCACAGTGAAAGCAATCGCAAAAGTCCAGCAGCTGCTGACTCCCAAACACAAGGCGCTGGCTATGTTCTTGCTTCTCCACACTTCAACAGAGTCCTTCATTTCTGCAGCTGCCATCGAGTTTTCTGCATGTCGAGCCTTCTGGGACGAGCACCAATTTCCCAAGAGGGGCTGCATCAGGACGAAGTCAAAACCCAGGAAGGTTGTCTCGGAACACCTTCAATAAAGCATGCCAGCAGTGCATTGAAAAGGCAGGTAGCTTTAGCCACCGTCCTCTAGCAGTCGCAAGGCTGTGCACACAATGTCGTCTCCCTGCGGCAACGTTCTTCGCCCTCGTGCAAGCTACCGCTCTGTCCGGCTCCCGGAGCAGGAGAAGCGGCTGCTTCGCGCACACAACAGCGGAGCGGCAGCCCTACGCTCCGAAGCGCTGCTTCAGCCGAAAGACGCCGGCCACCGGCGCTTGGCTTCGGACAGCTCCGGAGAGCCGTAGTGTGCGTCTGCACTAGACTGCATCATAGCGAAAAGCTTTGGCAGTGTGTCTCGCAGAGAGATAGCTTAGGAGCGCAGCGCACTTATGCCTCCCTTGTCCAGAAACACGATTTTACTGCACACTCCAAAAACAGTACTCTTCCCAGGGCAATATGCCAGATGCTCTCTGATGCCCGTGCTCCCTTCCTACTCTTGCCCAGCTCGTTGTTTTAACGTGCACATGCCGTCCTGGCATTCAGTGCACAGTGAAAGCAATCGCAAAAGTCCAGCAGCTGCTGACTCCCAAACACAAGGCGCTGGCTATGTTCTTGCTACTCGACGACTCAACGCAGCCCTTCATTTCTGCAGTTGCCATCGAGGTCTCTGCATGTCGGAGACTCAGAGGACGAGCACGAGTTTCCCAGGAGGGGCTGCATCAGGAGGAATTCAAAACTCAGGGAATTTGCCCTGGAACACCTTCCATAAGGATGCTAGAAGGGAATTGAAGAGGCAGGCGAGCGGCCACCACCGTCCTCTAGCAGTCCTTAGGGTGTGCGCAAAAGCCCGGTGCTCTGCGGCTTCGTTCTTCGCCCCCGTACAAGCTACCGCTCTGTCCGGCTCCCGGAGCAGGAGAAGCGGCTGCTTCGCGCACACAACAGCGGAGCGGCAGCCCTACGCTCCGAAGCGCTGCTTCAGCCGAAAGACGCCGGCCACCGGCGCTTGGCTTCGGACAGCTCCGGAGATCCGTAGTGTGCGTCTGCACTAGACTGCATCATAGCGAAAAGCTTTGGCAGTGTGACTCGCAGGGAGATAGCTTAGGAGCGCAGCGCACTTATGCCTCCCTTGTCCAGAAACACGGATTTGCTGCACACTCCAAAAACACTGCTCTTCCCAGGGCAATATATAAGCTGCTTTCTGATGGCCGTGATCCCTCCCTGCTCTTGCCCAGCTGGTTGTTGCAGCGTGCACATGCCGTCCTGGCATTCAGTGCACAGTGAAAGCAATCGCAAAAGTCCAGCAGCTGCTGACTCCCAAACACAAGGCGCTTGTCTACGTTCTTGCTTCTCGACAACTCAACGCAGCCCTTCATTTCTGCAGCTGCCATCGAGTTTTCTGCATCTCGAGCCTTCTGGGACGAGCACCAATTTCCCAAGAGGGGCTGCATCAGGACGAAGTCAAAACCCAGGAAAGTTGTCTCGGAACACCTTCAATAAAGCATGCCAGCAGTGCATTGAAAAGGCAGGTAGCTTTAGCCACCGTCCTCTAGCAGTCGCAAGGCTGTGCACACAATGTCGTCTCCCTGCGGCAACGTTCTTCGCCCTCGTGCAAGCTACCGCTCTGTCCGGCTCCCGGAGCAGGAGAAGCGGCTGCTTCGCGCACACAACAGCGGAGCGGCAGCCCTACGCTCCGAAGCGCTGCTTCAGCCGAAAGACGCCGGCCACCGGCGCTTGGCTTCGGACAGCTCCGGAGAGCCGTAGTGTGCATCTGCACTAGACTGCATCATAGCGAAAAGCTTTGGCAGTGTGTCTCGCAGAGAGATAGCTTAGGAGCGCAGCGCACTTATGCCTCCCTTGTCCAGAAACACGATTTTACTGCACACTCCAAAAACAGTACTCTTCCCAGGGCAATATATAAGCTGCTTTCTGACGGCCGTGATCTTTCGATTACTCTTGCCCAGCTCGTTGTTTTAACGTGCACATGCCGTCCTGGCATTCAGTGCACAGTGAAAGCAATCGCAAAAGTCCAGCAGCTGCTGACTCCCAAACACAAGGCGCTGGCTATGTTCTTGCTACTCGACGACTCAACGCAGCCCTTCATTTCTGCAGTTGCCATCGAGGTCTCTGCATGTCGGAGACTCAGAGGACGAGCACGAGTTTCCCACGAGGGGCTGCATCAGGAGGAATTCAAAACTCAGGGAATTTGTCCTGGAACACCTTCCATAAGGATGCTAGAAGGGAATTGAAGAGGCAGGCGAGCGGCCACCACCGTCCTCTAGCAGTCCTTAGGGTGCGCGCAGAAGCCCGGTGCTCTGCGGCTTCGTTCTTCGCCCTCGTGCAAGCTACCGCTCTGTCCGGCTCCCGGAGCAGGAGAAGCGGCTGCTTCGCGCACACAACAGCGGAGCGGCAGCCCTACGCTCCGAAGCGCTGCTTCAGCCGAAAGACGCCGGCCACCGGCGCTTGGCTTCGGACAGCTCCGGAGATCCGTAGTGTGCGTCTGCACTAGACTGCATCATAGCGAAAAGCTTTGGCAGTGTGACTCGCAGGGAGATAGCTTAGGAGCGCAGCGCACTTATGCCTCCCTTGTCCAGAAACACGGATTTGCTGCACACTCCAAAAACACTGCTCTTCCCAGGGCAATATATAAGCTGCTTTCTGATGGCCGTGATCCCTCCCTGCTCTTGCCCAGCTGGTTGTTGCAGCGTGCACATGCCGTCCTGGCATTCAGTGCACAGTGAAAGCAATCGCAAAAGTCCAGCAGCTGCTGACTCCCAAACACAAGGCGCTTGTCTACGTTCTTGCTTCTCGACAACTCAACGCAGCCCTTCATTTCTGCAGCTGCCATCGAGTTTTCTGCATCTCGAGCCTTCTGGGACGAGCACCAATTTCCCAAGAGGGGCTGCATCAGGACGAAGTCAAAACCCAGGAAAGTTGTCTCGGAACACCTTCAATAAAGCATGCCAGCAGTGCATTGAAAAGGCAGGTAGCTTTAGCCACCGTCCTCTAGCAGTCGCAAGGCTGTGCACACAATGTCGTCTCCCTGCGGCAACGTTCTTCGCCCTCGTGCAAGCTACCGCTCTGTCCGGCTCCCGGAGCAGGAGAAGCGGCTGCTTCGCGCACACAACAGCGGAGCGGCAGCCCTACGCTCCGAAGCGCTGCTTCAGCCGAAAGACGCCGGCCACCGGCGCTTGGCTTCGGACAGCTCCGGAGAGCCGTAGTGTGCGTCTGCACTAGACTGCATCATAGCGAAAAGCTTTGGCAGTGTGTCTCGCAGAGAGATAGCTTAGGAGCGCAGCGCACTTATGCCTCCCTTGTCCAGAAACACGATTTTACTGCACACTCCAAAAACAGTACTCTTCCCAGGGCAATATATAAGCTGCTTTCTGACGGCCGTGATCTTTCGATTACTCTTGCCCAGCTCGTTGTTTTAACGTGCACATGCCGTCCTGGCATTCAGTGCACAGTGAAAGCAATCGCAAAAGTCCAGCAGCTGCTGACTCCCAAACACAAGGCGCTGGCTATGTTCTTGCTTCTCGACAACTCAACGCAGCCCTTCATTTCTGCAGTTGCCATCGAGGTCTCTGCATGTCGGAGACTCAGAGGACGAGCACGAGTTTCCCACGAGGGGCTGCATCAGGAGGAATTCAAAACTCAGGGAATTTGTCCTGGAACACCTTCCATAAGGATGCTAGAAGGGAATTGAAGAGGCAGGCGAGCGGCCACCACCGTCCTCTAGCAGTCCTTAGGGTGTGCGCAAAAGCCCGATGCTCTTCGGCTTCGTTCTTCGCCCCCGTACAAGCTACCGCTCTGTCCGGCTCCCGGAGCAGGAGAAGCGGCTGCTTCGCGCACACAGCAGCGGAGCGGCAGCCCTACGCTCCGAAGCGCTGCTTCAGCCGAAAGACGCCGGCCACCGGCGCTTCGCTTCGGACAGCTCCGGAGAGCCGTAGTGTGCGTCTACAACTAGACTGCATCATAGCGAAAAGCTTTGGCAGTGTGTCTCGCAGGGAGATAGCTTAGGAGCGCAGCGCACTTATGCCTCCCTTGTCCAGAAACACGATTTTACTGCACACTCCAAAAACAGTACTCTTCCCAGGGCAATATGCCAGATGCTCTCTGATGCCCGTGCTCCCTTCCTACTCTTGCCCAGCTCGTTGTTTTAACGTGCACATGCCGTCCTGGAATTCAGTGCACAGTGAAAGCAATCGCAAAAGTCCAGCAGCTGCTGACTCCCAAACACAAGGCGCTGGCTATGTTCTTGCTTCTCGACAACTCAACGCAGCCCTTCATTTCTGCAGTTGCCATCGAGGTCTCTGCATGTCGGAGACTCAGAGGACGAGCACGAGTTTCCCACGAGGGGCTGCATCAGGAGGAATTCAAAACTCAGGGAAATTGTCCTGGAACACCTTCCATAAGGATGCTAGAAGGGAATTGAAGAGGCAGGCGAGCGGCCACCACCGTCCTCTAGCAGTCCTTAGGGTGCGCGCAGAAGCCCGGTGCTCTGCGGCTTCGTTCTTCGCCCTCGTGCAAGCTACCGCTCTGTCCGGCTCCCGGAGCAGGAGAAGCGGCTGCTTCGCGCACACAACAGCGGAGCGGCAGCCGTACTCTCCGAAGCGCTGCTTCAGCCGAAAGACGCCGGCGACCGGCGGTTCGCTTCGGATAGCAGCCGAGAGCCGTAGTGTGCGTCTGCACTAAACTGCATCATAGCGAAAAGCTTTGGCAGTGTGACTCGCAGGGAGATAGCTTAGGAGCGCAGCGCACTTATGCCTCCCTTGTCCAGAAACACGGATTTGCTGCACACTCCAAAAACACTGCTCTTCCCAGGGCAATATATAAGCTGCTTTCTGATGGCCGTGATCCCTCCCTGCTCTTGCCCAGCTGGTTGTTGCAGCGTGCACATGCCGTCCTGGCATTCAGTGCACAGTGAAAGCAATCGCAAAAGTCCAGCAGCTGCTGACTCCCAAACACAAGGCGCTGGCTATGTTCTTGCTTCTCCACACTTCAACAGAGTCCTTCATTTCTGCAGCTGCCATCGAGTTTTCTGCATCTCGAGCCTTCTGGGACGAGCACCAATTTCCCAAGAGGGGCTGCATCAGGACGAAGTCAAAACCCAGGAAAGTTGTCTCGGAACACCTTCAATAAAGCATGCCAGCAGTGCATTGAAAAGGCAGGTAGCTTTAGCCACCGTCCTCTAGCAGTCGCGAAGCTGTGCACACAATGTCGTCTCCCTGCGGCAACGTTCTTCGCCCTCGTGCAAGCTACCGCTCTGTCCGGCTCCCGGAGCAGGAGAAGCGGCTGCTTCGCGCACACAACAGCGGAGCGGCAGCCCTACGCTCCGAAGCGCTGCTTCAGCCGAAAGACGCCGGCCACCGGCGCTTGGCTTCGGACAGCTCCGGAGAGCCGTAGTGTGCGTCTGCACTAGACTGCATCATAGCGAAAAGCTTTGGCAGTGTGTCTCGCAGAGAGATAGCTTAGGAGCGCAGCGCACTTATGCCTCCCTTGTCCAGAAACACGATTTTACTGCACACTCCAAAAACAGTACTCTTCCCAGGGCAATATATAAGCTGCTTTCTGACGGCCGTGATCTTTCGATTACTCTTGCCCAGCTCGTTGTTTTAACGTGCACATGCCGTCCTGGAATTCAGTGCACAGTGAAAGCAATCGCAAAAGTCCAGCAGCTGCTGACTCCCAAACACAAGGCGCTGGCTATGTTCTTGCTTCTCGACGACTCAACGCAGCCCTTCATTTCTGCAGTTGCCATCGAGGTCTCTGCATGTCGGAGACTCAGAGGACGAGCACGAGTTTCCCACGAGGGGCTGCATCAGGAGGAATTCAAAACTCAGGAAAATTGTCTTTGAACACCTTCCATAGGATGCTAGAAGGGAATTGAAGAGGCAGGCGAGCGGCCACCACCGTCCTCTAGCAGTCCTTAGGGTGTGCGCAAAAGCCCGATGCTCTTCGGCTTCGTTCTTCGCCCCCGTACAAGCTACCGCTCTGTCCGGCTCCCGGAGCAGGAGAAGCGGCTGCTTCGCGCACACAACAGCGGAGCGGCAGCCGTACTCTCCGAAGCGCTGCTTCAGCCGAAAGACGCCGGCGACCGGCGGTTCGCTTCGGATAGCAGCCGAGAGCCGTAGTGTGCGTCTGCACTAAACTGCATCATAGCGAAAAGCTTTGGCAGTGCGACTCGCAGGGAGATAGCTTAGGAGCGCAGCGCACTTATGCCTCCCTTGTCCAGAAACACGGATTTGCTGCACACTCCAAAAACACTGCTCTTCCCAGGGCAATATATAAGCTGCTTTCTGATGGCCGTGATCCCTCCCTGCTCTTGCCCAGCTGGTTGTTGCAGCGTGCACATGCCGTCCTGGAATTCAGTGCACAGTGAAAGCAATCGCAAAAGTCCAGCAGCTGCTGACTCCCAAACACAAGGCGCTGGCTATGTTCTTGCTTCTCCACACTTCAACAGAGTCCTTCATTTCTGCAGCTGCCATCGAGTTTTCTGCATCTCGAGCCTTCTGGGACGAGCACCAATTTCCCAAGAGGGGCTGCATCAGGACGAAGTCAAAACCCAGGAAAGTTGTCTCGGAATACCTTCAATAAAGCATGCCAGCAGTGCATTGAAAAGGCAGGTAGCTTTAGCCACCGTCCTCTAGCAGTCGCAAGGCTGTGCACACAATGTCGTCTCCCTGCGGCAACGTTCTTCGCCCTCGTGCAAGCTACCGCTCTGTCCGGCTCCCGGAGCAGGAGAAGCGGCTGCTTCGCGCACACAACAGCGGAGCGGCAGCCCTACGCTCCGAAGCGCTGCTTCAGCCGAAAGACGCCGGCCACCGGCGCTTGGCTTCGGACAGCTCCGGAGAGCCGTAGTGTGCGTCTACAACTAGACTGCATCATAGCGAAAAGCTTTGGCAGTGTGTCTCGCAAGGAGATAGCTTAGGAGCGCAGCGCACTTATGCCTCCCTTGTCCAGAAACACGATTTTACTGCACACTCCAAAAACAGTACTCTTCCCAGGGCAATATGCCAGATGCTCTCTGATGCCCGTGCTCCCTTCCTACTCTTGCCCAGCTCGTTGTTTTAACGTGCACATGCCGTCCTGGAATTCAGTGCACAGTGAAAGCAATCGCAAAAGTCCAGCAGCTGCTGACTCCCAAACACAAGGCGCTGGCTATGTTCTTGCTACTCGACGACTCAACGCAGCCCTTCATTTCTGCAGTTGCCATCGAGGTCTCTGCATGTCGGAGACTCAGAGGACGAGCACGAGTTTCCCACGAGGGGCTGCATCAGGAGGAATTCAAAACTCAGGGAATTTGTCCTGGAACACCTTCCATAAGGATGCTAGAAGGGAATTGAAGAGGCAGGCGAGCGGCCACCACCGTCCTCTAGCAGTCCTTAGGGTGCGCGCAGAAGCCCGGTGCTCTGCGGCTTCGTTCTTCGCCCTCGTGCAAGCTACCGCTCTGTCCGGCTCCCGGAGCAGGAGAAGCGGCTGCTTCGCGCACACAACAGCGGAGCGGCAGCCCTACGCTCCGAAGCGCTGCTTCAGCCGAAAGACGCCGGCCACCGGCGCTTCGCTTCGGATAGCAGCCGAGAGCCGTAGTGTGCGTCTGCACTAGACTGCATCATAGCGAAAAGCTTTGGCAGTGTGACTCGCAAGGAGATAGCTTAGGAGCGCAGCGCACTTATGCCTCCCTTGTCCAGAAACACGGATTTGCTGCACACTCCAAAAACACTGCTCTTCCCAGGGCAATATATAAGCTGCTTTCTGATGGCCGTGATCCCTCCCTGCTCTTGCCCAGCTGGTTGTTGCAGCGTGCACATGCCGTCCTGGCATTCAGTGCACAGTGAAAGCAATCGCAAAAGTCCAGCAGCTGCTGACTCCCAAACACAAGGCGCTGGCTATGTTCTTGCTTCTCCACACTTCAACAGAGTCCTTCATTTCTGCAGCTGCCATCGAGTTTTCTGCATCTCGAGCCTTCTGGGACGAGCACCAATTTCCCAAGAGGGGCTGCATCAGGACGAAGTCAAAACCCAGGAAAGTTGTCTCGGAACACCTTCAATAAAGCATGCCAGCAGTGCATTGAAAAGGCAGGTAGCTTTAGCCACCGTCCTCTAGCAGTCGCAAGGCTGTGCACACAATGTCGTCTCCCTGCGGCAACGTTCTTCGCCCTCGTGCAAGCTACCGCTCTGTCCGGCTCCCGGAGCAGGAGAAGCGGCTGCTTCGCGCACACAACAGCGGAGCGGCAGCCCTACGCTCCGAAGCGCTGCTTCAGCCGAAAGACGCCGGCCACCGGCGCTTGGCTTCGGACAGCTCCGGAGAGCCGTAGTGTGCGTCTGCACTAGACTGCATCCTAGCGAAAAGCTTTGGCAGTGTGTCTCGCAGAGAGATAGCTTAGGAGCGCAGCGCACTTATGCCTCCCTTGTCCAGAAACACGATTTTACTGCACACTCCAAAAACAGTACTCTTCCCAGGGCAATATATAAGCTGCTTTCTGACGGATGTGATCTTTCGATTACTCTTGCCCAGCTCGTTGTTTTAACGTGCACATGCCGTCCTGGCATTCAGTGCACAGTGAAAGCAATCGCAAAAGTCCAGCAGCTGCTGACTCCCAAACACAAGGCGCTGGCTATGTTCTTGCTTCTCCACACTTCAACAGAGTCCTTCATTTCTGCAGCTGCCATCGAGTTTTCTGCATCTCGAGCCTTCTGGGACGAGCACCAATTTCCCAGGAGGGGCTGCATCAGGACGAAGTCAAAACCCAGGAAAGTTGTCTCGGAACACCTTCAATAAAGCATGCCAGCAGTGCATTGAAAAGGCAGGTAGCTTTAGCCACCGTCCTCTAGCAGTCGCGAAGCTGTGCACACAATGTCGTCTCCCTGCGGCAACGTTCTTCGCCCTCGTGCAAGCTACCGCTCTGTCCGGTTCCCGGAGCAGGAGAAGCGGCTGCTTCGCGCACACAACAGCGGAGCGGCAGCCCTACGCTCCGAAGCGCTGCTTCAGCCGAAAGACGCCGGCCACCGGCGCTTCGCTTCGGACAGCTCCGGAGAGCCGTAGTGTGCGTCTACAACTACACTGCATCATAGCGAAAAGCTTTGGCAGTGTGTCTCGCAAGGAGATAGCTTAGGAGCGCAGCGCACTTATGCCTCCCTTGTCCAGAAACACGATTTTACTGCACACTCCAAAAACAGTACTCTTCCCAGGGCAATATGCCAGATGCTCTCTGATGCCCGTGCTCCCTTCCTACTCTTGCCCAGCTCGTTGTTTTAACGTGCACATGCCGTCCTGGAATTCAGTGCACAGTGAAAGCAATCGCAAAAGTCCAGCAGCTGCTGACTCCCAAACACAAGGCGCTGGCTATGTTCTTGCTACTCGACGACTCAACGCAGCCCTTCATTTCTGCAGTTGCCATCGAGGTCTCTGCATGTCGGAGACTCAGAGGACGAGCACGAGTTTCCCACGAGGGGCTGCATCAGGAGGAATTCAAAACTCAGGGAATTTGTCCTGGAACACCTTCCATAAGGATGCTAGAAGGGAATTGAAGAGGCAGGCGAGCGGCCACCACCGTCCTCTAGCAGTCCTTAGGGTGCGCGCAGAAGCCCGGTGCTCTGCGGCTTCGTTCTTCGCCCTCGTGCAAGCTACCGCTCTGTCCGGCTCCCGGAGCAGGAGAAGCGGCTGCTTCGCGCACACAACAGCGGAGCGGCAGCCCTACGCTCCGAAGCGCTGCTTCAGCCGAAAGACGCCGGCCACCGGCGCTTCGCTTCGGATAGCAGCCGAGAGCCGTAGTGTGCGTCTGCACTAAACTGCATCATAGCGAAAAGCTTTGGCAGTGTGACTCGCAGGGAGATAGCTTAGGAGCGCAGCGCACTTATGCCTCCCTTGTCCAGAAACACGGATTTGCTGCACACTCCAAAAACACTGCTCTTCCCAGGGCAATATATAAGCTGCTTTCTGATGGCCGTGATCCCTCCCTGCTCTTGCCCAGCTGGTTGTTGCAGCGTGCACATGCCGTCCTGGCATTCAGTGCACAGTGAAAGCAATCGCAAAAGTCCAGCAGCTGCTGACTCCCAAACACAAGGCGCTGGCTATGTTCTTGCTTCTCCACACTTCAACAGAGTCCTTCATTTCTGCAGCTGCCATCGAGTTTTCTGCATCTCGAGCCTTCTGGGACGAGCACCAATTTCCCAAGAGGGGCTGCATCAGGACGAAGTCAAAACCCAGGAAAGTTGTCTCGGAACACCTTCAATAAAGCATGCCAGCAGTGCATTGAAAAGGCAGGTAGCTTTAGCCACCGTCCTCTAGCAGTCGCAAGGCTGTGCACACAATGTCGTCTCCCTGCGGCAACGTTCTTCGCCCTCGTGCAAGCTACCGCTCTGTCCGGCTCCCGGAGCAGGAGAAGCGGCTGCTTCGCGCACACAACAGCGGAGCGGCAGCCCTACGCTCCGAAGCGCTGCTTCAGCCGAAAGACGCCGGCCACCGGCGCTTCGCTTCGGACAGCTCCGGAGAGCCGTAGTGTGCGTCTGCACTAGACTGCATCATAGCGAAAAGCTTTGGCAGTGTGTCTCGCAGAGAGATAGCTTAGGAGCGCAGCGCACTTATGCCTCCCTTGTCCAGAAACACGATTTTACTGCACACTCCAAAAACAGTACTCTTCCCAGGGCAATATATAAGCTGCTTTCTGACGGCCGTGATCTTTCGATTACTCTTGCCCAGCTCGTTGTTTTAACGTGCACATGCCGTCCTGGCATTCAGTGCACAGTGAAAGCAATCGCAAACGTCCAGCAGCTGCTGACTCCCAAACACAAGGCGCTGGCTATGTTCTTGCTTCTCCACACTTCAACAGAGTCCTTCATTTCTGCAGCTGCCATCGAGTTTTCTGCATCTCGAGCCTTCTGGGACGAGCACCAATTTCCCAAGAGGGGCTGCATCAGGACGAAGTCAAAACCCAGGAAGGTTGTCTCGGAACACCTTCAATAAAGCATGCCAGCAGTGCATTGAAAAGGCAGGTAGCTTTAGCCACCGTCCTCTAGCAGTCGCAAGGCTGTGCACACAATGTCGTCTCCCTGCGGCAACGTTCTTCGCCCTCGTGCAAGCTACCGCTCTGTCCGGCTCCCGGAGCAGGAGAAGCGGCTGCTTCGCGCACACAACAGCGGAGCGGCAGCCCTACGCTCCGAAGCGCTGCTTCAGCCGAAAGACGCCGGCCACCGGCGCTTGGCTTCGGACAGCTCCGGAGAGCCGTAGTGTGCGTCTACAACTAGACTGCATCATAGCGAAAAGCTTTGGCAGTGTGTCTCGCAGAGAGATAGCTTAGGAGCGCAGCGCACTTATGCCTCCCTTGTCCAGAAACACGATTTTACTGCACACTCCAAAAACAGTACTCTTCCCAGGGCAATATGCCAGATGCTCTCTGATGCCCGTGCTCCCTTCCTACTCTTGCCCAGCTCGTTGTTTTAACGTGCACATGCCGTCCTGGAATTCAGTGCACAGTGAAAGCAATCGCAAAAGTCCAGCAGCTGCTGACTCCCAAACACAAGGCGCTGGCTATGTTCTTGCTACTCGACGACTCAACGCAGCCCTTCATTTCTGCAGTTGCCATCGAGGTCTCTGCATGTCGGAGACTCAGAGGACGAGCACGAGTTTCCCAGGAGGGGCTGCATCAGGAGGAATTCAAAACTCAGGGAATTTGCCCTGGAACACCTTCCATAAGGATGCTAGAAGGGAATTGAAGAGGCAGGCGAGCGGCCACCACCGTCCTCTAGCAGTCCTTAGGGTGTGCGCAAAAGCCCGATGCTCTTCGGCTTCGTTCTTCGCCCCCGTACAAGCTACCGCTCTGTCCGGCTCCCGGAGCAGGAGAAGCGGCTGCTTCGCGCACACAACAGCGGAGCGGCAGCCCTACGCTCCGAAGCGCTGCTTCAGCCGAAAGACGCCGGCCACCGGCGCTTGGCTTCGGACAGCTCCGGAGAGCCGTAGTGTGCGTCTGCACTAGACTGCATCATAGCGAAAAGCTTTGACAGTGTGTCTCGCAGGGAGATAGCTTAGGAGCGCAGCGCACTTATGCCTCCCTTGTCCAGAAACACGGATTTGCTGCACACTCCAAAAACACTGCTCTTTCCATGGTACTATGTAAGCTGCTGTCTGACGCCCGTTCTCTTCTGCCCACTCTTGCCCAGCTGGTTGTTGCAGCGTGCACGTGCCTTCCTGGCATTAAGAGCACAGTGAAAGCAATCGCAAAAGTCCAGCAGCTGCTGACTCCCAAACACAAGGCGCTTGTCTACGTTCTTGCTTCTCGACAACTCAACGCAGCCCTTCATTTCTGCAGCTGCCATCGAGTTTTCTGTATCTTGAGCCTTCTGGGACGAGCACCAATTTCCCAAGAGGGGCTGCATCAGGACGAAGTCAAAACCCAGGAAAGTTGTCTCGGAACACCTTCAATAAAGCATGCCAGCAGTGCATTGAAAAGGCAGGTAGCTTTAGCCACCGTCCTCTAGCAGTCGCAAGGCTGTGCACACAATGTCGTCTCCCTGCGGCAACGTTCTTCGCCCTCGTGCAAGCTACCGCTCTGTCCGGCTCCCGGAGCAGGAGAAGCGGCTGCTTCGCGCACACAACAGCGGAGCGGCAGCCCTACGCTCCGAAGCGCTGCTTCAGCCGAAAGACGCCGGCCACCGGCGCTTCGCTTCGGACAGCTCCGGAGAGCCGTAGTGTGCGTCTACAACTACACTGCATCATAGCGAAAAGCTTTGGCAGTGTGTCTCGCAAGGAGATAGCTTAGGAGCGCAGCGCACTTATGCCTCCCTTGTCCAGAAACACGGATTTGCTGCACACTCCAAAAACAGTACTCTTCCCAGGGCAATATGCCAGATGCTCTCTGATGCCCGTGCTCCCTTCCTACTCTTGCCCAGCTCGTTGTTTTAACGTGCACATGCCGTCCTGGAATTCAGTGCACAGTGAAAGCAATCGCAAAAGTCCAGCAGCTGCTGACTCCCAAACACAAGGCGCTGGCTATGTTCTTGCTTCTCGACAACTCAACGCAGCCCTTCATTTCTGCAGTTGCCATCGAGGTCTCTGCATGTCGGAGACTCAGAGGACGAGCACGAGTTTCCCACGAGGGGCTGCATCAGGACGAAGTCAAAACCCAGGAAGGTTGTCTCGGAACACCTTCAATAAAGCATGCCAGCAGTGCATTGAAAAGGCAGGTAGCTTTAGCCACCGTCCTCTAGCAGTCGCAAGGCTGTGCACACAATGTCGTCTCCCTGCGGCAACGTTCTTCGCCCTCGTGCAAGCTACCGCTCTGTCCGGCTCCCGGAGCAGGAGAAGCGGCTGCTTCGCGCACACAACAGCGGAGCGGCAGCCCTACGCTCCGAAGCGCTGCTTCAGCCGAAAGACGCCGGCCACCGGCGCTTCGCTTCGGACAGCTCCGGAGAGCCGTAGTGTGCGTCTGCACTAGACTGCATCATAGCGAAAAGCTTTGGCAGTATGTCTCGCAAGGAGATAGCTTAGGAGCGCAGCGCACTTATGCCTCCCTTGTCCAGAAACACGATTTTACTGCACACTCCAAAAACAGTACTCTTCCCAGGGCAATATGCCAGATGCTCTCTGATGCCCGTGCTCCCTTCCTACTCTTGCCCAGCTCGTTGTTTTAACGTGCACATGCCGTCCTGGAATTCAGTGCACAGTGAAAGCAATCGCAAAAGTCCAGCAGCTGCTGACTCCCAAACACAAGGCGCTGGCTATGTTCTTGCTACTCGACGACTCAACGCAGCCCTTCATTTCTGCAGTTGCCATCGAGGTCTCTGCATGTCGGAGACTCAGAGGACGAGCACGAGTTTCCCAGGAGGGGCTGCATCAGGAGGAATTCAAAACTCAGGGAATTTGCCCTGGAACACCTTCCATAAGGATGCTAAAGGGAATTGAAGAGGCAGGCGAGCGGCCACCACCGTCCTCTAGCAGTCCTTAGGGTGTGCGCAAAAGCCCGATGCTCTTCGGCTTCGTTCTTCGCCCCCGTACAAGCTACCGCTCTGTCCGGCTCCCGGAGCAGGAGAAGCGGCTGCTTCGCGCACACAACAGCGGAGCGGCAGCCCTACGCTCCGAAGCGCTGCTTCAGCCGAAAGACGCCGGCCACCGGCGCTTGGCTTCGGACAGCTCCGGAGAGCCGTAGTGTGCGTCTGCACTAGACTGCATCATAGCGAAAAGCTTTGACAGTGTGTCTCGCAGAGAGATAGCTTAGGAGCGCAGCGCACTTATGCCTCCCTTGTCCAGAAACACGGATTTGCTGCACACTCCAAAAACACTGCTCTTTCCATGGTACTATGTAAGCTGCTGTCTGACGCCCGTTCTCTTCTGCCCACTCTTGCCCAGCTGGTTGTTGCAGCGTGAACGTGCCTTCCTGGCATTAAGAGCACAGTGAAAGCAATCGCAAAAGTCCAGCAGCTGCTGACTCCCAAACACAAGGCGCTTGTCTACGTTCTTGCTTCTCGACAACTCAACGCAGCCCTTCATTTCTGCAGCTGCCATCGAGTTTTCTGCATCTCGAGCCTTCTGGGACGAGCACCAATTTCCCAGGAGGGGCTGCATCAGGACGAAGTCAAAACCCAGGAAAGTTGTCTCGGAACACCTTCAATAAAGCATGCCAGCAGTGCATTGAAAAGGCAGGTAGCTTTAGCCACCGTCCTCTAGCAGTCGCGAAGCTGTGCACACAATGTCGTCTCCCTGCGGCAACGTTCTTCGCCCTCGTGCAAGCTACCGCTCTGTCCGGCTCCCGGAGCAGGAGAAGCGGCTGCTTCGCGCACACAGCAGCGGAGCGGCAGCCGTACTCTCCGAAGCGCTGCTTCAGCCGAAAGACGCCGGCCACCGGCGCTTCGCTTCGGACAGCTCCGGAGAGCCGTAGTGTGCGTCTACAACTACACTGCATCATAGCGAAAAGCTTTGGCAGTGTGTCTCGCAAGGAGATAGCTTAGGAGCGCAGCGCACTTATGCCTCCCTTGTCCAGAAACACGATTTTACTGCACACTCCAAAAACAGTACTCTTCCCAGGGCAATATGCCAGATGCTCTCTGATGCCCGTGCTCCCTTCCTACTCTTGCCCAGCTCGTTGTTTTAACGTGCACATGCCGTCCTGGAATTCAGTGCACAGTGAAAGCAATCGCAAAAGTCCAGCAGCTGCTGACTCCCAAACACAAGGCGCTGGCTATGTTCTTGCTACTCGACGACTCAACGCAGCCCTTCATTTCTGCAGTTGCCATCGAGGTCTCTGCATGTCGGAGACTCAGAGGACGAGCACGAGTTTCCCACGAGGGGCTGCATCAGGAGGAATTCAAAACTCAGGGAATTTGTCCTGGAACACCTTCCATAAGGATGCTAGAAGGGAATTGAAGAGGCAGGCGAGCGGCCACCACCGTCCTCTAGCAGTCCTTAGGGTGCGCGCAGAAGCCCGGTGCTCTGCGGCTTCGTTCTTCGCCCTCGTGCAAGCTACCGCTCTGTCCGGCTCCCGGAGCAGGAGAAGCGGCTGCTTCGCGCACACAACAGCGGAGCGGCAGCCCTACGCTCCGAAGCGCTGCTTCAGCCGAAAGACGCCGGCCACCGGCGCTTCGCTTCGGACAGCTCCGGAGAGCCGTAGTGTGCGTCTGCACTAGACTGCATCATAGCGAAAAGCTTTGGCAGTGTGTCTCGCAGAGAGATAGCTTAGGAGCGCAGCGCACTTATGCCTCCCTTGTCCAGAAACACGATTTTACTGCACACTCCAAAAACAGTACTCTTCCCAGGGCAATATATAAGCTGCTTTCTGACGGCCGTGATCTTTCGATTACTCTTGCCCAGCTCGTTGTTTTAACGTGCACATGCCGTCCTGGCATTCAGTGCACAGTGAAAGCAATCGCAAAAGTCCAGCAGCTGCTGACTGCCAAACACAAGGCGCTGGCTATGTTCTTGCTTCTCGACAACTCAACGCAGCCCTTCATTTCTGCAGTTGCCATCGAGGTCTCTGCATGTCGGAGACTCAGAGGACGAGCACGAGTTTCCCACGAGGGGCTGCATCAGGAGGAATTCAAAACTCAGGGAATTTGCCCTGGAACACCTTCCATAAGGATGCTAGAAGGGAATTGAAGAGGCAGGCGAGCGGCCACCACCGTCCTCTAGCAGTCCTTAGGGTGTGCGCAAAAGCCCGATGCTCTTCGGCTTCGTTCTTCGCCCCCGTACAAGCTACCGCTCTGTCCGGCTCCCGGAGCAGGAGAAGCGGCTGCTTCGCGCACACAACAGCGGAGCGGCAGCCCTACGCTCCGAAGCGCTGCTTCAGCCGAAAGACGCCGGCCACCGGCGCTTGGCTTCGGACAGCTCCGGAGAGCCGTAGTGTGCGTCTGCACTAGACTGCATCATAGCGAAAAGCTTTGACAGTGTGTCTCGCAGGGAGATAGCTTAGGAGCGCAGCGCACTTATGCCTCCCTTGTCCAGAAACACGGATTTGCTGCACACTCCAAAAACACTGCTCTTTCCATGGTACTATGTAAGCTGCTGTCTGACGCCCGTTCTCTTCTGCCCACTCTTGCCCAGCTGGTTGTTGCAGCGTGCACGTGCCTTCCTGGCATTAAGAGCACAGTGAAAGCAATCGCAAAAGTCCAGCAGCTGCTGACTCCCAAACACAAGGCGCTTGTCTACGTTCTTGCTTCTCGACAACTCAACGCAGCCCTTCATTTCTGCAGCTGCCATCGAGTTTTCTGCATCTCGAGCCTTCTGGGACGAGCACCAATTTCCCAGGAGGGGCTGCATCAGGACGAAGTCAAAACCCAGGAAAGTTGTCTCGGAACACCTTCAATAAAGCATGCCAGCAGTGCATTGAAAAGGCAGGTAGCTTTAGCCACCGTCCTCTAGCAGTCGCAAGGCTGTGCACACAATGTCGTCTCCCTGCGGCAACGTTCTTCGCCCTCGTGCAAGCTACCGCTCTGTCCGGCTCCCGGAGCAGGAGAAGCGGCTGCTTCGCGCACACAACAGCGGAGCGGCAGCCCTACGCTCCGAAGCGCTGCTTCAGCCGAAAGACGCCGGCCACCGGCGCTTGGCTTCGGACAGCTCCGGAGAGCCGTAGTGTGCGTCTGCACTAGACTGCATCATAGCGAAAAGCTTTGGCAGTGTGTCTCGCAAGGAGATAGCTTAGGAGCGCAGCGCACTTATGCCTCCCTTGTCCAGAAACACGATTTTACTGCACACTCCAAAAACAGTACTCTTCCCAGGGCAATATATAAGCTGCTTTCTGACGGCCGTGATCTTTCGATTACTCTTGCCCAGCTCGTTGTTTTAACGTGCACATGCCGTCCTGGAATTCAGTGCACAGTGAAAGCAATCGCAAAAGTCCAGCAGCTGCTGACTCCCAAACACAAGGCGCTGGCTATGTTCTTGCTTCTCGACAACTCAACGCAGCCCTTCATTTCTGCAGTTGCCATCGAGGTCTCTGCATGTCGGAGACTCAGAGGACGAGCACGAGTTTCCCACGAGGGGCTGCATCAGGAGGAATTCAAAACTCAGGGAATTTGTCCTGGAACACCTTCCATAAGGATGCTAGAAGGGAATTGAAGAGGCAGGCGAGCGGCCACCACCGTCCTCTAGCAGTCCTTAGGGTGTGCGCAAAAGCCCGATGCTCTTCGGCTTCGTTCTTCGCCCCCGTACAAGCTACCGCTCTGTCCGGCTCCCGGAGCAGGAGAAGCGGCTGCTTCGCGCACACAACAGCGGAGCGGCAGCCCTACGCTCCGAAGCGCTGCTTCAGCCGAAAGACGCCGGCCACCGGCGCTTCGCTTCGGACAGCTCCGGAGAGCCGTAGTGTGCGTCTACAACTACACTGCATCATAGCGAAAAGCTTTGGCAGTGTGTCTCGCAAGGAGATAGCTTAGGAGCGCAGCGCACTTATGCCTCCCTTGTCCAGAAACACGATTTTACTGCACACTCCAAAAACAGTACTCTTCCCAGGGCAATATGCCAGATGCTCTCTGATGCCCGTGCTCCCTTCCTACTCTTGCCCAGCTCGTTGTTTTAACGTGCACATGCCGTCCTGGAATTCAGTGCACAGTGAAAGCAATCGCAAAAGTCCAGCAGCTGCTGACTCCCAAACACAAGGCGCTGGCTATGTTCTTGCTACTCGACGACTCAACGCAGCCCTTCATTTCTGCAGTTGCCATCGAGGTCTCTGCATGTCGGAGACTCAGAGGACGAGCACGAGTTTCCCACGAGGGGCTGCATCAGGAGGAATTCAAAACTCAGGGAATTTGTCCTGGAACACCTTCCATAAGGATGCTAGAAGGGAATTGAAGAGGCAGGCGAGCGGCCACCACCGTCCTCTAGCAGTCCTTAGGGTGCGCGCAGAAGCCCGGTGCTCTGCGGCTTCGTTCTTCGCCCTCGTGCAAGCTACCGCTCTGTCCGGCTCCCGGAGCAGGAGAAGCGGCTGCTTCGCGCACACAACAGCGGAGCGGCAGCCCTACGCTCCGAAGCGCTGCTTCAGCCGAAAGACGCCGGCCACCGGCGCTTGGCTTCGGACAGCTCCGGAGAGCCGTAGTGTGCGTCTGCACTAGACTGCATCATAGCGAAAAGCTTTGGCAGTGTGTCTCGCAGAGAGATAGCTTAGGAGCGCAGCGCACTTATGCCTCCCTTGTCCAGAAACACGGATTTGCTGCACACTCCAAAAACACTGCTCTTTCCATGGTACTATGTAAGCTGCTGTCTGACGCCCGTTCTCTTCTGCCCACTCTTGCCCAGCTGGTTGTTGCAGCGTGCACGTGCCTTCCTGGCATTAAGAGCACAGTGAAAGCAATCGCAAAAGTCCAGCAGCTGCTGACTCCCAAACACAAGGCGCTTGTCTACGTTCTTGCTTCTCGACAACTCAACGCAGTCCTTCATTTCTGCAGCTGCCATCGAGTTTTCTGCATCTCGAGCCTTCTGGGACGAGCACCAATTTCCCAAGAGGGGCTGCATCAGGACGAAGTCAAAACCCAGGAAAGTTGTCTCGGAACACCTTCAATAAAGCATGCCAGCAGTGCATTGAAAAGGCAGGTAGCTTTAGCCACCGTCCTCTAGCAGTCGCAAGGCTGTGCACACAATGTCGTCTCCCTGCGGCAACGTTCTTCGCCCTCGTGCAAGCTACCGCTCTGTCCGGCTCCCGGAGCAGGAGAAGCGGCTGCTTCGCGCACACAACAGCGGAGCGGCAGCCCTACGCTCCGAAGCGCTGCTTCAGCCGAAAGACGCCGGCGACCGGCGCTTCGCTTCGGACAGCTCCGGAGAGCCGTAGTGTGCGTCTGCACTAGACTGCATCATAGCGAAAAGCTTTGGCAGTGTGTCTCGCAGAGAGATAGCTTAGGAGCGCAGCGCACTTATGCCTCCCTTGTCCAGAAACACGATTTTACTGCACACTCCAAAAACAGTACTCTTCCCAGGGCAATATATAAGCTGCTTTCTGACGGCCGTGATCTTTCGATTACTCTTGCCCAGCTCGTTGTTTTAACGTGCACATGCCGTCCTGGCATTCAGTGCACAGTGAAAGCAATCGCAAAAGTCCAGCAGCTGCTGACTCCCAAACACAAGGCGCTGGCTATGTTCTTGCTTCTCGACAACTCAACGCAGCCCTTCATTTCTGCAGTTGCCATCGAGGTCTCTGCATGTCGGAGACTCAGAGGACGAGCACGAGTTTCCCACGAGGGGCTGCATCAGGAGGAATTCAAAACTCAGGGAATTTGCCCTGGAACACCTTCCATAAGGATGCTAGAAGGGAATTGAAGAGGCAGGCGAGCGGCCACCACCGTCCTCTAGCAGTCCTTAGGGTGCGCGCAGAAGCCCGGTGCTCTGCGGCTTCGTTCTTCGCCCTCGTGCAAGCTACCGCTCTGTCCGGCTCCCGGAGCAGGAGAAGCGGCTGCTTCGCGCACACAACAGCGGAGCGGCAGCCCTACGCTCCGAAGCGCTGCTTCAGCCGAAAGACGCCGGCCACCGGCGCTTCGCTTCGGACAGCTCCGGAGAGCCGTAGTGTGCGTCTGCACTAGACTGCATCATAGCGAAAAGCTTTGACAGTGTGTCTCGCAGGGAGATAGCTTAGGAGCGCAGCGCACTTATGCCTCCCTTGTCCAGAAACACGGATTTGCTGCACACTCCAAAAACACTGCTCTTTCCATGGTACTATGTAAGCTGCTGTCTGACGCCCGTTCTCTTCTGCCCACTCTTGCCCAGCTGGTTGTTGCAGCGTGCACGTGCCTTCCTGGCATTAAGAGCACAGTGAAAGCAATCGCAAAAGTCCAGCAGCTGCTGACTCCCAAACACAAGGCGCTTGTCTACGTTCTTGCTTCTCGACAACTCAACGCAGCCCTTCATTTCTGCAGCTGCCATCGAGTTTTCTGTATCTTGAGCCTTCTCGGACGAGCACCAATTTCCCAGGAGGGGCTGCATCAGGACGAAGTCAAAACCCAGGAAAGTTGTCTCGGAACACCTTCAATAAAGCATGCCAGCAGTGCATTGAAAAGGCAGGTAGCTTTAGCCACCGTCCTCTAGCAGTCGCAAGGCTGTGCACACAATGTCGTCTCCCTGCGGCAACGTTCTTCGCCCTCGTGCAAGCTACCGCTCTGTCCGGCTCCCGGAGCAGGAGAAGCGGCTGCTTCGCGCACACAGCAGCGGAGCGGCAGCCCTACGCTCCGAAGCGCTGCTTCAGCCGAAAGACGCCGGCCACCGGCGCTTGGCTTCGGACAGCTCCGGAGAGCCGTAGTGTGCGTCTACAACTACACTGCATCATAGCGAAAAGCTTTGGCAGTGTGTCTCGCAAGGAGATAGCTTAGGAGCGCAGCGCACTTATGCCTCCCTTGTCCAGAAACACGATTTTACTGCACACTCCAAAAACAGTACTCTTCCCAGGGCAATATGCCAGATGCTCTCTGATGCCCGTGCTCCCTTCCTACTCTTGCCCAGCTCGTTGTTTTAACGTGCACATGCCGTCCTGGAATTCAGTGCACAGTGAAAGCAATCGCAAAAGTCCAGCAGCTGCTGACTCCCAAACACAAGGCGCTGGCTATGTTCTTGCTACTCGACGACTCAACGCAGCCCTTCATTTCTGCAGTTGCCATCGAGGTCTCTGCATGTCGGAGACTCAGAGGACGAGCACGAGTTTCCCACGAGGGGCTGCATCAGGAGGAATTCAAAACTCAGGGAATTTGTCCTGGAACACCTTCCATAAGGATGCTAGAAGGGAATTGAAGAGGCAGGCGAGCGGCCACCACCGTCCTCTAGCAGTCCTTAGGGTGCGCGCAGAAGCCCGGTGCTCTGCGGCTTCGTTCTTCGCCCTCGTGCAAGCTACCGCTCTGTCCGGCTCCCGGAGCAGGAGAAGCGGCTGCTTCGCGCACACAACAGCGGAGCGGCAGCCCTACGCTCCGAAGCGCTGCTTCAGCCGAAAGACGCCGGCCACCGGCGCTTGGCTTCGGACAGCTCCGGAGAGCCGTAGTGTGCGTCTGCACTAGACTGCATCATAGCGAAAAGCTTTGGCAGTGTGTCTCGCAGGGAGATACCTTAGGAGCGCAGCGCACTTATGCCTCCCTTGTCCAGAAACACGGATTTGCTGCACACTCCAAAAACACTGCTCTTTCCATGGTACTATGTAAGCTCCTGTCTGACGCCCGTTCTCTTCTGCCCACTCTTGCCCAGCTGGTTGTTGCAGCGTGCACGTGCCTTCCTGGCATTAAGAGCACAGTGAAAGCAATCGCAAAAGTCCAGCAGCTGCTGACTCCCAAACACAAGGCGCTTGTCTACGTTCTTGCTTCTCGACAACTCAACGCAGTCCTTCATTTCTGCAGCTGCCATCGAGTTTTCTGCATCTCGAGCCTTCTGGGACGAGCACCAATTTCCCAAGAGGGGCTGCATCAGGACGAAGTCAAAACCCAGGAAAGTTGTCTCGGAACACCTTCAATAAAGCATGCCAGCAGTGCATTGAAAAGGCAGGTAGCTTTAGCCACCGTCCTCTAGCAGTCGCAAGGCTGTGCACACAATGTCGTCTCCCTGCGGCAACGTTCTTCGCCCTCGTGCAAGCTACCGCTCTGTCCGGCTCCCGGAGCAGGAGAAGCGGCTGCTTCGCGCACACAACAGCGGAGCGGCAGCCCTACGCTCCGAAGCGCTGCTTCAGCCGAAAGACGCCGGCGACCGGCGCTTCGCTTCGGACAGCTCCGGAGAGCCGTAGTGTGCGTCTGCACTAGACTGCATCATAGCGAAAAGCTTTGGCAGTGTGTCTCGCAGAGAGATAGCTTAGGAGCGCAGCGCACTTATGCCTCCCTTGTCCAGAAACACGATTTTACTGCACACTCCAAAAACAGTACTCTTCCCAGGGCAATATATAAGCTGCTTTCTGACGGCCGTGATCTTTCGATTACTCTTGCCCAGCTCGTTGTTTTAACGTGCACATGCCGTCCTGGCATTCAGTGCACAGTGAAAGCAATCGCAAAAGTCCAGCAGCTGCTGACTGCCAAACACAAGGCGCTGGCTATGTTCTTGCTTCTCGACAACTCAACGCAGCCCTTCATTTCTGCAGTTGCCATCGAGGTCTCTGCATGTCGGAGACTCAGAGGACGAGCACGAGTTTCCCACGAGGGGCTGCATCAGGAGGAATTCAAAACTCAGGGAATTTGCCCTGGAACACCTTCCATAAGGATGCTAGAAGGGAATTGAAGAGGCAGGCGAGCGGCCACCACCGTCCTCTAGCAGTCCTTAGGGTGTGCGCAAAAGCCCGATGCTCTTCGGCTTCGTTCTTCGCCCCCGTACAAGCTACCGCTCTGTCCGGCTCCCGGAGCAGGAGAAGCGGCTGCTTCGCGCACACAACAGCGGAGCGGCAGCCCTACGCTCCGAAGCGCTGCTTCAGCCGAAAGACGCCGGCCACCGGCGCTTGGCTTCGGACAGCTCCGGAGAGCCGTAGTGTGCGTCTGCACTAGACTGCATCATAGCGAAAAGCTTTGACAGTGTGTCTCGCAGGGAGATAGCTTAGGAGCGCAGCGCACTTATGCCTCCCTTGTCCAGAAACACGGATTTGCTGCACACTCCAAAAACACTGCTCTTTCCATGGTACTATGTAAGCTGCTGTCTGACGCCCGTTCTCTTCTGCCCACTCTTGCCCAGCTGGTTGTTGCAGCGTGCACGTGCCTTCCTGGCATTAAGAGCACAGTGAAAGCAATCGCAAAAGTCCAGCAGCTGCTGACTCCCAAACACAAGGCGCTTGTCTACGTTCTTGCTTCTCGACAACTCAACGCAGTCCTTCATTTCTGCAGCTGCCATCGAGTTTTCTGCATCTCGAGCCTTCTGGGACGAGCACCAATTTCCCAGGAGGGGCTGCATCAGGACGAAGTCAAAACCCAGGAAAGTTGTCTCGGAACACCTTCAATAAAGCATGCCAGCAGTGCATTGAAAAGGCAGGTAGCTTTAGCCACCGTCCTCTAGCAGTCGCAAGGCTGTGCACACAATGTCGTCTCCCTGCGGCAACGTTCTTCGCCCTCGTGCAAGCTACCGCTCTGTCCGGCTCCCGGAGCAGGAGAAGCGGCTGCTTCGCGCACACAACAGCGGAGCGGCAGCCCTACGCTCCGAAGCGCTGCTTCAGCCGAAAGACGCCGGCCACCGGCGCTTGGCTTCGGACAGCTCCGGAGAGCCGTAGTGTGCGTCTGCACTAGACTGCATCATAGCGAAAAGCTTTGGCAGTGTGTCTCGCAAGGAGATAGCTTAGGAGCGCAGCGCACTTATGCCTCCCTTGTCCAGAAACACGATTTTACTGCACACTCCAAAAACAGTACTCTTCCCAGGGCAATATATAAGCTGCTTTCTGACGGCCGTGATCTTTCGATTACTCTTGCCCAGCTCGTTGTTTTAACGTGCACATGCCGTCCTGGAATTCAGTGCACAGTGAAAGCAATCGCAAAAGTCCAGCAGCTGCTGACTCCCAAACACAAGGCGCTGGCTATGTTCTTGCTTCTCGACAACTCAACGCAGCCCTTCATTTCTGCAGTTGCCATCGAGGTCTCTGCATGTCGGAGACTCAGAGGACGAGCACGAGTTTCCCACGAGGGGCTGCATCAGGAGGAATTCAAAACTCAGGAAAATTGTCCTGGAACACCTTCCATAAGGATGCTAGAAGGGAATTGAAGAGGCAGGCGAGCGGCCACCACCGTCCTCTAGCAGTCCTTAGGGTGTGCGCAAAAGCCCGATGCTCTTCGGCTTCGTTCTTCGCCCCCGTACAAGCTACCGCTCTGTCCGGCTCCCGGAGCAGGAGAAGCGGCTGCTTCGCGCACACAACAGCGGAGCGGCAGCCCTACGCTCCGAAGCGCTGCTTCAGCCGAAAGACGCCGGCCACCGGCGCTTCGCTTCGGACAGCTCCGGAGAGCCGTAGTGTGCGTCTACAACTACACTGCATCATAGCGAAAAGCTTTGGCAGTGTGTCTCGCAAGGAGATAGCTTAGGAGCGCAGCGCACTTATGCCTCCCTTGTCCAGAAACACGATTTTACTGCACACTCCAAAAACAGTACTCTTCCCAGGGCAATATGCCAGATGCTCTCTGATGCCCGTGCTCCCTTCCTACTCTTGCCCAGCTCGTTGTTTTAACGTGCACATGCCGTCCTGGAATTCAGTGCACAGTGAAAGCAATCGCAAAAGTCCAGCAGCTGCTGACTCCCAAACACAAGGCGCTGGCTATGTTCTTGCTACTCGACGACTCAACGCAGCCCTTCATTTCTGCAGTTGCCATCGAGGTCTCTGCATGTCGGAGACTCAGAGGACGAGCACGAGTTTCCCACGAGGGGCTGCATCAGGAGGAATTCAAAACTCAGGGAATTTGTCCTGGAACACCTTCCATAAGGATGCTAGAAGGGAATTGAAGAGGCAGGCGAGCGGCCACCACCGTCCTCTAGCAGTCCTTAGGGTGCGCGCAGAAGCCCGGTGCTCTGCGGCTTCGTTCTTCGCCCTCGTGCAAGCTACCGCTCTGTCCGGCTCCCGGAGCAGGAGAAGCGGCTGCTTCGCGCACACAACAGCGGAGCGGCAGCCCTACGCTCCGAAGCGCTGCTTCAGCCGAAAGACGCCGGCCACCGGCGCTTGGCTTCGGACAGCTCCGGAGAGCCGTAGTGTGCGTCTGCACTAGACTGCATCATAGCGAAAAGCTTTGGCAGTGTGTCTCGCAGAGAGATAGCTTAGGAGCGCAGCGCACTTATGCCTCCCTTGTCCAGAAACACGGATTTGCTGCACACTCCAAAAACACTGCTCTTTCCATGGTACTATGTAAGCTGCTGTCTGACGCCCGTTCTCTTCTGCCCACTCTTGCCCAGCTGGTTGTTGCAGCGTGCACGTGCCTTCCTGGCATTAAGAGCACAGTGAAAGCAATCGCAAAAGTCCAGCAGCTGCTGACTCCCAAACACAAGGCGCTTGTCTACGTTCTTGCTTCTCGACAACTCAACGCAGTCCTTCATTTCTGCAGCTGCCATCGAGTTTTCTGCATCTCGAGCCTTCTGGGACGAGCACCAATTTCCCAAGAGGGGCTGCATCAGGACGAAGTCAAAACCCAGGAAAGTTGTCTCGGAACACCTTCAATAAAGCATGCCAGCAGTGCATTGAAAAGGCAGGTAGCTTTAGCCACCGTCCTCTAGCAGTCGCAAGGCTGTGCACACAATGTCGTCTCCCTGCGGCAACGTTCTTCGCCCTCGTGCAAGCTACCGCTCTGTCCGGCTCCCGGAGCAGGAGAAGCGGCTGCTTCGCGCACACAACAGCGGAGCGGCAGCCCTACGCTCCGAAGCGCTGCTTCAGCCGAAAGACGCCGGCGACCGGCGCTTCGCTTCGGACAGCTCCGGAGAGCCGTAGTGTGCGTCTGCACTAGACTGCATCATAGCGAAAAGCTTTGGCAGTGTGTCTCGCAGAGAGATAGCTTAGGAGCGCAGCGCACTTATGCCTCCCTTGTCCAGAAACACGATTTTACTGCACACTCCAAAAACAGTACTCTTCCCAGGGCAATATGCCAGATGCTCTCTGATGCCCGTGCTCCCTTCCTACTCTTGCCCAGCTCGTTGTTTTAACGTGCACATGCCGTCCTGGAATTCAGTGCACAGTGAAAGCAATCGCAAAAGTCCAGCAGCTGCTGACTCCCAAACACAAGGCGCTGGCTATGTTCTTGCTTCTCGACAACTCAACGCAGCCCTTCATTTCTGCAGTTGCCATCGAGGTCTCTGCATGTCGGAGACTCAGAGGACGAGCACGAGTTTCCCACGAGGGGCTGCATCAGGAGGAATTCAAAACTCAGGGAATTTGCCCTGGAACACCTTCCATAAGGATGCTAGAAGGGAATTGAAGAGGCAGGCGAGCGGCCACCACCGTCCTCTAGCAGTCCTTAGGGTGCGCGCAGAAGCCCGGTGCTCTGCGGCTTCGTTCTTCGCCCTCGTGCAAGCTACCGCTCTGTCCGGCTCCCGGAGCAGGAGAAGCGGCTGCTTCGCGCACACAACAGCGGAGCGGCAGCCCTACGCTCCGAAGCGCTGCTTCAGCCGAAAGACGCCGGCCACCGGCGCTTGGCTTCGGACAGCTCCGGAGAGCCGTAGTGTGCGTCTGCACTAGACTGCATCATAGCGAAAAGCTTTGACAGTGTGTCTCGCAGGGAGATAGCTTAGGAGCGCAGCGCACTTATGCCTCCCTTGTCCAGAAACACGGATTTGCTGCACACTCCAAAAACACTGCTCTTTCCATGGTACTATGTAAGCTGCTGTCTGACGCCCGTTCTCTTCTGCCCACTCTTGCCCAGCTGGTTGTTGCAGCGTGCACGTGCCTTCCTGGCATTAAGAGCACAGTGAAAGCAATCGCAAAAGTCCAGCAGCTGCTGACTCCCAAACACAAGGCGCTTGTCTACGTTCTTGCTTCTCGACAACTCAACGCAGCCCTTCATTTCTGCAGCTGCCATCGAGTTTTCTGTATCTTGAGCCTTCTGGGACGAGCACCAATTTCCCAGGAGGGGCTGCATCAGGACGAAGTCAAAACCCAGGAAAGTTGTCTCGGAACACCTTCAATAAAGCATGCCAGCAGTGCATTGAAAAGGCAGGTAGCTTTAGCCACCGTCCTCTAGCAGTCGCGAAGCTGTGCACACAATGTCGTCTCCCTGCGGCAACGTTCTTCGCCCTCGTGCAAGCTACCGCTCTGTCCGGCTCCCGGAGCAGGAGAAGCGGCTGCTTCGCGCACACAGCAGCGGAGCGGCAGCCCTACGCTCCGAAGCGCTGCTTCAGCCGAAAGACGCCGGCCACCGGCGCTTCGCTTCGGACAGCTCCGGAGAGCCGTAGTGTGCGTCTGCACTAGACTGCATCATAGCGAAAAGCTTTGGCAGTGTGTCTCGCAAGGAGATAGCTTAGGAGCGCAGCGCACTTATGCCTCCCTTGTCCAGAAACACGATTTTACTGCACACTCCAAAAACAGTACTCTTCCCAGGGCAATATGCCAGATGCTCTCTGATGCCCGTGCTCCCTTCCTACTCTTGCCCAGCTCGTTGTTTTAACGTGCACATGCCGTCCTGGAATTCAGTGCACAGTGAAAGCAATCGCAAAAGTCCAGCAGCTGCTGACTCCCAAACACAAGGCGCTGGCTATGTTCTTGCTACTCGACGACTCAACGCAGCCCTTCATTTCTGCAGTTGCCATCGAGGTCTCTGCATGTCGGAGACTCAGAGGACGAGCACGAGTTTCCCACGAGGGGCTGCATCAGGAGGAATTCAAAACTCAGGGAATTTGTCCTGGAACACCTTCCATAAGGATGCTAGAAGGGAATTGAAGAGGCAGGCGAGCGGCCACCACCGTCCTCTAGCAGTCCTTAGGGTGCGCGCAGAAGCCCGGTGCTCTGCGGCTTCGTTCTTCGCCCTCGTGCAAGCTACCGCTCTGTCCGGCTCCCGGAGCAGGAGAAGCGGCTGCTTCGCGCACACAACAGCGGAGCGGCAGCCCTACGCTCCGAAGCGCTGCTTCAGCCGAAAGACGCCGGCCACCGGCGCTTGGCTTCGGACAGCTCCGGAGAGCCGTAGTGTGCGTCTGCACTAGACTGCATCATAGCGAAAAGCTTTGGCAGTGTGTCTCGCAGGGAGATACCTTAGGAGCGCAGCGCACTTATGCCTCCCTTGTCCAGAAACACGGATTTGCTGCACACTCCAAAAACACTGCTCTTTCCATGGTACTATGTAAGCTGCTGTCTGACGCCCGTTCTCTTCTGCCCACTCTTGCCCAGCTGGTTGTTGCAGAGTGCACGTGCCTTCCTGGCATTAAGAGCACAGTGAAAGCAATCGCAAAAGTCCAGCAGCTGCTGACTCCCAAACACAAGGCGCTTGTCTACGTTCTTGCTTCTCGACAACTCAACGCAGTCCTTCATTTCTGCAGCTGCCATCGAGTTTTCTGCATCTCGAGCCTTCTGGGACGAGCACCAATTTCCCAAGAGGGGCTGCATCAGGACGAAGTCAAAACCCAGGAAAGTTGTCTCGGAACACCTTCAATAAAGCATGCCAGCAGTGCATTGAAAAGGCAGGTAGCTTTAGCCACCGTCCTCTAGCAGTCGCAAGGCTGTGCACACAATGTCGTCTCCCTGCGGCAACGTTCTTCGCCCTCGTGCAAGCTACCGCTCTGTCCGGCTCCCGGAGCAGGAGAAGCGGCTGCTTCGCGCACACAACAGCGGAGCGGCAGCCCTACGCTCCGAAGCGCTGCTTCAGCCGAAAGACGCCGGCCACCGGCGCTTGGCTTCGGACAGCTCCGGAGAGCCGTAGTGTGCGTCTGCACTAGACTGCATCATAGCGAAAAGCTTTGGCAGTGTGTCTCGCAGAGAGATAGCTTAGGAGCGCAGCGCACTTATGCCTCCCTTGTCCAGAAACACGATTTTACTGCACACTCCAAAAACAGTACTCTTCCCAGGGCAATATATAAGCTGCTTTCTGACGGCCGTGATCTTTCGATTACTCTTGCCCAGCTCGTTGTTTTAACGTGCACATGCCGTCCTGGCATTCAGTGCACAGTGAAAGCAATCGCAAAAGTCCAGCAGCTGCTGACTCCCAAACACAAGGCGCTGGCTATGTTCTTGCTTCTCGACAACTCAACGCAGCCCTTCATTTCTGCAGTTGCCATCGAGGTCTCTGCATGTCGGAGACTCAGAGGACGAGCACGAGTTTCCCACGAGGGGCTGCATCAGGAGGAATTCAAAACTCAGGGAATTTGTCCTGGAACACCTTCCATAAGGATGCTAGAAGGGAATTGAAGAGGCAGGCGAGCGGCCACCACCGTCCTCTAGCAGTCCTTAGGGTGTGCGCAAAAGCCCGATGCTCTTCGGCTTCGTTCTTCGCCCCCGTACAAGCTACCGCTCTGTCCGGCTCCCGGAGCAGGAGAAGCGGCTGCTTCGCGCACACAGCAGCGGAGCGGCAGCCCTACGCTCCGAAGCGCTGCTTCAGCCGAAAGACGCCGGCCACCGGCGCTTGGCTTCGGACAGCTCCGGAGAGCCGTAGTGTGCGTCTACAACTAGACTGCATCATAGCGAAAAGCTTTGGCAGTGTGTCTCGCAGGGAGATAGCTTAGGAGCGCAGCGCACTTATGCCTCCCTTGTCCAGAAACACGATTTTACTGCACACTCCAAAAACAGTACTCTTCCCAGGGCAATATGCCAGATGCTCTCTGATGCCCGTGCTCCCTTCCTACTCTTGCCCAGCTCGTTGTTTTAACGTGCACATGCCGTCCTGGAATTCAGTGCACAGTGAAAGCAATCGCAAAAGTCCAGCAGCTGCTGACTCCCAAACACAAGGCGCTGGCTATGTTCTTGCTTCTCGACGACTCAACGCAGCCCTTCATTTCTGCAGTTGCCATCGAGGTCTCTGCATGTCGGAGACTCAGAGGACGAGCACGAGTTTCCCACGAGGGGCTGCATCAGGAGGAATTCAAAACTCAGGGAAATTGTCCTGGAACACCTTCCATAAGGATGCTAGAAGGGAATTGAAGAGGCAGGCGAGCGGCCACCACCGTCCTCTAGCAGTCCTTAGGGTGCGCGCAGAAGCCCGGTGCTCTGCGGCTTCGTTCTTCGCCCTCGTACAAGCTACCGCTCTGTCCGGCTCCCGGAGCAGGAGAAGCGGCTGCTTCGCGCACACAACAGCGGAGCGGCAGCCCTACGCTCCGAAGCGCTGCTTCAGCCGAAAGACGCCGGCGACCGGCGGTTCGCTTCGGATAGCAGCCGAGAGCCGTAGTGTGCGTCTGCACTAAACTGCATCATAGCGAAAAGCTTTGGCAGTGTGACTCGCAGGGAGATAGCTTAGGAGCGCAGCGCACTTATGCCTCCCTTGTCCAGAAACACGGATTTGCTGCACACTCCAAAAACACTGCTCTTCCCAGGGCAATATATAAGCTGCTTTCTGATGGCCGTGATCCCTCCCTACTCTTGCCCAGCTGGTTGTTGCAGCGTGCACATGCCGTCCTGGCATTCAGTGCACAGTGAAAGCAATCGCAAAAGTCCAGCAGCTGCTGACTCCCAAACACAAGGCGCTGGCTATGTTCTTGCTTCTCCACACTTCAACAGAGTCCTTCATTTCTGCAGCTGCCATCGAGTTTTCTGCATCTCGAGCCTTCTGGGACGAGCACCAATTTCCCAAGAGGGGCTGCATCAGGACGAAGTCAAAACCCAGGAAAGTTGTCTCGGAACACCTTCAATAAAGCATGCCAGCAGTGCATTGAAAAGGCAGGTAGCTTTAGCCACCGTCCTCTAGCAGTCGCGAAGCTGTGCACACAATGTCGTCTCCCTGCGGCAACGTTCTTCGCCCTCGTGCAAGCTACCGCTCTGTCCGGCTCCCGGAGCAGGAGAAGCGGCTGCTTCGCGCACACAGCAGCGGAGCGGCAGCCCTACGCTCCGAAGCGCTGCTTCAGCCGAAAGACGCCGGCCACCGGCGCTTCGCTTCGGACAGCTCCGGAGAGCCGTAGTGTGCGTCTACAACTACACTGCATCATAGCGAAAAGCTTTGGCAGTGTGTCTCGCAAGGAGATAGCTTAGGAGCGCAGCGCACTTATGCCTCCCTTGTCCAGAAACACGATTTTACTGCACACTCCAAAAACAGTACTCTTCCCAGGGCAATATGCCAGATGCTCTCTGATGCCCGTGCTCCCTTCCTACTCTTGCCCAGCTCGTTGTTTTAACGTGCACATGCCGTCCTGGAATTCAGTGCACAGTGAAAGCAATCGCAAAAGTCCAGCAGCTGCTGACTCCCAAACACAAGGCGCTGGCTATGTTCTTGCTACTCGACGACTCAACGCAGCCCTTCATTTCTGCAGTTGCCATCGAGGTCTCTGCATGTCGGAGACTCAGAGGACGAGCACGAGTTTCCCACGAGGGGCTGCATCAGGAGGAATTCAAAACTCAGGGAATTTGTCCTGGAACACCTTCCATAAGGATGCTAGAAGGGAATTGAAGAGGCAGGCGAGCGGCCACCACCGTCCTCTAGCAGTCCTTAGGGTGCGCGCAGAAGCCCGGTGCTCTGCGGCTTCGTTCTTCGCCCTCGTGCAAGCTACCGCTCTGTCCGGCTCCCGGAGCAGGAGAAGCGGCTGCTTCGCGCACACAACAGCGGAGCGGCAGCCCTACGCTCCGAAGCGCTGCTTCAGCCGAAAGACGCCGGCCACCGGCGCTTGGCTTCGGACAGCTCCGGAGAGCCGTAGTGTGCGTCTGCACTAGACTGCATCATAGCGAAAAGCTTTGGCAGTGTGTCTCGCAGAGAGATAGCTTAGGAGCGCAGCGCACTTATGCCTCCCTTGTCCAGAAACACGGATTTGCTGCACACTCCAAAAACACTGCTCTTTCCATGGTACTATGTAAGCTGCTGTCTGACGCCCGTTCTCTTCTGCCCACTCTTGCCCAGCTGGTTGTTGCAGCGTGCACGTGCCTTCCTGGCATTAAGAGCACAGTGAAAGCAATCGCAAAAGTCCAGCAGCTGCTGACTCCCAAACACAAGGCGCTTGTCTACGTTCTTGCTTCTCGACAACTCAACGCAGTCCTTCATTTCTGCAGCTGCCATCGAGTTTTCTGCATCTCGAGCCTTCTGGGACGAGCACCAATTTCCCAAGAGGGGCTGCATCAGGACGAAGTCAAAACCCAGGAAAGTTGTCTCGGAACACCTTCAATAAAGCATGCCAGCAGTGCATTGAAAAGGCAGGTAGCTTTAGCCACCGTCCTCTAGCAGTCGCAAGGCTGTGCACACAATGTCGTCTCCCTGCGGCAACGTTCTTCGCCCTCGTGCAAGCTACCGCTCTGTCCGGCTCCCGGAGCAGGAGAAGCGGCTGCTTCGCGCACACAACAGCGGAGCGGCAGCCCTACGCTCCGAAGCGCTGCTTCAGCCGAAAGACGCCGGCGACCGGCGCTTCGCTTCGGACAGCTCCGGAGAGCCGTAGTGTGCGTCTGCACTAGACTGCATCATAGCGAAAAGCTTTGGCAGTGTGTCTCGCAGAGAGATAGCTTAGGAGCGCAGCGCACTTATGCCTCCCTTGTCCAGAAACACGATTTTACTGCACACTCCAAAAACAGTACTCTTCCCAGGGCAATATATAAGCTGCTTTCTGACGGCCGTGATCTTTCGATTACTCTTGCCCAGCTCGTTGTTTTAACGTGCACATGCCGTCCTGGCATTCAGTGCACAGTGAAAGCAATCGCAAAAGTCCAGCAGCTGCTGACTCCCAAACACAAGGCGCTGGCTATGTTCTTGCTTCTCGACAACTCAACGCAGCCCTTCATTTCTGCAGTTGCCATCGAGGTCTCTGCATGTCGGAGACTCAGAGGACGAGCACGAGTTTCCCACGAGGGGCTGCATCAGGAGGAATTCAAAACTCAGGAAAATTGTCTTTGAACACCTTCCATAGGATGCTAGAAGGGAATTGAAGAGGCAGGCGAGCGGCCACCACCGTCCTCTAGCAGTCCTTAGGGTGTGCGCAAAAGCCCGATGCTCTTCGGCTTCGTTCTTCGCCCCCGTACAAGCTACCGCTCTGTCCGGCTCCCGGAGCAGGAGAAGCGGCTGCTTCGCGCACACAACAGCGGAGCGGCAGCCGTACTCTCCGAAGCGCTGCTTCAGCCGAAAGACGCCGGCGACCGGCGGTTCGCTTCGGATAGCAGCCGAGAGCCGTAGTGTGCGTCTGCACTAAACTGCATCATAGCGAAAAGCTTTGGCAGTGTGACTCGCAGGGAGATAGCTTAGGAGCGCAGCGCACTTATGCCTCCCTTGTCCAGAAACACGGATTTGCTGCACACTCCAAAAACACTGCTCTTCCCAGGGCAATATATAAGCTGCTTTCTGATGGCCGTGATCCCTCCCTGCTCTTGCCCAGCTGGTTGTTGCAGCGTGCACATGCCGTCCTGGAATTCAGTGCACAGTGAAAGCAATCGCAAAAGTCCAGCAGCTGCTGACTCCCAAACACAAGGCGCTGGCTATGTTCTTGCTTCTCCACACTTCAACAGAGTCCTTCATTTCTGCAGCTGCCATCGAGTTTTCTGCATCTCGAGCCTTCTGGGACGAGCACCAATTTCCCAGGAGGGGCTGCATCAGGACGAAGTCAAAACCCAGGAAAGTTGTCTCGGAATACCTTCAATAAAGCATGCCAGCAGTGCATTGAAAAGGCAGGTAGCTTTAGCCACCGTCCTCTAGCAGTCGCAAGGCTGTGCACACAATGTCGTCTCCCTGCGGCAACGTTCTTCGCCCTCGTGCAAGCTACCGCTCTGTCCGGCTCCCGGAGCAGGAGAAGCGGCTGCTTCGCGCACACAACAGCGGAGCGGCAGCCCTACGCTCCGAAGCGCTGCTTCAGCCGAAAGACGCCGGCCACCGGCGCTTCGCTTCGGACAGCTCCGGAGAGCCGTAGTGTGCGTCTACAACTACACTGCATCATAGCGAAAAGCTTTGGCAGTGTGTCTCGCAAGGAGATAGCTTAGGAGCGCAGCGCACTTATGCCTCCCTTGTCCAGAAACACGATTTTACTGCACACTCCAAAAACAGTACTCTTCCCAGGGCAATATGCCAGATGCTCTCTGATGCCCGTGCTCCCTTCCTACTCTTGCCCAGCTCGTTGTTTTAACGTGCACATGCCGTCCTGGAATTCAGTGCACAGTGAAAGCAATCGCAAAAGTCCAGCAGCTGCTGACTCCCAAACACAAGGCGCTGGCTATGTTCTTGCTACTCGACGACTCAACGCAGCCCTTCATTTCTGCAGTTGCCATCGAGGTCTCTGCATGTCGGAGACTCAGAGGACGAGCACGAGTTTCCCACGAGGGGCTGCATCAGGAGGAATTCAAAACTCAGGGAATTTGTCCTGGAACACCTTCCATAAGGATGCTAGAAGGGAATTGAAGAGGCAGGCGAGCGGCCACCACCGTCCTCTAGCAGTCCTTAGGGTGCGCGCAGAAGCCCGGTGCTCTGCGGCTTCGTTCTTCGCCCTCGTGCAAGCTACCGCTCTGTCCGGCTCCCGGAGCAGGAGAAGCGGCTGCTTCGCGCACACAACAGCGGAGCGGCAGCCCTACGCTCCGAAGCGCTGCTTCAGCCGAAAGACGCCGGCCACCGGCGCTTGGCTTCGGACAGCTCCGGAGAGCCGTAGTGTGCGTCTGCACTAGACTGCATCATAGCGAAAAGCTTTGGCAGTGTGTCTCGCAGAGAG
Organism: Lonchura striata; assembly: GCF_050655825.1. Lineage (NCBI taxonomy): Eukaryota > Metazoa > Chordata > Aves > Passeriformes > Estrildidae > Lonchura > Lonchura striata. Next base: position 17,776,959 of record NC_140716.1, on the reverse strand, counting down.
ATAGCTTAGGAGCGCAGCGCACTTATGCCTCCCTTGTCCAGAAACACGGATTTGCTGCACACTCCAAAAACACTGCTCTTTCCATGGTACTATGTAAGCTGCTGTCTGACGCCCGTTCTCTTCTGCCCACTCTTGCCCAGCTGGTTGTTGCAGCGTGCACGTGCCTTCCTGGCATTAAGAGCACAGTGAAAGCAATCGCAAAAGTCCAGCAGCTGCTGACTCCCAAACACAAGGCGCTTGTCTACGTTCTTGCTTCTCGACAACTCAACGCAGTCCTTCATTTCTGCAGCTGCCATCGAGTTTTCTGCATCTCGAGCCTTCTGGGACGAGCACCAATTTCCCAAGAGGGGCTGCATCAGGACGAAGTCAAAACCCAGGAAAGTTGTCTCGGAACACCTTCAATAAAGCATGCCAGCAGTGCATTGAAAAGGCAGGTAGCTTTAGCCACCGTCCTCTAGCAGTCGCGAAGCTGTGCACACAATGTCGTCTCCCTGCGGCAACGTTCTTCGCCCTCGTGCAAGCTACCGCTCTGTCCGGCTCCCGGAGCAGGAGAAGCGGCTGCTTCGCGCACACAGCAGCGGAGCGGCAGCCCTACGCTCCGAAGCGCTGCTTCAGCCGAAAGACGCCGGCCACCGGCGCTTCGCTTCGGACAGCTCCGGAGAGCCGTAGTGTGCGTCTGCACTAGACTGCATCATAGCGAAAAGCTTTGGCAGTGTGTCTCGCAAGGAGATAGCTTAGGAGAGCAGCGCACTTATGCCTCCCTTGTCCAGAAACACGATTTTACTGCACACTCCAAAAACAGTACTCTTCCCAGGGCAATATATAAGCTGCTTTCTGACGGCCGTGATCTTTCGATTACTCTTGCCCAGCTCGTTGTTTTAACGTGCACAGGCCGTCCTGGCATTCAGTGCACAGTGAAAGCAATCGCAAAAGTCCAGCAGCTGCTGACTCCCAAACACAAGGCGCTGGCTATGTTCTTGCTTCTCGACAACTCAACGCAGCCCTTCATTTCTGCAGTTGCCATCGAGGTCTCTGCATGTCGGAGACTCAGAGGACGAGCACGAGTTTCCCACGAGGGGCTGCATCAGGAGGAATTCAAAACTCAGGGAATTTGCCCTGGAACACCTTCCATAAGGATGCTAGAAGGGAATTGAAGAGGCAGGCGAGCGGCCACCACCGTCCTCTAGCAGTCCTTAGGGTGCGCGCAGAAGCCCGGTGCTCTGCGGCTTCGTTCTTCGCCCTCGTGCAAGCTACCGCTCTGTCCGGCTCCCGGAGCAGGAGAAGCGGCTGCTTCGCGCACACAACAGCGGAGCGGCAGCCCTACGCTCCGAAGCGCTGCTTCAGCCGAAAGACGCCGGCCACCGGCGCTTCGCTTCGGACAGCTCCGGAGAGCCGTAGTGTGCGTCTGCACTAGACTGCATCATAGCGAAAAGCTTTGACAGTGTGTCTCGCAGGGAGATACCTTAGGAGCGCAGCGCACTTATGCCTCCCTTGTCCAGAAACACGGATTTGCTGCACACTCCAAAAACACTGCTCTTTCCATGGTACTATGTAAGCTGCTGTCTGACGCCCGTTCTCTTCTGCCCACTCTTGCCCAGCTGGTTGTTGCAGCGTGCACGTGCCTTCCTGGCATTAAGAGCACAGTGAAAGCAATCGCAAAAGTCCAGCAGCTGCTGACTCCCAAACACAAGGCGCTTGTCTACGTTCTTGCTTCTCGACAACTCAACGCAGCCCTTCATTTCTGCAGCTGCCATCGAGTTTTCTGCATCTCGAGCCTTCTGGGACGAGCACCAATTTCCCAGGAGGGGCTGCATCAGGACGAAGTCAAAACCCAGGAAAGTTGTCTCGGAACACCTTCAATAAAGCATGCCAGCAGTGCATTGAAAAGGCAGGTAGCTTTAGCCACCGTCCTCTAGCAGTGGCGAAGCTGTGCACACAATGTCGTCTCCCTGCGGCAACGTTCTTCGCCCTCGTGCAAGCTACCGCTCTGTCCGGCTCCCGGAGCAGGAGAAGCGGCTGCTTCGCGCACACAGCAGCGGAGCGGCAGCCGTACGCTCCGAAGCGCTGCTTCAGCCGAAAGACGCCGGCCACCGGCGCTTCGCTTCGGACAGCTCCGGAGAGCCGTAGTGTGCGTCTGCACTAGACTGCATCATAGCGAAAAGCTTTGGCAGTGTGTCTCGCAAGGAGATAGCTTAGGAGAGCAGCGCACTTATGCCTCCCTTGTCCAGAAACACGATTTTACTGCACACTCCAAAAACAGTACTCTTCCCAGGGCAATATGCCAGATGCTCTCTGATGCCCGTGCTCCCTTCCTACTCTTGCCCAGCTCGTTGTTTTAACGTGCACATGCCGTCCTGGAATTCAGTGCACAGTGAAAGCAATCGCAAAAGTCCAGCAGCTGCTGACTCCCAAACACAAGGCGCTGGCTATGTTCTTGCTACTCGACGACTCAACGCAGCCCTTCATTTCTGCAGTTGCCATCGAGGTCTCTGCATGTCGGAGACTCAGAGGACGAGCACGAGTTTCCCACGAGGGGCTGCATCAGGAGGAATTCAAAACTCAGGGAATTTGTCCTGGAACACCTTCCATAAGGATGCTAGAAGGGAATTGAAGAGGCAGGCGAGCGGCCACCACCGTCCTCTAGCAGTCCTTAGGGTGCGCGCAGAAGCCCGGTGCTCTGCGGCTTCGTTCTTCGCCCTCGTGCAAGCTACCGCTCTGTCCGGCTCCCGGAGCAGGAGAAGCGGCTGCTTCGCGCACACAACAGCGGAGCGGCAGCCCTACGCTCCGAAGCGCTGCTTCAGCCGAAAGACGCCGGCCACCGGCGCTTGGCTTCGGACAGCTCCGGAGAGCCGTAGTGTGCGTCTGCACTAGACTGCATCATAGCGAAAAGCTTTGGCAGTGTGTCTCGCAGGGAGATACCTTAGGAGCGCAGCGCACTTATGCCTCCCTTGTCCAGAAACACGGATTTGCTGCACACTCCAAAAACACTGCTCTTTCCATGGTACTATGTAAGCTGCTGTCTGACGCCCGTTCTCTTCTGCCCACTCTTGCCCAGCTGGTTGTTGCAGCGTGCACGTGCCTTCCTGGCATTAAGAGCACAGTGAAAGCAATCGCAAAAGTCCAGCAGCTGCTGACTCCCAAACACAAGGCGCTTGTCTACGTTCTTGCTTCTCGACAACTCAACGCAGTCCTTCATTTCTGCAGCTGCCATCGAGTTTTCTGCATCTCGAGCCTTCTGGGACGAGCACCAATTTCCCAAGAGGGGCTGCATCAGGACGAAGTCAAAACCCAGGAAAGTTGTCTCGGAACACCTTCAATAAAGCATGCCAGCAGTGCATTGAAAAGGCAGGTAGCTTTAGCCACCGTCCTCTAGCAGTCGCAAGGCTGTGCACACAATGTCGTCTCCCTGCGGCAACGTTCTTCGCCCTCGTGCAAGCTACCGCTCTGTCCGGCTCCCGGAGCAGGAGAAGCGGCTGCTTCGCGCACACAACAGCGGAGCGGCAGCCCTACGCTCCGAAGCGCTGCTTCAGCCGAAAGACGCCGGCCACCGGCGCTTGGCTTCGGACAGCTCCGGAGAGCCGTAGTGTGCGTCTGCACTAGACTGCATCATAGCGAAAAGCTTTGGCAGTGTGTCTCGCAGAGAGATAGCTTAGGAGCGCAGCGCACTTATGCCTCCCTTGTCCAGAAACACGATTTTACTGCACACTCCAAAAACAGTACTCTTCCCAGGGCAATATATAAGCTGCTTTCTGACGGCCGTGATCTTTCGATTACTCTTGCCCAGCTCGTTGTTTTAACGTGCACATGCCGTCCTGGCATTCAGTGCACAGTGAAAGCAATCGCAAAAGTCCAGCAGCTGCTGACTCCCAAACACAAGGCGCTGGCTATGTTCTTGCTTCTCGACAACTCAACGCAGCCCTTCATTTCTGCAGTTGCCATCGAGGTCTCTGCATGTCGGAGACTCAGAGGACGAGCACGAGTTTCCCACGAGGGGCTGCATCAGGAGGAATTCAAAACTCAGGGAATTTGTCCTGGAACACCTTCCATAAGGATGCTAGAAGGGAATTGAAGAGGCAGGCGAGCGGCCACCACCGTCCTCTAGCAGTCCTTAGGGTGTGCGCAAAAGCCCGATGCTCTTCGGCTTCGTTCTTCGCCCCCGTACAAGCTACCGCTCTGTCCGGCTCCCGGAGCAGGAGAAGCGGCTGCTTCGCGCACACAGCAGCGGAGCGGCAGCCCTACGCTCCGAAGCGCTGCTTCAGCCGAAAGACGCCGGCCACCGGCGCTTCGCTTCGGACAGCTCCGGAGAGCCGTAGTGTGCGTCTACAACTAGACTGCATCATAGCGAAAAGCTTTGGCAGTGTGTCTCGCAGGGAGATAGCTTAGGAGCGCAGCGCACTTATGCCTCCCTTGTCCAGAAACACGATTTTACTGCACACTCCAAAAACAGTACTCTTCCCAGGGCAATATGCCAGATGCTCTCTGATGCCCGTGCTCCCTTCCTACTCTTGCCCAGCTCGTTGTTTTAACGTGCACATGCCGTCCTGGAATTCAGTGCACAGTGAAAGCAATCGCAAAAGTCCAGCAGCTGCTGACTCCCAAACACAAGGCGCTGGCTATGTTCTTGCTTCTCGACGACTCAACGCAGCCCTTCATTTCTGCAGTTGCCATCGAGGTCTCTGCATGTCGGAGACTCAGAGGACGAGCACGAGTTTCCCACGAGGGGCTGCATCAGGAGGAATTCAAAACTCAGGGAATTTGTCCTGGAACACCTTCCATAAGGATGCTAGAAGGGAATTGAAGAGGCAGGCGAGCGGCCACCACCGTCCTCTAGCAGTCCTTAGGGTGCGCGCAGAAGCCCGGTGCTCTGCGGCTTCGTTCTTCGCCCTCGTGCAAGCTACCGCTCTGTCCGGCTCCCGGAGCAGGAGAAGCGGCTGCTTCGCGCACACAACAGCGGAGCGGCAGCCCTACGCTCCGAAGCGCTGCTTCAGCCGAAAGACGCCGGCCACCGGCGCTTGGCTTCGGACAGCTCCGGAGAGCCGTAGTGTGCGTCTGCACTAGACTGCATCATAGCGAAAAGCTTTGGCAGTGTGTCTCGCAGAGAGATAGCTTAGGAGCGCAGCGCACTTATGCCTCCCTTGTCCAGAAACACGGATTTGCTGCACACTCCAAAAACACTGCTCTTTCCATGGTACTATGTAAGCTGCTGTCTGACGCCCGTTCTCTTCTGCCCACTCTTGCCCAGCTGGTTGTTGCAGCGTGCACGTGCCTTCCTGGCATTAAGAGCACAGTGAAAGCAATCGCAAAAGTCCAGCAGCTGCTGACTCCCAAACACAAGGCGCTTGTCTACGTTCTTGCTTCTCGACAACTCAACGCAGTCCTTCATTTCTGCAGCTGCCATCGAGTTTTCTGCATCTCGAGCCTTCTGGGACGAGCACCAATTTCCCAAGAGGGGCTGCATCAGGACGAAGTCAAAACCCAGGAAAGTTGTCTCGGAACACCTTCAATAAAGCATGCCAGCAGTGCATTGAAAAGGCAGGTAGCTTTAGCCACCGTCCTCTAGCAGTCGCAAGGCTGTGCACACAATGTCGTCTCCCTGCGGCAACGTTCTTCGCCCTCGTGCAAGCTACCGCTCTGTCCGGCTCCCGGAGCAGGAGAAGCGGCTGCTTCGCGCACACAACAGCGGAGCGGCAGCCCTACGCTCCGAAGCGCTGCTTCAGCCGAAAGACGCCGGCGACCGGCGCTTCGCTTCGGACAGCTCCGGAGAGCCGTAGTGTGCGTCTGCACTAGACTGCATCATAGCGAAAAGCTTTGGCAGTGTGTCTCGCAGAGAGATAGCTTAGGAGCGCAGCGCACTTATGCCTCCCTTGTCCAGAAACACGATTTTACTGCACACTCCAAAAACAGTACTCTTCCCAGGGCAATATATAAGCTGCTTTCTGACGGCCGTGATCTTTCGATTACTCTTGCCCAGCTCGTTGTTTTAACGTGCACATGCCGTCCTGGCATTCAGTGCACAGTGAAAGCAATCGCAAAAGTCCAGCAGCTGCTGACTCCCAAACACAAGGCGCTGGCTATGTTCTTGCTTCTCGACAACTCAACGCAGCCCTTCATTTCTGCAGTTGCCATCGAGGTCTCTGCATGTCGGAGACTCAGAGGACGAGCACGAGTTTCCCACGAGGGGCTGCATCAGGAGGAATTCAAAACTCAGGGAATTTGCCCTGGAACACCTTCCATAAGGATGCTAGAAGGGAATTGAAGAGGCAGGCGAGCGGCCACCACCGTCCTCTAGCAGTCCTTAGGGTGCGCGCAGAAGCCCGGTGCTCTGCGGCTTCGTTCTTCGCCCTCGTGCAAGCTACCGCTCTGTCCGGCTCCCGGAGCAGGAGAAGCGGCTGCTTCGCGCACACAACAGCGGAGCGGCAGCCCTACGCTCCGAAGCGCTGCTTCAGCCGAAAGACGCCGGTCACCGGCGCTTGGCTTCGGACAGCTCCGGAGAGCCGTAGTGTGCGTCTGCACTAGACTGCATCATAGCGAAAAGCTTTGACAGTGTGTCTCGCAGGGAGATAGCTTAGGAGCGCAGCGCACTTATGCCTCCCTTGTCCAGAAACACGGATTTGCTGCACACTCCAAAAACACTGCTCTTTCCATGGTACTATGTAAGCTGCTGTCTGACGCCCGTTCTCTTCTGCCCACTCTTGCCCAGCTGGTTGTTGCAGCGTGCACGTGCCTTCCTGGCATTAAGAGCACAGTGAAAGCAATCGCAAAAGTCCAGCAGCTGCTGACTCCCAAACACAAGGCGCTTGTCTACGTTCTTGCTTCTCGACAACTCAACGCAGCCCTTCATTTCTGCAGCTGCCATCGAGTTTTCTGTATCTTGAGCCTTCTGGGACGAGCACCAATTTCCCAAGAGGGGCTGCATCAGGACGAAGTCAAAACCCAGGAAAGTTGTCTCGGAACACCTTCAATAAAGCATGCCAGCAGTGCATTGAAAAGGCAGGTAGCTTTAGCCACCGTCCTCTAGCAGTCGCAAGGCTGTGCACACAATGTCGTCTCCCTGCGGCAACGTTCTTCGCCCTCGTGCAAGCTACCGCTCTGTCCGGCTCCCGGAGCAGGAGAAGCGGCTGCTTCGCGCACACAACAGCGGAGCGGCAGCCCTACGCTCCGAAGCGCTGCTTCAGCCGAAAGACGCCGGCCACCGGCGCTTGGCTTCGGACAGCTCCGGAGAGCCGTAGTGTGCGTCTGCACTAGACTGCATCATAGCGAAAAGCTTTGGCAGTGTGTCTCGCAGAGAGATAGCTTAGGAGCGCAGCGCACTTATGCCTCCCTTGTCCAGAAACACGATTTTACTGCACACTCCAAAAACAGTACTCTTCCCAGGGCAATATATAAGCTGCTTTCTGACGGCCGTGATCTTTCGATTACTCTTGCCCAGCTCGTTGTTTTAACGTGCACATGCCGTCCTGGCATTCAGTGCACAGTGAAAGCAATCGCAAAAGTCCAGCAGCTGCTGACTCCCAAACACAAGGCGCTGGCTATGTTCTTGCTTCTCGACAACTCAACGCAGCCCTTCATTTCTGCAGTTGCCATCGAGGTCTCTGCATGTCGGAGACTCAGAGGACGAGCACGAGTTTCCCACGAGGGGCTGCATCAGGAGGAATTCAAAACTCAGGGAATTTGTCCTGGAACACCTTCCATAAGGATGCTAGAAGGGAATTGAAGAGGCAGGCGAGCGGCCACCACCGTCCTCTAGCAGTCCTTAGGGTGTGCGCAAAAGCCCGATGCTCTTCGGCTTCGTTCTTCGCCCCCGTACAAGCTACCGCTCTGTCCGGCTCCCGGAGCAGGAGAAGCGGCTGCTTCGCGCACACAGCAGCGGAGCGGCAGCCCTACGCTCCGAAGCGCTGCTTCAGCCGAAAGACGCCGGCCACCGGCGCTTGGCTTCGGACAGCTCCGGAGAGCCGTAGTGTGCGTCTACAACTAGACTGCATCATAGCGAAAAGCTTTGGCAGTGTGTCTCGCAGGGAGATAGCTTAGGAGCGCAGCGCACTTATGCCTCCCTTGTCCAGAAACACGATTTTACTGCACACTCCAAAAACAGTACTCTTCCCAGGGCAATATGCCAGATGCTCTCTGATGCCCGTGCTCCCTTCCTACTCTTGCCCAGCTCGTTGTTTTAACGTGCACATGCCGTCCTGGAATTCAGTGCACAGTGAAAGCAATCGCAAAAGTCCAGCAGCTGCTGACTCCCAAACACAAGGCGCTGGCTATGTTCTTGCTTCTCGACGACTCAACGCAGCCCTTCATTTCTGCAGTTGCCATCGAGGTCTCTGCATGTCGGAGACTCAGAGGACGAGCACGAGTTTCCCACGAGGGGCTGCATCAGGAGGAATTCAAAACTCAGGAAAATTGTCCTGGAACACCTTCCATAAGGATGCTAGAAGGGAACTGAAGAGGCAGGCGAGCGGCCACCACCGTCCTCTAGCAGTCCTTAGGGTGCGCGCAGAAGCCCGGTGCTCTGCGGCTTCGTTCTTCGCCCTCGTGCAAGCTACCGCTCTGTCCGGCTCCCGGAGCAGGAGAAGCGGCTGCTTCGCGCACACAACAGCGGAGCGGCAGCCCTACGCTCCGAAGCGCTGCTTCAGCCGAAAGACGCCGGCGACCGGCGGTTCGCTTCGGATAGCAGCCGAGAGCCGTAGTGTGCGTCTGCACTAAACTGCATCATAGCGAAAAGCTTTGGCAGTGTGACTCGCAGGGAGATAGCTTAGGAGCGCAGCGCACTTATGCCTCCCTTGTCCAGAAACACGGATTTGCTGCACACTCCAAAAACACTGCTCTTCCCAGGGCAATATATAAGCTGCTTTCTGATGGCCGTGATCCCTCCCTACTCTTGCCCAGCTGGTTGTTGCAGCGTGCACATGCCGTCCTGGCATTCAGTGCACAGTGAAAGCAATCGCAAAAGTCCAGCAGCTGCTGACTCCCAAACACAAGGCGCTGGCTATGTTCTTGCTTCTCCACACTTCAACAGAGTCCTTCATTTCTGCAGCTGCCATCGAGTTTTCTGCATCTCGAGCCTTCTGGGACGAGCACCAATTTCCCAAGAGGGGCTGCATCAGGACGAAGTCAAAACCCAGGAAAGTTGTCTCGGAACACCTTCAATAAAGCATGCCAGCAGTGCATTGAAAAGGCAGGTAGCTTTAGCCACCGTCCTCTAGCAGTCGCGAAGCTGTGCACACAATGTCGTCTCCCTGCGGCAACGTTCTTCGCCCTCGTGCAAGCTACCGCTCTGTCCGGCTCCCGGAGCAGGAGAAGCGGCTGCTTCGCGCACACAACAGCGGAGCGGCAGCCCTACGCTCCGAAGCGCTGCTTCAGCCGAAAGACGGCGGCCACCGGCGCTTGGCTTCGGACAGCTCCGGAGAGCCGTAGTGTGCGTCTGCACTAGACTGCATCATAGCGAAAAGCTTTGGCAGTGTGTCTCGCAGAGAGATAGCTTAGGAGCGCAGCGCACTTATGCCTCCCTTGTCCAGAAACACGGATTTGCTGCACACTCCAAAAACACTGCTCTTCCCAGGGCAATATATAAGCTGCTTTCTGATGGCCGTGATCCCTCCCTGCTCTTGCCCAGCTGGTTGTTGCAGCGTGCACATGCCGTCCTGGCATTCAGTGCACAGTGAAAGCAATCGCAAAAGTCCAGCAGCTGCTGACTCCCAAACACAAGGCGCTGGCTATGTTCTTGCTTCTCGACGACTCAACGCAGCCCTTCATTTCTGCAGTTGCCATCGAGGTCTCTGCATGTCGGAGACTCAGAGGACGAGCACGAGTTTCCCACGAGGGGCTGCATCAAGAGGAATTCAAAACTCAGGAAAATTGTCTTTGAACACCTTCCATAGGATGCTAGAAGGGAATTGAAGAGGCAGGCGAGCGGCCACCACCGTCCTCTAGCAGTCCTTAGGGTGTGCGCAAAAGCCCGATGCTCTGCGGCTTCGTTCTTCGCCCCCGTACAAGCTACCGCTCTGTCCGGCTCCCGGAGCAGGAGAAGCGGCTGCTTCGCGCACACAACAGCGGAGCGGCAGCCGTACTCTCCGAAGCGCTGCTTCATCCGAAAGACGCCGGCCACCGGCGCTTGGCTTCGGACAGCTCCGGAGAGCCGTAGTGTGCGTCTACAACTAGACTGCATCATAGCGAAAAGCTTTGGCAGTGTGTCTCGCAGAGAGATAGCTTAGGAGCGCAGCGCACTTATGCCTCCCTTGTCCAGAAACACGATTTTACTGCACACTCCAAAAACAGTACTCTTCCCAGGGCAATATGCCAGATGCTCTCTGATGCCCGTGCTCCCTTCCTACTCTTGCCCAGCTCGTTGTTTTAACGTGCACATGCCGTCCTGGAATTCAGTGCACAGTGAAAGCAATCGCAAAAGTCCAGCAGCTGCTGACTGCCAAACACAAGGCGCTGGCTATGTTCTTGCTACTCGACGACTCAACGCAGCCCTTCATTTCTGCAGTTGCCATCGAGGTCTCTGCATGTCGGAGACTCAGAGGACGAGCACGAGTTTCCCACGAGGGGCTGCATCAGGAGGAATTCAAAACTCAGGGAATTTGTCCTGGAACACCTTCCATAAGGATGCTAGAAGGGAATTGAAGAGGCAGGCGAGCGGCCACCACCGTCCTCTAGCAGTCCTTAGGGTGCGCGCAGAAGCCCGGTGCTCTGCGGCTTCGTTCTTCGCCCTCGTGCAAGCTACCGCTCTGTCCGGCTCCCGGAGCAGGAGAAGCGGCTGCTTCGCGCACACAACAGCGGAGCGGCAGCCCTACGCTCCGAAGCGCTGCTTCAGCCGAAAGACGCCGGCCACCGGCGCTTGGCTTCGGACAGCTCCGGAGAGCCGTAGTGTGCGTCTGCACTAGACTGCATCATAGCGAAAAGCTTTGGCAGTGTGTCTCGCAGAGAGATAGCTTAGGAGCGCAGCGCACTTATGCCTCCCTTGTCCAGAAACACGGATTTGCTGCACACTCCAAAAACACTGCTCTTTCCATGGTACTATGTAAGCTGCTGTCTGACGCCCGTTCTCTTCTGCCCACTCTTGCCCAGCTGGTTGTTGCAGCGTGCACGTGCCTTCCTGGCATTAAGAGCACAGTGAAAGCAATCGCAAAAGTCCAGCAGCTGCTGACTCCCAAACACAAGGCGCTTGTCTACGTTCTTGCTTCTCGACAACTCAACGCAGTCCTTCATTTCTGCAGCTGCCATCGAGTTTTCTGCATCTCGAGCCTTCTGGGACGAGCACCAATTTCCCAAGAGGGGCTGCATCAGGACGAAGTCAAAACCCAGGAAAGTTGTCTCGGAACACCTTCAATAAAGCATGCCAGCAGTGCATTGAAAAGGCAGGTAGCTTTAGCCACCGTCCTCTAGCAGTCGCAAGGCTGTGCACACAATGTCGTCTCCCTGCGGCAACGTTCTTCGCCCTCGTGCAAGCTACCGCTCTGTCCGGCTCCCGGAGCAGGAGAAGCGGCTGCTTCGCGCACACAACAGCGGAGCGGCAGCCCTACGCTCCGAAGCGCTGCTTCAGCCGAAAGACGCCGGCGACCGGCGCTTCGCTTCGGACAGCTCCGGAGAGCCGTAGTGTGCGTCTGCACTAGACTGCATCATAGCGAAAAGCTTTGGCAGTGTGTCTCGCAGAGAGATAGCTTAGGAGCGCAGCGCACTTATGCCTCCCTTGTCCAGAAACACGATTTTACTGCACACTCCAAAAACAGTACTCTTCCCAGGGCAATATATAAGCTGCTTTCTGACGGCCGTGATCTTTCGATTACTCTTGCCCAGCTCGTTGTTTTAACGTGCACATGCCGTCCTGGCATTCAGTGCACAGTGAAAGCAATCGCAAAAGTCCAGCAGCTGCTGACTCCCAAACACAAGGCGCTGGCTATGTTCTTGCTTCTCGACAACTCAACGCAGCCCTTCATTTCTGCAGTTGCCATCGAGGTCTCTGCATGTCGGAGACTCAGAGGACGAGCACGAGTTTCCCACGAGGGGCTGCATCAGGAGGAATTCAAAACTCAGGGAATTTGTCCTGGAACACCTTCCATAAGGATGCTAGAAGGGAATTGAAGAGGCAGGCGAGCGGCCACCACCGTCCTCTAGCAGTCCTTAGGGTGCGCGCAGAAGCCCGGTGCTCTGCGGCTTCGTTCTTCGCCCTCGTGCAAGCTACCGCTCTGTCCGGCTCCCGGAGCAGGAGAAGCGGCTGCTTCGCGCACACAACAGCGGAGCGGCAGCCCTACGCTCCGAAGCGCTGCTTCAGCCGAAAGACGCCGGCGACCGGCGCTTCGCTTCGGACAGCTCCGGAGAGCCGTAGTGTGCGTCTGCACTAGACTGCATCATAGCGAAAAGCTTTGACAGTGTGTCTCGCAGGGAGATACCTTAGGAGCGCAGCGCACTTATGCCTCCCTTGTCCAGAAACACGGATTTGCTGCACACTCCAAAAACACTGCTCTTTCCATGGTACTATGTAAGCTGCTGTCTGACGCCCGTTCTCTTCTGCCCACTCTTGCCCAGCTGGTTGTTGCAGCGTGCACGTGCCTTCCTGGCATTAAGAGCACAGTGAAAGCAATCGCAAAAGTCCAGCAGCTGCTGACTCCCAAACACAAGGCGCTTGTCTACGTTCTTGCTTCTCGACAACTCAACGCAGCCCTTCATTTCTGCAGCTGCCATCGAGTTTTCTGTATCTTGAGCCTTCTGGGACGAGCACCAATTTCCCAGGAGGGGCTGCATCAGGACGAAGTCAAAACCCAGGAAAGTTGTCTCGGAACACCTTCAATAAAGCATGCCAGCAGTGCATTGAAAAGGCAGGTAGCTTTAGCCACCGTCCTCTAGCAGTCGCGAAGCTGTGCACACAATGTCGTCTCCCTGCGGCAACGTTCTTCGCCCTCGTGCAAGCTACCGCTCTGTCCGGCTCCCGGAGCAGGAGAAGCGGCTGCTTCGCGCACACAGCAGCGGAGCGGCAGCCCTACGCTCCGAAGCGCTGCTTCAGCTGAAAGACGCCGGCGACCGGCGCTTGGCTTCGGACAGCTCCTGAGAGCCGTAGTGTGCGTCTGCACTAGACTGCATCATAGCGAAAAGCTTTGGCAGTGTGTCTCGCAGGGAGATAGCTTAGGAGAGCAGCGCACTTATGCCTCCCTTGTCCAGAAACACGATTTTACTGCACACTCCAAAAACAGTACTCTTCCCAGGGCAATATGCCAGATGCTCTCTGATGCCCGTGCTCCCTTCCTACTCTTGCCCAGCTCGTTGTTTTAACGTGCACATGCCGTCCTGGAATTCAGTGCACAGTGAAAGCAATCGCAAAAGTCCAGCAGCTGCTGACTCCCAAACACAAGGCGCTGGCTATGTTCTTGCTTCTCGACGACTCAACGCAGCCCTTCATTTCTGCAGTTGCCATCGAGGTCTCTGCATGTCGGAGACTCAGAGGACGAGCACGAGTTTCCCACGAGGGGCTGCATCAGGAGGAATTCAAAACTCAGGGAATTTGTCCTGGAACACCTTCCATAAGGATGCTAGAAGGGAATTGAAGAGGCAGGCGAGCGGCCACCACCGTCCTCTAGCAGTCCTTAGGGTGCGCGCAGAAGCCCGGTGCTCTGCGGCTTCGTTCTTCGCCCTCGTGCAAGCTACCGCTCTGTCCGGCTCCCGGAGCAGGAGAAGCGGCTGCTTCGCGCACACAACAGCGGAGCGGCAGCCCTACGCTCCGAAGCGCTGCTTCAGCCGAAAGACGCCGGCGACCGGCGGTTCGCTTCGGATAGCAGCCGAGAGCCGTAGTGTGCGTCTGCACTAAACTGCATCATAGCGAAAAGCTTTGGCAGTGTGACTCGCAGGGAGATAGCTTAGGAGCGCAGCGCACTTATGCCTCCCTTGTCCAGAAACACGGATTTGCTGCACACTCCAAAAACACTGCTCTTCCCAGGGCAATATATAAGCTGCTTTCTGATGGCCGTGATCCCTCCCTACTCTTGCCCAGCTGGTTGTTGCAGCGTGCACATGCCGTCCTGGCATTCAGTGCACAGTGAAAGCAATCGCAAAAGTCCAGCAGCTGCTGACTCCCAAACACAAGGCGCTGGCTATGTTCTTGCTTCTCCACACTTCAACAGAGTCCTTCATTTCTGCAGCTGCCATCGAGTTTTCTGCATCTCGAGCCTTCTGGGACGAGCACCAATTTCCCAAGAGGGGCTGCATCAGGACGAAGTCAAAACCCAGGAAAGTTGTCTCGGAACACCTTCAATAAAGCATGCCAGCAGTGCATTGAAAAGGCAGGTAGCTTTAGCCACCGTCCTCTAGCAGTCGCGAAGCTGTGCACACAATGTCGTCTCCCTGCGGCAACGTTCTTCGCCCTCGTGCAAGCTACCGCTCTGTCCGGCTCCCGGAGCAGGAGAAGCGGCTGCTTCGCGCACACAACAGCGGAGCGGCAGCCCTACGCTCCGAAGCGCTGCTTCAGCCGAAAGACGCCGGCCACCGGCGCTTCGCTTCGGACAGCTCCGGAGAGCCGTAGTGTGCGTCTGCACTAGACTGCATCCTAGCGAAAAGCTTTGGCAGTGTGTCTCGCAGAGAGATAGCTTAGGAGCGCAGCGCACTTATGCCTCCCTTGTCCAGAAACACGATTTTACTGCACACTCCAAAAACAGTACTCTTCCCAGGGCAATATATAAGCTGCTTTCTGACGGCCGTGATCTTTCGATTACTCTTGCCCAGCTCGTTGTTTTAACGTGCACATGCCGTCCTGGCATTCAGTGCACAGTGAAAGCAATCGCAAAAGTCCAGCAGCTGCTGACTCCCAAACACAAGGCGCTGGCTATGTTCTTGCTTCTCGACGACTCAACGCAGCCCTTCATTTCTGCAGTTGCCATCGAGGTCTCTGCATGTCGGAGACTCAGAGGACGAGCACGAGTTTCCCACGAGGGGCTGCATCAGGAGGAATTCAAAACTCAGGGAATTTGTCCTGGAACACCTTCCATAAGGATGCTAGAAGGGAATTGAAGAGGCAGGCGAGCGGCCACCACCGTCCTCTAGCAGTCCTTAGGGTGCGCGCAGAAGCCCGGTGCTCTGCGGCTTCGTTCTTCGCCCTCGTGCAAGCTACCGCTCTGTCCGGCTCCCGGAGCAGGAGAAGCGGCTGCTTCGCGCACACAACAGCGGAGCGGCAGCCCTACGCTCCGAAGCGCTGCTTCAGCCGAAAGACGCCGGCGACCGGCGGTTCGCTTCGGATAGCAGCCGAGAGCCGTAGTGTGCGTCTGCACTAAACTGCATCATAGCGAAAAGCTTTGGCAGTGTGACTCGCAGGGAGATAGCTTAGGAGCGCAGCGCACTTATGCCTCCCTTGTCCAGAAACACGGATTTGCTGCACACTCCAAAAACACTGCTCTTCCCAGGGCAATATATAAGCTGCTTTCTGATGGCCGTGATCCCTCCCTACTCTTGCCCAGCTGGTTGTTGCAGCGTGCACATGCCGTCCTGGCATTCAGTGCACAGTGAAAGCAATCGCAAAAGTCCAGCAGCTGCTGACTCCCAAACACAAGGCGCTGGCTATGTTCTTGCTTCTCCACACTTCAACAGAGTCCTTCATTTCTGCAGCTGCCATCGAGTTTTCTGCATCTCGAGCCTTCTGGGACGAGCACCAATTTCCCAAGAGGGGCTGCATCAGGACGAAGTCAAAACCCAGGAAAGTTGTCTCGGAACACCTTCAATAAAGCATGCCAGCAGTGCATTGAAAAGGCAGGTAGCTTTAGCCACCGTCCTCTAGCAGTCGCGAAGCTGTGCACACAATGTCGTCTCCCTGCGGCAACGTTCTTCGCCCTCGTGCAAGCTACCGCTCTGTCCGGCTCCCGGAGCAGGAGAAGCGGCTGCTTCGCGCACACAACAGCGGAGCGGCAGCCCTACGCTCCGAAGCGCTGCTTCAGCCGAAAGACGCCGGCCACCGGCGCTTGGCTTCGGACAGCTCCGGAGAGCCGTAGTGTGCGTCTGCACTAGACTGCATCCTAGCGAAAAGCTTTGGCAGTGTGTCTCGCAGAGAGATAGCTTAGGAGCGCAGCGCACTTATGCCTCCCTTGTCCAGAAACACGATTTTACTGCACACTCCAAAAACAGTACTCTTCCCAGGGCAATATATAAGCTGCTTTCTGACGGCCGTGATCTTTCGATTACTCTTGCCCAGCTCGTTGTTTTAACGTGCACATGCCGTCCTGGCATTCAGTGCACAGTGAAAGCAATCGCAAAAGTCCAGCAGCTGCTGACTCCCAAACACAAGGCGCTGGCTATGTTCTTGCTTCTCCACACTTCAACAGAGTCCTTCATTTCTGCAGCTGCCATCGAGTTTTCTGCATCTCGAGCCTTCTGGGACGAGCACCAATTTCCCAAGAGGGGCTGCATCAGGACGAAGTCAAAACCCAGGAAGGTTGTCTCGGAACACCTTCAATAAAGCATGCCAGCAGTGCATTGAAAAGGCAGGTAGCTTTAGCCACCGTCCTCTAGCAGTCGCAAGGCTGTGCACACAATGTCGTCTCCCTGCGGCTTCGTTCTTCGCCCTCGTGCAAGCTAGCGCTCTGTCCGGCTCCCGGCGCAGGAGAAGCGGCTGCTTCGCGCACACAACAGCGGAGCGGCAGCCCTACGCTCCGAAGCGCTGCTTCAGCCGAAAGACGCCGGCCACCGGCGCTTGGCTTCGGACAGCTCCGGAGAGCCGTAGTGTGCGTCTACAACTAGACTGCATCATAGCGAAAAGCTTTGGCAGTGTGTCTCGCAAGGAGATAGCTTAGGAGCGCAGCGCACTTATGCCTCCCTTGTCCAGAAACACGATTTTACTGCACACTCCAAAAACAGTACTCTTCCCAGGGCAATATGCCAGATGCTCTCTGATGCCCGTGCTCCCTTCCTACTCTTGCCCAGCTCGTTGTTTTAACGTGCACATGCCGTCCTGGAATTCAGTGCACAGTGAAAGCAATCGCAAAAGTCCAGCAGCTGCTGACTCCCAAACACAAGGCGCTGGCTATGTTCTTGCTACTCGACGACTCAACGCAGCCCTTCATTTCTGCAGTTGCCATCGAGGTCTCTGCATGTCGGAGACTCAGAGGACGAGCACGAGTTTCCCACGAGGGGCTGCATCAGGAGGAATTCAAAACTCAGGGAATTTGTCCTGGAACACCTTCCATAAGGATGCTAGAAGGGAATTGAAGAGGCAGGCGAGCGGCCACCACCGTCCTCTAGCAGTCCTTAGGGTGCGCGCAGAAGCCCGGTGCTCTGCGGCTTCGTTCTTCGCCCTCGTGCAAGCTACCGCTCTGTCCGGCTCCCGGAGCAGGAGAAGCGGCTGCTTCGCGCACACAACAGCGGAGCGGCAGCCCTACGCTCCGAAGCGCTGCTTCAGCCGAAAGACGCCGGCCACCGGCGCTTGGCTTCGGACAGCTCCGGAGAGCCGTAGTGTGCGTCTGCACTAGACTGCATCATAGCGAAAAGCTTTGGCAGTGTGTCTCGCAGAGAGATAGCTTAGGAGCGCAGCGCACTTATGCCTCCCTTGTCCAGAAACACGGATTTGCTGCACACTCCAAAAACACTGCTCTTTCCATGGTACTATGTAAGCTGCTGTCTGACGCCCGTTCTCTTCTGCCCACTCTTGCCCAGCTGGGTTGTTGCAGCGTGCACGCGCCTTCCTGGCATTAAGAGCACAGTGAAAGCAATCGCAAAAGTCCAGCAGCTGCTGACTCCCAAACACAAGGCGCTGGCTATGTTCTTGCTTCTCCACACTTCAACAGAGTCCTTCATTTCTGCAGCTGCCATCAAGTTTTCTGCATCTCGAGCCTTCTGGGACGAGCACCAATTTCCCAAGAGGGGCTGCATCAGGACGAAGTCAAAACCCAGGAAAGTTGTCTCGGAACACCTTCAATAAAGCATGCCAGCAGTGCATTGAAAAGGCAGGTAGCTTTAGCCACCGTCCTCTAGCAGTCGCAAGGCTGTGCACACAATGTCGTCTCCCTGCGGCAACGTTCTTCGCCCTCGTGCAAGCTACCGCTCTGTCCGGCTCCCGGAGCAGGAGAAGCGGCTGCTTCGCGCACACAACAGCGGAGCGGCAGCCCTACGCTCCGAAGCGCTGCTTCAGCCGAAAGACGCCGGCCACCGGCGCTTCGCTTCGGACAGCTCCGGAGAGCCGTAGTGTGCGTCTGCACTAGACTGCATCATAGCGAAAAGCTTTGGCAGTGTGTCTCGCAGAGAGATAGCTTAGGAGCGCAGCGCACTTATGCCTCCCTTTTCCAGAAACACGATTTTACTGCACACTCCAAAAACAGTACTCTTCCCAGGGCAATATATAAGCTGCTTTCTGACGGCCGTGATCTTTCGATTACTCTTGCCCAGCTCGTTGTTTTAACGTGCACATGCCGTCCTGGCATTCAGTGCACAGTGAAAGCAATCGCAAAAGTCCAGCAGCTGCTGACTCCCAAACACAAGGCGCTGGCTATGTTCTTGCTTCTCGACAACTCAACGCAGCCCTTCATTTCTGCAGTTGCCATCGAGGTCTCTGCATGTCGGAGACTCAGAGGACGAGCACGAGTTTCCCACGAGGGGCTGCATCAGGAGGAATTCAAAACTCAGGGAATTTGCCCTGGAACACCTTCCATAAGGATGCTAGAAGGGAATTGAAGAGGCAGGCGAGCGGCCACCACCGTCCTCTAGCAGTCCTTAGGGTGTGCGCAAAAGCCCGATGCTCTTCGGCTTCGTTCTTCGCCCTCGTGCAAGCTACCGCTCTGTCCGGCTCCCGGAGCAGGAGAAGCGGCTGCTTCGCGCACACAACAGCGGAGCGGCAGCCCTACGCTCCGAAGCGCTGCTTCAGCCGAAAGACGCCGGCGACCGGCGCTTGGCTTCGGACAGCTCCGGAGAGCCGTAGTGTGCGTCTGCACTAGACTGCATCATAGCGAAAAGCTTTGGCAGTGTGACTCGCAGGGAGATAGCTTAGGAGCGCAGCGCACTTATGCCTCCCTTGTCCAGAAACACGGATTTGCTGCACACTCCAAAAACACTGCTCTTCCCAGGGCAATATATAAGCTGCTTTCTGATGGCCGTGATCCCTCCCTGCTCTTGCCCAGCTGGTTGTTGCAGCGTGCACATGCCGTCCTGGCATTCAGTGCACAGTGAAAGCAATCGCAAAAGTCCAGCAGCTGCTGACTCCCAAACACAAGGCGCTGGCTATGTTCTTGCTTCTCCACACTTCAACAGAGTCCTTCATTTCTGCAGCTGCCATCGAGTTTTCTGCATCTCGAGCCTTCTGGGACGAGCACCAATTTCCCAAGAGGGGCTGCATCAGGACGAAGTCAAAACCCAGGAAAGTTGTCTCGGAACACCTTCAATAAAGCATGCCAGCAGTGCATTGAAAAGGCAGGTAGCTTTAGCCACCGTCCTCTAGCAGTCGCAAGGCTGTGCACACAATGTCGTCTCCCTGCGGCTTCGTTCTTCGCCCTCGTGCAAGCTAGCGCTCTGTCCGGCTCCCGGCGCAGGAGAAGCGGCTGCTTCGCGCACACAACAGCGGAGCGGCAGCCCTACGCTCCGAAGCGCTGCTTCAGCCGAAAGACGCCGGCCACCGGCGCTTGGCTTCGGACAGCTCCGGAGAGCCGTAGTGTGCGTCTGCACTAGACTGCATCCTAGCGAAAAGCTTTGGCAGTGTGTCTCGCAGAGAGATAGCTTAGGAGCGCAGCGCACTTATGCCTCCCTTGTCCAGAAACACGATTTTACTGCACACTCCAAAAACAGTACTCTTCCCAGGGCAATATATAAGCTGCTTTCTGACGGCCGTGATCTTTCGATTACTCTTGCCCAGCTCGTTGTTTTAACGTGCACATGCCGTCCTGGCATTCAGTGCACAGTGAAAGCAATCGCAAAAGTCCAGCAGCTGCTGACTCCCAAACACAAGGCGCTGGCTATGTTCTTGCTTCTCCACACTTCAACAGAGTCCTTCATTTCTGCAGCTGCCATCGAGTTTTCTGCATCTCGAGCCTTCTGGGACGAGCACCAATTTCCCAAGAGGGGCTGCATCAGGACGAAGTCAAAACCCAGGAAGGTTGTCTCGGAACACCTTCAATAAAGCATGCCAGCAGTGCATTGAAAAGGCAGGTAGCTTTAGCCACCGTCCTCTAGCAGTCGCAAGGCTGTGCACACAATGTCGTCTCCCTGCGGCAACGTTCTTCGCCCTCGTGCAAGCTACCGCTCTGTCCGGCTCCCGGAGCAGGAGAAGCGGCTGCTTCGCGCACACAACAGCGGAGCGGCAGCCCTACGCTCCGAAGCGCTGCTTCAGCCGAAAGACGCCGGCCACCGGCGCTTGGCTTCGGACAGCTCCGGAGAGCCGTAGTGTGCGTCTACAACTACACTGCATCATAGCGAAAAGCTTTGGCAGTGTGTCTCGCAAGGAGATAGCTTAGGAGCGCAGCGCACTTATGCCTCCCTTGTCCAGAAACACGATTTTACTGCACACTCCAAAAACAGTACTCTTTCCAGGGCAATATGCCAGATGCTCTCTGATGCCCGTGCTCCCTTCCTACTCTTGCCCAGCTCGTTGTTTTAACGTGCACATGCCGTCCTGGAATTCAGTGCACAGTGAAAGCAATCGCAAAAGTCCAGCAGCTGCTGACTCCCAAACACAAGGCGCTGGCTATGTTCTTGCTACTCGACGACTCAACGCAGCCCTTCATTTCTGCAGTTGCCATCGAGGTCTCTGCATGTCGGAGACTCAGAGGACGAGCACGAGTTTCCCAGGAGGGGCTGCATCAGGAGGAATTCAAAACTCAGGGAATTTGTCCTGGAACACCTTCCATAAGGATGCTAGAAGGGAATTGAAGAGGCAGGCGAGCGGCCACCACCGTCCTCTAGCAGTCCTTAGGGTGTGCGCAAAAGCCCGATGCTCTTCGGCTTCGTTCTTCGCCCCCGTACAAGCTACCGCTCTGTCCGGCTCCCGGAGCAGGAGAAGCGGCTGCTTCGCGCACACAACAGCGGAGCGGCAGCCCTACGCTCCGAAGCGCTGCTTCAGCCGAAAGACGCCGGCCACCGGCGCTTCGCTTCGGACAGCTCCGGAGAGCCGTAGTGTGCGTCTGCACTAGACTGCATCATAGCGAAAAGCTTTGACAGTGTGTCTCGCAGGGAGATAGCTTAGGAGCGCAGCGCACTTATGCCTCCCTTGTCCAGAAACACGGATTTGCTGCACACTCCAAAAACACTGCTCTTTCCATGGTACTATGTAAGCTGCTGTCTGACGCCCGTTCTCTTCTGCCCACTCTTGCCCAGCTGGTTGTTGCAGCGTGCACGTGCCTTCCTGGCATTAAGAGCACAGTGAAAGCAATCGCAAAAGTCCAGCAGCTGCTGACTCCCAAACACAAGGCGCTTGTCTACGTTCTTGCTTCTCGACAACTCAACGCAGCCCTTCATTTCTGCAGCTGCCATCGAGTTTTCTGTATCTTGAGCCTTCTGGGACGAGCACCAATTTCCCAGGAGGGGCTGCATCAGGACGAAGTCAAAACCCAGGAAAGTTGTCTCGGAACACCTTCAATAAAGCATGCCAGCAGTGCATTGAAAAGGCAGGTAGCTTTAGCCACCGTCCTCTAGCAGTCGCAAGGCTGTGCACACAATGTCGTCTCCCTGCGGCAACGTTCTTCGCCCTCGTGCAAGCTACCGCTCTGTCCGGCTCCCGGAGCAGGAGAAGCGGCTGCTTCGCGCACACAGCAGCGGAGCGGCAGCCCTACGCTCCGAAGCGCTGCTTCAGCCGAAAGACGCCGGCGACCGGCGCTTGGCTTCGGACAGCTCCGGAGAGCCGTAGTGTGCGTCTACAACTACACTGCATCATAGCGAAAAGCTTTGGCAGTGTGTCTCGCAAGGAGATAGCTTAGGAGCGCAGCGCACTTATGCCTCCCTTGTCCAGAAACACGATTTTACTGCACACTCCAAAAACAGTACTCTTCCCAGGGCAATATGCCAGATGCTCTCTGATGCCCGTGCTCCCTTCCTACTCTTGCCCAGCTCGTTGTTTTAACGTGCACATGCCGTCCTGGAATTCAGTGCACAGTGAAAGCAATCGCAAAAGTCCAGCAGCTGCTGACTCCCAAACACAAGGCGCTGGCTATGTTCTTGCTTCTCCACACTTCAACAGAGTCCTTCATTTCTGCAGCTGCCATCGAGTTTTCTGCATCTCGAGCCTTCTGGGACGAGCACCAATTTCCCAAGAGGGGCTGCATCAGGACGAAGTCAAAACCCAGGAAGGTTGTCTCGGAACACCTTCAATAAAGCATGCCAGCAGTGCATTGAAAAGGCAGGTAGCTTTAGCCACCGTCCTCTAGCAGTCGCAAGGCTGTGCACACAATGTCGTCTCCCTGCGGCTTCGTTCTTCGCCCTCGTGCAAGCTAGCGCTCTGTCCGGCTCCCGGCGCAGGAGAAGCGGCTGCTTCGCGCACACAACAGCGGAGCGGCAGCCCTACGCTCCGAAGCGCTGCTTCAGCCGAAAGACGCCGGCCACCGGCGCTTGGCTTCGGACAGCTCCGGAGAGCCGTAGTGTGCGTCTACAACTAGACTGCATCATAGCGAAAAGCTTTGGCAGTGTGTCTCGCAAGGAGATAGCTTAGGAGCGCAGCGCACTTATGCCTCCCTTGTCCAGAAACACGATTTTACTGCACACTCCAAAAACAGTACTCTTCCCAGGGCAATATGCCAGATGCTCTCTGATGCCCGTGCTCCCTTCCTACTCTTGCCCAGCTCGTTGTTTTAACGTGCACATGCCGTCCTGGAATTCAGTGCACAGTGAAAGCAATCGCAAAAGTCCAGCAGCTGCTGACTCCCAAACACAAGGCGCTGGCTATGTTCTTGCTACTCGACGACTCAACGCAGCCCTTCATTTCTGCAGTTGCCATCGAGGTCTCTGCATGTCGGAGACTCAGAGGACGAGCACGAGTTTCCCACGAGGGGCTGCATCAGGAGGAATTCAAAACTCAGGGAATTTGTCCTGGAACACCTTCCATAAGGATGCTAGAAGGGAATTGAAGAGGCAGGCGAGCGGCCACCACCGTCCTCTAGCAGTCCTTAGGGTGCGCGCAGAAGCCCGGTGCTCTGCGGCTTCGTTCTTCGCCCTCGTGCAAGCTACCGCTCTGTCCGGCTCCCGGAGCAGGAGAAGCGGCTGCTTCGCGCACACAACAGCGGAGCGGCAGCCCTACGCTCCGAAGCGCTGCTTCAGCCGAAAGACGCCGGCCACCGGCGCTTGGCTTCGGACAGCTCCGGAGAGCCGTAGTGTGCGTCTGCACTAGACTGCATCATAGCGAAAAGCTTTGGCAGTGTGACTCGCAGGGAGATAGCTTAGGAGCGCAGCGCACTTATGCCTCCCTTGTCCAGAAACACGGATTTGCTGCACACTCCAAAAACACTGCTCTTCCCAGGGCAATATATAAGCTGCTTTCTGATGGCCGTGATCCCTCCCTGCTCTTGCCCAGCTGGTTGTTGCAGCGTGCACATGCCGTCCTGGCATTCAGTGCACAGTGAAAGCAATCGCAAAAGTCCAGCAGCTGCTGACTCCCAAACACAAGGCGCTGGCTATGTTCTTGCTTCTCCACACTTCAACAGAGTCCTTCATTTCTGCAGCTGCCATCGAGTTTTCTGCATCTCGAGCCTTCTGGGACGAGCACCAATTTCCCAAGAGGGGCTGCATCAGGACGAAGTCAAAACCCAGGAAAGTTGTCTCGGAACACCTTCAATAAAGCATGCCAGCAGTGCATTGAAAAGGCAGGTAGCTTTAGCCACCGTCCTCTAGCAGTCGCAAGGCTGTGCACACAATGTCGTCTCCCTGCGGCAACGTTCTTCGCCCTCGTGCAAGCTACCGCTCTGTCCGGCTCCCGGAGCAGGAGAAGCGGCTGCTTCGCGCACACAACAGCGGAGCGGCAGCCCTACGCTCCGAAGCGCTGCTTCAGCCGAAAGACGCCGGCCACCGGCGCTTGGCTTCGGACAGCTCCGGAGAGCCGTAGTGTGCGTCTGCACTAGACTGCATCATAGCGAAAAGCTTTGGCAGTGTGTCTCGCAGAGAGATAGCTTAGGAGCGCAGCGCACTTATGCCTCCCTTGTCCAGAAACACGGATTTGCTGCACACTCCAAAAACACTGCTCTTTCCATGGTACTATGTAAGCTGCTGTCTGACGCCCGTTCTCTTCTGCCCACTCTTGCCCAGCTGGGTTGTTGCAGCGTGCACGCGCCTTCCTGGCATTAAGAGCACAGTGAAAGCAATCGCAAAAGTCCAGCAGCTGCTGACTCCCAAACACAAGGCGCTGGCTATGTTCTTGCTTCTCCACACTTCAACAGAGTCCTTCATTTCTGCAGCTGCCATCGAGTTTTCTGCATCTCGAGCCTTCTGGGACGAGCACCAATTTCCCAAGAGGGGCTGCATCAGGACGAAGTCAAAACCCAGGAAAGTTGTCTCGGAACACCTTCAATAAAGCATGCCAGCAGTGCATTGAAAAGGCAGGTAGCTTTAGCCACCGTCCTCTAGCAGTCGCAAGGCTGTGCACACAATGTCGTCTCCCTGCGGCAACGTTCTTCGCCCTCGTGCAAGCTACCGCTCTGTCCGGCTCCCGGAGCAGGAGAAGCGGCTGCTTCGCGCACACAACAGCGGAGCGGCAGCCCTACGCTCCGAAGCGCTGCTTCAGCCGAAAGACGCCGGCCACCGGCGCTTCGCTTCGGACAGCTCCGGAGAGCCGTAGTGTGCGTCTGCACTAGACTGCATCATAGCGAAAAGCTTTGGCAGTGTGTCTCGCAGAGAGATAGCTTAGGAGCGCAGCGCACTTATGCCTCCCTTTTCCAGAAACACGATTTTACTGCACACTCCAAAAACAGTACTCTTCCCAGGGCAATATATAAGCTGCTTTCTGACGGCCGTGATCTTTCGATTACTCTTGCCCAGCTCGTTGTTTTAACGTGCACATGCCGTCCTGGCATTCAGTGCACAGTGAAAGCAATCGCAAAAGTCCAGCAGCTGCTGACTCCCAAACACAAGGCGCTGGCTATGTTCTTGCTTCTCGACAACTCAACGCAGCCCTTCATTTCTGCAGTTGCCATCGAGGTCTCTGCATGTCGGAGACTCAGAGGACGAGCACGAGTTTCCCACGAGGGGCTGCATCAGGAGGAATTCAAAACTCAGGGAATTTGCCCTGGAACACCTTCCATAAGGATGCTAGAAGGGAATTGAAGAGGCAGGCGAGCGGCCACCACCGTCCTCTAGCAGTCCTTAGGGTGTGCGCAAAAGCCCGATGCTCTTCGGCTTCGTTCTTCGCCCCCGTACAAGCTACCGCTCTGTCCGGCTCCCGGAGCAGGAGAAGCGGCTGCTTCGCGCACACAACAGCGGAGCGGCAGCCCTACGCTCCGAAGCGCTGCTTCAGCCGAAAGACGCCGGCCACCGGCGCTTGGCTTCGGACAGCTCCGGAGAGCCGTAGTGTGCGTCTGCACTAGACTGCATCATAGCGAAAAGCTTTGACAGTGTGTCTCGCAGGGAGATAGCTTAGGAGCGCAGCGCACTTATGCCTCCCTTGTCCAGAAACACGGATTTGCTGCACACTCCAAAAACACTGCTCTTTCCATGGTACTATGTAAGCTGCTGTCTGACGCCCGTTCTCTTCTGCCCACTCTTGCCCAGCTGGTTGTTGCAGCGTGCACGTGCCTTCCTGGCATTAAGAGCACAGTGAAAGCAATCGCAAAAGTCCAGCAGCTGCTGACTCCCAAACACAAGGCGCTTGTCTACGTTCTTGCTTCTCGACAACTCAACGCAGCCCTTCATTTCTGCAGCTGCCATCGAGTTTTCTGTATCTTGAGCCTTCTGGGACGAGCACCAATTTCCCAAGAGGGGCTGCATCAGGACGAAGTCAAAACCCAGGAAAGTTGTCTCGGAACACCTTCAATAAAGCATGCCAGCAGTGCATTGAAAAGGCAGGTAGCTTTAGCCACTGTCCTCTAGCAGTCGCAAGGCTGTGCACACAATGTCGTCTCCCTGCGGCTTCGTTCTTCGCCCTCGTGCAAGCTAGCGCTCTGTCCGGCTCCCGGCGCAGGAGAAGCGGCTGCTTCGCGCACACAACAGCGGAGCGGCAGCCCTACGCTCCGAAGCGCTGCTTCAGCCGAAAGACGCCGGCCACCGGCGCTTGGCTTCGGACAGCTCCGGAGAGCCGTAGTGTGCGTCTACAACTACACTGCATCATAGCGAAAAGCTTTGGCAGTGTGTCTCGCAGAGAGATAGCTTAGGAGCGCAGCGCACTTATGCCTCCCTTGTCCAGAAACACGATTTTACTGCACACTCCAAAAACAGTACTCTTCCCAGGGCAATATGCCAGATGCTCTCTGATGCCCGTGCTCCCTTCCTACTCTTGCCCAGCTCGTTGTTTTAACGTGCACATGCCGTCCTGGAATTCAGTGCACAGTGAAAGCAATCGCAAAAGTCCAGCAGCTGCTGACTCCCAAACACAAGGCGCTGGCTATGTTCTTGCTACTCGACGACTCAACGCAGCCCTTCATTTCTGCAGTTGCCATCGAGGTCTCTGCATGTCGGAGACTCAGAGGACGAGCACGAGTTTCCCACGAGGGGCTGCATCAGGAGGAATTCAAAACTCAGGGAATTTGTCCTGGAACACCTTCCATAAGGATGCTAGAATGGAATTGAAGACGCAGGCGAGCGGCCACCACCGTCCTCTAGCAGTCCTTAGGGTGCGCGCAGAAGCCCGGTGCTCTGCGGCTTCGTTCTTCGCCCTCGTGCAAGCTACCGCTCTGTCCGGCTCCCGGAGCAGGAGAAGCGGCTGCTTCGCGCACACAACAGCGGAGCGGCAGCCCTACGCTCCGAAGCGCTGCTTCAGCCGAAAGACGCCGGCGACCGGCGGTTCGCTTCGGATAGCAGCCGAGAGCCGTAGTGTGCGTCTGCACTAAACTGCATCATAGCGAAAAGCTTTGGCAGTGTGACTCGCAGGGAGATAGCTTAGGAGCGCAGCGCACTTATGCCTCCCTTGTCCAGAAACACGGATTTGCTGCACACTCCAAAAACACTGCTCTTCCCAGGGCAATATATAAGCTGCTTTCTGATGGCCGTGATCCCTCCCTGCTCTTGCCCAGCTGGTTGTTGCAGCGTGCACATGCCGTCCTGGCATTCAGTGCACAGTGAAAGCAATCGCAAAAGTCCAGCAGCTGCTGACTCCCAAACACAAGGCGCTGGCTATGTTCTTGCTTCTCCACACTTCAACAGAGTCCTTCATTTCTGCAGCTGCCATCGAGTTTTCTGCATCTCGAGCCTTCTGGGACGAGCACCAATTTCCCAAGAGGGGCTGCATCAGGACGAAGTCAAAACCCAGGAAAGTTGTCTCGGAACACCTTCAATAAAGCATGCCAGCAGTGCATTGAAAAGGCAGGTAGCTTTAGCCACCGTCCTCTAGCAGTCGCAAGGCTGTGCACACAATGTCGTCTCCCTGCGGCAACGTTCTTCGCCCTCGTGCAAGCTACCGCTCTGTCCGGCTCCCGGAGCAGGAGAAGCGGCTGCTTCGCGCACACAACAGCGGAGCGGCAGCCCTACGCTCCGAAGCGCTGCTTCAGCCGAAAGACGCCGGCCACCGGCGCTTGGCTTCGGACAGCTCCGGAGAGCCGTAGTGTGCGTCTACAACTACACTGCATCATAGCGAAAAGCTTTGGCAGTGTGTCTCGCAAGGAGATAGCTTAGGAGCGCAGCGCACTTATGCCTCCCTTGTCCAGAAACACGATTTTACTGCACACTCCAAAAACAGTACTCTTTCCAGGGCAATATGCCAGATGCTCTCTGATGCCCGTGCTCCCTTCCTACTCTTGCCCAGCTCGTTGTTTTAACGTGCACATGCCGTCCTGGAATTCAGTGCACAGTGAAAGCAATCGCAAAAGTCCAGCAGCTGCTGACTCCCAAACACAAGGCGCTGGCTATGTTCTTGCTACTCGACGACTCAACGCAGCCCTTCATTTCTGCAGTTGCCATCGAGGTCTCTGCATGTCGGAGACTCAGAGGACGAGCACGAGTTTCCCAGGAGGGGCTGCATCAGGAGGAATTCAAAACTCAGGGAATTTGTCCTGGAACACCTTCCATAAGGATGCTAGAAGGGAATTGAAGAGGCAGGCGAGCGGCCACCACCGTCCTCTAGCAGTCCTTAGGGTGTGCGCAAAAGCCCGATGCTCTTCGGCTTCGTTCTTCGCCCCCGTACAAGCTACCGCTCTGTCCGGCTCCCGGAGCAGGAGAAGCGGCTGCTTCGCGCACACAACAGCGGAGCGGCAGCCCTACGCTCCGAAGCGCTGCTTCAGCCGAAAGACGCCGGCCACCGGCGCTTCGCTTCGGACAGCTCCGGAGAGCCGTAGTGTGCGTCTGCACTAGACTGCATCATAGCGAAAAGCTTTGACAGTGTGTCTCGCAGGGAGATAGCTTAGGAGCGCAGCGCACTTATGCCTCCCTTGTCCAGAAACACGGATTTGCTGCACACTCCAAAAACACTGCTCTTTCCATGGTACTATGTAAGCTGCTGTCTGACGCCCGTTCTCTTCTGCCCACTCTTGCCCAGCTGGTTGTTGCAGCGTGCACGTGCCTTCCTGGCATTAAGAGCACAGTGAAAGCAATCGCAAAAGTCCAGCAGCTGCTGACTCCCAAACACAAGGCGCTTGTCTACGTTCTTGCTTCTCGACAACTCAACGCAGCCCTTCATTTCTGCAGCTGCCATCGAGTTTTCTGTATCTTGAGCCTTCTGGGACGAGCACCAATTTCCCAGGAGGGGCTGCATCAGGACGAAGTCAAAACCCAGGAAAGTTGTCTCGGAACACCTTCAATAAAGCATGCCAGCAGTGCATTGAAAAGGCAGGTAGCTTTAGCCACCGTCCTCTAGCAGTCGCAAGGCTGTGCACACAATGTCGTCTCCCTGCGGCAACGTTCTTCGCCCTCGTGCAAGCTACCGCTCTGTCCGGCTCCCGGAGCAGGAGAAGCGGCTGCTTCGCGCACACAGCAGCGGAGCGGCAGCCCTACGCTCCGAAGCGCTGCTTCAGCCGAAAGACGCCGGCGACCGGCGCTTGGCTTCGGACAGCTCCGGAGAGCCGTAGTGTGCGTCTACAACTACACTGCATCATAGCGAAAAGCTTTGGCAGTGTGTCTCGCAAGGAGATAGCTTAGGAGCGCAGCGCACTTATGCCTCCCTTGTCCAGAAACACGATTTTACTGCACACTCCAAAAACAGTACTCTTCCCAGGGCAATATGCCAGATGCTCTCTGATGCCCGTGCTCCCTTCCTACTCTTGCCCAGCTCGTTGTTTTAACGTGCACATGCCGTCCTGGAATTCAGTGCACAGTGAAAGCAATCGCAAAAGTCCAGCAGCTGCTGACTCCCAAACACAAGGCGCTGGCTATGTTCTTGCTTCTCCACACTTCAACAGAGTCCTTCATTTCTGCAGCTGCCATCGAGTTTTCTGCATCTCGAGCCTTCTGGGACGAGCACCAATTTCCCAAGAGGGGCTGCATCAGGACGAAGTCAAAACCCAGGAAGGTTGTCTCGGAACACCTTCAATAAAGCATGCCAGCAGTGCATTGAAAAGGCAGGTAGCTTTAGCCACCGTCCTCTAGCAGTCGCAAGGCTGTGCACACAATGTCGTCTCCCTGCGGCTTCGTTCTTCGCCCTCGTGCAAGCTAGCGCTCTGTCCGGCTCCCGGCGCAGGAGAAGCGGCTGCTTCGCGCACACAACAGCGGAGCGGCAGCCCTACGCTCCGAAGCGCTGCTTCAGCCGAAAGACGCCGGCCACCGGCGCTTGGCTTCGGACAGCTCCGGAGAGCCGTAGTGTGCGTCTACAACTAGACTGCATCATAGCGAAAAGCTTTGGCAGTGTGTCTCGCAAGGAGATAGCTTAGGAGCGCAGCGCACTTATGCCTCCCTTGTCCAGAAACACGATTTTACTGCACACTCCAAAAACAGTACTCTTCCCAGGGCAATATGCCAGATGCTCTCTGATGCCCGTGCTCCCTTCCTACTCTTGCCCAGCTCGTTGTTTTAACGTGCACATGCCGTCCTGGAATTCAGTGCACAGTGAAAGCAATCGCAAAAGTCCAGCAGCTGCTGACTCCCAAACACAAGGCGCTGGCTATGTTCTTGCTACTCGACGACTCAACGCAGCCCTTCATTTCTGCAGTTGCCATCGAGGTCTCTGCATGTCGGAGACTCAGAGGACGAGCACGAGTTTCCCACGAGGGGCTGCATCAGGAGGAATTCAAAACTCAGGGAATTTGTCCTGGAACACCTTCCATAAGGATGCTAGAAGGGAATTGAAGAGGCAGGCGAGCGGCCACCACCGTCCTCTAGCAGTCCTTAGGGTGCGCGCAGAAGCCCGGTGCTCTGCGGCTTCGTTCTTCGCCCTCGTGCAAGCTACCGCTCTGTCCGGCTCCCGGAGCAGGAGAAGCGGCTGCTTCGCGCACACAACAGCGGAGCGGCAGCCCTACGCTCCGAAGCGCTGCTTCAGCCGAAAGACGCCGGCCACCGGCGCTTGGCTTCGGACAGCTCCGGAGAGCCGTAGTGTGCGTCTGCACTAGACTGCATCATAGCGAAAAGCTTTGGCAGTGTGACTCGCAGGGAGATAGCTTAGGAGCGCAGCGCACTTATGCCTCCCTTGTCCAGAAACACGGATTTGCTGCACACTCCAAAAACACTGCTCTTCCCAGGGCAATATATAAGCTGCTTTCTGATGGCCGTGATCCCTCCCTGCTCTTGCCCAGCTGGTTGTTGCAGCGTGCACATGCCGTCCTGGCATTCAGTGCACAGTGAAAGCAATCGCAAAAGTCCAGCAGCTGCTGACTCCCAAACACAAGGCGCTGGCTATGTTCTTGCTTCTCCACACTTCAACAGAGTCCTTCATTTCTGCAGCTGCCATCGAGTTTTCTGCATCTCGAGCCTTCTGGGACGAGCACCAATTTCCCAAGAGGGGCTGCATCAGGACGAAGTCAAAACCCAGGAAAGTTGTCTCGGAACACCTTCAATAAAGCATGCCAGCAGTGCATTGAAAAGGCAGGTAGCTTTAGCCACCGTCCTCTAGCAGTCGCAAGGCTGTGCACACAATGTCGTCTCCCTGCGGCAACGTTCTTCGCCCTCGTGCAAGCTACCGCTCTGTCCGGCTCCCGGAGCAGGAGAAGCGGCTGCTTCGCGCACACAACAGCGGAGCGGCAGCCCTACGCTCCGAAGCGCTGCTTCAGCCGAAAGACGCCGGCCACCGGCGCTTGGCTTCGGACAGCTCCGGAGAGCCGTAGTGTGCGTCTGCACTAGACTGCATCATAGCGAAAAGCTTTGGCAGTGTGTCTCGCAGAGAGATAGCTTAGGAGCGCAGCGCACTTATGCCTCCCTTGTCCAGAAACACGGATTTGCTGCACACTCCAAAAACACTGCTCTTTCCATGGTACTATGTAAGCTGCTGTCTGACGCCCGTTCTCTTCTGCCCACTCTTGCCCAGCTGGGTTGTTGCAGCGTGCACGCGCCTTCCTGGCATTAAGAGCACAGTGAAAGCAATCGCAAAAGTCCAGCAGCTGCTGACTCCCAAACACAAGGCGCTGGCTATGTTCTTGCTTCTCCACACTTCAACAGAGTCCTTCATTTCTGCAGCTGCCATCGAGTTTTCTGCATCTCGAGCCTTCTGGGACGAGCACCAATTTCCCAAGAGGGGCTGCATCAGGACGAAGTCAAAACCCAGGAAAGTTGTCTCGGAACACCTTCAATAAAGCATGCCAGCAGTGCATTGAAAAGGCAGGTAGCTTTAGCCACCGTCCTCTAGCAGTCGCAAGGCTGTGCACACAATGTCGTCTCCCTGCGGCAACGTTCTTCGCCCTCGTGCAAGCTACCGCTCTGTCCGGCTCCCGGAGCAGGAGAAGCGGCTGCTTCGCGCACACAACAGCGGAGCGGCAGCCCTACGCTCCGAAGCGCTGCTTCAGCCGAAAGACGCCGGCCACCGGCGCTTCGCTTCGGACAGCTCCGGAGAGCCGTAGTGTGCGTCTGCACTAGACTGCATCATAGCGAAAAGCTTTGGCAGTGTGTCTCGCAGAGAGATAGCTTAGGAGCGCAGCGCACTTATGCCTCCCTTTTCCAGAAACACGATTTTACTGCACACTCCAAAAACAGTACTCTTCCCAGGGCAATATATAAGCTGCTTTCTGACGGCCGTGATCTTTCGATTACTCTTGCCCAGCTCGTTGTTTTAACGTGCACATGCCGTCCTGGCATTCAGTGCACAGTGAAAGCAATCGCAAAAGTCCAGCAGCTGCTGACTCCCAAACACAAGGCGCTGGCTATGTTCTTGCTTCTCGACAACTCAACGCAGCCCTTCATTTCTGCAGTTGCCATCGAGGTCTCTGCATGTCGGAGACTCAGAGGACGAGCACGAGTTTCCCACGAGGGGCTGCATCAGGAGGAATTCAAAACTCAGGGAATTTGCCCTGGAACACCTTCCATAAGGATGCTAGAAGGGAATTGAAGAGGCAGGCGAGCGGCCACCACCGTCCTCTAGCAGTCCTTAGGGTGTGCGCAAAAGCCCGATGCTCTTCGGCTTCGTTCTTCGCCCCCGTACAAGCTACCGCTCTGTCCGGCTCCCGGAGCAGGAGAAGCGGCTGCTTCGCGCACACAACAGCGGAGCGGCAGCCCTACGCTCCGAAGCGCTGCTTCAGCCGAAAGACGCCGGCCACCGGCGCTTGGCTTCGGACAGCTCCGGAGAGCCGTAGTGTGCGTCTGCACTAGACTGCATCATAGCGAAAAGCTTTGACAGTGTGTCTCGCAGGGAGATAGCTTAGGAGCGCAGCGCACTTATGCCTCCCTTGTCCAGAAACACGGATTTGCTGCACACTCCAAAAACACTGCTCTTTCCATGGTACTATGTAAGCTGCTGTCTGACGCCCGTTCTCTTCTGCCCACTCTTGCCCAGCTGGTTGTTGCAGCGTGCACGTGCCTTCCTGGCATTAAGAGCACAGTGAAAGCAATCGCAAAAGTCCAGCAGCTGCTGACTCCCAAACACAAGGCGCTTGTCTACGTTCTTGCTTCTCGACAACTCAACGCAGCCCTTCATTTCTGCAGCTGCCATCGAGTTTTCTGTATCTTGAGCCTTCTGGGACGAGCACCAATTTCCCAAGAGGGGCTGCATCAGGACGAAGTCAAAACCCAGGAAAGTTGTCTCGGAACACCTTCAATAAAGCATGCCAGCAGTGCATTGAAAAGGCAGGTAGCTTTAGCCACTGTCCTCTAGCAGTCGCAAGGCTGTGCACACAATGTCGTCTCCCTGCGGCTTCGTTCTTCGCCCTCGTGCAAGCTAGCGCTCTGTCCGGCTCCCGGCGCAGGAGAAGCGGCTGCTTCGCGCACACAACAGCGGAGCGGCAGCCCTACGCTCCGAAGCGCTGCTTCAGCCGAAAGACGCCGGCCACCGGCGCTTGGCTTCGGACAGCTCCGGAGAGCCGTAGTGTGCGTCTACAACTACACTGCATCATAGCGAAAAGCTTTGGCAGTGTGTCTCGCAGAGAGATAGCTTAGGAGCGCAGCGCACTTATGCCTCCCTTGTCCAGAAACACGATTTTACTGCACACTCCAAAAACAGTACTCTTCCCAGGGCAATATGCCAGATGCTCTCTGATGCCCGTGCTCCCTTCCTACTCTTGCCCAGCTCGTTGTTTTAACGTGCACATGCCGTCCTGGAATTCAGTGCACAGTGAAAGCAATCGCAAAAGTCCAGCAGCTGCTGACTCCCAAACACAAGGCGCTGGCTATGTTCTTGCTACTCGACGACTCAACGCAGCCCTTCATTTCTGCAGTTGCCATCGAGGTCTCTGCATGTCGGAGACTCAGAGGACGAGCACGAGTTTCCCACGAGGGGCTGCATCAGGAGGAATTCAAAACTCAGGGAATTTGTCCTGGAACACCTTCCATAAGGATGCTAGAATGGAATTGAAGACGCAGGCGAGCGGCCACCACCGTCCTCTAGCAGTCCTTAGGGTGCGCGCAGAAGCCCGGTGCTCTGCGGCTTCGTTCTTCGCCCTCGTGCAAGCTACCGCTCTGTCCGGCTCCCGGAGCAGGAGAAGCGGCTGCTTCGCGCACACAACAGCGGAGCGGCAGCCCTACGCTCCGAAGCGCTGCTTCAGCCGAAAGACGCCGGCGACCGGCGGTTCGCTTCGGATAGCAGCCGAGAGCCGTAGTGTGCGTCTGCACTAAACTGCATCATAGCGAAAAGCTTTGGCAGTGTGACTCGCAGGGAGATAGCTTAGGAGCGCAGCGCACTTATGCCTCCCTTGTCCAGAAACACGGATTTGCTGCACACTCCAAAAACACTGCTCTTCCCAGGGCAATATATAAGCTGCTTTCTGATGGCCGTGATCCCTCCCTGCTCTTGCCCAGCTGGTTGTTGCAGCGTGCACATGCCGTCCTGGCATTCAGTGCACAGTGAAAGCAATCGCAAAAGTCCAGCAGCTGCTGACTCCCAAACACAAGGCGCTGGCTATGTTCTTGCTTCTCCACACTTCAACAGAGTCCTTCATTTCTGCAGCTGCCATCGAGTTTTCTGCATCTCGAGCCTTCTGGGACGAGCACCAATTTCCCAAGAGGGGCTGCATCAGGACGAAGTCAAAACCCAGGAAAGTTGTCTCGGAACACCTTCAATAAAGCATGCCAGCAGTGCATTGAAAAGGCAGGTAGCTTTAGCCACCGTCCTCTAGCAGTCGCAAGGCTGTGCACACAATGTCGTCTCCCTGCGGCAACGTTCTTCGCCCTCGTGCAAGCTACCGCTCTGTCCGGCTCCCGGAGCAGGAGAAGCGGCTGCTTCGCGCACACAACAGCGGAGCGGCAGCCCTACGCTCCGAAGCGCTGCTTCAGCCGAAAGACGCCGGCCACCGGCGCTTGGCTTCGGACAGCTCCGGAGAGCCGTAGTGTGCGTCTGCACTAGACTGCATCATAGCGAAAAGCTTTGGCAGTGTGTCTCGCAGAGAGATAGCTTAGGAGCGCAGCGCACTTATGCCTCCCTTGTCCAGAAACACGATTTTACTGCACACTCCAAAAACAGTACTCTTCCCAGGGCAATATATAAGCTGCTTTCTGACGGCCGTGATCTTTCGATTACTCTTGCCCAGCTCGTTGTTTTAACGTGCACATGCCGTCCTGGCATTCAGTGCACAGTGAAAGCAATCGCAAACGTCCAGCAGCTGCTGACTCCCAAACACAAGGCGCTGGCTATGTTCTTGCTTCTCCACACTTCAACAGAGTCCTTCATTTCTGCAGTTGCCATCGAGGTCTCTGCATGTCGGAGACTCAGAGGACGAGCACGAGTTTCCCAGGAGGGGCTGCATCAGGAGGAATTCAAAACTCAGGGAATTTGCCCTGGAACACCTTCCATAAGGATGCTAGAAGGGAATTGAAGAGGCAGGCGAGCGGCCACCACCGTCCTCTAGCAGTCCTTAGGGTGTGCGCAAAAGCCCGATGCTCTTCGGCTTCGTTCTTCGCCCCCGTACAAGCTACCGCTCTGTCCGGCTCCCGGAGCAGGAGAAGCGGCTGCTTCGCGCACACAACAGCGGAGCGGCAGCCGTACTCTCCGAAGCGCTGCTTCAGCCGAAAGACGCCGGCCACCGGCGCTTGGCTTCGGACAGCTCCGGAGAGCCGTAGTGTGCGTCTGCACTAGACTGCATCATAGCGAAAAGCTTTGACAGTGTGTCTCGCAGGGAGATAGCTTAGGAGCGCAGCGCACTTATGCCTCCCTTGTCCAGAAACACGGATTTGCTGCACACTCCAAAAACACTGCTCTTTCCATGGTACTATGTAAGCTGCTGTCTGACGCCCGTTCTCTTCTGCCCACTCTTGCCCAGCTGGTTGTTGCAGCGTGCACGTGCCTTCCTGGCATTAAGAGCACAGTGAAAGCAATCGCAAAAGTCTAGCAGCTGCTGACTCCCAAACACAAGGCGCTTGTCTACGTTCTTGCTTCTCGACAACTCAACGCAGCCCTTCATTTCTGCAGCTGCCATCGAGTTTTCTGTATCTTGAGCCTTCTGGGACGAGCACCAATTTCCCAGGAGGGGCTGCATCAGGACGAAGTCAAAACCCAGGAAAGTTGTCTCGGAACACCTTCAATAAAGCATGCCAGCAGTGCATTGAAAAGGCAGGTAGCTTTAGCCACCGTCCTCTAGCAGTCGCGAAGCTGTGCACACAATGTCGTCTCCCTGCGGCAACGTTCTTCGCCCTCGTGCAAGCTACCGCTCTGTCCGGCTCCCGGAGCAGGAGAAGCGGCTGCTTCGCGCACACAGCAGCGGAGCGGCAGCCCTACGCTCCGAAGCGCTGCTTCAGCCGAAAGACGCCGGCCACCGGCGCTTCGCTTCGGACAGCTCCGGAGAGCCGTAGTGTGCGTCTACAACTAGACTGCATCATAGCGAAAAGCTTTGGCAGTGTGTCTCGCAAGGAGATAGCTTAGGAGCGCAGCGCACTTATGCCTCCCTTGTCCAGAAACACGATTTTACTGCACACTCCAAAAACAGTACTCTTCCCAGGGCAATATGCCAGATGCTCTCTGATGCCCGTGCTCCCTTCCTACTCTTGCCCAGCTCGTTGTTTTAACGTGCACATGCCGTCCTGGAATTCAGTGCACAGTGAAAGCAATCGCAAAAGTCCAGCAGCTGCTGACTCCCAAACACAAGGCGCTGGCTATGTTCTTGCTTCTCCACACTTCAACAGAGTCCTTCATTTCTGCAGCTGCCATCGAGTTTTCTGCATGTCGAGCCTTCTGGGACGAGCACCAATTTCCCAAGAGGGGCTGCATCAGGACGAAGTCAAAACCCAGGAAGGTTGTCTCGGAACACCTTCAATAAAGCATGCCAGCAGTGCATTGAAAAGGCAGGTAGCTTTAGCCACCGTCCTCTAGCAGTCGCAAGGCTGTGCACACAATGTCGTCTCCCTGCGGCAACGTTCTTCGCCCTCGTGCAAGCTACCGCTCTGTCCGGCTCCCGGAGCAGGAGAAGCGGCTGCTTCGCGCACACAACAGCGGAGCGGCAGCCCTACGCTCCGAAGCGCTGCTTCAGCCGAAAGACGCCGGCCACCGGCGCTTGGCTTCGGACAGCTCCGGAGAGCCGTAGTGTGCGTCTACAACTAGACTGCATCATAGCGAAAAGCTTTGGCAGTGTGTCTCGCAAGGAGATAGCTTAGGAGCGCAGCGCACTTATGCCTCCCTTGTCCAGAAACACGATTTTACTGCACACTCCAAAAACAGTACTCTTCCCAGGGCAATATGCCAGATGCTCTCTGATGCCCGTGCTCCCTTCCTACTCTTGCCCAGCTCGTTGTTTTAACGTGCACATGCCGTCCTGGCATTCAGTGCACAGTGAAAGCAATCGCAAAAGTCCAGCAGCTGCTGACTCCCAAACACAAGGCGCTGGCTATGTTCTTGCTACTCGACGACTCAACGCAGCCCTTCATTTCTGCAGTTGCCATCGAGGTCTCTGCATGTCGGAGACTCAGAGGACGAGCACGAGTTTCCCAGGAGGGGCTGCATCAGGAGGAATTCAAAACTCAGGGAATTTGCCCTGGAACACCTTCCATAAGGATGCTAGAAGGGAATTGAAGAGGCAGGCGAGCGGCCACCACCGTCCTCTAGCAGTCCTTAGGGTGTGCGCAAAAGCCCGGTGCTCTGCGGCTTCGTTCTTCGCCCCCGTACAAGCTACCGCTCTGTCCGGCTCCCGGAGCAGGAGAAGCGGCTGCTTCGCGCACACAACAGCGGAGCGGCAGCCCTACGCTCCGAAGCGCTGCTTCAGCCGAAAGACGCCGGCCACCGGCGCTTGGCTTCGGACAGCTCCGGAGATCCGTAGTGTGCGTCTGCACTAGACTGCATCATAGCGAAAAGCTTTGGCAGTGTGACTCGCAGGGAGATAGCTTAGGAGCGCAGCGCACTTATGCCTCCCTTGTCCAGAAACACGGATTTGCTGCACACTCCAAAAACACTGCTCTTCCCAGGGCAATATATAAGCTGCTTTCTGATGGCCGTGATCCCTCCCTGCTCTTGCCCAGCTGGTTGTTGCAGCGTGCACATGCCGTCCTGGCATTCAGTGCACAGTGAAAGCAATCGCAAAAGTCCAGCAGCTGCTGACTCCCAAACACAAGGCGCTTGTCTACGTTCTTGCTTCTCGACAACTCAACGCAGCCCTTCATTTCTGCAGCTGCCATCGAGTTTTCTGCATCTCGAGCCTTCTGGGACGAGCACCAATTTCCCAAGAGGGGCTGCATCAGGACGAAGTCAAAACCCAGGAAAGTTGTCTCGGAACACCTTCAATAAAGCATGCCAGCAGTGCATTGAAAAGGCAGGTAGCTTTAGCCACCGTCCTCTAGCAGTCGCAAGGCTGTGCACACAATGTCGTCTCCCTGCGGCAACGTTCTTCGCCCTCGTGCAAGCTACCGCTCTGTCCGGCTCCCGGAGCAGGAGAAGCGGCTGCTTCGCGCACACAACAGCGGAGCGGCAGCCCTACGCTCCGAAGCGCTGCTTCAGCCGAAAGACGCCGGCCACCGGCGCTTGGCTTCGGACAGCTCCGGAGAGCCGTAGTGTGCATCTGCACTAGACTGCATCATAGCGAAAAGCTTTGGCAGTGTGTCTCGCAGAGAGATAGCTTAGGAGCGCAGCGCACTTATGCCTCCCTTGTCCAGAAACACGATTTTACTGCACACTCCAAAAACAGTACTCTTCCCAGGGCAATATATAAGCTGCTTTCTGACGGCCGTGATCTTTCGATTACTCTTGCCCAGCTCGTTGTTTTAACGTGCACATGCCGTCCTGGCATTCAGTGCACAGTGAAAGCAATCGCAAAAGTCCAGCAGCTGCTGACTCCCAAACACAAGGCGCTGGCTATGTTCTTGCTTCTCGACAACTCAACGCAGCCCTTCATTTCTGCAGTTGCCATCGAGGTCTCTGCATGTCGGAGACTCAGAGGACGAGCACGAGTTTCCCACGAGGGGCTGCATCAGGAGGAATTCAAAACTCAGGGAATTTGTCCTGGAACACCTTCCATAAGGATGCTAGAAGGGAATTGAAGAGGCAGGCGAGCGGCCACCACCGTCCTCTAGCAGTCCTTAGGGTGTGCGCAAAAGCCCGATGCTCTTCGGCTTCGTTCTTCGCCCCCGTACAAGCTACCGCTCTGTCCGGCTCCCGGAGCAGGAGAAGCGGCTGCTTCGCGCACACAGCAGCGGAGCGGCAGCCCTACGCTCCGAAGCGCTGCTTCAGCCGAAAGACGCCGGCCACCGGCGCTTCGCTTCGGACAGCTCCGGAGAGCCGTAGTGTGCGTCTACAACTAGACTGCATCATAGCGAAAAGCTTTGGCAGTGTGTCTCGCAGGGAGATAGCTTAGGAGCGCAGCGCACTTATGCCTCCCTTGTCCAGAAACACGATTTTACTGCACACTCCAAAAACAGTACTCTTCCCAGGGCAATATGCCAGATGCTCTCTGATGCCCGTGCTCCCTTCCTACTCTTGCCCAGCTCGTTGTTTTAACGTGCACATGCCGTCCTGGAATTCAGTGCACAGTGAAAGCAATCGCAAAAGTCCAGCAGCTGCTGACTCCCAAACACAAGGCGCTGGCTATGTTCTTGCTTCTCGACAACTCAACGCAGCCCTTCATTTCTGCAGTTGCCATCGAGGTCTCTGCATGTCGGAGACTCAGAGGACGAGCACGAGTTTCCCACGAGGGGCTGCATCAGGAGGAATTCAAAACTCAGGGAAATTGTCCTGGAACACCTTCCATAAGGATGCTAGAAGGGAATTGAAGAGGCAGGCGAGCGGCCACCACCGTCCTCTAGCAGTCCTTAGGGTGCGCGCAGAAGCCCGGTGCTCTGCGGCTTCGTTCTTCGCCCTCGTGCAAGCTACCGCTCTGTCCGGCTCCCGGAGCAGGAGAAGCGGCTGCTTCGCGCACACAACAGCGGAGCGGCAGCCGTACTCTCCGAAGCGCTGCTTCAGCCGAAAGACGCCGGCGACCGGCGGTTCGCTTCGGATAGCAGCCGAGAGCCGTAGTGTGCGTCTGCACTAAACTGCATCATAGCGAAAAGCTTTGGCAGTGTGACTCGCAGGGAGATAGCTTAGGAGCGCAGCGCACTTATGCCTCCCTTGTCCAGAAACACGGATTTGCTGCACACTCCAAAAACACTGCTCTTCCCAGGGCAATATATAAGCTGCTTTCTGATGGCCGTGATCCCTCCCTGCTCTTGCCCAGCTGGTTGTTGCAGCGTGCACATGCCGTCCTGGCATTCAGTGCACAGTGAAAGCAATCGCAAAAGTCCAGCAGCTGCTGACTCCCAAACACAAGGCGCTGGCTATGTTCTTGCTTCTCCACACTTCAACAGAGTCCTTCATTTCTGCAGCTGCCATCGAGTTTTCTGCATCTCGAGCCTTCTGGGACGAGCACCAATTTCCCAAGAGGGGCTGCATCAGGACGAAGTCAAAACCCAGGAAAGTTGTCTCGGAACACCTTCAATAAAGCATGCCAGCAGTGCATTGAAAAGGCAGGTAGCTTTAGCCACCGTCCTCTAGCAGTCGCAAGGCTGTGCACACAATGTCGTCTCCCTGCGGCAACGTTCTTCGCCCTCGTGCAAGCTACCGCTCTGTCCGGCTCCCGGAGCAGGAGAAGCGGCTGCTTCGCGCACACAACAGCGGAGCGGCAGCCCTACGCTCCGAAGCGCTGCTTCAGCCGAAAGACGCCGGCCACCGGCGCTTGGCTTCGGACAGCTCCGGAGAGCCGTAGTGTGCGTCTGCACTAGACTGCATCCTAGCGAAAAGCTTTGGCAGTGTGTCTCGCAGAGAGATAGCTTAGGAGCGCAGCGCACTTATGCCTCCCTTGTCCAGAAACACGATTTTACTGCACACTCCAAAAACAGTACTCTTCCCAGGGCAATATATAAGCTGCTTTCTGACGGATGTGATCTTTAGATTACTCTTGCCCAGCTCGTTGTTTTAACGTGCACATGCCGTCCTGGCATTCAGTGCACAGTGAAAGCAATCGCAAAAGTCCAGCAGCTGCTGACTCCCAAACACAAGGCGCTGGCTATGTTCTTGCTTCTCCACACTTCAACAGAGTCCTTCATTTCTGCAGCTGCCATCGAGTTTTCTGCATCTCGAGCCTTCTGGGACGAGCACCAATTTCCCAAGAGGGGCTGCATCAGGACGAAGTCAAAACCCAGGAAAGTTGTCTCGGAACACCTTCAATAAAGCATGCCAGCAGTGCATTGAAAAGGCAGGTAGCTTTAGCCACCGTCCTCTAGCAGTCGCAAGGCTGTGCACACAATGTCGTCTCCCTGCGGCAACGTTCTTCGCCCTCGTGCAAGCTACCGCTCTGTCCGGCTCCCGGAGCAGGAGAAGCGGCTGCTTCGCGCACACAACAGCGGAGCGGCAGCCCTACGCTCCGAAGCGCTGCTTCAGCCGAAAGACGCCGGCCACCGGCGCTTGGCTTCGGACAGCTCCGGAGAGCCGTAGTGTGCGTCTACAACTAGACTGCATCATAGCGAAAAGCTTTGGCAGTGTGTCTCGCAAGGAGATAGCTTAGGAGCGCAGCGCACTTATGCCTCCCTTGTCCAGAAACACGATTTTACTGCACACTCCAAAAACAGTACTCTTCCCAGGGCAATATGCCAGATGCTCTCTGATGCCCGTGCTCCCTTCCTACTCTTGCCCAGCTCGTTGTTTTAACGTGCACATGCCGTCCTGGAATTCAGTGCACAGTGAAAGCAATCGCAAAAGTCCAGCAGCTGCTGACTCCCAAACACAAGGCGCTGGCTATGTTCTTGCTACTCGACGACTCAACGCAGCCCTTCATTTCTGCAGTTGCCATCGAGGTCTCTGCATGTCGGAGACTCAGAGGACGAGCACGAGTTTCCCACGAGGGGCTGCATCAGGAGGAATTCAAAACTCAGGGAATTTGTCCTGGAACACCTTCCATAAGGATGCTAGAAGGGAATTGAAGAGGCAGGCGAGCGGCCACCACCGTCCTCTAGCAGTCCTTAGGGTGCGCGCAGAAGCCCGGTGCTCTGCGGCTTCGTTCTTCGCCCTCGTGCAAGCTACCGCTCTGTCCGGCTCCCGGAGCAGGAGAAGCGGCTGCTTCGCGCACACAACAGCGGAGCGGCAGCCCTACGCTCCGAAGCGCTGCTTCAGCCGAAAGACGCCGGCCACCGGCGCTTCGCTTCGGACAGCTCCGGAGAGCCGTAGTGTGCGTCTGCACTAGACTGCATCATAGCGAAAAGCTTTGGCAGTGTGACTCGCAAGGAGATAGCTTAGGAGCGCAGCGCACTTATGCCTCCCTTGTCCAGAAACACGGATTTGCTGCACACTCCAAAAACACTGCTCTTCCCAGGGCAATATATAAGCTGCTTTCTGATGGCCGTGATCCCTCCCTGCTCTTGCCCAGCTGGTTGTTGCAGCGTGCACATGCCGTCCTGGCATTCAGTGCACAGTGAAAGCAATCGCAAAAGTCCAGCAGCTGCTGACTCCCAAACACAAGGCGCTGGCTATGTTCTTGCTTCTCCACACTTCAACAGAGTCCTTCATTTCTGCAGCTGCCATCGAGTTTTCTGCATCTCGAGCCTTCTGGGACGAGCACCAATTTCCCAAGAGGGGCTGCATCAGGACGAAGTCAAAACCCAGGAAAGTTGTCTCGGAACACCTTCAATAAAGCATGCCAGCAGTGCATTGAAAAGGCAGGTAGCTTTAGCCACCGTCCTCTAGCAGTCGCAAGGCTGTGCACACAATGTCGTCTCCCTGCGGCAACGTTCTTCGCCCTCGTGCAAGCTACCGCTCTGTCCGGCTCCCGGAGCAGGAGAAGCGGCTGCTTCGCGCACACAACAGCGGAGCGGCAGCCCTACGCTCCGAAGCGCTGCTTCAGCCGAAAGACGCCGGCCACCGGCGCTTGGCTTCGGACAGCTCCGGAGAGCCGTAGTGTGCGTCTGCACTAGACTGCATCCTAGCGAAAAGCTTTGGCAGTGTGTCTCGCAGAGAGATAGCTTAGGAGCGCAGCGCACTTATGCCTCCCTTGTCCAGAAACACGATTTTACTGCACACTCCAAAAACAGTACTCTTCCCAGGGCAATATATAAGCTGCTTTCTGACGGATGTGATCTTTAGATTACTCTTGCCCAGCTCGTTGTTTTAACGTGCACATGCCGTCCTGGCATTCAGTGCACAGTGAAAGCAATCGCAAAAGTCCAGCAGCTGCTGACTCCCAAACACAAGGCGCTGGCTATGTTCTTGCTTCTCCACACTTCAACAGAGTCCTTCATTTCTGCAGCTGCCATCGAGTTTTCTGCATCTCGAGCCTTCTGGGACGAGCACCAATTTCCCAGGAGGGGCTGCATCAGGACGAAGTCAAAACCCAGGAAAGTTGTCTCGGAACACCTTCAATAAAGCATGCCAGCAGTGCATTGAAAAGGCAGGTAGCTTTAGCCACCGTCCTCTAGCAGTCGCGAAGCTGTGCACACAATGTCGTCTCCCTGCGGCAACGTTCTTCGCCCTCGTGCAAGCTACCGCTCTGTCCGGTTCCCGGAGCAGGAGAAGCGGCTGCTTCGCGCACACAACAGCGGAGCGGCAGCCCTACGCTCCGAAGCGCTGCTTCAGCCGAAAGACGCCGGCCACCGGCGCTTCGCTTCGGACAGCTCCGGAGAGCCGTAGTGTGCGTCTACAACTACACTGCATCATAGCGAAAAGCTTTGGCAGTGTGTCTCGCAAGGAGATAGCTTAGGAGCGCAGCGCACTTATGCCTCCCTTGTCCAGAAACACGATTTTACTGCACACTCCAAAAACAGTACTCTTCCCAGGGCAATATGCCAGATGCTCTCTGATGCCCGTGCTCCCTTCCTACTCTTGCCCAGCTCGTTGTTTTAACGTGCACATGCCGTCCTGGAATTCAGTGCACAGTGAAAGCAATCGCAAAAGTCCAGCAGCTGCTGACTCCCAAACACAAGGCGCTGGCTATGTTCTTGCTACTCGACGACTCAACGCAGCCCTTCATTTCTGCAGTTGCCATCGAGGTCTCTGCATGTCGGAGACTCAGAGGACGAGCACGAGTTTCCCACGAGGGGCTGCATCAGGAGGAATTCAAAACTCAGGGAATTTGTCCTGGAACACCTTCCATAAGGATGCTAGAAGGGAATTGAAGAGGCAGGCGAGCGGCCACCACCGTCCTCTAGCAGTCCTTAGGGTGCGCGCAGAAGCCCGGTGCTCTGCGGCTTCGTTCTTCGCCCTCGTGCAAGCTACCGCTCTGTCCGGCTCCCGGAGCAGGAGAAGCGGCTGCTTCGCGCACACAACAGCGGAGCGGCAGCCCTACGCTCCGAAGCGCTGCTTCAGCCGAAAGACGCCGGCCACCGGCGCTTCGCTTCGGATAGCAGCCGAGAGCCGTAGTGTGCGTCTGCACTAAACTGCATCATAGCGAAAAGCTTTGGCAGTGTGACTCGCAGGGAGATAGCTTAGGAGCGCAGCGCACTTAT
This sequence comes from Lonchura striata, assembly GCF_050655825.1. NCBI lineage: Eukaryota > Metazoa > Chordata > Aves > Passeriformes > Estrildidae > Lonchura > Lonchura striata. The sequence continues at coordinate 17,732,496 of NC_140716.1, read as the reverse complement.
GCCTCCCTTGTCCAGAAACACGGATTTGCTGCACACTCCAAAAACACTGCTCTTCCCAGGGCAATATATAAGCTGCTTTCTGATGGCCGTGATCCCTCCCTGCTCTTGCCCAGCTGGTTGTTGCAGCGTGCACATGCCGTCCTGGCATTCAGTGCACAGTGAAAGCAATCGCAAAAGTCCAGCAGCTGCTGACTCCCAAACACAAGGCGCTGGCTATGTTCTTGCTTCTCCACACTTCAACAGAGTCCTTCATTTCTGCAGCTGCCATCGAGTTTTCTGCATCTCGAGCCTTCTGGGACGAGCACCAATTTCCCAAGAGGGGCTGCATCAGGACGAAGTCAAAACCCAGGAAAGTTGTCTCGGAACACCTTCAATAAAGCATGCCAGCAGTGCATTGAAAAGGCAGGTAGCTTTAGCCACCGTCCTCTAGCAGTCGCAAGGCTGTGCACACAATGTCGTCTCCCTGCGGCAACGTTCTTCGCCCTCGTGCAAGCTACCGCTCTGTCCGGCTCCCGGAGCAGGAGAAGCGGCTGCTTCGCGCACACAACAGCGGAGCGGCAGCCCTACGCTCCGAAGCGCTGCTTCAGCCGAAAGACGCCGGCCACCGGCGCTTGGCTTCGGACAGCTCCGGAGAGCCGTAGTGTGCGTCTACAACTAGACTGCATCATAGCGAAAAGCTTTGGCAGTGTGTCTCGCAAGGAGATAGCTTAGGAGCGCAGCGCACTTATGCCTCCCTTGTCCAGAAACACGATTTTACTGCACACTCCAAAAACAGTACTCTTCCCAGGGCAATATATAAGCTGCTTTCTGACGGCCGTGATCTTTCGATTACTCTTGCCCAGCTCGTTGTTTTAACGTGCACATGCCGTCCTGGCATTCAGTGCACAGTGAAAGCAATCGCAAACGTCCAGCAGCTGCTGACTCCCAAACACAAGGCGCTGGCTATGTTCTTGCTTCTCCACACTTCAACAGAGTCCTTCATTTCTGCAGCTGCCATCGAGTTTTCTGCATCTCGAGCCTTCTGGGACGAGCACCAATTTCCCAAGAGGGGCTGCATCAGGACGAAGTCAAAACCCAGGAAGGTTGTCTCGGAACACCTTCAATAAAGCATGCCAGCAGTGCATTGAAAAGGCAGGTAGCTTTAGCCACCGTCCTCTAGCAGTCGCAAGGCTGTGCACACAATGTCGTCTCCCTGCGGCAACGTTCTTCGCCCTCGTGCAAGCTACCGCTCTGTCCGGCTCCCGGAGCAGGAGAAGCGGCTGCTTCGCGCACACAACAGCGGAGCGGCAGCCCTACGCTCCGAAGCGCTGCTTCAGCCGAAAGACGCCGGCCACCGGCGCTTGGCTTCGGACAGCTCCGGAGAGCCGTAGTGTGCGTCTACAACTAGACTGCATCATAGCGAAAAGCTTTGGCAGTGTGTCTCGCAGAGAGATAGCTTAGGAGCGCAGCGCACTTATGCCTCCCTTGTCCAGAAACACGATTTTACTGCACACTCCAAAAACAGTACTCTTCCCAGGGCAATATGCCAGATGCTCTCTGATGCCCGTGCTCCCTTCCTACTCTTGCCCAGCTCGTTGTTTTAACGTGCACATGCCGTCCTGGAATTCAGTGCACAGTGAAAGCAATCGCAAAAGTCCAGCAGCTGCTGACTCCCAAACACAAGGCGCTGGCTATGTTCTTGCTACTCGACGACTCAACGCAGCCCTTCATTTCTGCAGTTGCCATCGAGGTCTCTGCATGTCGGAGACTCAGAGGACGAGCACGAGTTTCCCAGGAGGGGCTGCATCAGGAGGAATTCAAAACTCAGGGAATTTGCCCTGGAACACCTTCCATAAGGATGCTAGAAGGGAATTGAAGAGGCAGGCGAGCGGCCACCACCGTCCTCTAGCAGTCCTTAGGGTGTGCGCAAAAGCCCGATGCTCTTCGGCTTCGTTCTTCGCCCCCGTACAAGCTACCGCTCTGTCCGGCTCCCGGAGCAGGAGAAGCGGCTGCTTCGCGCACACAACAGCGGAGCGGCAGCCCTACGCTCCGAAGCGCTGCTTCAGCCGAAAGACGCCGGCCACCGGCGCTTGGCTTCGGACAGCTCCGGAGAGCCGTAGTGTGCGTCTGCACTAGACTGCATCATAGCGAAAAGCTTTGACAGTGTGTCTCGCAGGGAGATAGCTTAGGAGCGCAGCGCACTTATGCCTCCCTTGTCCAGAAACACGGATTTGCTGCACACTCCAAAAACACTGCTCTTTCCATGGTACTATGTAAGCTGCTGTCTGACGCCCGTTCTCTTCTGCCCACTCTTGCCCAGCTGGTTGTTGCAGCGTGCACGTGCCTTCCTGGCATTAAGAGCACAGTGAAAGCAATCGCAAAAGTCCAGCAGCTGCTGACTCCCAAACACAAGGCGCTTGTCTACGTTCTTGCTTCTCGACAACTCAACGCAGCCCTTCATTTCTGCAGCTGCCATCGAGTTTTCTGTATCTTGAGCCTTCTGGGACGAGCACCAATTTCCCAAGAGGGGCTGCATCAGGACGAAGTCAAAACCCAGGAAAGTTGTCTCGGAACACCTTCAATAAAGCATGCCAGCAGTGCATTGAAAAGGCAGGTAGCTTTAGCCACCGTCCTCTAGCAGTCGCAAGGCTGTGCACACAATGTCGTCTCCCTGCGGCAACGTTCTTCGCCCTCGTGCAAGCTACCGCTCTGTCCGGCTCCCGGAGCAGGAGAAGCGGCTGCTTCGCGCACACAACAGCGGAGCGGCAGCCCTACGCTCCGAAGCGCTGCTTCAGCCGAAAGACGCCGGCCACCGGCGCTTCGCTTCGGACAGCTCCGGAGAGCCGTAGTGTGCGTCTACAACTACACTGCATCATAGCGAAAAGCTTTGGCAGTGTGTCTCGCAAGGAGATAGCTTAGGAGCGCAGCGCACTTATGCCTCCCTTGTCCAGAAACACGATTTTACTGCACACTCCAAAAACAGTACTCTTCCCAGGGCAATATGCCAGATGCTCTCTGATGCCCGTGCTCCCTTCCTACTCTTGCCCAGCTCGTTGTTTTAACGTGCACATGCCGTCCTGGAATTCAGTGCACAGTGAAAGCAATCGCAAAAGTCCAGCAGCTGCTGACTCCCAAACACAAGGCGCTGGCTATGTTCTTGCTTCTCGACAACTCAACGCAGCCCTTCATTTCTGCAGTTGCCATCGAGGTCTCTGCATGTCGGAGACTCAGAGGACGAGCACGAGTTTCCCACGAGGGGCTGCATCAGGACGAAGTCAAAACCCAGGAAGGTTGTCTCGGAACACCTTCAATAAAGCATGCCAGCAGTGCATTGAAAAGGCAGGTAGCTTTAGCCACCGTCCTCTAGCAGTCGCAAGGCTGTGCACACAATGTCGTCTCCCTGCGGCAACGTTCTTCGCCCTCGTGCAAGCTACCGCTCTGTCCGGCTCCCGGAGCAGGAGAAGCGGCTGCTTCGCGCACACAACAGCGGAGCGGCAGCCCTACGCTCCGAAGCGCTGCTTCAGCCGAAAGACGCCGGCCACCGGCGCTTCGCTTCGGACAGCTCCGGAGAGCCGTAGTGTGCGTCTGCACTAGACTGCATCATAGCGAAAAGCTTTGGCAGTATGTCTCGCAAGGAGATAGCTTAGGAGCGCAGCGCACTTATGCCTCCCTTGTCCAGAAACACGATTTTACTGCACACTCCAAAAACAGTACTCTTCCCAGGGCAATATGCCAGATGCTCTCTGATGCCCGTGCTCCCTTCCTACTCTTGCCCAGCTCGTTGTTTTAACGTGCACATGCCGTCCTGGAATTCAGTGCACAGTGAAAGCAATCGCAAAAGTCCAGCAGCTGCTGACTGCCAAACACAAGGCGCTGGCTATGTTCTTGCTTCTCGACAACTCAACGCAGCCCTTCATTTCTGCAGTTGCCATCGAGGTCTCTGCATGTCGGAGACTCAGAGGACGAGCACGAGTTTCCCACGAGGGGCTGCATCAGGAGGAATTCAAAACTCAGGGAATTTGCCCTGGAACACCTTCCATAAGGATGCTAGAAGGGAATTGAAGAGGCAGGCGAGCGGCCACCACCGTCCTCTAGCAGTCCTTAGGGTGTGCGCAAAAGCCCGATGCTCTTCGGCTTCGTTCTTCGCCCCCGTACAAGCTACCGCTCTGTCCGGCTCCCGGAGCAGGAGAAGCGGCTGCTTCGCGCACACAACAGCGGAGCGGCAGCCCTACGCTCCGAAGCGCTGCTTCAGCCGAAAGACGCCGGCCACCGGCGCTTGGCTTCGGACAGCTCCGGAGAGCCGTAGTGTGCGTCTGCACTAGACTGCATCATAGCGAAAAGCTTTGACAGTGTGTCTCGCAGGGAGATAGCTTAGGAGCGCAGCGCACTTATGCCTCCCTTGTCCAGAAACACGGATTTGCTGCACACTCCAAAAACACTGCTCTTTCCATGGTACTATGTAAGCTGCTGTCTGACGCCCGTTCTCTTCTGCCCACTCTTGCCCAGCTGGTTGTTGCAGCGTGAACGTGCCTTCCTGGCATTAAGAGCACAGTGAAAGCAATCGCAAAAGTCCAGCAGCTGCTGACTCCCAAACACAAGGCGCTTGTCTACGTTCTTGCTTCTCGACAACTCAACGCAGCCCTTCATTTCTGCAGCTGCCATCGAGTTTTCTGCATCTCGAGCCTTCTGGGACGAGCACCAATTTCCCAGGAGGGGCTGCATCAGGACGAAGTCAAAACCCAGGAAAGTTGTCTCGGAACACCTTCAATAAAGCATGCCAGCAGTGCATTGAAAAGGCAGGTAGCTTTAGCCACCGTCCTCTAGCAGTCGCGAAGCTGTGCACACAATGTCGTCTCCCTGCGGCAACGTTCTTCGCCCTCGTGCAAGCTACCGCTCTGTCCGGCTCCCGGAGCAGGAGAAGCGGCTGCTTCGCGCACACAGCAGCGGAGCGGCAGCCGTACTCTCCGAAGCGCTGCTTCAGCCGAAAGACGCCGGCCACCGGCGCTTCGCTTCGGACAGCTCCGGAGAGCCGTAGTGTGCGTCTACAACTACACTGCATCATAGCGAAAAGCTTTGGCAGTGTGTCTCGCAAGGAGATAGCTTAGGAGCGCAGCGCACTTATGCCTCCCTTGTCCAGAAACACGATTTTACTGCACACTCCAAAAACAGTACTCTTCCCAGGGCAATATGCCAGATGCTCTCTGATGCCCGTGCTCCCTTCCTACTCTTGCCCAGCTCGTTGTTTTAACGTGCACATGCCGTCCTGGAATTCAGTGCACAGTGAAAGCAATCGCAAAAGTCCAGCAGCTGCTGACTCCCAAACACAAGGCGCTGGCTATGTTCTTGCTACTCGACGACTCAACGCAGCCCTTCATTTCTGCAGTTGCCATCGAGGTCTCTGCATGTCGGAGACTCAGAGGACGAGCACGAGTTTCCCACGAGGGGCTGCATCAGGAGGAATTCAAAACTCAGGGAATTTGTCCTGGAACACCTTCCATAAGGATGCTAGAAGGGAATTGAAGAGGCAGGCGAGCGGCCACCACCGTCCTCTAGCAGTCCTTAGGGTGCGCGCAGAAGCCCGGTGCTCTGCGGCTTCGTTCTTCGCCCTCGTGCAAGCTACCGCTCTGTCCGGCTCCCGGAGCAGGAGAAGCGGCTGCTTCGCGCACACAACAGCGGAGCGGCAGCCCTACGCTCCGAAGCGCTGCTTCAGCCGAAAGACGCCGGCCACCGGCGCTTGGCTTCGGACAGCTCCGGAGAGCCGTAGTGTGCGTCTGCACTAGACTGCATCATAGCGAAAAGCTTTGGCAGTGTGACTCGCAGGGAGATAGCTTAGGAGCGCAGCGCACTTATGCCTCCCTTGTCCAGAAACACGGATTTGCTGCACACTCCAAAAACACTGCTCTTCCCAGGGCAATATATAAGCTGCTTTCTGATGGCCGTGATCCCTCCCTGCTCTTGCCCAGCTGGTTGTTGCAGCGTGCACATGCCGTCCTGGCATTCAGTGCACAGTGAAAGCAATCGCAAAAGTCCAGCAGCTGCTGACTCCCAAACACAAGGCGCTGGCTATGTTCTTGCTTCTCCACACTTCAACAGAGTCCTTCATTTCTGCAGCTGCCATCGAGTTTTCTGCATCTCGAGCCTTCTGGGACGAGCACCAATTTCCCAAGAGGGGCTGCATCAGGACGAAGTCAAAACCCAGGAAAGTTGTCTCGGAACACCTTCAATAAAGCATGCCAGCAGTGCATTGAAAAGGCAGGTAGCTTTAGCCACCGTTCTCTAGCAGTCGCAAGGCTGTGCACACAATGTCGTCTCCCTGCGGCAACGTTCTTCGCCCTCGTGCAAGCTACCGCTCTGTCCGGCTCCCGGAGCAGGAGAAGCGGCTGCTTCGCGCACACAACAGCGGAGCGGCAGCCCTACGCTCCGAAGCGCTGCTTCAGCCGAAAGACGCCGGCCACCGGCGCTTCGCTTCGGACAGCTCCGGAGAGCCGTAGTGTGCGTCTGCACTAGACTGCATCATAGCGAAAAGCTTTGGCAGTGTGTCTCGCAGAGAGATAGCTTAGGAGCGCAGCGCACTTATGCCTCCCTTGTCCAGAAACACGATTTTACTGCACACTCCAAAAACAGTACTCTTCCCAGGGCAATATATAAGCTGCTTTCTGACGGCCGTGATCTTTCGATTACTCTTGCCCAGCTCGTTGTTTTAACGTGCACATGCCGTCCTGGCATTCAGTGCACAGTGAAAGCAATCGCAAAAGTCCAGCAGCTGCTGACTGCCAAACACAAGGCGCTGGCTATGTTCTTGCTTCTCGACAACTCAACGCAGCCCTTCATTTCTGCAGTTGCCATCGAGGTCTCTGCATGTCGGAGACTCAGAGGACGAGCACGAGTTTCCCACGAGGGGCTGCATCAGGAGGAATTCAAAACTCAGGGAATTTGCCCTGGAACACCTTCCATAAGGATGCTAGAAGGGAATTGAAGAGGCAGGCGAGCGGCCACCACCGTCCTCTAGCAGTCCTTAGGGTGTGCGCAAAAGCCCGATGCTCTTCGGCTTCGTTCTTCGCCCCCGTACAAGCTACCGCTCTGTCCGGCTCCCGGAGCAGGAGAAGCGGCTGCTTCGCGCACACAACAGCGGAGCGGCAGCCCTACGCTCCGAAGCGCTGCTTCAGCCGAAAGACGCCGGCCACCGGCGCTTGGCTTCGGACAGCTCCGGAGAGCCGTAGTGTGCGTCTGCACTAGACTGCATCATAGCGAAAAGCTTTGACAGTGTGTCTCGCAGGGAGATAGCTTAGGAGCGCAGCGCACTTATGCCTCCCTTGTCCAGAAACACGGATTTGCTGCACACTCCAAAAACACTGCTCTTTCCATGGTACTATGTAAGCTGCTGTCTGACGCCCGTTCTCTTCTGCCCACTCTTGCCCAGCTGGTTGTTGCAGCGTGCACGTGCCTTCCTGGCATTAAGAGCACAGTGAAAGCAATCGCAAAAGTCCAGCAGCTGCTGACTCCCAAACACAAGGCGCTTGTCTACGTTCTTGCTTCTCGACAACTCAACGCAGCCCTTCATTTCTGCAGCTGCCATCGAGTTTTCTGCATCTCGAGCCTTCTGGGACGAGCACCAATTTCCCAGGAGGGGCTGCATCAGGACGAAGTCAAAACCCAGGAAAGTTGTCTCGGAACACCTTCAATAAAGCATGCCAGCAGTGCATTGAAAAGGCAGGTAGCTTTAGCCACCGTCCTCTAGCAGTCGCAAGGCTGTGCACACAATGTCGTCTCCCTGCGGCAACGTTCTTCGCCCTCGTGCAAGCTACCGCTCTGTCCGGCTCCCGGAGCAGGAGAAGCGGCTGCTTCGCGCACACAACAGCGGAGCGGCAGCCCTACGCTCCGAAGCGCTGCTTCAGCCGAAAGACGCCGGCCACCGGCGCTTGGCTTCGGACAGCTCCGGAGAGCCGTAGTGTGCGTCTGCACTAGACTGCATCATAGCGAAAAGCTTTGGCAGTGTGTCTCGCAAGGAGATAGCTTAGGAGCGCAGCGCACTTATGCCTCCCTTGTCCAGAAACACGATTTTACTGCACACTCCAAAAACAGTACTCTTCCCAGGGCAATATATAAGCTGCTTTCTGACGGCCGTGATCTTTCGATTACTCTTGCCCAGCTCGTTGTTTTAACGTGCACATGCCGTCCTGGAATTCAGTGCACAGTGAAAGCAATCGCAAAAGTCCAGCAGCTGCTGACTCCCAAACACAAGGCGCTGGCTATGTTCTTGCTTCTCGACAACTCAACGCAGCCCTTCATTTCTGCAGTTGCCATCGAGGTCTCTGCATGTCGGAGACTCAGAGGACGAGCACGAGTTTCCCACGAGGGGCTGCATCAGGAGGAATTCAAAACTCAGGGAATTTGTCCTGGAACACCTTCCATAAGGATGCTAGAAGGGAATTGAAGAGGCAGGCGAGCGGCCACCACCGTCCTCTAGCAGTCCTTAGGGTGTGCGCAAAAGCCCGATGCTCTTCGGCTTCGTTCTTCGCCCCCGTACAAGCTACCGCTCTGTCCGGCTCCCGGAGCAGGAGAAGCGGCTGCTTCGCGCACACAACAGCGGAGCGGCAGCCCTACGCTCCGAAGCGCTGCTTCAGCCGAAAGACGCCGGCCACCGGCGCTTCGCTTCGGACAGCTCCGGAGAGCCGTAGTGTGCGTCTACAACTACACTGCATCATAGCGAAAAGCTTTGGCAGTGTGTCTCGCAAGGAGATAGCTTAGGAGCGCAGCGCACTTATGCCTCCCTTGTCCAGAAACACGATTTTACTGCACACTCCAAAAACAGTACTCTTCCCAGGGCAATATGCCAGATGCTCTCTGATGCCCGTGCTCCCTTCCTACTCTTGCCCAGCTCGTTGTTTTAACGTGCACATGCCGTCCTGGAATTCAGTGCACAGTGAAAGCAATCGCAAAAGTCCAGCAGCTGCTGACTCCCAAACACAAGGCGCTGGCTATGTTCTTGCTACTCGACGACTCAACGCAGCCCTTCATTTCTGCAGTTGCCATCGAGGTCTCTGCATGTCGGAGACTCAGAGGACGAGCACGAGTTTCCCACGAGGGGCTGCATCAGGAGGAATTCAAAACTCAGGGAATTTGTCCTGGAACACCTTCCATAAGGATGCTAGAAGGGAATTGAAGAGGCAGGCGAGCGGCCACCACCGTCCTCTAGCAGTCCTTAGGGTGCGCGCAGAAGCCCGGTGCTCTGCGGCTTCGTTCTTCGCCCTCGTGCAAGCTACCGCTCTGTCCGGCTCCCGGAGCAGGAGAAGCGGCTGCTTCGCGCACACAACAGCGGAGCGGCAGCCCTACGCTCCGAAGCGCTGCTTCAGCCGAAAGACGCCGGCCACCGGCGCTTGGCTTCGGACAGCTCCGGAGAGCCGTAGTGTGCGTCTGCACTAGACTGCATCATAGCGAAAAGCTTTGGCAGTGTGTCTCGCAGAGAGATAGCTTAGGAGCGCAGCGCACTTATGCCTCCCTTGTCCAGAAACACGGATTTGCTGCACACTCCAAAAACACTGCTCTTTCCATGGTACTATGTAAGCTGCTGTCTGACGCCCGTTCTCTTCTGCCCACTCTTGCCCAGCTGGTTGTTGCAGCGTGCACGTGCCTTCCTGGCATTAAGAGCACAGTGAAAGCAATCGCAAAAGTCCAGCAGCTGCTGACTCCCAAACACAAGGCGCTTGTCTACGTTCTTGCTTCTCGACAACTCAACGCAGTCCTTCATTTCTGCAGCTGCCATCGAGTTTTCTGCATCTCGAGCCTTCTGGGACGAGCACCAATTTCCCAAGAGGGGCTGCATCAGGACGAAGTCAAAACCCAGGAAAGTTGTCTCGGAACACCTTCAATAAAGCATGCCAGCAGTGCATTGAAAAGGCAGGTAGCTTTAGCCACCGTCCTCTAGCAGTCGCAAGGCTGTGCACACAATGTCGTCTCCCTGCGGCAACGTTCTTCGCCCTCGTGCAAGCTACCGCTCTGTCCGGCTCCCGGAGCAGGAGAAGCGGCTGCTTCGCGCACACAACAGCGGAGCGGCAGCCCTACGCTCCGAAGCGCTGCTTCAGCCGAAAGACGCCGGCGACCGGCGCTTCGCTTCGGACAGCTCCGGAGAGCCGTAGTGTGCGTCTGCACTAGACTGCATCATAGCGAAAAGCTTTGGCAGTGTGTCTCGCAGAGAGATAGCTTAGGAGCGCAGCGCACTTATGCCTCCCTTGTCCAGAAACACGATTTTACTGCACACTCCAAAAACAGTACTCTTCCCAGGGCAATATATAAGCTGCTTTCTGACGGCCGTGATCTTTCGATTACTCTTGCCCAGCTCGTTGTTTTAACGTGCACATGCCGTCCTGGCATTCAGTGCACAGTGAAAGCAATCGCAAAAGTCCAGCAGCTGCTGACTCCCAAACACAAGGCGCTGGCTATGTTCTTGCTTCTCGACAACTCAACGCAGCCCTTCATTTCTGCAGTTGCCATCGAGGTCTCTGCATGTCGGAGACTCAGAGGACGAGCACGAGTTTCCCACGAGGGGCTGCATCAGGAGGAATTCAAAACTCAGGGAATTTGCCCTGGAACACCTTCCATAAGGATGCTAGAAGGGAATTGAAGAGGCAGGCGAGCGGCCACCACCGTCCTCTAGCAGTCCTTAGGGTGCGCGCAGAAGCCCGGTGCTCTGCGGCTTCGTTCTTCGCCCTCGTGCAAGCTACCGCTCTGTCCGGCTCCCGGAGCAGGAGAAGCGGCTGCTTCGCGCACACAACAGCGGAGCGGCAGCCCTACGCTCCGAAGCGCTGCTTCAGCCGAAAGACGCCGGCCACCGGCGCTTCGCTTCGGACAGCTCCGGAGAGCCGTAGTGTGCGTCTGCACTAGACTGCATCATAGCGAAAAGCTTTGACAGTGTGTCTCGCAGGGAGATAGCTTAGGAGCGCAGCGCACTTATGCCTCCCTTGTCCAGAAACACGGATTTGCTGCACACTCCAAAAACACTGCTCTTTCCATGGTACTATGTAAGCTGCTGTCTGACGCCCGTTCTCTTCTGCCCACTCTTGCCCAGCTGGTTGTTGCAGCGTGCACGTGCCTTCCTGGCATTAAGAGCACAGTGAAAGCAATCGCAAAAGTCCAGCAGCTGCTGACTCCCAAACACAAGGCGCTTGTCTACGTTCTTGCTTCTCGACAACTCAACGCAGCCCTTCATTTCTGCAGCTGCCATCGAGTTTTCTGTATCTTGAGCCTTCTCGGACGAGCACCAATTTCCCAGGAGGGGCTGCATCAGGACGAAGTCAAAACCCAGGAAAGTTGTCTCGGAACACCTTCAATAAAGCATGCCAGCAGTGCATTGAAAAGGCAGGTAGCTTTAGCCACCGTCCTCTAGCAGTCGCAAGGCTGTGCACACAATGTCGTCTCCCTGCGGCAACGTTCTTCGCCCTCGTGCAAGCTACCGCTCTGTCCGGCTCCCGGAGCAGGAGAAGCGGCTGCTTCGCGCACACAGCAGCGGAGCGGCAGCCCTACGCTCCGAAGCGCTGCTTCAGCCGAAAGACGCCGGCCACCGGCGCTTGGCTTCGGACAGCTCCGGAGAGCCGTAGTGTGCGTCTGCACTAGACTGCATCATAGCGAAAAGCTTTGGCAGTGTGTCTCGCAAGGAGATAGCTTAGGAGAGCAGCGCACTTATGCCTCCCTTGTCCAGAAACACGATTTTACTGCACACTCCAAAAACAGTACTCTTCCCAGGGCAATATGCCAGATGCTCTCTGATGCCCGTGCTCCCTTCCTACTCTTGCCCAGCTCGTTGTTTTAACGTGCACATGCCGTCCTGGAATTCAGTGCACAGTGAAAGCAATCGCAAAAGTCCAGCAGCTGCTGACTCCCAAACACAAGGCGCTGGCTATGTTCTTGCTACTCGACGACTCAACGCAGCCCTTCATTTCTGCAGTTGCCATCGAGGTCTCTGCATGTCGGAGACTCAGAGGACGAGCACGAGTTTCCCACGAGGGGCTGCATCAGGAGGAATTCAAAACTCAGGGAATTTGTCCTGGAACACCTTCCATAAGGATGCTAGAAGGGAATTGAAGAGGCAGGCGAGCGGCCACCACCGTCCTCTAGCAGTCCTTAGGGTGCGCGCAGAAGCCCGGTGCTCTGCGGCTTCGTTCTTCGCCCTCGTGCAAGCTACCGCTCTGTCCGGCTCCCGGAGCAGGAGAAGCGGCTGCTTCGCGCACACAACAGCGGAGCGGCAGCCCTACGCTCCGAAGCGCTGCTTCAGCCGAAAGACGCCGGCCACCGGCGCTTGGCTTCGGACAGCTCCGGAGAGCCGTAGTGTGCGTCTGCACTAGACTGCATCATAGCGAAAAGCTTTGGCAGTGTGTCTCGCAGGGAGATACCTTAGGAGCGCAGCGCACTTATGCCTCCCTTGTCCAGAAACACGGATTTGCTGCACACTCCAAAAACACTGCTCTTTCCATGGTACTATGTAAGCTGCTGTCTGACGCCCGTTCTCTTCTGCCCACTCTTGCCCAGCTGGTTGTTGCAGCGTGCACGTGCCTTCCTGGCATTAAGAGCACAGTGAAAGCAATCGCAAAAGTCCAGCAGCTGCTGACTCCCAAACACAAGGCGCTTGTCTACGTTCTTGCTTCTCGACAACTCAACGCAGTCCTTCATTTCTGCAGCTGCCATCGAGTTTTCTGCATCTCGAGCCTTCTGGGACGAGCACCAATTTCCCAAGAGGGGCTGCATCAGGACGAAGTCAAAACCCAGGAAAGTTGTCTCGGAACACCTTCAATAAAGCATGCCAGCAGTGCATTGAAAAGGCAGGTAGCTTTAGCCACCGTCCTCTAGCAGTCGCAAGGCTGTGCACACAATGTCGTCTCCCTGCGGCAACGTTCTTCGCCCTCGTGCAAGCTACCGCTCTGTCCGGCTCCCGGAGCAGGAGAAGCGGCTGCTTCGCGCACACAACAGCGGAGCGGCAGCCCTACGCTCCGAAGCGCTGCTTCAGCCGAAAGACGCCGGCCACCGGCGCTTCGCTTCGGACAGCTCCGGAGAGCCGTAGTGTGCGTCTGCACTAGACTGCATCATAGCGAAAAGCTTTGGCAGTGTGTCTCGCAGAGAGATAGCTTAGGAGCGCAGCGCACTTATGCCTCCCTTGTCCAGAAACACGATTTTACTGCACACTCCAAAAACAGTACTCTTCCCAGGGCAATATATAAGCTGCTTTCTGACGGCCGTGATCTTTCGATTACTCTTGCCCAGCTCGTTGTTTTAACGTGCACATGCCGTCCTGGCATTCAGTGCACAGTGAAAGCAATCGCAAAAGTCCAGCAGCTGCTGACTGCCAAACACAAGGCGCTGGCTATGTTCTTGCTTCTCGACAACTCAACGCAGCCCTTCATTTCTGCAGTTGCCATCGAGGTCTCTGCATGTCGGAGACTCAGAGGACGAGCACGAGTTTCCCACGAGGGGCTGCATCAGGAGGAATTCAAAACTCAGGGAATTTGCCCTGGAACACCTTCCATAAGGATGCTAGAAGGGAATTGAAGAGGCAGGCGAGCGGCCACCACCGTCCTCTAGCAGTCCTTAGGGTGTGCGCAAAAGCCCGATGCTCTTCGGCTTCGTTCTTCGCCCCCGTACAAGCTACCGCTCTGTCCGGCTCCCGGAGCAGGAGAAGCGGCTGCTTCGCGCACACAACAGCGGAGCGGCAGCCCTACGCTCCGAAGCGCTGCTTCAGCCGAAAGACGCCGGCCACCGGCGCTTCGCTTCGGACAGCTCCGGAGAGCCGTAGTGTGCGTCTGCACTAGACTGCATCATAGCGAAAAGCTTTGACAGTGTGTCTCGCAGGGAGATAGCTTAGGAGCGCAGCGCACTTATGCCTCCCTTGTCCAGAAACACGGATTTGCTGCACACTCCAAAAACACTGCTCTTTCCATGGTACTATGTAAGCTGCTGTCTGACGCCCGTTCTCTTCTGCCCACTCTTGCCCAGCTGGTTGTTGCAGCGTGCACGTGCCTTCCTGGCATTAAGAGCACAGTGAAAGCAATCGCAAAAGTCCAGCAGCTGCTGACTCCCAAACACAAGGCGCTTGTCTACGTTCTTGCTTCTCGACAACTCAACGCAGCCCTTCATTTCTGCAGCTGCCATCGAGTTTTCTGCATCTCGAGCCTTCTGGGACGAGCACCAATTTCCCAGGAGGGGCTGCATCAGGACGAAGTCAAAACCCAGGAAAGTTGTCTCGGAACACCTTCAATAAAGCATGCCAGCAGTGCATTGAAAAGGCAGGTAGCTTTAGCCACCGTCCTCTAGCAGTCGCAAGGCTGTGCACACAATGTCGTCTCCCTGCGGCAACGTTCTTCGCCCTCGTGCAAGCTACCGCTCTGTCCGGCTCCCGGAGCAGGAGAAGCGGCTGCTTCGCGCACACAACAGCGGAGCGGCAGCCCTACGCTCCGAAGCGCTGCTTCAGCCGAAAGACGCCGGCCACCGGCGCTTGGCTTCGGACAGCTCCGGAGAGCCGTAGTGTGCGTCTGCACTAGACTGCATCATAGCGAAAAGCTTTGGCAGTGTGTCTCGCAAGGAGATAGCTTAGGAGCGCAGCGCACTTATGCCTCCCTTGTCCAGAAACACGATTTTACTGCACACTCCAAAAACAGTACTCTTCCCAGGGCAATATATAAGCTGCTTTCTGACGGCCGTGATCTTTCGATTACTCTTGCCCAGCTCGTTGTTTTAACGTGCACATGCCGTCCTGGAATTCAGTGCACAGTGAAAGCAATCGCAAAAGTCCAGCAGCTGCTGACTCCCAAACACAAGGCGCTGGCTATGTTCTTGCTTCTCGACAACTCAACGCAGCCCTTCATTTCTGCAGTTGCCATCGAGGTCTCTGCATGTCGGAGACTCAGAGGACGAGCACGAGTTTCCCACGAGGGGCTGCATCAGGAGGAATTCAAAACTCAGGAAAATTGTCCTGGAACACCTTCCATAAGGATGCTAGAAGGGAATTGAAGAGGCAGGCGAGCGGCCACCACCGTCCTCTAGCAGTCCTTAGGGTGTGCGCAAAAGCCCGATGCTCTTCGGCTTCGTTCTTCGCCCCCGTACAAGCTACCGCTCTGTCCGGCTCCCGGAGCAGGAGAAGCGGCTGCTTCGCGCACACAACAGCGGAGCGGCAGCCCTACGCTCCGAAGCGCTGCTTCAGCCGAAAGACGCCGGCGACCGGCGCTTCGCTTCGGACAGCTCCGGAGAGCCGTAGTGTGCGTCTACAACTACACTGCATCATAGCGAAAAGCTTTGGCAGTGTGTCTCGCAAGGAGATAGCTTAGGAGCGCAGCGCACTTATGCCTCCCTTGTCCAGAAACACGATTTTACTGCACACTCCAAAAACAGTACTCTTCCCAGGGCAATATGCCAGATGCTCTCTGATGCCCGTGCTCCCTTCCTACTCTTGCCCAGCTCGTTGTTTTAACGTGCACATGCCGTCCTGGAATTCAGTGCACAGTGAAAGCAATCGCAAAAGTCCAGCAGCTGCTGACTCCCAAACACAAGGCGCTGGCTATGTTCTTGCTACTCGACGACTCAACGCAGCCCTTCATTTCTGCAGTTGCCATCGAGGTCTCTGCATGTCGGAGACTCAGAGGACGAGCACGAGTTTCCCACGAGGGGCTGCATCAGGAGGAATTCAAAACTCAGGGAATTTGTCCTGGAACACCTTCCATAAGGATGCTAGAAGGGAATTGAAGAGGCAGGCGAGCGGCCACCACCGTCCTCTAGCAGTCCTTAGGGTGCGCGCAGAAGCCCGGTGCTCTGCGGCTTCGTTCTTCGCCCTCGTGCAAGCTACCGCTCTGTCCGGCTCCCGGAGCAGGAGAAGCGGCTGCTTCGCGCACACAACAGCGGAGCGGCAGCCCTACGCTCCGAAGCGCTGCTTCAGCCGAAAGACGCCGGCCACCGGCGCTTGGCTTCGGACAGCTCCGGAGAGCCGTAGTGTGCGTCTGCACTAGACTGCATCATAGCGAAAAGCTTTGGCAGTGTGTCTCGCAGAGAGATAGCTTAGGAGCGCAGCGCACTTATGCCTCCCTTGTCCAGAAACACGGATTTGCTGCACACTCCAAAAACACTGCTCTTTCCATGGTACTATGTAAGCTGCTGTCTGACGCCCGTTCTCTTCTGCCCACTCTTGCCCAGCTGGTTGTTGCAGCGTGCACGTGCCTTCCTGGCATTAAGAGCACAGTGAAAGCAATCGCAAAAGTCCAGCAGCTGCTGACTCCCAAACACAAGGCGCTTGTCTACGTTCTTGCTTCTCGACAACTCAACGCAGTCCTTCATTTCTGCAGCTGCCATCGAGTTTTCTGCATCTCGAGCCTTCTGGGACGAGCACCAATTTCCCAAGAGGGGCTGCATCAGGACGAAGTCAAAACCCAGGAAAGTTGTCTCGGAACACCTTCAATAAAGCATGCCAGCAGTGCATTGAAAAGGCAGGTAGCTTTAGCCACCGTCCTCTAGCAGTCGCAAGGCTGTGCACACAATGTCGTCTCCCTGCGGCAACGTTCTTCGCCCTCGTGCAAGCTACCGCTCTGTCCGGCTCCCGGAGCAGGAGAAGCGGCTGCTTCGCGCACACAACAGCGGAGCGGCAGCCCTACGCTCCGAAGCGCTGCTTCAGCCGAAAGACGCCGGCGACCGGCGCTTGGCTTCGGACAGCTCCGGAGAGCCGTAGTGTGCGTCTGCACTAGACTGCATCATAGCGAAAAGCTTTGGCAGTGTGTCTCGCAGAGAGATAGCTTAGGAGCGCAGCGCACTTATGCCTCCCTTGTCCAGAAACACGATTTTACTGCACACTCCAAAAACAGTACTCTTCCCAGGGCAATATATAAGCTGCTTTCTGACGGCCGTGATCTTTCGATTACTCTTGCCCAGCTCGTTGTTTTAACGTGCACATGCCGTCCTGGCATTCAGTGCACAGTGAAAGCAATCGCAAAAGTCCAGCAGCTGCTGACTCCCAAACACAAGGCGCTGGCTATGTTCTTGCTTCTCGACAACTCAACGCAGCCCTTCATTTCTGCAGTTGCCATCGAGGTCTCTGCATGTCGGAGACTCAGAGGACGAGCACGAGTTTCCCACGAGGGGCTGCATCAGGAGGAATTCAAAACTCAGGGAATTTGCCCTGGAACACCTTCCATAAGGATGCTAGAAGGGAATTGAAGAGGCAGGCGAGCGGCCACCACCGTCCTCTAGCAGTCCTTAGGGTGCGCGCAGAAGCCCGGTGCTCTGCGGCTTCGTTCTTCGCCCTCGTGCAAGCTACCGCTCTGTCCGGCTCCCGGAGCAGGAGAAGCGGCTGCTTCGCGCACACAACAGCGGAGCGGCAGCCCTACGCTCCGAAGCGCTGCTTCAGCCGAAAGACGCCGGCCACCGGCGCTTGGCTTCGGACAGCTCCGGAGAGCCGTAGTGTGCGTCTGCACTAGACTGCATCATAGCGAAAAGCTTTGACAGTGTGTCTCGCAGGGAGATAGCTTAGGAGCGCAGCGCACTTATGCCTCCCTTGTCCAGAAACACGGATTTGCTGCACACTCCAAAAACACTGCTCTTTCCATGGTACTATGTAAGCTGCTGTCTGACGCCCGTTCTCTTCTGCCCACTCTTGCCCAGCTGGTTGTTGCAGCGTGCACGTGCCTTCCTGGCATTAAGAGCACAGTGAAAGCAATCGCAAAAGTCCAGCAGCTGCTGACTCCCAAACACAAGGCGCTTGTCTACGTTCTTGCTTCTCGACAACTCAACGCAGCCCTTCATTTCTGCAGCTGCCATCGAGTTTTCTGTATCTTGAGCCTTCTGGGACGAGCACCAATTTCCCAGGAGGGGCTGCATCAGGACGAAGTCAAAACCCAGGAAAGTTGTCTCGGAACACCTTCAATAAAGCATGCCAGCAGTGCATTGAAAAGGCAGGTAGCTTTAGCCACCGTCCTCTAGCAGTCGCGAAGCTGTGCACACAATGTCGTCTCCCTGCGGCAACGTTCTTCGCCCTCGTGCAAGCTACCGCTCTGTCCGGCTCCCGGAGCAGGAGAAGCGGCTGCTTCGCGCACACAGCAGCGGAGCGGCAGCCCTACGCTCCGAAGCGCTGCTTCAGCCGAAAGACGCCGGCCACCGGCGCTTCGCTTCGGACAGCTCCGGAGAGCCGTAGTGTGCGTCTGCACTAGACTGCATCATAGCGAAAAGCTTTGGCAGTGTGTCTCGCAAGGAGATAGCTTAGGAGCGCAGCGCACTTATGCCTCCCTTGTCCAGAAACACGATTTTACTGCACACTCCAAAAACAGTACTCTTCCCAGGGCAATATGCCAGATGCTCTCTGATGCCCGTGCTCCCTTCCTACTCTTGCCCAGCTCGTTGTTTTAACGTGCACATGCCGTCCTGGAATTCAGTGCACAGTGAAAGCAATCGCAAAAGTCCAGCAGCTGCTGACTCCCAAACACAAGGCGCTGGCTATGTTCTTGCTACTCGACGACTCAACGCAGCCCTTCATTTCTGCAGTTGCCATCGAGGTCTCTGCATGTCGGAGACTCAGAGGACGAGCACGAGTTTCCCACGAGGGGCTGCATCAGGAGGAATTCAAAACTCAGGGAATTTGTCCTGGAACACCTTCCATAAGGATGCTAGAAGGGAATTGAAGAGGCAGGCGAGCGGCCACCACCGTCCTCTAGCAGTCCTTAGGGTGCGCGCAGAAGCCCGGTGCTCTGCGGCTTCGTTCTTCGCCCTCGTGCAAGCTACCGCTCTGTCCGGCTCCCGGAGCAGGAGAAGCGGCTGCTTCGCGCACACAACAGCGGAGCGGCAGCCCTACGCTCCGAAGCGCTGCTTCAGCCGAAAGACGCCGGCCACCGGCGCTTGGCTTCGGACAGCTCCGGAGAGCCGTAGTGTGCGTCTGCACTAGACTGCATCATAGCGAAAAGCTTTGGCAGTGTGTCTCGCAGGGAGATACCTTAGGAGCGCAGCGCACTTATGCCTCCCTTGTCCAGAAACACGGATTTGCTGCACACTCCAAAAACACTGCTCTTTCCATGGTACTATGTAAGCTGCTGTCTGACGCCCGTTCTCTTCTGCCCACTCTTGCCCAGCTGGTTGTTGCAGAGTGCACGTGCCTTCCTGGCATTAAGAGCACAGTGAAAGCAATCGCAAAAGTCCAGCAGCTGCTGACTCCCAAACACAAGGCGCTTGTCTACGTTCTTGCTTCTCGACAACTCAACGCAGTCCTTCATTTCTGCAGCTGCCATCGAGTTTTCTGCATCTCGAGCCTTCTGGGACGAGCACCAATTTCCCAAGAGGGGCTGCATCAGGACGAAGTCAAAACCCAGGAAAGTTGTCTCGGAACACCTTCAATAAAGCATGCCAGCAGTGCATTGAAAAGGCAGGTAGCTTTAGCCACCGTCCTCTAGCAGTCGCAAGGCTGTGCACACAATGTCGTCTCCCTGCGGCAACGTTCTTCGCCCTCGTGCAAGCTACCGCTCTGTCCGGCTCCCGGAGCAGGAGAAGCGGCTGCTTCGCGCACACAACAGCGGAGCGGCAGCCCTACGCTCCGAAGCGCTGCTTCAGCCGAAAGACGCCGGCCACCGGCGCTTGGCTTCGGACAGCTCCGGAGAGCCGTAGTGTGCGTCTGCACTAGACTGCATCATAGCGAAAAGCTTTGGCAGTGTGTCTCGCAGAGAGATAGCTTAGGAGCGCAGCGCACTTATGCCTCCCTTGTCCAGAAACACGATTTTACTGCACACTCCAAAAACAGTACTCTTCCCAGGGCAATATATAAGCTGCTTTCTGACGGCCGTGATCTTTCGATTACTCTTGCCCAGCTCGTTGTTTTAACGTGCACATGCCGTCCTGGCATTCAGTGCACAGTGAAAGCAATCGCAAAAGTCCAGCAGCTGCTGACTCCCAAACACAAGGCGCTGGCTATGTTCTTGCTTCTCGACAACTCAACGCAGCCCTTCATTTCTGCAGTTGCCATCGAGGTCTCTGCATGTCGGAGACTCAGAGGACGAGCACGAGTTTCCCACGAGGGGCTGCATCAGGAGGAATTCAAAACTCAGGGAATTTGTCCTGGAACACCTTCCATAAGGATGCTAGAAGGGAATTGAAGAGGCAGGCGAGCGGCCACCACCGTCCTCTAGCAGTCCTTAGGGTGTGCGCAAAAGCCCGATGCTCTTCGGCTTCGTTCTTCGCCCCCGTACAAGCTACCGCTCTGTCCGGCTCCCGGAGCAGGAGAAGCGGCTGCTTCGCGCACACAGCAGCGGAGCGGCAGCCCTACGCTCCGAAGCGCTGCTTCAGCCGAAAGACGCCGGCCACCGGCGCTTGGCTTCGGACAGCTCCGGAGAGCCGTAGTGTGCGTCTACAACTAGACTGCATCATAGCGAAAAGCTTTGGCAGTGTGTCTCGCAGGGAGATAGCTTAGGAGCGCAGCGCACTTATGCCTCCCTTGTCCAGAAACACGATTTTACTGCACACTCCAAAAACAGTACTCTTCCCAGGGCAATATGCCAGATGCTCTCTGATGCCCGTGCTCCCTTCCTACTCTTGCCCAGCTCGTTGTTTTAACGTGCACATGCCGTCCTGGAATTCAGTGCACAGTGAAAGCAATCGCAAAAGTCCAGCAGCTGCTGACTCCCAAACACAAGGCGCTGGCTATGTTCTTGCTTCTCGACGACTCAACGCAGCCCTTCATTTCTGCAGTTGCCATCGAGGTCTCTGCATGTCGGAGACTCAGAGGACGAGCACGAGTTTCCCACGAGGGGCTGCATCAGGAGGAATTCAAAACTCAGGGAAATTGTCCTGGAACACCTTCCATAAGGATGCTAGAAGGGAATTGAAGAGGCAGGCGAGCGGCCACCACCGTCCTCTAGCAGTCCTTAGGGTGCGCGCAGAAGCCCGGTGCTCTGCGGCTTCGTTCTTCGCCCTCGTACAAGCTACCGCTCTGTCCGGCTCCCGGAGCAGGAGAAGCGGCTGCTTCGCGCACACAACAGCGGAGCGGCAGCCCTACGCTCCGAAGCGCTGCTTCAGCCGAAAGACGCCGGCGACCGGCGGTTCGCTTCGGATAGCAGCCGAGAGCCGTAGTGTGCGTCTGCACTAAACTGCATCATAGCGAAAAGCTTTGGCAGTGTGACTCGCAGGGAGATAGCTTAGGAGCGCAGCGCACTTATGCCTCCCTTGTCCAGAAACACGGATTTGCTGCACACTCCAAAAACACTGCTCTTCCCAGGGCAATATATAAGCTGCTTTCTGATGGCCGTGATCCCTCCCTACTCTTGCCCAGCTGGTTGTTGCAGCGTGCACATGCCGTCCTGGCATTCAGTGCACAGTGAAAGCAATCGCAAAAGTCCAGCAGCTGCTGACTCCCAAACACAAGGCGCTGGCTATGTTCTTGCTTCTCCACACTTCAACAGAGTCCTTCATTTCTGCAGCTGCCATCGAGTTTTCTGCATCTCGAGCCTTCTGGGACGAGCACCAATTTCCCAAGAGGGGCTGCATCAGGACGAAGTCAAAACCCAGGAAAGTTGTCTCGGAACACCTTCAATAAAGCATGCCAGCAGTGCATTGAAAAGGCAGGTAGCTTTAGCCACCGTCCTCTAGCAGTCGCGAAGCTGTGCACACAATGTCGTCTCCCTGCGGCAACGTTCTTCGCCCTCGTGCAAGCTACCGCTCTGTCCGGCTCCCGGAGCAGGAGAAGCGGCTGCTTCGCGCACACAGCAGCGGAGCGGCAGCCCTACGCTCCGAAGCGCTGCTTCAGCCGAAAGACGCCGGCCACCGGCGCTTCGCTTCGGACAGCTCCGGAGAGCCGTAGTGTGCGTCTACAACTAGACTGCATCATAGCGAAAAGCTTTGGCAGTGTGTCTCGCAAGGAGATAGCTTAGGAGCGCAGCGCACTTATGCCTCCCTTGTCCAGAAACACGATTTTACTGCACACTCCAAAAACAGTACTCTTCCCAGGGCAATATGCCAGATGCTCTCTGATGCCCGTGCTCCCTTCCTACTCTTGCCCAGCTCGTTGTTTTAACGTGCACATGCCGTCCTGGAATTCAGTGCACAGTGAAAGCAATCGCAAAAGTCCAGCAGCTGCTGACTCCCAAACACAAGGCGCTGGCTATGTTCTTGCTACTCGACGACTCAACGCAGCCCTTCATTTCTGCAGTTGCCATCGAGGTCTCTGCATGTCGGAGACTCAGAGGACGAGCACGAGTTTCCCACGAGGGGCTGCATCAGGAGGAATTCAAAACTCAGGGAATTTGTCCTGGAACACCTTCCATAAGGATGCTAGAAGGGAATTGAAGAGGCAGGCGAGCGGCCACCACCGTCCTCTAGCAGTCCTTAGGGTGCGCGCAGAAGCCCGGTGCTCTGCGGCTTCGTTCTTCGCCCTCGTGCAAGCTACCGCTCTGTCCGGCTCCCGGAGCAGGAGAAGCGGCTGCTTCGCGCACACAACAGCGGAGCGGCAGCCCTACGCTCCGAAGCGCTGCTTCAGCCGAAAGACGCCGGCCACCGGCGCTTGGCTTCGGACAGCTCCGGAGAGCCGTAGTGTGCGTCTGCACTAGACTGCATCATAGCGAAAAGCTTTGGCAATGTGTCTCGCAGAGAGATAGCTTAGGAGCGCAGCGCACTTATGCCTCCCTTGTCCAGAAACACGGATTTGCTGCACACTCCAAAAACACTGCTCTTTCCATGGTACTATGTAAGCTGCTGTCTGACGCCCGTTCTCTTCTGCCCACTCTTGCCCAGCTGGTTGTTGCAGCGTGCACGTGCCTTCCTGGCATTAAGAGCACAGTGAAAGCAATCGCAAAAGTCCAGCAGCTGCTGACTCCCAAACACAAGGCGCTTGTCTACGTTCTTGCTTCTCGACAACTCAACGCAGTCCTTCATTTCTGCAGCTGCCATCGAGTTTTCTGCATCTCGAGCCTTCTGGGACGAGCACCAATTTCCCAAGAGGGGCTGCATCAGGACGAAGTCAAAACCCAGGAAAGTTGTCTCGGAACACCTTCAATAAAGCATGCCAGCAGTGCATTGAAAAGGCAGGTAGCTTTAGCCACCGTCCTCTAGCAGTGGCGAAGCTGTGCACACAATGTCGTCTCCCTGCGGCAACGTTCTTCGCCCTCGTGCAAGCTACCGCTCTGTCCGGCTCCCGGAGCAGGAGAAGCGGCTGCTTCGCGCACACAGCAGCGGAGCGGCAGCCCTACGCTCCGAAGCGCTGCTTCAGCCGAAAGACGCCGGCCACCGGCGCTTCGCTTCGGACAGCTCCGGAGAGCCGTAGTGTGCGTCTGCACTAGACTGCATCATAGCGAAAAGCTTTGGCAGTGTGTCTCGCAAGGAGATAGCTTAGGAGAGCAGCGCACTTATGCCTCCCTTGTCCAGAAACACGATTTTACTGCACACTCCAAAAACAGTACTCTTCCCAGGGCAATATATAAGCTGCTTTCTGACGGCCGTGATCTTTCGATTACTCTTGCCCAGCTCGTTGTTTTAACGTGCACATGCCGTCCTGGCATTCAGTGCACAGTGAAAGCAATCGCAAAAGTCCAGCAGCTGCTGACTCCCAAACACAAGGCGCTGGCTATGTTCTTGCTTCTCGACAACTCAACGCAGCCCTTCATTTCTGCAGTTGCCATCGAGGTCTCTGCATGTCGGAGACTCAGAGGACGAGCACGAGTTTCCCACGAGGGGCTGCATCAGGAGGAATTCAAAACTCAGGGAATTTGCCCTGGAACACCTTCCATAAGGATGCTAGAAGGGAATTGAAGAGGCAGGCGAGCGGCCACCACCGTCCTCTAGCAGTCCTTAGGGTGCGCGCAGAAGCCCGGTGCTCTGCGGCTTCGTTCTTCGCCCTCGTGCAAGCTACCGCTCTGTCCGGCTCCCGGAGCAGGAGAAGCGGCTGCTTCGCGCACACAACAGCGGAGCGGCAGCCCTACGCTCCGAAGCGCTGCTTCAGCCGAAAGACGCCGGCCACCGGCGCTTCGCTTCGGACAGCTCCGGAGAGCCGTAGTGTGCGTCTGCACTAGACTGCATCATAGCGAAAAGCTTTGACAGTGTGTCTCGCAGGGAGATACCTTAGGAGCGCAGCGCACTTATGCCTCCCTTGTCCAGAAACACGGATTTGCTGCACACTCCAAAAACACTGCTCTTTCCATGGTACTATGTAAGCTGCTGTCTGACGCCCGTTCTCTTCTGCCCACTCTTGCCCAGCTGGTTGTTGCAGCGTGCACGTGCCTTCCTGGCATTAAGAGCACAGTGAAAGCAATCGCAAAAGTCCAGCAGCTGCTGACTCCCAAACACAAGGCGCTTGTCTACGTTCTTGCTTCTCGACAACTCAACGCAGCCCTTCATTTCTGCAGCTGCCATCGAGTTTTCTGCATCTCGAGCCTTCTGGGACGAGCACCAATTTCCCAGGAGGGGCTGCATCAGGACGAAGTCAAAACCCAGGAAAGTTGTCTCGGAACACCTTCAATAAAGCATGCCAGCAGTGCATTGAAAAGGCAGGTAGCTTTAGCCACCGTCCTCTAGCAGTGGCGAAGCTGTGCACACAATGTCGTCTCCCTGCGGCAACGTTCTTCGCCCTCGTGCAAGCTACCGCTCTGTCCGGCTCCCGGAGCAGGAGAAGCGGCTGCTTCGCGCACACAGCAGCGGAGCGGCAGCCCTACGCTCCGAAGCGCTGCTTCAGCCGAAAGACGCCGGCCACCGGCGCTTCGCTTCGGACAGCTCCGGAGAGCCGTAGTGTGCGTCTGCACTAGACTGCATCATAGCGAAAAGCTTTGGCAGTGTGTCTCGCAAGGAGATAGCTTAGGAGAGCAGCGCACTTATGCCTCCCTTGTCCAGAAACACGATTTTACTGCACACTCCAAAAACAGTACTCTTCCCAGGGCAATATGCCAGATGCTCTCTGATGCCCGTGCTCCCTTCCTACTCTTGCCCAGCTCGTTGTTTTAACGTGCACATGCCGTCCTGGAATTCAGTGCACAGTGAAAGCAATCGCAAAAGTCCAGCAGCTGCTGACTCCCAAACACAAGGCGCTGGCTATGTTCTTGCTACTCGACGACTCAACGCAGCCCTTCATTTCTGCAGTTGCCATCGAGGTCTCTGCATGTCGGAGACTCAGAGGACGAGCACGAGTTTCCCACGAGGGGCTGCATCAGGAGGAATTCAAAACTCAGGGAATTTGTCCTGGAACACCTTCCATAAGGATGCTAGAAGGGAATTGAAGAGGCAGGCGAGCGGCCACCACCGTCCTCTAGCAGTCCTTAGGGTGCGCGCAGAAGCCCGGTGCTCTGCGGCTTCGTTCTTCGCCCTCGTGCAAGCTACCGCTCTGTCCGGCTCCCGGAGCAGGAGAAGCGGCTGCTTCGCGCACACAACAGCGGAGCGGCAGCCCTACGCTCCGAAGCGCTGCTTCAGCCGAAAGACGCCGGCCACCGGCGCTTGGCTTCGGACAGCTCCGGAGAGCCGTAGTGTGCGTCTGCACTAGACTGCATCATAGCGAAAAGCTTTGGCAGTGTGTCTCGCAGGGAGATACCTTAGGAGCGCAGCGCACTTATGCCTCCCTTGTCCAGAAACACGGATTTGCTGCACACTCCAAAAACACTGCTCTTTCCATGGTACTATGTAAGCTGCTGTCTGACGCCCGTTCTCTTCTGCCCACTCTTGCCCAGCTGGTTGTTGCAGCGTGCACGTGCCTTCCTGGCATTAAGAGCACAGTGAAAGCAATCGCAAAAGTCCAGCAGCTGCTGACTCCCAAACACAAGGCGCTTGTCTACGTTCTTGCTTCTCGACAACTCAACGCAGTCCTTCATTTCTGCAGCTGCCATCGAGTTTTCTGCATCTCGAGCCTTCTGGGACGAGCACCAATTTCCCAAGAGGGGCTGCATCAGGACGAAGTCAAAACCCAGGAAAGTTGTCTCGGAACACCTTCAATAAAGCATGCCAGCAGTGCATTGAAAAGGCAGGTAGCTTTAGCCACCGTCCTCTAGCAGTGGCGAAGCTGTGCACACAATGTCGTCTCCCTGCGGCAACGTTCTTCGCCCTCGTGCAAGCTACCGCTCTGTCCGGCTCCCGGAGCAGGAGAAGCGGCTGCTTCGCGCACACAGCAGCGGAGCGGCAGCCCTACGCTCCGAAGCGCTGCTTCAGCCGAAAGACGCCGGCCACCGGCGCTTCGCTTCGGACAGCTCCGGAGAGCCGTAGTGTGCGTCTGCACTAGACTGCATCATAGCGAAAAGCTTTGGCAGTGTGTCTCGCAAGGAGATAGCTTAGGAGAGCAGCGCACTTATGCCTCCCTTGTCCAGAAACACGATTTTACTGCACACTCCAAAAACAGTACTCTTCCCAGGGCAATATATAAGCTGCTTTCTGACGGCCGTGATCTTTCGATTACTCTTGCCCAGCTCGTTGTTTTAACGTGCACATGCCGTCCTGGCATTCAGTGCACAGTGAAAGCAATCGCAAAAGTCCAGCAGCTGCTGACTCCCAAACACAAGGCGCTGGCTATGTTCTTGCTTCTCGACAACTCAACGCAGCCCTTCATTTCTGCAGTTGCCATCGAGGTCTCTGCATGTCGGAGACTCAGAGGACGAGCACGAGTTTCCCACGAGGGGCTGCATCAGGAGGAATTCAAAACTCAGGGAATTTGCCCTGGAACACCTTCCATAAGGATGCTAGAAGGGAATTGAAGAGGCAGGCGAGCGGCCACCACCGTCCTCTAGCAGTCCTTAGGGTGCGCGCAGAAGCCCGGTGCTCTGCGGCTTCGTTCTTCGCCCTCGTGCAAGCTACCGCTCTGTCCGGCTCCCGGAGCAGGAGAAGCGGCTGCTTCGCGCACACAACAGCGGAGCGGCAGCCCTACGCTCCGAAGCGCTGCTTCAGCCGAAAGACGCCGGCCACCGGCGCTTCGCTTCGGACAGCTCCGGAGAGCCGTAGTGTGCGTCTGCACTAGACTGCATCATAGCGAAAAGCTTTGACAGTGTGTCTCGCAGGGAGATACCTTAGGAGCGCAGCGCACTTATGCCTCCCTTGTCCAGAAACACGGATTTGCTGCACACTCCAAAAACACTGCTCTTTCCATGGTACTATGTAAGCTGCTGTCTGACGCCCGTTCTCTTCTGCCCACTCTTGCCCAGCTGGTTGTTGCAGCGTGCACGTGCCTTCCTGGCATTAAGAGCACAGTGAAAGCAATCGCAAAAGTCCAGCAGCTGCTGACTCCCAAACACAAGGCGCTTGTCTACGTTCTTGCTTCTCGACAACTCAACGCAGCCCTTCATTTCTGCAGCTGCCATCGAGTTTTCTGCATCTCGAGCCTTCTGGGACGAGCACCAATTTCCCAGGAGGGGCTGCATCAGGACGAAGTCAAAACCCAGGAAAGTTGTCTCGGAACACCTTCAATAAAGCATGCCAGCAGTGCATTGAAAAGGCAGGTAGCTTTAGCCACCGTCCTCTAGCAGTGGCGAAGCTGTGCACACAATGTCGTCTCCCTGCGGCAACGTTCTTCGCCCTCGTGCAAGCTACCGCTCTGTCCGGCTCCCGGAGCAGGAGAAGCGGCTGCTTCGCGCACACAGCAGCGGAGCGGCAGCCCTACGCTCCGAAGCGCTGCTTCAGCCGAAAGACGCCGGCCACCGGCGCTTCGCTTCGGACAGCTCCGGAGAGCCGTAGTGTGCGTCTGCACTAGACTGCATCATAGCGAAAAGCTTTGGCAGTGTGTCTCGCAAGGAGATAGCTTAGGAGAGCAGCGCACTTATGCCTCCCTTGTCCAGAAACACGATTTTACTGCACACTCCAAAAACAGTACTCTTCCCAGGGCAATATGCCAGATGCTCTCTGATGCCCGTGCTCCCTTCCTACTCTTGCCCAGCTCGTTGTTTTAACGTGCACATGCCGTCCTGGAATTCAGTGCACAGTGAAAGCAATCGCAAAAGTCCAGCAGCTGCTGACTCCCAAACACAAGGCGCTGGCTATGTTCTTGCTACTCGACGACTCAACGCAGCCCTTCATTTCTGCAGTTGCCATCGAGGTCTCTGCATGTCGGAGACTCAGAGGACGAGCACGAGTTTCCCACGAGGGGCTGCATCAGGAGGAATTCAAAACTCAGGGAATTTGTCCTGGAACACCTTCCATAAGGATGCTAGAAGGGAATTGAAGAGGCAGGCGAGCGGCCACCACCGTCCTCTAGCAGTCCTTAGGGTGCGCGCAGAAGCCCGGTGCTCTGCGGCTTCGTTCTTCGCCCTCGTGCAAGCTACCGCTCTGTCCGGCTCCCGGAGCAGGAGAAGCGGCTGCTTCGCGCACACAACAGCGGAGCGGCAGCCCTACGCTCCGAAGCGCTGCTTCAGCCGAAAGACGCCGGCCACCGGCGCTTGGCTTCGGACAGCTCCGGAGAGCCGTAGTGTGCGTCTGCACTAGACTGCATCATAGCGAAAAGCTTTGGCAGTGTGTCTCGCAGGGAGATACCTTAGGAGCGCAGCGCACTTATGCCTCCCTTGTCCAGAAACACGGATTTGCTGCACACTCCAAAAACACTGCTCTTTCCATGGTACTATGTAAGCTGCTGTCTGACGCCCGTTCTCTTCTGCCCACTCTTGCCCAGCTGGTTGTTGCAGCGTGCACGTGCCTTCCTGGCATTAAGAGCACAGTGAAAGCAATCGCAAAAGTCCAGCAGCTGCTGACTCCCAAACACAAGGCGCTTGTCTACGTTCTTGCTTCTCGACAACTCAACGCAGTCCTTCATTTCTGCAGCTGCCATCGAGTTTTCTGCATCTCGAGCCTTCTGGGACGAGCACCAATTTCCCAAGAGGGGCTGCATCAGGACGAAGTCAAAACCCAGGAAAGTTGTCTCGGAACACCTTCAATAAAGCATGCCAGCAGTGCATTGAAAAGGCAGGTAGCTTTAGCCACCGTCCTCTAGCAGTCGCAAGGCTGTGCACACAATGTCGTCTCCCTGCGGCAACGTTCTTCGCCCTCGTGCAAGCTACCGCTCTGTCCGGCTCCCGGAGCAGGAGAAGCGGCTGCTTCGCGCACACAACAGCGGAGCGGCAGCCCTACGCTCCGAAGCGCTGCTTCAGCCGAAAGACGCCGGCCACCGGCGCTTGGCTTCGGACAGCTCCGGAGAGCCGTAGTGTGCGTCTGCACTAGACTGCATCATAGCGAAAAGCTTTGGCAGTGTGTCTCGCAGAGAGATAGCTTAGGAGCGCAGCGCACTTATGCCTCCCTTGTCCAGAAACACGATTTTACTGCACACTCCAAAAACAGTACTCTTCCCAGGGCAATATATAAGCTGCTTTCTGACGGCCGTGATCTTTCGATTACTCTTGCCCAGCTCGTTGTTTTAACGTGCACATGCCGTCCTGGCATTCAGTGCACAGTGAAAGCAATCGCAAAAGTCCAGCAGCTGCTGACTCCCAAACACAAGGCGCTGGCTATGTTCTTGCTTCTCGACAACTCAACGCAGCCCTTCATTTCTGCAGTTGCCATCGAGGTCTCTGCATGTCGGAGACTCAGAGGACGAGCACGAGTTTCCCACGAGGGGCTGCATCAGGAGGAATTCAAAACTCAGGGAATTTGTCCTGGAACACCTTCCATAAGGATGCTAGAAGGGAATTGAAGAGGCAGGCGAGCGGCCACCACCGTCCTCTAGCAGTCCTTAGGGTGTGCGCAAAAGCCCGATGCTCTTCGGCTTCGTTCTTCGCCCCCGTACAAGCTACCGCTCTGTCCGGCTCCCGGAGCAGGAGAAGCGGCTGCTTCGCGCACACAGCAGCGGAGCGGCAGCCCTACGCTCCGAAGCGCTGCTTCAGCCGAAAGACGCCGGCCACCGGCGCTTGGCTTCGGACAGCTCCGGAGAGCCGTAGTGTGCGTCTACAACTAGACTGCATCATAGCGAAAAGCTTTGGCAGTGTGTCTCGCAGGGAGATAGCTTAGGAGCGCAGCGCACTTATGCCTCCCTTGTCCAGAAACACGATTTTACTGCACACTCCAAAAACAGTACTCTTCCCAGGGCAATATGCCAGATGCTCTCTGATGCCCGTGCTCCCTTCCTACTCTTGCCCAGCTCGTTGTTTTAACGTGCACATGCCGTCCTGGAATTCAGTGCACAGTGAAAGCAATCGCAAAAGTCCAGCAGCTGCTGACTCCCAAACACAAGGCGCTGGCTATGTTCTTGCTTCTCGACGACTCAACGCAGCCCTTCATTTCTGCAGTTGCCATCGAGGTCTCTGCATGTCGGAGACTCAGAGGACGAGCACGAGTTTCCCACGAGGGGCTGCATCAGGAGGAATTCAAAACTCAGGGAAATTGTCCTGGAACACCTTCCATAAGGATGCTAGAAGGGAATTGAAGAGGCAGGCGAGCGGCCACCACCGTCCTCTAGCAGTCCTTAGGGTGCGCGCAGAAGCCCGGTGCTCTGCGGCTTCGTTCTTCGCCCTCGTGCAAGCTACCGCTCTGTCCGGCTCCCGGAGCAGGAGAAGCGGCTGCTTCGCGCACACAACAGCGGAGCGGCAGCCCTACGCTCCGAAGCGCTGCTTCAGCCGAAAGACGCCGGCCACCGGCGGTTCGCTTCGGATAGCAGCCGAGAGCCGTAGTGTGCGTCTGCACTAAACTGCATCATAGCGAAAAGCTTTGGCAGTGTGACTCGCAGGGAGATAGCTTAGGAGCGCAGCGCACTTATGCCTCCCTTGTCCAGAAACACGGATTTGCTGCACACTCCAAAAACACTGCTCTTCCCAGGGCAATATATAAGCTGCTTTCTGATGGCCGTGATCCCTCCCTACTCTTGCCCAGCTGGTTGTTGCAGCGTGCACATGCCGTCCTGGCATTCAGTGCACAGTGAAAGCAATCGCAAAAGTCCAGCAGCTGCTGACTCCCAAACACAAGGCGCTGGCTATGTTCTTGCTTCTCCACACTTCAACAGAGTCCTTCATTTCTGCAGCTGCCATCGAGTTTTCTGCATCTCGAGCCTTCTGGGACGAGCACCAATTTCCCAAGAGGGGCTGCATCAGGACGAAGTCAAAACCCAGGAAAGTTGTCTCGGAACACCTTCAATAAAGCATGCCAGCAGTGCATTGAAAAGGCAGGTAGCTTTAGCCACCGTCCTCTAGCAGTCGCGAAGCTGTGCACACAATGTCGTCTCCCTGCGGCAACGTTCTTCGCCCTCGTGCAAGCTACCGCTCTGTCCGGCTCCCGGAGCAGGAGAAGCGGCTGCTTCGCGCACACAACAGCGGAGCGGCAGCCCTACGCTCCGAAGCGCTGCTTCAGCCGAAAGACGCCGGCCACCGGCGCTTCGCTTCGGACAGCTCCGGAGAGCCGTAGTGTGCGTCTGCACTAGACTGCATCATAGCGAAAAGCTTTGGCAGTGTGTCTCGCAGAGAGATAGCTTAGGAGCGCAGCGCACTTATGCCTCCCTTGTCCAGAAACACGGATTTGCTGCACACTCCAAAAACACTGCTCTTCCCAGGGCAATATATAAGCTGCTTTCTGATGGCCGTGATCCCTCCCTGCTCTTGCCCAGCTGGTTGTTGCAGCGTGCACATGCCGTCCTGGCATTCAGTGCACAGTGAAAGCAATCGCAAAAGTCCAGCAGCTGCTGACTCCCAAACACAAGGCGCTGGCTATGTTCTTGCTTCTCGACAACTCAACGCAGCCCTTCATTTCTGCAGTTGCCATCGAGGTCTCTGCATGTCGGAGACTCAGAGGACGAGCACGAGTTTCCCACGAGGGGCTGCATCAAGAGGAATTCAAAACTCAGGAAAATTGTCTTTGAACACCTTCCATAGGATGCTAGAAGGGAATTGAAGAGGCAGGCGAGCGGCCACCACCGTCCTCTAGCAGTCCTTAGGGTGTGCGCAAAAGCCCGATGCTCTGCGGCTTCGTTCTTCGCCCCCGTACAAGCTACCGCTCTGTCCGGCTCCCGGAGCAGGAGAAGCGGCTGCTTCGCGCACACAACAGCGGAGCGGCAGCCGTACTCTCCGAAGCGCTGCTTCATCCGAAAGACGCCGGCCACCGGCGCTTCGCTTCGGACAGCTCCGGAGAGCCGTAGTGTGCGTCTACAACTAGACTGCATCATAGCGAAAAGCTTTGGCAGTGTGTCTCGCAGAGAGATAGCTTAGGAGCGCAGCGCACTTATGCCTCCCTTGTCCAGAAACACGATTTTACTGCACACTCCAAAAACAGTACTCTTCCCAGGGCAATATATAAGCTGCTTTCTGACGGCCGTGATCTTTCGATTACTCTTGCCCAGCTCGTTGTTTTAACGTGCACATGCCGTCCTGGCATTCAGTGCACAGTGAAAGCAATCGCAAAAGTCCAGCAGCTGCTGACTCCCAAACACAAGGCGCTGGCTATGTTCTTGCTTCTCGACAACTCAACGCAGCCCTTCATTTCTGCAGTTGCCATCGAGGTCTCTGCATGTCGGAGACTCAGAGGACGAGCACGAGTTTCCCACGAGGGGCTGCATCAGGAGGAATTCAAAACTCAGGGAATTTGCCCTGGAACACCTTCCATAAGGATGCTAGAAGGGAATTGAAGAGGCAGGCGAGCGGCCACCACCGTCCTCTAGCAGTCCTTAGGGTGCGCGCAGAAGCCCGGTGCTCTGCGGCTTCGTTCTTCGCCCTCGTGCAAGCTACCGCTCTGTCCGGCTCCCGGAGCAGGAGAAGCGGCTGCTTCGCGCACACAACAGCGGAGCGGCAGCCCTACGCTCCGAAGCGCTGCTTCAGCCGAAAGACGCCGGCCACCGGCGCTTGGCTTCGGACAGCTCCGGAGAGCCGTAGTGTGCGTCTGCACTAGACTGCATCATAGCGAAAAGCTTTGACAGTGTGTCTCGCAGGGAGATAGCTTAGGAGCGCAGCGCACTTATGCCTCCCTTGTCCAGAAACACGGATTTGCTGCACACTCCAAAAACACTGCTCTTTCCATGGTACTATGTAAGCTGCTGTCTGACGCCCGTTCTCTTCTGCCCACTCTTGCCCAGCTGGTTGTTGCAGCGTGCACGTGCCTTCCTGGCATTAAGAGCACAGTGAAAGCAATCGCAAAAGTCCAGCAGCTGCTGACTCCCAAACACAAGGCGCTTGTCTACGTTCTTGCTTCTCGACAACTCAACGCAGCCCTTCATTTCTGCAGCTGCCATCGAGTTTTCTGTATCTTGAGCCTTCTGGGACGAGCACCAATTTCCCAGGAGGGGCTGCATCAGGACGAAGTCAAAACCCAGGAAAGTTGTCTCGGAACACCTTCAATAAAGCATGCCAGCAGTGCATTGAAAAGGCAGGTAGCTTTAGCCACCGTCCTCTAGCAGTCGCGAAGCTGTGCACACAATGTCGTCTCCCTGCGGCAACGTTCTTCGCCCTCGTGCAAGCTACCGCTCTGTCCGGCTCCCGGAGCAGGAGAAGCGGCTGCTTCGCGCACACAGCAGCGGAGCGGCAGCCCTACGCTCCGAAGCGCTGCTTCAGCCGAAAGACGCCGGCCACCGGCGCTTCGCTTCGGACAGCTCCGGAGAGCCGTAGTGTGCGTCTGCACTAGACTGCATCATAGCGAAAAGCTTTGGCAGTGTGTCTCGCAAGGAGATAGCTTAGGAGAGCAGCGCACTTATGCCTCCCTTGTCCAGAAACACGATTTTACTGCACACTCCAAAAACAGTACTCTTCCCAGGGCAATATATAAGCTGCTTTCTGACGGCCGTGATCTTTCGATTACTCTTGCCCAGCTCGTTGTTTTAACGTGCACATGCCGTCCTGGCATTCAGTGCACAGTGAAAGCAATCGCAAAAGTCCAGCAGCTGCTGACTCCCAAACACAAGGCGCTGGCTATGTTCTTGCTTCTCGACAACTCAACGCAGCCCTTCATTTCTGCAGTTGCCATCGAGGTCTCTGCATGTCGGAGACTCAGAGGACGAGCACGAGTTTCCCACGAGGGGCTGCATCAGGAGGAATTCAAAACTCAGGGAATTTGCCCTGGAACACCTTCCATAAGGATGCTAGAAGGGAATTGAAGAGGCAGGCGAGCGGCCACCACCGTCCTCTAGCAGTCCTTAGGGTGCGCGCAGAAGCCCGGTGCTCTGCGGCTTCGTTCTTCGCCCTCGTGCAAGCTACCGCTCTGTCCGGCTCCCGGAGCAGGAGAAGCGGCTGCTTCGCGCACACAACAGCGGAGCGGCAGCCCTACGCTCCGAAGCGCTGCTTCAGCCGAAAGACGCCGGCCACCGGCGCTTCGCTTCGGACAGCTCCGGAGAGCCGTAGTGTGCGTCTGCACTAGACTGCATCATAGCGAAAAGCTTTGACAGTGTGTCTCGCAGGGAGATAGCTTAGGAGCGCAGCGCACTTATGCCTCCCTTGTCCAGAAACACGGATTTGCTGCACACTCCAAAAACACTGCTCTTTCCATGGTACTATGTAAGCTGCTGTCTGACGCCCGTTCTCTTCTGCCCACTCTTGCCCAGCTGGTTGTTGCAGCGTGCACGTGCCTTCCTGGCATTAAGAGCACAGTGAAAGCAATCGCAAAAGTCCAGCAGCTGCTGACTCCCAAACACAAGGCGCTTGTCTACGTTCTTGCTTCTCGACAACTCAACGCAGCCCTTCATTTCTGCAGCTGCCATCGAGTTTTCTGCATCTCGAGCCTTCTGGGACGAGCACCAATTTCCCAGGAGGGGCTGCATCAGGACGAAGTCAAAACCCAGGAAAGTTGTCTCGGAACACCTTCAATAAAGCATGCCAGCAGTGCATTGAAAAGGCAGGTAGCTTTAGCCACCGTCCTCTAGCAGTCGCAAGGCTGTGCACACAATGTCGTCTCCCTGCGGCAACGTTCTTCGCCCTCGTGCAAGCTACCGCTCTGTCCGGCTCCCGGAGCAGGAGAAGCGGCTGCTTCGCGCACACAACAGCGGAGCGGCAGCCCTACGCTCCGAAGCGCTGCTTCAGCCGAAAGACGCCGGCCACCGGCGCTTCGCTTCGGACAGCTCCGGAGAGCCGTAGTGTGCGTCTGCACTAGACTGCATCATAGCGAAAAGCTTTGGCAGTGTGTCTCGCAAGGAGATAGCTTAGGAGCGCAGCGCACTTATGCCTCCCTTGTCCAGAAACACGATTTTACTGCACACTCCAAAAACAGTACTCTTCCCAGGGCAATATATAAGCTGCTTTCTGACGGCCGTGATCTTTCGATTACTCTTGCCCAGCTCGTTGTTTTAACGTGCACATGCCGTCCTGGCATTCAGTGCACAGTGAAAGCAATCGCAAAAGTCCAGCAGCTGCTGACTCCCAAACACAAGGCGCTGGCTATGTTCTTGCTTCTCGACAACTCAACGCAGCCCTTCATTTCTGCAGTTGCCATCGAGGTCTCTGCATGTCGGAGACTCAGAGGACGAGCACGAGTTTCCCACGAGGGGCTGCATCAGGAGGAATTCAAAACTCAGGAAAATTGTCTTTGAACACCTTCCATAGGATGCTAGAAGGGAATTGAAGAGGCAGGCGAGCGGCCACCACCGTCCTCTAGCAGTCCTTAGGGTGTGCGCAAAAGCCCGATGCTCTTCGGCTTCGTTCTTCGCCCCCGTACAAGCTACCGCTCTGTCCGGCTCCCGGAGCAGGAGAAGCGGCTGCTTCGCGCACACAACAGCGGAGCGGCAGCCGTACTCTCCGAAGCGCTGCTTCAGCCGAAAGACGCCGGCGACCGGCGGTTCGCTTCGGATAGCAGCCGAGAGCCGTAGTGTGCGTCTGCACTAAACTGCATCATAGCGAAAAGCTTTGGCAGTGTGACTCGCAGGGAGATAGCTTAGGAGCGCAGCGCACTTATGCCTCCCTTGTCCAGAAACACGGATTTGCTGCACACTCCAAAAACACTGCTCTTCCCAGGGCAATATATAAGCTGCTTTCTGATGGCCGTGATCCCTCCCTGCTCTTGCCCAGCTGGTTGTTGCAGCGTGCACATGCCGTCCTGGAATTCAGTGCACAGTGAAAGCAATCGCAAAAGTCCAGCAGCTGCTGACTCCCAAACACAAGGCGCTGGCTATGTTCTTGCTTCTCCACACTTCAACAGAGTCCTTCATTTCTGCAGCTGCCATCGAGTTTTCTGCATCTCGAGCCTTCTGGGACGAGCACCAATTTCCCAGGAGGGGCTGCATCAGGACGAAGTCAAAACCCAGGAAAGTTGTCTCGGAATACCTTCAATAAAGCATGCCAGCAGTGCATTGAAAAGGCAGGTAGCTTTAGCCACCGTCCTCTAGCAGTCGCAAGGCTGTGCACACAATGTCGTCTCCCTGCGGCAACGTTCTTCGCCCTCGTGCAAGCTACCGCTCTGTCCGGCTCCCGGAGCAGGAGAAGCGGCTGCTTCGCGCACACAACAGCGGAGCGGCAGCCCTACGCTCCGAAGCGCTGCTTCAGCCGAAAGACGCCGGCCACCGGCGCTTCGCTTCGGACAGCTCCGGAGAGCCGTAGTGTGCGTCTACAACTACACTGCATCATAGCGAAAAGCTTTGGCAGTGTGTCTCGCAAGGAGATAGCTTAGGAGCGCAGCGCACTTATGCCTCCCTTGTCCAGAAACACGATTTTACTGCACACTCCAAAAACAGTACTCTTCCCAGGGCAATATGCCAGATGCTCTCTGATGCCCGTGCTCCCTTCCTACTCTTGCCCAGCTCGTTGTTTTAACGTGCACATGCCGTCCTGGAATTCAGTGCACAGTGAAAGCAATCGCAAAAGTCCAGCAGCTGCTGACTCCCAAACACAAGGCGCTGGCTATGTTCTTGCTACTCGACGACTCAACGCAGCCCTTCATTTCTGCAGTTGCCATCGAGGTCTCTGCATGTCGGAGACTCAGAGGACGAGCACGAGTTTCCCACGAGGGGCTGCATCAGGAGGAATTCAAAACTCAGGGAATTTGTCCTGGAACACCTTCCATAAGGATGCTAGAAGGGAATTGAAGAGGCAGGCGAGCGGCCACCACCGTCCTCTAGCAGTCCTTAGGGTGCGCGCAGAAGCCCGGTGCTCTGCGGCTTCGTTCTTCGCCCTCGTGCAAGCTACCGCTCTGTCCGGCTCCCGGAGCAGGAGAAGCGGCTGCTTCGCGCACACAACAGCGGAGCGGCAGCCCTACGCTCCGAAGCGCTGCTTCAGCCGAAAGACGCCGGCCACCGGCGCTTGGCTTCGGACAGCTCCGGAGAGCCGTAGTGTGCGTCTGCACTAGACTGCATCATAGCGAAAAGCTTTGGCAGTGTGTCTCGCAGAGAGATAGCTTAGGAGCGCAGCGCACTTATGCCTCCCTTGTCCAGAAACACGGATTTGCTGCACACTCCAAAAACACTGCTCTTTCCATGGTACTATGTAAGCTGCTGTCTGACGCCCGTTCTCTTCTGCCCACTCTTGCCCAGCTGGTTGTTGCAGCGTGCACGTGCCTTCCTGGCATTAAGAGCACAGTGAAAGCAATCGCAAAAGTCCAGCAGCTGCTGACTCCCAAACACAAGGCGCTTGTCTACGTTCTTGCTTCTCGACAACTCAACGCAGTCCTTCATTTCTGCAGCTGCCATCGAGTTTTCTGCATCTCGAGCCTTCTGGGACGAGCACCAATTTCCCAAGAGGGGCTGCATCAGGACGAAGTCAAAACCCAGGAAAGTTGTCTCGGAACACCTTCAATAAAGCATGCCAGCAGTGCATTGAAAAGGCAGGTAGCTTTAGCCACCGTCCTCTAGCAGTCGCGAAGCTGTGCACACAATGTCGTCTCCCTGCGGCAACGTTCTTCGCCCTCGTGCAAGCTACCGCTCTGTCCGGCTCCCGGAGCAGGAGAAGCGGCTGCTTCGCGCACACAGCAGCGGAGCGGCAGCCCTACGCTCCGAAGCGCTGCTTCAGCCGAAAGACGCCGGCCACCGGCGCTTCGCTTCGGACAGCTCCGGAGAGCCGTAGTGTGCGTCTGCACTAGACTGCATCATAGCGAAAAGCTTTGGCAGTGTGTCTCGCAAGGAGATAGCTTAGGAGAGCAGCGCACTTATGCCTCCCTTGTCCAGAAACACGATTTTACTGCACACTCCAAAAACAGTACTCTTCCCAGGGCAATATATAAGCTGCTTTCTGACGGCCGTGATCTTTCGATTACTCTTGCCCAGCTCGTTGTTTTAACGTGCACATGCCGTCCTGGCATTCAGTGCACAGTGAAAGCAATCGCAAAAGTCCAGCAGCTGCTGACTCCCAAACACAAGGCGCTGGCTATGTTCTTGCTTCTCGACAACTCAACGCAGCCCTTCATTTCTGCAGTTGCCATCGAGGTCTCTGCATGTCGGAGACTCAGAGGACGAGCACGAGTTTCCCACGAGGGGCTGCATCAGGAGGAATTCAAAACTCAGGGAATTTGCCCTGGAACACCTTCCATAAGGATGCTAGAAGGGAATTGAAGAGGCAGGCGAGCGGCCACCACCGTCCTCTAGCAGTCCTTAGGGTGCGCGCAGAAGCCCGGTGCTCTGCGGCTTCGTTCTTCGCCCTCGTGCAAGCTACCGCTCTGTCCGGCTCCCGGAGCAGGAGAAGCGGCTGCTTCGCGCACACAACAGCGGAGCGGCAGCCCTACGCTCCGAAGCGCTGCTTCAGCCGAAAGACGCCGGCCACCGGCGCTTCGCTTCGGACAGCTCCGGAGAGCCGTAGTGTGCGTCTGCACTAGACTGCATCATAGCGAAAAGCTTTGACAGTGTGTCTCGCAGGGAGATACCTTAGGAGCGCAGCGCACTTATGCCTCCCTTGTCCAGAAACACGGATTTGCTGCACACTCCAAAAACACTGCTCTTTCCATGGTACTATGTAAGCTGCTGTCTGACGCCCGTTCTCTTCTGCCCACTCTTGCCCAGCTGGTTGTTGCAGCGTGCACGTGCCTTCCTGGCATTAAGAGCACAGTGAAAGCAATCGCAAAAGTCCAGCAGCTGCTGACTCCCAAACACAAGGCGCTTGTCTACGTTCTTGCTTCTCGACAACTCAACGCAGCCCTTCATTTCTGCAGCTGCCATCGAGTTTTCTGCATCTCGAGCCTTCTGGGACGAGCACCAATTTCCCAGGAGGGGCTGCATCAGGACGAAGTCAAAACCCAGGAAAGTTGTCTCGGAACACCTTCAATAAAGCATGCCAGCAGTGCATTGAAAAGGCAGGTAGCTTTAGCCACCGTCCTCTAGCAGTGGCGAAGCTGTGCACACAATGTCGTCTCCCTGCGGCAACGTTCTTCGCCCTCGTGCAAGCTACCGCTCTGTCCGGCTCCCGGAGCAGGAGAAGCGGCTGCTTCGCGCACACAGCAGCGGAGCGGCAGCCCTACGCTCCGAAGCGCTGCTTCAGCCGAAAGACGCCGGCCACCGGCGCTTCGCTTCGGACAGCTCCGGAGAGCCGTAGTGTGCGTCTGCACTAGACTGCATCATAGCGAAAAGCTTTGGCAGTGTGTCTCGCAAGGAGATAGCTTAGGAGAGCAGCGCACTTATGCCTCCCTTGTCCAGAAACACGATTTTACTGCACACTCCAAAAACAGTACTCTTCCCAGGGCAATATGCCAGATGCTCTCTGATGCCCGTGCTCCCTTCCTACTCTTGCCCAGCTCGTTGTTTTAACGTGCACATGCCGTCCTGGAATTCAGTGCACAGTGAAAGCAATCGCAAAAGTCCAGCAGCTGCTGACTCCCAAACACAAGGCGCTGGCTATGTTCTTGCTACTCGACGACTCAACGCAGCCCTTCATTTCTGCAGTTGCCATCGAGGTCTCTGCATGTCGGAGACTCAGAGGACGAGCACGAGTTTCCCACGAGGGGCTGCATCAGGAGGAATTCAAAACTCAGGGAATTTGTCCTGGAACACCTTCCATAAGGATGCTAGAAGGGAATTGAAGAGGCAGGCGAGCGGCCACCACCGTCCTCTAGCAGTCCTTAGGGTGCGCGCAGAAGCCCGGTGCTCTGCGGCTTCGTTCTTCGCCCTCGTGCAAGCTACCGCTCTGTCCGGCTCCCGGAGCAGGAGAAGCGGCTGCTTCGCGCACACAACAGCGGAGCGGCAGCCCTACGCTCCGAAGCGCTGCTTCAGCCGAAAGACGCCGGCCACCGGCGCTTCGCTTCGGACAGCTCCGGAGAGCCGTAGTGTGCGTCTGCACTAGACTGCATCATAGCGAAAAGCTTTGACAGTGTGTCTCGCAGGGAGATACCTTAGGAGCGCAGCGCACTTATGCCTCCCTTGTCCAGAAACACGGATTTGCTGCACACTCCAAAAACACTGCTCTTTCCATGGTACTATGTAAGCTGCTGTCTGACGCCCGTTCTCTTCTGCCCACTCTTGCCCAGCTGGTTGTTGCAGCGTGCACGTGCCTTCCTGGCATTAAGAGCACAGTGAAAGCAATCGCAAAAGTCCAGCAGCTGCTGACTCCCAAACACAAGGCGCTTGTCTACGTTCTTGCTTCTCGACAACTCAACGCAGCCCTTCATTTCTGCAGCTGCCATCGAGTTTTCTGTATCTTGAGCCTTCTGGGACGAGCACCAATTTCCCAGGAGGGGCTGCATCAGGACGAAGTCAAAACCCAGGAAAGTTGTCTCGGAACACCTTCAATAAAGCATGCCAGCAGTGCATTGAAAAGGCAGGTAGCTTTAGCCACCGTCCTCTAGCAGTCGCGAAGCTGTGCACACAATGTCGTCTCCCTGCGGCAACGTTCTTCGCCCTCGTGCAAGCTACCGCTCTGTCCGGCTCCCGGAGCAGGAGAAGCGGCTGCTTCGCGCACACAGCAGCGGAGCGGCAGCCCTACGCTCCGAAGCGCTGCTTCAGCCGAAAGACGCCGGCCACCGGCGCTTCGCTTCGGACAGCTCCGGAGAGCCGTAGTGTGCGTCTGCACTAGACTGCATCATAGCGAAAAGCTTTGGCAGTGTGTCTCGCAAGGAGATAGCTTAGGAGAGCAGCGCACTTATGCCTCCCTTGTCCAGAAACACGATTTTACTGCACACTCCAAAAACAGTACTCTTCCCAGGGCAATATATAAGCTGTTTTCTGACGGCCGTGATCTTTCGATTACTCTTGCCCAGCTCGTTGTTTTAACGTGCACATGCCGTCCTGGCATTCAGTGCACAGTGAAAGCAATCGCAAAAGTCCAGCAGCTGCTGACTCCCAAACACAAGGCGCTGGCTATGTTCTTGCTTCTCGACAACTCAACGCAGCCCTTCATTTCTGCAGTTGCCATCGAGGTCTCTGCATGTCGGAGACTCAGAGGACGAGCACGAGTTTCCCACGAGGGGCTGCATCAGGAGGAATTCAAAACTCAGGGAATTTGCCCTGGAACACCTTCCATAAGGATGCTAGAAGGGAATTGAAGAGGCAGGCGAGCGGCCACCACCGTCCTCTAGCAGTCCTTAGGGTGCGCGCAGAAGCCCGGTGCTCTGCGGCTTCGTTCTTCGCCCTCGTGCAAGCTACCGCTCTGTCCGGCTCCCGGAGCAGGAGAAGCGGCTGCTTCGCGCACACAACAGCGGAGCGGCAGCCCTACGCTCCGAAGCGCTGCTTCAGCCGAAAGACGCCGGCCACCGGCGCTTCGCTTCGGACAGCTCCGGAGAGCCGTAGTGTGCGTCTGCACTAGACTGCATCATAGCGAAAAGCTTTGACAGTGTGTCTCGCAGGGAGATACCTTAGGAGCGCAGCGCACTTATGCCTCCCTTGTCCAGAAACACGGATTTGCTGCACACTCCAAAAACACTGCTCTTTCCATGGTACTATGTAAGCTGCTGTCTGACGCCCGTTCTCTTCTGCCCACTCTTGCCCAGCTGGTTGTTGCAGCGTGCACGTGCCTTCCTGGCATTAAGAGCACAGTGAAAGCAATCGCAAAAGTCCAGCAGCTGCTGACTCCCAAACACAAGGCGCTTGTCTACGTTCTTGCTTCTCGACAACTCAACGCAGCCCTTCATTTCTGCAGCTGCCATCGAGTTTTCTGCATCTCGAGCCTTCTGGGACGAGCACCAATTTCCCAGGAGGGGCTGCATCAGGACGAAGTAAAAACCCAGGAAAGTTGTCTCGGAACACCTTCAATAAAGCATGCCAGCAGTGCATTGAAAAGGCAGGTAGCTTTAGCCACCGTCCTCTAGCAGTGGCGAAGCTGTGCACACAATGTCGTCTCCCTGCGGCAACGTTCTTCGCCCTCGTGCAAGCTACCGCTCTGTCCGGCTCCCGGAGCAGGAGAAGCGGCTGCTTCGCGCACACAGCAGCGGAGCGGCAGCCCTACGCTCCGAAGCGCTGCTTCAGCCGAAAGACGCCGGCCACCGGCGCTTCGCTTCGGACAGCTCCGGAGAGCCGTAGTGTGCGTCTGCACTAGACTGCATCATAGCGAAAAGCTTTGGCAGTGTGTCTCGCAAGGAGATAGCTTAGGAGAGCAGCGCACTTATGCCTCCCTTGTCCAGAAACACGATTTTACTGCACACTCCAAAAACAGTACTCTTCCCAGGGCAATATGCCAGATGCTCTCTGATGCCCGTGCTCCCTTCCTACTCTTGCCCAGCTCGTTGTTTTAACGTGCACATGCCGTCCTGGAATTCAGTGCACAGTGAAAGCAATCGCAAAAGTCCAGCAGCTGCTGACTCCCAAACACAAGGCGCTGGCTATGTTCTTGCTACTCGACGACTCAACGCAGCCCTTCATTTCTGCAGTTGCCATCGAGGTCTCTGCATGTCGGAGACTCAGAGGACGAGCACGAGTTTCCCACGAGGGGCTGCATCAGGAGGAATTCAAAACTCAGGGAATTTGTCCTGGAACACCTTCCATAAGGATGCTAGAAGGGAATTGAAGAGGCAGGCGAGCGGCCACCACCGTCCTCTAGCAGTCCTTAGGGTGCGCGCAGAAGCCCGGTGCTCTGCGGCTTCGTTCTTCGCCCTCGTGCAAGCTACCGCTCTGTCCGGCTCCCGGAGCAGGAGAAGCGGCTGCTTCGCGCACACAACAGCGGAGCGGCAGCCCTACGCTCCGAAGCGCTGCTTCAGCCGAAAGACGCCGGCCACCGGCGCTTGGCTTCGGACAGCTCCGGAGAGCCGTAGTGTGCGTCTGCACTAGACTGCATCATAGCGAAAAGCTTTGGCAGTGTGTCTCGCAGGGAGATACCTTAGGAGCGCAGCGCACTTATGCCTCCCTTGTCCAGAAACACGGATTTGCTGCACACTCCAAAAACACTGCTCTTTCCATGGTACTATGTAAGCTGCTGTCTGACGCCCGTTCTCTTCTGCCCACTCTTGCCCAGCTGGTTGTTGCAGCGTGCACGTGCCTTCCTGGCATTAAGAGCACAGTGAAAGCAATCGCAAAAGTCCAGCAGCTGCTGACTCCCAAACACAAGGCGCTTGTCTACGTTCTTGCTTCTCGACAACTCAACGCAGTCCTTCATTTCTGCAGCTGCCATCGAGTTTTCTGCATCTCGAGCCTTCTGGGACGAGCACCAATTTCCCAAGAGGGGCTGCATCAGGACGAAGTCAAAACCCAGGAAAGTTGTCTCGGAACACCTTCAATAAAGCATGCCAGCAGTGCATTGAAAAGGCAGGTAGCTTTAGCCACCGTCCTCTAGCAGTCGCAAGGCTGTGCACACAATGTCGTCTCCCTGCGGCAACGTTCTTCGCCCTCGTGCAAGCTACCGCTCTGTCCGGCTCCCGGAGCAGGAGAAGCGGCTGCTTCGCGCACACAACAGCGGAGCGGCAGCCCTACGCTCCGAAGCGCTGCTTCAGCCGAAAGACGCCGGCCACCGGCGCTTGGCTTCGGACAGCTCCGGAGAGCCGTAGTGTGCGTCTGCACTAGACTGCATCATAGCGAAAAGCTTTGGCAGTGTGTCTCGCAGAGAGATAGCTTAGGAGCGCAGCGCACTTATGCCTCCCTTGTCCAGAAACACGATTTTACTGCACACTCCAAAAACAGTACTCTTCCCAGGGCAATATATAAGCTGCTTTCTGACGGCCGTGATCTTTCGATTACTCTTGCCCAGCTCGTTGTTTTAACGTGCACATGCCGTCCTGGCATTCAGTGCACAGTGAAAGCAATCGCAAAAGTCCAGCAGCTGCTGACTCCCAAACACAAGGCGCTGGCTATGTTCTTGCTTCTCGACAACTCAACGCAGCCCTTCATTTCTGCAGTTGCCATCGAGGTCTCTGCATGTCGGAGACTCAGAGGACGAGCACGAGTTTCCCACGAGGGGCTGCATCAGGAGGAATTCAAAACTCAGGGAATTTGTCCTGGAACACCTTCCATAAGGATGCTAGAAGGGAATTGAAGAGGCAGGCGAGCGGCCACCACCGTCCTCTAGCAGTCCTTAGGGTGTGCGCAAAAGCCCGATGCTCTTCGGCTTCGTTCTTCGCCCCCGTACAAGCTACCGCTCTGTCCGGCTCCCGGAGCAGGAGAAGCGGCTGCTTCGCGCACACAGCAGCGGAGCGGCAGCCCTACGCTCCGAAGCGCTGCTTCAGCCGAAAGACGCCGGCGACCGGCGCTTGGCT
The DNA here is from genome assembly GCF_050655825.1 of Lonchura striata. Lineage (NCBI taxonomy): Eukaryota > Metazoa > Chordata > Aves > Passeriformes > Estrildidae > Lonchura > Lonchura striata. The sequence goes on along the minus strand of NC_140716.1, from coordinate 17,688,156 downwards.
TCGGACAGCTCCGGAGAGCCGTAGTGTGCGTCTACAACTAGACTGCATCATAGCGAAAAGCTTTGGCAGTGTGTCTCGCAGGGAGATAGCTTAGGAGCGCAGCGCACTTATGCCTCCCTTGTCCAGAAACACGATTTTACTGCACACTCCAAAAACAGTACTCTTCCCAGGGCAATATGCCAGATGCTCTCTGATGCCCGTGCTCCCTTCCTACTCTTGCCCAGCTCGTTGTTTTAACGTGCACATGCCGTCCTGGAATTCAGTGCACAGTGAAAGCAATCGCAAAAGTCCAGCAGCTGCTGACTCCCAAACACAAGGCGCTGGCTATGTTCTTGCTTCTCGACGACTCAACGCAGCCCTTCATTTCTGCAGTTGCCATCGAGGTCTCTGCATGTCGGAGACTCAGAGGACGAGCACGAGTTTCCCACGAGGGGCTGCATCAGGAGGAATTCAAAACTCAGGGAAATTGTCCTGGAACACCTTCCATAAGGATGCTAGAAGGGAATTGAAGAGGCAGGCGAGCGGCCACCACCGTCCTCTAGCAGTCCTTAGGGTGCGCGCAGAAGCCCGGTGCTCTGCGGCTTCGTTCTTCGCCCTCGTGCAAGCTACCGCTCTGTCCGGCTCCCGGAGCAGGAGAAGCGGCTGCTTCGCGCACACAACAGCGGAGCGGCAGCCCTACGCTCCGAAGCGCTGCTTCAGCCGAAAGACGCCGGCCACCGGCGGTTCGCTTCGGATAGCAGCCGAGAGCCGTAGTGTGCGTCTGCACTAAACTGCATCATAGCGAAAAGCTTTGGCAGTGTGACTCGCAGGGAGATAGCTTAGGAGCGCAGCGCACTTATGCCTCCCTTGTCCAGAAACACGGATTTGCTGCACACTCCAAAAACACTGCTCTTCCCAGGGCAATATATAAGCTGCTTTCTGATGGCCGTGATCCCTCCCTACTCTTGCCCAGCTGGTTGTTGCAGCGTGCACATGCCGTCCTGGCATTCAGTGCACAGTGAAAGCAATCGCAAAAGTCCAGCAGCTGCTGACTCCCAAACACAAGGCGCTGGCTATGTTCTTGCTTCTCCACACTTCAACAGAGTCCTTCATTTCTGCAGCTGCCATCGAGTTTTCTGCATCTCGAGCCTTCTGGGACGAGCACCAATTTCCCAAGAGGGGCTGCATCAGGACGAAGTCAAAACCCAGGAAAGTTGTCTCGGAACACCTTCAATAAAGCATGCCAGCAGTGCATTGAAAAGGCAGGTAGCTTTAGCCACCGTCCTCTAGCAGTCGCGAAGCTGTGCACACAATGTCGTCTCCCTGCGGCAACGTTCTTCGCCCTCGTGCAAGCTACCGCTCTGTCCGGCTCCCGGAGCAGGAGAAGCGGCTGCTTCGCGCACACAACAGCGGAGCGGCAGCCGTACTCTCCGAAGCGCTGCTTCATCCGAAAGACGCCGGCCACCGGCGCTTCGCTTCGGACAGCTCCGGAGAGCCGTAGTGTGCGTCTACAACTAGACTGCATCATAGCGAAAAGCTTTGGCAGTGTGTCTCGCAGAGAGATAGCTTAGGAGCGCAGCGCACTTATGCCTCCCTTGTCCAGAAACACGATTTTACTGCACACTCCAAAAACAGTACTCTTCCCAGGGCAATATGCCAGATGCTCTCTGATGCCCGTGCTCCCTTCCTACTCTTGCCCAGCTCGTTGTTTTAACGTGCACATGCCGTCCTGGAATTCAGTGCACAGTGAAAGCAATCGCAAAAGTCCAGCAGCTGCTGACTCCCAAACACAAGGCGCTGGCTATGTTCTTGCTACTCGACGACTCAACGCAGCCCTTCATTTCTGCAGTTGCCATCGAGGTCTCTGCATGTCGGAGACTCAGAGGACGAGCACGAGTTTCCCACGAGGGGCTGCATCAGGAGGAATTCAAAACTCAGGGAATTTGTCCTGGAACACCTTCCATAAGGATGCTAGAAGGGAATTGAAGAGGCAGGCGAGCGGCCACCACCGTCCTCTAGCAGTCCTTAGGGTGCGCGCAGAAGCCCGGTGCTCTGCGGCTTCGTTCTTCGCCCTCGTGCAAGCTACCGCTCTGTCCGGCTCCCGGAGCAGGAGAAGCGGCTGCTTCGCGCACACAACAGCGGAGCGGCAGCCCTACGCTCCGAAGCGCTGCTTCAGCCGAAAGACGCCGGCCACCGGCGCTTGGCTTCGGACAGCTCCGGAGAGCCGTAGTGTGCGTCTGCACTAGACTGCATCATAGCGAAAAGCTTTGGCAGTGTGTCTCGCAGAGAGATAGCTTAGGAGCGCAGCGCACTTATGCCTCCCTTGTCCAGAAACACGGATTTGCTGCACACTCCAAAAACACTGCTCTTTCCATGGTACTATGTAAGCTGCTGTCTGACGCCCGTTCTCTTCTGCCCACTCTTGCCCAGCTGGTTGTTGCAGCGTGCACGTGCCTTCCTGGCATTAAGAGCACAGTGAAAGCAATCGCAAAAGTCCAGCAGCTGCTGACTCCCAAACACAAGGCGCTTGTCTACGTTCTTGCTTCTCGACAACTCAACGCAGTCCTTCATTTCTGCAGCTGCCATCGAGTTTTCTGCATCTCGAGCCTTCTGGGACGAGCACCAATTTCCCAAGAGGGGCTGCATCAGGACGAAGTCAAAACCCAGGAAAGTTGTCTCGGAACACCTTCAATAAAGCATGCCAGCAGTGCATTGAAAAGGCAGGTAGCTTTAGCCACCGTCCTCTAGCAGTCGCAAGGCTGTGCACACAATGTCGTCTCCCTGCGGCAACGTTCTTCGCCCTCGTGCAAGCTACCGCTCTGTCCGGCTCCCGGAGCAGGAGAAGCGGCTGCTTCGCGCACACAACAGCGGAGCGGCAGCCCTACGCTCCGAAGCGCTGCTTCAGCCGAAAGACGCCGGCGACCGGCGCTTCGCTTCGGACAGCTCCGGAGAGCCGTAGTGTGCGTCTGCACTAGACTGCATCATAGCGAAAAGCTTTGGCAGTGTGTCTCGCAGAGAGATAGCTTAGGAGCGCAGCGCACTTATGCCTCCCTTGTCCAGAAACACGATTTTACTGCACACTCCAAAAACAGTACTCTTCCCAGGGCAATATATAAGCTGCTTTCTGACGGCCGTGATCTTTCGATTACTCTTGCCCAGCTCGTTGTTTTAACGTGCACATGCCGTCCTGGCATTCAGTGCACAGTGAAAGCAATCGCAAAAGTCCAGCAGCTGCTGACTCCCAAACACAAGGCGCTGGCTATGTTCTTGCTTCTCGACAACTCAACGCAGCCCTTCATTTCTGCAGTTGCCATCGAGGTCTCTGCATGTCGGAGACTCAGAGGACGAGCACGAGTTTCCCACGAGGGGCTGCATCAGGAGGAATTCAAAACTCAGGGAATTTGCCCTGGAACACCTTCCATAAGGATGCTAGAAGGGAATTGAAGAGGCAGGCGAGCGGCCACCACCGTCCTCTAGCAGTCCTTAGGGTGCGCGCAGAAGCCCGGTGCTCTGCGGCTTCGTTCTTCGCCCTCGTGCAAGCTACCGCTCTGTCCGGCTCCCGGAGCAGGAGAAGCGGCTGCTTCGCGCACACAACAGCGGAGCGGCAGCCCTACGCTCCGAAGCGCTGCTTCAGCCGAAAGACGCCGGCCACCGGCGCTTGGCTTCGGACAGCTCCGGAGAGCCGTAGTGTGCGTCTGCACTAGACTGCATCATAGCGAAAAGCTTTGACAGTGTGTCTCGCAGGGAGATAGCTTAGGAGCGCAGCGCACTTATGCCTCCCTTGTCCAGAAACACGGATTTGCTGCACACTCCAAAAACACTGCTCTTTCCATGGTACTATGTAAGCTGCTGTCTGACGCCCGTTCTCTTCTGCCCACTCTTGCCCAGCTGGTTGTTGCAGCGTGCACGTGCCTTCCTGGCATTAAGAGCACAGTGAAAGCAATCGCAAAAGTCCAGCAGCTGCTGACTCCCAAACACAAGGCGCTTGTCTACGTTCTTGCTTCTCGACAACTCAACGCAGCCCTTCATTTCTGCAGCTGCCATCGAGTTTTCTGTATCTTGAGCCTTCTGGGACGAGCACCAATTTCCCAGGAGGGGCTGCATCAGGACGAAGTCAAAACCCAGGAAAGTTGTCTCGGAACACCTTCAATAAAGCATGCCAGCAGTGCATTGAAAAGGCAGGTAGCTTTAGCCACCGTCCTCTAGCAGTCGCGAAGCTGTGCACACAATGTCGTCTCCCTGCGGCAACGTTCTTCGCCCTCGTGCAAGCTACCGCTCTGTCCGGCTCCCGGAGCAGGAGAAGCGGCTGCTTCGCGCACACAGCAGCGGAGCGGCAGCCCTACGCTCCGAAGCGCTGCTTCAGCCGAAAGACGCCGGCCACCGGCGCTTCGCTTCGGACAGCTCCGGAGAGCCGTAGTGTGCGTCTGCACTAGACTGCATCATAGCGAAAAGCTTTGGCAGTGTGTCTCGCAAGGAGATAGCTTAGGAGAGCAGCGCACTTATGCCTCCCTTGTCCAGAAACACGATTTTACTGCACACTCCAAAAACAGTACTCTTCCCAGGGCAATATGCCAGATGCTCTCTGATGCCCGTGCTCCCTTCCTACTCTTGCCCAGCTCGTTGTTTTAACGTGCACATGCCGTCCTGGAATTCAGTGCACAGTGAAAGCAATCGCAAAAGTCCAGCAGCTGCTGACTCCCAAACACAAGGCGCTGGCTATGTTCTTGCTACTCGACGACTCAACGCAGCCCTTCATTTCTGCAGTTGCCATCGAGGTCTCTGCATGTCGGAGACTCAGAGGACGAGCACGAGTTTCCCACGAGGGGCTGCATCAGGAGGAATTCAAAACTCAGGGAATTTGTCCTGGAACACCTTCCATAAGGATGCTAGAAGGGAATTGAAGAGGCAGGCGAGCGGCCACCACCGTCCTCTAGCAGTCCTTAGGGTGCGCGCAGAAGCCCGGTGCTCTGCGGCTTCGTTCTTCGCCCTCGTGCAAGCTACCGCTCTGTCCGGCTCCCGGAGCAGGAGAAGCGGCTGCTTCGCGCACACAACAGCGGAGCGGCAGCCCTACGCTCCGAAGCGCTGCTTCAGCCGAAAGACGCCGGCGACCGGCGGTTCGCTTCGGATAGCAGCCGAGAGCCGTAGTGTGCGTCTGCACTAAACTGCATCATAGCGAAAAGCTTTGGCAGTGTGACTCGCAGGGAGATAGCTTAGGAGCGCAGCGCACTTATGCCTCCCTTGTCCAGAAACACGGATTTGCTGCACACTCCAAAAACACTGCTCTTCCCAGGGCAATATATAAGCTGCTTTCTGATGGCCGTGATCCCTCCCTACTCTTGCCCAGCTGGTTGTTGCAGCGTGCACATGCCGTCCTGGCATTCAGTGCACAGTGAAAGCAATCGCAAAAGTCCAGCAGCTGCTGACTCCCAAACACAAGGCGCTGGCTATGTTCTTGCTTCTCCACACTTCAACAGAGTCCTTCATTTCTGCAGCTGCCATCGAGTTTTCTGCATCTCGAGCCTTCTGGGACGAGCACCAATTTCCCAAGAGGGGCTGCATCAGGACGAAGTCAAAACCCAGGAAAGTTGTCTCGGAACACCTTCAATAAAGCATGCCAGCAGTGCATTGAAAAGGCAGGTAGCTTTAGCCACCGTCCTCTAGCAGTCGCGAAGCTGTGCACACAATGTCGTCTCCCTGCGGCAACGTTCTTCGCCCTCGTGCAAGCTACCGCTCTGTCCGGCTCCCGGAGCAGGAGAAGCGGCTGCTTCGCGCACACAACAGCGGAGCGGCAGCCCTACGCTCCGAAGCGCTGCTTCAGCCGAAAGACGCCGGCCACCGGCGCTTCGCTTCGGACAGCTCCGGAGAGCCGTAGTGTGCGTCTGCACTAGACTGCATCATAGCGAAAAGCTTTGGCAGTGTGTCTCGCAGAGAGATAGCTTAGGAGCGCAGCGCACTTATGCCTCCCTTGTCCAGAAACACGGATTTGCTGCACACTCCAAAAACACTGCTCTTCCCAGGGCAATATATAAGCTGCTTTCTGATGGCCGTGATCCCTCCCTGCTCTTGCCCAGCTGGTTGTTGCAGCGTGCACATGCCGTCCTGGCATTCAGTGCACAGTGAAAGCAATCGCAAAAGTCCAGCAGCTGCTGACTCCCAAACACAAGGCGCTGGCTATGTTCTTGCTTCTCGACGACTCAACGCAGCCCTTCATTTCTGCAGTTGCCATCGAGGTCTCTGCATGTCGGAGACTCAGAGGACGAGCACGAGTTTCCCACGAGGGGCTGCATCAAGAGGAATTCAAAACTCAGGAAAATTGTCTTTGAACACCTTCCATAGGATGCTAGAAGGGAATTGAAGAGGCAGGCGAGCGGCCACCACCGTCCTCTAGCAGTCCTTAGGGTGTGCGCAAAAGCCCGATGCTCTGCGGCTTCGTTCTTCGCCCCCGTACAAGCTACCGCTCTGTCCGGCTCCCGGAGCAGGAGAAGCGGCTGCTTCGCGCACACAACAGCGGAGCGGCAGCCGTACTCTCCGAAGCGCTGCTTCATCCGAAAGACGCCGGCCACCGGCGCTTGGCTTCGGACAGCTCCGGAGAGCCGTAGTGTGCGTCTACAACTAGACTGCATCATAGCGAAAAGCTTTGGCAGTGTGTCTCGCAGAGAGATAGCTTAGGAGCGCAGCGCACTTATGCCTCCCTTGTCCAGAAACACGATTTTACTGCACACTCCAAAAACAGTACTCTTCCCAGGGCAATATGCCAGATGCTCTCTGATGCCCGTGCTCCCTTCCTACTCTTGCCCAGCTCGTTGTTTTAACGTGCACATGCCGTCCTGGAATTCAGTGCACAGTGAAAGCAATCGCAAAAGTCCAGCAGCTGCTGACTGCCAAACACAAGGCGCTGGCTATGTTCTTGCTACTCGACGACTCAACGCAGCCCTTCATTTCTGCAGTTGCCATCGAGGTCTCTGCATGTCGGAGACTCAGAGGACGAGCACGAGTTTCCCACGAGGGGCTGCATCAGGAGGAATTCAAAACTCAGGGAATTTGTCCTGGAACACCTTCCATAAGGATGCTAGAAGGGAATTGAAGAGGCAGGCGAGCGGCCACCACCGTCCTCTAGCAGTCCTTAGGGTGCGCGCAGAAGCCCGGTGCTCTGCGGCTTCGTTCTTCGCCCTCGTGCAAGCTACCGCTCTGTCCGGCTCCCGGAGCAGGAGAAGCGGCTGCTTCGCGCACACAACAGCGGAGCGGCAGCCCTACGCTCCGAAGCGCTGCTTCAGCCGAAAGACGCCGGCCACCGGCGCTTGGCTTCGGACAGCTCCGGAGAGCCGTAGTGTGCGTCTGCACTAGACTGCATCATAGCGAAAAGCTTTGGCAGTGTGTCTCGCAGAGAGATAGCTTAGGAGCGCAGCGCACTTATGCCTCCCTTGTCCAGAAACACGGATTTGCTGCACACTCCAAAAACACTGCTCTTTCCATGGTACTATGTAAGCTGCTGTCTGACGCCCGTTCTCTTCTGCCCACTCTTGCCCAGCTGGTTGTTGCAGCGTGCACGTGCCTTCCTGGCATTAAGAGCACAGTGAAAGCAATCGCAAAAGTCCAGCAGCTGCTGACTCCCAAACACAAGGCGCTTGTCTACGTTCTTGCTTCTCGACAACTCAACGCAGTCCTTCATTTCTGCAGCTGCCATCGAGTTTTCTGCATCTCGAGCCTTCTGGGACGAGCACCAATTTCCCAAGAGGGGCTGCATCAGGACGAAGTCAAAACCCAGGAAAGTTGTCTCGGAACACCTTCAATAAAGCATGCCAGCAGTGCATTGAAAAGGCAGGTAGCTTTAGCCACCGTCCTCTAGCAGTCGCAAGGCTGTGCACACAATGTCGTCTCCCTGCGGCAACGTTCTTCGCCCTCGTGCAAGCTACCGCTCTGTCCGGCTCCCGGAGCAGGAGAAGCGGCTGCTTCGCGCACACAACAGCGGAGCGGCAGCCCTACGCTCCGAAGCGCTGCTTCAGCCGAAAGACGCCGGCGACCGGCGCTTCGCTTCGGACAGCTCCGGAGAGCCGTAGTGTGCGTCTGCACTAGACTGCATCATAGCGAAAAGCTTTGGCAGTGTGTCTCGCAGAGAGATAGCTTAGGAGCGCAGCGCACTTATGCCTCCCTTGTCCAGAAACACGATTTTACTGCACACTCCAAAAACAGTACTCTTCCCAGGGCAATATATAAGCTGCTTTCTGACGGCCGTGATCTTTCGATTACTCTTGCCCAGCTCGTTGTTTTAACGTGCACATGCCGTCCTGGCATTCAGTGCACAGTGAAAGCAATCGCAAAAGTCCAGCAGCTGCTGACTCCCAAACACAAGGCGCTGGCTATGTTCTTGCTTCTCGACAACTCAACGCAGCCCTTCATTTCTGCAGTTGCCATCGAGGTCTCTGCATGTCGGAGACTCAGAGGACGAGCACGAGTTTCCCACGAGGGGCTGCATCAGGAGGAATTCAAAACTCAGGGAATTTGTCCTGGAACACCTTCCATAAGGATGCTAGAAGGGAATTGAAGAGGCAGGCGAGCGGCCACCACCGTCCTCTAGCAGTCCTTAGGGTGCGCGCAGAAGCCCGGTGCTCTGCGGCTTCGTTCTTCGCCCTCGTGCAAGCTACCGCTCTGTCCGGCTCCCGGAGCAGGAGAAGCGGCTGCTTCGCGCACACAACAGCGGAGCGGCAGCCCTACGCTCCGAAGCGCTGCTTCAGCCGAAAGACGCCGGCGACCGTCGCTTCGCTTCGGACAGCTCCGGAGAGCCGTAGTGTGCGTCTGCACTAGACTGCATCATAGCGAAAAGCTTTGACAGTGTGTCTCGCAGGGAGATACCTTAGGAGCGCAGCGCACTTATGCCTCCCTTGTCCAGAAACACGGATTTGCTGCACACTCCAAAAACACTGCTCTTTCCATGGTACTATGTAAGCTGCTGTCTGACGCCCGTTCTCTTCTGCCCACTCTTGCCCAGCTGGTTGTTGCAGCGTGCACGTGCCTTCCTGGCATTAAGAGCACAGTGAAAGCAATCGCAAAAGTCCAGCAGCTGCTGACTCCCAAACACAAGGCGCTTGTCTACGTTCTTGCTTCTCGACAACTCAACGCAGCCCTTCATTTCTGCAGCTGCCATCGAGTTTTCTGTATCTTGAGCCTTCTGGGACGAGCACCAATTTCCCAGGAGGGGCTGCATCAGGACGAAGTCAAAACCCAGGAAAGTTGTCTCGGAACACCTTCAATAAAGCATGCCAGCAGTGCATTGAAAAGGCAGGTAGCTTTAGCCACCGTCCTCTAGCAGTCGCGAAGCTGTGCACACAATGTCGTCTCCCTGCGGCAACGTTCTTCGCCCTCGTGCAAGCTACCGCTCTGTCCGGCTCCCGGAGCAGGAGAAGCGGCTGCTTCGCGCACACAGCAGCGGAGCGGCAGCCCTACGCTCCGAAGCGCTGCTTCAGCCGAAAGACGCCGGCCACCGGCGCTTGGCTTCGGACAGCTCCGGAGAGCCGTAGTGTGCGTCTGCACTAGACTGCATCATAGCGAAAAGCTTTGGCAGTGTGTCTCGCAAGGAGATAGCTTAGGAGAGCAGCGCACTTATGCCTCCCTTGTCCAGAAACACGATTTTACTGCACACTCCAAAAACAGTACTCTTCCCAGGGCAATATGCCAGATGCTCTCTGATGCCCGTGCTCCCTTCCTACTCTTGCCCAGCTCGTTGTTTTAACGTGCACATGCCGTCCTGGAATTCAGTGCACAGTGAAAGCAATCGCAAAAGTCCAGCAGCTGCTGACTCCCAAACACAAGGCGCTGGCTATGTTCTTGCTTCTCGACGACTCAACGCAGCCCTTCATTTCTGCAGTTGCCATCGAGGTCTCTGCATGTCGGAGACTCAGAGGACGAGCACGAGTTTCCCACGAGGGGCTGCATCAGGAGGAATTCAAAACTCAGGGAAATTGTCCTGGAACACCTTCCATAAGGATGCTAGAAGGGAATTGAAGAGGCAGGCGAGCGGCCACCACCGTCCTCTAGCAGTCCTTAGGGTGCGCGCAGAAGCCCGGTGCTCTGCGGCTTCGTTCTTCGCCCTCGTGCAAGCTACCGCTCTGTCCGGCTCCCGGAGCAGGAGAAGCGGCTGCTTCGCGCACACAACAGCGGAGCGGCAGCCCTACGCTCCGAAGCGCTGCTTCAGCCGAAAGACGCCGGCGACCGGCGGTTCGCTTCGGATAGCAGCCGAGAGCCGTAGTGTGCGTCTGCACTAAACTGCATCATAGCGAAAAGCTTTGGCAGTGTGACTCGCAGGGAGATAGCTTAGGAGCGCAGCGCACTTATGCCTCCCTTGTCCAGAAACACGGATTTGCTGCACACTCCAAAAACACTGCTCTTCCCAGGGCAATATATAAGCTGCTTTCTGATGGCCGTGATCCCTCCCTACTCTTGCCCAGCTGGTTGTTGCAGCGTGCACATGCCGTCCTGGCATTCAGTGCACAGTGAAAGCAATCGCAAAAGTCCAGCAGCTGCTGACTCCCAAACACAAGGCGCTGGCTATGTTCTTGCTTCTCCACACTTCAACAGAGTCCTTCATTTCTGCAGCTGCCATCGAGTTTTCTGCATCTCGAGCCTTCTGGGACGAGCACCAATTTCCCAAGAGGGGCTGCATCAGGACGAAGTCAAAACCCAGGAAAGTTGTCTCGGAACACCTTCAATAAAGCATGCCAGCAGTGCATTGAAAAGGCAGGTAGCTTTAGCCACCGTCCTCTAGCAGTCGCGAAGCTGTGCACACAATGTCGTCTCCCTGCGGCAACGTTCTTCGCCCTCGTGCAAGCTACCGCTCTGTCCGGCTCCCGGAGCAGGAGAAGCGGCTGCTTCGCGCACACAACAGCGGAGCGGCAGCCCTACGCTCCGAAGCGCTGCTTCAGCCGAAAGACGCCGGCCACCGGCGCTTGGCTTCGGACAGCTCCGGAGAGCCGTAGTGTGCGTCTGCACTAGACTGCATCATAGCGAAAAGCTTTGGCAGTGTGTCTCGCAGAGAGATAGCTTAGGAGCGCAGCGCACTTATGCCTCCCTTGTCCAGAAACACGGATTTGCTGCACACTCCAAAAACACTGCTCTTCCCAGGGCAATATATAAGCTGCTTTCTGATGGCCGTGATCCCTCCCTGCTCTTGCCCAGCTGGTTGTTGCAGCGTGCACATGCCGTCCTGGCATTCAGTGCACAGTGAAAGCAATCGCAAAAGTCCAGCAGCTGCTGACTCCCAAACACAAGGCGCTGGCTATGTTCTTGCTTCTCGACAACTCAACGCAGCCCTTCATTTCTGCAGTTGCCATCGAGGTCTCTGCATGTCGGAGACTCAGAGGACGAGCACGAGTTTCCCACGAGGGGCTGCATCAAGAGGAATTCAAAACTCAGGAAAATTGTCTTTGAACACCTTCCATAGGATGCTAGAAGGGAATTGAAGAGGCAGGCGAGCGGCCACCACCGTCCTCTAGCAGTCCTTAGGGTGTGCGCAAAAGCCCGATGCTCTGCGGCTTCGTTCTTCGCCCCCGTACAAGCTACCGCTCTGTCCGGCTCCCGGAGCAGGAGAAGCGGCTGCTTCGCGCACACAACAGCGGAGCGGCAGCCGTACTCTCCGAAGCGCTGCTTCATCCGAAAGACGCCGGCCACCGGCGCTTGGCTTCGGACAGCTCCGGAGAGCCGTAGTGTGCGTCTACAACTAGACTGCATCATAGCGAAAAGCTTTGGCAGTGTGTCTCGCAGAGAGATAGCTTAGGAGCGCAGCGCACTTATGCCTCCCTTGTCCAGAAACACGATTTTACTGCACACTCCAAAAACAGTACTCTTCCCAGGGCAATATGCCAGATGCTCTCTGATGCCCGTGCTCCCTTCCTACTCTTGCCCAGCTCGTTGTTTTAACGTGCACATGCCGTCCTGGAATTCAGTGCACAGTGAAAGCAATCGCAAAAGTCCAGCAGCTGCTGACTGCCAAACACAAGGCGCTGGCTATGTTCTTGCTACTCGACGACTCAACGCAGCCCTTCATTTCTGCAGTTGCCATCGAGGTCTCTGCATGTCGGAGACTCAGAGGACGAGCACGAGTTTCCCACGAGGGGCTGCATCAGGAGGAATTCAAAACTCAGGGAATTTGTCCTGGAACACCTTCCATAAGGATGCTAGAAGGGAATTGAAGAGGCAGGCGAGCGGCCACCACCGTCCTCTAGCAGTCCTTAGGGTGCGCGCAGAAGCCCGGTGCTCTGCGGCTTCGTTCTTCGCCCTCGTGCAAGCTACCGCTCTGTCCGGCTCCCGGAGCAGGAGAAGCGGCTGCTTCGCGCACACAACAGCGGAGCGGCAGCCCTACGCTCCGAAGCGCTGCTTCAGCCGAAAGACGCCGGCCACCGGCGCTTGGCTTCGGACAGCTCCGGAGAGCCGTAGTGTGCGTCTGCACTAGACTGCATCATAGCGAAAAGCTTTGGCAGTGTGTCTCGCAGAGAGATAGCTTAGGAGCGCAGCGCACTTATGCCTCCCTTGTCCAGAAACACGGATTTGCTGCACACTCCAAAAACACTGCTCTTTCCATGGTACTATGTAAGCTGCTGTCTGACGCCCGTTCTCTTCTGCCCACTCTTGCCCAGCTGGTTGTTGCAGCGTGCACGTGCCTTCCTGGCATTAAGAGCACAGTGAAAGCAATCGCAAAAGTCCAGCAGCTGCTGACTCCCAAACACAAGGCGCTTGTCTACGTTCTTGCTTCTCGACAACTCAACGCAGTCCTTCATTTCTGCAGCTGCCATCGAGTTTTCTGCATCTCGAGCCTTCTGGGACGAGCACCAATTTCCCAAGAGGGGCTGCATCAGGACGAAGTCAAAACCCAGGAAAGTTGTCTCGGAACACCTTCAATAAAGCATGCCAGCAGTGCATTGAAAAGGCAGGTAGCTTTAGCCACCGTCCTCTAGCAGTCGCAAGGCTGTGCACACAATGTCGTCTCCCTGCGGCAACGTTCTTCGCCCTCGTGCAAGCTACCGCTCTGTCCGGCTCCCGGAGCAGGAGAAGCGGCTGCTTCGCGCACACAACAGCGGAGCGGCAGCCCTACGCTCCGAAGCGCTGCTTCAGCCGAAAGACGCCGGCGACCGGCGCTTCGCTTCGGACAGCTCCGGAGAGCCGTAGTGTGCGTCTGCACTAGACTGCATCATAGCGAAAAGCTTTGGCAGTGTGTCTCGCAGAGAGATAGCTTAGGAGCGCAGCGCACTTATGCCTCCCTTGTCCAGAAACACGATTTTACTGCACACTCCAAAAACAGTACTCTTCCCAGGGCAATATATAAGCTGCTTTCTGACGGCCGTGATCTTTCGATTACTCTTGCCCAGCTCGTTGTTTTAACGTGCACATGCCGTCCTGGCATTCAGTGCACAGTGAAAGCAATCGCAAAAGTCCAGCAGCTGCTGACTCCCAAACACAAGGCGCTGGCTATGTTCTTGCTTCTCGACAACTCAACGCAGCCCTTCATTTCTGCAGTTGCCATCGAGGTCTCTGCATGTCGGAGACTCAGAGGACGAGCACGAGTTTCCCACGAGGGGCTGCATCAGGAGGAATTCAAAACTCAGGGAATTTGTCCTGGAACACCTTCCATAAGGATGCTAGAAGGGAATTGAAGAGGCAGGCGAGCGGCCACCACCGTCCTCTAGCAGTCCTTAGGGTGCGCGCAGAAGCCCGGTGCTCTGCGGCTTCGTTCTTCGCCCTCGTGCAAGCTACCGCTCTGTCCGGCTCCCGGAGCAGGAGAAGCGGCTGCTTCGCGCACACAACAGCGGAGCGGCAGCCCTACGCTCCGAAGCGCTGCTTCAGCCGAAAGACGCCGGCCACCGGCGCTTCGCTTCGGACAGCTCCGGAGAGCCGTAGTGTGCGTCTGCACTAGACTGCATCATAGCGAAAAGCTTTGGCAGTGTGTCTCGCAAGGAGATAGCTTAGGAGAGCAGCGCACTTATGCCTCCCTTGTCCAGAAACACGATTTTACTGCACACTCCAAAAACAGTACTCTTCCCAGGGCAATATGCCAGATGCTCTCTGATGCCCGTGCTCCCTTCCTACTCTTGCCCAGCTCGTTGTTTTAACGTGCACATGCCGTCCTGGAATTCAGTGCACAGTGAAAGCAATCGCAAAAGTCCAGCAGCTGCTGACTCCCAAACACAAGGCGCTGGCTATGTTCTTGCTACTCGACGACTCAACGCAGCCCTTCATTTCTGCAGTTGCCATCGAGGTCTCTGCATGTCGGAGACTCAGAGGACGAGCACGAGTTTCCCACGAGGGGCTGCATCAGGAGGAATTCAAAACTCAGGGAATTTGTCCTGGAACACCTTCCATAAGGATGCTAGAAGGGAATTGAAGAGGCAGGCGAGCGGCCACCACCGTCCTCTAGCAGTCCTTAGGGTGCGCGCAGAAGCCCGGTGCTCTGCGGCTTCGTTCTTCGCCCTCGTGCAAGCTACCGCTCTGTCCGGCTCCCGGAGCAGGAGAAGCGGCTGCTTCGCGCACACAACAGCGGAGCGGCAGCCCTACGCTCCGAAGCGCTGCTTCAGCCGAAAGACGCCGGCCACCGGCGCTTCGCTTCGGACAGCTCCGGAGAGCCGTAGTGTGCGTCTGCACTAGACTGCATCATAGCGAAAAGCTTTGGCAGTGTGTCTCGCAGGGAGATACCTTAGGAGCGCAGCGCACTTATGCCTCCCTTGTCCAGAAACACGGATTTGCTGCACACTCCAAAAACACTGCTCTTTCCATGGTACTATGTAAGCTGCTGTCTGACGCCCGTTCTCTTCTGCCCACTCTTGCCCAGCTGGTTGTTGCAGCGTGCACGTGCCTTCCTGGCATTAAGAGCACAGTGAAAGCAATCGCAAAAGTCCAGCAGCTGCTGACTCCCAAACACAAGGCGCTGGCTATGTTCTTGCTTCTCGACAACTCAACGCAGCCCTTCATTTCTGCAGTTGCCATCGAGGTCTCTGCATGTCGGAGACTCAGAGGACGAGCACGAGTTTCCCACGAGGGGCTGCATCAGGAGGAATTCAAAACTCAGGGAATTTGCCCTGGAACACCTTCCCTAAGGATGCTAGAAGGGAATTGAAGAGGCAGGCGAGCGGCCACCACCGTCCTCTAGCAGTCCTTAGGGTGTGCGCAAAAGCCCGATGCTCTTCGGCTTCGTTCTTCGCCCCCGTACAAGCTACCGCTCTGTCCGGCTCCCGGAGCAGGAGAAGCGGCTGCTTCGCGCACACAACAGCGGAGCGGCAGCCCTACGCTCCGAAGCGCTGCTTCAGCCGAAAGACGCCGGCCACCGGCGCTTGGCTTCGGACAGCTCCGGAGAGCCGTAGTGTGCGTCTGCACTAGACTGCATCATAGCGAAAAGCTTTGACAGTGTGTCTCGCAGGGAGATAGCTTAGGAGCGCAGCGCACTTATGCCTCCCTTGTCCAGAAACACGGATTTGCTGCACACTCCAAAAACACTGCTCTTTCCATGGTACTATGTAAGCTGCTGTCTGACGCCCGTTCTCTTCTGCCCACTCTTGCCCAGCTGGTTGTTGCAGCGTGCACGTGCCTTCCTGGCATTAAGAGCACAGTGAAAGCAATCGCAAAAGTCCAGCAGCTGCTGACTCCCAAACACAAGGCGCTTGTCTACGTTCTTGCTTCTCGACAACTCAACGCAGCCCTTCATTTCTGCAGCTGCCATCGAGTTTTCTGCATCTCGAGCCTTCTGGGACGAGCACCAATTTCCCAGGAGGGGCTGCATCAGGACGAAGTCAAAACCCAGGAAAGTTGTCTCGGAACACCTTCAATAAAGCATGCCAGCAGTGCATTGAAAAGGCAGGTAGCTTTAGCCACCGTCCTCTAGCAGTCGCAAGGCTGTGCACACAATGTCGTCTCCCTGCGGCAACGTTCTTCGCCCTCGTGCAAGCTACCGCTCTGTCCGGCTCCCGGAGCAGGAGAAGCGGCTGCTTCGCGCACACAACAGCGGAGCGGCAGCCCTACGCTCCGAAGCGCTGCTTCAGCCGAAAGACGCCGGCCACCGGCGCTTCGCTTCGGACAGCTCCGGAGAGCCGTAGTGTGCGTCTGCACTAGACTGCATCATAGCGAAAAGCTTTGGCAGTGTGTCTCGCAAGGAGATAGCTTAGGAGCGCAGCGCACTTATGCCTCCCTTGTCCAGAAACACGATTTTACTGCACACTCCAAAAACAGTACTCTTCCCAGGGCAATATATAAGCTGCTTTCTGACGGCCGTGATCTTTCGATTACTCTTGCCCAGCTCGTTGTTTTAACGTGCACATGCCGTCCTGGCATTCAGTGCACAGTGAAAGCAATCGCAAAAGTCCAGGTGCTGCTGACTCCCAAACACAAGGCGCTGGCTATGTTCTTGCTTCTCGACAACTCAACGCAGCCCTTCATTTCTGCAGTTGCCATCGAGGTCTCTGCATGTCGGAGACTCAGAGGACGAGCACGAGTTTCCCACGAGGGGCTGCATCAGGAGGAATTCAAAACTCAGGAAAATTGTCTTTGAACACCTTCCATAGGATGCTAGAAGGGAATTGAAGAGGCAGGCGAGCGGCCACCACCGTCCTCTAGCAGTCCTTAGGGTGTGCGCAAAAGCCCGATGCTCTTCGGCTTCGTTCTTCGCCCCCGTACAAGCTGCCGCTCTGTCCGGCTCCCGGAGCAGGAGAAGCGGCTGCTTCGCGCACACAACAGCGGAGCGGCAGCCGTACTCTCCGAAGCGCTGCTTCAGCCGAAAGACGCCGGCGACCGGCGGTTCGCTTCGGATAGCAGCCGAGAGCCGTAGTGTGCGTCTGCACTAAACTGCATCATAGCGAAAAGCTTTGGCAGTGTGACTCGCAGGGAGATAGCTTAGGAGCGCAGCGCACTTATGCCTCCCTTGTCCAGAAACACGGATTTGCTGCACACTCCAAAAACACTGCTCTTCCCAGGGCAATATATAAGCTGCTTTCTGATGGCCGTGATCCCTCCCTGCTCTTGCCCAGCTGGTTGTTGCAGCGTGCACATGCCGTCCTGGAATTCAGTGCACAGTGAAAGCAATCGCAAAAGTCCAGCAGCTGCTGACTCCCAAACACAAGGCGCTGGCTATGTTCTTGCTTCTCCACACTTCAACAGAGTCCTTCATTTCTGCAGCTGCCATCGAGTTTTCTGCATCTCGAGCCTTCTGGGACGAGCACCAATTTCCCAGGAGGGGCTGCATCAGAACGAAGTCAAAACCCAGGAAAGTTGTCTCGGAATACCTTCAATAAAGCATGCCAGCAGTGCATTGAAAAGGCAGGTAGCTTTAGCCACCGTCCTCTAGCAGTCGCAAGGCTGTGCACACAATGTCGTCTCCCTGCGGCAACGTTCTTCGCCCTCGTGCAAGCTACCGCTCTGTCCGGCTCCCGGAGCAGGAGAAGCGGCTGCTTCGCGCACACAACAGCGGAGCGGCAGCCCTACGCTCCGAAGCGCTGCTTCAGCCGAAAGACGCCGGCCACCGGCGCTTCGCTTCGGACAGCTCCGGAGAGCCGTAGTGTGCGTCTACAACTACACTGCATCATAGCGAAAAGCTTTGGCAGTGTGTCTCGCAGAGAGATAGCTTAGGAGCGCAGCGCACTTATGCCTCCCTTGTCCAGAAACACGATTTTACTGCACACTCCAAAAACAGTACTCTTCCCAGGGCAATATATAAGCTGCTTTCTGACGGCCGTGATCTTTCGATTACTCTTGCCCAGCTCGTTGTTTTAACGTGCACATGCCGTCCTGGCATTCAGTGCACAGTGAAAGCAATCGCAAAAGTCCAGCAGCTGCTGACTCCCAAACACAAGGCGCTGGCTATGTTCTTGCTTCTCGACAACTCAACGCAGCCCTTCATTTCTGCAGTTGCCATCGAGGTCTCTGCATGTCGGAGACTCAGAGGACGAGCACGAGTTTCCCACGAGGGGCTGCATCAGGAGGAATTCAAAACTCAGGAAAATTGTCTTTGAACACCTTCCATAGGATGCTAGAAGGGAATTGAAGAGGCAGGCGAGCGGCCACCACCGTCCTCTAGCAGTCCTTAGGGTGTGCGCAAAAGCCCGATGCTCTTCGGCTTCGTTCTTCGCCCCCGTACAAGCTGCCGCTCTGTCCGGCTCCCGGAGCAGGAGAAGCGGCTGCTTCGCGCACACAACAGCGGAGCGGCAGCCGTACTCTCCGAAGCGCTGCTTCAGCCGAAAGACGCCGGCGACCGGCGGTTCGCTTCGGATAGCAGCCGAGAGCCGTAGTGTGCGTCTGCACTAAACTGCATCATAGCGAAAAGCTTTGGCAGTGTGACTCGCAGGGAGATAGCTTAGGAGCGCAGCGCACTTATGCCTCCCTTGTCCAGAAACACGGATTTGCTGCACACTCCAAAAACACTGCTCTTCCCAGGGCAATATATAAGCTGCTTTCTGATGGCCGTGATCCCTCCCTGCTCTTGCCCAGCTGGTTGTTGCAGCGTGCACATGCCGTCCTGGAATTCAGTGCACAGTGAAAGCAATCGCAAAAGTCCAGCAGCTGCTGACTCCCAAACACAAGGCGCTGGCTATGTTCTTGCTTCTCCACACTTCAACAGAGTCCTTCATTTCTGCAGCTGCCATCGAGTTTTCTGCATCTCGAGCCTTCTGGGACGAGCACCAATTTCCCAGGAGGGGCTGCATCAGAACGAAGTCAAAACCCAGGAAAGTTGTCTCGGAATACCTTCAATAAAGCATGCCAGCAGTGCATTGAAAAGGCAGGTAGCTTTAGCCACCGTCCTCTAGCAGTCGCAAGGCTGTGCACACAATGTCGTCTCCCTGCGGCAACGTTCTTCGCCCTCGTGCAAGCTACCGCTCTGTCCGGCTCCCGGAGCAGGAGAAGCGGCTGCTTCGCGCACACAACAGCGGAGCGGCAGCCCTACGCTCCGAAGCGCTGCTTCAGCCGAAAGACGCCGGCCACCGGCGCTTCGCTTCGGATAGCAGCCGAGAGCCGTAGTGTGCGTCTGCACTAAACTGCATCATAGCGAAAAGCTTTGGCAGTGTGACTCGCAGGGAGATAGCTTAGGAGCGCAGCGCACTTATGCCTCCCTTGTCCAGAAACACGGATTTGCTGCACACTCCAAAAACACTGCTCTTCCCAGGGCAATATATAAGCTGCTTTCTGATGGCCGTGATCCCTCCCTGCTCTTGCCCAGCTGGTTGTTGCAGCGTGCACATGCCGTCCTGGCATTCAGTGCACAGTGAAAGCAATCGCAAAAGTCCAGCAGCTGCTGACTCCCAAACACAAGGCGCTGGCTATGTTCTTGCTTCTCGACAACTCAACGCAGCCCTTCATTTCTGCAGTTGCCATCGAGGTCTCTGCATGTCGGAGACTCAGAGGACGAGCACGAGTTTCCCACGAGGGGCTGCATCAGGAGGAATTCAAAACTCAGGGAATTTGCCCTGGAACACCTTCCATAAGGATGCTAGAAGGGAATTGAAGAGGCAGGCGAGCGGCCACCACCGTCCTCTAGCAGTCCTTAGGGTGCGCGCAGAAGCCCGGTGCTCTGCGGCTTCGTTCTTCGCCCTCGTGCAAGCTACCGCTCTGTCCGGCTCCCGGAGCAGGAGAAGCGGCTGCTTCGCGCACACAACAGCGGAGCGGCAGCCCTACGCTCCGAAGCGCTGCTTCAGCCGAAAGACGCCGGCCACCGGCGCTTCGCTTCGGACAGCTCCGGAGAGCCGTAGTGTGCGTCTGCACTAGACTGCATCATAGCGAAAAGCTTTGACAGTGTGTCTCGCAGGGAGATACCTTAGGAGCGCAGCGCACTTATGCCTCCCTTGTCCAGAAACACGGATTTGCTGCACACTCCAAAAACACTGCTCTTTCCATGGTACTATGTAAGCTGCTGTCTGACGCCCGTTCTCTTCTGCCCACTCTTGCCCAGCTGGTTGTTGCAGCGTGCACGTGCCTTCCTGGCATTAAGAGCACAGTGAAAGCAATCGCAAAAGTCCAGCAGCTGCTGACTCCCAAACACAAGGCGCTTGTCTACGTTCTTGCTTCTCGACAACTCAACGCAGCCCTTCATTTCTGCAGCTGCCATCGAGTTTTCTGTATCTTGAGCCTTCTGGGACGAGCACCAATTTCCCAGGAGGGGCTGCATCAGGACGAAGTAAAAACCCAGGAAAGTTGTCTCGGAACACCTTCAATAAAGCATGCCAGCAGTGCATTGAAAAGGCAGGTAGCTTTAGCCACCGTCCTCTAGCAGTGGCGAAGCTGTGCACACAATGTCGTCTCCCTGCGGCAACGTTCTTCGCCCTCGTGCAAGCTACCGCTCTGTCCGGCTCCCGGAGCAGGAGAAGCGGCTGCTTCGCGCACACAGCAGCGGAGCGGCAGCCCTACGCTCCGAAGCGCTGCTTCAGCCGAAAGACGCCGGCCACCGGCGCTTCGCTTCGGACAGCTCCGGAGAGCCGTAGTGTGCGTCTGCACTAGACTGCATCATAGCGAAAAGCTTTGGCAGTGTGTCTCGCAAGGAGATAGCTTAGGAGAGCAGCGCACTTATGCCTCCCTTGTCCAGAAACACGATTTTACTGCACACTCCAAAAACAGTACTCTTCCCAGGGCAATATGCCAGATGCTCTCTGATGCCCGTGCTCCCTTCCTACTCTTGCCCAGCTCGTTGTTTTAACGTGCACATGCCGTCCTGGAATTCAGTGCACAGTGAAAGCAATCGCAAAAGTCCAGCAGCTGCTGACTCCCAAACACAAGGCGCTGGCTATGTTCTTGCTACTCGACGACTCAACGCAGCCCTTCATTTCTGCAGTTGCCATCGAGGTCTCTGCATGTCGGAGACTCAGAGGACGAGCACGAGTTTCCCACGAGGGGCTGCATCAGGAGGAATTCAAAACTCAGGGAATTTGTCCTGGAACACCTTCCATAAGGATGCTAGAAGGGAATTGAAGAGGCAGGCGAGCGGCCACCACCGTCCTCTAGCAGTCCTTAGGGTGCGCGCAGAAGCCCGGTGCTCTGCGGCTTCGTTCTTCGCCCTCGTGCAAGCTAGCGCTCTGTCCGGCTCCCGGAGCAGGAGAAGCGGCTGCTTCGCGCACACAACAGCGGAGCGGCAGCCCTACGCTCCGAAGCGCTGCTTCAGCCGAAAGACGCCGGCCACCGGCGCTTGGCTTCGGACAGCTCCGGAGAGCCGTAGTGTGCGTCTGCACTAGACTGCATCATAGCGAAAAGCTTTGACAGTGTGTCTCGCAGGGAGATACCTTAGGAGCGCAGCGCACTTATGCCTCCCTTGTCCAGAAACACGGATTTGCTGCACACTCCAAAAACACTGCTCTTTCCATGGTACTATGTAAGCTGCTGTCTGACGCCCGTTCTCTTCTGCCCACTCTTGCCCAGCTGGTTGTTGCAGCGTGCACGTGCCTTCCTGGCATTAAGAGCACAGTGAAAGCAATCGCAAAAGTCCAGCAGCTGCTGACTCCCAAACACAAGGCGCTGGCTATGTTCTTGCTTCTCCACACTTCAACAGAGTCCTTCATTTCTGCAGCTGCCATCGAGTTTTCTGCATCTCGAGCCTTCTGGGACGAGCACCAATTTCCCAAGAGGGGCTGCATCAGGACGAAGTCAAAACCCAGGAAAGTTGTCTCGGAACACCTTCAATAAAGCATGCCAGCAGTGCATTGAAAAGGCAGGTAGCTTTAGCCACCGTCCTCTAGCAGTCGCGAAGCTGTGCACACAATGTCGTCTCCCTGCGGCAACGTTCTTCGCCCTCGTGCAAGCTACCGCTCTGTCCGGCTCCCGGAGCAGGAGAAGCGGCTGCTTCGCGCACACAGCAGCGGAGCGGCAGCCGTACTCTCCGAAGCGCTGCTTCAGCCGAAAGACGCCGGCCACCGGCGCTTGGCTTCGGACAGCTCCGGAGAGCCGTAGTGTGCGTCTACAACTACACTGCATCATAGCGAAAAGCTTTGGCAGTGTGTCTCGCAAGGAGATAGCTTAGGAGCGCAGCGCACTTATGCCTCCCTTGTCCAGAAACACGATTTTACTGCACACTCCAAAAACAGTACTCTTCCCAGGGCAATATGCCAGATGCTCTCTGATGCCCGTGCTCCCTTCCTACTCTTGCCCAGCTCGTTGTTTTAACGTGCACATGCCGTCCTGGAATTCAGTGCACAGTGAAAGCAATCGCAAAAGTCCAGCAGCTGCTGACTCCCAAACACAAGGCGCTGGCTATGTTCTTGCTACTCGACAACTCAACGCAGCCCTTCATTTCTGCAGTTGCCATCGAGGTCTCTGCATGTCGGAGACTCAGAGGACGAGCACGAGTTTCCCACGAGGGGCTGCATCAGGAGGAATTCAAAACTCAGGGAATTTGTCCTGGAACACCTTCCATAAGGATGCTAGAAGGGAATTGAAGAGGCAGGCGAGCGGCCACCACCGTCCTCTAGCAGTCCTTAGGGTGCGCGCAGAAGCCCGGTGCTCTTCGGCTTCGTTCTTCGCCCTCGTGCAAGCTACCGCTCTGTCCGGCTCCCGGAGCAGGAGAAGCGGCTGCTTCGCGCACACAACAGCGGAGCGGCAGCCCTACGCTCCGAAGCGCTGCTTCAGCCGAAAGACGCCGGCCACCGGCGCTTGGCTTCGGACAGCTCCGGAGAGCCGTAGTGTGCGTCTGCACTAGACTGCATCATAGCGAAAAGCTTTGGCAGTGTGACTCGCAGGGAGATAGCTTAGGAGCGCAGCGCACTTATGCCTCCCTTGTCCAGAAACACGGATTTGCTGCACACTCCAAAAACACTGCTCTTCCCAGGGCAATATATAAGCTGCTTTCTGATGGCCGTGATCCCTCCCTGCTCTTGCCCAGCTGGTTGTTGCAGCGTGCACATGCCGTCCTGGCACTCAGTGCACAGTGAAAGCAATCGCAAAAGTCCAGCAGCTGCTGACTCCCAAACACAAGGCGCTGGCTATGTTCTTGCTTCTCCACACTTCAACAGAGTCCTTCATTTCTGCAGCTGCCATCGAGTTTTCTGCATCTCGAGCCTTCTGGGACGAGCACCAATTTCCCAAGAGGGGCTGCATCAGGACGAAGTCAAAACCCAGGAAAGTTGTCTCGGAACACCTTCAATAAAGCATGCCAGCAGTGCATTGAAAAGGCAGGTAGCTTTAGCCACCGTCCTCTAGCAGTCGCAAGGCTGTGCACACAATGTCGTCTCCCTGCGGCAACGTTCTTCACCCTCGTGCAAGCTACCGCTCTGTCCGGCTCCCGGAGCAGGAAAAGCGGCTGCTTCGCGCACACAACAGCGGAGCGGCAGCCCTACGCTCCGAAGCGCTGCTTCAGCCGAAAGACGCCGGCCACCGGCGCTTCGCTTCGGACAGCTCCGGAGAGCCGTAGTGTGCGTCTGCACTAGACTGCATCATAGCGAAAAGCTTTGGCAGTGTGTCTCGCAGAGAGATAGCTTAGGAGCGCAGCGCACTTATGCCTCCCTTGTCCAGAAACACGATTTTACTGCACACTCCAAAAACAGTACTCTTCCCAGGGCAATATATAAGCTGCTTTCTGACGGCCGTGATCTTTCGATTACTCTTGCCCAGCTCGTTGTTTTAACGTGCACATGCCGTCCTGGCATTCAGTGCACAGTGAAAGCAATCGCAAAAGTCCAGCAGCTGCTGACTCCCAAACACAAGGCGCTGGCTATGTTCTTGCTTCTCGACAACTCAACGCAGCCCTTCATTTCTGCAGTTGCCATCGAGGTCTCTGCATGTCGGAGACTCAGAGGACGAGCACGAGTTTCCCACGAGGGGCTGCATCAGGAGGAATTCAAAACTCAGGGAATTTGCCCTGGAACACCTTCCATAAGGATGCTAGAAGGGAATTGAAGAGGCAGGCGAGCGGCCACCACCGTCCTCTAGCAGTCCTTAGGGTGCGCGCAGAAGCCCGGTGCTCTGCGGCTTCGTTCTTCGCCCTCGTGCAAGCTACCGCTCTGTCCGGCTCCCGGAGTAGGAGAAGCGGCTGCTTCGCGCACACAACAGCGGAGCGGCAGCCCTACGCTCCGAAGCGCTGCTTCAGCCGAAAGACGCCGGCCACCGGCGCTTCGCTTCGGACAGCTCCGGAGAGCCGTAGTGTGCGTCCGCACTAGACTGCATCATAGCGAAAAGCTTTGACAGTGTGTCTCGCAGGGAGATACCTTAGGAGCGCAGCGCACTTATGCCTCCCTTGTCCAGAAACACGGATTTGCTGCACACTCCAAAAACACTGCTCTTTCCATGGTACTATGTAAGCTGCTGTCTGACGCCCGTTCTCTTCTGCCCACTCTTGCCCAGCTGGTTGTTGCAGCGTGCACGTGCCTTCCTGGCATTAAGAGCACAGTGAAAGCAATCGCAAAAGTCCAGCAGCTGCTGACTCCCAAACACAAGGCGCTTGTCTACGTTCTTGCTTCTCGACAACTCAACGCAGCCCTTCATTTCTGCAGCTGCCATCGAGTTTTCTGCATCTCGAGCCTTCTGGGACGAGCACCAATTTCCCAGGAGGGGCTGCATCAGGACGAAGTCAAAACCCAGGAAAGTTGTCTCGGAACACCTTCAATAAAGCATGCCAGCAGTGCATTGAAAAGGCAGGTAGCTTTAGCCACCGTCCTCTAGCAGTGGCGAAGCTGTGCACACAATGTCGTCTCCCTGCGGCAACGTTCTTCGCCCTCGTGCAAGCTACCGCTCTGTCCGGCTCCCGGAGCAGGAGAAGCGGCTGCTTCGCGCACACAGCAGCGGAGCGGCAGCCCTACGCTCCGAAGCGCTGCTTCAGCCGAAAGACGCCGGCCACCGGCGCTTCGCTTCGGACAGCTCCGGAGAGCCGTAGTGTGCGTCTGCACTAGACTGCATCATAGCGAAAAGCTTTGGCAGTGTGTCTCGCAAGGAGATAGCTTAGGAGAGCAGCGCACTTATGCCTCCCTTGTCCAGAAACACGATTTTACTGCACACTCCAAAAACAGTACTCTTCCCAGGGCAATATGCCAGATGCTCTCTGATGCCCGTGCTCCCTTCCTACTCTTGCCCAGCTCGTTGTTTTAACGTGCACATGCCGTCCTGGAATTCAGTGCACAGTGAAAGCAATCGCAAAAGTCCAGCAGCTGCTGACTCCCAAACACAAGGCGCTGGCTATGTTCTTGCTACTCGACGACTCAACGCAGCCCTTCATTTCTGCAGTTGCCATCGAGGTCTCTGCATGTCGGAGACTCAGAGGACGAGCACGAGTTTCCCACGAGGGGCTGCATCAGGAGGAATTCAAAACTCAGGGAATTTGTCCTGGAACACCTTCCATAAGGATGCTAGAAGGGAATTGAAGAGGCAGGCGAGCGGCCACCACCGTCCTCTAGCAGTCCTTAGGGTGCGCGCAGAAGCCCGGTGCTCTGCGGCTTCGTTCTTCGCCCTCGTGCAAGCTACCGCTCTGTCCGGCTCCCGGAGCAGGAGAAGCGGCTGCTTCGCGCACACAACAGCGGAGCGGCAGCCCTACGCTCCGAAGCGCTGCTTCAGCCGAAAGACGCCGGCCACCGGCGCTTGGCTTCGGACAGCTCCGGAGAGCCGTAGTGTGCGTCTGCACTAGACTGCATCATAGCGAAAAGCTTTGACAGTGTGTCTCGCAGGGAGATAGCTTAGGAGCGCAGCGCACTTATGCCTCCCTTGTCCAGAAACACGGATTTGCTGCACACTCCAAAAACACTGCTCTTTCCATGGTACTATGTAAGCTGCTGTCTGACGCCCGTTCTCTTCTGCCCACTCTTGCCCAGCTGGTTGTTGCAGCGTGCACGTGCCTTCCTGGCATTAAGAGCACAGTGAAAGCAATCGCAAAAGTCCAGCAGCTGCTGACTCCCAAACACAAGGCGCTGGCTATGTTCTTGCTTCTCCACACTTCAACAGAGTCCTTCATTTCTGCAGCTGCCATCGAGTTTTCTGCATCTCGAGCCTTCTGGGACGAGCACCAATTTCCCAAGAGGGGCTGCATCAGGACGAAGTCAAAACCCAGGAAAGTTGTCTCGGAACACCTTCAATAAAGCATGCCAGCAGTGCATTGAAAAGGCAGGTAGCTTTAGCCACCGTCCTCTAGCAGTCGCGAAGCTGTGCACACAATGTCGTCTCCCTGCGGCAACGTTCTTCGCCCTCGTGCAAGCTACCGCTCTGTCCGGCTCCCGGAGCAGGAGAAGCGGCTGCTTCGCGCACACAGCAGCGGAGCGGCAGCCGTACTCTCCGAAGCGCTGCTTCAGCCGAAAGACGCCGGCCACCGGCGCTTCGCTTCGGACAGCTCCGGAGAGCCGTAGTGTGCGTCTACAACTACACTGCATCATAGCGAAAAGCTTTGGCAGTGTGTCTCGCAAGGAGATAGCTTAGGAGCGCAGCGCACTTATGCCTCCCTTGTCCAGAAACACGGATTTGCTGCACACTCCAAAAACACTGCTCTTCCCAGGGCAATATATAAGCTGCTTTCTGATGGCCGTGATCCCTCCCTACTCTTGCCCAGCTGGTTGTTGCAGCGTGCACATGCCGTCCTGGCATTCAGTGCACAGTGAAAGCAATCGCAAAAGTCCAGCAGCTGCTGACTCCCAAACACAAGGCGCTGGCTATGTTCTTGCTTCTCCACACTTCAACAGAGTCCTTCATTTCTGCAGCTGCCATCGAGTTTTCTGCATCTCGAGCCTTCTGGGACGAGCACCAATTTCCCAAGAGGGGCTGCATCAGGACGAAGTCAAAACCCAGGAAAGTTGTCTCGGAACACCTTCAATAAAGCATGCCAGCAGTGCATTGAAAAGGCAGGTAGCTTTAGCCACCGTCCTCTAGCAGTCGCGAAGCTGTGCACACAATGTCGTCTCCCTGCGGCAACGTTCTTCGCCCTCGTGCAAGCTACCGCTCTGTCCGGCTCCCGGAGCAGGAGAAGCGGCTGCTTCGCGCACACAACAGCGGAGCGGCAGCCCTACGCTCCGAAGCGCTGCTTCAGCCGAAAGACGCCGGCCACCGGCGCTTCGCTTCGGACAGCTCCGGAGAGCCGTAGTGTGCGTCTGCACTAGACTGCATCATAGCGAAAAGCTTTGGCAGTGTGTCTCGCAGAGAGATAGCTTAGGAGCGCAGCGCACTTATGCCTCCCTTGTCCAGAAACACGGATTTGCTGCACACTCCAAAAACACTGCTCTTCCCAGGGCAATATATAAGCTGCTTTCTGATGGCCGTGATCCCTCCCTGCTCTTGCCCAGCTGGTTGTTGCAGCGTGCACATGCCGTCCTGGCATTCAGTGCACAGTGAAAGCAATCGCAAAAGTCCAGCAGCTGCTGACTCCCAAACACAAGGCGCTGGCTATGTTCTTGCTTCTCGACAACTCAACGCAGCCCTTCATTTCTGCAGTTGCCATCGAGGTCTCTGCATGTCGGAGACTCAGAGGACGAGCACGAGTTTCCCACGAGGGGCTGCATCAGGACGAATTCAAAACTCAGGAAAATTGTCTTTGAACACCTTCCATAGGATGCTAGAAGGGAATTGAAGAGGCAGGCGAGCGGCCACCACCGTCCTCTAGCAGTCCTTAGGGTGTGCGCAAAAGCCCGATGCTCTGCGGCTTCGTTCTTCGCCCCCGTACAAGCTACCGCTCTGTCCGGCTCCCGGAGCAGGAGAAGCGGCTGCTTCGCGCACACAACAGCGGAGCGGCAGCCGTACTCTCCGAAGCGCTGCTTCATCCGAAAGACGCCGGCCACCGGCGCTTCGCTTCGGACAGCTCCGGAGAGCCGTAGTGTGCGTCTACAACTAGACTGCATCATAGCGAAAAGCTTTGGCAGTGTGTCTCGCAGAGAGATAGCTTAGGAGCGCAGCGCACTTATGCCTCCCTTGTCCAGAAACACGATTTTACTGCACACTCCAAAAACAGTACTCTTCCCAGGGCAATATGCCAGATGCTCTCTGATGCCCGTGCTCCCTTCCTACTCTTGCCCAGCTCGTTGTTTTAACGTGCACATGCCGTCCTGGAATTCAGTGCACAGTGAAAGCAATCGCAAAAGTCCAGCAGCTGCTGACTGCCAAACACAAGGCGCTGGCTATGTTCTTGCTACTCGACGACTCAACGCAGCCCTTCATTTCTGCAGTTGCCATCGAGGTCTCTGCATGTCGGAGACTCAGAGGACGAGCACGAGTTTCCCACGAGGGGCTGCATCAGGAGGAATTCAAAACTCAGGGAATTTGTCCTGGAACACCTTCCATAAGGATGCTAGAAGGGAATTGAAGAGGCAGGCGAGCGGCCACCACCGTCCTCTAGCAGTCCTTAGGGTGCGCGCAGAAGCCCGGTGCTCTGCGGCTTCGTTCTTCGCCCTCGTGCAAGCTACCGCTCTGTCCGGCTCCCGGAGCAGGAGAAGCGGCTGCTTCGCGCACACAACAGCGGAGCGGCAGCCCTACGCTCCGAAGCGCTGCTTCAGCCGAAAGACGCCGGCCACCGGCGCTTCGCTTCGGACAGCTCCGGAGAGCCGTAGTGTGCGTCTGCACTAGACTGCATCATAGCGAAAAGCTTTGGCAGTGTGTCTCGCAGAGAGATAGCTTAGGAGCGCAGCGCACTTATGCCTCCCTTGTCCAGAAACACGGATTTGCTGCACACTCCAAAAACACTGCTCTTTCCATGGTACTATGTAAGCTGCTGTCTGACGCCCGTTCTCTTCTGCCCACTCTTGCCCAGCTGGTTGTTGCAGCGTGCACGTGCCTTCCTGGCATTAAGAGCACAGTGAAAGCAATCGCAAAAGTCCAGCAGCTGCTGACTCCCAAACACAAGGCGCTTGTCTACGTTCTTGCTTCTCGACAACTCAACGCAGTCCTTCATTTCTGCAGCTGCCATCGAGTTTTCTGCATCTCGAGCCTTCTGGGACGAGCACCAATTTCCCAAGAGGGGCTGCATCAGGACGAAGTCAAAACCCAGGAAAGTTGTCTCGGAACACCTTCAATAAAGCATGCCAGCAGTGCATTGAAAAGGCAGGTAGCTTTAGCCACCGTCCTCTAGCAGTCGCAAGGCTGTGCACACAATGTCGTCTCCCTTCGGCAACGTTCTTCGCCCTCGTGCAAGCTACCGCTCTGTCCGGCTCCCGGAGCAGGAGAAGCGGCTGCTTCGCGCACACAACAGCGGAGCGGCAGCCCTACGCTCCGAAGCGCTGCTTCAGCCGAAAGACGCCGGCGACCGGCGCTTCGCTTCGGACAGCTCCGGAGAGCCGTAGTGTGCGTCTGCACTAGACTGCATCATAGCGAAAAGCTTTGGCAGTGTGTCTCGCAGAGAGATAGCTTAGGAGCGCAGCGCACTTATGCCTCCCTTGTCCAGAAACACGATTTTACTGCACACTCCAAAAACAGTACTCTTCCCAGGGCAATATATAAGCTGCTTTCTGACGGCCGTGATCTTTCGATTACTCTTGCCCAGCTCGTTGTTTTAACGTGCACATGCCGTCCTGGCATTCAGTGCACAGTGAAAGCAATCGCAAAAGTCCAGCAGCTGCTGACTGCCAAACACAAGGCGCTGGCTATGTTCTTGCTTCTCGACAACTCAACGCAGCCCTTCATTTCTGCAGTTGCCATCGAGGTCTCTGCATGTCGGAGACTCAGAGGACGAGCACGAGTTTCCCACGAGGGGCTGCATCAGGAGGAATTCAAAACTCAGGGAATTTGCCCTGGAACACCTTCCATAAGGATGCTAGAAGGGAATTGAAGAGGCAGGCGAGCGGCCACCACCGTCCTCTAGCAGTCCTTAGGGTGCGCGCAGAAGCCCGGTGCTCTGCGGCTTCGTTCTTCGCCCTCGTGCAAGCTACCGCTCTGTCCGGCTCCCGGAGCAGGAGAAGCGGCTGCTTCGCGCACACAACAGCGGAGCGGCAGCCCTACGCTCCGAAGCGCTGCTTCAGCCGAAAGACGCCGGCCACCGGCGCTTCGCTTCGGACAGCTCCGGAGAGCCGTAGTGTGCGTCTGCACTAGACTGCATCATAGCGAAAAGCTTTGACAGTGTGTCTCGCAGGGAGATACCTTAGGAGCGCAGCGCACTTATGCCTCCCTTGTCCAGAAACACGGATTTGCTGCACACTCCAAAAACACTGCTCTTTCCATGGTACTATGTAAGCTGCTGTCTGACGCCCGTTCTCTTCTGCCCACTCTTGCCCAGCTGGTTGTTGCAGCGTGCACGTGCCTTCCTGGCATTAAGAGCACAGTGAAAGCAATCGCAAAAGTCCAGCAGCTGCTGACTCCCAAACACAAGGCGCTTGTCTACGTTCTTGCTTCTCCACACTTCAACAGAGTCCTTCATTTCTGCAGCTGCCATCGAGTTTTCTGCATCTCGAGCCTTCTGGGACGAGCACCAATTTCCCAAGAGGGGCTGCATCAGGACGAAGTCAAAACCCAGGAAAGTTGTCTCGGAACACCTTCAATAAAGCATGCCAGCAGTGCATTGAAAAGGCAGGTAGCTTTAGCCACCGTCCTCTAGCAGTCGCGAAGCTGTGCACACAATGTCGTCTCCCTGCGGCAACGTTCTTCGCCCTCGTGCAAGCTACCGCTCTGTCCGGCTCCCGGAGCAGGAGAAGCGGCTGCTTCGCGCACACAGCAGCGGAGCGGCAGCCGTACTCTCCGAAGCGCTGCTTCAGCCGAAAGACGCCGGCCACCGGCGCTTCGCTTCGGACAGCTCCGGAGAGCCGTAGTGTGCGTCTACAACTACACTGCATCATAGCGAAAAGCTTTGGCAGTGTGTCTCGCAAGGAGATAGCTTAGGAGCGCAGCGCACTTATGCCTCCCTTGTCCAGAAACACGATTTTACTGCACACTCCAAAAACAGTACTCTTCCCAGGGCAATATGCCAGATGCTCTCTGATGCCCGTGCTCCCTTCCTACTCTTGCCCAGCTCGTTGTTTTAACGTGCACATGCCGTCCTGGAATTCAGTGCACAGTGAAAGCAATCGCAAAAGTCCAGCAGCTGCTGACTCCCAAACACAAGGCGCTGGCTATGTTCTTGCTACTCGACGACT
Source organism: Lonchura striata (assembly GCF_050655825.1). Lineage (NCBI taxonomy): Eukaryota > Metazoa > Chordata > Aves > Passeriformes > Estrildidae > Lonchura > Lonchura striata. The sequence continues at coordinate 17,657,218 of NC_140716.1, read as the reverse complement.
CAACGCAGCCCTTCATTTCTGCAGTTGCCATCGAGGTCTCTGCATGTCGGAGACTCAGAGGACGAGCACGAGTTTCCCACGAGGGGCTGCATCAGGAGGAATTCAAAACTCAGGGAATTTGTCCTGGAACACCTTCCATAAGGATGCTAGAAGGGAATTGAAGAGGCAGGCGAGCGGCCACCACCGTCCTCTAGCAGTCCTTAGGGTGCGCGCAGAAGCCCGGTGCTCTTCGGCTTCGTTCTTCGCCCTCGTGCAAGCTACCGCTCTGTCCGGCTCCCGGAGCAGGAGAAGCGGCTGCTTCGCGCACACAACAGCGGAGCGGCAGCCCTACGCTCCGAAGCGCTGCTTCAGCCGAAAGACGCCGGCCACCGGCGCTTCGCTTCGGACAGCTCCGGAGAGCCGTAGTGTGCGTCTGCACTAGACTGCATCATAGCGAAAAGCTTTGGCAGTGTGACTCGCAGGGAGATAGCTTAGGAGCGCAGCGCACTTATGCCTCCCTTGTCCAGAAACACGGATTTGCTGCACACTCCAAAAACACTGCTCTTCCCAGGGCAATATATAAGCTGCTTTCTGATGGCCGTGATCCCTCCCTGCTCTTGCCCAGCTGGTTGTTGCAGCGTGCACATGCCGTCCTGGCACTCAGTGCACAGTGAAAGCAATCGCAAAAGTCCAGCAGCTGCTGACTCCCAAACACAAGGCGCTGGCTATGTTCTTGCTTCTCCACACTTCAACAGAGTCCTTCATTTCTGCAGCTGCCATCGAGTTTTCTGCATCTCGAGCCTTCTGGGACGAGCACCAATTTCCCAAGAGGGGCTGCATCAGGACGAAGTCAAAACCCAGGAAAGTTGTCTCGGAACACCTTCAATAAAGCATGCCAGCAGTGCATTGAAAAGGCAGGTAGCTTTAGCCACCGTTCTCTAGCAGTCGCAAGGCTGTGCACACAATGTCGTCTCCCTGCGGCAACGTTCTTCGCCCTCGTGCAAGCTACCGCTCTGTCCGGCTCCCGGAGCAGGAGAAGCGGCTGCTTCGCGCACACAACAGCGGAGCGGCAGCCCTACGCTCCGAAGCGCTGCTTCAGCCGAAAGACGCCGGCCACCGGCGCTTCGCTTCGGACAGCTCCGGAGAGCCGTAGTGTGCGTCTGCACTAGACTGCATCATAGCGAAAAGCTTTGGCAGTGTGTCTCGCAGAGAGATAGCTTAGGAGCGCAGCGCACTTATGCCTCCCTTGTCCAGAAACACGATTTTACTGCACACTCCAAAAACAGTACTCTTCCCAGGGCAATATATAAGCTGCTTTCTGACGGCCGTGATCTTTCGATTACTCTTGCCCAGCTCGTTGTTTTAACGTGCACATGCCGTCCTGGCATTCAGTGCACAGTGAAAGCAATCGCAAAAGTCCAGCAGCTGCTGACTGCCAAACACAAGGCGCTGGCTATGTTCTTGCTTCTCGACAACTCAACGCAGCCCTTCATTTCTGCAGTTGCCATCGAGGTCTCTGCATGTCGGAGACTCAGAGGACGAGCACGAGTTTCCCACGAGGGGCTGCATCAGGAGGAATTCAAAACTCAGGGAATTTGTCCTGGAACACCTTCCATAAGGATGCTAGAAGGGAATTGAAGAGGCAGGCGAGCGGCCACCACCGTCCTCTAGCAGTCCTTAGGGTGTGCGCAAAAGCCCGATGCTCTTCGGCTTCGTTCTTCGCCCCCGTACAAGCTACCGCTCTGTCCGGCTCCCGGAGCAGGAGAAGCGGCTGCTTCGCGCACACAACAGCGGAGCGGCAGCCCTACGCTCCGAAGCGCTGCTTCAGCCGAAAGACGCCGGCCACCGGCGCTTCGCTTCGGACAGCTCCGGAGAGCCGTAGTGTGCGTCTGCACTAGACTGCATCATAGCGAAAAGCTTTGACAGTGTGTCTCGCAGGGAGATAGCTTAGGAGCGCAGCGCACTTATGCCTCCCTTGTCCAGAAACACGGATTTGCTGCACACTCCAAAAACACTGCTCTTTCCATGGTACTATGTAAGCTGCTGTCTGACGCCCGTTCTCTTCTGCCCACTCTTGCCCAGCTGGTTGTTGCAGCGTGCACGTGCCTTCCTGGCATTAAGAGCACAGTGAAAGCAATCGCAAAAGTCCAGCAGCTGCTGACTCCCAAACACAAGGCGCTTGTCTACGTTCTTGCTTCTCGACAACTCAACGCAGCCCTTCATTTCTGCAGCTGCCATCGAGTTTTCTGCATCTCGAGCCTTCTGGGACGAGCACCAATTTCCCAGGAGGGGCTGCATCAGGACGAAGTAAAAACCCAGGAAAGTTGTCTCGGAACACCTTCAATAAAGCATGCCAGCAGTGCATTGAAAAGGCAGGTAGCTTTAGCCACCGTCCTCTAGCAGTCGCAAGGCTGTGCACACAATGTCGTCTCCCTGCGGCAACGTTCTTCGCCCTCGTGCAAGCTACCGCTCTGTCCGGCTCCCGGAGCAGGAGAAGCGGCTGCTTCGCGCACACAACAGCGGAGCGGCAGCCCTACGCTCCGAAGCGCTGCTTCAGCCGAAAGACGCCGGCCACCGGCGCTTCGCTTCGGACAGCTCCGGAGAGCCGTAGTGTGCGTCTGCACTAGACTGCATCATAGCGAAAAGCTTTGGCAGTGTGTCTCGCAGAGAGATAGCTTAGGAGCGCAGCGCACTTATGCCTCCCTTGTCCAGAAACACGATTTTACTGCACACTCCAAAAACAGTACTCTTCCCAGGGCAATATATAAGCTGCTTTCTGACGGCCGTGATCTTTCGATTACTCTTGCAAAGCTCGTTGTTTTAACGTGCACATGCCGTCCTGGCATTCAGTGCACAGTGAAAGCAATCGCAAAAGTCCAGCAGCTGCTGACTCCCAAACACAAGGCGCTGGCTATGTTCTTGCTTCTCGACAACTCAACGCAGCCCTTCATTTCTGCAGTTGCCATCGAGGTCTCTGCATGTCGGAGACTCAGAGGACGAGCACGAGTTTCCCACGAGGGGCTGCATCAGGAGGAATTCAAAACTCAGGGAATTTGTCCTGGAACACCTTCCATAAGGATGCTAGAAGGGAATTGAAGAGGCAGGCGAGCGGCCACCACCGTCCTCTAGCAGTCCTTAGGGTGTGCGCAAAAGCCCGATGCTCTTCGGCTTCGTTCTTCGCCCCCGTACAAGCTACCGCTCTGTCCGGCTCCCGGAGCAGGAGAAGCGGCTGCTTCGCGCACACAACAGCGGAGCGGCAGCCCTACGCTCCGAAGCGCTGCTTCAGCCGAAAGACGCCGGCCACCGGCGCTTCGCTTCGGACAGCTCCGGAGAGCCGTAGTGTGCGTCTGCACTAGACTGCATCATAGCGAAAAGCTTTGACAGTGTGTCTCGCAGGGAGATAGCTTAGGAGCGCAGCGCACTTATGCCTCCCTTGTCCAGAAACACGGATTTGCTGCACACTCCAAAAACACTGCTCTTTCCATGGTACTATGTAAGCTGCTGTCTGACGCCCGTTCTCTTCTGCCCACTCTTGCCCAGCTGGTTGTTGCAGCGTGCACGTGCCTTCCTGGCATTAAGAGCACAGTGAAAGCAATCGCAAAAGTCCAGCAGCTGCTGACTCCCAAACACAAGGCGCTTGTCTACGTTCTTGCTTCTCGACAACTCAACGCAGCCCTTCATTTCTGCAGCTGCCATCGAGTTTTCTGCATCTCGAGCCTTCTGGGACGAGCACCAATTTCCCAGGAGGGGCTGCATCAGGACGAAGTAAAAACCCAGGAAAGTTGTCTCGGAACACCTTCAATAAAGCATGCCAGCAGTGCATTGAAAAGGCAGGTAGCTTTAGCCACCGTCCTCTAGCAGTCGCAAGGCTGTGCACACAATGTCGTCTCCCTGCGGCAACGTTCTTCGCCCTCGTGCAAGCTACCGCTCTGTCCGGCTCCCGGAGCAGGAGAAGCGGCTGCTTCGCGCACACAACAGCGGAGCGGCAGCCCTACGCTCCGAAGCGCTGCTTCAGCCGAAAGACGCCGGCCACCGGCGCTTCGCTTCGGACAGCTCCGGAGAGCCGTAGTGTGCGTCTGCACTAGACTGCATCATAGCGAAAAGCTTTGGCAGTGTGTCTCGCAGAGAGATAGCTTAGGAGCGCAGCGCACTTATGCCTCCCTTGTCCAGAAACACGATTTTACTGCACACTCCAAAAACAGTACTCTTCCCAGGGCAATATATAAGCTGCTTTCTGACGGCCGTGATCTTTCGATTACTCTTGCCCAGCTCGTTGTTTTAACGTGCACATGCCGTCCTGGCATTCAGTGCACAGTGAAAGCAATCGCAAAAGTCCAGCAGCTGCTGACTGCCAAACACAAGGCGCTGGCTATGTTCTTGCTTCTCGACAACTCAACGCAGCCCTTCATTTCTGCAGTTGCCATCGAGGTCTCTGCATGTCGGAGACTCAGAGGACGAGCACGAGTTTCCCACGAGGGGCTGCATCAGGAGGAATTCAAAACTCAGGGAATTTGTCCTGGAACACCTTCCATAAGGATGCTAGAAGGGAATTGAAGAGGCAGGCGAGCGGCCACCACCGTCCTCTAGCAGTCCTTAGGGTGTGCGCAAAAGCCCGATGCTCTTCGGCTTCGTTCTTCGCCCCCGTACAAGCTACCGCTCTGTCCGGCTCCCGGAGCAGGAGAAGCGGCTGCTTCGCGCACACAACAGCGGAGCGGCAGCCCTACGCTCCGAAGCGCTGCTTCAGCCGAAAGACGCCGGCCACCGGCGCTTCGCTTCGGACAGCTCCGGAGAGCCGTAGTGTGCGTCTGCACTAGACTGCATCATAGCGAAAAGCTTTGACAGTGTGTCTCGCAGGGAGATAGCTTAGGAGCGCAGCGCACTTATGCCTCCCTTGTCCAGAAACACGGATTTGCTGCACACTCCAAAAACACTGCTCTTTCCATGGTACTATGTAAGCTGCTGTCTGACGCCCGTTCTCTTCTGCCCACTCTTGCCCAGCTGGTTGTTGCAGCGTGCACGTGCCTTCCTGGCATTAAGAGCACAGTGAAAGCAATCGCAAAAGTCCAGCAGCTGCTGACTCCCAAACACAAGGCGCTTGTCTACGTTCTTGCTTCTCGACAACTCAACGCAGCCCTTCATTTCTGCAGCTGCCATCGAGTTTTCTGCATCTCGAGCCTTCTGGGACGAGCACCAATTTCCCAGGAGGGGCTGCATCAGGACGAAGTAAAAACCCAGGAAAGTTGTCTCGGAACACCTTCAATAAAGCATGCCAGCAGTGCATTGAAAAGGCAGGTAGCTTTAGCCACCGTCCTCTAGCAGTCGCAAGGCTGTGCACACAATGTCGTCTCCCTGCGGCAACGTTCTTCGCCCTCGTGCAAGCTACCGCTCTGTCCGGCTCCCGGAGCAGGAGAAGCGGCTGCTTCGCGCACACAACAGCGGAGCGGCAGCCCTACGCTCCGAAGCGCTGCTTCAGCCGAAAGACGCCGGCCACCGGCGCTTCGCTTCGGACAGCTCCGGAGAGCCGTAGTGTGCGTCTGCACTAGACTGCATCATAGCGAAAAGCTTTGGCAGTGTGTCTCGCAGAGAGATAGCTTAGGAGCGCAGCGCACTTATGCCTCCCTTGTCCAGAAACACGATTTTACTGCACACTCCAAAAACAGTACTCTTCCCAGGGCAATATATAAGCTGCTTTCTGACGGCCGTGATCTTTCGATTACTCTTGCAAAGCTCGTTGTTTTAACGTGCACATGCCGTCCTGGCATTCAGTGCACAGTGAAAGCAATCGCAAAAGTCCAGCAGCTGCTGACTCCCAAACACAAGGCGCTGGCTATGTTCTTGCTTCTCGACAACTCAACGCAGCCCTTCATTTCTGCAGTTGCCATCGAGGTCTCTGCATGTCGGAGACTCAGAGGACGAGCACGAGTTTCCCACGAGGGGCTGCATCAGGAGGAATTCAAAACTCAGGGAATTTGTCCTGGAACACCTTCCATAAGGATGCTAGAAGGGAATTGAAGAGGCAGGCGAGCGGCCACCACCGTCCTCTAGCAGTCCTTAGGGTGTGCGCAAAAGCCCGATGCTCTTCGGCTTCGTTCTTCGCCCCCGTACAAGCTACCGCTCTGTCCGGCTCCCGGAGCAGGAGAAGCGGCTGCTTCGCGCACACAACAGCGGAGCGGCAGCCCTACGCTCCGAAGCGCTGCTTCAGCCGAAAGACGCCGGCCACCGGCGCTTCGCTTCGGACAGCTCCGGAGAGCCGTAGTGTGCGTCTGCACTAGACTGCATCATAGCGAAAAGCTTTGACAGTGTGTCTCGCAGGGAGATAGCTTAGGAGCGCAGCGCACTTATGCCTCCCTTGTCCAGAAACACGGATTTGCTGCACACTCCAAAAACACTGCTCTTTCCATGGTACTATGTAAGCTGCTGTCTGACGCCCGTTCTCTTCTGCCCACTCTTGCCCAGCTGGTTGTTGCAGCGTGCACGTGCCTTCCTGGCATTAAGAGCACAGTGAAAGCAATCGCAAAAGTCCAGCAGCTGCTGACTCCCAAACACAAGGCGCTTGTCTACGTTCTTGCTTCTCGACAACTCAACGCAGCCCTTCATTTCTGCAGCTGCCATCGAGTTTTCTGCATCTCGAGCCTTCTGGGACGAGCACCAATTTCCCAGGAGGGGCTGCATCAGGACGAAGTAAAAACCCAGGAAAGTTGTCTCGGAACACCTTCAATAAAGCATGCCAGCAGTGCATTGAAAAGGCAGGTAGCTTTAGCCACCGTCCTCTAGCAGTCGCAAGGCTGTGCACACAATGTCGTCTCCCTGCGGCAACGTTCTTCGCCCTCGTGCAAGCTACCGCTCTGTCCGGCTCCCGGAGCAGGAGAAGCGGCTGCTTCGCGCACACAACAGCGGAGCGGCAGCCCTACGCTCCGAAGCGCTGCTTCAGCCGAAAGACGCCGGCCACCGGCGCTTCGCTTCGGACAGCTCCGGAGAGCCGTAGTGTGCGTCTGCACTAGACTGCATCATAGCGAAAAGCTTTGGCAGTGTGTCTCGCAAGGAGATAGCTTAGGAGCGCAGCGCACTTATGCCTCCCTTGTCCAGAAACACGATTTTACTGCACACTCCAAAAACAGTACTCTTCCCAGGGCAATATATAAGCTGCTTTCTGACGGCCGTGATCTTTCGATTACTCTTGCCCAGCTCGTTGTTTTAACGTGCACATGCCGTCCTGGCATTCAGTGCACAGTGAAAGCAATCGCAAAAGTCCAGCAGCTGCTGACTCCCAAACACAAGGCGCTGGCTATGTTCTTGCTTCTCGACAACTCAACGCAGCCCTTCATTTCTGCAGTTGCCATCGAGGTCTCTGCATGTCGGAGACTCAGAGGACGAGCACGAGTTTCCCACGAGGGGCTGCATCAGGAGGAATTCAAAACTCAGGAAAATTGTCTTTGAACACCTTCCATAGGATGCTAGAAGGGAATTGAAGAGGCAGGCGAGCGGCCACCACCGTCCTCTAGCAGTCCTTAGGGTGTGCGCAAAAGCCCGATGCTCTTCGGCTTCGTTCTTCGCCCCCGTACAAGCTACCGCTCTGTCCGGCTCCCGGAGCAGGAGAAGCGGCTGCTTCGCGCACACAACAGCGGAGCGGCAGCCGTACTCTCCGAAGCGCTGCTTCAGCCGAAAGACGCCGGCGACCGGCGGTTCGCTTCGGATAGCAGCCGAGAGCCGTAGTGTGCGTCTGCACTAAACTGCATCATAGCGAAAAGCTTTGGCAGTGTGACTCGCAGGGAGATAGCTTAGGAGCGCAGCGCACTTATGCCTCCCTTGTCCAGAAACACGGATTTGCTGCACACTCCAAAAACACTGCTCTTCCCAGGGCAATATATAAGCTGCTTTCTGATGGCCGTGATCCCTCCCTGCTCTTGCCCAGCTGGTTGTTGCAGCGTGCACATGCCGTCCTGGAATTCAGTGCACAGTGAAAGCAATCGCAAAAGTCCAGCAGCTGCTGACTCCCAAACACAAGGCGCTGGCTATGTTCTTGCTTCTCCACACTTCAACAGAGTCCTTCATTTCTGCAGCTGCCATCGAGTTTTCTGCATCTCGAGCCTTCTGGGACGAGCACCAATTTCCCAGGAGGGGCTGCATCAGGACGAAGTCAAAACCCAGGAAAGTTGTCTCGGAACACCTTCAATAAAGCATGCCAGCAGTGCATTGAAAAGGCAGGTAGCTTTAGCCACCGTCCTCTAGCAGTCGCAAGGCTGTGCACACAATGTCGTCTCCCTGCGGCAACGTTCTTCGCCCTCGTGCAAGCTACCGCTCTGTCCGGCTCCCGGAGCAGGAGAAGCGGCTGCTTCGCGCACACAACAGCGGAGCGGCAGCCCTACGCTCCGAAGCGCTGCTTCAGCCGAAAGACGCCGGCCACCGGCGCTTGGCTTCGGACAGCTCCGGAGAGCCGTAGTGTGCGTCTACAACTACACTGCATCATAGCGAAAAGCTTTGGCAGTGTGTCTCGCAAGGAGATAGCTTAGGAGCGCAGCGCACTTATGCCTCCCTTGTCCAGAAACACGATTTTACTGCACACTCCAAAAACAGTACTCTTCCCAGGGCAATATGCCAGATGCTCTCTGATGCCCGTGCTCCCTTCCTACTCTTGCCCAGCTCGTTGTTTTAACGTGCACATGCCGTCCTGGAATTCAGTGCACAGTGAAAGCAATCGCAAAAGTCCAGCAGCTGCTGACTGCCAAACACAAGGCGCTGGCTATGTTCTTGCTACTCGACGACTCAACGCAGCCCTTCATTTCTGCAGTTGCCATCGAGGTCTCTGCATGTCGGAGACTCAGAGGACGAGCACGAGTTTCCCACGAGGGGCTGCATCAGGAGGAATTCAAAACTCAGGGAATTTGTCCTGGAACACCTTCCATAAGGATGCTAGAAGGGAATTGAAGAGGCAGGCGAGCGGCCACCACCGTCCTCTAGCAGTCCTTAGGGTGCGCGCAGAAGCCCGGTGCTCTGCGGCTTCGTTCTTCGCCCTCGTGCAAGCTACCGCTCTGTCCGGCTCCCGGAGCAGGAGAAGCGGCTGCTTCGCGCACACAACAGCGGAGCGGCAGCCCTACGCTCCGAAGCGCTGCTTCAGCCGAAAGACGCCGGCCACCGGCGCTTCGCTTCGGATAGCAGCCGAGAGCCGTAGTGTGCGTCTGCACTAGACTGCATCATAGCGAAAAGCTTTGGCAGTGTGACTCGCAAGGAGATAGCTTAGGAGCGCAGCGCACTTATGCCTCCCTTGTCCAGAAACACGGATTTGCTGCACACTCCAAAAACACTGCTCTTCCCAGGGCAATATATAAGCTGCTTTCTGATGGCCGTGATCCCTCCCTGCTCTTGCCCAGCTGGTTGTTGCAGCGTGCACATGCCGTCCTGGCATTCAGTGCACAGTGAAAGCAATCGCAAAAGTCCAGCAGCTGCTGACTCCCAAACACAAGGCGCTGGCTATGTTCTTGCTTCTCGACAACTCAACGCAGCCCTTCATTTCTGCAGTTGCCATCGAGGTCTCTGCATGTCGGAGACTCAGAGGACGAGCACGAGTTTCCCACGAGGGGCTGCATCAAGAGGAATTCAAAACTCAGGAAAATTGTCTTTGAACACCTTCCATAGGATGCTAGAAGGGAATTGAAGAGGCAGGCGAGCGGCCACCACCGTCCTCTAGCAGTCCTTAGGGTGTGCGCAAAAGCCCGATGCTCTGCGGCTTCGTTCTTCGCCCCCGTACAAGCTACCGCTCTGTCCGGCTCCCGGAGCAGGAGAAGCGGCTGCTTCGCGCACACAACAGCGGAGCGGCAGCCGTACTCTCCGAAGCGCTGCTTCATCCGAAAGACGCCGGCCACCGGCGCTTCGCTTCGGACAGCTCCGGAGAGCCGTAGTGTGCGTCTACAACTAGACTGCATCATAGCGAAAAGCTTTGGCAGTGTGTCTCGCAGAGAGATAGCTTAGGAGCGCAGCGCACTTATGCCTCCCTTGTCCAGAAACACGATTTTACTGCACACTCCAAAAACAGTACTCTTCCCAGGGCAATATGCCAGATGCTCTCTGATGCCCGTGCTCCCTTCCTACTCTTGCCCAGCTCGTTGTTTTAACGTGCACATGCCGTCCTGGAATTCAGTGCACAGTGAAAGCAATCGCAAAAGTCCAGCAGCTGCTGACTGCCAAACACAAGGCGCTGGCTATGTTCTTGCTACTCGACGACTCAACGCAGCCCTTCATTTCTGCAGTTGCCATCGAGGTCTCTGCATGTCGGAGACTCAGAGGACGAGCACGAGTTTCCCACGAGGGGCTGCATCAGGAGGAATTCAAAACTCAGGGAATTTGTCCTGGAACACCTTCCATAAGGATGCTAGAAGGGAATTGAAGAGGCAGGCGAGCGGCCACCACCGTCCTCTAGCAGTCCTTAGGGTGCGCGCAGAAGCCCGGTGCTCTGCGGCTTCGTTCTTCGCCCTCGTGCAAGCTACCGCTCTGTCCGGCTCCCGGAGCAGGAGAAGCGGCTGCTTCGCGCACACAACAGCGGAGCGGCAGCCCTACGCTCCGAAGCGCTGCTTCAGCCGAAAGACGCCGGCCACCGGCGCTTCGCTTCGGACAGCTCCGGAGAGCCGTAGTGTGCGTCTGCACTAGACTGCATCATAGCGAAAAGCTTTGGCAGTGTGTCTCGCAGAGAGATAGCTTAGGAGCGCAGCGCACTTATGCCTCCCTTGTCCAGAAACACGGATTTGCTGCACACTCCAAAAACACTGCTCTTTCCATGGTACTATGTAAGCTGCTGTCTGACGCCCGTTCTCTTCTGCCCACTCTTGCCCAGCTGGTTGTTGCAGCGTGCACGTGCCTTCCTGGCATTAAGAGCACAGTGAAAGCAATCGCAAAAGTCCAGCAGCTGCTGACTCCCAAACACAAGGCGCTTGTCTACGTTCTTGCTTCTCGACAACTCAACGCAGTCCTTCATTTCTGCAGCTGCCATCGAGTTTTCTGCATCTCGAGCCTTCTGGGACGAGCACCAATTTCCCAAGAGGGGCTGCATCAGGACGAAGTCAAAACCCAGGAAAGTTGTCTCGGAACACCTTCAATAAAGCATGCCAGCAGTGCATTGAAAAGGCAGGTAGCTTTAGCCACCGTCCTCTAGCAGTCGCAAGGCTGTGCACACAATGTCGTCTCCCTGCGGCAACGTTCTTCGCCCTCGTACAAGCTACCGCTCTGTCCGGCTCCCGGAGCAGGAAAAGCGGCTGCTTCGCGCACACAACAGCGGAGCGGCAGCCCTACGCTCCGAAGCGCTGCTTCAGCCGAAAGACGCCGGCCACCGGCGCTTCGCTTCGGACAGCTCCGGAGAGCCGTAGTGTGCGTCTGCACTAGACTGCATCATAGCGAAAAGCTTTGGCAGTGTGTCTCGCAGAGAGATAGCTTAGGAGCGCAGCGCACTTATGCCTCCCTTGTCCAGAAACACGATTTTACTGCACACTCCAAAAACAGTACTCTTCCCAGGGCAATATGCCAGATGCTCTCTGATGCCCGTGCTCCCTTCCTACTCTTGCCCAGCTCGTTGTTTTAACGTGCACATGCCGTCCTGGAATTCAGTGCACAGTGAAAGCAATCGCAAAAGTCCAGCAGCTGCTGACTCCCAAACACAAGGCGCTGGCTATGTTCTTGCTACTCGACGACTCAACGCAGCCCTTCATTTCTGCAGTTGCCATCGAGGTCTCTGCATGTCGGAGACTCAGAGGACGAGCACGAGTTTCCCACGAGGGGCTGCATCAGGAGGAATTCAAAACTCAGGGAATTTGTCCTGGAACACCTTCCATAAGGATGCTAGAAGGGAATTGAAGAGGCAGGCGAGCGGCCACCACCGTCCTCTAGCAGTCCTTAGGGTGCGCGCAGAAGCCCGGTGCTCTGCGGCTTCGTTCTTCGCCCTCGTGCAAGCTACCGCTCTGTCCGGCTCCCGGAGCAGGAGAAGCGGCTGCTTCGCGCACACAACAGCGGAGCGGCAGCCCTACGCTCCGAAGCGCTGCTTCAGCCGAAAGACGCCGGCCACCGGCGCTTCGCTTCGGACAGCTCCGGAGAGCCGTAGTGTGCGTCTGCACTAGACTGCATCATAGCGAAAAGCTTTGGCAGTGTGTCTCGCAGGGAGATACCTTAGGAGCGCAGCGCACTTATGCCTCCCTTGTCCAGAAACACGGATTTGCTGCACACTCCAAAAACACTGCTCTTTCCATGGTACTATGTAAGCTGCTGTCTGACGCCCGTTCTCTTCTGCCCACTCTTGCCCAGCTGGTTGTTGCAGCGTGCACGTGCCTTCCTGGCATTAAGAGCACAGTGAAAGCAATCGCAAAAGTCCAGCAGCTGCTGACTCCCAAACACAAGGCGCTGGCTATGTTCTTGCTTCTCCACACTTCAACAGAGTCCTTCATTTCTGCAGCTGCCATCGAGTTTTCTGCATCTCGAGCCTTCTGGGACGAGCACCAATTTCCCAAGAGGGGCTGCATCAGGACGAAGTCAAAACCCAGGAAAGTTGTCTCGGAACACCTTCAATAAAGCATGCCAGCAGTGCATTGAAAAGGCAGGTAGCTTTAGCCACCGTCCTCTAGCAGTCGCGAAGCTGTGCACACAATGTCGTCTCCCTGCGGCAACGTTCTTCGCCCTCGTGCAAGCTACCGCTCTGTCCGGCTCCCGGAGCAGGAGAAGCGGCTGCTTCGCGCACACAGCAGCGGAGCGGCAGCCGTACTCTCCGAAGCGCTGCTTCAGCCGAAAGACGCCGGCCACCGGCGCTTCGCTTCGGACAGCTCCGGAGAGCCGTAGTGTGCGTCTACAACTACACTGCATCATAGCGAAAAGCTTTGGCAGTGTGTCTCGCAAGGAGATAGCTTAGGAGCGCAGCGCACTTATGCCTCCCTTGTCCAGAAACACGATTTTACTGCACACTCCAAAAACAGTACTCTTCCCAGGGCAATATGCCAGATGCTCTCTGATGCCCGTGCTCCCTTCCTACTCTTGCCCAGCTCGTTGTTTTAACGTGCACATGCCGTCCTGGAATTCAGTGCACAGTGAAAGCAATCGCAAAAGTCCAGCAGCTGCTGACTCCCAAACACAAGGCGCTGGCTATGTTCTTGCTACTCGACGACTCAACGCAGCCCTTCATTTCTGCAGTTGCCATCGAGGTCTCTGCATGTCGGAGACTCAGAGGACGAGCACGAGTTTCCCACGAGGGGCTGCATCAGGAGGAATTCAAAACTCAGGGAATTTGCCCTGGAACACCTTCCATAAGGATGCTAGAAGGGAATTGAAGAGGCAGGCGAGCGGCCACCACCGTCCTCTAGCAGTCCTTAGGGTGCGCGCAGAAGCCCGGTGCTCTTCGGCTTCGTTCTTCGCCCCCGTACAAGCTACCGCTCTGTCCGGCTCCCGGAGCAGGAGAAGCGGCTGCTTCGCGCACACAACAGCGGAGCGGCAGCCCTACGCTCCGAAGCGCTGCTTCAGCCGAAAGACGCCGGCCACCGGCGCTTGGCTTCGGACAGCTCCGGAGAGCCGTAGTGTGCGTCTGCACTAGACTGCATCATAGCGAAAAGCTTTGGCAGTGTGACTCGCAGGGAGATAGCTTAGGAGCGCAGCGCACTTATGCCTCCCTTGTCCAGAAACACGGATTTGCTGCACACTCCAAAAACACTGCTCTTTCCATGGTACTATGTAAGCTGCTGTCTGACGCCCGTTCTCTTCTGCCCACTCTTGCCCAGCTGGTTGTTGCAGCGTGCACGTGCCTTCCTGGCATTAAGAGCACAGTGAAAGCAATCGCAAAAGTCCAGCAGCTGCTGACTCCCAAACACAAGGCGCTTGTCTACGTTCTTGCTTCTCGACAACTCAACGCAGCCCTTCATTTCTGCAGCTGCCATCGAGTTTTCTGTATCTTGAGCCTTCTGGGACGAGCACCAATTTCCCAGGAGGGGCTGCATCAGGACGAAGTCAAAACCCAGGAAAGTTGTCTCGGAACACCTTCAATAAAGCATGCCAGCAGTGCATTGAAAAGGCAGGTAGCTTTAGCCACCGTCCTCTAGCAGTGGCGAAGCTGTGCACACAATGTCGTCTCCCTGCGGCAACGTTCTTCGCCCTCGTGCAAGCTACCGCTCTGTCCGGCTCCCGGAGCAGGAGAAGCGGCTGCTTCGCGCACACAGCAGCGGAGCGGCAGCCCTACGCTCCGAAGCGCTGCTTCAGCCGAAAGACGCCGGCCACCGGCGCTTCGCTTCGGACAGCTCCGGAGAGCCGTAGTGTGCGTCTGCACTAGACTGCATCATAGCGAAAAGCTTTGGCAGTGTGTCTCGCAAGGAGATAGCTTAGGAGAGCAGCGCACTTATGCCTCCCTTGTCCAGAAACACGATTTTACTGCACACTCCAAAAACAGTACTCTTCCCAGGGCAATATGCCAGATGCTCTCTGATGCCCGTGCTCCCTTCCTACTCTTGCCCAGCTCGTTGTTTTAACGTGCACATGCCGTCCTGGAATTCAGTGCACAGTGAAAGCAATCGCAAAAGTCCAGCAGCTGCTGACTGCCAAACACAAGGCGCTGGCTATGTTCTTGCTACTCGACGACTCAACGCAGCCCTTCATTTCTGCAGTTGCCATCGAGGTCTCTGCATGTCGGAGACTCAGAGGACGAGCACGAGTTTCCCACGAGGGGCTGCATCAGGAGGAATTCAAAACTCAGGGAATTTGTCCTGGAACACCTTCCATAAGGATGCTAGAAGGGAATTGAAGAGGCAGGCGAGCGGCCACCACCGTCCTCTAGCAGTCCTTAGGGTGCGCGCAGAAGCCCGGTGCTCTGCGGCTTCGTTCTTCGCCCTCGTGCAAGCTAGCGCTCTGTCCGGCTCCCGGAGCAGGAGAAGCGGCTGCTTCGCGCACACAACAGCGGAGCGGCAGCCCTACGCTCCGAAGCGCTGCTTCAGCCGAAAGACGCCGGCCACCGGCGCTTGGCTTCGGACAGCTCCGGAGAGCCGTAGTGTGCGTCTGCACTAGACTGCATCATAGCGAAAAGCTTTGGCAGTGTGTCTCGCAGGGAGATACCTTAGGAGCGCAGCGCACTTATGCCTCCCTTGTCCAGAAACACGGATTTGCTGCACACTCCAAAAACACTGCTCTTTCCATGGTACTATGTAAGCTGCTGTCTGACGCCCGTTCTCTTCTGCCCACTCTTGCCCAGCTGGTTGTTGCAGCGTGCACGTGCCTTCCTGGCATTAAGAGCACAGTGAAAGCAATCGCAAAAGTCCAGCAGCTGCTGACTCCCAAACACAAGGCGCTGGCTATGTTCTTGCTTCTCCACACTTCAACAGAGTCCTTCATTTCTGCAGCTGCCATCGAGTTTTCTGCATCTCGAGCCTTCTGGGACGAGCACCAATTTCCCAGGAGGGGCTGCATCAGGACGAAGTCAAAACCCAGGAAAGTTGTCTCGGAACACCTTCAATAAAGCATGCCAGCAGTGCATTGAAAAGGCAGGTAGCTTTAGCCACCGTCCTCTAGCAGTCGCGAAGCTGTGCACACAATGTCGTCTCCCTGCGGCAACGTTCTTCGCCCTCGTGCAAGCTACCGCTCTGTCCGGCTCCCGGAGCAGGAGAAGCGGCTGCTTCGCGCACACAGCAGCGGAGCGGCAGCCGTACTCTCCGAAGCGCTGCTTCAGCCGAAAGACGCCGGCCACCGGCGCTTGGCTTCGGACAGCTCCGGAGAGCCGTAGTGTGCGTCTACAACTACACTGCATCATAGCGAAAAGCTTTGGCAGTGTGTCTCGCAAGGAGATAGCTTAGGAGCGCAGCGCACTTATGCCTCCCTTGTCCAGAAACACGATTTTACTGCACACTCCAAAAACAGTACTCTTCCCAGGGCAATATGCCAGATGCTCTCTGATGCCCGTGCTCCCTTCCTACTCTTGCCCAGCTCGTTGTTTTAACGTGCACATGCCGTCCTGGAATTCAGTGCACAGTGAAAGCAATCGCAAAAGTCCAGCAGCTGCTGACTCCCAAACACAAGGCGCTGGCTATGTTCTTGCTACTCGACAACTCAACGCAGCCCTTCATTTCTGCAGTTGCCATCGAGGTCTCTGCATGTCGGAGACTCAGAGGACGAGCACGAGTTTCCCACGAGGGGCTGCATCAGGAGGAATTCAAAACTCAGGGAATTTGTCCTGGAACACCTTCCATAAGGATGCTAGAAGGGAATTGAAGAGGCAGGCGAGCGGCCACCACCGTCCTCTAGCAGTCCTTAGGGTGCGCGCAGAAGCCCGGTGCTCTTCGGCTTCGTTCTTCGCCCTCGTGCAAGCTACCGCTCTGTCCGGCTCCCGGAGCAGGAGAAGCGGCTGCTTCGCGCACACAACAGCGGAGCGGCAGCCCTACGCTCCGAAGCGCTGCTTCAGCCGAAAGACGCCGGCCACCGGCGCTTGGCTTCGGACAGCTCCGGAGAGCCGTAGTGTGCGTCTGCACTAGACTGCATCATAGCGAAAAGCTTTGGCAGTGTGACTCGCAGGGAGATAGCTTAGGAGCGCAGCGCACTTATGCCTCCCTTGTCCAGAAACACGGATTTGCTGCACACTCCAAAAACACTGCTCTTCCCAGGGCAATATATAAGCTGCTTTCTGATGGCCGTGATCCCTCCCTGCTCTTGCCCAGCTGGTTGTTGCAGCGTGCACATGCCGTCCTGGCACTCAGTGCACAGTGAAAGCAATCGCAAAAGTCCAGCAGCTGCTGACTCCCAAACACAAGGCGCTGGCTATGTTCTTGCTTCTCCACACTTCAACAGAGTCCTTCATTTCTGCAGCTGCCATCGAGTTTTCTGCATCTCGAGCCTTCTGGGACGAGCACCAATTTCCCAAGAGGGGCTGCATCAGGACGAAGTCAAAACCCAGGAAAGTTGTCTCGGAACACCTTCAATAAAGCATGCCAGCAGTGCATTGAAAAGGCAGGTAGCTTTAGCCACCGTCCTCTAGCAGTCGCAAGGCTGTGCACACAATGTCGTCTCCCTGCGGCAACGTTCTTCACCCTCGTGCAAGCTACCGCTCTGTCCGGCTCCCGGAGCAGGAAAAGCGGCTGCTTCGCGCACACAACAGCGGAGCGGCAGCCCTACGCTCCGAAGCGCTGCTTCAGCCGAAAGACGCCGGCCACCGGCGCTTCGCTTCGGACAGCTCCGGAGAGCCGTAGTGTGCGTCTGCACTAGACTGCATCATAGCGAAAAGCTTTGGCAGTGTGTCTCGCAGAGAGATAGCTTAGGAGCGCAGCGCACTTATGCCTCCCTTGTCCAGAAACACGATTTTACTGCACACTCCAAAAACAGTACTCTTCCCAGGGCAATATATAAGCTGCTTTCTGACGGCCGTGATCTTTCGATTACTCTTGCCCAGCTCGTTGTTTTAACGTGCACATGCCGTCCTGGCATTCAGTGCACAGTGAAAGCAATCGCAAAAGTCCAGCAGCTGCTGACTCCCAAACACAAGGCGCTGGCTATGTTCTTGCTTCTCGACAACTCAACGCAGCCCTTCATTTCTGCAGTTGCCATCGAGGTCTCTGCATGTCGGAGACTCAGAGGACGAGCACGAGTTTCCCACGAGGGGCTGCATCAGGAGGAATTCAAAACTCAGGGAATTTGCCCTGGAACACCTTCCATAAGGATGCTAGAAGGGAATTGAAGAGGCAGGCGAGCGGCCACCACCGTCCTCTAGCAGTCCTTAGGGTGCGCGCAGAAGCCCGGTGCTCTGCGGCTTCGTTCTTCGCCCTCGTGCAAGCTACCGCTCTGTCCGGCTCCCGGAGTAGGAGAAGCGGCTGCTTCGCGCACACAACAGCGGAGCGGCAGCCCTACGCTCCGAAGCGCTGCTTCAGCCGAAAGACGCCGGCCACCGGCGCTTCGCTTCGGACAGCTCCGGAGAGCCGTAGTGTGCGTCCGCACTAGACTGCATCATAGCGAAAAGCTTTGACAGTGTGTCTCGCAGGGAGATACCTTAGGAGCGCAGCGCACTTATGCCTCCCTTGTCCAGAAACACGGATTTGCTGCACACTCCAAAAACACTGCTCTTTCCATGGTACTATGTAAGCTGCTGTCTGACGCCCGTTCTCTTCTGCCCACTCTTGCCCAGCTGGTTGTTGCAGCGTGCACGTGCCTTCCTGGCATTAAGAGCACAGTGAAAGCAATCGCAAAAGTCCAGCAGCTGCTGACTCCCAAACACAAGGCGCTTGTCTACGTTCTTGCTTCTCGACAACTCAACGCAGCCCTTCATTTCTGCAGCTGCCATCGAGTTTTCTGCATCTCGAGCCTTCTGGGACGAGCACCAATTTCCCAGGAGGGGCTGCATCAGGACGAAGTCAAAACCCAGGAAAGTTGTCTCGGAACACCTTCAATAAAGCATGCCAGCAGTGCATTGAAAAGGCAGGTAGCTTTAGCCACCGTCCTCTAGCAGTGGCGAAGCTGTGCACACAATGTCGTCTCCCTGCGGCAACGTTCTTCGCCCTCGTGCAAGCTACCGCTCTGTCCGGCTCCCGGAGCAGGAGAAGCGGCTGCTTCGCGCACACAGCAGCGGAGCGGCAGCCCTACGCTCCGAAGCGCTGCTTCAGCCGAAAGACGCCGGCCACCGGCGCTTCGCTTCGGACAGCTCCGGAGAGCCGTAGTGTGCGTCTGCACTAGACTGCATCATAGCGAAAAGCTTTGGCAGTGTGTCTCGCAAGGAGATAGCTTAGGAGAGCAGCGCACTTATGCCTCCCTTGTCCAGAAACACGATTTTACTGCACACTCCAAAAACAGTACTCTTCCCAGGGCAATATGCCAGATGCTCTCTGATGCCCGTGCTCCCTTCCTACTCTTGCCCAGCTCGTTGTTTTAACGTGCACATGCCGTCCTGGAATTCAGTGCACAGTGAAAGCAATCGCAAAAGTCCAGCAGCTGCTGACTCCCAAACACAAGGCGCTGGCTATGTTCTTGCTACTCGACGACTCAACGCAGCCCTTCATTTCTGCAGTTGCCATCGAGGTCTCTGCATGTCGGAGACTCAGAGGACGAGCACGAGTTTCCCACGAGGGGCTGCATCAGGAGGAATTCAAAACTCAGGGAATTTGTCCTGGAACACCTTCCATAAGGATGCTAGAAGGGAATTGAAGAGGCAGGCGAGCGGCCACCACCGTCCTCTAGCAGTCCTTAGGGTGCGCGCAGAAGCCCGGTGCTCTGCGGCTTCGTTCTTCGCCCTCGTGCAAGCTACCGCTCTGTCCGGCTCCCGGAGCAGGAGAAGCGGCTGCTTCGCGCACACAACAGCGGAGCGGCAGCCCTACGCTCCGAAGCGCTGCTTCAGCCGAAAGACGCCGGCCACCGGCGCTTGGCTTCGGACAGCTCCGGAGAGCCGTAGTGTGCGTCTGCACTAGACTGCATCATAGCGAAAAGCTTTGACAGTGTGTCTCGCAGGGAGATAGCTTAGGAGCGCAGCGCACTTATGCCTCCCTTGTCCAGAAACACGGATTTGCTGCACACTCCAAAAACACTGCTCTTTCCATGGTACTATGTAAGCTGCTGTCTGACGCCCGTTCTCTTCTGCCCACTCTTGCCCAGCTGGTTGTTGCAGCGTGCACGTGCCTTCCTGGCATTAAGAGCACAGTGAAAGCAATCGCAAAAGTCCAGCAGCTGCTGACTCCCAAACACAAGGCGCTGGCTATGTTCTTGCTTCTCCACACTTCAACAGAGTCCTTCATTTCTGCAGCTGCCATCGAGTTTTCTGCATCTCGAGCCTTCTGGGACGAGCACCAATTTCCCAAGAGGGGCTGCATCAGGACGAAGTCAAAACCCAGGAAAGTTGTCTCGGAACACCTTCAATAAAGCATGCCAGCAGTGCATTGAAAAGGCAGGTAGCTTTAGCCACCGTCCTCTAGCAGTCGCGAAGCTGTGCACACAATGTCGTCTCCCTGCGGCAACGTTCTTCGCCCTCGTGCAAGCTACCGCTCTGTCCGGCTCCCGGAGCAGGAGAAGCGGCTGCTTCGCGCACACAGCAGCGGAGCGGCAGCCGTACTCTCCGAAGCGCTGCTTCAGCCGAAAGACGCCGGCCACCGGCGCTTCGCTTCGGACAGCTCCGGAGAGCCGTAGTGTGCGTCTACAACTACACTGCATCATAGCGAAAAGCTTTGGCAGTGTGTCTCGCAAGGAGATAGCTTAGGAGCGCAGCGCACTTATGCCTCCCTTGTCCAGAAACACGGATTTGCTGCACACTCCAAAAACACTGCTCTTCCCAGGGCAATATATAAGCTGCTTTCTGATGGCCGTGATCCCTCCCTACTCTTGCCCAGCTGGTTGTTGCAGCGTGCACATGCCGTCCTGGCATTCAGTGCACAGTGAAAGCAATCGCAAAAGTCCAGCAGCTGCTGACTCCCAAACACAAGGCGCTGGCTATGTTCTTGCTTCTCCACACTTCAACAGAGTCCTTCATTTCTGCAGCTGCCATCGAGTTTTCTGCATCTCGAGCCTTCTGGGACGAGCACCAATTTCCCAAGAGGGGCTGCATCAGGACGAAGTCAAAACCCAGGAAAGTTGTCTCGGAACACCTTCAATAAAGCATGCCAGCAGTGCATTGAAAAGGCAGGTAGCTTTAGCCACCGTCCTCTAGCAGTCGCGAAGCTGTGCACACAATGTCGTCTCCCTGCGGCAACGTTCTTCGCCCTCGTGCAAGCTACCGCTCTGTCCGGCTCCCGGAGCAGGAGAAGCGGCTGCTTCGCGCACACAACAGCGGAGCGGCAGCCCTACGCTCCGAAGCGCTGCTTCAGCCGAAAGACGCCGGCCACCGGCGCTTCGCTTCGGACAGCTCCGGAGAGCCGTAGTGTGCGTCTGCACTAGACTGCATCATAGCGAAAAGCTTTGGCAGTGTGTCTCGCAGAGAGATAGCTTAGGAGCGCAGCGCACTTATGCCTCCCTTGTCCAGAAACACGGATTTGCTGCACACTCCAAAAACACTGCTCTTCCCAGGGCAATATATAAGCTGCTTTCTGATGGCCGTGATCCCTCCCTGCTCTTGCCCAGCTGGTTGTTGCAGCGTGCACATGCCGTCCTGGCATTCAGTGCACAGTGAAAGCAATCGCAAAAGTCCAGCAGCTGCTGACTCCCAAACACAAGGCGCTGGCTATGTTCTTGCTTCTCGACAACTCAACGCAGCCCTTCATTTCTGCAGTTGCCATCGAGGTCTCTGCATGTCGGAGACTCAGAGGACGAGCACGAGTTTCCCACGAGGGGCTGCATCAGGACGAATTCAAAACTCAGGAAAATTGTCTTTGAACACCTTCCATAGGATGCTAGAAGGGAATTGAAGAGGCAGGCGAGCGGCCACCACCGTCCTCTAGCAGTCCTTAGGGTGTGCGCAAAAGCCCGATGCTCTGCGGCTTCGTTCTTCGCCCCCGTACAAGCTACCGCTCTGTCCGGCTCCCGGAGCAGGAGAAGCGGCTGCTTCGCGCACACAACAGCGGAGCGGCAGCCGTACTCTCCGAAGCGCTGCTTCATCCGAAAGACGCCGGCCACCGGCGCTTCGCTTCGGACAGCTCCGGAGAGCCGTAGTGTGCGTCTACAACTAGACTGCATCATAGCGAAAAGCTTTGGCAGTGTGTCTCGCAGAGAGATAGCTTAGGAGCGCAGCGCACTTATGCCTCCCTTGTCCAGAAACACGATTTTACTGCACACTCCAAAAACAGTACTCTTCCCAGGGCAATATGCCAGATGCTCTCTGATGCCCGTGCTCCCTTCCTACTCTTGCCCAGCTCGTTGTTTTAACGTGCACATGCCGTCCTGGAATTCAGTGCACAGTGAAAGCAATCGCAAAAGTCCAGCAGCTGCTGACTGCCAAACACAAGGCGCTGGCTATGTTCTTGCTACTCGACGACTCAACGCAGCCCTTCATTTCTGCAGTTGCCATCGAGGTCTCTGCATGTCGGAGACTCAGAGGACGAGCACGAGTTTCCCACGAGGGGCTGCATCAGGAGGAATTCAAAACTCAGGGAATTTGTCCTGGAACACCTTCCATAAGGATGCTAGAAGGGAATTGAAGAGGCAGGCGAGCGGCCACCACCGTCCTCTAGCAGTCCTTAGGGTGCGCGCAGAAGCCCGGTGCTCTGCGGCTTCGTTCTTCGCCCTCGTGCAAGCTACCGCTCTGTCCGGCTCCCGGAGCAGGAGAAGCGGCTGCTTCGCGCACACAACAGCGGAGCGGCAGCCCTACGCTCCGAAGCGCTGCTTCAGCCGAAAGACGCCGGCCACCGGCGCTTGGCTTCGGACAGCTCCGGAGAGCCGTAGTGTGCGTCTGCACTAGACTGCATCATAGCGAAAAGCTTTGGCAGTGTGTCTCGCAGAGAGATAGCTTAGGAGCGCAGCGCACTTATGCCTCCCTTGTCCAGAAACACGGATTTGCTGCACACTCCAAAAACACTGCTCTTTCCATGGTACTATGTAAGCTGCTGTCTGACGCCCGTTCTCTTCTGCCCACTCTTGCCCAGCTGGTTGTTTCAGCGTGCACGTGCCTTCCTGGCATTAAGAGCACAGTGAAAGCAATCGCAAAAGTCCAGCAGCTGCTGACTCCCAAACACAAGGCGCTTGTCTACGTTCTTGCTTCTCGACAACTCAACGCAGTCCTTCATTTCTGCAGCTGCCATCGAGTTTTCTGCATCTCGAGCCTTCTGGGACGAGCACCAATTTCCCAAGAGGGGCTGCATCAGGACGAAGTCAAAACCCAGGAAAGTTGTCTCGGAACACCTTCAATAAAGCATGCCAGCAGTGCATTGAAAAGGCAGGTAGCTTTAGCCACCGTCCTCTAGCAGTCGCAAGGCTGTGCACACAATGTCGTCTCCCTTCGGCAACGTTCTTCGCCCTCGTGCAAGCTACCGCTCTGTCCGGCTCCCGGAGCAGGAGAAGCGGCTGCTTCGCGCACACAACAGCGGAGCGGCAGCCCTACGCTCCGAAGCGCTGCTTCAGCCGAAAGACGCCGGCGACCGGCGCTTCGCTTCGGACAGCTCCGGAGAGCCGTAGTGTGCGTCTGCACTAGACTGCATCATAGCGAAAAGCTTTGGCAGTGTGTCTCGCAGAGAGATAGCTTAGGAGCGCAGCGCACTTATGCCTCCCTTGTCCAGAAACACGATTTTACTGCACACTCCAAAAACAGTACTCTTCCCAGGGCAATATATAAGCTGCTTTCTGACGGCCGTGATCTTTCGATTACTCTTGCCCAGCTCGTTGTTTTAACGTGCACATGCCGTCCTGGCATTCAGTGCACAGTGAAAGCAATCGCAAAAGTCCAGCAGCTGCTGACTGCCAAACACAAGGCGCTGGCTATGTTCTTGCTTCTCGACAACTCAACGCAGCCCTTCATTTCTGCAGTTGCCATCGAGGTCTCTGCATGTCGGAGACTCAGAGGACGAGCACGAGTTTCCCACGAGGGGCTGCATCAGGAGGAATTCAAAACTCAGGGAATTTGCCCTGGAACACCTTCCATAAGGATGCTAGAAGGGAATTGAAGAGGCAGGCGAGCGGCCACCACCGTCCTCTAGCAGTCCTTAGGGTGCGCGCAGAAGCCCGGTGCTCTGCGGCTTCGTTCTTCGCCCTCGTGCAAGCTACCGCTCTGTCCGGCTCCCGGAGCAGGAGAAGCGGCTGCTTCGCGCACACAACAGCGGAGCGGCAGCCCTACGCTCCGAAGCGCTGCTTCAGCCGAAAGACGCCGGCCACCGGCGCTTCGCTTCGGACAGCTCCGGAGAGCCGTAGTGTGCGTCTGCACTAGACTGCATCATAGCGAAAAGCTTTGACAGTGTGTCTCGCAGGGAGATACCTTAGGAGCGCAGCGCACTTATGCCTCCCTTGTCCAGAAACACGGATTTGCTGCACACTCCAAAAACACTGCTCTTTCCATGGTACTATGTAAGCTGCTGTCTGACGCCCGTTCTCTTCTGCCCACTCTTGCCCAGCTGGTTGTTGCAGCGTGCACGTGCCTTCCTGGCATTAAGAGCACAGTGAAAGCAATCGCAAAAGTCCAGCAGCTGCTGACTCCCAAACACAAGGCGCTTGTCTACGTTCTTGCTTCTCCACACTTCAACAGAGTCCTTCATTTCTGCAGCTGCCATCGAGTTTTCTGCATCTCGAGCCTTCTGGGACGAGCACCAATTTCCCAAGAGGGGCTGCATCAGGACGAAGTCAAAACCCAGGAAAGTTGTCTCGGAACACCTTCAATAAAGCATGCCAGCAGTGCATTGAAAAGGCAGGTAGCTTTAGCCACCGTCCTCTAGCAGTCGCGAAGCTGTGCACACAATGTCGTCTCCCTGCGGCAACGTTCTTCGCCCTCGTGCAAGCTACCGCTCTGTCCGGCTCCCGGAGCAGGAGAAGCGGCTGCTTCGCGCACACAGCAGCGGAGCGGCAGCCGTACTCTCCGAAGCGCTGCTTCAGCCGAAAGACGCCGGCCACCGGCGCTTCGCTTCGGACAGCTCCGGAGAGCCGTAGTGTGCGTCTACAACTACACTGCATCATAGCGAAAAGCTTTGGCAGTGTGTCTCGCAAGGAGATAGCTTAGGAGCGCAGCGCACTTATGCCTCCCTTGTCCAGAAACACGATTTTACTGCACACTCCAAAAACAGTACTCTTCCCAGGGCAATATGCCAGATGCTCTCTGATGCCCGTGCTCCCTTCCTACTCTTGCCCAGCTCGTTGTTTTAACGTGCACATGCCGTCCTGGAATTCAGTGCACAGTGAAAGCAATCGCAAAAGTCCAGCAGCTGCTGACTCCCAAACACAAGGCGCTGGCTATGTTCTTGCTACTCGACGACTCAACGCAGCCCTTCATTTCTGCAGTTGCCATCGAGGTCTCTGCATGTCGGAGACTCAGAGGACGAGCACGAGTTTCCCACGAGGGGCTGCATCAGGAGGAATTCAAAACTCAGGGAATTTGTCCTGGAACACCTTCCATAAGGATGCTAGAAGGGAATTGAAGAGGCAGGCGAGCGGCCACCACCGTCCTCTAGCAGTCCTTAGGGTGCGCGCAGAAGCCCGGTGCTCTTCGGCTTCGTTCTTCGCCCTCGTGCAAGCTACCGCTCTGTCCGGCTCCCGGAGCAGGAGAAGCGGCTGCTTCGCGCACACAACAGCGGAGCGGCAGCCCTACGCTCCGAAGCGCTGCTTCAGCCGAAAGACGCCGGCCACCGGCGCTTCGCTTCGGACAGCTCCGGAGAGCCGTAGTGTGCGTCTGCACTAGACTGCATCATAGCGAAAAGCTTTGGCAGTGTGACTCGCAGGGAGATAGCTTAGGAGCGCAGCGCACTTATGCCTCCCTTGTCCAGAAACACGGATTTGCTGCACACTCCAAAAACACTGCTCTTCCCAGGGCAATATATAAGCTGCTTTCTGATGGCCGTGATCCCTCCCTGCTCTTGCCCAGCTGGTTGTTGCAGCGTGCACATGCCGTCCTGGCACTCAGTGCACAGTGAAAGCAATCGCAAAAGTCCAGCAGCTGCTGACTCCCAAACACAAGGCGCTGGCTATGTTCTTGCTTCTCCACACTTCAACAGAGTCCTTCATTTCTGCAGCTGCCATCGAGTTTTCTGCATCTCGAGCCTTCTGGGACGAGCACCAATTTCCCAAGAGGGGCTGCATCAGGACGAAGTCAAAACCCAGGAAAGTTGTCTCGGAACACCTTCAATAAAGCATGCCAGCAGTGCATTGAAAAGGCAGGTAGCTTTAGCCACCGTTCTCTAGCAGTCGCAAGGCTGTGCACACAATGTCGTCTCCCTGCGGCAACGTTCTTCGCCCTCGTGCAAGCTACCGCTCTGTCCGGCTCCCGGAGCAGGAGAAGCGGCTGCTTCGCGCACACAACAGCGGAGCGGCAGCCCTACGCTCCGAAGCGCTGCTTCAGCCGAAAGACGCCGGCCACCGGCGCTTCGCTTCGGACAGCTCCGGAGAGCCGTAGTGTGCGTCTGCACTAGACTGCATCATAGCGAAAAGCTTTGGCAGTGTGTCTCGCAGAGAGATAGCTTAGGAGCGCAGCGCACTTATGCCTCCCTTGTCCAGAAACACGATTTTACTGCACACTCCAAAAACAGTACTCTTCCCAGGGCAATATATAAGCTGCTTTCTGACGGCCGTGATCTTTCGATTACTCTTGCCCAGCTCGTTGTTTTAACGTGCACATGCCGTCCTGGCATTCAGTGCACAGTGAAAGCAATCGCAAAAGTCCAGCAGCTGCTGACTGCCAAACACAAGGCGCTGGCTATGTTCTTGCTTCTCGACAACTCAACGCAGCCCTTCATTTCTGCAGTTGCCATCGAGGTCTCTGCATGTCGGAGACTCAGAGGACGAGCACGAGTTTCCCACGAGGGGCTGCATCAGGAGGAATTCAAAACTCAGGGAATTTGTCCTGGAACACCTTCCATAAGGATGCTAGAAGGGAATTGAAGAGGCAGGCGAGCGGCCACCACCGTCCTCTAGCAGTCCTTAGGGTGTGCGCAAAAGCCCGATGCTCTTCGGCTTCGTTCTTCGCCCCCGTACAAGCTACCGCTCTGTCCGGCTCCCGGAGCAGGAGAAGCGGCTGCTTCGCGCACACAACAGCGGAGCGGCAGCCCTACGCTCCGAAGCGCTGCTTCAGCCGAAAGACGCCGGCCACCGGCGCTTCGCTTCGGACAGCTCCGGAGAGCCGTAGTGTGCGTCTGCACTAGACTGCATCATAGCGAAAAGCTTTGACAGTGTGTCTCGCAGGGAGATAGCTTAGGAGCGCAGCGCACTTATGCCTCCCTTGTCCAGAAACACGGATTTGCTGCACACTCCAAAAACACTGCTCTTTCCATGGTACTATGTAAGCTGCTGTCTGACGCCCGTTCTCTTCTGCCCACTCTTGCCCAGCTGGTTGTTGCAGCGTGCACGTGCCTTCCTGGCATTAAGAGCACAGTGAAAGCAATCGCAAAAGTCCAGCAGCTGCTGACTCCCAAACACAAGGCGCTTGTCTACGTTCTTGCTTCTCGACAACTCAACGCAGCCCTTCATTTCTGCAGCTGCCATCGAGTTTTCTGCATCTCGAGCCTTCTGGGACGAGCACCAATTTCCCAGGAGGGGCTGCATCAGGACGAAGTAAAAACCCAGGAAAGTTGTCTCGGAACACCTTCAATAAAGCATGCCAGCAGTGCATTGAAAAGGCAGGTAGCTTTAGCCACCGTCCTCTAGCAGTCGCAAGGCTGTGCACACAATGTCGTCTCCCTGCGGCAACGTTCTTCGCCCTCGTGCAAGCTACCGCTCTGTCCGGCTCCCGGAGCAGGAGAAGCGGCTGCTTCGCGCACACAACAGCGGAGCGGCAGCCCTACGCTCCGAAGCGCTGCTTCAGCCGAAAGACGCCGGCCACCGGCGCTTCGCTTCGGACAGCTCCGGAGAGCCGTAGTGTGCGTCTGCACTAGACTGCATCATAGCGAAAAGCTTTGGCAGTGTGTCTCGCAAGGAGATAGCTTAGGAGCGCAGCGCACTTATGCCTCCCTTGTCCAGAAACACGATTTTACTGCACACTCCAAAAACAGTACTCTTCCCAGGGCAATATGCCAGATGCTCTCTGATGCCCGTGCTCCCTTCCTACTCTTGCCCAGCTCGTTGTTTTAACGTGCACATGCCGTCCTGGAATTCAGTGCACAGTGAAAGCAATCGCAAAAGTCCAGCAGCTGCTGACTGCCAAACACAAGGCGCTGGCTATGTTCTTGCTACTCGACGACTCAACGCAGCCCTTCATTTCTGCAGTTGCCATCGAGGTCTCTGCATGTCGGAGACTCAGAGGACGAGCACGAGTTTCCCACGAGGGGCTGCATCAGGAGGAATTCAAAACTCAGGGAATTTGTCCTGGAACACCTTCCATAAGGATGCTAGAAGGGAATTGAAGAGGCAGGCGAGCGGCCACCACCGTCCTCTAGCAGTCCTTAGGGTGCGCGCAGAAGCCCGGTGCTCTTCGGCTTCGTTCTTCGCCCTCGTGCAAGCTACCGCTCTGTCCGGCTCCCGGAGCAGGAGAAGCGGCTGCTTCGCGCACACAACAGCGGAGCGGCAGCCCTACGCTCCGAAGCGCTGCTTCAGCCGAAAGACGCCGGCCACCGGCGCTTCGCTTCGGACAGCTCCGGAGAGCCGTAGTGTGCGTCTGCACTAGACTGCATCATAGCGAAAAGCTTTGGCAGTGTGACTCGCAGGGAGATAGCTTAGGAGCGCAGCGCACTTATGCCTCCCTTGTCCAGAAACACGGATTTGCTGCACACTCCAAAAACACTGCTCTTCCCAGGGCAATATATAAGCTGCTTTCTGATGGCCGTGATCCCTCCCTGCTCTTGCCCAGCTGGTTGTTGCAGCGTGCACATGCCGTCCTGGCACTCAGTGCACAGTGAAAGCAATCGCAAAAGTCCAGCAGCTGCTGACTCCCAAACACAAGGCGCTGGCTATGTTCTTGCTTCTCCACACTTCAACAGAGTCCTTCATTTCTGCAGCTGCCATCGAGTTTTCTGCATCTCGAGCCTTCTGGGACGAGCACCAATTTCCCAAGAGGGGCTGCATCAGGACGAAGTCAAAACCCAGGAAAGTTGTCTCGGAACACCTTCAATAAAGCATGCCAGCAGTGCATTGAAAAGGCAGGTAGCTTTAGCCACCGTTCTCTAGCAGTCGCAAGGCTGTGCACACAATGTCGTCTCCCTGCGGCAACGTTCTTCGCCCTCGTGCAAGCTACCGCTCTGTCCGGCTCCCGGAGCAGGAGAAGCGGCTGCTTCGCGCACACAACAGCGGAGCGGCAGCCCTACGCTCCGAAGCGCTGCTTCAGCCGAAAGACGCCGGCCACCGGCGCTTCGCTTCGGACAGCTCCGGAGAGCCGTAGTGTGCGTCTGCACTAGACTGCATCATAGCGAAAAGCTTTGGCAGTGTGTCTCGCAGAGAGATAGCTTAGGAGCGCAGCGCACTTATGCCTCCCTTGTCCAGAAACACGATTTTACTGCACACTCCAAAAACAGTACTCTTCCCAGGGCAATATATAAGCTGCTTTCTGACGGCCGTGATCTTTCGATTACTCTTGCCCAGCTCGTTGTTTTAACGTGCACATGCCGTCCTGGCATTCAGTGCACAGTGAAAGCAATCGCAAAAGTCCAGCAGCTGCTGACTGCCAAACACAAGGCGCTGGCTATGTTCTTGCTTCTCGACAACTCAACGCAGCCCTTCATTTCTGCAGTTGCCATCGAGGTCTCTGCATGTCGGAGACTCAGAGGACGAGCACGAGTTTCCCACGAGGGGCTGCATCAGGAGGAATTCAAAACTCAGGGAATTTGTCCTGGAACACCTTCCATAAGGATGCTAGAAGGGAATTGAAGAGGCAGGCGAGCGGCCACCACCGTCCTCTAGCAGTCCTTAGGGTGTGCGCAAAAGCCCGATGCTCTTCGGCTTCGTTCTTCGCCCCCGTACAAGCTACCGCTCTGTCCGGCTCCCGGAGCAGGAGAAGCGGCTGCTTCGCGCACACAACAGCGGAGCGGCAGCCCTACGCTCCGAAGCGCTGCTTCAGCCGAAAGACGCCGGCCACCGGCGCTTCGCTTCGGACAGCTCCGGAGAGCCGTAGTGTGCGTCTGCACTAGACTGCATCATAGCGAAAAGCTTTGACAGTGTGTCTCGCAGGGAGATAGCTTAGGAGCGCAGCGCACTTATGCCTCCCTTGTCCAGAAACACGGATTTGCTGCACACTCCAAAAACACTGCTCTTTCCATGGTACTATGTAAGCTGCTGTCTGACGCCCGTTCTCTTCTGCCCACTCTTGCCCAGCTGGTTGTTGCAGCGTGCACGTGCCTTCCTGGCATTAAGAGCACAGTGAAAGCAATCGCAAAAGTCCAGCAGCTGCTGACTCCCAAACACAAGGCGCTTGTCTACGTTCTTGCTTCTCGACAACTCAACGCAGCCCTTCATTTCTGCAGCTGCCATCGAGTTTTCTGCATCTCGAGCCTTCTGGGACGAGCACCAATTTCCCAGGAGGGGCTGCATCAGGACGAAGTCAAAACCCAGGAAAGTTGTCTCGGAACACCTTCAATAAAGCATGCCAGCAGTGCATTGAAAAGGCAGGTAGCTTTAGCCACCGTCCTCTAGCAGTCGCAAGGCTGTGCACACAATGTCGTCTCCCTGCGGCAACGTTCTTCGCCCTCGTGCAAGCTACCGCTCTGTCCGGCTCCCGGAGCAGGAGAAGCGGCTGCTTCGCGCACACAACAGCGGAGCGGCAGCCCTACGCTCCGAAGCGCTGCTTCAGCCGAAAGACGCCGGCCACCGGCGCTTCGCTTCGGACAGCTCCGGAGAGCCGTAGTGTGCGTCTGCACTAGACTGCATCATAGCGAAAAGCTTTGGCAGTGTGTCTCGCAAGGAGATAGCTTAGGAGCGCAGCGCACTTATGCCTCCCTTGTCCAGAAACACGATTTTACTGCACACTCCAAAAACAGTACTCTTCCCAGGGCAATATATAAGCTGCTTTCTGACGGCCGTGATCTTTCGATTACTCTTGCCCAGCTCGTTGTTTTAACGTGCACATGCCGTCCTGGCATTCAGTGCACAGTGAAAGCAATCGCAAAAGTCCAGCAGCTGCTGACTCCCAAACACAAGGCGCTGGCTATGTTCTTGCTTCTCGACAACTCAACGCAGCCCTTCATTTCTGCAGTTGCCATCGAGGTCTCTGCATGTCGGAGACTCAGAGGACGAGCACGAGTTTCCCACGAGGGGCTGCATCAGGAGGAATTCAAAACTCAGGAAAATTGTCTTTGAACACCTTCCATAGGATGCTAGAAGGGAATTGAAGAGGCAGGCGAGCGGCCACCACCGTCCTCTAGCAGTCCTTAGGGTGTGCGCAAAAGCCCGATGCTCTTCGGCTTCGTTCTTCGCCCCCGTACAAGCTACCGCTCTGTCCGGCTCCCGGAGCAGGAGAAGCGGCTGCTTCGCGCACACAACAGCGGAGCGGCAGCCGTACTCTCCGAAGCGCTGCTTCAGCCGAAAGACGCCGGCGACCGGCGGTTCGCTTCGGATAGCAGCCGAGAGCCGTAGTGTGCGTCTGCACTAAACTGCATCATAGCGAAAAGCTTTGGCAGTGTGACTCGCAGGGAGATAGCTTAGGAGCGCAGCGCACTTATGCCTCCCTTGTCCAGAAACACGGATTTGCTGCACACTCCAAAAACACTGCTCTTCCCAGGGCAATATATAAGCTGCTTTCTGATGGCCGTGATCCCTCCCTGCTCTTGCCCAGCTGGTTGTTGCAGCGTGCACATGCCGTCCTGGAATTCAGTGCACAGTGAAAGCAATCGCAAAAGTCCAGCAGCTGCTGACTCCCAAACACAAGGCGCTGGCTATGTTCTTGCTTCTCCACACTTCAACAGAGTCCTTCATTTCTGCAGCTGCCATCGAGTTTTCTGCATCTCGAGCCTTCTGGGACGAGCACCAATTTCCCAGGAGGGGCTGCATCAGGACGAAGTCAAAACCCAGGAAAGTTGTCTCGGAACACCTTCAATAAAGCATGCCAGCAGTGCATTGAAAAGGCAGGTAGCTTTAGCCACCGTCCTCTAGCAGTCGCAAGGCTGTGCACACAATGTCGTCTCCCTGCGGCAACGTTCTTCGCCCTCGTGCAAGCTACCGCTCTGTCCGGCTCCCGGAGCAGGAGAAGCGGCTGCTTCGCGCACACAACAGCGGAGCGGCAGCCCTACGCTCCGAAGCGCTGCTTCAGCCGAAAGACGCCGGCCACCGGCGCTTCGCTTCGGACAGCTCCGGAGAGCCGTAGTGTGCGTCTACAACTACACTGCATCATAGCGAAAAGCTTTGGCAGTGTGTCTCGCAAGGAGATAGCTTAGGAGCGCAGCGCACTTATGCCTCCCTTGTCCAGAAACACGATTTTACTGCACACTCCAAAAACAGTACTCTTCCCAGGGCAATATGCCAGATGCTCTCTGATGCCCGTGCTCCCTTCCTACTCTTGCCCAGCTCGTTGTTTTAACGTGCACATGCCGTCCTGGAATTCAGTGCACAGTGAAAGCAATCGCAAAAGTCCAGCAGCTGCTGACTGCCAAACACAAGGCGCTGGCTATGTTCTTGCTACTCGACGACTCAACGCAGCCCTTCATTTCTGCAGTTGCCATCGAGGTCTCTGCATGTCGGAGACTCAGAGGACGAGCACGAGTTTCCCACGAGGGGCTGCATCAGGAGGAATTCAAAACTCAGGGAATTTGTCCTGGAACACCTTCCATAAGGATGCTAGAAGGGAATTGAAGAGGCAGGCGAGCGGCCACCACCGTCCTCTAGCAGTCCTTAGGGTGCGCGCAGAAGCCCGGTGCTCTGCGGCTTCGTTCTTCGCCCTCGTGCAAGCTACCGCTCTGTCCGGCTCCCGGAGCAGGAGAAGCGGCTGCTTCGCGCACACAACAGCGGAGCGGCAGCCCTACGCTCCGAAGCGCTGCTTCAGCCGAAAGACGCCGGCCACCGGCGCTTCGCTTCGGATAGCAGCCGAGAGCCGTAGTGTGCGTCTGCACTAGACTGCATCATAGCGAAAAGCTTTGGCAGTGTGACTCGCAAGGAGATAGCTTAGGAGCGCAGCGCACTTATGCCTCCCTTGTCCAGAAACACGGATTTGCTGCACACTCCAAAAACACTGCTCTTCCCAGGGCAATATATAAGCTGCTTTCTGATGGCCGTGATCCCTCCCTGCTCTTGCCCAGCTGGTTGTTGCAGCGTGCACATGCCGTCCTGGCATTCAGTGCACAGTGAAAGCAATCGCAAAAGTCCAGCAGCTGCTGACTCCCAAACACAAGGCGCTGGCTATGTTCTTGCTTCTCGACAACTCAACGCAGCCCTTCATTTCTGCAGTTGCCATCGAGGTCTCTGCATGTCGGAGACTCAGAGGACGAGCACGAGTTTCCCACGAGGGGCTGCATCAAGAGGAATTCAAAACTCAGGAAAATTGTCTTTGAACACCTTCCATAGGATGCTAGAAGGGAATTGAAGAGGCAGGCGAGCGGCCACCACCGTCCTCTAGCAGTCCTTAGGGTGTGCGCAAAAGCCCGATGCTCTGCGGCTTCGTTCTTCGCCCCCGTACAAGCTACCGCTCTGTCCGGCTCCCGGAGCAGGAGAAGCGGCTGCTTCGCGCACACAACAGCGGAGCGGCAGCCGTACTCTCCGAAGCGCTGCTTCATCCGAAAGACGCCGGCCACCGGCGCTTCGCTTCGGACAGCTCCGGAGAGCCGTAGTGTGCGTCTACAACTACACTGCATCATAGCGAAAAGCTTTGGCAGTGTGTCTCGCAGAGAGATAGCTTAGGAGCGCAGCGCACTTATGCCTCCCTTGTCCAGAAACACGATTTTACTGCACACTCCAAAAACAGTACTCTTCCCAGGGCAATATGCCAGATGCTCTCTGATGCCCGTGCTCCCTTCCTACTCTTGCCCAGCTCGTTGTTTTAACGTGCACATGCCGTCCTGGAATTCAGTGCACAGTGAAAGCAATCGCAAAAGTCCAGCAGCTGCTGACTGCCAAACACAAGGCGCTGGCTATGTTCTTGCTACTCGACGACTCAACGCAGCCCTTCATTTCTGCAGTTGCCATCGAGGTCTCTGCATGTCGGAGACTCAGAGGACGAGCACGAGTTTCCCACGAGGGGCTGCATCAGGAGGAATTCAAAACTCAGGGAATTTGTCCTGGAACACCTTCCATAAGGATGCTAGAAGGGAATTGAAGAGGCAGGCGAGCGGCCACCACCGTCCTCTAGCAGTCCTTAGGGTGCGCGCAGAAGCCCGGTGCTCTGCGGCTTCGTTCTTCGCCCTCGTGCAAGCTACCGCTCTGTCCGGCTCCCGGAGCAGGAGAAGCGGCTGCTTCGCGCACACAACAGCGGAGCGGCAGCCCTACGCTCCGAAGCGCTGCTTCAGCCGAAAGACGCCGGCCACCGGCGCTTCGCTTCGGACAGCTCCGGAGAGCCGTAGTGTGCGTCTGCACTAGACTGCATCATAGCGAAAAGCTTTGGCAGTGTGTCTCGCAGAGAGATAGCTTAGGAGCGCAGCGCACTTATGCCTCCCTTGTCCAGAAACACGGATTTGCTGCACACTCCAAAAACACTGCTCTTTCCATGGTACTATGTAAGCTGCTGTCTGACGCCCGTTCTCTTCTGCCCACTCTTGCCCAGCTGGTTGTTGCAGCGTGCACGTGCCTTCCTGGCATTAAGAGCACAGTGAAAGCAATCGCAAAAGTCCAGCAGCTGCTGACTCCCAAACACAAGGCGCTTGTCTACGTTCTTGCTTCTCGACAACTCAACGCAGTCCTTCATTTCTGCAGCTGCCATCGAGTTTTCTGCATCTCGAGCCTTCTGGGACGAGCACCAATTTCCCAAGAGGGGCTGCATCAGGACGAAGTCAAAACCCAGGAAAGTTGTCTCGGAACACCTTCAATAAAGCATGCCAGCAGTGCATTGAAAAGGCAGGTAGCTTTAGCCACCGTCCTCTAGCAGTCGCAAGGCTGTGCACACAATGTCGTCTCCCTGCGGCAACGTTCTTCGCCCTCGTACAAGCTACCGCTCTGTCCGGCTCCCGGAGCAGGAAAAGCGGCTGCTTCGCGCACACAACAGCGGAGCGGCAGCCCTACGCTCCGAAGCGCTGCTTCAGCCGAAAGACGCCGGCCACCGGCGCTTCGCTTCGGACAGCTCCGGAGAGCCGTAGTGTGCGTCTGCACTAGACTGCATCATAGCGAAAAGCTTTGGCAGTGTGTCTCGCAGAGAGATAGCTTAGGAGCGCAGCGCACTTATGCCTCCCTTGTCCAGAAACACGATTTTACTGCACACTCCAAAAACAGTACTCTTCCCAGGGCAATATGCCAGATGCTCTCTGATGCCCGTGCTCCCTTCCTACTCTTGCCCAGCTCGTTGTTTTAACGTGCACATGCCGTCCTGGAATTCAGTGCACAGTGAAAGCAATCGCAAAAGTCCAGCAGCTGCTGACTCCCAAACACAAGGCGCTGGCTATGTTCTTGCTACTCGACGACTCAACGCAGCCCTTCATTTCTGCAGTTGCCATCGAGGTCTCTGCATGTCGGAGACTCAGAGGACGAGCACGAGTTTCCCACGAGGGGCTGCATCAGGAGGAATTCAAAACTCAGGGAATTTGTCCTGGAACACCTTCCATAAGGATGCTAGAAGGGAATTGAAGAGGCAGGCGAGCGGCCACCACCGTCCTCTAGCAGTCCTTAGGGTGCGCGCAGAAGCCCGGTGCTCTGCGGCTTCGTTCTTCGCCCTCGTGCAAGCTACCGCTCTGTCCGGCTCCCGGAGCAGGAGAAGCGGCTGCTTCGCGCACACAACAGCGGAGCGGCAGCCCTACGCTCCGAAGCGCTGCTTCAGCCGAAAGACGCCGGCCACCGGCGCTTCGCTTCGGACAGCTCCGGAGAGCCGTAGTGTGCGTCTGCACTAGACTGCATCATAGCGAAAAGCTTTGGCAGTGTGTCTCGCAGGGAGATACCTTAGGAGCGCAGCGCACTTATGCCTCCCTTGTCCAGAAACACGGATTTGCTGCACACTCCAAAAACACTGCTCTTTCCATGGTACTATGTAAGCTGCTGTCTGACGCCCGTTCTCTTCTGCCCACTCTTGCCCAGCTGGTTGTTGCAGCGTGCACGTGCCTTCCTGGCATTAAGAGCACAGTGAAAGCAATCGCAAAAGTCCAGCAGCTGCTGACTCCCAAACACAAGGCGCTGGCTATGTTCTTGCTTCTCCACACTTCAACAGAGTCCTTCATTTCTGCAGCTGCCATCGAGTTTTCTGCATCTCGAGCCTTCTGGGACGAGCACCAATTTCCCAAGAGGGGCTGCATCAGGACGAAGTCAAAACCCAGGAAAGTTGTCTCGGAACACCTTCAATAAAGCATGCCAGCAGTGCATTGAAAAGGCAGGTAGCTTTAGCCACCGTCCTCTAGCAGTCGCGAAGCTGTGCACACAATGTCGTCTCCCTGCGGCAACGTTCTTCGCCCTCGTGCAAGCTACCGCTCTGTCCGGCTCCCGGAGCAGGAGAAGCGGCTGCTTCGCGCACACAGCAGCGGAGCGGCAGCCGTACTCTCCGAAGCGCTGCTTCAGCCGAAAGACGCCGGCCACCGGCGCTTCGCTTCGGACAGCTCCGGAGAGCCGTAGTGTGCGTCTACAACTACACTGCATCATAGCGAAAAGCTTTGGCAGTGTGTCTCGCAAGGAGATAGCTTAGGAGCGCAGCGCACTTATGCCTCCCTTGTCCAGAAACACGATTTTACTGCACACTCCAAAAACAGTACTCTTCCCAGGGCAATATGCCAGATGCTCTCTGATGCCCGTGCTCCCTTCCTACTCTTGCCCAGCTCGTTGTTTTAACGTGCACATGCCGTCCTGGAATTCAGTGCACAGTGAAAGCAATCGCAAAAGTCCAGCAGCTGCTGACTCCCAAACACAAGGCGCTGGCTATGTTCTTGCTACTCGACGACTCAACGCAGCCCTTCATTTCTGCAGTTGCCATCGAGGTCTCTGCATGTCGGAGACTCAGAGGACGAGCACGAGTTTCCCACGAGGGGCTGCATCAGGAGGAATTCAAAACTCAGGGAATTTGCCCTGGAACACCTTCCATAAGGATGCTAGAAGGGAATTGAAGAGGCAGGCGAGCGGCCACCACCGTCCTCTAGCAGTCCTTAGGGTGCGCGCAGAAGCCCGGTGCTCTTCGGCTTCGTTCTTCGCCCCCGTACAAGCTACCGCTCTGTCCGGCTCCCGGAGCAGGAGAAGCGGCTGCTTCGCGCACACAACAGCGGAGCGGCAGCCCTACGCTCCGAAGCGCTGCTTCAGCCGAAAGACGCCGGCCACCGGCGCTTGGCTTCGGACAGCTCCGGAGAGCCGTAGTGTGCGTCTGCACTAGACTGCATCATAGCGAAAAGCTTTGGCAGTGTGACTCGCAGGGAGATAGCTTAGGAGCGCAGCGCACTTATGCCTCCCTTGTCCAGAAACACGGATTTGCTGCACACTCCAAAAACACTGCTCTTCCCAGGGCAATATATAAGCTGCTTTCTGATGGCCGTGATCCCTCCCTGCTCTTGCCCAGCTGGTTGTTGCAGCGTGCACATGCCGTCCTGGCACTCAGTGCACAGTGAAAGCAATCGCAAAAGTCCAGCAGCTGCTGACTCCCAAACACAAGGCGCTGGCTATGTTCTTGCTTCTCCACACTTCAACAGAGTCCTTCATTTCTGCAGCTGCCATCGAGTTTTCTGCATCTCGAGCCTTCTGGGACGAGCACCAATTTCCCAAGAGGGGCTGCATCAGGACGAAGTCAAAACCCAGGAACGTTGTCTCGGAACACCTTCAATAAAGCATGCCAGCAGTGCATTGAAAAGGCAGGTAGCTTTAGCCACCGTTCTCTAGCAGTCGCAAGGCTGTGCACACAATGTCGTCTCCCTGCGGCAACGTTCTTCGCCCTCGTACAAGCTACCGCTCTGTCCGGCTCCCGGAGCAGGAGAAGCGGCTGCTTCGCGCACACAACAGCGGAGCGGCAGCCCTACGCTCCGAAGCGCTGCTTCATCCGAAAGACGCCGGCCACCGGCGCTTCGCTTCGGACAGCTCCGGAGAGCCGTAGTGTGCGTCTGCACTAGACTGCATCATAGCGAAAAGCTTTGGCAGTGTGTCTCGCAGAGAGATAGCTTAGGAGCGCAGCGCACTTATGCCTCCCTTGTCCAGAAACACGATTTTACTGCACACTCCAAAAACAGTACTCTTCCCAGGGCAATATATAAGCTGCTTTCTGACGGCCGTGATCTTTCGATTACTCTTGCCCAGCTCGTTGTTTTAACGTGCACATGCCGTCCTGGCATTCAGTGCACAGTGAAAGCAATCGCAAAAGTCCAGCAGCTGCTGACTGCCAAACACAAGGCGCTGGCTATGTTCTTGCTTCTCGACAACTCAACGCAGCCCTTCATTTCTGCAGTTGCCATCGAGGTCTCTGCATGTCGGAGACTCAGAGGACGAGCACGAGTTTCCCACGAGGGGCTGCATCAGGAGGAATTCAAAACTCAGGGAATTTGCCCTGGAACACCTTCCATAAGGATGCTAGAAGGGAATTGAAGAGGCAGGCGAGCGGCCACCACCGTCCTCTAGCAGTCCTTAGGGTGTGCGCAAAAGCCCGATGCTCTTCGGCTTCGTTCTTCGCCCCCGTACAAGCTACCGCTCTGTCCGGCTCCCGGAGCAGGAGAAGCGGCTGCTTCGCGCACACAACAGCGGAGCGGCAGCCCTACGCTCCGAAGCGCTGCTTCAGCCGAAAGACGCCGGCCACCGGCGCTTGGCTTCGGACAGCTCCGGAGAGCCGTAGTGTGCGTCTGCACTAGACTGCATCATAGCGAAAAGCTTTGACAGTGTGTCTCGCAGGGAGATAGCTTAGGAGCGCAGCGCACTTATGCCTCCCTTGTCCAGAAACACGGATTTGCTGCACACTCCAAAAACACTGCTCTTTCCATGGTACTATGTAAGCTGCTGTCTGACGCCCGTTCTCTTCTGCCCACTCTTGCCCAGCTGGTTGTTGCAGCGTGCACGTGCCTTCCTGGCATTAAGAGCACAGTGAAAGCAATCGCAAAAGTCCAGCAGCTGCTGACTCCCAAACACAAGGCGCTTGTCTACGTTCTTGCTTCTCGACAACTCAACGCAGCCCTTCATTTCTGCAGCTGCCATCGAGTTTTCTGCATCTCGAGCCTTCTGGGACGAGCACCAATTTCCCAGGAGGGGCTGCATCAGGACGAAGTCAAAACCCAGGAAAGTTGTCTCGGAACACCTTCAATAAAGCATGCCAGCAGTGCATTGAAAAGGCAGGTAGCTTTAGCCACCGTCCTCTAGCAGTCGCAAGGCTGTGCACACAATGTCGTCTCCCTGCGGCAACGTTCTTCGCCCTCGTGCAAGCTACCGCTCTGTCCGGCTCCCGGAGCAGGAGAAGCGGCTGCTTCGCGCACACAACAGCGGAGCGGCAGCCCTACGCTCCGAAGCGCTGCTTCAGCCGAAAGACGCCGGCCACCGGCGCTTCGCTTCGGACAGCTCCGGAGAGCCGTAGTGTGCGTCTGCACTAGACTGCATCATAGCGAAAAGCTTTGGCAGTGTGTCTCGCAAGGAGATAGCTTAGGAGCGCAGCGCACTTATGCCTCCCTTGTCCAGAAACACGATTTTACTGCACACTCCAAAAACAGTACTCTTCCCAGGGCAATATATAAGCTGCTTTCTGACGGCCGTGATCTTTCGATTACTCTTGCCCAGCTCGTTGTTTTAACGTGCACATGCCGTCCTGGCATTCAGTGCACAGTGAAAGCAATCGCAAAAGTCCAGCAGCTGCTGACTGCCAAACACAAGGCGCTGGCTATGTTCTTGCTTCTCGACAACTCAACGCAGCCCTTCATTTCTGCAGTTGCCATCGAGGTCTCTGCATGTCGGAGACTCAGAGGACGAGCACGAGTTTCCCACGAGGGGCTGCATCAGGAGGAATTCAAAACTCAGGAAAATTGTCTTTGAACACCTTCCATAGGATGCTAGAAGGGAATTGAAGAGGCAGGCGAGCGGCCACCACCGTCCTCTAGCAGTCCTTAGGGTGTGCGCAAAAGCCCGATGCTCTTCGGCTTCGTTCTTCGCCCCCGTACAAGCTACCGCTCTGTCCGGCTCCCGGAGCAGGAGAAGCGGCTGCTTCGCGCACACAACAGCGGAGCGGCAGCCGTACTCTCCGAAGCGCTGCTTCAGCCGAAAGACGCCGGCGACCGGCGGTTCGCTTCGGATAGCAGCCGAGAGCCGTAGTGTGCGTCTGCACTAAACTGCATCATAGCGAAAAGCTTTGGCAGTGTGACTCGCAGGGAGATAGCTTAGGAGCGCAGCGCACTTATGCCTCCCTTGTCCAGAAACACGGATTTGCTGCACACTCCAAAAACACTGCTCTTCCCAGGGCAATATATAAGCTGCTTTCTGATGGCCGTGATCCCTCCCTGCTCTTGCCCAGCTGGTTGTTGCAGCGTGCACATGCCGTCCTGGAATTCAGTGCACAGTGAAAGCAATCGCAAAAGTCCAGCAGCTGCTGACTCCCAAACACAAGGCGCTGGCTATGTTCTTGCTTCTCCACACTTCAACAGAGTCCTTCATTTCTGCAGCTGCCATCGAGTTTTCTGCATCTCGAGCCTTCTGGGACGAGCACCAATTTCCCAGGAGGGGCTGCATCAGGACGAAGTCAAAACCCAGGAAAGTTGTCTCGGAATACCTTCAATAAAGCATGCCAGCAGTGCATTGAAAAGGCAGGTAGCTTTAGCCACCGTCCTCTAGCAGTCGCAAGGCTGTGCACACAATGTCGTCTCCCTGCGGCAACGTTCTTCGCCCTCGTGCAAGCTACCGCTCTGTCCGGCTCCCGGAGCAGGAGAAGCGGCTGCTTCGCGCACACAACAGCGGAGCGGCAGCCCTACGCTCCGAAGCGCTGCTTCAGCCGAAAGACGCCGGCCACCGGCGCTTCGCTTCGGACAGCTCCGGAGAGCCGTAGTGTGCGTCTACAACTACACTGCATCATAGCGAAAAGCTTTGGCAGTGTGTCTCGCAAGGAGATAGCTTAGGAGCGCAGCGCACTTATGCCTCCCTTGTCCAGAAACACGATTTTACTGCACACTCCAAAAACAGTACTCTTCCCAGGGCAATATGCCAGATGCTCTCTGATGCCCGTGCTCCCTTCCTACTCTTGCCCAGCTCGTTGTTTTAACGTGCACATGCCGTCCTGGAATTCAGTGCACAGTGAAAGCAATCGCAAAAGTCCAGCAGCTGCTGACTCCCAAACACAAGGCGCTGGCTATGTTCTTGCTACTCGACGACTCAACGCAGCCCTTCATTTCTGCAGTTGCCATCGAGGTCTCTGCATGTCGGAGACTGAGAGGACGAGCACGAGTTTCCCACGAGGGGCTGCATCAGGAGGAATTCAAAACTCAGGGAATTTGTCCTGGAACACCTTCCATAAGGATGCTAGAAGGGAATTGAAGAGGCAGGCGAGCGGCCACCACCGTCCTCTAGCAGTCCTTAGGGTGTGCGCAAAAGCCCGATGCTCTGCGGCTTCGTTCTTCGCCCCCGTACAAGCTACCGCTCTGTCCGGCTCCCGGAGCAGGAGAAGCGGCTGCTTCGCGCACACAACAGCGGAGCGGCAGCCGTACTCTCCGAAGCGCTGCTTCATCCGAAAGACGCCGGCCACCGGCGCTTCGCTTCGGACAGCTCCGGAGAGCCGTAGTGTGCGTCTACAACTAGACTGCATCATAGCGAAAAGCTTTGGCAGTGTGTCTCGCAGAGAGATAGCTTAGGAGCGCAGCGCACTTATGCCTCCCTTGTCCAGAAACACGATTTTACTGCACACTCCAAAAACAGTACTCTTCCCAGGGCAATATGCCAGATGCTCTCTGATGCCCGTGCTCCCTTCCTACTCTTGCCCAGCTCGTTGTTTTAACGTGCACATGCCGTCCTGGAATTCAGTGCACAGTGAAAGCAATCGCAAAAGTCCAGCAGCTGCTGACTGCCAAACACAAGGCGCTGGCTATGTTCTTGCTACTCGACGACTCAACGCAGCCCTTCATTTCTGCAGTTGCCATCGAGGTCTCTGCATGTCGGAGACTCAGAGGACGAGCACGAGTTTCCCACGAGGGGCTGCATCAGGAGGAATTCAAAACTCAGGGAATTTGTCCTGGAACACCTTCCATAAGGATGCTAGAAGGGAATTGAAGAGGCAGGCGAGCGGCCACCACCGTCCTCTAGCAGTCCTTAGGGTGCGCGCAGAAGCCCGGTGCTCTGCGGCTTCGTTCTTCGCCCTCGTGCAAGCTACCGCTCTGTCCGGCTCCCGGAGCAGGAGAAGCGGCTGCTTCGCGCACACAACAGCGGAGCGGCAGCCCTACGCTCCGAAGCGCTGCTTCAGCCGAAAGACGCCGGCCACCGGCGCTTCGCTTCGGACAGCTCCGGAGAGCCGTAGTGTGCGTCTGCACTAGACTGCATCATAGCGAAAAGCTTTGGCAGTGTGTCTCGCAGAGAGATAGCTTAGGAGCGCAGCGCACTTATGCCTCCCTTGTCCAGAAACACGGATTTGCTGCACACTCCAAAAACACTGCTCTTTCCATGGTACTATGTAAGCTGCTGTCTGACGCCCGTTCTCTTCTGCCCACTCTTGCCCAGCTGGTTGTTGCAGCGTGCACGTGCCTTCCTGGCATTAAGAGCACAGTGAAAGCAATCGCAAAAGTCCAGCAGCTGCTGACTCCCAAACACAAGGCGCTTGTCTACGTTCTTGCTTCTCGACAACTCAACGCAGTCCTTCATTTCTGCAGCTGCCATCGAGTTTTCTGCATCTCGAGCCTTCTGGGACGAGCACCAATTTCCCAAGAGGGGCTGCATCAGGACGAAGTCAAAACCCAGGAAAGTTGTCTCGGAACACCTTCAATAAAGCATGCCAGCAGTGCATTGAAAAGGCAGGTAGCTTTAGCCACCGTCCTCTAGCAGTCGCAAGGCTGTGCACACAATGTCGTCTCCCTGCGGCAACGTTCTTCGCCCTCGTGCAAGCTACCGCTCTGTCCGGCTCCCGGAGCAGGAAAAGCGGCTGCTTCGCGCACACAACAGCGGAGCGGCAGCCGTACTCTCCGAAGCGCTGCTTCAGCCGAAAGACGCCGGCCACCGGCGCTTCGCTTCGGACAGCTCCGGAGAGCCGTAGTGTGCGTCTGCACTAGACTGCATCATAGCGAAAAGCTTTGGCAGTGTGTCTCGCAGAGAGATAGCTTAGGAGCGCAGCGCACTTATGCCTCCCTTGTCCAGAAACACGATTTTACTGCACACTCCAAAAACAGTACTCTTCCCAGGGCAATATATAAGCTGCTTTCTGACGGCCGTGATCTTTCGATTACTCTTGCCCAGCTCGTTGTTTTAATGTGCACATGCCGTCCTGGCATTCAGTGCACAGTGAAAGCAATCGCAAAAGTCCAGCAGCTGCTGACTCCCAAACACAAGGCGCTGGCTATGTTCTTGCTTCTCGACAACTCAACGCAGCCCTTCATTTCTGCAGTTGCCATCGAGGTCTCTGCATGTCGGAGACTCAGAGGACGA
Source organism: Lonchura striata (assembly GCF_050655825.1). Taxonomy (NCBI): domain Eukaryota; kingdom Metazoa; phylum Chordata; class Aves; order Passeriformes; family Estrildidae; genus Lonchura; species Lonchura striata. The sequence continues at coordinate 17,614,177 of NC_140716.1, read as the reverse complement.
GCACGAGTTTCCCACGAGGGGCTGCATCAGGAGGAATTCAAAACTCAGGGAATTTGCCCTGGAACACCTTCCATAAGGATGCTAGAAGGGAATTGAAGAGGCAGGCGAGCGGCCACCACCGTCCTCTAGCAGTCCTTAGGGTGCGCGCAGAAGCCCGGTGCTCTGCGGCTTCGTTCTTCGCCCTCGTGCAAGCTACCGCTCTGTCCGGCTCCCGGAGCAGGAGAAGCGGCTGCTTCGCGCACACAACAGCGGAGCGGCAGCCCTACGCTCCGAAGCGCTGCTTCAGCCGAAAGACGCCGGCCACCGGCGCTTGGCTTCGGACAGCTCCGGAGAGCCGTAGTGTGCGTCTGCACTAGACTGCATCATAGCGAAAAGCTTTGGCAGTGTGTCTCGCAGAGAGATAGCTTAGGAGCGCAGCGCACTTATGCCTCCCTTGTCCAGAAACACGGATTTGCTGCACACTCCAAAAACACTGCTCTTTCCATGGTACTATGTAAGCTGCTGTCTGACGCCCGTTCTCTTCTGCCCACTCTTGCCCAGCTGGTTGTTGCAGCGTGCACGTGCCTTCCTGGCATTAAGAGCACAGTGAAAGCAATCGCAAAAGTCCAGCAGCTGCTGACTCCCAAACACAAGGCGCTTGTCTACGTTCTTGCTTCTCGACAACTCAACGCAGTCCTTCATTTCTGCAGCTGCCATCGAGTTTTCTGCATCTCGAGCCTTCTGGGACGAGCACCAATTTCCCAAGAGGGGCTGCATCAGGACGAAGTCAAAACCCAGGAAAGTTGTCTCGGAACACCTTCAATAAAGCATGCCAGCAGTGCATTGAAAAGGCAGGTAGCTTTAGCCACCGTCCTCTAGCAGTCGCAAGGCTGTGCACACAATGTCGTCTCCCTGCGGCAACGTTCTTCGCCCTCGTGCAAGCTACCGCTCTGTCCGGCTCCCGGAGCAGGAGAAGCGGCTGCTTCGCGCACACAACAGCGGAGCGGCAGCCCTACGCTCCGAAGCGCTGCTTCAGCCGAAAGACGCCGGCCACCGGCGCTTCGCTTCGGACAGCTCCGGAGAGCCGTAGTGTGCGTCTGCACTAGACTGCATCATAGCGAAAAGCTTTGGCAGTGTGTCTCGCAAGGAGATAGCTTAGGAGAGCAGCGCACTTATGCCTCCCTTGTCCAGAAACACGATTTTACTGCACACTCCAAAAACAGTACTCTTCCCAGGGCAATATGCCAGATGCTCTCTGATGCCCGTGCTCCCTTCCTACTCTTGCCCAGCTCGTTGTTTTAACGTGCACATGCCGTCCTGGAATTCAGTGCACAGTGAAAGCAATCGCAAAAGTCCAGCAGCTGCTGACTCCCAAACACAAGGCGCTGGCTATGTTCTTGCTACTCGACGACTCAACGCAGCCCTTCATTTCTGCAGTTGCCATCGAGGTCTCTGCATCTCGGAGACTCAGAGGACGAGCACGAGTTTCCCACGAGGGGCTGCATCAGGAGGAATTCAAAACTCAGGGAATTTGTCCTGGAACACCTTCCATAAGGATGCTAGAAGGGAATTGAAGAGGCAGGCGAGCGGCCACCACCGTCCTCTAGCAGTCCTTAGGGTGCGCGCAGAAGCCCGGTGCTCTGCGGCTTCGTTCTTCGCCCTCGTGCAAGCTACCGCTCTGTCCGGCTCCCGGAGCAGGAGAAGCGGCTGCTTCGCGCACACAACAGCGGAGCGGCAGCCCTACGCTCCGAAGCGCTGCTTCAGCCGAAAGACGCCGGCCACCGGCGCTTGGCTTCGGACAGCTCCGGAGAGCCGTAGTGTGCGTCTGCACTAGACTGCATCATAGCGAAAAGCTTTGACAGTGTGTCTCGCAGGGAGATACCTTAGGAGCGCAGCGCACTTATGCCTCCCTTGTCCAGAAACACGGATTTGCTGCACACTCCAAAAACACTGCTCTTTCCATGGTACTATGTAAGCTGCTGTCTGACGCCCGTTCTCTTCTGCCCACTCTTGCCCAGCTGGTTGTTGCAGCGTGCACGTGCCTTCCTGGCATTAAGAGCACAGTGAAAGCAATCGCAAAAGTCCAGCAGCTGCTGACTCCCAAACACAAGGCGCTGGCTATGTTCTTGCTTCTCCACACTTCAACAGAGTCCTTCATTTCTGCAGCTGCCATCGAGTTTTCTGCATCTCGAGCCTTCTGGGACGAGCACCAATTTCCCAAGAGGGGCTGCATCAGGACGAAGTCAAAACCCAGGAAAGTTGTCTCGGAACACCTTCAATAAAGCATGCCAGCAGTGCATTGAAAAGGCAGGTAGCTTTAGCCACCGTCCTCTAGCAGTCGCGAAGCTGTGCACACAATGTCGTCTCCCTGCGGCAACGTTCTTCGCCCTCGTGCAAGCTACCGCTCTGTCCGGCTCCCGGAGCAGGAGAAGCGGCTGCTTCGCGCACACAGCAGCGGAGCGGCAGCCGTACTCTCCGAAGCGCTGCTTCAGCCGAAAGACGCCGGCCACCGGCGCTTCGCTTCGGACAGCTCCGGAGAGCCGTAGTGTGCGTCTACAACTACACTGCATCATAGCGAAAAGCTTTGGCAGTGTGTCTCGCAAGGAGATAGCTTAGGAGCGCAGCGCACTTATGCCTCCCTTGTCCAGAAACACGATTTTACTGCACACTCCAAAAACAGTACTCTTCCCAGGGCAATATGCCAGATGCTCTCTGATGCCCGTGCTCCCTTCCTACTCTTGCCCAGCTCGTTGTTTTAACGTGCACATGCCGTCCTGGAATTCAGTGCACAGTGAAAGCAATCGCAAAAGTCCAGCAGCTGCTGACTGCCAAACACAAGGCGCTGGCTATGTTCTTGCTACTCGACGACTCAACGCAGCCCTTCATTTCTGCAGTTGCCATCGAGGTCTCTGCATGTCGGAGACTCAGAGGACGAGCACGAGTTTCCCACGAGGGGCTGCATCAGGAGGAATTCAAAACTCAGGGAATTTGTCCTGGAACACCTTCCATAAGGATGCTAGAAGGGAATTGAAGAGGCAGGCGAGCGGCCACCACCGTCCTCTAGCAGTCCTTAGGGTGCGCGCAGAAGCCCGGTGCTCTTCGGCTTCGTTCTTCGCCCTCGTGCAAGCTACCGCTCTGTCCGGCTCCCGGAGCAGGAGAAGCGGCTGCTTCGCGCACACAACAGCGGAGCGGCAGCCCTACGCTCCGAAGCGCTGCTTCAGCCGAAAGACGCCGGCGACCGGCGCTTGGCTTCGGACAGCTCCGGAGAGCCGTAGTGTGCGTCTGCACTAGACTGCATCATAGCGAAAAGCTTTGGCAGTGTGACTCGCAGGGAGATAGCTTAGGAGCGCAGCGCACTTATGCCTCCCTTGTCCAGAAACACGGATTTGCTGCACACTCCAAAAACACTGCTCTTCCCAGGGCAATATATAAGCTGCTTTCTGATGGCCGTGATCCCTCCCTGCTCTTGCCCAGCTGGTTGTTGCAGCGTGCACATGCCGTCCTGGCACTCAGTGCACAGTGAAAGCAATCGCAAAAGTCCAGCAGCTGCTGACTCCCAAACACAAGGCGCTGGCTATGTTCTTGCTTCTCCACACTTCAACAGAGTCCTTCATTTCTGCAGCTGCCATCGAGTTTTCTGCATCTCGAGCCTTCTGGGACGAGCACCAATTTCCCAAGAGGGGCTGCATCAGGACGAAGTCAAAACCCAGGAAAGTTGTCTCGGAACACCTTCAATAAAGCATGCCAGCAGTGCATTGAAAAGGCAGGTAGCTTTAGCCACCGTTCTCTAGCAGTCGCAAGGCTGTGCACACAATGTCGTCTCCCTGCGGCAACGTTCTTCGCCCTCGTGCAAGCTACCGCTCTGTCCGGCTCCCGGAGCAGGAAAAGCGGCTGCTTCGCGCACACAACAGCGGAGCGGCAGCCCTACGCTCCGAAGCGCTGCTTCAGCCGAAAGACGCCGGCCACCGGCGCTTCGCTTCGGACAGCTCCGGAGAGCCGTAGTGTGCGTCTGCACTAGACTGCATCATAGCGAAAAGCTTTGGCAGTGTGTCTCGCAGAGAGATAGCTTAGGAGCGCAGCGCACTTATGCCTCCCTTGTCCAGAAACACGATTTTACTGCACACTCCAAAAACAGTACTCTTCCCAGGGCAATATATAAGCTGCTTTCTGACGGCCGTGATCTTTCGATTACTCTTGCCCAGCTCGTTGTTTTAACGTGCACATGCCGTCCTGGCATTCAGTGCACAGTGAAAGCAATCGCAAAAGTCCAGCAGCTGCTGACTGCCAAACACAAGGCGCTGGCTATGTTCTTGCTTCTCGACAACTCAACGCAGCCCTTCATTTCTGCAGTTGCCATCGAGGTCTCTGCATGTCGGAGACTCAGAGGACGAGCACGAGTTTCCCACGAGGGGCTGCATCAGGAGGAATTCAAAACTCAGGGAATTTGTCCTGGAACACCTTCCATAAGGATGCTAGAAGGGAATTGAAGAGGCAGGCGAGCGGCCACCACCGTCCTCTAGCAGTCCTTAGGGTGTGCGCAAAAGCCCGATGCTCTTCGGCTTCGTTCTTCGCCCCCGTACAAGCTACCGCTCTGTCCGGCTCCCGGAGCAGGAGAAGCGGCTGCTTCGCGCACACAACAGCGGAGCGGCAGCCCTACGCTCCGAAGCGCTGCTTCAGCCGAAAGACGCCGGCCACCGGCGCTTCGCTTCGGACAGCTCCGGAGAGCCGTAGTGTGCGTCTGCACTAGACTGCATCATAGCGAAAAGCTTTGACAGTGTGTCTCGCAGGGAGATAGCTTAGGAGCGCAGCGCACTTATGCCTCCCTTGTCCAGAAACACGGATTTGCTGCACACTCCAAAAACACTGCTCTTTCCATGGTACTATGTAAGCTGCTGTCTGACGCCCGTTCTCTTCTGCCCACTCTTGCCCAGCTGGTTGTTGCAGCGTGCACGTGCCTTCCTGGCATTAAGAGCACAGTGAAAGCAATCGCAAAAGTCCAGCAGCTGCTGACTCCCAAACACAAGGCGCTTGTCTACGTTCTTGCTTCTCGACAACTCAACGCAGCCCTTCATTTCTGCAGCTGCCATCGAGTTTTCTGCATCTCGAGCCTTCTGGGACGAGCACCAATTTCCCAGGAGGGGCTGCATCAGGACGAAGTCAAAACCCAGGAAAGTTGTCTCGGAACACCTTCAATAAAGCATGCCAGCAGTGCATTGAAAAGGCAGGTAGCTTTAGCCACCGTCCTCTAGCAGTCGCAAGGCTGTGCACACAATGTCGTCTCCCTGCGGCAACGTTCTTCGCCCTCGTGCAAGCTACCGCTCTGTCCGGCTCCCGGAGCAGGAGAAGCGGCTGCTTCGCGCACACAACAGCGGAGCGGCAGCCCTACGCTCCGAAGCGCTGCTTCAGCCGAAAGACGCCGGCCACCGGCGCTTCGCTTCGGACAGCTCCGGAGAGCCGTAGTGTGCGTCTGCACTAGACTGCATCATAGCGAAAAGCTTTGGCAGTGTGTCTCGCAGAGAGATAGCTTAGGAGCGCAGCGCACTTATGCCTCCCTTGTCCAGAAACACGATTTTACTGCACACTCCAAAAACAGTACTCTTCCCAGGGCAATATATAAGCTGCTTTCTGACGGCCGTGATCTTTCGATTACTCTTGCCCAGCTCGTTGTTTTAACGTGCACATGCCGTCCTGGCATTCAGTGCACAGTGAAAGCAATCGCAAAAGTCCAGCAGCTGCTGACTCCCAAACACAAGGCGCTGGCTATGTTCTTGCTTCTCGACAACTCAACGCAGCCCTTCATTTCTGCAGTTGCCATCGAGGTCTCTGCATGTCGGAGACTCAGAGGACGAGCACGAGTTTCCCACGAGGGGCTGCATCAGGAGGAATTCAAAACTCAGGAAAATTGTCTTTGAACACCTTCCATAGGATGCTAGAAGGGAATTGAAGAGGCAGGCGAGCGGCCACCACCGTCCTCTAGCAGTCCTTAGGGTGTGCGCAAAAGCCCGATGCTCTTCGGCTTCGTTCTTCGCCCCCGTACAAGCTACCGCTCTGTCCGGCTCCCGGAGCAGGAGAAGCGGCTGCTTCGCGCACACAACAGCGGAGCGGCAGCCGTACTCTCCGAAGCGCTGCTTCAGCCGAAAGACGCCGGCGACCGGCGGTTCGCTTCGGATAGCAGCCGAGAGCCGTAGTGTGCGTCTGCACTAAACTGCATCATAGCGAAAAGCTTTGGCAGTGTGACTCGCAGGGAGATAGCTTAGGAGCGCAGCGCACTTATGCCTCCCTTGTCCAGAAACACGGATTTGCTGCACACTCCAAAAACACTGCTCTTCCCAGGGCAATATATAAGCTGCTTTCTGATGGCCGTGATCCCTCCCTGCTCTTGCCCAGCTGGTTGTTGCAGCGTGCACATGCCGTCCTGGAATTCAGTGCACAGTGAAAGCAATCGCAAAAGTCCAGCAGCTGCTGACTCCCAAACACAAGGCGCTGGCTATGTTCTTGCTTCTCCACACTTCAACAGAGTCCTTCATTTCTGCAGCTGCCATCGAGTTTTCTGCATCTCGAGCCTTCTGGGACGAGCACCAATTTCCCAGGAGGGGCTGCATCAGGACGAAGTCAAAACCCAGGAAAGTTGTCTCGGAATACCTTCAATAAAGCATGCCAGCAGTGCATTGAAAAGGCAGGTAGCTTTAGCCACCGTCCTCTAGCAGTCGCAAGGCTGTGCACACAATGTCGTCTCCCTGCGGCAACGTTCTTCGCCCTCGTGCAAGCTACCGCTCTGTCTGGCTCCCGGAGCAGGAGAAGCGGCTGCTTCGCGCACACAACAGCGGAGCGGCAGCCCTACGCTCCGAAGCGCTGCTTCAGCCGAAAGACGCCGGCCACCGGCGCTTCGCTTCGGACAGCTCCGGAGAGCCGTAGTGTGCGTCTACAACTAGACTGCATCATAGCGAAAAGCTTTGGCAGTGTGTCTCGCAAGGAGATAGCTTAGGAGCGCAGCGCACTTATGCCTCCCTTGTCCAGAAACACGATTTTACTGCACACTCCAAAAACAGTACTCTTCCCAGGGCAATATGCCAGATGCTCTCTGATGCCCGTGCTCCCTTCCTACTCTTGCCCAGCTCGTTGTTTTAACGTGCACATGCCGTCCTGGAATTCAGTGCACAGTGAAAGCAATCGCAAAAGTCCAGCAGCTGCTGACTCCCAAACACAAGGCGCTGGCTATGTTCTTGCTACTCGACGACTCAACGCAGCCCTTCATTTCTGCAGTTGCCATCGAGGCCTCTGCATGTCGGAGACTCAGAGGACGAGCACGAGTTTCCCACGAGGGGCTGCATCAGGAGGAATTCAAAACTCAGGGAATTTGTCCTGGAACACCTTCCATAAGGATGCTAGAAGGGAATTGAAGAGGCAGGCGAGCGGCCACCACCGTCCTCTAGCAGTCCTTAGGGTGCGCGCAGAAGCCCGGTGCTCTGCGGCTTCGTTCTTCGCCCTCGTGCAAGCTACCGCTCTGTCCGGCTCCCGGAGCAGGAGAAGCGGCTGCTTCGCGCACACAACAGCGGAGCGGCAGCCCTACGCTCCGAAGCGCTGCTTCAGCCGAAAGACGCCGGCCACCGGCGGTTCGCTTCGGATAGCAGCCGAGAGCCGTAGTGTGCGTCTGCACTAAACTGCATCATAGCGAAAAGCTTTGGCAGTGTGACTCGCAAGGAGATAGCTTAGGAGCGCAGCGCACTTATGCCTCCCTTGTCCAGAAACACGGATTTGCTGCACACTCCAAAAACACTGCTCTTCCCAGGGCAATATATAAGCTGCTTTCTGATGGCCGTGATCCCTCCCTGCTCTTGCCCAGCTGGTTGTTGCAGCGTGCACATGCCGTCCTGGCATTCAGTGCACAGTGAAAGCAATCGCAAAAGTCCAGCAGCTGCTGACTCCCAAACACAAGGCGCTGGCTATGTTCTTGGTTCTCGACAACTCAACGCAGCCCTTCATTTCTGCAGTTGCCATCGAGGTCTCTGCATGTCGGAGACTCAGAGGACGAGCACGAGTTTCCCACGAGGGGCTGCATCAAGAGGAATTCAAAACTCAGGAAAATTGTCTTTGAACACCTTCCATAGGATGCTAGAAGGGAATTGAAGAGGCAGGCGAGCAGCCACCACCGTCCTCTAGCAGTCCTTAGGGTGTGCGCAAAAGCCCGATGCTCTGCGGCTTCGTTCTTCGCCCCCGTACAAGCTACCGCTCTGTCCGGCTCCCGGAGCAGGAGAAGCGGCTGCTTCGCGCACACAACAGCGGAGCGGCAGCCGTACTCTCCGAAGCGCTGCTTCATCCGAAAGACGCCGGCCACCGGCGCTTCGCTTCGGACAGCTCCGGAGAGCCGTAGTGTGCGTCTACAACTAGACTGCATCATAGCGAAAAGCTTTGGCAGTGTGTCTCGCAGAGAGATAGCTTAGGAGCGCAGCGCACTTATGCCTCCCTTGTCCAGAAACACGATTTTACTGCACACTCCAAAAACAGTACTCTTCCCAGGGCAATATGCCAGATGCTCTCTGATGCCCGTGCTCCCTTCCTACTCTTGCCCAGCTCGTTGTTTTAACGTGCACATGCCGTCCTGGAATTCAGTGCACAGTGAAAGCAATCGCAAAAGTCCAGCAGCTGCTGACTGCCAAACACAAGGCGCTGGCTATGTTCTTGCTACTCGACGACTCAACGCAGCCCTTCATTTCTGCAGTTGCCATCGAGGCCTCTGCATGTCGGAGACTCAGAGGACGAGCACGAGTTTCCCACGAGGGGCTGCATCAGGAGGAATTCAAAACTCAGGGAATTTGTCCTGGAACACCTTCCATAAGGATGCTAGAAGGGAATTGAAGAGGCAGGCGAGCGGCCACCACCGTCCTCTAGCAGTCCTTAGGGTGCGCGCAGAAGCCCGGTGCTCTGCGGCTTCGTTCTTCGCCCTCGTGCAAGCTACCGCTCTGTCCGGCTCCCGGAGCAGGAGAAGCGGCTGCTTCGCGCACACAACAGCGGAGCGGCAGCCCTACGCTCCGAAGCGCTGCTTCAGCCGAAAGACGCCGGCCACCGGCGCTTGGCTTCGGACAGCTCCGGAGAGCCGTAGTGTGCGTCTGCACTAGACTGCATCATAGCGAAAAGCTTTGGCAGTGTGTCTCGCAGAGAGATAGCTTAGGAGCGCAGCGCAATTATGCCTCCCTTGTCCAGAAACACGGATTTGCTGCACACTCCAAAAACACTGCTCTTTCCATGGTACTATGTAAGCTGCTGTCTGACGCCCGTTCTCTTCTGCCCACTCTTGCCCAGCTGGTTGTTGCAGCGTGCACGTGCCTTCCTGGCATTAAGAGCACAGTGAAAGCAATCGCAAAAGTCCAGCAGCTGCTGACTCCCAAACACAAGGCGCTTGTCTACGTTCTTGCTTCTCGACAACTCAACGCAGTCCTTCATTTCTGCAGCTGCCATCGAGTTTTCTGCATCTCGAGCCTTCTGGGACGAGCACCAATTTCCCAAGAGGGGCTGCATCAGGACGAAGTCAAAACCCAGGAAAGTTGTCTCGGAACACCTTCAATAAAGCATGCCAGCAGTGCATTGAAAAGGCAGGTAGCTTTAGCCACCGTCCTCTAGCAGTCGCAAGGCTGTGCACACAATGTCGTCTCCCTGCGGCAACGTTCTTCGCCCTCGTGCAAGCTACCGCTCTGTCCGGCTCCCGGAGCAGGAAAAGCGGCTGCTTCGCGCACACAACAGCGGAGCGGCAGCCCTACGCTCCGAAGCGCTGCTTCAGCCGAAAGACGCCGGCCACCGGCGCTTCGCTTCGGACAGCTCCGGAGAGCCGTAGTGTGCGTCTGCACTAGACTGCATCATAGCGAAAAGCTTTGGCAGTGTGTCTCGCAGAGAGATAGCTTAGGAGCGCAGCGCACTTATGCCTCCCTTGTCCAGAAACACGATTTTACTGCACACTCCAAAAACAGTACTCTTCCCAGGGCAATATATAAGCTGCTTTCTGACGGCCGTGATCTTTCGATTACTCTTGCCCAGCTCGTTGTTTTAACGTGCACATGCCGTCCTGGCATTCAGTGCACAGTGAAAGCAATCGCAAAAGTCCAGCAGCTGCTGACTCCCAAACACAAGGCGCTGGCTATGTTCTTGCTTCTCGACAACTCAACGCAGCCCTTCATTTCTGCAGTTGCCATCGAGGTCTCTGCATGTCGGAGACTCAGAGGACGAGCACGAGTTTCCCACGAGGGGCTGCATCAGGAGGAATTCAAAACTCAGGGAATTTGCCCTGGAACACCTTCCATAAGGATGCTAGAAGGGAATTGAAGAGGCAGGCGAGCGGCCACCACCGTCCTCTAGCAGTCCTTAGGGTGCGCGCAGAAGCCCGGTGCTCTGCGGCTTCGTTCTTCGCCCTCGTGCAAGCTACCGCTCTGTCCGGCTCCCGGAGCAGGAGAAGCGGCTGCTTCGCGCACACAACAGCGGAGCGGCAGCCCTACGCTCCGAAGCGCTGCTTCAGCCGAAAGACGCCGGCCACCGGCGCTTCGCTTCGGACAGCTCCGGAGAGCCGTAGTGTGCGTCTGCACTAGACTGCATCATAGCGAAAAGCTTTGGCAGTGTGTCTCGCAGAGAGATAGCTTAGGAGCGCAGCGCACTTATGCCTCCCTTGTCCAGAAACACGGATTTGCTGCACACTCCAAAAACACTGCTCTTTCCATGGTACTATGTAAGCTGCTGTCTGACGCCCGTTCTCTTCTGCCCACTCTTGCCCAGCTGGTTGTTGCAGCGTGCACGTGCCTTCCTGGCATTAAGAGCACAGTGAAAGCAATCGCAAAAGTCCAGCAGCTGCTGACTCCCAAACACAAGGCGCTTGTCTACGTTCTTGCTTCTCGACAACTCAACGCAGTCCTTCATTTCTGCAGCTGCCATCGAGTTTTCTGCATCTCGAGCCTTCTGGGACGAGCACCAATTTCCCAAGAGGGGCTGCATCAGGACGAAGTCAAAACCCAGGAAAGTTGTCTCGGAACACCTTCAATAAAGCATGCCAGCAGTGCATTGAAAAGGCAGGTAGCTTTAGCCACCGTCCTCTAGCAGTCGCAAGGCTGTGCACACAATGTCGTCTCCCTGCGGCAACGTTCTTCGCCCTCGTGCAAGCTACCGCTCTGTCCGGCTCCCGGAGCAGGAGAAGCGGCTGCTTCGCGCACACAACAGCGGAGCGGCAGCCCTACGCTCCGAAGCGCTGCTTCAGCCGAAAGACGCCGGCCACCGGCGCTTCGCTTCGGACAGCTCCGGAGAGCCGTAGTGTGCGTCTGCACTAGACTGCATCATAGCGAAAAGCTTTGGCAGTGTGTCTCGCAGAGAGATAGCTTAGGAGCGCAGCGCACTTATGCCTCCCTTGTCCAGAAACACGATTTTACTGCACACTCCAAAAACAGTACTCTTCCCAGGGCAATATATAAGCTGCTTTCTGACGGCCGTGATCTTTCGATTACTCTTGCCCAGCTCGTTGTTTTAACGTGCACATGCCGTCCTGGCATTCAGTGCACAGTGAAAGCAATCGCAAAAGTCCAGCAGCTGCTGACTCCCAAACACAAGGCGCTGGCTATGTTCTTGCTTCTCGACAACTCAACGCAGCCCTTCATTTCTGCAGTTGCCATCGAGGTCTCTGCATGTCGGAGACTCAGAGGACGAGCACGAGTTTCCCACGAGGGGCTGCATCAGGAGGAATTCAAAACTCAGGGAATTTGCCCTGGAACACCTTCCATAAGGATGCTAGAAGGGAATTGAAGAGGCAGGCGAGCGGCCACCACCGTCCTCTAGCAGTCCTTAGGGTGCGCGCAGAAGCCCGGTGCTCTGCGGCTTCGTTCTTCGCCCTCGTGCAAGCTACCGCTCTGTCCGGCTCCCGGAGCAGGAGAAGCGGCTGCTTCGCGCACACAACAGCGGAGCGGCAGCCCTACGCTCCGAAGCGCTGCTTCAGCCGAAAGACGCCGGCCACCGGCGCTTCGCTTCGGACAGCTCCGGAGAGCCGTAGTGTGCGTCTGCACTAGACTGCATCATAGCGAAAAGCTTTGGCAGTGTGTCTCGCAGAGAGATAGCTTAGGAGCGCAGCGCACTTATGCCTCCCTTGTCCAGAAACACGGATTTGCTGCACACTCCAAAAACACTGCTCTTTCCATGGTACTATGTAAGCTGCTGTCTGACGCCCGTTCTCTTCTGCCCACTCTTGCCCAGCTGGTTGTTGCAGCGTGCACGTGCCTTCCTGGCATTAAGAGCACAGTGAAAGCAATCGCAAAAGTCCAGCAGCTGCTGACTCCCAAACACAAGGCGCTTGTCTACGTTCTTGCTTCTCGACAACTCAACGCAGTCCTTCATTTCTGCAGCTGCCATCGAGTTTTCTGCATCTCGAGCCTTCTGGGACGAGCACCAATTTCCCAAGAGGGGCTGCATCAGGACGAAGTCAAAACCCAGGAAAGTTGTCTCGGAACACCTTCAATAAAGCATGCCAGCAGTGCATTGAAAAGGCAGGTAGCTTTAGCCACCGTCCTCTAGCAGTCGCAAGGCTGTGCACACAATGTCGTCTCCCTGCGGCAACGTTCTTCGCCCTCGTGCAAGCTACCGCTCTGTCCGGCTCCCGGAGCAGGAAAAGCGGCTGCTTCGCGCACACAACAGCGGAGCGGCAGCCCTACGCTCCGAAGCGCTGCTTCAGCCGAAAGACGCCGGCCACCGGCGCTTCGCTTCGGACAGCTCCGGAGAGCCGTAGTGTGCGTCTGCACTAGACTGCATCATAGCGAAAAGCTTTGGCAGTGTGTCTCGCAGAGAGATAGCTTAGGAGCGCAGCGCACTTATGCCTCCCTTGTCCAGAAACACGATTTTACTGCACACTCCAAAAACAGTACTCTTCCCAGGGCAATATATAAGCTGCTTTCTGACGGCCGTGATCTTTCGATTACTCTTGCCCAGCTCGTTGTTTTAACGTGCACATGCCGTCCTGGCATTCAGTGCACAGTGAAAGCAATCGCAAAAGTCCAGCAGCTGCTGACTCCCAAACACAAGGCGCTGGCTATGTTCTTGCTTCTCGACAACTCAACGCAGCCCTTCATTTCTGCAGTTGCCATCGAGGTCTCTGCATGTCGGAGACTCAGAGGACGAGCACGAGTTTCCCACGAGGGGCTGCATCAGGAGGAATTCAAAACTCAGGGAATTTGCCCTGGAACACCTTCCATAAGGATGCTAGAAGGGAATTGAAGAGGCAGGCGAGCGGCCACCACCGTCCTCTAGCAGTCCTTAGGGTGCGCGCAGAAGCCCGGTGCTCTTCGGCTTCGTTCTTCGCCCTCGTGCAAGCTACCGCTCTGTCCGGCTCCCGGAGCAGGAGAAGCGGCTGCTTCGCGCACACAACAGCGGAGCGGCAGCCCTACGCTCCGAAGCGCTGCTTCAGCCGAAAGACGCCGGCCACCGGCGCTTGGCTTCGGACAGCTCCGGAGAGCCGTAGTGTGCGTCTGCACTAGACTGCATCATAGCGAAAAGCTTTGGCAGTGTGACTCGCAGGGAGATAGCTTAGGAGCGCAGCGCACTTATGCCTCCCTTGTCCAGAAACACGGATTTGCTGCACACTCCAAAAACACTGCTCTTCCCAGGGCAATATATAAGCTGCTTTCTGATGGCCGTGATCCCTCCCTGCTCTTGCCCAGCTGGTTGTTGCAGCGTGCACATGCCGTCCTGGCACTCAGTGCACAGTGAAAGCAATCGCAAAAGTCCAGCAGCTGCTGACTCCCAAACACAAGGCGCTGGCTATGTTCTTGCTGCTCCACACTTCAACAGAGTCCTTCATTTCTGCAGCTGCCATCGAGTTTTCTGCATCTCGAGCCTTCTGGGACGAGCACCAATTTCCCAAGAGGGGCTGCATCAGGACGAAGTCAAAACCCAGGAAAGTTGTCTCGGAACACCTTCAATAAAGCATGCCAGCAGTGCATTGAAAAGGCAGGTAGCTTTAGCCACCGTTCTCTAGCAGTCGCAAGGCTGTGCACACAATGTCGTCTCCCTGCGGCAACGTTCTTCGCCCTCGTGCAAGCTACCGCTCTGTCCGGCTCCCGGAGCAGGAGAAGCGGCTGCTTCGCGCACACAACAGCGGAGCGGCAGCCCTACGCTCCGAAGCGCTGCTTCAGCCGAAAGACGCCGGCCACCGGCGCTTCGCTTTGGACAGCTCCGGAGAGCCGTAGTGTGCGTCTGCACTAGACTGCATCATAGCGAAAAGCTTTGGCAGTGTGTCTCGCAGAGAGATAGCTTAGGAGCGCAGCGCACTTATGCCTCCCTTGTCCAGAAACACGATTTTACTGCACACTCCAAAAACAGTACTCTTCCCAGGGCAATATATAAGCTGCTTTCTGACGGCCGTGATCTTTCGATTACTGCTCTTGCCCAGCTCGTTGTTTTAACGTGCACATGCCGTCCTGGCATTCAGTGCACAGTGAAAGCAATCGCAAAAGTCCAGCAGCTGCTGACTCCCAAACACAAGGCGCTGGCTATGTTCTTGCTTCTCGACGACTCAACGCAGCCCTTCATTTCTGCAGTTGCCATCGAGGTCTCTGCATGTCGGAGACTCAGAGGACGAGCACGAGTTTCCCACGAGGGGCTGCATCAGGAGGAATTCAAAACTCAGGGAAATTGTCCTGGAACACCTTCCATAAGGATGCTAGAAGGGAATTGAAGAGGCAGGCGAGCGGCCACCACCGTCCTCTAGCAGTCCTTAGGGTGTGCGCAAAAGCCCGATGCTCTTCGGCTTCGTTCTTCGCCCCCGTACAAGCTACCGCTATGTCCGGCTCCCGGAGCAGGAGAAGCGGCTGCTTCGCGCACACAACAGCGGAGCGGCAGCCCTACGCTCCGAAGCGCTGCTTCAGCCGAAAGACGCCGGCCACCGGCGCTTGGCTTCGGACAGCTCCGGAGAGCCGTAGTGTGCGTCTGCACTAGACTGCATCATAGCGAAAAGCTTTGACAGTGTGTCTCGCAGGGAGATAGCTTAGGAGCGCAGCGCACTTATGCCTCCCTTGTCCAGAAACACGGATTTGCTGCACACTCCAAAAACACTGCTCTTTCCATGGTACTATGTAAGCTGCTGTCTGACGCCCGTTCTCTTCTGCCCACTCTTGCCCAGCTGGTTGTTGCAGCGTGCACGTGCCTTCCTGGCATTAAGAGCACAGTGAAAGCAATCGCAAAAGTCCAGCAGCTGCTGACTCCCAAACACAAGGCGCTTGTCTACGTTCTTGCTTCTCGACAACTCAACGCAGCCCTTCATTTCTGCAGCTGCCATCGAGTTTTCTGCATCTCGAGCCTTCTGGGACGAGCACCAATTTCCCAGGAGGGGCTGCATCAGAACGAAGTCAAAACCCAGGAAAGTTGTCTCGGAACACCTTCAATAAAGCATGCCAGCAGTGCATTGAAAAGGCAGGTAGCTTTAGCCACCGTCCTCTAGCAGTCGCAAGGCTGTGCACACAATGTCGTCTCCCTGCGGCAACGTTCTTCGCCCTCGTGCAAGCTACCGCTCTGTCCGGCTCCCGGAGCAGGAGAAGCGGCTGCTTCGCGCACACAACAGCGGAGCGGCAGCCCTACGCTCCGAAGCGCTGCTTCAGCCGAAAGACGCCGGCCACCGGCGCTTCGCTTCGGACAGCTCCGGAGAGCCGTAGTGTGCGTCTGCACTAGACTGCATCATAGCGAAAAGCTTTGGCAGTGTGTCTCGCAAGGAGATAGCTTAGGAGCGCAGCGCACTTATGCCTCCCTTGTCCAGAAACACGATTTTACTGCACACTCCAAAAACAGTACTCTTCCCAGGGCAATATATAAGCTGCTTTCTGACGGCCGTGATCTTTCGATTACTCTTGCCCAGCTCGTTGTTTTAACGTGCACATGCCGTCCTGGAATTCAGTGCACAGTGAAAGCAATCGCAAAAGTCCAGCAGCTGCTGACTGCCAAACACAAGGCGCTGGCTATGTTCTTGCTACTCGACGACTCAACGCAGCCCTTCATTTCTGCAGTTGCCATCGAGGTCTCTGCATGTCGGAGACTCAGAGGACGAGCACGAGTTTCCCACGAGGGGCTGCATCAGGAGGAATTCAAAACTCAGGGAATTTGTCCTGGAACACCTTCCATAAGGATGCTAGAAGGGAATTGAAGAGGCAGGCGAGCGGCCACCACCGTCCTCTAGCAGTCCTTAGGGTGCGCGCAGAAGCCCGGTGCTCTTCGGCTTCGTTCTTCGCCCTCGTGCAAGCTACCGCTCTGTCCGGCTCCCGGAGCAGGAGAAGCGGCTGCTTCGCGCACACAACAGCGGAGCGGCAGCCCTACGCTCCGAAGCGCTGCTTCAGCCGAAAGACGCCGGCCACCGGCGCTTGGCTTCGGACAGCTCCGGAGAGCCGTAGTGTGCGTCTGCACTAGACTGCATCATAGCGAAAAGCTTTGGCAGTGTGACTCGCAGGGAGATAGCTTAGGAGCGCAGCGCACTTATGCCTCCCTTGTCCAGAAACACGGATTTGCTGCACACTCCAAAAACACTGCTCTTCCCAGGGCAATATATAAGCTGCTTTCTGATGGCCGTGATCCCTCCCTGCTCTTGCCCAGCTGGTTGTTGCAGCGTGCACATGCCGTCCTGGCACTCAGTGCACAGTGAAAGCAATCGCAAAAGTCCAGCAGCTGCTGACTCCCAAACACAAGGCGCTGGCTATGTTCTTGCTTCTCCACACTTCAACAGAGTCCTTCATTTCTGCAGCTGCCATCGAGTTTTCTGCATCTCGAGCCTTCTGGGACGAGCACCAATTTCCCAAGAGGGGCTGCATCAGGACGAAGTCAAAACCCAGGAAAGTTGTCTCGGAACACCTTCAATAAAGCATGCCAGCAGTGCATTGAAAAGGCAGGTAGCTTTAGCCACCGTTCTCTAGCAGTCGCAAGGCTGTGCACACAATGTCGTCTCCCTGCGGCAACGTTCTTCGCCCTCGTGCAAGCTACCGCTCTGTCCGGCTCCCGGAGCAGGAGAAGCGGCTGCTTCGCGCACACAACAGCGGAGCGGCAGCCCTACGCTCCGAAGCGCTGCTTCAGCCGAAAGACGCCGGCCACCGGCGCTTGGCTTCGGACAGCTCCGGAGAGCCGTAGTGTGCGTCTGCACTAGACTGCATCATAGCGAAAAGCTTTGGCAGTGTGTCTCGCAGAGAGATAGCTTAGGAGCGCAGCGCACTTATGCCTCCCTTGTCCAGAAACACGATTTTACTGCACACTCCAAAAACAGTACTCTTCCCAGGGCAATATATAAGCTGCTTTCTGACGGCCGTGATCTTTCGATTACTCTTGCCCAGCTCGTTGTTTTAACGTGCACATGCCGTCCTGGCATTCAGTGCACAGTGAAAGCAATCGCAAAAGTCCAGCAGCTGCTGACTGCCAAACACAAGGCGCTGGCTATGTTCTTGCTTCTCGACAACTCAACGCAGCCCTTCATTTCTGCAGTTGCCATCGAGGTCTCTGCATGTCGGAGACTCAGAGGACGAGCACGAGTTTCCCACGAGGGGCTGCATCAGGAGGAATTCAAAACTCAGGGAATTTGTCCTGGAACACCTTCCATAAGGATGCTAGAAGGGAATTGAAGAGGCAGGCGAGCGGCCACCACCGTCCTCTAGCAGTCCTTAGGGTGTGCGCAAAAGCCCGATGCTCTTCGGCTTCGTTCTTCGCCCCCGTACAAGCTACCGCTCTGTCCGGCTCCCGGAGCAGGAGAAGCGGCTGCTTCGCGCACACAACAGCGGAGCGGCAGCCCTACGCTCCGAAGCGCTGCTTCAGCCGAAAGACGCCGGCCACCGGCGCTTCGCTTCGGACAGCTCCGGAGAGCCGTAGTGTGCGTCTGCACTAGACTGCATCATAGCGAAAAGCTTTGACAGTGTGTCTCGCAGGGAGATAGCTTAGGAGCGCAGCGCACTTATGCCTCCCTTGTCCAGAAACACGGATTTGCTGCACACTCCAAAAACACTGCTCTTTCCATGGTACTATGTAAGCTGCTGTCTGACGCCCGTTCTCTTCTGCCCACTCTTGCCCAGCTGGTTGTTGCAGCGTGCACGTGCCTTCCTGGCATTAAGAGCACAGTGAAAGCAATCGCAAAAGTCCAGCAGCTGCTGACTCCCAAACACAAGGCGCTTGTCTACGTTCTTGCTTCTCGACAACTCAACGCAGCCCTTCATTTCTGCAGCTGCCATCGAGTTTTCTGCATCTCGAGCCTTCTGGGACGAGCACCAATTTCCCAGGAGGGGCTGCATCAGGACGAAGTCAAAACCCAGGAAAGTTGTCTCGGAACACCTTCAATAAAGCATGCCAGCAGTGCATTGAAAAGGCAGGTAGCTTTAGCCACCGTCCTCTAGCAGTCGCAAGGCTGTGCACACAATGTCGTCTCCCTGCGGCAACGTTCTTCGCCCTCGTGCAAGCTACCGCTCTGTCCGGCTCCCGGAGCAGGAGAAGCGGCTGCTTCGCGCACACAACAGCGGAGCGGCAGCCCTACGCTCCGAAGCGCTGCTTCAGCCGAAAGACGCCGGCGACCGGCGCTTCGCTTCGGACAGCTCCGGAGAGCCGTAGTGTGCGTCTGCACTAGACTGCATCATAGCGAAAAGCTTTGGCAGTGTGTCTCGCAGAGAGATAGCTTAGGAGCGCAGCGCACTTATGCCTCCCTTGTCCAGAAACACGATTTTACTGCACACTCCAAAAACAGTACTCTTCCCAGGGCAATATATAAGCTGCTTTCTGACGGCCGTGATCTTTCGATTACTCTTGCCCAGCTCGTTGTTTTAACGTGCACATGCCGTCCTGGCATTCAGTGCACAGTGAAAGCAATCGCAAAAGTCCAGCAGCTGCTGACTCCCAAACACAAGGCGCTGGCTATGTTCTTGCTTCTCGACAACTCAACGCAGCCCTTCATTTCTGCAGTTGCCATCGAGGTCTCTGCATGTCGGAGACTCAGAGGACGAGCACGAGTTTCCCACGAGGGGCTGCATCAGGAGGAATTCAAAACTCAGGAAAATTGTCTTTGAACACCTTCCATAGGATGCTAGAAGGGAATTGAAGAGGCAGGCGAGCGGCCACCACCGTCCTCTAGCAGTCCTTAGGGTGTGCGCAAAAGCCCGATGCTCTTCGGCTTCGTTCTTCGCCCCCGTACAAGCTACCGCTCTGTCCGGCTCCCGGAGCAGGAGAAGCGGCTGCTTCGCGCACACAACAGCGGAGCGGCAGCCGTACTCTCCGAAGCGCTGCTTCAGCCGAAAGACGCCGGCGACCGGCGGTTCGCTTCGGATAGCAGCCGAGAGCCGTAGTGTGCGTCTGCACTAAACTGCATCATAGCGAAAAGCTTTGGCAGTGTGACTCGCAGGGAGATAGCTTAGGAGCGCAGCGCACTTATGCCTCCCTTGTCCAGAAACACGGATTTGCTGCACACTCCAAAAACACTGCTCTTCCCAGGGCAATATATAAGCTGCTTTCTGATGGCCGTGATCCCTCCCTGCTCTTGCCCAGCTGGTTGTTGCAGCGTGCACATGCCGTCCTGGAATTCAGTGCACAGTGAAAGCAATCGCAAAAGTCCAGCAGCTGCTGACTCCCAAACACAAGGCGCTGGCTATGTTCTTGCTTCTCCACACTTCAACAGAGTCCTTCATTTCTGCAGCTGCCATCGAGTTTTCTGCATCTCGAGCCTTCTGGGACGAGCACCAATTTCCCAGGAGGGGCTGCATCAGGACGAAGTCAAAACCCAGGAAAGTTGTCTCGGAATACCTTCAATAAAGCATGCCAGCAGTGCATTGAAAAGGCAGGTAGCTTTAGCCACCGTCCTCTAGCAGTCGCAAGGCTGTGCACACAATGTCGTCTCCCTGCGGCAACGTTCTTCGCCCTCGTGCAAGCTACCGCTCTGTCCGGCTCCTGGAGCAGGAGAAGCGGCTGCTTCGCGCACACAACAGCGGAGCGGCAGCCCTACGCTCCGAAGCGCTGCTTCAGCCGAAAGACGCCGGCCACCGGCGCTTCGCTTCGGACAGCTCCGGAGAGCCGTAGTGTGCGTCTACAACTAGACTGCATCATAGCGAAAAGCTTTGGCAGTGTGTCTCGCAAGGAGATAGCTTAGGAGCGCAGCGCACTTATGCCTCCCTTGTCCAGAAACACGATTTTACTGCACACTCCAAAAACAGTACTCTTCCCAGGGCAATATGCCAGATGCTCTCTGATGCCCGTGCTCCCTTCCTACTCTTGCCCAGCTCGTTGTTTTAACGTGCACATGCCGTCCTGGAATTCAGTGCACAGTGAAAGCAATCGCAAAAGTCCAGCAGCTGCTGACTGCCAAACACAAGGCGCTGGCTATGTTCTTGCTACTCGACGACTCAACGCAGCCCTTCATTTCTGCAGTTGCCATCGAGGTCTCTGCATGTCGGAGACTCAGAGGACGAGCACGAGTTTCCCACGAGGGGCTGCATCAGGAGGAATTCAAAACTCAGGGAATTTGTCCTGGAACACCTTCCATAAGGATGCTAGAAGGGAATTGAAGAGGCAGGCGAGCGGCCACCACCGTCCTCTAGCAGTCCTTAGGGTGCGCGCAGAAGCCCGGTGCTCTGCGGCTTCGTTCTTCGCCCTCGTGCAAGCTACCGCTCTGTCCGGCTCCCGGAGCAGGAGAAGCGGCTGCTTCGCGCACACAACAGCGGAGCGGCAGCCCTACGCTCCGAAGCGCTGCTTCAGCCGAAAGACGCCGGCCACCGGCGCTTGGCTTCGGACAGCTCCGGAGAGCCGTAGTGTGCGTCTGCACTAGACTGCATCATAGCGAAAAGCTTTGGCAGTGTGTCTCGCAGAGAGATAGCTTAGGAGCGCAGCGCACTTATGCCTCCCTTGTCCAGAAACACGGATTTGCTGCACACTCCAAAAACACTGCTCTTTCCATGGTACTATGTAAGCTGCTGTCTGACGCCCGTTCTCTTCTGCCCACTCTTGCCCAGCTGGTTGTTGCAGCGTGCACGTGCCTTCCTGGCATTAAGAGCACAGTGAAAGCAATCGCAAAAGTCCAGCAGCTGCTGACTCCCAAACACAAGGCGCTTGTCTACGTTCTTGCTTCTCGACAACTCAACGCAGTCCTTCATTTCTGCAGCTGCCATCGAGTTTTCTGCATCTCGAGCCTTCTGGGACGAGCACCAATTTCCCAAGAGGGGCTGCATCAGGACGAAGTCAAAACCCAGGAAAGTTGTCTCGGAACACCTTCAATAAAGCATGCCAGCAGTGCATTGAAAAGGCAGGTAGCTTTAGCCACCGTCCTCTAGCAGTCGCAAGGCTGTGCACACAATGTCGTCTCCCTGCGGCAACGTTCTTCGCCCTCGTGCAAGCTACCGCTCTGTCCGGCTCCCGGAGCAGGAAAAGCGGCTGCTTCGCGCACACAACAGCGGAGCGGCAGCCCTACGCTCCGAAGCGCTGCTTCAGCCGAAAGACGCCGGCCACCGGCGCTTCGCTTCGGACAGCTCCGGAGAGCCGTAGTGTGCGTCTGCACTAGACTGCATCATAGCGAAAAGCTTTGGCAGTGTGTCTCGCAGAGAGATAGCTTAGGAGCGCAGCGCACTTATGCCTCCCTTGTCCAGAAACACGATTTTACTGCACACTCCAAAAACAGTACTCTTCCCAGGGCAATATATAAGCTGCTTTCTGACGGCCGTGATCTTTCGATTACTCTTGCCCAGCTCGTTGTTTTAACGTGCACATGCCGTCCTGGCATTCAGTGCACAGTGAAAGCAATCGCAAAAGTCCAGCAGCTGCTGACTCCCAAACACAAGGCGCTGGCTATGTTCTTGCTTCTCGACAACTCAACGCAGCCCTTCATTTCTGCAGTTGCCATCGAGGTCTCTGCATGTCGGAGACTCAGAGGACGAGCACGAGTTTCCCACGAGGGGCTGCATCAGGAGGAATTCAAAACTCAGGGAATTTGCCCTGGAACACCTTCCATAAGGATGCTAGAAGGGAATTGAAGAGGCAGGCGAGCGGCCACCACCGTCCTCTAGCAGTCCTTAGGGTGCGCGCAGAAGCCCGGTGCTCTGCGGCTTCGTTCTTCGCCCTCGTGCAAGCTACCGCTCTGTCCGGCTCCCGGAGCAGGAGAAGCGGCTGCTTCGCGCACACAACAGCGGAGCGGCAGCCCTACGCTCCGAAGCGCTGCTTCAGCCGAAAGACGCCGGCCACCGGCGCTTCGCTTCGGACAGCTCCGGAGAGCCGTAGTGTGCGTCTGCACTAGACTGCATCATAGCGAAAAGCTTTGGCAGTGTGTCTCGCAGAGAGATAGCTTAGGAGCGCAGCGCACTTATGCCTCCCTTGTCCAGAAACACGATTTTACTGCACACTCCAAAAACAGTACTCTTCCCAGGGCAATATATAAGCTGCTTTCTGACGGCCGTGATCTTTCGATTACTCTTGCCCAGCTCGTTGTTTTAACGTGCACATGCCGTCCTGGCATTCAGTGCACAGTGAAAGCAATCGCAAAAGTCCAGCAGCTGCTGACTCCCAAACACAAGGCGCTGGCTATGTTCTTGCTTCTCGACAACTCAACGCAGCCCTTCATTTCTGCAGTTGCCATCGAGGTCTCTGCATGTCGGAGACTCAGAGGACGAGCACGAGTTTCCCACGAGGGGCTGCATCAGGAGGAATTCAAAACTCAGGGAATTTGCCCTGGAACACCTTCCATAAGGATGCTAGAAGGGAATTGAAGAGGCAGGCGAGCGGCCACCACCGTCCTCTAGCAGTCCTTAGGGTGCGCGCAGAAGCCCGGTGCTCTTCGGCTTCGTTCTTCGCCCTCGTGCAAGCTACCGCTCTGTCCGGCTCCCGGAGCAGGAGAAGCGGCTGCTTCGCGCACACAACAGCGGAGCGGCAGCCCTACGCTCCGAAGCGCTGCTTCAGCCGAAAGACGCCGGCCACCGGCGCTTGGCTTCGGACAGCTCCGGAGAGCCGTAGTGTGCGTCTGCACTAGACTGCATCATAGCGAAAAGCTTTGGCAGTGTGACTCGCAGGGAGATAGCTTAGGAGCGCAGCGCACTTATGCCTCCCTTGTCCAGAAACACGGATTTGCTGCACACTCCAAAAACACTGCTCTTCCCAGGGCAATATATAAGCTGCTTTCTGATGGCCGTGATCCCTCCCTGCTCTTGCCCAGCTGGTTGTTGCAGCGTGCACATGCCGTCCTGGCACTCAGTGCACAGTGAAAGCAATCGCAAAAGTCCAGCAGCTGCTGACTCCCAAACACAAGGCGCTGGCTATGTTCTTGCTTCTCCACACTTCAACAGAGTCCTTCATTTCTGCAGCTGCCATCGAGTTTTCTGCATCTCGAGCCTTCTGGGACGAGCACCAATTTCCCAAGAGGGGCTGCATCAGGACGAAGTCAAAACCCAGGAAAGTTGTCTCGGAACACCTTCAATAAAGCATGCCAGCAGTGCATTGAAAAGGCAGGTAGCTTTAGCCACCGTTCTCTAGCAGTCGCAAGGCTGTGCACACAATGTCGTCTCCCTGCGGCAACGTTCTTCGCCCTCGTGCAAGCTACCGCTCTGTCCGGCTCCCGGAGCAGGAGAAGCGGCTGCTTCGCGCACACAACAGCGGAGCGGCAGCCCTACGCTCCGAAGCGCTGCTTCAGCCGAAAGACGCCGGCCACCGGCGCTTCGCTTCGGACAGCTCCGGAGAGCCGTAGTGTGCGTCTGCACTAGACTGCATCATAGCGAAAAGCTTTGGCAGTGTGTCTCGCAGAGAGATAGCTTAGGAGCGCAGCGCACTTATGCCTCCCTTGTCCAGAAACACGATTTTACTGCACACTCCAAAAACAGTACTCTTCCCAGGGCAATATATAAGCTGCTTTCTGACGGCCGTGATCTTTCGATTACTCTTGCCCAGCTCGTTGTTTTAACGTGCACATGCCGTCCTGGCATTCAGTGCACAGTGAAAGCAATCGCAAAAGTCCAGCAGCTGCTGACTCCCAAACACAAGGCGCTGGCTATGTTCTTGCTTCTCGACGACTCAACGCAGCCCTTCATTTCTGCAGTTGCCATCGAGGTCTCTGCATGTCGGAGACTCAGAGGACGAGCACGAGTTTCCCACGAGGGGCTGCATCAGGAGGAATTCAAAACTCAGGGAAATTGTCCTGGAACACCTTCCATAAGGATGCTAGAAGGGAATTGAAGAGGCAGGCGAGCGGCCACCACCGTCCTCTAGCAGTCCTTAGGGTGTGCGCAAAAGCCCGATGCTCTTCGGCTTCGTTCTTCGCCCCCGTACAAGCTACCGCTCTGTCCGGCTCCCGGAGCAGGAGAAGCGGCTGCTTCGCGCACACAACAGCGGAGCGGCAGCCCTACGCTCCGAAGCGCTGCTTCAGCCGAAAGACGCCGGCCACCGGCGCTTCGCTTCGGACAGCTCCGGAGAGCCGTAGTGTGCGTCTGCACTAGACTGCATCATAGCGAAAAGCTTTGACAGTGTGTCTCGCAGGGAGATAGCTTAGGAGCGCAGCGCACTTATGCCTCCCTTGTCCAGAAACACGGATTTGCTGCACACTCCAAAAACACTGCTCTTTCCATGGTACTATGTAAGCTGCTGTCTGACGCCCGTTCTCTTCTGCCCACTCTTGCCCAGCTGGTTGTTGCAGCGTGCACGTGCCTTCCTGGCATTAAGAGCACAGTGAAAGCAATCGCAAAAGTCCAGCAGCTGCTGACTCCCAAACACAAGGCGCTTGTCTACGTTCTTGCTTCTCGACAACTCAACGCAGCCCTTCATTTCTGCAGCTGCCATCGAGTTTTCTGCATCTCGAGCCTTCTGGGACGAGCACCAATTTCCCAGGAGGGGCTGCATCAGAACGAAGTCAAAACCCAGGAAAGTTGTCTCGGAACACCTTCAATAAAGCATGCCAGCAGTGCATTGAAAAGGCAGGTAGCTTTAGCCACCGTCCTCTAGCAGTCGCAAGGCTGTGCACACAATGTCGTCTCCCTGCGGCAACGTTCTTCGCCCTCGTGCAAGCTACCGCTCTGTCCGGCTCCCGGAGCAGGAGAAGCGGCTGCTTCGCGCACACAACAGCGGAGCGGCAGCCCTACGCTCCGAAGCGCTGCTTCAGCCGAAAGACGCCGGCCACCGGCGCTTCGCTTCGGACAGCTCCGGAGAGCCGTAGTGTGCGTCTGCACTAGACTGCATCATAGCGAAAAGCTTTGGCAGTGTGTCTCGCAAGGAGATAGCTTAGGAGCGCAGCGCACTTATGCCTCCCTTGTCCAGAAACACGATTTTACTGCACACTCCAAAAACAGTACTCTTCCCAGGGCAATATATAAGCTGCTTTCTGACGGCCGTGATCTTTCGATTACTCTTGCCCAGCTCGTTGTTTTAACGTGCACATGCCGTCCTGGAATTCAGTGCACAGTGAAAGCAATCGCAAAAGTCCAGCAGCTGCTGACTCCCAAACACAAGGCGCTGGCTATGTTCTTGCTTCTCGACGACTCAACGCAGCCCTTCATTTCTGCAGTTGCCATCGAGGTCTCTGCATGTCGGAGACTCAGAGGACGAGCACGAGTTTCCCACGAGGGGCTGCATCAGGAGGAATTCAAAACTCAGGGAATTTGTCCTGGAACACCTTCCATAAGGATGCTAGAAGGGAATTGAAGAGGCAGGCGAGCGGCCACCACCGTCCTCTAGCAGTCCTTAGGGTGTGCGCAAAAGCCCGATGCTCTTCGGCTTCGTTCTTCGCCCCCGTACAAGCTACCGCTCTGTCCGGCTCCCGGAGCAGGAGAAGCGGCTGCTTCGCGCACACAGCAGCGGAGCGGCAGCCCTACGCTCCGAAGCGCTGCTTCAGCCGAAAGACGCCGGCCACCGGCGCTTCGCTTCGGACAGCTCCGGAGAGCCGTAGTGTGCGTCTACAACTAGACTGCATCATAGCGAAAAGCTTTGGCAGTGTGTCTCGCAAGGAGATAGCTTAGGAGCGCAGCGCACTTATGCCTCCCTTGTCCAGAAACACGATTTTACTGCACACTCCAAAAACAGTACTCTTCCCAGGGCAATATGCCAGATGCTCTCTGATGCCCGTGCTCCCTTCCTACTCTTGCCCAGCTCGTTGTTTTAACGTGCACATGCCGTCCTGGAATTCAGTGCACAGTGAAAGCAATCGCAAAAGTCCAGCAGCTGCTGACTCCCAAACACAAGGCGCTGGCTATGTTCTTGCTTCTCGACAACTCAACGCAGCCCTTCATTTCTGCAGTTGCCATCGAGGTCTCTGCATGTCGGAGACTCAGAGGACGAGCACGAGTTTCCCACGAGGGGCTGCATCAGGAGGAATTCAAAACTCAGGAAAATTGTCCTGGAACACCTTCCCTAAGGATGCTAGAATGGAATTGAAGAGGCAGGCGAGCGGCCACCACCGTCCTCTAGCAGTCCTTAGGGTGTGCGCAAAAGCCCGATGCTCTTCGGCTTCGTTCTTCGCCCCCGTACAAGCTACCGCTCTGTCCGGCTCCCGGAGCAGGAGAAGCGGCTGCTTCGCGCACACAGCAGCGGAGCGGCAGCCGTACTCTCCGAAGCGCTGCTTCAGCCGAAAGACGCCGGCGACCGGCGGTTCGCTTCGGATAGCAGCCGAGAGCCGTAGTGTGCGTCTGCACTAAACTGCATCATAGCGAAAAGCTTTGGCAGTGTGACTCGCAGGGAGATAGCTTAGGAGCGCAGCGCACTTATGCCTCCCTTGTCCAGAAACACGGATTTGCTGCACACTCCAAAAACACTGCTCTTCCCAGGGCAATATATAAGCTGCTTTCTGATGGCCGTGATCCCTCCCTGCTCTTGCCCAGCTGGTTGTTGCAGCGTGCACATGCCGTCCTGGAATTCAGTGCACAGTGAAAGCAATCGCAAAAGTCCAGCAGCTGCTGACTCCCAAACACAAGGCGCTGGCTATGTTCTTGCTTCTCCACACTTCAACAGAGTCCTTCATTTCTGCAGCTGCCATCGAGTTTTCTGCATCTCGAGCCTTCTGGGACGAGCACCAATTTCCCAGGAGGGGCTGCATCAGGACGAAGTCAAAACCCAGGAAAGTTGTCTCGGAACACCTTCAATAAAGCATGCCAGCAGTGCATTGAAAAGGCAGGTAGCTTTAGCCACCGTCCTCTAGCAGTCGCAAGGCTGTGCACACAATGTCGTCTCCCTGCGGCAACGTTCTTCGCCCTCGTGCAAGCTACCGCTCTGTCCGGCTCCCGGAGCAGGAGAAGCGGCTGCTTCGCGCACACAACAGCGGAGCGGCAGCCCTACGCTCCGAAGCGCTGCTTCAGCCGAAAGACGCCGGCCACCGGCGCTTCGCTTCGGACAGCTCCGGAGAGCCGTAGTGTGCGTCTACAACTAGACTGCATCATAGCGAAAAGCTTTGGCAGTGTGTCTCGCAAGGAGATAGCTTAGGAGCGCAGCGCACTTATGCCTCCCTTGTCCAGAAACACGATTTTACTGCACACTCCAAAAACAGTACTCTTCCCAGGGCAATATGCCAGATGCTCTCTGATGCCCGTGCTCCCTTCCTACTCTTGCCCAGCTCGTTGTTTTAACGTGCACATGCCGTCCTGGAATTCAGTGCACAGTGAAAGCAATCGCAAAAGTCCAGCAGCTGCTGACTGCCAAACACAAGGCGCTGGCTATGTTCTTGCTACTCGACGACTCAACGCAGCCCTTCATTTCTGCAGTTGCCATCGAGGTCTCTGCATGTCGGAGACTCAGAGGACGAGCACGAGTTTCCCACGAGGGGCTGCATCAGGAGGAATTCAAAACTCAGGGAATTTGTCCTGGAACACCTTCCATAAGGATGCTAGAAGGGAATTGAAGAGGCAGGCGAGCGGCCACCACCGTCCTCTAGCAGTCCTTAGGGTGCGCGCAGAAGCCCGGTGCTCTGCGGCTTCGTTCTTCGCCCTCGTGCAAGCTACCGCTCTGTCCGGCTCCCGGAGCAGGAGAAGCGGCTGCTTCGCGCACACAACAGCGGAGCGGCAGCCCTACGCTCCGAAGCGCTGCTTCAGCCGAAAGACGCCGGCCACCGGCGGTTCGCTTCGGATAGCAGCCGAGAGCCGTAGTGTGCGTCTGCACTAAACTGCATCATAGCGAAAAGCTTTGGCAGTGTGACTCGCAAGGAGATAGCTTAGGAGCGCAGCGCACTTATGCCTCCCTTGTCCAGAAACACGGATTTGCTGCACACTCCAAAAACACTGCTCTTCCCAGGGCAATATATAAGCTGCTTTCTGATGGCCGTGATCCCTCCCTGCTCTTGCCCAGCTGGTTGTTGCAGCGTGCACATGCCGTCCTGGCATTCAGTGCACAGTGAAAGCAATCGCAAAAGTCCAGCAGCTGCTGACTCCCAAACACAAGGCGCTGGCTATGTTCTTGCTTCTCCACACTTCAACAGAGTCCTTCATTTCTGCAGTTGCCATCGAGGTCTCTGCATGTCGGAGACTCAGAGGACGAGCACGAGTTTCCCACGAGGGGCTGCATCAAGAGGAATTCAAAACTCAGGAAAATTGTCTTTGAACACCTTCCATAAGGATGCTAGAAGGGAATTGAAGAGGCAGGCGAGCGGCCACCACCGTCCTCTAGCAGTCCTTAGGGTGTGCGCAAAAGCCCGATGCTCTGCGGCTTCGTTCTTCGCCCCCGTACAAGCTACCGCTCTGTCCGGCTCCCGGAGCAGGAGAAGCGGCTGCTTCGCGCACACAACAGCGGAGCGGCAGCCGTACTCTCCGAAGCGCTGCTTCATCCGAAAGACGCCGGCGACCGGCGCTTCGCTTCGGACAGCTCCGGAGAGCCGTAGTGTGCGTCTACAACTAGACTGCATCATAGCGAAAGGCTTTGGCAGTGTGACTCGCAGAGAGATAGCTTAGGAGCGCAGCGCACTTATGCCTCCCTTGTCCAGAAACACGATTTTACTGCACACTCCAAAAACAGTACTCTTCCCAGGGCAATATGCCAGATGCTCTCTGATGCCCGTGCTCCCTTCCTACTCTTGCCCAGCTCGTTGTTTTAACGTGCACATGCCGTCCTGGAATTCAGTGCACAGTGAAAGCAATCGCAAAAGTCCAGCAGCTGCTGACTGCCAAACACAAGGCGCTGGCTATGTTCTTGCTACTCGACGACTCAACGCAGCCCTTCATTTCTGCAGTTGCCATCGAGGTCTCTGCATGTCGGAGACTCAGAGGACGAGCACGAGTTTCCCACGAGGGGCTGCATCAGGAGGAATTCAAAACTCAGGGAATTTGTCCTGGAACACCTTCCATAAGGATGCTAGAAGGGAATTGAAGAGGCAGGCGAGCGGCCACCACCGTCCTCTAGCAGTCCTTAGGGTGCGCGCAGAAGCCCGGTGCTCTGCGGCTTCGTTCTTCGCCCTCGTGCAAGCTACCGCTCTGTCCGGCTCCCGGAGCAGGAGAAGCGGCTGCTTCGCGCACACAACAGCGGAGCGGCAGCCCTACGCTCCGAAGCGCTGCTTCAGCCGAAAGACGCCGGCCACCGGCGCTTGGCTTCGGACAGCTCCGGAGAGCCGTAGTGTGCGTCTGCACTAGACTGCATCATAGCGAAAAGCTTTGGCAGTGTGTCTCGCAGAGAGATAGCTTAGGAGCGCAGCGCACTTATGCCTCCCTTGTCCAGAAACACGGATTTGCTGCACACTCCAAAAACACTGCTCTTTCCATGGTACTATGTAAGCTGCTGTCTGACGCCCGTTCTCTTCTGCCCACTCTTGCCCAGCTGGTTGTTGCAGCGTGCACGTGCCTTCCTGGCATTCAGTGCACAGTGAAAGCAATCGCAAAAGTCCAGCAGCTGCTGACTCCCAAACACAAGGCGCTTGTCTACGTTCTTGCTTCTCGACAACTCAACGCAGTCCTTCATTTCTGCAGCTGCCATCGAGTTTTCTGCATCTCGAGCCTTCTGGGACGAGCACCAATTTCCCAAGAGGGGCTGCATCAGGACGAAGTCAAAACCCAGGAAAGTTGTCTCGGAACACCTTCAATAAAGCATGCCAGCAGTGCATTGAAAAGGCAGGTAGCTTTAGCCACCGTCCTCTAGCAGTCGCAAGGCTGTGCACACAATGTCGTCTCCCTGCGGCAACGTTCTTCGCCCTCGTGCAAGCTACCGCTCTGTCCGGCTCCCGGAGCAGGAGAAGCGGCTGCTTCGCGCACACAACAGCGGAGCGGCAGCCCTACGCTCCGAAGCGCTGCTTCAGCCGAAAGACGCCGGCCACCGGCGCTTGGCTTCGGACAGCTCCGGAGAGCCGTAGTGTGCGTCTGCACTAGACTGCATCATAGCGAAAAGCTTTGGCAGTGTGTCTCGCAGAGAGATAGCTTAGGAGCGCAGCGCACTTATGCCTCCCTTGTCCAGAAACACGATTTTACTGCACACTCCAAAAACAGTACTCTTCCCAGGGCAATATATAAGCTGCTTTCTGACGGCCGTGATCTTTCGATTACTCTTGCCCAGCTCGTTGTTTTAACGTGCACATGCCGTCCTGGCATTCAGTGCACAGTGAAAGCAATCGCAAAAGTCCAGCAGCTGCTGACTCCCAAACACAAGGCGCTGGCTATGTTCTTGCTTCTCGACAACTCAACGCAGCCCTTCATTTCTGCAGTTGCCATCGAGGTCTCTGCATGTCGGAGACTCAGAGGACGAGCACGAGTTTCCCACGAGGGGCTGCATCAGGAGGAATTCAAAACTCAGGGAATTTGCCCTGGAACACCTTCCATAAGGATGCTAGAAGGGAATTGAAGAGGCAGGCGAGCGGCCACCACCGTCCTCTAGCAGTCCTTAGGGTGTGCGCAAAAGCCCGATGCTCTTCGGCTTCGTTCTTCGCCCCCGTACAAGCTACCGCTCTGTCCGGCTCCCGGAGCAGGAGAAGCGGCTGCTTCGCGCACACAGCAGCGGAGCGGCAGCCCTACGCTCCGAAGCGCTGCTTCAGCCGAAAGACGCCGGCCACCGGCGCTTGGCTTCGGACAGCTCCGGAGAGCCGTAGTGTGCGTCTACAACTAGACTGCATCATAGCGAAAAGCTTTGGCAGTGTGTCTCGCAGGGAGATAGCTTAGGAGCGCAGCGCACTTATGCCTCCCTTGTCCAGAAACACGATTTTACTGCACACTCCAAAAACAGTACTCTTCCCAGGGCAATATGCCAGATGCTCTCTGATGCCCGTGCTCCCTTCCTACTCTTGCCCAGCTCGTTGTTTTAACGTGCACATGCCGTCCTGGCATTCAGTGCACAGTGAAAGCAATCGCAAAAGTCCAGCAGCTGCTGACTCCCAAACACAAGGCGCTGGCTATGTTCTTGCTTCTCGACAACTCAACGCAGCCCTTCATTTCTGCAGTTGCCATCGAGGTCTCTGCATGTCGGAGACTCAGAGGACGAGCACGAGTTTCCCACGAGGGGCTGCATCAGGAGGAATTCAAAACTCAGGGAAATTGTCCTGGAACACCTTCCATAAGGATGCTAGAAGGGAATTGAAGAGGCAGGCGAGCGGCCACCACCGTCCTCTAGCAGTCCTTAGGGTGCGCGCAGAAGCCCGGTGCTCTGCGGCTTCGTTCTTCGCCCTCGTGCAAGCTACCGCTCTGTCCGGCTCCCGGAGCAGGAGAAGCGGCTGCTTCGCGCACACAACAGCGGAGCGGCAGCCCTACGCTCCGAAGCGCTGCTTCAGCCGAAAGACGCCGGCCACCGGCGCTTCGCTTCGGATAGCAGCCGAGAGCCGTAGTGTGCGTCTGCACTAAACTGCATCATAGCGAAAAGCTTTGGCAGTGTGACTCGCAGGGAGATAGCTTAGGAGCGCAGCGCACTTATGCCTCCCTTGTCCAGAAACACGGATTTGCTGCACACTCCAAAAACACTGCTCTTCCCAGGGCAATATATAAGCTGCTTTCTGATGGCCGTGATCCCTCCCTGCTCTTGCCCAGCTGGTTGTTGCAGCGTGCACATGCCGTCCTGGCATTCAGTGCACAGTGAAAGCAATCGCAAAAGTCCAGCAGCTGCTGACTCCCAAACACAAGGCGCTGGCTATGTTCTTGCTTCTCCACACTTCAACAGAGTCCTTCATTTCTGCAGCTGCCATCGAGTTTTCTGCATCTCGAGCCTTCTGGGACGAGCACCAATTTCCCAAGAGGGGCTGCATCAGGACGAAGTCAAAACCCAGGAAAGTTGTCTCGGAACACCTTCAATAAAGCATGCCAGCAGTGCATTGAAAAGGCAGGTAGCTTTAGCCACCGTCCTCTAGCAGTCGCAAGGCTGTGCACACAATGTCGTCTCCCTGCGGCAACGTTCTTCGCCCTCGTGCAAGCTACCGCTCTGTCCGGCTCCCGGAGCAGGAGAAGCGGCTGCTTCGCGCACACAACAGCGGAGCGGCAGCCCTACGCTCCGAAGCGCTGCTTCAGCCGAAAGACGCCGGCCACCGGCGCTTGGCTTCGGACAGCTCCGGAGAGCCGTAGTGTGCGTCTGCACTAGACTGCATCATAGCGAAAAGCTTTGGCAGTGTGTCTCGCAGGGAGATAGCTTAGGAGCGCAGCGCACTTATGCCTCCCTTGTCCAGAAACACGATTTTACTGCACACTCCAAAAACAGTACTCTTCCCAGGGCAATATATAAGCTGCTTTCTGACGGCCGTGATCTTTCGATTACTCTTGCCCAGCTCGTTGTTTTAACGTGCACATGCCGTCCTGGCATTCAGTGCACAGTGAAAGCAATCGCAAAAGTCCAGCAGCTGCTGACTCCCAAACACAAGGCGCTGGCTATGTTCTTGCTTCTCGACGACTCAACGCAGCCCTTCATTTCTGCAGTTGCCATCGAGGTCTCTGCATGTCGGAGACTCAGAGGACGAGCACGAGTTTCCCACGAGGGGCTGCATCAGGAGGAATTCAAAACTCAGGGAATTTGTCCTGGAACACCTTCCATAAGGATGCTAGAAGGGAATTGAAGAGGCAGGCGAGCGGCCACCACCGTCCTCTAGCAGTCCTTAGGGTGTGCGCAAAAGCCCGATGCTCTTCGGCTTCGTTCTTCGCCCCCGTACAAGCTACCGCTCTGTCCGGCTCCCGGAGCAGGAGAAGCGGCTGCTTCGCGCACACAACAGCGGAGCGGCAGCCCTACGCTCCGAAGCGCTGCTTCAGCCGAAAGACGCCGGCCACCGGCGCTTGGCTTCGGACAGCTCCGGAGAGCCGTAGTGTGCGTCTACAACTAGACTGCATCATAGCGAAAAGCTTTGGCAGTGTGTCTCGCAGGGAGATAGCTTAGGAGCGCAGCGCACTTATGCCTCCCTTGTCCAGAAACACGATTTTACTGCACACTCCAAAAACAGTACTCTTCCCAGGGCAATATGCCAGATGCTCTCTGATGCCCGTGCTCCCTTCCTACTCTTGCCCAGCTCGTTGTTTTAACGTGCACATGCCGTCCTGGAATTCAGTGCACAGTGAAAGCAATCGCAAAAGTCCAGCAGCTGCTGACTCCCAAACACAAGGCGCTGGCTATGTTCTTGCTTCTCGACAACTCAACGCAGCCCTTCATTTCTGCAGTTGCCATCGAGGTCTCTGCATGTCGGAGACTCAGAGGACGAGCACGAGTTTCCCACGAGGGGCTGCATCAGGAGGAATTCAAAACTCAGGGAAATTGTCCTGGAACACCTTCCATAAGGATGCTAGAAGGGAATTGAAGAGGCAGGCGAGCGGCCACCACCGTCCTCTAGCAGTCCTTAGGGTGTGCGCAGAAGCCCGGTGCTCTGCGGCTTCGTTCTTCGCCCTCGTGCAAGCTACCGCTCTGTCCGGCTCCCGGAGCAGGAGAAGCGGCTGCTTCGCGCACACAACAGCGGAGCGGCAGC
Source organism: Lonchura striata (assembly GCF_050655825.1). NCBI lineage: Eukaryota > Metazoa > Chordata > Aves > Passeriformes > Estrildidae > Lonchura > Lonchura striata. The sequence continues at coordinate 17,580,402 of NC_140716.1, read as the reverse complement.
CCTACGCTCCGAAGCGCTGCTTCAGCCGAAAGACGCCGGCGACCGGCGGTTCGCTTCGGATAGCAGCCGAGAGCCGTAGTGTGCGTCTGCACTAAACTGCATCATAGCGAAAAGCTTTGGCAGTGTGACTCGCAGGGAGATAGCTTAGGAGCGCAGCGCACTTATGCCTCCCTTGTCCAGAAACACGGATTTGCTGCACACTCCAAAAACACTGCTCTTCCCAGGGCAATATATAAGCTGCTTTCTGATGGCCGTGATCCCTCCCTGCTCTTGCCCAGCTGGTTGTTGCAGCGTGCACATGCCGTCCTGGCATTCAGTGCACAGTGAAAGCAATCGCAAAAGTCCAGCAGCTGCTGACTCCCAAACACAAGGCGCTGGCTATGTTCTTGCTTCTCCACACTTCAACAGAGTCCTTCATTTCTGCAGCTGCCATCGAGTTTTCTGCATCTCGAGCCTTCTGGGACGAGCACCAATTTCCCAAGAGGGGCTGCATCAGGACGAAGTCAAAACCCAGGAAAGTTGTCTCGGAACACCTTCAATAAAGCATGCCAGCAGTGCATTGAAAAGGCAGGTAGCTTTAGCCACCGTCCTCTAGCAGTCGCGAAGCTGTGCACACAATGTCGTCTCCCTGCGGCTTCGTTCTTCGCCCTCGTGCAAGCTAGCGCTCTGTCCGGCTCCCGGAGCAGGAGAAGCGGCTGCTTCGCGCACACAACAGCGGAGCGGCAGCCCTACGCTCCGAAGCGCTGCTTCAGCCGAAAGACGCCGGCCACCGGCGCTTGGCTTCGGACAGCTCCGGAGAGCCGTAGTGTGCGTCTACAACTAGACTGCATCATAGCGAAAAGCTTTGGCAGTGTGTCTCGCAAGGAGATAGCTTAGGAGCGCAGCGCACTTATGCCTCCCTTGTCCAGAAACACGATTTTACTGCACACTCCAAAAACAGTACTCTTCCCAGGGCAATATGCCAGATGCTCTCTGATGCCCGTGCTCCCTTCCTACTCTTGCCCAGCTCGTTGTTTTAACGTGCACATGCCGTCCTGGCATTCAGTGCACAGTGAAAGCAATCGCAAAAGTCCAGCAGCTGCTGACTCCCAAACACAAGGCGCTGGCTATGTTCTTGCTTCTCGACAACTCAACGCAGCCCTTCATTTCTGCAGTTGCCATCGAGGTCTCTGCATGTCGGAGACTCAGAGGACGAGCACGAGTTTCCCACGAGGGGCTGCATCAGGAGGAATTCAAAACTCAGGAAAATTGTCTTTGAACACCTTCCATAGGATGCTAGAAGGGAATTGAAGAGGCAGGCGAGCGGCCACCACCGTCCTCTAGCAGTCCTTAGGGTGTGCGCAAAAGCCCGATGCTCTTCGGCTTCGTTCTTCGCCCCCGTACAAGCTACCGCTCTGTCCGGCTCCCGGAGCAGGAGAAGCGGCTGCTTCGCGCACACAACAGCGGAGCGGCAGCCGTACTCTCCGAAGCGCTGCTTCAGCCGAAAGACGCCGGCGACCGGCGGTTCGCTTCGGATAGCAGCCGAGAGCCGTAGTGTGCGTCTGCACTAAACTGCATCATAGCGAAAAGCTTTGGCAGTGTGACTCGCAGGGAGATAGCTTAGGAGCGCAGCGCACTTATGCCTCCCTTGTCCAGAAACACGGATTTGCTGCACACTCCAAAAACACTGCTCTTCCCAGGGCAATATATAAGCTGCTTTCTGATGGCCGTGATCCCTCCCTGCTCTTGCCCAGCTGGTTGTTGCAGCGTGCACATGCCGTCCTGGAATTCAGTGCACAGTGAAAGCAATCGCAAAAGTCCAGCAGCTGCTGACTCCCAAACACAAGGCGCTGGCTATGTTCTTGCTTCTCGACAACTCAACGCAGCCCTTCATTTCTGCAATTGCCATCGAGGTCTCTGCATGTCGGAGACTCAGAGGACGAGCACGAGTTTCCCACGAGGGGCTGCATCAAGAGGAATTCAAAACTCAGGAAAATTGTCTTTGAACACCTTCCATAGGATGCTAGAAGGGAATTGAAGAGGCAGGCGAGCGGCCACCACCGTCCTCTAGCAGTCCTTAGGGTGTGCGCAAAAGCCCGATGCTCTGCGGCTTCGTTCTTCGCCCCCGTACAAGCTACCGCTCTGTCCGGCTCCCGGAGCAGGAGAAGCGGCTGCTTCGCGCACACAACAGCGGAGCGGCAGCCGTACTCTCCGAAGCGCTGCTTCATCCGAAAGACGCCGGCCACCGGCGCTTCGCTTCGGACAGCTCCGGAGAGCCGTAGTGTGCGTCTACAACTACACTGCATCATAGCGAAAAGCTTTGGCAGTGTGTCTCGCAGAGAGATAGCTTAGGAGCGCAGCGCACTTATGCCTCCCTTGTCCAGAAACACGATTTTACTGCACACTCCAAAAACAGTACTCTTCCCAGGGCAATATGCCAGATGCTCTCTGATGCCCGTGCTCCCTTCCTACTCTTGCCCAGCTCGTTGTTTTAACGTGCACATGCCGTCCTGGAATTCAGTGCACAGTGAAAGCAATCGCAAAAGTCCAGCAGCTGCTGACTCCCAAACACAAGGCGCTGGCTATGTTCTTGCTACTCGACGACTCAACGCAGCCCTTCATTTCTGCAGTTGCCATCGAGGTCTCTGCATGTCGGAGACTCAGAGGACGAGCACGAGTTTCCCACGAGGGGCTGCATCAGGAGGAATTCAAAACTCAGGGAATTTGTCCTGGAACACCTTCCATAAGGATGCTAGAAGGGAATTGAAGAGGCAGGCGAGCGGCCACCACCGTCCTCTAGCAGTCCTTAGGGTGCGCGCAGAAGCCCGGTGCTCTGCGGCTTCGTTCTTCGCCCTCGTGCAAGCTACCGCTCTGTCCGGCTCCCGGAGCAGGAGAAGCGGCTGCTTCGCGCACACAACAGCGGAGCGGCAGCCCTACGCTCCGAAGCGCTGCTTCAGCCGAAAGACGCCGGCCACCGGCGCTTGGCTTCGGACAGCTCCGGAGAGCCGTAGTGTGCGTCTGCACTAGACTGCATCATAGCGAAAAGCTTTGGCAGTGTGTCTCGCAAGGAGATAGCTTAGGAGCGCAGCGCACTTATGCCTCCCTTGTCCAGAAACACGGATTTGCTGCACACTCCAAAAACACTGCTCTTTCCATGGTACTATGTAAGCTGCTGTCTGACGCCCGTTCTCTTCTGCCCACTCTTGCCCAGCTGGTTGTTGCAGCGTGCACGTGCCTTCCTGGCATTAAGAGCACAGTGAAAGCAATCGCAAAAGTCCAGCAGCTGCTGACTCCCAAACACAAGGCGCTTGTCTACGTTCTTGCTTCTCGACAACTCAACGCAGTCCTTCATTTCTGCAGCTGCCATCGAGTTTTCTGCATCTCGAGCCTTCTGGGACGAGCACCAATTTCCCAAGAGGGGCTGCATCAGGACGAAGTCAAAACCCAGGAAAGTTGTCTCGGAACACCTTCAATAAAGCATGCCAGCAGTGCATTGAAAAGGCAGGTAGCTTTAGCCACCGTCCTCTAGCAGTCGCAAGGCTGTGCACACAATGTCGTCTCCCTGCGGCAACGTTCTTCGCCCTCGTGCAAGCTACCGCTCTGTCCGGCTCCCGGAGCAGGAGAAGCGGCTGCTTCGCGCACACAACAGCGGAGCGGCAGCCCTACGCTCCGAAGCGCTGCTTCAGCCGAAAGACGCCGGCCACCGGCGCTTAGCTTTGGACAGCTCCGGAGAGCCGTAGTGTGCGTCTGCACTAGACTGCATCATAGCGAAAAGCTTTGGCAGTGTGTCTCGCAGAGAGATAGCTTAGGAGCGCAGCGCACTTATGCCTCCCTTGTCCAGAAACACGATTTTACTGCACACTCCAAAAACAGTACTCTTCCCAGGGCAATATATAAGCTGCTTTCTGACGGCCGTGATCTTTCGATTACTCTTGCCCAGCTCGTTGTTTTAACGTGCACATGCCGTCCTGGCATTCAGTGCACAGTGAAAGCAATCGCAAAAGTCCAGCAGCTGCTGACTCCCAAACACAAGGCGCTGGCTATGTTCTTGCTTCTCGACAACTCAACGCAGCCCTTCATTTCTGCAGTTGCCATCGAGGTCTCTGCATGTCGGAGACTCAGAGGACGAGCACGAGTTTCCCACGAGGGGCTGCATCAAGAGGAATTCAAAACTCAGGAAAATTGTCTTTGAACACCTTCCATAGGATGCTAGAAGGGAATTGAAGAGGCAGGCGAGCGGCCACCACCGTCCTCTAGCAGTCCTTAGGGTGCGCGCAGAAGCCCGGTGCTCTGCGGCTTCGTTCTTCGCCCTCGTGCAAGCTACCGCTCTGTCCGGCTCCCGGAGCAGGAGAAGCGGCTGCTTCGCGCACACAACAGCGGAGCGGCAGCCGTACTCTCCGAAGCGCTGCTTCATCCGAAAGACGCCGGCCACCGGCGCTTCGCTTCGGACAGCTCCGGAGAGCCGTAGTGTGCGTCTACAACTAGACTGCATCATAGCGAAAAGCTTTGGCAGTGTGTCTCGCAGAGAGATAGCTTAGGAGCGCAGCGCACTTATGCCTCCCTTGTCCAGAAACACGATTTTACTGCACACTCCAAAAACAGTACTCTTCCCAGGGCAATATGCCAGATGCTCTCTGATGCCCGTGCTCCCTTCCTACTCTTGCCCAGCTCGTTGTTTTAACGTGCACATGCCGTCCTGGAATTCAGTGCACAGTGAAAGCAATCGCAAAAGTCCAGCAGCTGCTGACTCCCAAACACAAGGCGCTGGCTATGTTCTTGCTACTCGACGACTCAACGCAGCCCTTCATTTCTGCAGTTGCCATCGAGGTCTCTGCATGTCGGAGACTCAGAGGACGAGCACGAGTTTCCCACGAGGGGCTGCATCAGGAGGAATTCAAAACTCAGGGAAATTGTCCTGGAACACCTTCCATAAGGATGCTAGAAGGGAATTGAAGAGGCAGGCGAGCGGCCACCACCGTCCTCTAGCAGTCCTTAGGGTGCGCGCAGAAGCCCGGTGCTCTGCGGCTTCGTTCTTCGCCCTCGTGCAAGCTACCGCTCTGTCCGGCTCCCGGAGCAGGAGAAGCGGCTGCTTCGCGCACACAACAGCGGAGCGGCAGCCCTACGCTCCGAAGCGCTGCTTCAGCCGAAAGACGCCGGCCACCGGCGCTTGGCTTCGGACAGCTCCGGAGAGCCGTAGTGTGCGTCTGCACTAGACTGCATCATAGCGAAAAGCTTTGGCAGTGTGTCTCGCAAGGAGATAGCTTAGGAGCGCAGCGCACTTATGCCTCCCTTGTCCAGAAACACGGATTTGCTGCACACTCCAAAAACACTGCTCTTTCCATGGTACTATGTAAGCTGCTGTCTGACGCCCGTTCTCTTCTGCCCACTCTTGCCCAGCTGGTTGTTGCAGCGTGCACGTGCCTTCCTGGCATTAAGAGCACAGTGAAAGCAATCGCAAAAGTCCAGCAGCTGCTGACTCCCAAACACAAGGCGCTTGTCTACGTTCTTGCTTCTCGACAACTCAACGCAGTCCTTCATTTCTGCAGCTGCCATCGAGTTTTCTGCATCTCGAGCCTTCTGGGACGAGCACCAATTTCCCAAGAGGGGCTGCATCAGGACGAAGTCAAAACCCAGGAAAGTTGTCTCGGAACACCTTCAATAAAGCATGCCAGCAGTGCATTGAAAAGGCAGGTAGCTTTAGCCACCGTCCTCTAGCAGTCGCAAGGCTGTGCACACAATGTCGTCTCCCTGCGGCAACGTTCTTCGCCCTCGTGCAAGCTACCGCTCTGTCCGGCTCCCGGAGCAGGAGAAGCGGCTGCTTCGCGCACACAACAGCGGAGCGGCAGCCCTACGCTCCGAAGCGCTGCTTCAGCCGAAAGACGCCGGCCACCGGCGCTTCGCTTCGGACAGCTCCGGAGAGCCGTAGTGTGCGTCTGCACTAGACTGCATCATAGCGAAAAGCTTTGGCAGTGTGTCTCGCAAGGAGATAGCTTAGGAGCGCAGCGCACTTATGCCTCCCTTGTCCAGAAACACGATTTTACTGCACACTCCAAAAACAGTACTCTTCCCAGGGCAATATATAAGCTGCTTTCTGACGGCCGTGATCTTTCGATTACTCTTGCCCAGCTCGTTGTTTTAACGTGCACATGCCGTCCTGGCATTCAGTGCACAGTGAAAGCAATCGCAAAAGTCCAGCAGCTGCTGACTCCCAAACACAAGGCGCTGGCTATGTTCTTGCTTCTCGACAACTCAACGCAGCCCTTCATTTCTGCAGTTGCCATCGAGGTCTCTGCATGTCGGAGACTCAGAGGACGAGCACGAGTTTCCCACGAGGGGCTGCATCAGGAGGAATTCAAAACTCAGGGAATTTGTCCTGGAACACCTTCCATAAGGATGCTAGAAGGGAATTGAAGAGGCAGGCGAGCGGCCACCACCGTCCTCTAGCAGTCCTTAGGGTGTGCGCAAAAGCCCGATGCTCTGCGGCTTCGTTCTTCGCCCCCGTACAAGCTACCGCTCTGTCCGGCTCCCGGAGCAGGAGAAGCGGCTGCTTCGCGCACACAACAGCGGAGCGGCAGCCGTACTCTCCGAAGCGCTGCTTCATCCGAAAGACGCCGGCCACCGGCGCTTCGCTTCGGACAGCTCCGGAGAGCCGTAGTGTGCGTCTACAACTAGACTGCATCATAGCGAAAAGCTTTGGCAGTGTGTCTCGCAGAGAGATAGCTTAGGAGCGCAGCGCACTTATGCCTCCCTTGTCCAGAAACACGATTTTACTGCACACTCCAAAAACAGTACTCTTCCCAGGGCAATATGCCAGATGCTCTCTGATGCCCGTGCTCCCTTCCTACTCTTGCCCAGCTCGTTGTTTTAACGTGCACATGCCGTCCTGGAATTCAGTGCACAGTGAAAGCAATCGCAAAAGTCCAGCAGCTGCTGACTCCCAAACACAAGGCGCTGGCTATGTTCTTGCTACTCGACGACTCAACGCAGCCCTTCATTTCTGCAGTTGCCATCGAGGTCTCTGCATGTCGGAGACTCAGAGGACGAGCACGAGTTTCCCACGAGGGGCTGCATCAGGAGGAATTCAAAACTCAGGGAATTTGTCCTGGAACACCTTCCATAAGGATGCTAGAAGGGAATTGAAGAGGCAGGCGAGCGGCCACCACCGTCCTCTAGCAGTCCTTAGGGTGCGCGCAGAAGCCCGGTGCTCTGCGGCTTCGTTCTTCGCCCTCGTGCAAGCTACCGCTCTGTCCGGCTCCCGGAGCAGGAGAAGCGGCTGCTTCGCGCACACAACAGCGGAGCGGCAGCCCTACGCTCCGAAGCGCTGCTTCAGCCGAAAGACGCCGGCCACCGGCGCTTGGCTTCGGACAGCTCCGGAGAGCCGTAGTGTGCGTCTGCACTAGACTGCATCATAGCGAAAAGCTTTGGCAGTGTGTCTCGCAAGGAGATAGCTTAGGAGCGCAGCGCACTTATGCCTCCCTTGTCCAGAAACACGGATTTGCTGCACACTCCAAAAACACTGCTCTTTCCATGGTACTATGTAAGCTGCTGTCTGACGCCCGTTCTCTTCTGCCCACTCTTGCCCAGCTGGTTGTTGCAGCGTGCACGTGCCTTCCTGGCATTAAGAGCACAGTGAAAGCAATCGCAAAAGTCCAGCAGCTGCTGACTCCCAAACACAAGGCGCTTGTCTACGTTCTTGCTTCTCGACAACTCAACGCAGTCCTTCATTTCTGCAGCTGCCATCGAGTTTTCTGCATCTCGAGCCTTCTGGGACGAGCACCAATTTCCCAAGAGGGGCTGCATCAGGACGAAGTCAAAACCCAGGAAAGTTGTCTCGGAACACCTTCAATAAAGCATGCCAGCAGTGCATTGAAAAGGCAGGTAGCTTTAGCCACCGTCCTCTAGCAGTCGCAAGGCTGTGCACACAATGTCGTCTCCCTGCGGCAACGTTCTTCGCCCTCGTGCAAGCTACCGCTCTGTCCGGCTCCCGGAGCAGGAGAAGCGGCTGCTTCGCGCACACAACAGCGGAGCGGCAGCCCTACGCTCCGAAGCGCTGCTTCAGCCGAAAGACGCCGGCCACCGGCGCTTCGCTTCGGACAGCTCCGGAGAGCCGTAGTGTGCGTCTGCACTAGACTGCATCATAGCGAAAAGCTTTGGCAGTGTGTCTCGCAAGGAGATAGCTTAGGAGCGCAGCGCACTTATGCCTCCCTTGTCCAGAAACACGATTTTACTGCACACTCCAAAAACAGTACTCTTCCCAGGGCAATATATAAGCTGCTTTCTGACGGCCGTGATCTTTCGATTACTCTTGCCCAGCTCGTTGTTTTAACGTGCACATGCCGTCCTGGCATTCAGTGCACAGTGAAAGCAATCGCAAAAGTCCAGCAGCTGCTGACTCCCAAACACAAGGCGCTGGCTATGTTCTTGCTTCTCGACAACTCAACGCAGCCCTTCATTTCTGCAGTTGCCATCGAGGTCTCTGCATGTCGGAGACTCAGAGGACGAGCACGAGTTTCCCACGAGGGGCTGCATCAGGAGGAATTCAAAACTCAGGGAATTTGTCCTGGAACACCTTCCATAAGGATGCTAGAAGGGAATTGAAGAGGCAGGCGAGCGGCCACCACCGTCCTCTAGCAGTCCTTAGGGTGTGCGCAAAAGCCCGATGCTCTTCGGCTTCGTTCTTCGCCCCCGTACAAGCTACCGCTCTGTCCGGCTCCCGGAGCAGGAGAAGCGGCTGCTTCGCGCACACAGCAGCGGAGCGGCAGCCCTACGCTCCGAAGCGCTGCTTCAGCCGAAAGACGCCGGCGACCGGCGGTTCGCTTCGGATAGCAGCCGAGAGCCGTAGTGTGCGTCTGCACTAAACTGCATCATAGCGAAAAGCTTTGGCAGTGTGACTCGCAGGGAGATAGCTTAGGAGCGCAGCGCACTTATGCCTCCCTTGTCCAGAAACACGGATTTGCTGCACACTCCAAAAACACTGCTCTTCCCAGGGCAATATATAAGCGGCTTTCTGATGGCCGTGATCCCTCCCTGCTCTTGCCCAGCTGGTTGTTGCAGCGTGCACATGCCGTCCTGGAATTCAGTGCACAGTGAAAGCAATCGCAAAAGTCCAGCAGCTGCTGACTCCCAAACACAAGGCGCTGGCTATGTTCTTGCTTCTCCACACTTCAACAGAGTCCTTCATTTCTGCAGCTGCCATCGAGTTTTCTGCATCTCGAGCCTTCTGGGACGAGCACCAATTTCCCAAGAGGGGCTGCATCAGGACGAAGTCAAAACCCAGGAAGGTTGTCTCGGAACACCTTCAATAAAGCATGCCAGCAGTGCATTGAAAAGGCAGGTAGCTTTAGCCACCGTCCTCTAGCAGTCGCAAGGCTGTGCACACAATGTCGTCTCCCTGCGGCTTCGTTCTTCGCCCTCGTGCAAGCTAGCGCTCTGTCCGGCTCCCGGAGCAGGAGAAGCGGCTGCTTCGCGCACACAACAGCGGAGCGGCAGCCCTACGCTCCGAAGCGCTGCTTCAGCCGAAAGACGCCGGCCACCGGCGCTTCGCTTCGGACAGCTCCGGAGAGCCGTAGTGTGCGTCTACAACTACACTGCATCATAGCGAAAAGCTTTGGCAGTGTGTCTCGCAAGGAGATAGCTTAGGAGCGCAGCGCACTTATGCCTCCCTTGTCCAGAAACACGATTTTACTGCACACTCCAAAAACAGTACTCTTCCCAGGGCAATATGCCAGATGCTCTCTGATGCCCGTGCTCCCTTCCTACTCTTGCCCAGCTCGTTGTTTTAACGTGCACATGCCGTCCTGGAATTCAGTGCACAGTGAAAGCAATCGCAAAAGTCCAGCAGCTGCTGACTCCCAAACACAAGGCGCTGGCTATGTTCTTGCTACTCGACGACTCAACGCAGCCCTTCATTTCTGCAGTTGCCATCGAGGTCTCTGCATGTCGGAGACTCAGAGGACGAGCACGAGTTTCCCACGAGGGGCTGCATCAGGAGGAATTCAAAACTCAGGGAATTTGTCCTGGAACACCTTCCATAAGGATGCTAGAATGGAATTGAAGACGCAGGCGAGCGGCCACCACCGTCCTCTAGCAGTCCTTAGGGTGCGCGCAGAAGCCCGGTGCTCTGCGGCTTCGTTCTTCGCCCTCGTGCAAGCTACCGCTCTGTCCGGCTCCCGGAGCAGGAGAAGCGGCTGCTTCGCGCACACAACAGCGGAGCGGCAGCCCTACGCTCCGAAGCGCTGCTTCAGCCGAAAGACGCCGGCCACCGGCGGTTCGCTTCGGATAGCAGCCGAGAGCCGTAGTGTGCGTCTGCACTAAACTGCATCATAGCGAAAAGCTTTGGCAGTGTGACTCGCAGGGAGATAGCTTAGGAGCGCAGCGCACTTATGCCTCCCTTGTCCAGAAACACGGATTTGCTGCACACTCCAAAAACACTGCTCTTCCCAGGGCAATATATAAGCTGCTTTCTGATGGCCGTGATCCCTCCCTGCTCTTGCCCAGCTGGTTGTTGCAGCGTGCACATGCCGTCCTGGCATTCAGTGCACAGTGAAAGCAATCGCAAAAGTCCAGCAGCTGCTGACTCCCAAACACAAGGCACTGGCTATGTTCTTGCTTCTCCACACTTCAACAGAGTCCTTCATTTCTGCAGCTGCCATCGAGTTTTCTGCATCTCGAGCCTTCTGGGACGAGCACCAATTTCCCAAGAGGGGCTGCATCAGGACGAAGTCAAAACCCAGGAAAGTTGTCTCGGAACACCTTCAATAAAGCATGCCAGCAGTGCATTGAAAAGGCAGGTAGCTTTAGCCACCGTCCTCTAGCAGTCGCAAGGCTGTGCACACAATGTCGTCTCCCTGCGGCAACGTTCTTCGCCCTCGTGCAAGCTACCGCTCTGTCCGGCTCCCGGAGCAGGAGAAGCGGCTGCTTCGCGCACACAACAGCGGAGCGGCAGCCCTACGCTCCGAAGCGCTGCTTCAGCCGAAAGACGCCGGCCACCGGCGCTTCGCTTCGGACAGCTCCGGAGAGCCGTAGTGTGCGTCTGCACTAGACTGCATCATAGCGAAAAGCTTTGGCAGTGTGTCTCGCAGAGAGATAGCTTAGGAGCGCAGCGCACTTATGCCTCCCTTGTCCAGAAACACGATTTTACTGCACACTCCAAAAACAGTACTCTTCCCAGGGCAATATATAAGCTGCTTTCTGACGGCCGTGATCTTTCGATTACTCTTGCCCAGCTCGTTGTTTTAACGTGCACATGCCGTCCTGGCATTCAGTGCACAGTGAAAGCAATCGCAAACGTCCAGCAGCTGCTGACTCCCAAACAGAAGGCGCTGGCTATGTTCTTGCTTCTCCACACTTCAACAGAGTCCTTCATTTCTGCAGCTGCCATCGAGTTTTCTGTATCTTGAGCCTTCTGGGACGAGCACCAATTTCCCAGGAGGGGCTGCATCAGGACGAAGTCAAAACCCAGGAAAGTTGTCTCGGAACACCTTCAATAAAGCATGCCAGCAGTGCATTGAAAAGGCAGGTAGCTTTAGCCACCGTCCTCTAGCAGTCGCGAAGCTGTGCACACAATGTCGTCTCCCTGCGGCAACGTTCTTCGCCCTCGTGCAAGCTACCGCTCTGTCCGGCTCCCGGAGCAGGAGAAGCGGCTGCTTCGCGCACACAACAGCGGAGCGGCAGCCCTACGCTCCGAAGCGCTGCTTCAGCCGAAAGACGCCGGCCACCGGCGCTTGGCTTCGGACAGCTCCGGAGAGCCGTAGTGTGCGTCTACAACTAGACTGCATCATAGCGAAAAGCTTTGGCAGTGTGTCTCGCAGAGAGATAGCTTAGGAGCGCAGCGCACTTATGCCTCCCTTGTCCAGAAACACGATTTTACTGCACACTCCAAAAACAGTACTCTTCCCAGGGCAATATGCCAGATGCTCTCTGATGCCCGTGCTCCCTTCCTACTCTTGCCCAGCTCGTTGTTTTAACGTGCACATGCCGTCCTGGAATTCAGTGCACAGTGAAAGCAATCGCAAAAGTCCAGCAGCTGCTGACTCCCAAACACAAGGCGCTGGCTATGTTCTTGCTACTCGACGACTCAACGCAGCCCTTCATTTCTGCAGTTGCCATCGAGGTCTCTGCATGTCGGAGACTCAGAGGACGAGCACGAGTTTCCCACGAGGGGCTGCATCAGGAGGAATTCAAAACTCAGGGAATTTGCCCTGGAACACCTTCCATAAGGATGCTAGAAGGGAATTGAAGAGGCAGGCGAGCGGCCACCACCGTCCTCTAGCAGTCCTTAGGGTGTGCGCAAAAGCCCGATGCTCTTCGGCTTCGTTCTTCGCCCCCGTACAAGCTACCGCTCTGTCCGGCTCCCGGAGCAGGAGAAGCGGCTGCTTCGCGCACACAACAGCGGAGCGGCAGCCCTACGCTCCGAAGCGCTGCTTCAGCCGAAAGACGCCGGCCACCGGCGCTTCGCTTCGGACAGCTCCGGAGAGCCGTAGTGTGCGTCTGCACTAGACTGCATCATAGCGAAAAGCTTTGACAGTGTGTCTCGCAGGGAGATAGCTTAGGAGCGCAGCGCACTTATGCCTCCCTTGTCCAGAAACACGGATTTGCTGCACACTCCAAAAACACTGCTCTTTCCATGGTACTATGTAAGCTGCTGTCTGACGCCCGTTCTCTTCTGCCCACTCTTGCCCAGCTGGTTGTTGCAGCGTGCACGTGCCTTCCTGGCATTAAGAGCACAGTGAAAGCAATCGCAAAAGTCCAGCAGCTGCTGACTCCCAAACACAAGGCGCTTGTCTACGTTCTTGCTTCTCGACAACTCAACGCAGCCCTTCATTTCTGCAGCTGCCATCGAGTTTTCTGTATCTTGAGCCTTCTGGGACGAGCACCAATTTCCCAGGAGGGGCTGCATCAGGACGAAGTCAAAACCCAGGAAAGTTGTCTCGGAACACCTTCAATAAAGCATGCCAGCAGTGCATTGAAAAGGCAGGTAGCTTTAGCCACCGTCCTCTAGCAGTCGCGAAGCTGTGCACACAATGTCGTCTCCCTGCGGCAACGTTCTTCGCCCTCGTGCAAGCTACCGCTCTGTCCGGCTCCCGGAGCAGGAGAAGCGGCTGCTTCGCGCACACAGCAGCGGAGCGGCAGCCCTACGCTCCGAAGCGCTGCTTCAGCCGAAAGACGCCGGCCACCGGCGCTTCGCTTCGGACAGCTCCGGAGAGCCGTAGTGTGCGTCTACAACTACACTGCATCATAGCGAAAAGCTTTGGCAGTGTGTCTCGCAAGGAGATAGCTTAGGAGCGCAGCGCACTTATGCCTCCCTTGTCCAGAAACACGATTTTACTGCACACTCCAAAAACAGTACTCTTCCCAGGGCAATATGCCAGATGCTCTCTGATGCCCGTGCTCCCTTCCTACTCTTGCCCAGCTCGTTGTTTTAACGTGCACATGCCGTCCTGGAATTCAGTGCACAGTGAAAGCAATCGCAAAAGTCCAGCAGCTGCTGACTCCCAAACACAAGGCGCTGGCTATGTTCTTGCTTCTCCACACTTCAACAGAGTCCTTCATTTCTGCAGCTGCCATCGAGTTTTCTGCATCTCGAGCCTTCTGGGACGAGCACCAATTTCCCAAGAGGGGCTGCATCAGGACGAAGTCAAAACCCAGGAAGGTTGTCTCGGAACACCTTCAATAAAGCATGCCAGCAGTGCATTGAAAAGGCAGGTAGCTTTAGCCACCGTCCTCTAGCAGTCGCAAGGCTGTGCACACAATGTCGTCTCCCTGCGGCTTCGTTCTTCGCCCTCGTGCAAGCTACCGCTCTGTCCGGCTCCCGGAGCAGGAGAAGCGGCTGCTTCGCGCACACAACAGCGGAGCGGCAGCCCTACGCTCCGAAGCGCTGCTTCAGCCGAAAGACGCCGGCCACCGGCGCTTCGCTTCGGACAGCTCCGGAGAGCCGTAGTGTGCGTCTACAACTAGACTGCATCATAGCGAAAAGCTTTGGCAGTGTGTCTCGCAAGGAGATAGCTTAGGAGCGCAGCGCACTTATGCCTCCCTTGTCCAGAAACACGATTTTACTGCACACTCCAAAAACAGTACTCTTCCCAGGGCAATATGCCAGATGCTCTCTGATGCCCGTGCTCCCTTCCTACTCTTGCCCAGCTCGTTGTTTTAACGTGCACATGCCGTCCTGGCATTCAGTGCACAGTGAAAGCAATCGCAAAAGTCCAGCAGCTGCTGACTGCCAAACACAAGGCGCTGGCTATGTTCTTGCTACTCGACGACTCAACGCAGCCCTTCATTTCTGCAGTTGCCATCGAGGTCTCTGCATGTCGGAGACTCAGAGGACGAGCACGAGTTTCCCAGGAGGGGCTGCATCAGGAGGAATTCAAAACTCAGGGAATTTGCCCTGGAACACCTTCCATAAGGATGCTAGAAGGGAATTGAAGAGGCAGGCGAGCGGCCACCACCGTCCTCTAGCAGTCCTTAGGGTGTGCGCAAAAGCCCGATGCTCTTCGGCTTCGTTCTTCGCCCCCGTACAAGCTACCGCTCTGTCCGGCTCCCGGAGCAGGAGAAGCGGCTGCTTCGCGCACACAACAGCGGAGCGGCAGCCGTACTCTCCGAAGCGCTGCTTCAGCCGAAAGACGCCGGCCACCGGCGCTTGGCTTCGGACAGCTCCGGAGAGCCGTAGTGTGCGTCTGCACTAGACTGCATCATAGCGAAAAGCTTTGACAGTGTGTCTCGCAGGGAGATAGCTTAGGAGCGCAGCGCACTTATGCCTCCCTTGTCCAGAAACACGGATTTGCTGCACACTCCAAAAACACTGCTCTTTCCATGGTACTATGTAAGCTGCTGTCTGACGCCCGTTCTCTTCTGCCCACTCTTGCCCAGCTGGTTGTTGCAGCGTGCACGTGCCTTCCTGGCATTAAGAGCACAGTGAAAGCAATCGCAAAAGTCCAGCAGCTGCTGACTCCCAAACACAAGGCGCTTGTCTACGTTCTTGCTTCTCGACAACTCAACGCAGCCCTTCATTTCTGCAGCTGCCATCGAGTTTTCTGTATCTTGAGCCTTCTGGGACGAGCACCAATTTCCCAGGAGGGGCTGCATCAGGACGAAGTCAAAACCCAGGAAAGTTGTCTCGGAACACCTTCAATAAAGCATGCCAGCAGTGCATTGAAAAGGCAGGTAGCTTTAGCCACCGTCCTCTAGCAGTCGCGAAGCTGTGCACACAATGTCGTCTCCCTGCGGCAACGTTCTTCGCCCTCGTGCAAGCTACCGCTCTGTCCGGCTCCCGGAGCAGGAGAAGCGGCTGCTTCGCGCACACAACAGCGGAGCGGCAGCCCTACGCTCCGAAGCGCTGCTTCAGCCGAAAGACGCCGGCCACCGGCGCTTGGCTTCGGACAGCTCCGGAGAGCCGTAGTGTGCGTCTACAACTAGACTGCATCATAGCGAAAAGCTTTGGCAGTGTGTCTCGCAGAGAGATAGCTTAGGAGCGCAGCGCACTTATGCCTCCCTTGTCCAGAAACACGATTTTACTGCACACTCCAAAAACAGTACTCTTCCCAGGGCAATATGCCAGATGCTCTCTGATGCCCGTGCTCCCTTCCTACTCTTGCCCAGCTCGTTGTTTTAACGTGCACATGCCGTCCTGGAATTCAGTGCACAGTGAAAGCAATCGCAAAAGTCCAGCAGCTGCTGACTCCCAAACACAAGGCGCTGGCTATGTTCTTGCTACTCGACGACTCAACGCAGCCCTTCATTTCTGCAGTTGCCATCGAGGTCTCTGCATGTCGGAGACTCAGAGGACGAGCACGAGTTTCCCACGAGGGGCTGCATCAGGAGGAATTCAAAACTCAGGGAATTTGCCCTGGAACACCTTCCATAAGGATGCTAGAAGGGAATTGAAGAGGCAGGCGAGCGGCCACCACCGTCCTCTAGCAGTCCTTAGGGTGTGCGCAAAAGCCCGATGCTCTTCGGCTTCGTTCTTCGCCCCCGTACAAGCTACCGCTCTGTCCGGCTCCCGGAGCAGGAGAAGCGGCTGCTTCGCGCACACAACAGCGGAGCGGCAGCCCTACGCTCCGAAGCGCTGCTTCAGCCGAAAGACGCCGGCCACCGGCGCTTCGCTTCGGACAGCTCCGGAGAGCCGTAGTGTGCGTCTGCACTAGACTGCATCATAGCGAAAAGCTTTGACAGTGTGTCTCGCAGGGAGATAGCTTAGGAGCGCAGCGCACTTATGCCTCCCTTGTCCAGAAACACGGATTTGCTGCACACTCCAAAAACACTGCTCTTTCCATGGTACTATGTAAGCTGCTGTCTGACGCCCGTTCTCTTCTGCCCACTCTTGCCCAGCTGGTTGTTGCAGCGTGCACGTGCCTTCCTGGCATTAAGAGCACAGTGAAAGCAATCGCAAAAGTCCAGCAGCTGCTGACTCCCAAACACAAGGCGCTTGTCTACGTTCTTGCTTCTCGACAACTCAACGCAGCCCTTCATTTCTGCAGCTGCCATCGAGTTTTCTGTATCTTGAGCCTTCTGGGACGAGCACCAATTTCCCAGGAGGGGCTGCATCAGGACGAAGTCAAAACCCAGGAAAGTTGTCTCGGAACACCTTCAATAAAGCATGCCAGCAGTGCATTGAAAAGGCAGGTAGCTTTAGCCACCGTCCTC
Source organism: Lonchura striata (assembly GCF_050655825.1). Classification (NCBI taxonomy): domain Eukaryota; kingdom Metazoa; phylum Chordata; class Aves; order Passeriformes; family Estrildidae; genus Lonchura; species Lonchura striata. The sequence goes on along the minus strand of NC_140716.1, from coordinate 17,563,782 downwards.
TAGCAGTCGCGAAGCTGTGCACACAATGTCGTCTCCCTGCGGCAACGTTCTTCGCCCTCGTGCAAGCTACCGCTCTGTCCGGCTCCCGGAGCAGGAGAAGCGGCTGCTTCGCGCACACAACAGCGGAGCGGCAGCCCTACGCTCCGAAGCGCTGCTTCAGCCGAAAGACGCCGGCCACCGGCGCTTGGCTTCGGACAGCTCCGGAGAGCCGTAGTGTGCGTCTGCACTAGACTGCATCCTAGCGAAAAGCTTTGGCAGTGTGTCTCGCAGAGAGATAGCTTAGGAGCGCAGCGCACTTATGCCTCCCTTGTCCAGAAACACGATTTTACTGCACACTCCAAAAACAGTACTCTTCCCAGGGCAATATATAAGCTGCTTTCTGACGGCCGTGATCTTTCGATTACTCTTGCCCAGCTCGTTGTTTTAACGTGCACATGCCGTCCTGGCATTCAGTGCACAGTGAAAGCAATCGCAAAAGTCCAGCAGCTGCTGACTCCCAAACACAAGGCGCTGGCTATGTTCTTGCTTCTCGACAACTCAACGCAGCCCTTCATTTCTGCAGTTGCCATCGAGGTCTCTGCATGTCGGAGACTCAGAGGACGAGCACGAGTTTCCCACGAGGGGCTGCATCAGGAGGAATTCAAAACTCAGGGAATTTGTCCTGGAACACCTTCCATAAGGATGCTAGAAGGGAATTGAAGAGGCAGGCGAGCGGCCACCACCGTCCTCTAGCAGTCCTTAGGGTGTGCGCAAAAGCCCGATGCTCTTCGGCTTCGTTCTTCGCCCCCGTACAAGCTACCGCTCTGTCCGGCTCCCGGAGCAGGAGAAGCGGCTGCTTCGCGCACACAGCAGCGGAGCGGCAGCCCTACGCTCCGAAGCGCTGCTTCAGCCGAAAGACGCCGGCCACCGGCGCTTGGCTTCGGACAGCTCCGGAGAGCCGTAGTGTGCGTCTACAACTAGACTGCATCATAGCGAAAAGCTTTGGCAGTGTGTCTCGCAGGGAGATAGCTTAGGAGCGCAGCGCACTTATGCCTCCCTTGTCCAGAAACACGATTTTACTGCACACTCCAAAAACAGTACTCTTCCCAGGGCAATATGCCAGATGCTCTCTGATGCCCGTGCTCCCTTCCTACTCTTGCCCAGCTCGTTGTTTTAACGTGCACATGCCGTCCTGGAATTCAGTGCACAGTGAAAGCAATCGCAAAAGTCCAGCAGCTGCTGACTCCCAAACACAAGGCGCTGGCTATGTTCTTGCTTCTCGACAACTCAACGCAGCCCTTCATTTCTGCAGTTGCCATCGAGGTCTCTGCATGTCGGAGACTCAGAGGACGAGCACGAGTTTCCCACGAGGGGCTGCATCAGGAGGAATTCAAAATTCAGGAAAATTGTCCTGGAACACCTTCCATAAGGATGCTAGAAGGGAATTGAAGAGGCAGGCGAGCGGCCACCACCGTCCTCTAGCAGTCCTTAGGGTGCGCGCAGAAGCCCGGTGCTCTGCGGCTTCGTTCTTCGCCCTCGTGCAAGCTACCGCTCTGTCCGGCTCCCGGAGCAGGAGAAGCGGCTGCTTCGCGCACACAACAGCGGAGCGGCAGCCGTACTCTCCGAAGCGCTGCTTCAGCCGAAAGACGCCGGCCACCGGCGGTTCGCTTCGGATAGCAGCCGAGAGCCGTAGTGTGCGTCTGCACTAAACTGCATCATAGCGAAAAGCTTTGGCAGTGTGACTCGCAGGGAGATAGCTTAGGAGCGCAGCGCACTTATGCCTCCCTTGTCCAGAAACACGGATTTGCTGCACACTCCAAAAACACTGCTCTTCCCAGGGCAATATATAAGCTGCTTTCTGATGGCCGTGATCCCTCCCTGCTCTTGCCCAGCTGGTTGTTGCAGCGTGCACATGCCGTCCTGGCATTCAGTGCACAGTGAAAGCAATCGCAAAAGTCCAGCAGCTGCTGACTCCCAAACACAAGGCGCTGGCTATGTTCTTGCTTCTCCACACTTCAACAGAGTCCTTCATTTCTGCAGCTGCCATCGAGTTTTCTGCATCTCGAGCCTTCTGGGACGAGCACCAATTTCCCAAGAGGGGCTGCATCAGGACGAAGTCAAAACCCAGGAAAGTTGTCTCGGAACACCTTCAATAAAGCATGCCAGCAGTGCATTGAAAAGGCAGGTAGCTTTAGCCACCGTCCTCTAGCAGTCGCGAAGCTGTGCACACAATGTCGTCTCCCTGCGGCAACGTTCTTCGCCCTCGTGCAAGCTACCGCTCTGTCCGGCTCCCGGAGCAGGAGAAGCGGCTGCTTCGCGCACACAACAGCGGAGCGGCAGCCCTACGCTCCGAAGCGCTGCTTCAGCCGAAAGACGCCGGCCACCGGCGCTTGGCTTCGGACAGCTCCGGAGAGCCGTAGTGTGCGTCTGCACTAGACTGCATCATAGCGAAAAGCTTTGGCAGTGTGTCTCGCAGAGAGATAGCTTAGGAGCGCAGCGCACTTATGCCTCCCTTGTCCAGAAACACGATTTTACTGCACACTCCAAAAACAGTACTCTTCCCAGGGCAATATATAAGCTGCTTTCTGACGGCCGTGATCTTTCGATTACTCTTGCCCAGCTCGTTGTTTTAACGTGCACATGCCGTCCTGGAATTCAGTGCACAGTGAAAGCAATCGCAAAAGTCCAGCAGCTGCTGACTCCCAAACACAAGGCGCTGGCTATGTTCTTGCTTCTCGACAACTCAACGCAGCCCTTCATTTCTGCAGTTGCCATCGAGGTCTCTGCATGTCGGAGACTCAGAGGACGAGCACGAGTTTCCCACGAGGGGCTGCATCAGGAGGAATTCAAAACTCAGGAAAATTGTCTTTGAACACCTTCCATAGGATGCTAGAAGGGAATTGAAGAGGCAGGCGAGCGGCCACCACCGTCCTCTAGCAGTCCTTAGGGTGTGCGCAAAAGCCCGATGCTCTTCGGCTTCGTTCTTCGCCCCCGTACAAGCTACCGCTCTGTCCGGCTCCCGGAGCAGGAGAAGCGGCTGCTTCGCGCACACAACAGCGGAGCGGCAGCCGTACTCTCCGAAGCGCTGCTTCAGCCGAAAGACGCCGGCGACCGGCGGTTCGCTTCGGATAGCAGCCGAGAGCCGTAGTGTGCGTCTGCACTAGACTGCATCCTAGCGAAAAGCTTTGGCAGTGTGTCTCGCAGAGAGATAGCTTAGGAGCGCAGCGCACTTATGCCTCCCTTGTCCAGAAACACGGATTTGCTGCACACTCCAAAAACACTGCTCTTCCCAGGGCAATATATAAGCTGCTTTCTGATGGCCGTGATCTTTCGATTACTCTTGCCCAGCTCGTTGTTTTAACGTGCACATGCCGTCCTGGCATTCAGTGCACAGTGAAAGCAATCGCAAACGTCCAGCAGCTGCTGACTCCCAAACACAAGGCGCTGGCTATGTTCTTGCTTCTCCACACTTCAACAGAGTCCTTCATTTCTGCAGCTGCCATCGAGTTTTCTGCATCTCGAGCCTTCTGGGACGAGCACCAATTTCCCAAGAGGGGCTGCATCAGGACGAAGTCAAAACCCAGGAAGGTTGTCTCGGAACACCTTCAATAAAGCATGCCAGCAGTGCATTGAAAAGGCAGGTAGCTTTAGCCACCGTCCTCTAGCAGTCGCAAGGCTGTGCACACAATGTCGTCTCCCTGCGGCAACGTTCTTCGCCCTCGTGCAAGCTACCGCTCTGTCCGGCTCCCGGAGCAGGAGAAGCGGCTGCTTCGCGCACACAACAGCGGAGCGGCAGCCCTACGCTCCGAAGCGCTGCTTCAGCCGAAAGACGCCGGCCACCGGCGCTTCGCTTCGGACAGCTCCGGAGAGCCGTAGTGTGCGTCTACAACTAGACTGCATCATAGCGAAAAGCTTTGGCAGTGTGTCTCGCAAGGAGATAGCTTAGGAGCGCAGCGCACTTATGCCTCCCTTGTCCAGAAACACGATTTTACTGCACACTCCAAAAACAGTACTCTTCCCAGGGCAATATGCCAGATGCTCTCTGATGCCCGTGCTCCCTTCCTACTCTTGCCCAGCTCGTTGTTTTAACGTGCACATGCCGTCCTGGAATTCAGTGCACAGTGAAAGCAATCGCAAAAGTCCAGCAGCTGCTGACTCCCAAACACAAGGCGCTGGCTATGTTCTTGCTACTCGACGACTCAACGCAGCCCTTCATTTCTGCAGTTGCCATCGAGGTCTCTGCATGTCGGAGACTCAGAGGACGAGCACGAGTTTCCCACGAGGGGCTGCATCAGGAGGAATTCAAAACTCAGGGAATTTGCCCTGGAACACCTTCCATAAGGATGCTAGAAGGGAATTGAAGAGGCAGGCGAGCGGCCACCACCGTCCTCTAGCAGTCCTTAGGGTGTGCGCAAAAGCCCGATGCTCTTCGGCTTCGTTCTTCGCCCCCGTACAAGCTACCGCTCTGTCCGGCTCCCGGAGCAGGAGAAGCGGCTGCTTCGCGCACACAACAGCGGAGCGGCAGCCCTACGCTCCGAAGCGCTGCTTCAGCCGAAAGACGCCGGCCACCGGCGCTTGGCTTCGGACAGCTCCGGAGAGCCGTAGTGTGCGTCTGCACTAGACTGCATCATAGCGAAAAGCTTTGACAGTGTGTCTCGCAGGGAGATAGCTTAGGAGCGCAGCGCACTTATGCCTCCCTTGTCCAGAAACACGGATTTGCTGCACACTCCAAAAACACTGCTCTTTCCATGGTACTATGTAAGCTGCTGTCTGACGCCCGTTCTCTTCTGCCCACTCTTGCCCAGCTGGTTGTTGCAGCGTGCACGTGCCTTCCTGGCATTAAGAGCACAGTGAAAGCAATCGCAAAAGTCCAGCAGCTGCTGACTCCCAAACACAAGGCGCTTGTCTACGTTCTTGCTTCTCGACAACTCAACGCAGCCCTTCATTTCTGCAGCTGCCATCGAGTTTTCTGTATCTTGAGCCTTCTGGGACGAGCACCAATTTCCCAGGAGGGGCTGCATCAGGACGAAGTCAAAACCCAGGAAAGTTGTCTCGGAACACCTTCAATAAAGCATGCCAGCAGTGCATTGAAAAGGCAGGTAGCTTTAGCCACCGTCCTCTAGCAGTCGCGAAGCTGTGCACACAATGTCGTCTCCCTGCGGCAACGTTCTTCGCCCTCGTGCAAGCTACCGCTCTGTCCGGCTCCCGGAGCAGGAGAAGCGGCTGCTTCGCGCACACAACAGCGGAGCGGCAGCCCTACGCTCCGAAGCGCTGCTTCAGCCGAAAGACGCCGGCCACCGGCGCTTGGCTTCGGACAGCTCCGGAGAGCCGTAGTGTGCGTCTGCACTAGACTGCATCCTAGCGAAAAGCTTTGGCAGTGTGTCTCGCAGAGAGATAGCTTAGGAGCGCAGCGCACTTATGCCTCCCTTGTCCAGAAACACGATTTTACTGCACACTCCAAAAACAGTACTCTTCCCAGGGCAATATATAAGCTGCTTTCTGACGGCCGTGATCTTTCGATTACTCTTGCCCAGCTCGTTGTTTTAACGTGCACATGCCGTCCTGGAATTCAGTGCACAGTGAAAGCAATCGCAAAAGTCCAGCAGCTGCTGACTCCCAAACACAAGGCGCTGGCTATGTTCTTGCTTCTCGACAACTCAACGCAGCCCTTCATTTCTGCAGTTGCCATCGAGGTCTCTGCATGTCGGAGACTCAGAGGACGAGCACGAGTTTCCCACGAGGGGCTGCATCAGGAGGAATTCAAAATTCAGGAAAATTGTCCTGGAACACCTTCCATAAGGATGCTAGAAGGGAATTGAAGAGGCAGGCGAGCGGCCACCACCGTCCTCTAGCAGTCCTTAGGGTGCGCGCAGAAGCCCGGTGCTCTGCGGCTTCGTTCTTCGCCCTCGTGCAAGCTACCGCTCTGTCCGGCTCCCGGAGCAGGAGAAGCGGCTGCTTCGCGCACACAACAGCGGAGCGGCAGCCGTACTCTCCGAAGCGCTGCTTCAGCCGAAAGACGCCGGCGACCGGCGGTTCGCTTCGGATAGCAGCCGAGAGCCGTAGTGTGCGTCTGCACTAAACTGCATCATAGCGAAAAGCTTTGGCAGTGTGACTCGCAGGGAGATAGCTTAGGAGCGCAGCGCACTTATGCCTCCCTTGTCCAGAAACACGGATTTGCTGCACACTCCAAAAACACTGCTCTTCCCAGGGCAATATATAAGCTGCTTTCTGATGGCCGTGATCCCTCCCTGCTCTTGCCCAGCTGGTTGTTGCAGCGTGCACATGCCGTCCTGGCATTCAGTGCACAGTGAAAGCAATCGCAAAAGTCCAGCAGCTGCTGACTCCCAAACACAAGGCGCTGGCTATGTTCTTGCTTCTCCACACTTCAACAGAGTCCTTCATTTCTGCAGCTGCCATCGAGTTTTCTGCATCTCGAGCCTTCTGGGACGAGCACCAATTTCCCAGGAGGGGCTGCATCAGGACGAAGTCAAAACCCAGGAAAGTTGTCTCGGAACACCTTCAATAAAGCATGCCAGCAGTGCATTGAAAAGGCAGGTAGCTTTAGCCACCGTCCTCTAGCAGTCGCGAAGCTGTGCACACAATGTCGTCTCCCTGCGGCAACGTTCTTCGCCCTCGTGCAAGCTACCGCTCTGTCCGGCTCCCGGAGCAGGAGATGCGGCTGCTTCGCGCACACAACAGCGGAGCGGCAGCCCTACGCTCCGAAGCGCTGCTTCAGCCGAAAGACGCCGGCCACCGGCGCTTGGCTTCGGACAGCTCCGGAGAGCCGTAGTGTGCGTCTGCACTAGACTGCATCATAGCGAAAAGCTTTGGCAGTGTGTCTCGCAGAGAGATAGCTTAGGAGCGCAGCGCACTTATGCCTCCCTTGTCCAGAAACACGATTTTACTGCACACTCCAAAAACAGTACTCTTCCCAGGGCAATATATAAGCTGCTTTCTGACGGCCGTGATCTTTCGATTACTCTTGCCCAGCTCGTTGTTTTAACGTGCACATGCCGTCCTGGAATTCAGTGCACAGTGAAAGCAATCGCAAAAGTCCAGCAGCTGCTGACTCCCAAACACAAGGCGCTGGCTATGTTCTTGCTTCTCGACAACTCAACGCAGCCCTTCATTTCTGCAGTTGCCATCGAGGTCTCTGCATGTCGGAGACTCAGAGGACGAGCACGAGTTTCCCACGAGGGGCTGCATCAGGAGGAATTCAAAACTCAGGGAATTTGTCCTGGAACACCTTCCATAAGGATGCTAGAAGGGAATTGAAGAGGCAGGCGAGCGGCCACCACCGTCCTCTAGCAGTCCTTAGGGTGTGCGCAAAAGCCCGATGCTCTTCGGCTTCGTTCTTCGCCCCCGTACAAGCTACCGCTCTGTCCGGCTCCCGGAGCAGGAGAAGCGGCTGCTTCGCGCACACAGCAGCGGAGCGGCAGCCGTACTCTCCGAAGCGCTGCTTCAGCCGAAAGACGCCGGCCACCGGCGGTTCGCTTCGGATAGCAGCCGAGAGCCGTAGTGTGCGTCTGCACTAAACTGCATCATAGCGAAAAGCTTTGGCAGTGTGACTCGCAGGGAGATAGCTTAGGAGCGCAGCGCACTTATGCCTCCCTTGTCCAGAAACACGGATTTGCTGCACACTCCAAAAACACTGCTCTTCCCAGGGCAATATATAAGCTGCTTTCTGATGGCCGTGATCTTTCGATTACTCTTGCCCAGCTCGTTGTTTTAACGTGCACATGCCGTCCTGGCATTCAGTGCACAGTGAAAGCAATCGCAAACGTCCAGCAGCTGCTGACTCCCAAACACAAGGCGCTGGCTATGTTCTTGCTTCTCCACACTTCAACAGAGTCCTTCATTTCTGCAGCTGCCATCGAGTTTTCTGCATCTCGAGCCTTCTGGGACGAGCACCAATTTCCCAAGAGGGGCTGCATCAGGACGAAGTCAAAACCCAGGAAGGTTGTCTCGGAACACCTTCAATAAAGCATGCCAGCAGTGCATTGAAAAGGCAGGTAGCTTTAGCCACCGTCCTCTAGCAGTCGCAAGGCTGTGCACACAATGTCGTCTCCCTGCGGCAACGTTCTTCGCCCTCGTGCAAGCTACCGCTCTGTCCGGCTCCCGGAGCAGGAGAAGCGGCTGCTTCGCGCACACAACAGCGGAGCGGCAGCCCTACGCTCCGAAGCGCTGCTTCAGCCGAAAGACGCCGGCCACCGGCGCTTCGCTTCGGACAGCTCCGGAGAGCCGTAGTGTGCGTCTACAACTAGACTGCATCATAGCGAAAAGCTTTGGCAGTGTGTCTCGCAAGGAGATAGCTTAGGAGCGCAGCGCACTTATGCCTCCCTTGTCCAGAAACACGATTTTACTGCACACTCCAAAAACAGTACTCTTCCCAGGGCAATATGCCAGATGCTCTCTGATGCCCGTGCTCCCTTCCTACTCTTGCCCAGCTCGTTGTTTTAACGTGCACATGCCGTCCTGGAATTCAGTGCACAGTGAAAGCAATCGCAAAAGTCCAGCAGCTGCTGACTCCCAAACACAAGGCGCTGGCTATGTTCTTGCTACTCGACGACTCAACGCAGCCCTTCATTTCTGCAGTTGCCATCGAGGTCTCTGCATGTCGGAGACTCAGAGGACGAGCACGAGTTTCCCAGGAGGGGCTGCATCAGGAGGAATTCAAAACTCAGGGAATTTGCCCTGGAACACCTTCCATAAGGATGCTAGAAGGGAATTGAAGAGGCAGGCGAGCGGCCACCACCGTCCTCTAGCAGTCCTTAGGGTGTGCGCAAAAGCCCGATGCTCTTCGGCTTCGTTCTTCGCCCCCGTACAAGCTACCGCTCTGTCCGGCTCCCGGAGCAGGAGAAGCGGCTGCTTCGCGCACACAACAGCGGAGCGGCAGCCCTACGCTCCGAAGCGCTGCTTCAGCCGAAAGACGCCGGCCACCGGCGCTTCGCTTCGGACAGCTCCGGAGAGCCGTAGTGTGCGTCTGCACTAGACTGCATCATAGCGAAAAGCTTTGACAGTGTGTCTCGCAGGGAGATAGCTTAGGAGCGCAGCGCACTTATGCCTCCCTTGTCCAGAAACACGGATTTGCTGCACACTCCAAAAACACTGCTCTTTCCATGGTACTATGTAAGCTGCTGTCTGACGCCCGTTCTCTTCTGCCCACTCTTGCCCAGCTGGTTGTTGCAGCGTGCACGTGCCTTCCTGGCATTAAGAGCACAGTGAAAGCAATCGCAAAAGTCCAGCAGCTGCTGACTCCCAAACACAAGGCGCTTGTCTACGTTCTTGCTTCTCGACAACTCAACGCAGCCCTTCATTTCTGCAGCTGCCATCGAGTTTTCTGTATCTTGAGCCTTCTGGGACGAGCACCAATTTCCCAGGAGGGGCTGCATCAGGACGAAGTCAAAACCCAGGAAAGTTGTCTCGGAACACCTTCAATAAAGCATGCCAGCAGTGCATTGAAAAGGCAGGTAGCTTTAGCCACCGTCCTCTAGCAGTCGCGAAGCTGTGCACACAATGTCGTCTCCCTGCGGCAACGTTCTTCGCCCTCGTGCAAGCTACCGCTCTGTCCGGCTCCCGGAGCAGGAGAAGCGGCTGCTTCGCGCACACAACAGCGGAGCGGCAGCCCTACGCTCCGAAGCGCTGCTTCAGCCGAAAGACGCCGGCCACCGGCGCTTGGCTTCGGACAGCTCCGGAGAGCCGTAGTGTGCGTCTGCACTAGACTGCATCCTAGCGAAAAGCTTTGGCAGTGTGTCTCGCAGAGAGATAGCTTAGGAGCGCAGCGCACTTATGCCTCCCTTGTCCAGAAACACGATTTTACTGCACACTCCAAAAACAGTACTCTTCCCAGGGCAATATATAAGCTGCTTTCTGACGGCCGTGATCTTTCGATTACTCTTGCCCAGCTCGTTGTTTTAACGTGCACATGCCGTCCTGGCATTCAGTGCACAGTGAAAGCAATCGCAAAAGTCCAGCAGCTGCTGACTCCCAAACACAAGGCGCTGGCTATGTTCTTGCTTCTCGACAACTCAACGCAGCCCTTCATTTCTGCAGTTGCCATCGAGGTCTCTGCATGTCGGAGACTCAGAGGACGAGCACGAGTTTCCCACGAGGGGCTGCATCAGGAGGAATTCAAAACTCAGGGAATTTGTCCTGGAACACCTTCCATAAGGATGCTAGAAGGGAATTGAAGAGGCAGGCGAGCGGCCACCACCGTCCTCTAGCAGTCCTTAGGGTGTGCGCAAAAGCCCGATGCTCTTCGGCTTCGTTCTTCGCCCCCGTACAAGCTACCGCTCTGTCCGGCTCCCGGAGCAGGAGAAGCGGCTGCTTCGCGCACACAGCAGCGGAGCGGCAGCCCTACGCTCCGAAGCGCTGCTTCAGCCGAAAGACGCCGGCCACCGGCGCTTGGCTTCGGACAGCTCCGGAGAGCCGTAGTGTGCGTCTACAACTAGACTGCATCATAGCGAAAAGCTTTGGCAGTGTGTCTCGCAGGGAGATAGCTTAGGAGCGCAGCGCACTTATGCCTCCCTTGTCCAGAAACACGATTTTACTGCACACTCCAAAAACAGTACTCTTCCCAGGGCAATATGCCAGATGCTCTCTGATGCCCGTGCTCCCTTCCTACTCTTGCCCAGCTCGTTGTTTTAACGTGCACATGCCGTCCTGGAATTCAGTGCACAGTGAAAGCAATCGCAAAAGTCCAGCAGCTGCTGACTCCCAAACACAAGGCGCTGGCTATGTTCTTGCTTCTCGACAACTCAACGCAGCCCTTCATTTCTGCAGTTGCCATCGAGGTCTCTGCATGTCGGAGACTCAGAGGACGAGCACGAGTTTCCCACGAGGGGCTGCATCAGGAGGAATTCAAAATTCAGGAAAATTGTCCTGGAACACCTTCCATAAGGATGCTAGAAGGGAATTGAAGAGGCAGGCGAGCGGCCACCACCGTCCTCTAGCAGTCCTTAGGGTGCGCGCAGAAGCCCGGTGCTCTGCGGCTTCGTTCTTCGCCCTCGTGCAAGCTACCGCTCTGTCCGGCTCCCGGAGCAGGAGAAGCGGCTGCTTCGCGCACACAACAGCGGAGCGGCAGCCGTACTCTCCGAAGCGCTGCTTCAGCCGAAAGACGCCGGCGACCGGCGGTTCGCTTCGGATAGCAGCCGAGAGCCGTAGTGTGCGTCTGCACTAAACTGCATCATAGCGAAAAGCTTTGGCAGTGTGACTCGCAGGGAGATAGCTTAGGAGCGCAGCGCACTTATGCCTCCCTTGTCCAGAAACACGGATTTGCTGCACACTCCAAAAACACTGCTCTTCCCAGGGCAATATATAAGCTGCTTTCTGATGGCCGTGATCCCTCCCTGCTCTTGCCCAGCTGGTTGTTGCAGCGTGCACATGCCGTCCTGGCATTCAGTGCACAGTGAAAGCAATCGCAAAAGTCCAGCAGCTGCTGACTCCCAAACACAAGGCGCTGGCTATGTTCTTGCTTCTCCACACTTCAACAGAGTCCTTCATTTCTGCAGCTGCCATCGAGTTTTCTGCATCTCGAGCCTTCTGGGACGAGCACCAATTTCCCAAGAGGGGCTGCATCAGGACGAAGTCAAAACCCAGGAAAGTTGTCTCGGAACACCTTCAATAAAGCATGCCAGCAGTGCATTGAAAAGGCAGGTAGCTTTAGCCACCGTCCTCTAGCAGTCGCGAAGCTGTGCACACAATGTCGTCTCCCTGCGGCAACGTTCTTCGCCCTCGTGCAAGCTACCGCTCTGTCCGGCTCCCGGAGCAGGAGAAGCGGCTGCTTCGCGCACACAACAGCGGAGCGGCAGCCCTACGCTCCGAAGCGCTGCTTCAGCCGAAAGACGCCGGCCACCGGCGCTTGGCTTCGGACAGCTCCGGAGAGCCGTAGTGTGCGTCTGCACTAGACTGCATCATAGCGAAAAGCTTTGGCAGTGTGTCTCGCAGAGAGATAGCTTAGGAGCGCAGCGCACTTATGCCTCCCTTGTCCAGAAACACGATTTTACTGCACACTCCAAAAACAGTACTCTTCCCAGGGCAATATATAAGCTGCTTTCTGACGGCCGTGATCTTTCGATTACTCTTGCCCAGCTCGTTGTTTTAACGTGCACATGCCGTCCTGGAATTCAGTGCACAGTGAAAGCAATCGCAAAAGTCCAGCAGCTGCTGACTCCCAAACACAAGGCGCTGGCTATGTTCTTGCTTCTCGACAACTCAACGCAGCCCTTCATTTCTGCAGTTGCCATCGAGGTCTCTGCATGTCGGAGACTCAGAGGACGAGCACGAGTTTCCCACGAGGGGCTGCATCAGGAGGAATTCAAAACTCAGGAAAATTGTCTTTGAACACCTTCCATAGGATGCTAGAAGGGAATTGAAGAGGCAGGCGAGCGGCCACCACCGTCCTCTAGCAGTCCTTAGGGTGTGCGCAAAAGCCCGATGCTCTTCGGCTTCGTTCTTCGCCCCCGTACAAGCTACCGCTCTGTCCGGCTCCCGGAGCAGGAGAAGCGGCTGCTTCGCGCACACAACAGCGGAGCGGCAGCCGTACTCTCCGAAGCGCTGCTTCAGCCGAAAGACGCCGGCGACCGGCGGTTCGCTTCGGATAGCAGCCGAGAGCCGTAGTGTGCGTCTGCACTAGACTGCATCCTAGCGAAAAGCTTTGGCAGTGTGTCTCGCAGAGAGATAGCTTAGGAGCGCAGCGCACTTATGCCTCCCTTGTCCAGAAACACGGATTTGCTGCACACTCCAAAAACACTGCTCTTCCCAGGGCAATATATAAGCTGCTTTCTGATGGCCGTGATCTTTCGATTACTCTTGCCCAGCTCGTTGTTTTAACGTGCACATGCCGTCCTGGCATTCAGTGCACAGTGAAAGCAATCGCAAACGTCCAGCAGCTGCTGACTCCCAAACACAAGGCGCTGGCTATGTTCTTGCTTCTCCACACTTCAACAGAGTCCTTCATTTCTGCAGCTGCCATCGAGTTTTCTGCATCTCGAGCCTTCTGGGACGAGCACCAATTTCCCAAGAGGGGCTGCATCAGGACGAAGTCAAAACCCAGGAAGGTTGTCTCGGAACACCTTCAATAAAGCATGCCAGCAGTGCATTGAAAAGGCAGGTAGCTTTAGCCACCGTCCTCTAGCAGTCGCAAGGCTGTGCACACAATGTCGTCTCCCTGCGGCAACGTTCTTCGCCCTCGTGCAAGCTACCGCTCTGTCCGGCTCCCGGAGCAGGAGAAGCGGCTGCTTCGCGCACACAACAGCGGAGCGGCAGCCCTACGCTCCGAAGCGCTGCTTCAGCCGAAAGACGCCGGCCACCGGCGCTTCGCTTCGGACAGCTCCGGAGAGCCGTAGTGTGCGTCTACAACTAGACTGCATCATAGCGAAAAGCTTTGGCAGTGTGTCTCGCAAGGAGATAGCTTAGGAGCGCAGCGCACTTATGCCTCCCTTGTCCAGAAACACGATTTTACTGCACACTCCAAAAACAGTACTCTTCCCAGGGCAATATGCCAGATGCTCTCTGATGCCCGTGCTCCCTTCCTACTCTTGCCCAGCTCGTTGTTTTAACGTGCACATGCCGTCCTGGAATTCAGTGCACAGTGAAAGCAATCGCAAAAGTCCAGCAGCTGCTGACTCCCAAACACAAGGCGCTGGCTATGTTCTTGCTACTCGACGACTCAACGCAGCCCTTCATTTCTGCAGTTGCCATCGAGGTCTCTGCATGTCGGAGACTCAGAGGACGAGCACGAGTTTCCCACGAGGGGCTGCATCAGGAGGAATTCAAAACTCAGGGAATTTGCCCTGGAACACCTTCCATAAGGATGCTAGAAGGGAATTGAAGAGGCAGGCGAGCGGCCACCACCGTCCTCTAGCAGTCCTTAGGGTGTGCGCAAAAGCCCGATGCTCTTCGGCTTCGTTCTTCGCCCCCGTACAAGCTACCGCTCTGTCCGGCTCCCGGAGCAGGAGAAGCGGCTGCTTCGCGCACACAACAGCGGAGCGGCAGCCCTACGCTCCGAAGCGCTGCTTCAGCCGAAAGACGCCGGCCACCGGCGCTTGGCTTCGGACAGCTCCGGAGAGCCGTAGTGTGCGTCTGCACTAGACTGCATCATAGCGAAAAGCTTTGACAGTGTGTCTCGCAGGGAGATAGCTTAGGAGCGCAGCGCACTTATGCCTCCCTTGTCCAGAAACACGGATTTGCTGCACACTCCAAAAACACTGCTCTTTCCATGGTACTATGTAAGCTGCTGTCTGACGCCCGTTCTCTTCTGCCCACTCTTGCCCAGCTGGTTGTTGCAGCGTGCACGTGCCTTCCTGGCATTAAGAGCACAGTGAAAGCAATCGCAAAAGTCCAGCAGCTGCTGACTCCCAAACACAAGGCGCTTGTCTACGTTCTTGCTTCTCGACAACTCAACGCAGCCCTTCATTTCTGCAGCTGCCATCGAGTTTTCTGTATCTTGAGCCTTCTGGGACGAGCACCAATTTCCCAGGAGGGGCTGCATCAGGACGAAGTCAAAACCCAGGAAAGTTGTCTCGGAACACCTTCAATAAAGCATGCCAGCAGTGCATTGAAAAGGCAGGTAGCTTTAGCCACCGTCCTCTAGCAGTCGCGAAGCTGTGCACACAATGTCGTCTCCCTGCGGCAACGTTCTTCGCCCTCGTGCAAGCTACCGCTCTGTCCGGCTCCCGGAGCAGGAGAAGCGGCTGCTTCGCGCACACAACAGCGGAGCGGCAGCCCTACGCTCCGAAGCGCTGCTTCAGCCGAAAGACGCCGGCCACCGGCGCTTGGCTTCGGACAGCTCCGGAGAGCCGTAGTGTGCGTCTGCACTAGACTGCATCCTAGCGAAAAGCTTTGGCAGTGTGTCTCGCAGAGAGATAGCTTAGGAGCGCAGCGCACTTATGCCTCCCTTGTCCAGAAACACGATTTTACTGCACACTCCAAAAACAGTACTCTTCCCAGGGCAATATATAAGCTGCTTTCTGACGGCCGTGATCTTTCGATTACTCTTGCCCAGCTCGTTGTTTTAACGTGCACATGCCGTCCTGGAATTCAGTGCACAGTGAAAGCAATCGCAAAAGTCCAGCAGCTGCTGACTCCCAAACACAAGGCGCTGGCTATGTTCTTGCTTCTCGACAACTCAACGCAGCCCTTCATTTCTGCAGTTGCCATCGAGGTCTCTGCATGTCGGAGACTCAGAGGACGAGCACGAGTTTCCCACGAGGGGCTGCATCAGGAGGAATTCAAAATTCAGGAAAATTGTCCTGGAACACCTTCCATAAGGATGCTAGAAGGGAATTGAAGAGGCAGGCGAGCGGCCACCACCGTCCTCTAGCAGTCCTTAGGGTGCGCGCAGAAGCCCGGTGCTCTGCGGCTTCGTTCTTCGCCCTCGTGCAAGCTACCGCTCTGTCCGGCTCCCGGAGCAGGAGAAGCGGCTGCTTCGCGCACACAACAGCGGAGCGGCAGCCGTACTCTCCGAAGCGCTGCTTCAGCCGAAAGACGCCGGCGACCGGCGGTTCGCTTCGGATAGCAGCCGAGAGCCGTAGTGTGCGTCTGCACTAAACTGCATCATAGCGAAAAGCTTTGGCAGTGTGACTCGCAGGGAGATAGCTTAGGAGCGCAGCGCACTTATGCCTCCCTTGTCCAGAAACACGGATTTGCTGCACACTCCAAAAACACTGCTCTTCCCAGGGCAATATATAAGCTGCTTTCTGATGGCCGTGATCCCTCCCTGCTCTTGCCCAGCTGGTTGTTGCAGCGTGCACATGCCGTCCTGGCATTCAGTGCACAGTGAAAGCAATCGCAAAAGTCCAGCAGCTGCTGACTCCCAAACACAAGGCGCTGGCTATGTTCTTGCTTCTCCACACTTCAACAGAGTCCTTCATTTCTGCAGCTGCCATCGAGTTTTCTGCATCTCGAGCCTTCTGGGACGAGCACCAATTTCCCAGGAGGGGCTGCATCAGGACGAAGTCAAAACCCAGGAAAGTTGTCTCGGAACACCTTCAATAAAGCATGCCAGCAGTGCATTGAAAAGGCAGGTAGCTTTAGCCACCGTCCTCTAGCAGTCGCGAAGCTGTGCACACAATGTCGTCTCCCTGCGGCAACGTTCTTCGCCCTCGTGCAAGCTACCGCTCTGTCCGGCTCCCGGAGCAGGAGATGCGGCTGCTTCGCGCACACAACAGCGGAGCGGCAGCCCTACGCTCCGAAGCGCTGCTTCAGCCGAAAGACGCCGGCCACCGGCGCTTGGCTTCGGACAGCTCCGGAGAGCCGTAGTGTGCGTCTGCACTAGACTGCATCATAGCGAAAAGCTTTGGCAGTGTGTCTCGCAGAGAGATAGCTTAGGAGCGCAGCGCACTTATGCCTCCCTTGTCCAGAAACACGATTTTACTGCACACTCCAAAAACAGTACTCTTCCCAGGGCAATATATAAGCTGCTTTCTGACGGCCGTGATCTTTCGATTACTCTTGCCCAGCTCGTTGTTTTAACGTGCACATGCCGTCCTGGAATTCAGTGCACAGTGAAAGCAATCGCAAAAGTCCAGCAGCTGCTGACTCCCAAACACAAGGCGCTGGCTATGTTCTTGCTTCTCGACAACTCAACGCAGCCCTTCATTTCTGCAGTTGCCATCGAGGTCTCTGCATGTCGGAGACTCAGAGGACGAGCACGAGTTTCCCACGAGGGGCTGCATCAGGAGGAATTCAAAACTCAGGAAAATTGTCTTTGAACACCTTCCATAGGATGCTAGAAGGGAATTGAAGAGGCAGGCGAGCGGCCACCACCGTCCTCTAGCAGTCCTTAGGGTGTGCGCAAAAGCCCGATGCTCTTCGGCTTCGTTCTTCGCCCCCGTACAAGCTACCGCTCTGTCCGGCTCCCGGAGCAGGAGAAGCGGCTGCTTCGCGCACACAGCAGCGGAGCGGCAGCCGTACTCTCCGAAGCGCTGCTTCAGCCGAAAGACGCCGGCCACCGGCGGTTCGCTTCGGATAGCAGCCGAGAGCCGTAGTGTGCGTCTGCACTAAACTGCATCATAGCGAAAAGCTTTGGCAGTGTGACTCGCAGGGAGATAGCTTAGGAGCGCAGCGCACTTATGCCTCCCTTGTCCAGAAACACGGATTTGCTGCACACTCCAAAAACACTGCTCTTCCCAGGGCAATATATAAGCTGCTTTCTGATGGCCGTGATCTTTCGATTACTCTTGCCCAGCTCGTTGTTTTAACGTGCACATGCCGTCCTGGCATTCAGTGCACAGTGAAAGCAATCGCAAACGTCCAGCAGCTGCTGACTCCCAAACACAAGGCGCTGGCTATGTTCTTGCTTCTCCACACTTCAACAGAGTCCTTCATTTCTGCAGCTGCCATCGAGTTTTCTGCATCTCGAGCCTTCTGGGACGAGCACCAATTTCCCAAGAGGGGCTGCATCAGGACGAAGTCAAAACCCAGGAAGGTTGTCTCGGAACACCTTCAATAAAGCATGCCAGCAGTGCATTGAAAAGGCAGGTAGCTTTAGCCACCGTCCTCTAGCAGTCGCAAGGCTGTGCACACAATGTCGTCTCCCTGCGGCAACGTTCTTCGCCCTCGTGCAAGCTACCGCTCTGTCCGGCTCCCGGAGCAGGAGAAGCGGCTGCTTCGCGCACACAACAGCGGAGCGGCAGCCCTACGCTCCGAAGCGCTGCTTCAGCCGAAAGACGCCGGCCACCGGCGCTTCGCTTCGGACAGCTCCGGAGAGCCGTAGTGTGCGTCTACAACTAGACTGCATCATAGCGAAAAGCTTTGGCAGTGTGTCTCGCAAGGAGATAGCTTAGGAGCGCAGCGCACTTATGCCTCCCTTGTCCAGAAACACGATTTTACTGCACACTCCAAAAACAGTACTCTTCCCAGGGCAATATGCCAGATGCTCTCTGATGCCCGTGCTCCCTTCCTACTCTTGCCCAGCTCGTTGTTTTAACGTGCACATGCCGTCCTGGAATTCAGTGCACAGTGAAAGCAATCGCAAAAGTCCAGCAGCTGCTGACTCCCAAACACAAGGCGCTGGCTATGTTCTTGCTACTCGACGACTCAACGCAGCCCTTCATTTCTGCAGTTGCCATCGAGGTCTCTGCATGTCGGAGACTCAGAGGACGAGCACGAGTTTCCCACGAGGGGCTGCATCAGGAGGAATTCAAAACTCAGGGAATTTGCCCTGGAACACCTTCCATAAGGATGCTAGAAGGGAATTGAAGAGGCAGGCGAGCGGCCACCACCGTCCTCTAGCAGTCCTTAGGGTGTGCGCAAAAGCCCGATGCTCTTCGGCTTCGTTCTTCGCCCCCGTACAAGCTACCGCTCTGTCCGGCTCCCGGAGCAGGAGAAGCGGCTGCTTCGCGCACACAACAGCGGAGCGGCAGCCCTACGCTCCGAAGCGCTGCTTCAGCCGAAAGACGCCGGCCACCGGCGCTTGGCTTCGGACAGCTCCGGAGAGCCGTAGTGTGCGTCTGCACTAGACTGCATCATAGCGAAAAGCTTTGACAGTGTGTCTCGCAGGGAGATAGCTTAGGAGCGCAGCGCACTTATGCCTCCCTTGTCCAGAAACACGGATTTGCTGCACACTCCAAAAACACTGCTCTTTCCATGGTACTATGTAAGCTGCTGTCTGACGCCCGTTCTCTTCTGCCCACTCTTGCCCAGCTGGTTGTTGCAGCGTGCACGTGCCTTCCTGGCATTAAGAGCACAGTGAAAGCAATCGCAAAAGTCCAGCAGCTGCTGACTCCCAAACACAAGGCGCTTGTCTACGTTCTTGCTTCTCGACAACTCAACGCAGCCCTTCATTTCTGCAGCTGCCATCGAGTTTTCTGTATCTTGAGCCTTCTGGGACGAGCACCAATTTCCCAGGAGGGGCTGCATCAGGACGAAGTCAAAACCCAGGAAAGTTGTCTCGGAACACCTTCAATAAAGCATGCCAGCAGTGCATTGAAAAGGCAGGTAGCTTTAGCCACCGTCCTCTAGCAGTCGCGAAGCTGTGCACACAATGTCGTCTCCCTGCGGCAACGTTCTTCGCCCTCGTGCAAGCTACCGCTCTGTCCGGCTCCCGGAGCAGGAGAAGCGGCTGCTTCGCGCACACAACAGCGGAGCGGCAGCCCTACGCTCCGAAGCGCTGCTTCAGCCGAAAGACGCCGGCCACCGGCGCTTGGCTTCGGACAGCTCCGGAGAGCCGTAGTGTGCGTCTGCACTAGACTGCATCCTAGCGAAAAGCTTTGGCAGTGTGTCTCGCAGAGAGATAGCTTAGGAGCGCAGCGCACTTATGCCTCCCTTGTCCAGAAACACGATTTTACTGCACACTCCAAAAACAGTACTCTTCCCAGGGCAATATATAAGCTGCTTTCTGACGGCCGTGATCTTTCGATTACTCTTGCCCAGCTCGTTGTTTTAACGTGCACATGCCGTCCTGGAATTCAGTGCACAGTGAAAGCAATCGCAAAAGTCCAGCAGCTGCTGACTCCCAAACACAAGGCGCTGGCTATGTTCTTGCTTCTCGACAACTCAACGCAGCCCTTCATTTCTGCAGTTGCCATCGAGGTCTCTGCATGTCGGAGACTCAGAGGACGAGCACGAGTTTCCCACGAGGGGCTGCATCAGGAGGAATTCAAAATTCAGGAAAATTGTCCTGGAACACCTTCCATAAGGATGCTAGAAGGGAATTGAAGAGGCAGGCGAGCGGCCACCACCGTCCTCTAGCAGTCCTTAGGGTGCGCGCAGAAGCCCGGTGCTCTGCGGCTTCGTTCTTCGCCCTCGTGCAAGCTACCGCTCTGTCCGGCTCCCGGAGCAGGAGAAGCGGCTGCTTCGCGCACACAACAGCGGAGCGGCAGCCGTACTCTCCGAAGCGCTGCTTCAGCCGAAAGACGCCGGCGACCGGCGGTTCGCTTCGGATAGCAGCCGAGAGCCGTAGTGTGCGTCTGCACTAAACTGCATCATAGCGAAAAGCTTTGGCAGTGTGACTCGCAGGGAGATAGCTTAGGAGCGCAGCGCACTTATGCCTCCCTTGTCCAGAAACACGGATTTGCTGCACACTCCAAAAACACTGCTCTTCCCAGGGCAATATATAAGCTGCTTTCTGATGGCCGTGATCCCTCCCTGCTCTTGCCCAGCTGGTTGTTGCAGCGTGCACATGCCGTCCTGGCATTCAGTGCACAGTGAAAGCAATCGCAAAAGTCCAGCAGCTGCTGACTCCCAAACACAAGGCGCTGGCTATGTTCTTGCTTCTCCACACTTCAACAGAGTCCTTCATTTCTGCAGCTGCCATCGAGTTTTCTGCATCTCGAGCCTTCTGGGACGAGCACCAATTTCCCAGGAGGGGCTGCATCAGGACGAAGTCAAAACCCAGGAAAGTTGTCTCGGAACACCTTCAATAAAGCATGCCAGCAGTGCATTGAAAAGGCAGGTAGCTTTAGCCACCGTCCTCTAGCAGTCGCGAAGCTGTGCACACAATGTCGTCTCCCTGCGGCAACGTTCTTCGCCCTCGTGCAAGCTACCGCTCTGTCCGGCTCCCGGAGCAGGAGATGCGGCTGCTTCGCGCACACAACAGCGGAGCGGCAGCCCTACGCTCCGAAGCGCTGCTTCAGCCGAAAGACGCCGGCCACCGGCGCTTCGCTTCGGACAGCTCCGGAGAGCCGTAGTGTGCGTCTGCACTAGACTGCATCATAGCGAAAAGCTTTGGCAGTGTGTCTCGCAGAGAGATAGCTTAGGAGCGCAGCGCACTTATGCCTCCCTTGTCCAGAAACACGATTTTACTGCACACTCCAAAAACAGTACTCTTCCCAGGGCAATATATAAGCTGCTTTCTGACGGCCGTGATCTTTCGATTACTCTTGCCCAGCTCGTTGTTTTAACGTGCACATGCCGTCCTGGAATTCAGTGCACAGTGAAAGCAATCGCAAAAGTCCAGCAGCTGCTGACTCCCAAACACAAGGCGCTGGCTATGTTCTTGCTTCTCGACAACTCAACGCAGCCCTTCATTTCTGCAGTTGCCATCGAGGTCTCTGCATGTCGGAGACTCAGAGGACGAGCACGAGTTTCCCACGAGGGGCTGCATCAGGAGGAATTCAAAACTCAGGAAAATTGTCTTTGAACACCTTCCATAGGATGCTAGAAGGGAATTGAAGAGGCAGGCGAGCGGCCACCACCGTCCTCTAGCAGTCCTTAGGGTGTGCGCAAAAGCCCGATGCTCTTCGGCTTCGTTCTTCGCCCCCGTACAAGCTACCGCTCTGTCCGGCTCCCGGAGCAGGAGAAGCGGCTGCTTCGCGCACACAGCAGCGGAGCGGCAGCCGTACTCTCCGAAGCGCTGCTTCAGCCGAAAGACGCCGGCCACCGGCGGTTCGCTTCGGATAGCAGCCGAGAGCCGTAGTGTGCGTCTGCACTAAACTGCATCATAGCGAAAAGCTTTGGCAGTGTGACTCGCAGGGAGATAGCTTAGGAGCGCAGCGCACTTATGCCTCCCTTGTCCAGAAACACGGATTTGCTGCACACTCCAAAAACACTGCTCTTCCCAGGGCAATATATAAGCTGCTTTCTGATGGCCGTGATCCCTCCCTGCTCTTGCCCAGCTGGTTGTTGCAGCGTGCACATGCCGTCCTGGAATTCAGTGCACAGTGAAAGCAATCGCAAAAGTCCAGCAGCTGCTGACTCCCAAACACAAGGCGCTGGCTATGTTCTTGCTTCTCCACACTTCAACAGAGTCCTTCATTTCTGCAGCTGCCATCGAGTTTTCTGCATCTCGAGCCTTCTGGGACGAGCACCAATTTCCCAAGAGGGGCTGCATCAGGACGAAGTCAAAACCCAGGAAAGTTGTCTCGGAATACCTTCAATAAAGCATGCCAGCAGTGCATTGAAAAGGCAGGTAGCTTTAGCCACCGTCCTCTAGCAGTCGCGAAGCTGTGCACACAATGTCGTCTCCCTGCGGCAACGTTCTTCGCCCTCGTGCAAGCTACCGCTCTGTCCGGCTCCCGGAGCAGGAGAAGCGGCTGCTTCGCGCACACAACAGCGGAGCGGCAGCCCTACGCTCCGAAGCGCTGCTTCAGCCGAAAGACGCCGGCCACCGGCGCTTCGCTTCGGACAGCTCCGGAGAGCCGTAGTGTGCGTCTACAACTAGACTGCATCATAGCGAAAAGCTTTGGCAGTGTGTCTCGCAAGGAGATAGCTTAGGAGCGCAGCGCACTTATGCCTCCCTTGTCCAGAAACACGATTTTACTGCACACTCCAAAAACAGTACTCTTCCCAGGGCAATATGCCAGATGCTCTCTGATGCCCGTGCTCCCTTCCTACTCTTGCCCAGCTCGTTGTTTTAACGTGCACATGCCGTCCTGGAATTCAGTGCACAGTGAAAGCAATCGCAAAAGTCCAGCAGCTGCTGACTCCCAAACACAAGGCGCTGGCTATGTTCTTGCTACTCGACGACTCAACGCAGCCCTTCATTTCTGCAGTTGCCATCGAGGTCTCTGCATCTCGGAGACTCAGAGGACGAGCACGAGTTTCCCACGAGGGGCTGCATCAGGAGGAATTCAAAACTCAGGGAATTTGTCCTGGAACACCTTCCATAAGGATGCTAGAAGGGAATTGAAGAGGCAGGCGAGCGGCCACCACCGTCCTCTAGCAGTCCTTAGGGTGCGCGCAGAAGCCCGGTGCTCTGCGGCTTCGTTCTTCGCCCTCGTGCAAGCTACCGCTCTGTCCGGCTCCCGGAGCAGGAGAAGCGGCTGCTTCGCGCACACAACAGCGGAGCGGCAGCCCTACGCTCCGAAGCGCTGCTTCAGCCGAAAGACGCCGGCCACCGGCGGTTCGCTTCGGATAGCAGCCGAGAGCCGTAGTGTGCGTCTGCACTAAACTGCATCATAGCGAAAAGCTTTGGCAGTGTGACTCGCAGGGAGATAGCTTAGGAGCGCAGCGCACTTATGCCTCCCTTGTCCAGAAACACGGATTTGCTGCACACTCCAAAAACACTGCTCTTCCCAGGGCAATATATAAGCTGCTTTCTGATGGCCGTGATCCCTCCCTGCTCTTGCCCAGCTGGTTGTTGCAGCGTGCACATGCCGTCCTGGCATTCAGTGCACAGTGAAAGCAATCGCAAAAGTCCAGCAGCTGCTGACTCCCAAACACAAGGCGCTGGCTATGTTCTTGCTTCTCCACACTTCAACAGAGTCCTTCATTTCTGCAGCTGCCATCGAGTTTTCTGCATCTCGAGCCTTCTGGGACGAGCACCAATTTCCCAAGAGGGGCTGCATCAGGACGAAGTCAAAACCCAGGAAGGTTGTCTCGGAACACCTTCAATAAAGCATGCCAGCAGTGCATTGAAAAGGCAGGTAGCTTTAGCCACCGTCCTCTAGCAGTCGCAAGGCTGTGCACACAATGTCGTCTCCCTGCGGCAACGTTCTTCGCCCTCGTGCAAGCTACCGCTCTGTCCGGCTCCCGGAGCAGGAGAAGCGGCTGCTTCGCGCACACAACAGCAGAGCGGCAGCCCTACGCTCCGAAGCGCTGCTTCAGCCGAAAGACGCCGGCCACCGGCGCTTCGCTTCGGACAGCTCCGGAGAGCCGTAGTGTGCGTCTACAACTACACTGCATCATAGCGAAAAGCTTTGGCAGTGTGTCTCGCAAGGAGATAGCTTAGGAGCGCAGCGCACTTATGCCTCCCTTGTCCAGAAACACGATTTTACTGCACACTCCAAAAACAGTACTCTTCCCAGGGCAATATGCCAGATGCTCTCTGATGCCCGTGCTCCCTTCCTACTCTTGCCCAGCTCGTTGTTTTAACGTGCACATGCCGTCCTGGAATTCAGTGCACAGTGAAAGCAATCGCAAAAGTCCAGCAGCTGCTGACTCCCAAACACAAGGCGCTGGCTATGTTCTTGCTACTCGACGACTCAACGCAGCCCTTCATTTCTGCAGTTGCCATCGAGGTCTCTGCATGTCGGAGACTCAGAGGACGAGCACGAGTTTCCCACGAGGGGCTGCATCAGGAGGAATTCAAAACTCAGGGAATTTGCCCTGGAACACCTTCCATAAGGATGCTAGAAGGGAATTGAAGAGGCAGGCGAGCGGCCACCACCGTCCTCTAGCAGTCCTTAGGGTGTGCGCAAAAGCCCGATGCTCTTCGGCTTCGTTCTTCGCCCCCGTACAAGCTACCGCTCTGTCCGGCTCCCGGAGCAGGAGAAGCGGCTGCTTCGCGCACACAACAGCGGAGCGGCAGCCCTACGCTCCGAAGCGCTGCTTCAGCCGAAAGACGCCGGCCACCGGCGCTTCGCTTCGGACAGCTCCGGAGAGCCGTAGTGTGCGTCTGCACTAGACTGCATCATAGCGAAAAGCTTTGACAGTGTGTCTCGCAGGGAGATAGCTTAGGAGCGCAGCGCACTTATGCCTCCCTTGTCCAGAAACACGGATTTGCTGCACACTCCAAAAACACTGCTCTTCCCAGGGCAATATATAAGCTGCTTTCTGATGGCCGTGATCCCTCCCTGCTCTTGCCCAGCTGGTTGTTGCAGCGTGCACATGCCGTCCTGGCATTCAGTGCACAGTGAAAGCAATCGCAAAAGTCCAGCAGCTGCTGACTCCCAAACACAAGGCGCTGGCTATGTTCTTGCTTCTCCACACTTCAACAGAGTCCTTCATTTCTGCAGCTGCCATCGAGTTTTCTGCATCTCGAGCCTTCTGGGACGAGCACCAATTTCCCAAGAGGGGCTGCATCAGGACGAAGTCAAAACCCAGGAAAGTTGTCTCGGAACACCTTCAATAAAGCATGCCAGCAGTGCATTGAAAAGGCAGGTAGCTTTAGCCACCGTCCTCTAGCAGTCGCAAGGCTGTGCACACAATGTCGTCTCCCTGCGGCAACGTTCTTCGCCCTCGTGCAAGCTACCGCTCTGTCCGGCTCCCGGAGCAGGAGAAGCGGCTGCTTCGCGCACACAACAGCGGAGCGGCAGCCCTACGCTCCGAAGCGCTGCTTCAGCCGAAAGACGCCGGCCACCGGCGCTTGGCTTCGGACAGCTCCGGAGAGCCGTAGTGTGCGTCTGCACTAGACTGCATCATAGCGAAAAGCTTTGGCAGTGTGTCTCGCAGAGAGATAGCTTAGGAGCGCAGCGCACTTATGCCTCCCTTGTCCAGAAACACGATTTTACTGCACACTCCAAAAACAGTACTCTTCCCAGGGCAATATATAAGCTGCTTTCTGACGGCCGTGATCTTTCGATTACTCTTGCCCAGCTCGTTGTTTTAACGTGCACATGCCGTCCTGGCATTCAGTGCACAGTGAAAGCAATCGCAAACGTCCAGCAGCTGCTGACTCCCAAACACAAGGCGCTGGCTATGTTCTTGCTTCTCCACACTTCAACAGAGTCCTTCATTTCTGCAGCTGCCATCGAGTTTTCTGCATCTCGAGCCTTCTGGGACGAGCACCAATTTCCCAAGAGGGGCTGCATCAGGACGAAGTCAAAACCCAGGAAGGTTGTCTCGGAACACCTTCAATAAAGCATGCCAGCAGTGCATTGAAAAGGCAGGTAGCTTTAGCCACCGTCCTCTAGCAGTCGCAAGGCTGTGCACACAATGTCGTCTCCCTGCGGCAACGTTCTTCGCCCTCGTGCAAGCTACCGCTCTGTCCGGCTCCCGGAGCAGGAGAAGCGGCTGCTTCGCGCACACAAACAGCGGAGCGGCAGCCCTACGCTCCGAAGCGCTGCTTCAGCCGAAAGACGCCGGCCACCGGCGCTTCGCTTCGGACAGCTCCGGAGAGCCGTAGTGTGCGTCTACAACTACACTGCATCATAGCGAAAAGCTTTGGCAGTGTGTCTCGCAGGGAGATAGCTTAGGAGCGCAGCGCACTTATGCCTCCCTTGTCCAGAAACACGATTTTACTGCACACTCCAAAAACAGTACTCTTCCCAGGGCAATATGCCAGATGCTCTCTGATGCCCGTGCTCCCTTCCTACTCTTGCCCAGCTCGTTGTTTTAACGTGCACATGCCGTCCTGGAATTCAGTGCACAGTGAAAGCAATCGCAAAAGTCCAGCAGCTGCTGACTCCCAAACACAAGGCGCTGGCTATGTTCTTGCTACTCGACGACTCAACGCAGCCCTTCATTTCTGCAGTTGCCATCGAGGTCTCTGCATGTCGGAGACTCAGAGGACGAGCACGAGTTTCCCAGGAGGGGCTGCATCAGGAGGAATTCAAAACTCAGGGAATTTGCCCTGGAACACCTTCCATAAGGATGCTAGAAGGGAATTGAAGAGGCAGGCGAGCGGCCACCACCGTCCTCTAGCAGTCCTTAGGGTGTGCGCAAAAGCCCGATGCTCTTCGGCTTCGTTCTTCGCCCCCGTACAAGCTACCGCTCTGTCCGGCTCCCGGAGCAGGAGAAGCGGCTGCTTCGCGCACACAACAGCGGAGCGGCAGCCCTACGCTCCGAAGCGCTGCTTCAGCCGAAAGACGCCGGCCACCGGCGCTTCGCTTCGGACAGCTCCGGAGAGCCGTAGTGTGCGTCTGCACTAGACTGCATCATAGCGAAAAGCTTTGACAGTGTGTCTCGCAGGGAGATAGCTTAGGAGCGCAGCGCACTTATGCCTCCCTTGTCCAGAAACACGGATTTGCTGCACACTCCAAAAACACTGCTCTTTCCATGGTACTATGTAAGCTGCTGTCTGACGCCCGTTCTCTTCTGCCCACTCTTGCCCAGCTGGTTGTTGCAGCGTGCACGTGCCTTCCTGGCATTAAGAGCACAGTGAAAGCAATCGCAAAAGTCCAGCAGCTGCTGACTCCCAAACACAAGGCGCTTGTCTACGTTCTTGCTTCTCGACAACTCAACGCAGCCCTTCATTTCTGCAGCTGCCATCGAGTTTTCTGTATCTTGAGCCTTCTGGGACGAGCACCAATTTCCCAGGAGGGGCTGCATCAGGACGAAGTCAAAACCCAGGAAAGTTGTCTCGGAACACCTTCAATAAAGCATGCCAGCAGTGCATTGAAAAGGCAGGTAGCTTTAGCCACCGTCCTCTAGCAGTCGCGAAGCTGTGCACACAATGTCGTCTCCCTGCGGCAACGTTCTTCGCCCTCGTGCAAGCTAGCGCTCTGTCCGGCTCCCGGAGCAGGAGAAGCGGCTGCTTCGCGCACACAGCAGCGGAGCGGCAGCCCTACGCTCCGAAGCGCTGCTTCAGCCGAAAGACGCCGGCCACCGGCGCTTCGCTTCGGACAGCTCCGGAGAGCCGTAGTGTGCGTCTACAACTAGACTGCATCATAGCGAAAAGCTTTGGCAGTGTGTCTCGCAAGGAGATAGCTTAGGAGCGCAGCGCACTTATGCCTCCCTTGTCCAGAAACACGATTTTACTGCACACTCCAAAAACAGTACTCTTCCCAGGGCAATATGCCAGATGCTCTCTGATGCCCGTGCTCCCTTCCTACTCTTGCCCAGCTCGTTGTTTTAACGTGCACATGCCGTCCTGGAATTCAGTGCACAGTGAAAGCAATCGCAAAAGTCCAGCAGCTGCTGACTCCCAAACACAAGGCGCTGGCTATGTTCTTGCTTCTCCACACTTCAACAGAGTCCTTCATTTCTGCAGCTGCCATCGAGTTTTCTGCATCTCGAGCCTTCTGGGACGAGCACCAATTTCCCAAGAGGGGCTGCATCAGGACGAAGTCAAAACCCAGGAAGGTTGTCTCGGAACACCTTCAATAAAGCATGCCAGCAGTGCATTGAAAAGGCAGGTAGCTTTAGCCACCGTCCTCTAGCAGTCGCAAGGCTGTGCACACAATGTCGTCTCCCTGCGGCAACGTTCTTCGCCCTCGTGCAAGCTACCGCTCTGTCCGGCTCCCGGAGCAGGAGAAGCGGCTGCTTCGCGCACACAACAGCGGAGCGGCAGCCCTACGCTCCGAAGCGCTGCTTCAGCCGAAAGACGCCGGCCACCGGCGCTTCGCTTCGGACAGCTCCGGAGAGCCGTAGTGTGCGTCTGCACTAGACTGCATCATAGCGAAAAGCTTTGGCAGTATGTCTCGCAAGGAGATAGCTTAGGAGCGCAGCGCACTTATGCCTCCCTTGTCCAGAAACACGATTTTACTGCACACTCCAAAAACAGTACTCTTCCCAGGGCAATATGCCAGATGCTCTCTGATGCCCGTGCTCCCTTCCTACTCTTGCCCAGCTCTTTGTTTTAACGTGCAGATGCCGTCCTGGAATTCAGTGCACAGTGAAAACAATCGCAAAAGTCCAGCAGCTGCTGACTCCCAAACACAAGGCGCTGGCTATGTTCTTGCTACTCGACGACTCAACGCAGCCCTTCATTTCTGCAGTTGCCATCGAGGTCTCTGCATGTCGGAGACTCAGAGGACGAGCACGAGTTTCCCACGAGGGGCTGCATCAGGAGGAATTCAAAACTCAGGGAATTTGCCCTGGAACACCTTCCATAAGGATGCTAGAAGGGAATTGAAGAGGCAGGCGAGCGACCACCACCGTCCTCTAGCAGTCCTTAGGGTGTGCGCAAAAGCCCGATGCTCTTCGGCTTCGTTCTTCGCCCCCGTACAAGCTACCGCTCTGTCCGGCTCCCGGAGCAGGAGAAGCGGCTGCTTCGCGCACACAACAGCGGAGCGGCAGCCCTACGCTCCGAAGCGCTGCTTCAGCCGAAAGACGCCGGCCACCGGCGCTTCGCTTCGGACAGCTCCGGAGAGCCGTAGTGTGCGTCTGCACTAGACTGCATCATAGCGAAAAGCTTTGACAGTGTGTCTCGCAGGGAGATAGCTTAGGAGCGCAGCGCACTTATGCCTCCCTTGTCCAGAAACACGGATTTGCTGCACACTCCAAAAACACTGCTCTTTCCATGGTACTATGTAAGCTGCTGTCTGACGCCCGTTCTCTTCTGCCCACTCTTGCCCAGCTGGTTGTTGCAGCGTGCACGTGCCTTCCTGGCATTAAGAGCACAGTGAAAGCAATCGCAAAAGTCCAGCAGCTGCTGACTCCCAAACACAAGGCGCTTGTCTACGTTCTTGCTTCTCGACAACTCAACGCAGCCCTTCATTTCTGCAGCTGCCATCGAGTTTTCTGCATCTCGAGCCTTCTGGGACGAGCACCAATTTCCCAGGAGGGGCTGCATCAGGACGAAGTCAAAACCCAGGAAAGTTGTCTCGGAACACCTTCAATAAAGCATGCCAGCAGTGCATTGAAAAGGCAGGTAGCTTTAGCCACCGTCCTCTAGCAGTCGCGAAGCTGTGCACACAATGTCGTCTCCCTGCGGCAACGTTCTTCGCCCTCGTGCAAGCTACCGCTCTGTCCGGCTCCCGGAGCAGGAGAAGCGGCTGCTTCGCGCACACAGCAGCGGAGCGGCAGCCGTACTCTCCGAAGCGCTGCTTCAGCCGAAAGACGCCGGCCACCGGCGCTTGGCTTCGGACAGCTCCGGAGAGCCGTAGTGTGCGTCTACAACTACACTGCATCATAGCGAAAAGCTTTGGCAGTGTGTCTCGCAAGGAGATAGCTTAGGAGCGCAGCGCACTTATGCCTCCCTTGTCCAGAAACACGATTTTACTGCACACTCCAAAAACAGTACTCTTCCCAGGGCAATATGCCAGATGCTCTCTGATGCCCGTGCTCCCTTCCTACTCTTGCCCAGCTCGTTGTTTTAACGTGCACATGCCGTCCTGGAATTCAGTGCACAGTGAAAGCAATCGCAAAAGTCCAGCAGCTGCTGACTGCCAAACACAAGGCGCTGGCTATGTTCTTGCTACTCGACGACTCAACGCAGCCCTTCATTTCTGCAGTTGCCATCGAGGTCTCTGCATGTCGGAGACTCAGAGGACGAGCACGAGTTTCCCACGAGGGGCTGCATCAGGAGGAATTCAAAACTCAGGGAATTTGCCCTGGAACACCTTCCATAAGGATGCTAGAAGGGAATTGAAGAGGCAGGCGAGCGGCCACCACCGTCCTCTAGCAGTCCTTAGGGTGCGCGCAGAAGCCCGGTGCTCTGCGGCTTCGTTCTTCGCCCTCGTGCAAGCTACCGCTCTGTCCGGCTCCCGGAGCAGGAGAAGCGGCTGCTTCGCGCACACAACAGCGG
Organism: Lonchura striata; assembly: GCF_050655825.1. Taxonomy (NCBI): domain Eukaryota; kingdom Metazoa; phylum Chordata; class Aves; order Passeriformes; family Estrildidae; genus Lonchura; species Lonchura striata. Next base: position 17,533,793 of record NC_140716.1, on the reverse strand, counting down.
AGCGGCAGCCCTACGCTCCGAAGCGCTGCTTCAGCCGAAAGACGCCGGCCACCGGCGCTTGGCTTCGGACAGCTCCGGAGAGCCGTAGTGTGCGTCTGCACTAGACTGCATCATAGCGAAAAGCTTTGGCAGTGTGACTCGCAGGGAGATAGCTTAGGAGCGCAGCGCACTTATGCCTCCCTTGTCCAGAAACACGGATTTGCTGCACACTCCAAAAACACTGCTCTTCCCAGGGCAATATATAAGCTGCTTCCTGATGGCCGTGATCCCTCCCTGCTCTTGCCCAGCTGGTTGTTGCAGCGTGCACATGCCGTCCTGGCACTCAGTGCACAGTGAAAGCAATCGCAAAAGTCCAGCAGCTGCTGACTCCCAAACACAAGGCGCTGGCTATGTTCTTGCTTCTCCACACTTCAACAGAGTCCTTCATTTCTGCAGCTGCCATCGAGTTTTCTGCATCTCGAGCCTTCTGGGACGAGCACCAATTTCCCAAGAGGGGCTGCATCAGGACGAAGTCAAAACCCAGGAAAGTTGTCTCGGAACACCTTCAATAAAGCATGCCAGCAGTGCATTGAAAAGGCAGGTAGCTTTAGCCACCGTTCTCTAGCAGTCGCAAGGCTGTGCACACAATGTCGTCTCCCTGCGGCAACGTTCTTCGCCCTCGTGCAAGCTACCGCTCTGTCCGGCTCCCGGAGCAGGAGAAGCGGCTGCTTCGCGCACACAACAGCGGAGCGGCAGCCCTACGCTCCGAAGCGCTGCTTCAGCCGAAAGACGCCGGCCACCGGCGCTTCGCTTCGGACAGCTCCGGAGAGCCGTAGTGTGCGTCTACAACTAGACTGCATCATAGCGAAAAGCTTTGGCAGTGTGTCTCGCAAGGAGATAGCTTAGGAGCGCAGCGCACTTATGCCTCCCTTGTCCAGAAACACGATTTTACTGCACACTCCAAAAACAGTACTCTTCCCAGGGCAATATGCCAGATGCTCTCTGATGCCCGTGCTCCCTTCCTACTCTTGCCCAGCTCGTTGTTTTAACGTGCACATGCCGTCCTGGAATTCAGTGCACAGTGAAAGCAATCGCAAAAGTCCAGCAGCTGCTGACTCCCAAACACAAGGCGCTGGCTATGTTCTTGCTACTCGACGACTCAACGCAGCCCTTCATTTCTGCAGTTGCCATCGAGGTCTCTGCATCTCGGAGACTCAGAGGACGAGCACGAGTTTCCCACGAGGGGCTGCATCAGGAGGAATTCAAAACTCAGGGAATTTGTCCTGGAACACCTTCCATAAGGATGCTAGAAGGGAATTGAAGAGGCAGGCGAGCGGCCACCACCGTCCTCTAGCAGTCCTTAGGGTGCGCGCAGAAGCCCGGTGCTCTGCGGCTTCGTTCTTCGCCCTCGTGCAAGCTACCGCTCTGTCCGGCTCCCGGAGCAGGAGAAGCGGCTGCTTCGCGCACACAACAGCGGAGCGGCAGCCCTACGCTCCGAAGCGCTGCTTCAGCCGAAAGACGCCGGCCACCGGCGGTTCGCTTCGGATAGCAGCCGAGAGCCGTAGTGTGCGTCTGCACTAAACTGCATCATAGCGAAAAGCTTTGGCAGTGTGACTCGCAGGGAGATAGCTTAGGAGCGCAGCGCACTTATGCCTCCCTTGTCCAGAAACACGGATTTGCTGCACACTCCAAAAACACTGCTCTTCCCAGGGCAATATATAAGCTGCTTTCTGATGGCCGTGATCCCTCCCTGCTCTTGCCCAGCTGGTTGTTGCAGCGTGCACATGCCGTCCTGGCATTCAGTGCACAGTGAAAGCAATCGCAAAAGTCCAGCAGCTGCTGACTCCCAAACACAAGGCGCTGGCTATGTTCTTGCTTCTCCACACTTCAACAGAGTCCTTCATTTCTGCAGCTGCCATCGAGTTTTCTGCATCTCGAGCCTTCTGGGACGAGCACCAATTTCCCAAGAGGGGCTGCATCAGGACGAAGTCAAAACCCAGGAAGGTTGTCTCGGAACACCTTCAATAAAGCATGCCAGCAGTGCATTGAAAAGGCAGGTAGCTTTAGCCACCGTCCTCTAGCAGTCGCAAGGCTGTGCACACAATGTCGTCTCCCTGCGGCAACGTTCTTCGCCCTCGTGCAAGCTACCGCTCTGTCCGGCTCCCGGAGCAGGAGAAGCGGCTGCTTCGCGCACACAACAGCAGAGCGGCAGCCCTACGCTCCGAAGCGCTGCTTCAGCCGAAAGACGCCGGCCACCGGCGCTTCGCTTCGGACAGCTCCGGAGAGCCGTAGTGTGCGTCTACAACTACACTGCATCATAGCGAAAAGCTTTGGCAGTGTGTCTCGCAAGGAGATAGCTTAGGAGCGCAGCGCACTTATGCCTCCCTTGTCCAGAAACACGATTTTACTGCACACTCCAAAAACAGTACTCTTCCCAGGGCAATATGCCAGATGCTCTCTGATGCCCGTGCTCCCTTCCTACTCTTGCCCAGCTCGTTGTTTTAACGTGCACATGCCGTCCTGGAATTCAGTGCACAGTGAAAGCAATCGCAAAAGTCCAGCAGCTGCTGACTCCCAAACACAAGGCGCTGGCTATGTTCTTGCTACTCGACGACTCAACGCAGCCCTTCATTTCTGCAGTTGCCATCGAGGTCTCTGCATGTCGGAGACTCAGAGGACGAGCACGAGTTTCCCACGAGGGGCTGCATCAGGAGGAATTCAAAACTCAGGGAATTTGCCCTGGAACACCTTCCATAAGGATGCTAGAAGGGAATTGAAGAGGCAGGCGAGCGGCCACCACCGTCCTCTAGCAGTCCTTAGGGTGTGCGCAAAAGCCCGATGCTCTTCGGCTTCGTTCTTCGCCCCCGTACAAGCTACCGCTCTGTCCGGCTCCCGGAGCAGGAGAAGCGGCTGCTTCGCGCACACAACAGCGGAGCGGCAGCCCTACGCTCCGAAGCGCTGCTTCAGCCGAAAGACGCCGGCCACCGGCGCTTCGCTTCGGACAGCTCCGGAGAGCCGTAGTGTGCGTCTGCACTAGACTGCATCATAGCGAAAAGCTTTGACAGTGTGTCTCGCAGGGAGATAGCTTAGGAGCGCAGCGCACTTATGCCTCCCTTGTCCAGAAACACGGATTTGCTGCACACTCCAAAAACACTGCTCTTCCCAGGGCAATATATAAGCTGCTTTCTGATGGCCGTGATCCCTCCCTGCTCTTGCCCAGCTGGTTGTTGCAGCGTGCACATGCCGTCCTGGCATTCAGTGCACAGTGAAAGCAATCGCAAAAGTCCAGCAGCTGCTGACTCCCAAACACAAGGCGCTGGCTATGTTCTTGCTTCTCCACACTTCAACAGAGTCCTTCATTTCTGCAGCTGCCATCGAGTTTTCTGCATCTCGAGCCTTCTGGGACGAGCACCAATTTCCCAAGAGGGGCTGCATCAGGACGAAGTCAAAACCCAGGAAAGTTGTCTCGGAACACCTTCAATAAAGCATGCCAGCAGTGCATTGAAAAGGCAGGTAGCTTTAGCCACCGTCCTCTAGCAGTCGCAAGGCTGTGCACACAATGTCGTCTCCCTGCGGCAACGTTCTTCGCCCTCGTGCAAGCTACCGCTCTGTCCGGCTCCCGGAGCAGGAGAAGCGGCTGCTTCGCGCACACAACAGCGGAGCGGCAGCCCTACGCTCCGAAGCGCTGCTTCAGCCGAAAGACGCCGGCCACCGGCGCTTGGCTTCGGACAGCTCCGGAGAGCCGTAGTGTGCGTCTGCACTAGACTGCATCATAGCGAAAAGCTTTGGCAGTGTGTCTCGCAGAGAGATAGCTTAGGAGCGCAGCGCACTTATGCCTCCCTTGTCCAGAAACACGATTTTACTGCACACTCCAAAAACAGTACTCTTCCCAGGGCAATATATAAGCTGCTTTCTGACGGCCGTGATCTTTCGATTACTCTTGCCCAGCTCGTTGTTTTAACGTGCACATGCCGTCCTGGCATTCAGTGCACAGTGAAAGCAATCGCAAACGTCCAGCAGCTGCTGACTCCCAAACACAAGGCGCTGGCTATGTTCTTGCTTCTCCACACTTCAACAGAGTCCTTCATTTCTGCAGCTGCCATCGAGTTTTCTGCATCTCGAGCCTTCTGGGACGAGCACCAATTTCCCAAGAGGGGCTGCATCAGGACGAAGTCAAAACCCAGGAAGGTTGTCTCGGAACACCTTCAATAAAGCATGCCAGCAGTGCATTGAAAAGGCAGGTAGCTTTAGCCACCGTCCTCTAGCAGTCGCAAGGCTGTGCACACAATGTCGTCTCCCTGCGGCAACGTTCTTCGCCCTCGTGCAAGCTACCGCTCTGTCCGGCTCCCGGAGCAGGAGAAGCGGCTGCTTCGCGCACACAAACAGCGGAGCGGCAGCCCTACGCTCCGAAGCGCTGCTTCAGCCGAAAGACGCCGGCCACCGGCGCTTCGCTTCGGACAGCTCCGGAGAGCCGTAGTGTGCGTCTACAACTACACTGCATCATAGCGAAAAGCTTTGGCAGTGTGTCTCGCAGGGAGATAGCTTAGGAGCGCAGCGCACTTATGCCTCCCTTGTCCAGAAACACGATTTTACTGCACACTCCAAAAACAGTACTCTTCCCAGGGCAATATGCCAGATGCTCTCTGATGCCCGTGCTCCCTTCCTACTCTTGCCCAGCTCGTTGTTTTAACGTGCACATGCCGTCCTGGAATTCAGTGCACAGTGAAAGCAATCGCAAAAGTCCAGCAGCTGCTGACTCCCAAACACAAGGCGCTGGCTATGTTCTTGCTACTCGACGACTCAACGCAGCCCTTCATTTCTGCAGTTGCCATCGAGGTCTCTGCATGTCGGAGACTCAGAGGACGAGCACGAGTTTCCCAGGAGGGGCTGCATCAGGAGGAATTCAAAACTCAGGGAATTTGCCCTGGAACACCTTCCATAAGGATGCTAGAAGGGAATTGAAGAGGCAGGCGAGCGGCCACCACCGTCCTCTAGCAGTCCTTAGGGTGTGCGCAAAAGCCCGATGCTCTTCGGCTTCGTTCTTCGCCCCCGTACAAGCTACCGCTCTGTCCGGCTCCCGGAGCAGGAGAAGCGGCTGCTTCGCGCACACAACAGCGGAGCGGCAGCCCTACGCTCCGAAGCGCTGCTTCAGCCGAAAGACGCCGGCCACCGGCGCTTCGCTTCGGACAGCTCCGGAGAGCCGTAGTGTGCGTCTGCACTAGACTGCATCATAGCGAAAAGCTTTGACAGTGTGTCTCGCAGGGAGATAGCTTAGGAGCGCAGCGCACTTATGCCTCCCTTGTCCAGAAACACGGATTTGCTGCACACTCCAAAAACACTGCTCTTTCCATGGTACTATGTAAGCTGCTGTCTGACGCCCGTTCTCTTCTGCCCACTCTTGCCCAGCTGGTTGTTGCAGCGTGCACGTGCCTTCCTGGCATTAAGAGCACAGTGAAAGCAATCGCAAAAGTCCAGCAGCTGCTGACTCCCAAACACAAGGCGCTTGTCTACGTTCTTGCTTCTCGACAACTCAACGCAGCCCTTCATTTCTGCAGCTGCCATCGAGTTTTCTGTATCTTGAGCCTTCTGGGACGAGCACCAATTTCCCAGGAGGGGCTGCATCAGGACGAAGTCAAAACCCAGGAAAGTTGTCTCGGAACACCTTCAATAAAGCATGCCAGCAGTGCATTGAAAAGGCAGGTAGCTTTAGCCACCGTCCTCTAGCAGTCGCGAAGCTGTGCACACAATGTCGTCTCCCTGCGGCAACGTTCTTCGCCCTCGTGCAAGCTAGCGCTCTGTCCGGCTCCCGGAGCAGGAGAAGCGGCTGCTTCGCGCACACAGCAGCGGAGCGGCAGCCCTACGCTCCGAAGCGCTGCTTCAGCCGAAAGACGCCGGCCACCGGCGCTTCGCTTCGGACAGCTCCGGAGAGCCGTAGTGTGCGTCTACAACTAGACTGCATCATAGCGAAAAGCTTTGGCAGTGTGTCTCGCAAGGAGATAGCTTAGGAGCGCAGCGCACTTATGCCTCCCTTGTCCAGAAACACGATTTTACTGCACACTCCAAAAACAGTACTCTTCCCAGGGCAATATGCCAGATGCTCTCTGATGCCCGTGCTCCCTTCCTACTCTTGCCCAGCTCGTTGTTTTAACGTGCACATGCCGTCCTGGAATTCAGTGCACAGTGAAAGCAATCGCAAAAGTCCAGCAGCTGCTGACTCCCAAACACAAGGCGCTGGCTATGTTCTTGCTTCTCCACACTTCAACAGAGTCCTTCATTTCTGCAGCTGCCATCGAGTTTTCTGCATCTCGAGCCTTCTGGGACGAGCACCAATTTCCCAAGAGGGGCTGCATCAGGACGAAGTCAAAACCCAGGAAGGTTGTCTCGGAACACCTTCAATAAAGCATGCCAGCAGTGCATTGAAAAGGCAGGTAGCTTTAGCCACCGTCCTCTAGCAGTCGCAAGGCTGTGCACACAATGTCGTCTCCCTGCGGCAACGTTCTTCGCCCTCGTGCAAGCTACCGCTCTGTCCGGCTCCCGGAGCAGGAGAAGCGGCTGCTTCGCGCACACAACAGCGGAGCGGCAGCCCTACGCTCCGAAGCGCTGCTTCAGCCGAAAGACGCCGGCCACCGGCGCTTCGCTTCGGACAGCTCCGGAGAGCCGTAGTGTGCGTCTGCACTAGACTGCATCATAGCGAAAAGCTTTGGCAGTATGTCTCGCAAGGAGATAGCTTAGGAGCGCAGCGCACTTATGCCTCCCTTGTCCAGAAACACGATTTTACTGCACACTCCAAAAACAGTACTCTTCCCAGGGCAATATGCCAGATGCTCTCTGATGCCCGTGCTCCCTTCCTACTCTTGCCCAGCTCTTTGTTTTAACGTGCAGATGCCGTCCTGGAATTCAGTGCACAGTGAAAACAATCGCAAAAGTCCAGCAGCTGCTGACTCCCAAACACAAGGCGCTGGCTATGTTCTTGCTACTCGACGACTCAACGCAGCCCTTCATTTCTGCAGTTGCCATCGAGGTCTCTGCATGTCGGAGACTCAGAGGACGAGCACGAGTTTCCCACGAGGGGCTGCATCAGGAGGAATTCAAAACTCAGGGAATTTGCCCTGGAACACCTTCCATAAGGATGCTAGAAGGGAATTGAAGAGGCAGGCGAGCGGCCACCACCGTCCTCTAGCAGTCCTTAGGGTGTGCGCAAAAGCCCGATGCTCTTCGGCTTCGTTCTTCGCCCCCGTACAAGCTACCGCTCTGTCCGGCTCCCGGAGCAGGAGAAGCGGCTGCTTCGCGCACACAACAGCGGAGCGGCAGCCCTACGCTCCGAAGCGCTGCTTCAGCCGAAAGACGCCGGCCACCGGCGCTTCGCTTCGGACAGCTCCGGAGAGCCGTAGTGTGCGTCTGCACTAGACTGCATCATAGCGAAAAGCTTTGACAGTGTGTCTCGCAGGGAGATAGCTTAGGAGCGCAGCGCACTTATGCCTCCCTTGTCCAGAAACACGGATTTGCTGCACACTCCAAAAACACTGCTCTTTCCATGGTACTATGTAAGCTGCGGTCTGACGCCCGTTCTCTTCTGCCCACTCTTGCCCAGCTGGTTGTTGCAGCGTGCACGTGCCTTCCTGGCATTAAGAGCACAGTGAAAGCAATCGCAAAAGTCCAGCAGCTGCTGACTCCCAAACACAAGGCGCTTGTCTACGTTCTTGCTTCTCGACAACTCAACGCAGCCCTTCATTTCTGCAGCTGCCATCGAGTTTTCTGCATCTCGAGCCTTCTGGGACGAGCACCAATTTCCCAGGAGGGGCTGCATCAGGACGAAGTCAAAACCCAGGAAAGTTGTCTTGGAACACCTTCAATAAAGCATGCCAGCAGTGCATTGAAAAGGCAGGTAGCTTTAGCCACCGTCCTCTAGCAGTCGCGAAGCTGTGCACACAATGTCGTCTCCCTGCGGCAACGTTCTTCGCCCTCGTGCAAGCTACCGCTCTGTCCGGCTCCCGGAGCAGGAGAAGCGGCTGCTTCGCGCACACAGCAGCGGAGCGGCAGCCGTACTCTCCGAAGCGCTGCTTCAGCCGAAAGACGCCGGCCACCGGCGCTTGGCTTCGGACAGCTCCGGAGAGCCGTAGTGTGCGTCTACAACTACACTGCATCATAGCGAAAAGCTTTGGCAGTGTGTCTCGCAAGGAGATAGCTTAGGAGCGCAGCGCACTTATGCCTCCCTTGTCCAGAAACACGATTTTACTGCACACTCCAAAAACAGTACTCTTCCCAGGGCAATATGCCAGATGCTCTCTGATGCCCGTGCTCCCTTCCTACTCTTGCCCAGCTCGTTGTTTTAACGTGCACATGCCGTCCTGGCATTCAGTGCACAGTGAAAGCAATCGCAAAAGTCCAGCAGCTGCTGACTGCCAAACACAAGGCGCTGGCTATGTTCTTGCTACTCGACGACTCAACGCAGCCCTTCATTTCTGCAGTTGCCATCGAGGTCTCTGCATGTCGGAGACTCAGAGGACGAGCACGAGTTTCCCACGAGGGGCTGCATCAGGAGGAATTCAAAACTCAGGGAATTTGCCCTGGAACACCTTCCATAAGGATGCTAGAAGGGAATTGAAGAGGCAGGCGAGCGGCCACCACCGTCCTCTAGCAGTCCTTAGGGTGCGCGCAGAAGCCCGGTGCTCTGCGGCTTCGTTCTTCGCCCTCGTGCAAGCTACCGCTCTGTCCGGCTCCCGGAGCAGGAGAAGCGGCTGCTTCGCGCACACAACAGCGGAGCGGCAGCCCTACGCTCCGAAGCGCTGCTTCAGCCGAAAGACGCCGGCCACCGGCGCTTGGCTTCGGACAGCTCCGGAGAGCCGTAGTGTGCGTCTGCACTAGACTGCATCATAGCGAAAAGCTTTGGCAGTGTGACTCGCAGGGAGATAGCTTAGGAGCGCAGCGCACTTATGCCTCCCTTGTCCAGAAACACGGATTTGCTGCACACTCCAAAAACACTGCTCTTCCCAGGGCAATATATAAGCTGCTTCCTGATGGCCGTGATCCCTCCCTGCTCTTGCCCAGCTGGTTGTTGCAGCGTGCACATGCCGTCCTGGCACTCAGTGCACAGTGAAAGCAATCGCAAAAGTCCAGCAGCTGCTGACTCCCAAACACAAGGCGCTGGCTATGTTCTTGCTTCTCCACACTTCAACAGAGTCCTTCATTTCTGCAGCTGCCATCGAGTTTTCTGCATCTCGAGCCTTCTGGGACGAGCACCAATTTCCCAAGAGGGGCTGCATCAGGACGAAGTCAAAACCCAGGAAAGTTGTCTCGGAACACCTTCAATAAAGCATGCCAGCAGTGCATTGAAAAGGCAGGTAGCTTTAGCCACCGTTCTCTAGCAGTCGCAAGGCTGTGCACACAATGTCGTCTCCCTGCGGCAACGTTCTTCGCCCTCGTGCAAGCTACCGCTCTGTCCGGCTCCCGGAGCAGGAGAAGCGGCTGCTTCGCGCACACAACAGCGGAGCGGCAGCCGTACTCTCCGAAGCGCTGCTTCAGCCGAAAGACGCCGGCCACCGGCGCTTCGCTTCGGACAGCTCCGGAGAGCCGTAGTGTGCGTCTGCACTAGACTGCATCATAGCGAAAAGCTTTGGCAGTGTGTCTCGCAGAGAGATAGCTTAGGAGCGCAGCGCACTTATGCCTCCCTTGTCCAGAAACACGATTTTACTGCACACTCCAAAAACAGTACTCTTCCCAGGGCAATATATAAGCTGCTTTCTGACGGCCGTGATCTTTCGATTACTCTTGCCCAGCTCGTTGTTTTAACGTGCACATGCCGTCCTGGCATTCAGTGCACAGTGAAAGCAATCGCAAAAGTCCAGCAGCTGCTGACTGCCAAACACAAGGCGCTGGCTATGTTCTTGCTTCTCGACAACTCAACGCAGCCCTTCATTTCTGCAGTTGCCATCGAGGTCTCTGCATGTCGGAGACTCAGAGGACGAGCACGAGTTTCCCACGAGGGGCTGCATCAGGAGGAATTCAAAACTCAGGGAATTTGCCCTGGAACACCTTCCATAAGGATGCTAGAAGGGAATTGAAGAGGCAGGCGAGCGGCCACCACCGTCCTCTAGCAGTCCTTAGGGTGTGCGCAAAAGCCCGATGCTCTTCGGCTTCGTTCTTCGCCCCCGTACAAGCTACCGCTCTGTCCGGCTCCCGGAGCAGGAGAAGCGGCTGCTTCGCGCACACAACAGCGGAGCGGCAGCCGTACTCTCCGAAGCGCTGCTTCAGCCGAAAGACGCCGGCCACCGGCGCTTGGCTTCGGACAGCTCCGGAGAGCCGTAGTGTGCGTCTGCACTAGACTGCATCATAGCGAAAAGCTTTGACAGTGTGTCTCGCAGGGAGATACCTTAGGAGCGCAGCGCACTTATGCCTCCCTTGTCCAGAAACACGGATTTGCTGCACACTCCAAAAACACTGCTCTTTCCATGGTACTATGTAAGCTGCTGTCTGACGCCCGTTCTCTTCTGCCCACTCTTGCCCAGCTGGTTGTTGCAGCGTGCACGTGCCTTCCTGGCATTAAGAGCACAGTGAAAGCAATCGCAAAAGTCCAGCAGCTGCTGACTCCCAAACACAAGGCGCTTGTCTACGTTCTTGCTTCTCGACAACTCAACGCAGCCCTTCATTTCTGCAGCTGCCATCGAGTTTTCTGCATCTCGAGCCTTCTGGGACGAGCACCAATTTCCCAGGAGGGGCTGCATCAGGACGAAGTCAAAACCCAGGAAAGTTGTCTCGGAACACCTTCAATAAAGCATGCCAGCAGTGCATTGAAAAGGCAGGTAGCTTTAGCCACCGTCCTCTAGCAGTCGCAAGGCTGTGCACACAATGTCGTCTCCCTGCGGCAACGTTCTTCGCCCTCGTGCAAGCTACCGCTCTGTCCGGCTCCCGGAGCAGGAGAAGCGGCTGCTTCGCGCACACAACAGCGGAGCGGCAGCCCTACGCTCCGAAGCGCTGCTTCAGCCGAAAGACGCCGGCCACCGGCGCTTGGCTTCGGACAGCTCCGGAGAGCCGTAGTGTGCGTCTACAACTAGACTGCATGATAGCGAAAAGCTTTGGCAGTGTGTCTCGCAAGGAGATAGCTTAGGAGCGCAGCGCACTTATGCCTCCATTGTCCAGAAACACGATTTTACTGCACACTCCAAAAACAGTACTCTTCCCAGGGCAATATGCCAGATGCTCTCTGATGCCCGTGCTCCCTTCCTACTCTTGCCCAGCTCGTTGTTTTAACGTGCACATGCCGTCCTGGAATTCAGTGCACAGTGAAAGCAATCGCAAAAGTCCAGCAGCTGCTGACTGCCAAACACAAGGCGCTGGCTATGTTCTTGCTACTCGACGACTCAACGCAGCCCTTCATTTCTGCAGTTGCCATCGAGGTCTCTGCATGTCGGAGACTCAGAGGACGAGCACGAGTTTCCCACGAGGGGCTGCATCAGGAGGAATTCAAAACTCAGGGAATTTGTCCTGGAACACCTTCCATAAGGATGCTAGAAGGGAATTGAAGAGGCAGGCGAGCGGCCACCACCGTCCTCTAGCAGTCCTTAGGGTGCGCGCAGAAGCCCGGTGCTCTGCGGCTTCGTTCTTCGCCCTCGTGCAAGCTACCGCTCTGTCCGGCTCCCGGAGCAGGAGAAGCGGCTGCTTCGCGCACACAACAGCGGAGCGGCAGCCCTACGCTCCGAAGCGCTGCTTCAGCCGAAAGACGCCGGCCACCGGCGCTTGGCTTCGGACAGCTCCGGAGAGCCGTAGTGTGCGTCTGCACTAGACTGCATCATAGCGAAAAGCTTTGGCAGTGTGTCTCGCAGAGAGATAGCTTAGGAGCGCAGCGCACTTATGCCTCCCTTGTCCAGAAACACGGATTTGCTGCACACTCCAAAAACACTGCTCTTTCCATGGTACTATGTAAGCTGCTGTCTGACGCCCGTTCTCTTCTGCCCACTCTTGCCCAGCTGGTTGTTGCAGCGTGCACGTGCCTTCCTGGCATTAAGAGCACAGTGAAAGCAATCGCAAAAGTCCAGCAGCTGCTGACTCCCAAACACAAGGCGCTTGTCTACGTTCTTGCTTCTCGACAACTCAACGCAGTCCTTCATTTCTGCAGTTGCCATCGAGTTTTCTGCATCTCGAGCCTTCTGGGACGAGCACCAATTTCCCAGGAGGGGCTGCATCAGGACGAAGTCAAAACCCAGGAAAGTTGTCTCGGAACACCTTCAATAAAGCATGCCAGCAGTGCATTGAAAAGGCAGGTAGCTTTAGCCACCGTCCTCTAGCAGTCGCAAGGCTGTGCACACAATGTCGTCTCCCTGCGGCAACGTTCTTCGCCCTCGTGCAAGCTACCGCTCTGTCCGGCTCCCGGAGCAGGAGAAGCGGCTGCTTCGCGCACACAACAGCGGAGCGGCAGCCCTACGCTCCGAAGCGCTGCTTCAGCCGAAAGACGCCGGCCACCGGCGCTTCGCTTCGGACAGCTCCGGAGAGCCGTAGTGTGCGTCTGCACTAGACTGCATCATAGCGAAAAGCTTTGGCAGTGTGTCACGCAGGGAGATAGCTTAGGAGCGCAGCGCACTTATGCCTCCCTTGTCCAGAAACACGATTTTACTGCACACTCCAAAAACAGTACTCTTCCCAGGGCAATATATAAGCTGCTTTCTGACGGCCGTGATCTTTCGATTACTCTTGCCCAGCTCGTTGTTTTAACGTGCACATGCCGTCCTGGCATTCAGTGCACAGTGAAAGCAATCGCAAAAGTCCAGCAGCTGCTGACTCCCAAACACAAGGCGCTGGCTATGTTCTTGCTTCTCGACAACTCAACGCAGCCCTTCATTTCTGCAGTTGCCATCGAGGTCTCTGCATGTCGGAGACTCAGAGGACGAGCACGAGTTTCCCACGAGGGGCTGCATCAGGAGGAATTCAAAACTCAGGGAATTTGCCCTGGAACACCTTCCATAAGGATGCTAGAAGGGAATTGAAGAGGCAGGCGAGCGGCCACCACCGTCCTCTAGCAGTCCTTAGGGTGCGCGCAGAAGCCCGGTGCTCTGCGGCAACGTTCTTCGCCCTCGTGCAAGCTACCGCTCTGTCCGGCTCCCGGAGCAGGAGAAGCGGCTGCTTCGCGCACACAACAGCGGAGCGGCAGCCCTACGCTCCGAAGCGCTGCTTCAGCCGAAAGACGCCGGCCACCGGCGCTTGGCTTCGGACAGCTCCGGAGAGCCGTAGTGTGCGTCTGCACTAGACTGCATCATAGCGAAAAGCTTTGACAGTGTGTCTCGCAGGGAGATACCTTAGGAGCGCAGCGCACTTATGCCTCCCTTGTCCAGAAACACGGATTTGCTGCACACTCCAAAAACACTGCTCTTTCCATGGTACTATGTAAGCTGCTGTCTGACGCCCGTTCTCTTCTGCCCACTCTTGCCCAGCTGGTTGTTGCAGCGTGCACGTGCCTTCCTGGCATTAAGAGCACAGTGAAAGCAATCGCAAAAGTCCAGCAGCTGCTGACTCCCAAACACAAGGCGCTTGTCTACGTTCTTGCTTCTCGACAACTCAACGCAGCCCTTCATTTCTGCAGCTGCCATCGAGTTTTCTGTATCTTGAGCCTTCTGGGACGAGCACCAATTTCCCAGGAGGGGCTGCATCAGGACGAAGTCAAAACCCAGGAAAGTTGTCTCGGAACACCTTCAATAAAGCATGCCAGCAGTGCATTGAAAAGGCAGGTAGCTTTAGCCACCGTCCTCTAGCAGTCGCGAAGCTGTGCACACAATGTCGTCTCCCTGCGGCAACGTTCTTCGCCCTCGTGCAAGCTACCGCTCTGTCCGGCTCCCGGAGCAGGAGAAGCGGCTGCTTCGCGCACACAGCAGCGGAGCGGCAGCCGTACTCTCCGAAGCGCTGCTTCAGCCGAAAGACGCCGGCCACCGGCGCTTGGCTTCGGACAGCTCCGGAGAGCCGTAGTGTGCGTCTACAACTACACTGCATCATAGCGAAAAGCTTTGGCAGTGTGTCTCGCAAGGAGATAGCTTAGGAGCGCAGCGCACTTATGCCTCCCTTGTCCAGAAACACGATTTTACTGCACACTCCAAAAACAGTACTCTTCCCAGGGCAATATGCCAGATGCTCTCTGATGCCCGTGCTCCCTTCCTACTCTTGCCCAGCTCGTTGTTTTAACGTGCACATGCCGTCCTGGAATTCAGTGCACAGTGAAAGCAATCGCAAAAGTCCAGCAGCTGCTGACTCCCAAACACAAGGCGCTGGCTATGTTCTTGCTACTCGACGACTCAACGCAGCCCTTCATTTCTGCAGTTGCCATCGAGGTCTCTGCATGTCGGAGACTCAGAGGACGAGCACGAGTTTCCCACGAGGGGCTGCATCAGGAGGAATTCAAAACTCAGGGAATTTGTCCTGGAACACCTTCCATAAGGATGCTAGAAGGGAATTGAAGAGGCAGGCGAGCGGCCACCACCGTCCTCTAGCAGTCCTTAGGGTGCGCGCAGAAGCCCGGTGCTCTGCGGCTTCGTTCTTCGCCCTCGTGCAAGCTACCGCTCTGTCCGGCTCCCGGAGCAGGAGAAGCGGCTGCTTCGCGCACACAACAGCGGAGCGGCAGCCCTACGCTCCGAAGCGCTGCTTCAGCCGAAAGACGCCGGCCACCGGCGCTTGGCTTCGGACAGCTCCGGAGAGCCGTAGTGTGCGTCTGCACTAGACTGCATCATAGCGAAAAGCTTTGGCAGTGTGACTCGCAGGGAGATAGCTTAGGAGCGCAGCGCACTTATGCCTCCCTTGTCCAGAAACACGGATTTGCTGCACACTCCAAAAACACTGCTCTTCCCAGGGCAATATATAAGCTGCTTTCTGATGGCCGTGATCCCTCCCTGCTCTTGCCCAGCTGGTTGTTGCAGCGTGCACATGCCGTCCTGGCACTCAGTGCACAGTGAAAGCAATCGCAAAAGTCCAGCAGCTGCTGACTCCCAAACACAAGGCGCTGGCTATGTTCTTGCTTCTCCACACTTCAACAGAGTCCTTCATTTCTGCAGCTGCCATCGAGGTCTCTGCATGTCGGAGACTCAGAGGACGAGCACGAGTTTCCCACGAGGGGCTGCATCAGGAGGAATTCAAAACTCAGGGAATTTGTCCTGGAACACCTTCCATAAGGATGCTAGAAGGGAATTGAAGAGGCAGGCGAGCGGCCACCACCGTCCTCTAGCAGTCCTTAGGGTGCGCGCAGAAGCCCGGTGCTCTGCGGCTTCGTTCTTCGCCCTCGTGCAAGCTACCGCTCTGTCCGGCTCCCGGAGCAGGAGAAGCGGCTGCTTCGCGCACACAACAGCGGAGCGGCAGCCCTACGCTCCGAAGCGCTGCTTCAGCCGAAAGACGCCGGCCACCGGCGCTTGGCTTCGGACAGCTCCGGAGAGCCGTAGTGTGCGTCTGCACTAGACTGCATCATAGCGAAAAGCTTTGGCAGTGTGTCTCGCAGAGAGATAGCTTAGGAGCGCAGCGCACTTATGCCTCCCTTGTCCAGAAACACGGATTTGCTGCACACTCCAAAAACACTGCTCTTTCCATGGTACTATGTAAGCTGCTGTCTGACGCCCGTTCTCTTCTGCCCACTCTTGCCCAGCTGGTTGTTGCAGCGTGCACGTGCCTTCCTGGCATTAAGAGCACAGTGAAAGCAATCGCAAAAGTCCAGCAGCTGCTGACTCCCAAACACAAGGCGCTTGTCTACGTTCTTGCTTCTCGACAACTCAACGCAGTCCTTCATTTCTGCAGTTGCCATCGAGTTTTCTGCATCTCGAGCCTTCTGGGACGAGCACCAATTTCCCAAGAGGGGCTGCATCAGGACGAAGTCAAAACCCAGGAAAGTTGTCTCGGAACACCTTCAATAAAGCATGCCAGCAGTGCATTGAAAAGGCAGGTAGCTTTAGCCACCGTCCTCTAGCAGTCGCAAGGCTGTGCACACAATGTCGTCTCCCTGCGGCAACGTTCTTCGCCCTCGTGCAAGCTACCGCTCTGTCCGGCTCCCGGAGCAGGAGAAGCGGCTGCTTCGCGCACACAACAGCGGAGCGGCAGCCCTACGCTCCGAAGCGCTGCTTCAGCCGAAAGACGCCGGCGACCGGCGCTTCGCTTCGGACAGCTCCGGAGAGCCGTAGTGTGCGTCTGCACTAGACTGCATCATAGCGAAAAGCTTTGGCAGTGTGTCACGCAGGGAGATAGCTTAGGAGCGCAGCGCACTTATGCCTCCCTTGTCCAGAAACACGATTTTACTGCACACTCCAAAAACAGTACTCTTCCCAGGGCAATATATAAGCTGCTTTCTGACGGCCGTGATCTTTCGATTACTCTTGCCCAGCTCGTTGTTTTAACGTGCACATGCCGTCCTGGCATTCAGTGCACAGTGAAAGCAATCGCAAAAGTCCAGCAGCTGCTGACTCCCAAACACAAGGCGCTGGCTATGTTCTTGCTTCTCGACAACTCAACGCAGCCCTTCATTTCTGCAGTTGCCATCGAGGTCTCTGCATGTCGGAGACTCAGAGGACGAGCACGAGTTTCCCACGAGGGGCTGCATCAGGAGGAATTCAAAACTCAGGGAATTTGCCCTGGAACACCTTCCATAAGGATGCTAGAAGGGAATTGAAGAGGCAGGCGAGCGGCCACCACCGTCCTCTAGCAGTCCTTAGGGTGCGCGCAGAAGCCCGGTGCTCTGCGGCTTCGTTCTTCGCCCTCGTGCAAGCTACCGCTCTGTCCGGCTCCCGGAGCAGGAGAAGCGGCTGCTTCGCGCACACAACAGCGGAGCGGCAGCCCTACGCTCCGAAGCGCTGCTTCAGCCGAAAGACGCCGGCCACCGGCGCTTCGCTTCGGACAGCTCCGGAGAGCCGTAGTGTGCGTCTGCACTAGACTGCATCATAGCGAAAAGCTTTGACAGTGTGTCTCGCAGGGAGATACCTTAGGAGCGCAGCGCACTTATGCCTCCCTTGTCCAGAAACACGGATTTGCTGCACACTCCAAAAACACTGCTCTTTCCATGGTACTATGTAAGCTGCTGTCTGACGCCCGTTCTCTTCTGCCCACTCTTGCCCAGCTGGTTGTTGCAGCGTGCACGTGCCGTCCTGGCATTAAGAGCACAGTGAAAGCAATCGCAAAAGTCCAGCAGCTGCTGACTCCCAAACACAAGGCGCTTGTCTACGTTCTTGCTTCTCGACAACTCAACGCAGCCCTTCATTTCTGCAGCTGCCATCGAGTTTTCTGCATCTCGAGCCTTCTGGGACGAGCACCAATTTCCCAGGAGGGGCTGCATCAGGACGAAGTCAAAACCCAGGAAAGTTGTCTCGGAACACCTTCAATGAAGCATGCCAGCAGTGCATTGAAAAGGCAGGTAGCTTTAGCCACCGTCCTCTAGCAGTCGCAAGGCTGTGCACACAATGTCGTCTCCCTGCGGCAACGTTCTTCGCCCTCGTGCAAGCTACCGCTCTGTCCGGCTCCCGGAGCAGGAGAAGCGGCTGCTTCGCGCACACAACAGCGGAGCGGCAGCCCTACGCTCCGAAGCGCTGCTTCAGCCGAAAGACGCCGGCCACCGGCGCTTGGCTTCGGACAGCTCCGGAGAGCCGTAGTGTGCGTCTGCACTAGACTGCATCATAGCGAAAAGCTTTGGCAGTGTGTCTCGCAAGGAGATAGCTTAGGAGCGCAGCGCACTTATGCCTCCCTTGTCCAGAAACACGATTTTACTGCACACTCCAAAAACAGTACTCTTCCCAGGGCAATATATAAGCTGCTTTCTGACGGCCGTGATCTTTCGATTACTCTTGCCCAGCTCGTTGTTTTAACGTGCACATGCCGTCCTGGAATTCAGTGCACAGTGAAAGCAATCGCAAAAGTCCAGCAGCTGCTGACTCCCAAACACAAGGCGCTGGCTATGTTCTTGCTTCTCGACAACTCAACGCAGCCCTTCATTTCTGCAGTTGCCATCGAGGTCTCTGCATGTCGGAGACTCAGAGGACGAGCACGAGTTTCCCACGAGGGGCTGCATCAGGAGGAATTCAAAACTCAGGGAATTTGTCCTGGAACACCTTCCATAAGGATGCTAGAAGGGAATTGAAGAGGCAGGCGAGCGGCCACCACCGTCCTCTAGCAGTCCTTAGGGTGTGCGCAAAAGCCCGATGCTCTTCGGCTTCGTTCTTCGCCCCCGTACAAGCTACCGCTCTGTCCGGCTCCCGGAGCAGGAGAAGCGGCTGCTTCGCGCACACAACAGCGGAGCGGCAGCCCTACGCTCCGAAGCGCTGCTTCAGCCGAAAGACGCCGGCCACCGGCGCTTGGCTTCGGACAGCTCCGGAGAGCCGTAGTGTGCGTCTACAACTAGACTGCATCATAGCGAAAAGCTTTGGCAGTGTGTCTCGCAAGGAGATAGCTTAGGAGCGCAGCGCACTTATGCCTCCCTTGTCCAGAAACACGATTTTACTGCACACTCCAAAAACAGTACTCTTCCCAGGGCAATATGCCAGATGCTCTCTGATGCCCGTGCTCCCTTCCTACTCTTGCCCAGCTCGTTGTTTTAACGTGCACATGCCGTCCTGGAATTCAGTGCACAGTGAAAGCAATCGCAAAAGTCCAGCAGCTGCTGACTGCCAAACACAAGGCGCTGGCTATGTTCTTGCTACTCGACGACTCAACGCAGCCCTTCATTTCTGCAGTTGCCATCGAGGTCTCTGCATGTCGGAGACTCAGAGGACGAGCACGAGTTTCCCACGAGGGGCTGCATCAGGAGGAATTCAAAACTCAGGGAATTTGTCCTGGAACACCTTCCATAAGGATGCTAGAAGGGAATTGAAGAGGCAGGCGAGCGGCCACCACCGTCCTCTAGCAGTCCTTAGGGTGCGCGCAGAAGCCCGGTGCTCTGCGGCTTCGTTCTTCGCCCTCGTGCAAGCTACCGCTCTGTCCGGCTCCCGGAGCAGGAGAAGCGGCTGCTTCGCGCACACAACAGCGGAGCGGCAGCCCTACGCTCCGAAGCGCTGCTTCAGCCGAAAGACGCCGGCCACCGGCGCTTGGCTTCGGACAGCTCCGGAGAGCTGTAGTGTGCGTCTGCACTAGACTGCATCATAGCGAAAAGCTTTGGCAGTGTGTCTCGCAGAGAGATAGCTTAGGAGCGCAGCGCACTTATGCCTCCCTTGTCCAGAAACACGGATTTGCTGCACACTCCAAAAACACTGCTCTTTCCATGGTACTATGTAAGCTGCTGTCTGACGCCCGTTCTCTTCTGCCCACTCTTGCCCAGCTGGTTGTTGCAGCGTGCACGTGCCTTCCTGGCATTAAGAGCACAGTGAAAGCAATCGCAAAAGTCCAGCAGCTGCTGACTCCCAAACACAAGGCGCTTGTCTACGTTCTTGCTTCTCGACAACTCAACGCAGTCCTTCATTTCTGCAGTTGCCATCGAGTTTTCTGCATCTCGAGCCTTCTGGGACGAGCACCAATTTCCCAAGAGGGGCTGCATCAGGACGAAGTCAAAACCCAGGAAAGTTGTCTCGGAACACCTTCAATAAAGCATGCCAGCAGTGCATTGAAAAGGCAGGTAGCTTTAGCCACCGTCCTCTAGCAGTCGCAAGGCTGTGCACACAATGTCGTCTCCCTGCGGCAACGTTCTTCGCCCTCGTGCAAGCTACCGCTCTGTCCGGCTCCCGGAGCAGGAGAAGCGGCTGCTTCGCGCACACAACAGCGGAGCGGCAGCCCTACGCTCCGAAGCGCTGCTTCAGCCGAAAGACGCCGGCGACCGGCGCTTCGCTTCGGATAGCAGCCGAGAGCCGTAGTGTGCGTTTGCACTAAACTGCATCATAGCGAAAAGCTTTGGCAGTGTGACTCGCAGGGAGATAGCTTAGGAGCGCAGCGCACTTATGCCTCCCTTGTCCAGAAACACGGATTTGCTGCACACTCCAAAAACACTGCTCTTCCCAGGGCAATATATAAGCTGCTTTCTGATGGCCGTGATCCCTCCCTGCTCTTGCCCAGCTGGTTGTTGCAGCGTGCACATGCCGTCCTGGCATTCAGTGCACAGTGAAAGCAATCGCAAAAGTCCAGCAGCTGCTGACTCCCAAACACAAGGCGCTGGCTATGTTCTTGCTTCTCCACACTTCAACAGAGTCCTTCATTTCTGCAGCTGCCATCGAGTTTTCTGCATCTCGAGCCTTCTGGGACGAGCACCAATTTCCCAAGAGGGGCTGCATCAGGACGAAGTCAAAACCCAGGAAAGTTGTCTCGGAACACCTTCAATAAAGCATGCCAGCAGTGCATTGAAAAGGCAGGTAGCTTTAGCCACCGTCCTCTAGCAGTCGCGAAGCTGTGCACACAATGTCGTCTCCCTGCGGCAACGTTCTTCGCCCTCGTGCAAGCTACCGCTCTGTCCGGCTCCCGGAGCAGGAGAAGCGGCTGCTTCGCGCACACAACAGCGGAGCGGCAGCCCTACGCTCCGAAGCGCTGCTTCAGCCGAAAGACGCCGGCCACCGGCGCTTCGCTTCGGACAGCTCCGGAGAGCCGTAGTGTGCGTCTGCACTAGACTGCATCATAGCGAAAAGCTTTGGCAGTGTGTCTCGCAGAGAGATAGCTTAGGAGCGCAGCGCACTTATGCCTCCCTTGTCCAGAAACACGGATTTGCTGCACACTCCAAAAACACTGCTCTTCCCAGGGCAATATATAAGCTGCTTTCTGATGGCCGTGATCCCTCCCTGCTCTTGCCCAGCTGGTTGTTGCAGCGTGCACATGCCGTCCTGGCATTCAGTGCACAGTGAAAGCAATCGCAAAAGTCCAGCAGCTGCTGACTCCCAAACACAAGGCGCTGGCTATGTTCTTGCTTCTCGACAACTCAACGCAGCCCTTCATTTCTGCAGTTGCCATCGAGGTCTCTGCATGTCGGAGACTCAGAGGACGAGCACGAGTTTCCCACGAGGGGCTGCATCAAGAGGAATTCAAAACTCAGGAAAATTGTCTTTGAACACCTTCCATAGGATGCTAGAAGGGAATTGAAGAGGCAGGCGAGCGGCCACCACCGTCCTCTAGCAGTCCTTAGGGTGTGCGCAAAAGCCCGATGCTCTGCGGCTTCGTTCTTCGCCCCCGTACAAGCTACCGCTCTGTCCGGCTCCCGGAGCAGGAGAAGCGGCTGCTTCGCGCACACAACAGCGGAGCGGCAGCCCTACGCTCCGAAGCGCTGCTTCAGCCGAAAGACGCCGGCCACCGGCGCTTCGCTTCGGACAGCTCCGGAGAGCCGTAGTGTGCGTCTACAACTAGACTGCATCATAGCGAAAAGCTTTGGCAGTGTGTCTCGCAGAGAGATAGCTTAGGAGCGCAGCGCACTTATGCCTCCCTTGTCCAGAAACACGATTTTACTGCACACTCCAAAAACAGTACTCTTCCCAGGGCAATATGCCAGATGCTCTCTGATGCCCGTGCTCCCTTCCTACTCTTGCCCAGCTCGTTGTTTTAACGTGCACATGCCGTCCTGGAATTCAGTGCACAGTGAAAGCAATCGCAAAAGTCCAGCAGCTGCTGACTGCCAAACACAAGGCGCTGGCTATGTTCTTGCTACTCGACGACTCAACGCAGCCCTTCATTTCTGCAGTTGCCATCGAGGTCTCTGCATGTCGGAGACTCAGAGGACGAGCACGAGTTTCCCACGAGGGGCTGCATCAGGAGGAATTCAAAACTCAGGGAATTTGTCCTGGAACACCTTCCATAAGGATGCTAGAAGGGAATTGAAGAGGCAGGCGAGCGGCCACCACCGTCCTCTAGCAGTCCTTAGGGTGCGCGCAGAAGCCCGGTGCTCTGCGGCTTCGTTCTTCGCCCTCGTGCAAGCTACCGCTCTGTCCGGCTCCCGGAGCAGGAGAAGCGGCTGCTTCGCGCACACAACAGCGGAGCGGCAGCCCTACGCTCCGAAGCGCTGCTTCAGCCGAAAGACGCCGGCCACCGGCGCTTGGCTTCGGACAGCTCCGGAGAGCCGTAGTGTGCGTCTGCACTAGACTGCATCATAGCGAAAAGCTTTGGCAGTGTGTCTCGCAGAGAGATAGCTTAGGAGCGCAGCGCACTTATGCCTCCCTTGTCCAGAAACACGGATTTGCTGCACACTCCAAAAACACTGCTCTTTCCATGGTACTATGTAAGCTGCTGTCTGACGCCCGTTCTCTTCTGCCCACTCTTGCCCAGCTGGTTGTTGCAGCGTGCACGTGCCTTCCTGGCATTAAGAGCACAGTGAAAGCAATCGCAAAAGTCCAGCAGCTGCTGACTCCCAAACACAAGGCGCTTTTCTACCTTCTTGCTTCTCGACAACTCAACGCAGTCCTTCATTTCTGCAGCTGCCATCGAGTTTTCTGCATCTCGAGCCTTCTGGGACGAGCACCAATTTCCCAAGAGGGGCTGCATCAGGACGAAGTCAAAACCCAGGAAAGTTGTCTCGGAATACCTTCAATAAAGCATGCCAGCAGTGCATTGAAAAGGCAGGTAGCTTTAGCCACCATCCTCTAGCAGTCGCAAGGCTGTGCACACAATGTCGTCTCCCTGCGGCAACGTTCTTCGCCCTCGTGCAAGCTACCGCTCTGTCCGGCTCCCGGAGCAGGAGAAGCGGCTGCTTCGCGCACACAACAGCGGAGCGGCAGCCCTACGCTCCGAAGCGCTGCTTCAGCCGAAAGACGCCGGCCACCGGCGCTTGGCTTCGGACAGCTCCGGAGAGCCGTAGTGTGCGTCTGCACTAGACTGCATCATAGCGAAAAGCTTTGGCAGTGTGTCTCGCAGAGAGATAGCTTAGGAGCGCAGCGCACTTATGCCTCCCTTGTCCAGAAACACGATTTTACTGCACACTCCAAAAACAGTACTCTTCCCAGGGCAATATATAAGCTGCTTTCTGACGGCCGTGATCTTTCGATTACTCTTGCCCAGCTCGTTGTTTTAACGTGCACATGCCGTCCTGGCATTCAGTGCACAGTGAAAGCAATCGCAAAAGTCCAGCAGCTGCTGACTCCCAAACACAAGGCGCTGGCTATGTTCTTGCTTCTCGACAACTCAACGCAGCCCTTCATTTCTGCAGTTGCCATCGAGGTCTCTGCATGTCGGAGACTCAGAGGACGAGCACGAGTTTCCCACGAGGGGCTGCATCAAGAGGAATTCAAAACTCAGGGAATTTGCCCTGGAACACCTTCCATAAGGATGCTAGAAGGGAATTGAAGAGGCAGGCGAGCGGCCACCACCGTCCTCTAGCAGTCCTTAGGGTGCGCGCAGAAGCCCGGTGCTCTGCGGCTTCGTTCTTCGCCCTCGTGCAAGCTACCGCTCTGTCCGGCTCCCGGAGCAGGAGAAGCGGCTGCTTCGCGCACACAACAGCGGAGCGGCAGCCCTATGCTCCGAAGCGCTGCTTCAGCCGAAAGACGCCGGCCACCGGCGCTTCGCTTCGGACAGCTCCGGAGAGCCGTAGTGTGCGTCTGCACTAGACTGCATCATAGCGAAAAGCTTTGACAGTGTGTCTCGCAGGGAGATACCTTAGGAGCGCAGCGCACTTATGCCTCCCTTGTCCAGAAACACGGATTTGCTGCACACTCCAAAAACACTGCTCTTTCCATGGTACTATGTAAGCTGCTGTCTGACGCCCGTTCTCTTCTGCCCACTCTTGCCCAGCTGGTTGTTGCAGCGTGCACGTGCCTTCCTGGCATTAAGAGCACAGTGAAAGCAATCGCAAAAGTCCAGCAGCTGCTGACTCCCAAACACAAGGCGCTTGTCTACGTTCTTGCTTCTCGACAACTCAACGCAGCCCTTCATTTCTGCAGCTGCCATCGAGTTTTCTGTATCTTGAGCCTTCTGGGACGAGCACCAATTTCCCAGGAGGGGCTGCATCAGGACGAAGTCAAAACCCAGGAAAGTTGTCTCGGAACACCTTCAATAAAGCATGCCAGCAGTGCATTGAAAAGGCAGGTAGCTTTAGCCACCGTCCTCTAGCAGTCGCGAAGCTGTGCACACAATGTCGTCTCCCTGCGGCAACGTTCTTCGCCCTCGTGCAAGCTACCGCTCTGTCCGGCTCCCGGAGCAGGAGAAGCGGCTGCTTCGCGCACACAGCAGCGGAGCGGCAGCCCTACGCTCCGAAGCGCTGCTTCAGCCGAAAGACGCCGGCCACCGGCGCTTCGCTTCGGACAGCTCCGGAGAGCCGTAGTGTGCGTCTGCACTAGACTGCATCATAGCGAAAAGCTTTGGCAGTGTGTCTCGCAAGGAGATAGCTTAGGAGAGCAGCGCACTTATGCCTCCCTTGTCCAGAAACACGATTTTACTGCACACTCCAAAAACAGTACTCTTCCCAGGGCAATATGCCAGATGCTCTCTGATGCCCGTGCTCCCTTCCTACTCTTGCCCAGCTCGTTGTTTTAACGTGCACATGCCGTCCTGGCATTCAGTGCACAGTGAAAGCAATCGCAAAAGTCCAGCAGCTGCTGACTCCCAAACACAAGGCGCTGGCTATGTTCTTGCTACTCGACGACTCAACGCAGCCCTTCATTTCTGCAGTTGCCATCGAGGTCTCTGCATGTCGGAGACTCAGAGGACGAGCACGAGTTTCCCACGAGGGGCTGCATCAGGAGGAATTCAAAACTCAGGGAATTTGCCCTGGAACACCTTCCATAAGGATGCTAGAAGGGAATTGAAGAGGCAGGCGAGCGGCCACCACCGTCCTCTAGCAGTCCTTAGGGTGCGCGCAGAAGCCCGGTGCTCTGCGGCTTCGTTCTTCGCCCTCGTGCAAGCTACCGCTCTGTCCGGCTCCCGGAGCAGGAGAAGCGGCTGCTTCGCGCACACAACAGCGGAGCGGCAGCCCTACGCTCCGAAGCGCTGCTTCAGCCGAAAGACGCCGGCCACCGGCGCTTGGCTTCGGACAGCTCCGGAGAGCCGTAGTGTGCGTCTGCACTAGACTGCATCATAGCGAAAAGCTTTGACAGTGTGTCTCGCAGGGAGATAGCTTAGGAGCGCAGCGCACTTATGCCTCCCTTGTCCAGAAACACGGATTTGCTGCACACTCCAAAAACACTGCTCTTTCCATGGTACTATGTAAGCTGCTGTCTGACGCCCGTTCTCTTCTGCCCACTCTTGCCCAGCTGGTTGTTGCAGCGTGCACGTGCCTTCCTGGCATTAAGAGCACAGTGAAAGCAATCGCAAAAGTCCAGCAGCTGCTGACTCCCAAACACAAGGCGCTTGTCTACGTTCTTGCTTCTCGACAACTCAACGCAGCCCTTCATTTCTGCAGCTGCCATCGAGTTTTCTGTATCTTGAGCCTTCTGGGACGAGCACCAATTTCCCAGGAGGGGCTGCATCAGGACGAAGTCAAAACCCAGGAAAGTTGTCTCGGAACACCTTCAATAAAGCATGCCAGCAGTGCATTGAAAAGGCAGGTAGCTTTAGCCACCGTCCTCTAGCAGTCGCGAAGCTGTGCACACAATGTCGTCTCCCTGCGGCAACGTTCTTCGCCCTCGTGCAAGCTACCGCTCTGTCCGGCTCCCGGAGCAGGAGAAGCGGCTGCTTCGCGCACACAGCAGCGGAGCGGCAGCCGTACTCTCCGAAGCGCTGCTTCAGCCGAAAGATGCCGGCCACCGGCGCTTGGCTTCGGACAGCTCCGGAGAGCCGTAGTGTGCGTCTACAACTACACTGCATCATAGCGAAAAGCTTTGGCAGTGTGTCTCGCAGAGAGATAGCTTAGGAGCGCAGCGCACTTATGCCTCCCTTGTCCAGAAACACGATTTTACTGCACACTCCAAAAACAGTACTCTTCCCAGGGCAATATGCCAGATGCTCTCTGATGCCCGTGCTCCCTTCCTACTCTTGCCCAGCTCGTTGTTTTAACGTGCACATGCCGTCCTGGAATTCAGTGCACAGTGAAAGCAATCGCAAAAGTCCAGCAGCTGCTGACTCCCAAACACAAGGCGCTGGCTATGTTCTTGCTACTCGACGACTCAACGCAGCCCTTCATTTCTGCAGTTGCCATCGAGGTCTCTGCATGTCGGAGACTCAGAGGACGAGCACGAGTTTCCCACGAGGGGCTGCATCAGGAGGAATTCAAAACTCAGGGAATTTGTCCTGGAACACCTTCCATAAGGATGCTAGAAGGGAATTGAAGAGGCAGGCGAGCGGCCACCACCGTCCTCTAGCAGTCCTTAGGGTGCGCGCAGAAGCCCGGTGCTCTGCGGCTTCGTTCTTCGCCCTCGTGCAAGCTACCGCTCTGTCCGGCTCCCGGAGCAGGAGAAGCGGCTGCTTCGCGCACACAACAGCGGAGCGGCAGCCCTACGCTCCGAAGCGCTGCTTCAGCCGAAAGACGCCGGCCACCGGCGCTTGGCTTCGGACAGCTCCGGAGAGCCGTAGTGTGCGTCTGCACTAGACTGCATCATAGCGAAAAGCTTTGGCAGTGTGACTCGCAGGGAGATAGCTTAGGAGCGCAGCGCACTTATGCCTCCCTTGTCCAGAAACACGGATTTGCTGCACACTCCAAAAACACTGCTCTTCCCAGGGCAATATATAAGCTGCTTTCTGATGGCCGTGATCCCTCCCTGCTCTTGCCCAGCTGGTTGTTGCAGCGTGCACATGCCGTCCTGGCACTCAGTGCACAGTGAAAGCAATCGCAAAAGTCCAGCAGCTGCTGACTCCCAAACACAAGGCGCTGGCTATGTTCTTGCTTCTCCACACTTCAACAGAGTCCTTCATTTCTGCAGCTGCCATCGAGTTTTCTGCATCTCGAGCCTTCTGGGACGAGCACCAATTTCCCAAGAGGGGCTGCATCAGGACGAAGTCAAAACCCAGGAAAGTTGTCTCGGAACACCTTCAATAAAGCATGCCAGCAGTGCATTGAAAAGGCAGGTAGCTTTAGCCACCGTTCTCTAGCAGTCGCAAGGCTGTGCACACAATGTCGTCTCCCTGCGGCAACGTTCTTCGCCCTCGTGCAAGCTACCGCTCTGTCCGGCTCCCGGAGCAGGAGAAGCGGCTGCTTCGCGCACACAACAGCGGAGCGGCAGCCCTACGCTCCGAAGCGCTGCTTCAGCCGAAAGACGCCGGCCACCGGCGCTTCGCTTCGGACAGCTCCGGAGAGCCGTAGTGTGCGTCTGCACTAGACTGCATCATAGCGAAAAGCTTTGACAGTGTGTCTCGCAGGGAGATAGCTTAGGAGCGCAGCGCACTTATGCCTCCCTTGTCCAGAAACACGGATTTGCTGCACACTCCAAAAACACTGCTCTTTCCATGGTACTATGTAAGCTGCTGTCTGACGCCCGTTCTCTTCTGCCCACTCTTGCCCAGCTGGTTGTTGCAGCGTGCACGTGCCTTCCTGGCATTAAGAGCACAGTGAAAGCAATCGCAAAAGTCCAGCAGCTGCTGACTCCCAAACACAAGGCGCTTGTCTACGTTCTTGCTTCTCGACAACTCAACGCAGTCCTTCATTTCTGCAGCTGCCATCGAGTTTTCTGCATCTCGAGCCTTCTGGGACGAGCACCAATTTCCCAGGAGGGGCTGCATCAGGACGAAGTCAAAACCCAGGAAAGTTGTCTCGGAACACCTTCAATAAAGCATGCCAGCAGTGCATTGAAAAGGCAGGGAGCTTTAGCCACCGTCCTCTAGCAGTCGCAAGGCTGTGCACACAATGTCGTCTCCCTGCGGCAACGTTCTTCGCCCTCGTGCAAGCTACCGCTCTGTCCGGCTCCCGGAGCAGGAGAAGCGGCTGCTTCGCGCACACAACAGCGGAGCGGCAGCCCTACGCTCCGAAGCGCTGCTTCAGCCGAAAGACGCCGGCCACCGGCGCTTGGCTTCGGACAGCTCCGGAGAGCCGTAGTGTGCGTCTGCACTAGACTGCATCATAGCGAAAAGCTTTGGCAGTGTGTCTCGCAAGGAGATAGCTTAGGAGCGCAGCGCACTTATGCCTCCCTTGTCCAGAAACACGATTTTACTGCACACTCCAAAAACAGTACTCTTCCCAGGGCAATATATAAGCTGCTTTCTGACGGCCGTGATCTTTCGATTACTCTTGCCCAGCTCGTTGTTTTAACGTGCACATGCCGTCCTGGCATTCAGTGCACAGTGAAAGCAATCGCAAAAGTCCAGCAGCTGCTGACTCCCAAACACAAGGCGCTGGCTATGTTCTTGCTTCTCGACAACTCAACGCAGCCCTTCATTTCTGCAGTTGCCATCGAGGTCTCTGCATGTCGGAGACTCAGAGGACGAGCACGAGTTTCCCACGAGGGGCTGCATCAGGAGGAATTCAAAACTCAGGGAATTTGTCCTGGAACACCTTCCATAAGGATGCTAGAAGGGAATTGAAGAGGCAGGCGAGCGGCCACCACCGTCCTCTAGCAGTCCTTAGGGTGTGCGCAAAAGCCCGATGCTCTTCGGCTTCGTTCTTCGCCCCCGTACAAGCTACCGCTCTGTCCGGCTCCCGGAGCAGGAGAAGCGGCTGCTTCGCGCACACAGCAGCGGAGCGGCAGCCCTACGCTCCGAAGCGCTGCTTCAGCCGAAAGACGCCGTCCACCGGCGCTACGCTTCGGACAGCTCCGGAGAGCCGTAGTGTGCGTCTACAACTAGACTGCATCATAGCGAAAAGCTTTGGCAGTGTGTCTCGCAGGGAGATAGCTTAGGAGCGCAGCGCACTTATGCCTCCCTTGTCCAGAAACACGATTTTACTGCACACTCCAAAAACAGTACTCTTCCCAGGGCAATATGCCAGATGCTCTCTGATGCCCGTGCTCCCTTCCTACTCTTGCCCAGCTCGTTGTTTTAACGTGCACATGCCGTCCTGGAATTCAGTGCACAGTGAAAGCAATCGCAAAAGTCCAGCAGCTGCTGACTCCCAAACACAAGGCGCTGGCTATGTTCTTGCTTCTCGACAACTCAACGCAGCCCTTCATTTCTGCAGTTGCCATCGAGGTCTCTGCATGTCGGAGACTCAGAGGACGAGCACGAGTTTCCCACGAGGGGCTGCATCAGGAGGAATTCAAAACTCAGGGAATTTGCCCTGGAACACCTTCCATAAGGATGCTAGAAGGGAATTGAAGAGGCAGGCGAGCGGCCACCACCGTCCTCTAGCAGTCCTTAGGGTGCGCGCAGAAGCCCGGTGCTCTGCGGCTTCGTTCTTCGCCCTCGTGCAAGCTACCGCTCTGTCCGGCTCCCGGAGCAGGAGAAGCGGCTGCTTCGCGCACACAACAGCGGAGCGGCAGCCCTACGCTCCGAAGCGCTGCTTCAGCCGAAAGACGCCGGCCACCGGCGCTTGGCTTCGGACAGCTCCGGAGAGCCGTAGTGTGCGTCTGCACTAGACTGCATCATAGCGAAAAGCTTTGACAGTGTGTCTCGCAGGGAGATAGCTTAGGAGCGCAGCGCACTTATGCCTCCCTTGTCCAGAAACACGGATTTGCTGCACACTCCAAAAACACTGCTCTTTCCATGGTACTATGTAAGCTGCTGTCTGACGCCCGTTCTCTTCTGCCCACTCTTGCCCAGCTGGTTGTTGCAGCGTGCACGTGCCTTCCTGGCATTAAGAGCACAGTGAAAGCAATCGCAAAAGTCCAGCAGCTGCTGACTCCCAAACACAAGGCGCTTGTCTACGTTCTTGCTTCTCGACAACTCAACGCAGCCCTTCATTTCTGCAGCTGCCATCGAGTTTTCTGTATCTTGAGCCTTCTGGGACGAGCACCAATTTCCCAGGAGGGGCTGCATCAGGACGAAGTCAAAACCCAGGAAAGTTGTCTCGGAACACCTTCAATAAAGCATGCCAGCAGTGCATTGAAAAGGCAGGTAGCTTTAGCCACCGTCCTCTAGCAGTCGCGAAGCTGTGCACACAATGTCGTCTCCCTGCGGCAACGTTCTTCGCCCTCGTGCAAGCTACCGCTCTGTCCGGCTCCCGGAGCAGGAGAAGCGGCTGCTTCGCGCACACAGCAGCGGAGCGGCAGCCCTACGCTCCGAAGCGCTGCTTCAGCCGAAAGACGCCGGCCACCGGCGCTTCGCTTCGGACAGCTCCGGAGAGCCGTAGTGTGCGTCTGCACTAGACTGCATCATAGCGAAAAGCTTTGGCAGTGTGTCTCGCAAGGAGATAGCTTAGGAGAGCAGCGCACTTATGCCTCCCTTGTCCAGAAACACGATTTTACTGCACACTCCAAAAACAGTACTCTTCCCAGGGCAATATGCCAGATGCTCTCTGATGCCCGTGCTCCCTTCCTACTCTTGCCCAGCTCGTTGTTTTAACGTGCACATGCCGTCCTGGCATTCAGTGCACAGTGAAAGCAATCGCAAAAGTCCAGCAGCTGCTGACTCCCAAACACAAGGCGCTGGCTATGTTCTTGCTACTCGACGACTCAACGCAGCCCTTCATTTCTGCAGTTGCCATCGAGGTCTCTGCATGTCGGAGACTCAGAGGACGAGCACGAGTTTCCCACGAGGGGCTGCATCAGGAGGAATTCAAAACTCAGGGAATTTGCCCTGGAACACCTTCCATAAGGATGCTAGAAGGGAATTGAAGAGGCAGGCGAGCGGCCACCACCGTCCTCTAGCAGTCCTTAGGGTGCGCGCAGAAGCCCGGTGCTCTGCGGCTTCGTTCTTCGCCCTCGTGCAAGCTACCGCTCTGTCCGGCTCCCGGAGCAGGAGAAGCGGCTGCTTCGCGCACACAACAGCGGAGCGGCAGCCCTACGCTCCGAAGCGCTGCTTCAGCCGAAAGACGCCGGCCACCGGCGCTTGGCTTCGGACAGCTCCGGAGAGCCGTAGTGTGCGTCTGCACTAGACTGCATCATAGCGAAAAGCTTTGACAGTGTGTCTCGCAGGGAGATAGCTTAGGAGCGCAGCGCACTTATGCCTCCCTTGTCCAGAAACACGGATTTGCTGCACACTCCAAAAACACTGCTCTTTCCATGGTACTATGTAAGCTGCTGTCTGACGCCCGTTCTCTTCTGCCCACTCTTGCCCAGCTGGTTGTTGCAGCGTGCACGTGCCTTCCTGGCATTAAGAGCACAGTGAAAGCAATCGCAAAAGTCCAGCAGCTGCTGACTCCCAAACACAAGGCGCTTGTCTACGTTCTTGCTTCTCGACAACTCAACGCAGCCCTTCATTTCTGCAGCTGCCATCGAGTTTTCTGTATCTTGAGCCTTCTGGGACGAGCACCAATTTCCCAGGAGGGGCTGCATCAGGACGAAGTCAAAACCCAGGAAAGTTGTCTCGGAACACCTTCAATAAAGCATGCCAGCAGTGCATTGAAAAGGCAGGTAGCTTTAGCCACCGTCCTCTAGCAGTCGCGAAGCTGTGCACACAATGTCGTCTCCCTGCGGCAACGTTCTTCGCCCTCGTGCAAGCTACCGCTCTGTCCGGCTCCCGGAGCAGGAGAAGCGGCTGCTTCGCGCACACAGCAGCGGAGCGGCAGCCGTACTCTCCGAAGCGCTGCTTCAGCCGAAAGACGCCGGCCACCGGCGCTTGGCTTCGGACAGCTCCGGAGAGCCGTAGTGTGCGTCTACAACTACACTGCATCATAGCGAAAAGCTTTGGCAGTGTGTCTCGCAGAGAGATAGCTTAGGAGCGCAGCGCACTTATGCCTCCCTTGTCCAGAAACACGATTTTACTGCACACTCCAAAAACAGTACTCTTCCCAGGGCAATATGCCAGATGCTCTCTGATGCCCGTGCTCCCTTCCTACTCTTGCCCAGCTCGTTGTTTTAACGTGCACATGCCGTCCTGGAATTCAGTGCACAGTGAAAGCAATCGCAAAAGTCCAGCAGCTGCTGACTCCCAAACACAAGGCGCTGGCTATGTTCTTGCTACTCGACGACTCAACGCAGCCCTTCATTTCTGCAGTTGCCATCGAGGTCTCTGCATGTCGGAGACTCAGAGGACGAGCACGAGTTTCCCACGAGGGGCTGCATCAGGAGGAATTCAAAACTCAGGGAATTTGTCCTGGAACACCTTCCATAAGGATGCTAGAAGGGAATTGAAGAGGCAGGCGAGCGGCCACCACCGTCCTCTAGCAGTCCTTAGGGTGCGCGCAGAAGCCCGGTGCTCTGCGGCTTCGTTCTTCGCCCTCGTGCAAGCTACCGCTCTGTCCGGCTCCCGGAGCAGGAGAAGCGGCTGCTTCGCGCACACAACAGCGGAGCGGCAGCCCTACGCTCCGAAGCGCTGCTTCAGCCGAAAGACGCCGGCCACCGGCGCTTGGCTTCGGACAGCTCCGGAGAGCCGTAGTGTGCGTCTGCACTAGACTGCATCATAGCGAAAAGCTTTGGCAGTGTGACTCGCAGGGAGATAGCTTAGGAGCGCAGCGCACTTATGCCTCCCTTGTCCAGAAACACGGATTTGCTGCACACTCCAAAAACACTGCTCTTCCCAGGGCAATATATAAGCTGCTTTCTGATGGCCGTGATCCCTCCCTGCTCTTGCCCAGCTGGTTGTTGCAGCGTGCACATGCCGTCCTGGCACTCAGTGCACAGTGAAAGCAATCGCAAAAGTCCAGCAGCTGCTGACTCCCAAACACAAGGCGCTGGCTATGTTCTTGCTTCTCCACACTTCAACAGAGTCCTTCATTTCTGCAGCTGCCATCGAGTTTTCTGCATCTCGAGCCTTCTGGGACGAGCACCAATTTCCCAAGAGGGGCTGCATCAGGACGAAGTCAAAACCCAGGAAAGTTGTCTCGGAACACCTTCAATAAAGCATGCCAGCAGTGCATTGAAAAGGCAGGTAGCTTTAGCCACCGTTCTCTAGCAGTCGCAAGGCTGTGCACACAATGTCGTCTCCCTGCGGCAACGTTCTTCGCCCTCGTGCAAGCTACCGCTCTGTCCGGCTCCCGGAGCAGGAGAAGCGGCTGCTTCGCGCACACAACAGCGGAGCGGCAGCCCTACGCTCCGAAGCGCTGCTTCAGCCGAAAGACGCCGGCCACCGGCGCTTCGCTTCGGACAGCTCCGGAGAGCCGTAGTGTGCGTCTGCACTAGACTGCATCATAGCGAAAAGCTTTGACAGTGTGTCTCGCAGGGAGATAGCTTAGGAGCGCAGCGCACTTATGCCTCCCTTGTCCAGAAACACGGATTTGCTGCACACTCCAAAAACACTGCTCTTTCCATGGTACTATGTAAGCTGCTGTCTGACGCCCGTTCTCTTCTGCCCACTCTTGCCCAGCTGGTTGTTGCAGCGTGCACGTGCCTTCCTGGCATTAAGAGCACAGTGAAAGCAATCGCAAAAGTCCAGCAGCTGCTGACTCCCAAACACAAGGCGCTTGTCTACGTTCTTGCTTCTCGACAACTCAACGCAGTCCTTCATTTCTGCAGCTGCCATCGAGTTTTCTGCATCTCGAGCCTTCTGGGACGAGCACCAATTTCCCAGGAGGGGCTGCATCAGGACGAAGTCAAAACCCAGGAAAGTTGTCTCGGAACACCTTCAATAAAGCATGCCAGCAGTGCATTGAAAAGGCAGGGAGCTTTAGCCACCGTCCTCTAGCAGTCGCAAGGCTGTGCACACAATGTCGTCTCCCTGCGGCAACGTTCTTCGCCCTCGTGCAAGCTACCGCTCTGTCCGGCTCCCGGAGCAGGAGAAGCGGCTGCTTCGCGCACACAACAGCGGAGCGGCAGCCCTACGCTCCGAAGCGCTGCTTCAGCCGAAAGACGCCGGCCACCGGCGCTTGGCTTCGGACAGCTCCGGAGAGCCGTAGTGTGCGTCTGCACTAGACTGCATCATAGCGAAAAGCTTTGGCAGTGTGTCTCGCAAGGAGATAGCTTAGGAGCGCAGCGCACTTATGCCTCCCTTGTCCAGAAACACGATTTTACTGCACACTCCAAAAACAGTACTCTTCCCAGGGCAATATATAAGCTGCTTTCTGACGGCCGTGATCTTTCGATTACTCTTGCCCAGCTCGTTGTTTTAACGTGCACATGCCGTCCTGGCATTCAGTGCACAGTGAAAGCAATCGCAAAAGTCCAGCAGCTGCTGACTCCCAAACACAAGGCGCTGGCTATGTTCTTGCTTCTCGACAACTCAACGCAGCCCTTCATTTCTGCAGTTGCCATCGAGGTCTCTGCATGTCGGAGACTCAGAGGACGAGCACGAGTTTCCCACGAGGGGCTGCATCAGGAGGAATTCAAAACTCAGGGAATTTGTCCTGGAACACCTTCCATAAGGATGCTAGAAGGGAATTGAAGAGGCAGGCGAGCGGCCACCACCGTCCTCTAGCAGTCCTTAGGGTGTGCGCAAAAGCCCGATGCTCTTCGGCTTCGTTCTTCGCCCCCGTACAAGCTACCGCTCTGTCCGGCTCCCGGAGCAGGAGAAGCGGCTGCTTCGCGCACACAGCAGCGGAGCGGCAGCCCTACGCTCCGAAGCGCTGCTTCAGCCGAAAGACGCCGTCCACCGGCGCTACGCTTCGGACAGCTCCGGAGAGCCGTAGTGTGCGTCTACAACTAGACTGCATCATAGCGAAAAGCTTTGGCAGTGTGTCTCGCAGGGAGATAGCTTAGGAGCGCAGCGCACTTATGCCTCCCTTGTCCAGAAACACGATTTTACTGCACACTCCAAAAACAGTACTCTTCCCAGGGCAATATGCCAGATGCTCTCTGATGCCCGTGCTCCCTTCCTACTCTTGCCCAGCTCGTTGTTTTAACGTGCACATGCCGTCCTGGAATTCAGTGCACAGTGAAAGCAATCGCAAAAGTCCAGCAGCTGCTGACTCCCAAACACAAGGCGCTGGCTATGTTCTTGCTTCTCGACAACTCAACGCAGCCCTTCATTTCTGCAGTTGCCATCGAGGTCTCTGCATGTCGGAGACTCAGAGGACGAGCACGAGTTTCCCACGAGGGGCTGCATCAGGAGGAATTCAAAACTCAGGGAATTTGCCCTGGAACACCTTCCATAAGGATGCTAGAAGGGAATTGAAGAGGCAGGCGAGCGGCCACCACCGTCCTCTAGCAGTCCTTAGGGTGCGCGCAGAAGCCCGGTGCTCTGCGGCTTCGTTCTTCGCCCTCGTGCAAGCTACCGCTCTGTCCGGCTCCCGGAGCAGGAGAAGCGGCTGCTTCGCGCACACAACAGCGGAGCGGCAGCCCTACGCTCCGAGGCGCTGCTTCAGCCGAAAGACGCCGGCCACCGGCGCTTGGCTTCGGACAGCTCCGGAGAGCCGTAGTGTGCGTCTGCACTAGACTGCATCATAGCGAAAAGCTTTGACAGTGTGTCTCGCAGGGAGATAGCTTAGGAGCGCAGCGCACTTATGCCTCCCTTGTCCAGAAACACGGATTTGCTGCACACTCCAAAAACACTGCTCTTTCCATGGTACTATGTAAGCTGCTGTCTGACGCCCGTTCTCTTCTGCCCACTCTTGCCCAGCTGGTTGTTGCAGCGTGCACGTGCCTTCCTGGCATTAAGAGCACAGTGAAAGCAATCGCAAAAGTCCAGCAGCTGCTGACTCCCAAACACAAGGCGCTTGTCTACGTTCTTGCTTCTCGACAACTCAACGCAGCCCTTCATTTCTGCAGCTGCCATCGAGTTTTCTGTATCTTGAGCCTTCTGGGACGAGCACCAATTTCCCAAGAGGGGCTGCATCAGGACGAAGTCAAAACCCAGGAAAGTTGTCTCGGAACACCTTCAATAAAGCATGCCAGCAGTGCATTGAAAAGGCAGGTAGCTTTAGCCACCGTCCTCTAGCAGTCGCGAAGCTGTGCACACAATGTCGTCTCCCTGCGGCAACGTTCTTCGCCCTCGTGCAAGCTACCGCTCTGTCCGGCTCCCGGAGCAGGAGAAGCGGCTGCTTCGCGCACACAGCAGCGGAGCGGCAGCCGTACTCTCCGAAGCGCTGCTTCAGCCGAAAGACGCCGGCCACCGGCGCTTGGCTTCGGACAGCTCCGGAGAGCCGTAGTGTGCGTCTACAACTACACTGCATCATAGCGAAAAGCTTTGGCAGTGTGTCTCGCAGAGAGATAGCTTAGGAGCGCAGCGCACTTATGCCTCCCTTGTCCAGAAACACGATTTTACTGCACACTCCAAAAACAGTACTCTTCCCAGGGCAATATGCCAGATGCTCTCTGATGCCCGTGCTCCCTTCCTACTCTTGCCCAGCTCGTTGTTTTAACGTGCACATGCCGTCCTGGAATTCAGTGCACAGTGAAAGCAATCGCAAAAGTCCAGCAGCTGCTGACTCCCAAACACAAGGCGCTGGCTATGTTCTTGCTACTCGACGACTCAACGCAGCCCTTCATTTCTGCAGTTGCCATCGAGGTCTCTGCATGTCGGAGACTCAGAGGACGAGCACGAGTTTCCCACGAGGGGCTGCATCAGGAGGAATTCAAAACTCAGGGAATTTGTCCTGGAACACCTTCCATAAGGATGCTAGAAGGGAATTGAAGAGGCAGGCGAGCGGCCACCACCGTCCTCTAGCAGTCCTTAGGGTGCGCGCAGAAGCCCGGTGCTCTGCGGCTTCGTTCTTCGCCCTCGTGCAAGCTACCGCTCTGTCCGGCTCCCGGAGCAGGAGAAGCGGCTGCTTCGCGCACACAACAGCGGAGCGGCAGCCCTACGCTCCGAAGCGCTGCTTCAGCCGAAAGACGCCGGCCACCGGCGCTTGGCTTCGGACAGCTCCGGAGAGCCGTAGTGTGCGTCTGCACTAGACTGCATCATAGCGAAAAGCTTTGGCAGTGTGACTCGCAGGGAGATAGCTTAGGAGCGCAGCGCACTTATGCCTCCCTTGTCCAGAAACACGGATTTGCTGCACACTCCAAAAACACTGCTCTTCCCAGGGCAATATATAAGCTGCTTTCTGATGGCCGTGATCCCTCCCTGCTCTTGCCCAGCTGGTTGTTGCAGCGTGCACATGCCGTCCTGGCACTCAGTGCACAGTGAAAGCAATCGCAAAAGTCCAGCAGCTGCTGACTCCCAAACACAAGGCGCTGGCTATGTTCTTGCTTCTCCACACTTCAACAGAGTCCTTCATTTCTGCAGCTGCCATCGAGTTTTCTGCATCTCGAGCCTTCTGGGACGAGCACCAATTTCCCAAGAGGGGCTGCATCAGGACGAAGTCAAAACCCAGGAAAGTTGTCTCGGAACACCTTCAATAAAGCATGCCAGCAGTGCATTGAAAAGGCAGGTAGCTTTAGCCACCGTTCTCTAGCAGTCGCAAGGCTGTGCACACAATGTCGTCTCCCTGCGGCAACGTTCTTCGCCCTCGTGCAAGCTACCGCTCTGTCCGGCTCCCGGAGCAGGAGAAGCGGCTGCTTCGCGCACACAACAGCGGAGCGGCAGCCCTACGCTCCGAAGCGCTGCTTCAGCCGAAAGACGCCGGCCACCGGCGCTTCGCTTCGGACAGCTCCGGAGAGCCGTAGTGTGCGTCTGCACTAGACTGCATCATAGCGAAAAGCTTTGACAGTGTGTCTCGCAGGGAGATAGCTTAGGAGCGCAGCGCACTTATGCCTCCCTTGTCCAGAAACACGGATTTGCTGCACACTCCAAAAACACTGCTCTTTCCATGGTACTATGTAAGCTGCTGTCTGACGCCCGTTCTCTTCTGCCCACTCTTGCCCAGCTGGTTGTTGCAGCGTGCACGTGCCTTCCTGGCATTAAGAGCACAGTGAAAGCAATCGCAAAAGTCCAGCAGCTGCTGACTCCCAAACACAAGGCGCTTGTCTACGTTCTTGCTTCTCGACAACTCAACGCAGTCCTTCATTTCTGCAGCTGCCATCGAGTTTTCTGCATCTCGAGCCTTCTGGGACGAGCACCAATTTCCCAGGAGGGGCTGCATCAGGACGAAGTCAAAACCCAGGAAAGTTGTCTCGGAACACCTTCAATAAAGCATGCCAGCAGTGCATTGAAAAGGCAGGGAGCTTTAGCCACCGTCCTCTAGCAGTCGCAAGGCTGTGCACACAATGTCGTCTCCCTGCGGCAACGTTCTTCGCCCTCGTGCAAGCTACCGCTCTGTCCGGCTCCCGGAGCAGGAGAAGCGGCTGCTTCGCGCACACAACAGCGGAGCGGCAGCCCTACGCTCCGAAGCGCTGCTTCAGCCGAAAGACGCCGGCCACCGGCGCTTGGCTTCGGACAGCTCCGGAGAGCCGTAGTGTGCGTCTGCACTAGACTGCATCATAGCGAAAAGCTTTGGCAGTGTGTCTCGCAAGGAGATAGCTTAGGAGCGCAGCGCACTTATGCCTCCCTTGTCCAGAAACACGATTTTACTGCACACTCCAAAAACAGTACTCTTCCCAGGGCAATATATAAGCTGCTTTCTGACGGCCGTGATCTTTCGATTACTCTTGCCCAGCTCGTTGTTTTAACGTGCACATGCCGTCCTGGCATTCAGTGCACAGTGAAAGCAATCGCAAAAGTCCAGCAGCTGCTGACTCCCAAACACAAGGCGCTGGCTATGTTCTTGCTTCTCGACAACTCAACGCAGCCCTTCATTTCTGCAGTTGCCATCGAGGTCTCTGCATGTCGGAGACTCAGAGGACGAGCACGAGTTTCCCACGAGGGGCTGCATCAGGAGGAATTCAAAACTCAGGGAATTTGTCCTGGAACACCTTCCATAAGGATGCTAGAAGGGAATTGAAGAGGCAGGCGAGCGGCCACCACCGTCCTCTAGCAGTCCTTAGGGTGTGCGCAAAAGCCCGATGCTCTTCGGCTTCGTTCTTCGCCCCCGTACAAGCTACCGCTCTGTCCGGCTCCCGGAGCAGGAGAAGCGGCTGCTTCGCGCACACAGCAGCGGAGCGGCAGCCCTACGCTCCGAAGCGCTGCTTCAGCCGAAAGACGCCGTCCACCGGCGCTACGCTTCGGACAGCTCCGGAGAGCCGTAGTGTGCGTCTACAACTAGACTGCATCATAGCGAAAAGCTTTGGCAGTGTGACTCGCAGGGAGATAGCTTAGGAGCGCAGCGCACTTATGCCTCCCTTGTCCAGAAACACGATTTTACTGCACACTCCAAAAACAGTACTCTTCCCAGGGCAATATGCCAGATGCTCTCTGATGCCCGTGCTCCCTTCCTACTCTTGCCCAGCTCGTTGTTTTAACGTGCACATGCCGTCCTGGAATTCAGTGCACAGTGAAAGCAATCGCAAAAGTCCAGCAGCTGCTGACTCCCAAACACAAGGCGCTGGCTATGTTCTTGCTTCTCGACAACTCAACGCAGCCCTTCATTTCTGCAGTTGCCATCGAGGTCTCTGCATGTCGGAGACTCAGAGGACGAGCACGAGTTTCCCACGAGGGGCTGCATCAGGAGGAATTCAAAACTCAGGGAATTTGCCCTGGAACACCTTCCATAAGGATGCTAGAAGGGAATTGAAGAGGCAGGCGAGCGGCCACCACCGTCCTCTAGCAGTCCTTAGGGTGCGCGCAGAAGCCCGGTGCTCTGCGGCTTCGTTCTTCGCCCTCGTGCAAGCTACCGCTCTGTCCGGCTCCCGGAGCAGGAGAAGCGGCTGCTTCGCGCACACAACAGCGGAGCGGCAGCCCTACGCTCCGAAGCGCTGCTTCAGCCGAAAGACGCCGGCCACCGGCGCTTGGCTTCGGACAGCTCCGGAGAGCCGTAGTGTGCGTCTGCACTAGACTGCATCATAGCGAAAAGCTTTGACAGTGTGTCTCGCAGGGAGATAGCTTAGGAGCGCAGCGCACTTATGCCTCCCTTGTCCAGAAACACGGATTTGCTGCACACTCCAAAAACACTGCTCTTTCCATGGTACTATGTAAGCTGCTGTCTGACGCCCGTTCTCTTCTGCCCACTCTTGCCCAGCTGGTTGTTGCAGCGTGCACGTGCCTTCCTGGCATTAAGAGCACAGTGAAAGCAATCGCAAAAGTCCAGCAGCTGCTGACTCCCAAACACAAGGCGCTTGTCTACGTTCTTGCTTCTCGACAACTCAACGCAGCCCTTCATTTCTGCAGCTGCCATCGAGTTTTCTGTATCTTGAGCCTTCTGGGACGAGCACCAATTTCCCAGGAGGGGCTGCATCAGGACGAAGTCAAAACCCAGGAAAGTTGTCTCGGAACACCTTCAATAAAGCATGCCAGCAGTGCATTGAAAAGGCAGGTAGCTTTAGCCACCGTCCTCTAGCAGTCGCGAAGCTGTGCACACAATGTCGTCTCCCTGCGGCAACGTTCTTCGCCCTCGTGCAAGCTACCGCTCTGTCCGGCTCCCGGAGCAGGAGAAGCGGCTGCTTCGCGCACACAGCAGCGGAGCGGCAGCCGTACTCTCCGAAGCGCTGCTTCAGCCGAAAGACGCCGGCCACCGGCGCTTGGCTTCGGACAGCTCCGGAGAGCCGTAGTGTGCGTCTACAACTACACTGCATCATAGCGAAAAGCTTTGGCAGTGTGTCTCGCAGAGAGATAGCTTAGGAGCGCAGCGCACTTATGCCTCCCTTGTCCAGAAACACGATTTTACTGCACACTCCAAAAACAGTACTCTTCCCAGGGCAATATGCCAGATGCTCTCTGATGCCCGTGCTCCCTTCCTACTCTTGCCCAGCTCGTTGTTTTAACGTGCACATGCCGTCCTGGAATTCAGTGCACAGTGAAAGCAATCGCAAAAGTCCAGCAGCTGCTGACTCCCAAACACAAGGCGCTGGCTATGTTCTTGCTACTCGACGACTCAACGCAGCCCTTCATTTCTGCAGTTGCCATCGAGGTCTCTGCATGTCGGAGACTCAGAGGACGAGCACGAGTTTCCCACGAGGGGCTGCATCAGGAGGAATTCAAAACTCAGGGAATTTGTCCTGGAACACCTTCCATAAGGATGCTAGAAGGGAATTGAAGAGGCAGGCGAGCGGCCACCACCGTCCTCTAGCAGTCCTTAGGGTGCGCGCAGAAGCCCGGTGCTCTGCGGCTTCGTTCTTCGCCCTCGTGCAAGCTACCGCTCTGTCCGGCTCCCGGAGCAGGAGAAGCGGCTGCTTCGCGCACACAACAGCGGAGCGGCAGCCCTACGCTCCGAAGCGCTGCTTCAGCCGAAAGACGCCGGCCACCGGCGCTTGGCTTCGGACAGCTCCGGAGAGCCGTAGTGTGCGTCTGCACTAGACTGCATCATAGCGAAAAGCTTTGGCAGTGTGACTCGCAGGGAGATAGCTTAGGAGCGCAGCGCACTTATGCCTCCCTTGTCCAGAAACACGGATTTGCTGCACACTCCAAAAACACTGCTCTTTCCATGGTACTATGTAAGCTGCTGTCTGACGCCCGTTCTCTTCTGCCCACTCTTGCCCAGCTGGTTGTTGCAGCGTGCACGTGCCTTCCTGGCATTAAGAGCACAGTGAAAGCAATCGCAAAAGTCCAGCAGCTGCTGACTCCCAAACACAAGGCGCTTGTCTACGTTCTTGCTTCTCGACAACTCAACGCAGTCCTTCATTTCTGCAGCTGCCATCGAGTTTTCTGCATCTCGAGCCTTCTGGGACGAGCACCAATTTCCCAGGAGGGGCTGCATCAGGACGAAGTCAAAACCCAGGAAAGTTGTCTCGGAACACCTTCAATAAAGCATGCCAGCAGTGCATTGAAAAGGCAGGGAGCTTTAGCCACCGTCCTCTAGCAGTCGCAAGGCTGTGCACACAATGTCGTCTCCCTGCGGCAACGTTCTTCGCCCTCGTGCAAGCTACCGCTCTGTCCGGCTCCCGGAGCAGGAGAAGCGGCTGCTTCGCGCACACAACAGCGGAGCGGCAGCCCTACGCTCCGAAGCGCTGCTTCAGCCGAAAGACGCCGGCCACCGGCGCTTGGCTTCGGACAGCTCCGGAGAGCCGTAGTGTGCGTCTGCACTAGACTGCATCATAGCGAAAAGCTTTGGCAGTGTGTCTCGCAAGGAGATAGCTTAGGAGCGCAGCGCACTTATGCCTCCCTTGTCCAGAAACACGATTTTACTGCACACTCCAAAAACAGTACTCTTCCCAGGGCAATATATAAGCTGCTTTCTGACGGCCGTGATCTTTCGATTACTCTTGCCCAGCTCGTTGTTTTAACGTGCACATGCCGTCCTGGCATTCAGTGCACAGTGAAAGCAATCGCAAAAGTCCAGCAGCTGCTGACTCCCAAACACAAGGCGCTGGCTATGTTCTTGCTTCTCGACAACTCAACGCAGCCCTTCATTTCTGCAGTTGCCATCGAGGTCTCTGCATGTCGGAGACTCAGAGGACGAGCACGAGTTTCCCACGAGGGGCTGCATCAGGAGGAATTCAAAACTCAGGGAATTTGTCCTGGAACACCTTCCATAAGGATGCTAGAAGGGAATTGAAGAGGCAGGCGAGCGGCCACCACCGTCCTCTAGCAGTCCTTAGGGTGTGCGCAAAAGCCCGATGCTCTTCGGCTTCGTTCTTCGCCCCCGTACAAGCTACCGCTCTGTCCGGCTCCCGGAGCAGGAGAAGCGGCTGCTTCGCGCACACAGCAGCGGAGCGGCAGCCCTACGCTCCGAAGCGCTGCTTCAGCCGAAAGACGCCGTCCACCGGCGCTACGCTTCGGACAGCTCCGGAGAGCCGTAGTGTGCGTCTACAACTAGACTGCATCATAGCGAAAAGCTTTGGCAGTGTGACTCGCAGGGAGATAGCTTAGGAGCGCAGCGCACTTATGCCTCCCTTGTCCAGAAACACGATTTTACTGCACACTCCAAAAACAGTACTCTTCCCAGGGCAATATGCCAGATGCTCTCTGATGCCCGTGCTCCCTTCCTACTCTTGCCCAGCTCGTTGTTTTAACGTGCACATGCCGTCCTGGAATTCAGTGCACAGTGAAAGCAATCGCAAAAGTCCAGCAGCTGCTGACTCCCAAACACAAGGCGCTGGCTATGTTCTTGCTTCTCGACAACTCAACGCAGCCCTTCATTTCTGCAGTTGCCATCGAGGTCTCTGCATGTCGGAGACTCAGAGGACGAGCACGAGTTTCCCACGAGGGGCTGCATCAGGAGGAATTCAAAACTCAGGGAATTTGCCCTGGAACACCTTCCATAAGGATGCTAGAAGGGAATTGAAGAGGCAGGCGAGCGGCCACCACCGTCCTCTAGCAGTCCTTAGGGTGCGCGCAGAAGCCCGGTGCTCTGCGGCTTCGTTCTTCGCCCTCGTGCAAGCTACCGCTCTGTCCGGCTCCCGGAGCAGGAGAAGCGGCTGCTTCGCGCACACAACAGCGGAGCGGCAGCCCTACGCTCCGAAGCGCTGCTTCAGCCGAAAGACGCCGGCCACCGGCGCTTGGCTTCGGACAGCTCCGGAGAGCCGTAGTGTGCGTCTGCACTAGACTGCATCATAGCGAAAAGCTTTGACAGTGTGTCTCGCAGGGAGATAGCTTAGGAGCGCAGCGCACTTATGCCTCCCTTGTCCAGAAACACGGATTTGCTGCACACTCCAAAAACACTGCTCTTTCCATGGTACTATGTAAGCTGCTGTCTGACGCCCGTTCTCTTCTGCCCACTCTTGCCCAGCTGGTTGTTGCAGCGTGCACGTGCCTTCCTGGCATTAAGAGCACAGTGAAAGCAATCGCAAAAGTCCAGCAGCTGCTGACTCCCAAACACAAGGCGCTTGTCTACGTTCTTGCTTCTCGACAACTCAACGCAGCCCTTCATTTCTGCAGCTGCCATCGAGTTTTCTGTATCTTGAGCCTTCTGGGACGAGCACCAATTTCCCAGGAGGGGCTGCATCAGGACGAAGTCAAAACCCAGGAAAGTTGTCTCGGAACACCTTCAATAAAGCATGCCAGCAGTGCATTGAAAAGGCAGGTAGCTTTAGCCACCGTCCTCTAGCAGTCGCGAAGCTGTGCACACAATGTCGTCTCCCTGCGGCAACGTTCTTCGCCCTCGTGCAAGCTACCGCTCT
Organism: Lonchura striata; assembly: GCF_050655825.1. Lineage (NCBI taxonomy): Eukaryota > Metazoa > Chordata > Aves > Passeriformes > Estrildidae > Lonchura > Lonchura striata. Next base: position 17,490,126 of record NC_140716.1, on the reverse strand, counting down.
GTCCGGCTCCCGGAGCAGGAGAAGCGGCTGCTTCGCGCACACAGCAGCGGAGCGGCAGCCGTACTCTCCGAAGCGCTGCTTCAGCCGAAAGACGCCGGCCACCGGCGCTTGGCTTCGGACAGCTCCGGAGAGCCGTAGTGTGCGTCTACAACTACACTGCATCATAGCGAAAAGCTTTGGCAGTGTGTCTCGCAGAGAGATAGCTTAGGAGCGCAGCGCACTTATGCCTCCCTTGTCCAGAAACACGATTTTACTGCACACTCCAAAAACAGTACTCTTCCCAGGGCAATATGCCAGATGCTCTCTGATGCCCGTGCTCCCTTCCTACTCTTGCCCAGCTCGTTGTTTTAACGTGCACATGCCGTCCTGGAATTCAGTGCACAGTGAAAGCAATCGCAAAAGTCCAGCAGCTGCTGACTCCCAAACACAAGGCGCTGGCTATGTTCTTGCTACTCGACGACTCAACGCAGCCCTTCATTTCTGCAGTTGCCATCGAGGTCTCTGCATGTCGGAGACTCAGAGGACGAGCACGAGTTTCCCACGAGGGGCTGCATCAGGAGGAATTCAAAACTCAGGGAATTTGTCCTGGAACACCTTCCATAAGGATGCTAGAAGGGAATTGAAGAGGCAGGCGAGCGGCCACCACCGTCCTCTAGCAGTCCTTAGGGTGCGCGCAGAAGCCCGGTGCTCTGCGGCTTCGTTCTTCGCCCTCGTGCAAGCTACCGCTCTGTCCGGCTCCCGGAGCAGGAGAAGCGGCTGCTTCGCGCACACAACAGCGGAGCGGCAGCCCTACGCTCCGAAGCGCTGCTTCAGCCGAAAGACGCCGGCCACCGGCGCTTGGCTTCGGACAGCTCCGGAGAGCCGTAGTGTGCGTCTGCACTAGACTGCATCATAGCGAAAAGCTTTGGCAGTGTGACTCGCAGGGAGATAGCTTAGGAGCGCAGCGCACTTATGCCTCCCTTGTCCAGAAACACGGATTTGCTGCACACTCCAAAAACACTGCTCTTCCCAGGGCAATATATAAGCTGCTTTCTGATGGCCGTGATCCCTCCCTGCTCTTGCCCAGCTGGTTGTTGCAGCGTGCACATGCCGTCCTGGCACTCAGTGCACAGTGAAAGCAATCGCAAAAGTCCAGCAGCTGCTGACTCCCAAACACAAGGCGCTGGCTATGTTCTTGCTTCTCCACACTTCAACAGAGTCCTTCATTTCTGCAGCTGCCATCGAGTTTTCTGCATCTCGAGCCTTCTGGGACGAGCACCAATTTCCCAAGAGGGGCTGCATCAGGACGAAGTCAAAACCCAGGAAAGTTGTCTCGGAACACCTTCAATAAAGCATGCCAGCAGTGCATTGAAAAGGCAGGTAGCTTTAGCCACCGTCCTCTAGCAGTCGCAAGGCTGTGCACACAATGTCGTCTCCCTGCGGCAACGTTCTTCGCCCTCGTGCAAGCTACCGCTCTGTCCGGCTCCCGGAGCAGGAGAAGCGGCTGCTTCGCGCACACAACAGCGGAGCGGCAGCCCTACGCTCCGAAGCGCTGCTTCAGCCGAAAGACGCCGGCCACCGGCGCTTGGCTTCGGACAGCTCCGGAGAGCCGTAGTGTGCGTCTGCACTAGACTGCATCATAGCGAAAAGCTTTGGCAGTGTGTCTCGCAAGGAGATAGCTTAGGAGCGCAGCGCACTTATGCCTCCCTTGTCCAGAAACACGATTTTACTGCACACTCCAAAAACAGTACTCTTCCCAGGGCAATATATAAGCTGCTTTCTGACGGCCGTGATCTTTCGATTACTCTTGCCCAGCTCGTTGTTTTAACGTGCACATGCCGTCCTGGCATTCAGTGCACAGTGAAAGCAATCGCAAAAGTCCAGCAGCTGCTGACTCCCAAACACAAGGCGCTGGCTATGTTCTTGCTTCTCGACAACTCAACGCAGCCCTTCATTTCTGCAGTTGCCATCGAGGTCTCTGCATGTCGGAGACTCAGAGGACGAGCACGAGTTTCCCACGAGGGGCTGCATCAGGAGGAATTCAAAACTCAGGGAATTTGCCCTGGAACACCTTCCATAAGGATGCTAGAAGGGAATTGAAGAGGCAGGCGAGCGGCCACCACCGTCCTCTAGCAGTCCTTAGGGTGTGCGCAAAAGCCCGATGCTCTTCGGCTTCGTTCTTCGCCCCCGTACAAGCTACCGCTCTGTCCGGCTCCCGGAGCAGGAGAAGCGGCTGCTTCGCGCACACAGCAGCGGAGCGGCAGCCCTACGCTCCGAAGCGCTGCTTCAGCCGAAAGACGCCGTCCACCGGCGCTACGCTTCGGACAGCTCCGGAGAGCCGTAGTGTGCGTCTACAACTAGACTGCATCATAGCGAAAAGCTTTGGCAGTGTGTCTCGCAGGGAGATAGCTTAGGAGCGCAGCGCACTTATGCCTCCCTTGTCCAGAAACACGATTTTACTGCACACTCCAAAAACAGTACTCTTCCCAGGGCAATATGCCAGATGCTCTCTGATGCCCGTGCTCCCTTCCTACTCTTGCCCAGCTCGTTGTTTTAACGTGCACATGCCGTCCTGGCATTCAGTGCACAGTGAAAGCAATCGCAAAAGTCCAGCAGCTGCTGACTCCCAAACACAAGGCGCTGGCTATGTTCTTGCTTCTCGACAACTCAACGCAGCCCTTCATTTCTGCAGTTGCCATCGAGGTCTCTGCATGTCGGAGACTCAGAGGACGAGCACGAGTTTCCCACGAGGGGCTGCATCAGGAGGAATTCAAAACTCAGGAAAATTGTCTTTGAACACCTTCCATAGGATGCTAGAAGGGAATTGAAGAGGCAGGCGAGCGGCCACCACCGTCCTCTAGCAGTCCTTAGGGTGTGCGCAAAAGCCCGATGCTCTTCGGCTTCGTTCTTCGCCCCCGTACAAGCTACCGCTCTGTCCGGCTCCCGGAGCAGGAGAAGCGGCTGCTTCGCGCACACAGCAGCGGAGCGGCAGCCGTACTCTCCGAAGCGCTGCTTCAGCCGAAAGACGCCGGCGACCGGCGGTTCGCTTCGGATAGCAGCCGAGAGCCGTAGTGTGCGTCTGCACTAAACTGCATCATAGCGAAAAGCTTTGGCAGTGTGACTCGCAGGGAGATAGCTTAGGAGCGCAGCGCACTTATGCCTCCCTTGTCCAGAAACACGGATTTGCTGCACACTCCAAAAACACTGCTCTTCCCAGGGCAATATATAAGCTGCTTTCTGATGGCCGTGATCCCTCCCTGCTCTTGCCCAGCTGGTTGTTGCAGCGTGCACATGCCGTCCTGGAATTCAGTGCACAGTGAAAGCAATCGCAAAAGTCCAGCAGCTGCTGACTCCCAAACACAAGGCGCTGGCTATGTTCTTGCTTCTCCACACTTCAACAGAGTCCTTCATTTCTGCAGCTGCCATCGAGTTTTCTGCATCTCGAGCCTTCTGGGACGAGCACCAATTTCCCAGGAGGGGCTGCATCAGGACGAAGTCAAAACCCAGGAAAGTTGTCTCGGAACACCTTCAATAAAGCATGCCAGCAGTGCATTGAAAAGGCAGGTAGCTTTAGCCACCGTCCTCTAGCAGTCGCAAGGCTGTGCACACAATGTCGTCTCCCTGCGGCAACGTTCTTCGCCCTCGTGCAAGCTACCGCTCTGTCCGGCTCCCGGAGCAGGAGAAGCGGCTGCTTCGCGCACACAACAGCGGAGCGGCAGCCCTACGCTCCGAAGCGCTGCTTCAGCCGAAAGACGCCGGCCACCGGCGCTTGGCTTCGGACAGCTCCGGAGAGCCGTAGTGTGCGTCTGCACTAGACTGCATCATAGCGAAAAGCTTTGGCAGTGTGACTCGCAGGGAGATAGCTTAGGAGCGCAGCGCACTTATGCCTCCCTTGTCCAGAAACACGGATTTGCTGCACACTCCAAAAACACTGCTCTTCCCAGGGCAATATATAAGCTGCTTTCTGATGGCCGTGATCCCTCCCTGCTCTTGCCCAGCTGGTTGTTGCAGCGTGCACATGCCGTCCTGGCACTCAGTGCACAGTGAAAGCAATCGCAAAAGTCCAGCAGCTGCTGACTCCCAAACACAAGGCGCTGGCTATGTTCTTGCTTCTCCACACTTCAACAGAGTCCTTCATTTCTGCAGCTGCCATCGAGTTTTCTGCATCTCGAGCCTTCTGGGACGAGCACCAATTTCCCAAGAGGGGCTGCATCAGGACGAAGTCAAAACCCAGGAAAGTTGTCTCGGAACACCTTCAATAAAGCATGCCAGCAGTGCATTGAAAAGGCAGGTAGCTTTAGCCACCGTTCTCTAGCAGTCGCAAGGCTGTGCACACAATGTCGTCTCCCTGCGGCAACGTTCTTCGCCCTCGTGCAAGCTACCGCTCTGTCCGGCTCCCGGAGCAGGAGAAGCGGCTGCTTCGCGCACACAACAGCGGAGCGGCAGCCCTACGCTCCGAAGCGCTGCTTCAGCCGAAAGACGCCGGCCACCGGCGCTTCGCTTCGGACAGCTCCGGAGAGCCGTAGTGTGCGTCTGCACTAGACTGCATCATAGCGAAAAGCTTTGGCAGTGTGTCTCGCAGAGAGATAGCTTAGGAGCGCAGCGCACTTATGCCTCCCTTGTCCAGAAACACGATTTTACTGCACACTCCAAAAACAGTACTCTTCCCAGGGCAATATATAAGCTGCTTTCTGACGGCCGTGATCTTTCGATTACTCTTGCCCAGCTCGTTGTTTTAACGTGCACATGCCGTCCTGGCATTCAGTGCACAGTGAAAGCAATCGCAAAAGTCCAGCAGCTGCTGACTGCCAAACACAAGGCGCTGGCTATGTTCTTGCTTCTCGACAACTCAACGCAGCCCTTCATTTCTGCAGTTGCCATCGAGGTCTCTGCATGTCGGAGACTCAGAGGACGAGCACGAGTTTCCCACGAGGGGCTGCATCAGGAGGAATTCAAAACTCAGGGAATTTGCCCTGGAACACCTTCCATAAGGATGCTAGAAGGGAATTGAAGAGGCAGGCGAGCGGCCACCACCGTCCTCTAGCAGTCCTTAGGGTGTGCGCAAAAGCCCGATGCTCTTCGGCTTCGTTCTTCGCCCCCGTACAAGCTACCGCTCTGTCCGGCTCCCGGAGCAGGAGAAGCGGCTGCTTCGCGCACACAACAGCGGAGCGGCAGCCCTACGCTCCGAAGCGCTGCTTCAGCCGAAAGACGCCGGCCACCGGCGCTTGGCTTCGGACAGCTCCGGAGAGCCGTAGTGTGCGTCTGCACTAGACTGCATCATAGCGAAAAGCTTTGACAGTGTGTCTCGCAGGGAGATAGCTTAGGAGCGCAGCGCACTTATGCCTCCCTTGTCCAGAAACACGGATTTGCTGCACACTCCAAAAACACTGCTCTTTCCATGGTACTATGTAAGCTGCTGTCTGACGCCCGTTCTCTTCTGCCCACTCTTGCCCAGCTGGTTGTTGCAGCGTGCACGTGCCTTCCTGGCATTAAGAGCACAGTGAAAGCAATCGCAAAAGTCCAGCAGCTGCTGACTCCCAAACACAAGGCGCTTGTCTACGTTCTTGCTTCTCGACAACTCAGGCAGCCCTTCATTTCTGCAGCTGCCATCGAGTTTTCTGCATCTCGAGCCTTCTGGGACGAGCACCAATTTCCCAGGAGGGGCTGCATCAGGACGAAGTCAAAACCCAGGAAAGTTGTCTCGGAACACCTTCAATAAAGCATGCCAGCAGTGCATTGAAAAGGCAGGTAGCTTTAGCCACCGTCCTCTAGCAGTCGCAAGGCTGTGCACACAATGTCGTCTCCCTGCGGCAACGTTCTTCGCCCTCGTGCAAGCTACCGCTCTGTCCGGCTCCCGGAGCAGGAGAAGCGGCTGCTTCGCGCACACAACAGCGGAGCGGCAGCCCTACGCTCCGAAGCGCTGCTTCAGCCGAAAGACGCCGGCCACCGGCGCTTGGCTTCGGACAGCTCCGGAGAGCCGTAGTGTGCGTCTGCACTAGACTGCATCATAGCGAAAAGCTTTGGCAGTGTGTCTCGCAAGGAGATAGCTTAGGAGCGCAGCGCACTTATGCCTCCCTTGTCCAGTAACACGATTTTACTGCACACTCCAAAAACAGTACTCTTCCCAGGGCAATATATAAGCTGCTTTCTGACGGCCGTGATCTTTCGATTACTCTTGCCCAGCTCGTTGTTTTAACGTGCACATGCCGTCCTGGCATTCAGTGCACAGTGAAAGCAATCGCAAAAGTCCAGCAGCTGCTGACTCCCAAACACAAGGCGCTGGCTATGTTCTTGCTTCTCGACAACTCAACGCAGCCCTTCATTTCTGCAGTTGCCATCGAGGTCTCTGCATGTCGGAGACTCAGAGGACGAGCACGAGTTTCCCACGAGGGGCTGCATCAGGAGGAATTCAAAACTCAGGGAATTTGTCCTGGAACACCTTCCATAAGGATGCTAGAAGGGAATTGAAGAGGCAGGCGAGCGGCCACCACCGTCCTCTAGCAGTCCTTAGGGTGTGCGCAAAAGCCCGATGCTCTTCGGCTTCGTTCTTCGCCCCCGTACAAGCTACCGCTCTGTCCGGCTCCCGGAGCAGGAGAAGCGGCTGCTTCGCGCACACAGCAGCGGAGCGGCAGCCCTACGCTCCGAAGCGCTGCTTCAGCCGAAAGACGCCGGCCACCGGCGCTTCGCTTCGGACAGCTCCGGAGAGCCGTAGTGTGCGTCTACAACTAGACTGCATCATAGCGAAAAGCTTTGGCAGTGTGTCTCGCAGAGAGATAGCTTAGGAGCGCAGCGCACTTATGCCTCCCTTGTCCAGAAACACGATTTTACTGCACACTCCAAAAACAGTACTCTTCCCAGGGCAATATGCCAGATGCTCTCTGATGCCCGTGCTCCCTTCCTACTCTTGCCCAGCTCGTTGTTTTAACGTGCACATGCCGTCCTGGAATTCAGTGCACAGTGAAAGCAATCGCAAAAGTCCAGCAGCTGCTGACTCCCAAACACAAGGCGCTGGCTATGTTCTTGCTTCTCGACAACTCAATGCAGCCCTTCATTTCTGCAGTTGCCATCGAGGTCTCTGCATGTCGGAGACTCAGAGGACGAGCACGAGTTTCCCACGAGGGGCTGCATCAGGAGGAATTCAAAACTCAGGAAAATTGTCTTTGAACACCTTCCATAGGATGCTAGAAGGGAATTGAAGAGGCAGGCGAGCGGCCACCACCGTCCTCTAGCAGTCCTTAGGGTGTGCGCAAAAGCCCGATGCTCTTCGGCTTCGTTCTTCGCCCCCGTACAAGCTACCGCTCTGTCCGGCTCCCGGAGCAGGAGAAGCGGCTGCTTCGCGCACACAACAGCGGAGCGGCAGCCGTACTCTCCGAAGCGCTGCTTCAGCCGAAAGACGCCGGCGACCGGCGGTTCGCTTCGGATAGCAGCCGAGAGCCGTAGTGTGCGTCTGCACTAAACTGCATCATAGCGAAAAGCTTTGGCAGTGTGACTCGCAGGGAGATAGCTTAGGAGCGCAGCGCACTTATGCCTCCCTTGTCCAGAAACACGGATTTGCTGCACACTCCAAAAACACTGCTCTTCCCAGGGCAATATATAAGCTGCTTTCTGATGGCCGTGATCCCTCCCTGCTCTTGCCCAGCTGGTTGTTGCAGCGTGCACATGCCGTCCTGGAATTCAGTGCACAGTGAAAGCAATCGCAAAAGTCCAGCAGCTGCTGACTCCCAAACACAAGGCGCTGGCTATGTTCTTGCTTCTCCACACTTCAACAGAGTCCTTCATTTCTGCAGCTGCCATCGAGTTTTCTGCATCTCGAGCCTTCTGGGACGAGCACCAATTTCCCAAGAGGGGCTGCATCAGGACGAAGTCAAAACCCAGGAAAGTTGTCTCGGAATACCTTCAATAAAGCATGCCAGCAGTGCATTGAAAAGGCAGGTAGCTTTAGCCACCGTCCTCTAGCAGTCGCAAGGCTGTGCACACAATGTCGTCTCCCTGCGGCAACGTTCTTCGCCCTCGTGCAAGCTACCGCTCTGTCCGGCTCCCGGAGCAGGAGAAGCGGCTGCTTCGCGCACACAACAGCGGAGCGGCAGCCCTACGCTCCGAAGCGCTGCTTCAGCCGAAAGACGCCGGCCACCGGCGCTTCGCTTCGGACAGCTCCGGAGAGCCGTAGTGTGCGTCTACAACTAGACTGCATCATAGCGAAAAGCTTTGGCAGTGTGTCTCGCAAGGAGATAGCTTAGGAGCGCAGCGCACTTATGCCTCCCTTGTCCAGAAACACGATTTTACTGCACACTCCAAAAACAGTACTCTTCCCAGGGCAATATGCCAGATGCTCTCTGATGCCCGTGCTCCCTTCCTACTCTTGCCCAGCTCGTTGTTTTAACGTGCACATGCCGTCCTGGAATTCAGTGCACAGTGAAAGCAATCGCAAAAGTCCAGCAGCTGCTGACTCCCAAACACAAGGCGCTGGCTATGTTCTTGCTACTCGACGACTCAACGCAGCCCTTCATTTCTGCAGTTGCCATCGAGGTCTCTGCATGTCGGAGACTCAGAGGACGAGCACGAGTTTCCCACGAGGGGCTGCATCAGGAGGAATTCAAAACTCAGGGAATTTGTCCTGGAACACCTTCCATAAGGATGCTAGAAGGGAATTGAAGAGGCAGGCGAGCGGCCACCACCGTCCTCTAGCAGTCCTTAGGGTGCGCGCAGAAGCCCGGTGCTCTGCGGCTTCGTTCTTCGCCCTCGTGCAAGCTACCGCTCTGTCCGGCTCCCGGAGCAGGAGAAGCGGCTGCTTCGCGCACACAACAGCGGAGCGGCAGCCCTACGCTCCGAAGCGCTGCTTCAGCCGAAAGACGCCGGCCACCGGCGGTTCGCTTCGGATAGCAGCCGAGAGCCGTAGTGTGCGTCTGCACTAAACTGCATCATAGCGAAAAGCTTTGGCAGTGTGACTCGCAAGGAGATAGCTTAGGAGCGCAGCGCACTTATGCCTCCCTTGTCCAGAAACACGGATTTGCTGCACACTCCAAAAACACTGCTCTTCCCAGGGCAATATATAAGCTGCTTTCTGATGGCCGTGATCCCTCCCTGCTCTTGCCCAGCTGGTTGTTGCAGCGTGCACATGCCGTCCTGGCATTCAGTGCACAGTGAAAGCAATCGCAAAAGTCCAGCAGCTGCTGACTCCCAAACACAAGGCGCTGGCTATGTTCTTGCTTCTCGACAACTCAACGCAGCCCTTCATTTCTGCAGTTGCCATCGAGGTCTCTGCATGTCGGAGACTCAGAGGACGAGCACGAGTTTCCCACGAGGGGCTGCATCAAGAGGAATTCAAAACTCAGGAAAATTGTCTTTGAACACCTTCCATAGGATGCTAGAAGGGAATTGAAGAGGCAGGCGAGCGGCCACCACCGTCCTCTAGCAGTCCTTAGGGTGTGCGCAAAAGCCCGATGCTCTGCGGCTTCGTTCTTCGCCCCCGTACAAGCTACCGCTCTGTCCGGCTCCCGGAGCAGGAGAAGCGGCTGCTTCGCGCACACAACAGCGGAGCGGCAGCCGTACTCTCCGAAGCGCTGCTTCATCCGAAAGACGCCGGCCACCGGCGCTTCGCTTCGGACAGCTCCGGAGAGCCGTAGTGTGCGTCTACAACTAGACTGCATCATAGCGAAAAGCTTTGGCAGTGTGTCTCGCAAGGAGATAGCTTAGGAGCGCAGCGCACTTATGCCTCCCTTGTCCAGAAACACGATTTTACTGCACACTCCAAAAACAGTACTCTTCCCAGGGCAATATGCCAGATGCTCTCTGATGCCCGTGCTCCCTTCCTACTCTTGCCCAGCTCGTTGTTTTAACGTGCACATGCCGTCCTGGAATTCAGTGCACAGTGAAAGCAATCGCAAAAGTCCAGCAGCTGCTGACTGCCAAACACAAGGCGCTGGCTATGTTCTTGCTACTCGACGACTCAACGCAGCCCTTCATTTCTGCAGTTGCCATCGAGGTCTCTGCATGTCGGAGACTCAGAGGACGAGCACGAGTTTCCCACGAGGGGCTGCATCAGGAGGAATTCAAAACTCAGGGAATTTGTCCTGGAACACCTTCCATAAGGATGCTAGAAGGGAATTGAAGAGGCAGGCGAGCGGCCACCACCGTCCTCTAGCAGTCCTTAGGGTGCGCGCAGAAGCCCGGTGCTCTGCGGCTTCGTTCTTCGCCCTCGTGCAAGCTACCGCTCTGTCCGGCTCCCGGAGCAGGAGAAGCGGCTGCTTCGCGCACACAACAGCGGAGCGGCAGCCCTACGCTCCGAAGCGCTGCTTCAGCCGAAAGACGCCGGCCACCGGCGCTTGGCTTCGGACAGCTCCGGAGAGCCGTAGTGTGCGTCTGCACTAGACTGCATCATAGCGAAAAGCTTTGACAGTGTGTCTCGCAGGGAGATAGCTTAGGAGCGCAGCGCACTTATGCCTCCCTTGTCCAGAAACACGGATTTGCTGCACACTCCAAAAACACTGCTCTTTCCATGGTACTATGTAAGCTGCTGTCTGACGCCCGTTCTCTTCTGCCCACTCTTGCCCAGCTGGTTGTTGCAGCGTGCACGTGCCTTCCTGGCATTAAGAGCACAGTGAAAGCAATCGCAAAAGTCCAGCAGCTGCTGACTCCCAAACACAAGGCGCTTGTCTACGTTCTTGCTTCTCGACAACTCAACGCAGCCCTTCATTTCTGCAGCTGCCATCGAGTTTTCTGTATCTTGAGCCTTCTGGGACGAGCACCAATTTCCCAGGAGGGGCTGCATCAGGACGAAATCAAAACCCAGGAAAGTTGTCTCGGAACACCTTCAATAAAGCATGCCAGCAGTGCATTGAAAAGGCAGGTAGCTTTAGCCACCGTCCTCTAGCAGTCGCGAAGCTGTGCACACAATGTCGTCTCCCTGCGGCAACGTTCTTCGCCCTCGTGCAAGCTACCGCTCTGTCCGGCTCCCGGAGCAGGAGAAGCGGCTGCTTCGCGCACACAACAGCGGAGCGGCAGCCCTACGCTCCGAAGCGCTGCTTCAGCCGAAAGACGCCGGCCACCGGCGCTTCGCTTCGGACAGCTCCGGAGAGCCGTAGTGTGCGTCTACAACTACACTGCATCATAGCGAAAAGCTTTGGCAGTGTGTCTCGCAAGGAGATAGCTTAGGAGCGCAGCGCACTTATGCCTCCCTTGTCCAGAAACACGATTTTACTGCACACTCCAAAAACAGTACTCTTCCCAGGGCAATATGCCAGATGCTCTCTGATGCCCGTGCTCCCTTCCTACTCTTGCCCAGCTCGTTGTTTTAACGTGCACATGCCGTCCTGGAATTCAGTGCACAGTGAAAGCAATCGCAAAAGTCCAGCAGCTGCTGACTGCCAAACACAAGGCGCTGGCTATGTTCTTGCTACTCGACGACTCAACGCAGCCCTTCATTTCTGCAGTTGCCATCGAGGTCTCTGCATGTCGGAGACTCAGAGGACGAGCACGAGTTTCCCACGAGGGGCTGCATCAGGAGGAATTCAAAACTCAGGGAATTTGTCCTGGAACACCTTCCATAAGGATGCTAGAAGGGAATTGAAGAGGCAGGCGAGCGGCCACCACCGTCCTCTAGCAGTCCTTAGGGTGCGCGCAGAAGCCCGGTGCTCTGCGGCTTCGTTCTTCGCCCTCGTGCAAGCTACCGCTCTGTCCGGCTCCCGGAGCAGGAGAAGCGGCTGCTTCGCGCACACAACAGCGGAGCGGCAGCCCTACGCTCCGAAGCGCTGCTTCAGCCGAAAGACGCCGGCGACCGGCGGTTCGCTTCGGATAGCAGCCGAGAGCCGTAGTGTGCGTCTGCACTAAACTGCATCATAGCGAAAAGCTTTGGCAGTGTGACTCGCAGGGAGATAGCTTAGGAGCGCAGCGCACTTATGCCTCCCTTGTCCAGAAACACGGATTTGCTGCACACTCCAAAAACACTGCTCTTCCCAGGGCAATATATAAGCTGCTTTCTGATGGCCGTGATCCCTCCCTGCTCTTGCCCAGCTGGTTGTTGCAGCGTGCACATGCCGTCCTGGCATTCAGTGCACAGTGAAAGCAATCGCAAAAGTCCAGCAGCTGCTGACTCCCAAACACAAGGCGCTGGCTATGTTCTTGCTTCTCGACAACTCAACGCAGCCCTTCATTTCTGCAGTTGCCATCGAGGTCTCTGCATGTCGGAGACTCAGAGGACGAGCACGAGTTTCCCACGAGGGGCTGCATCAAGAGGAATTCAAAACTCAGGAAAATTGTCTTTGAACACCTTCCATAGGATGCTAGAAGGGAATTGAAGAGGCAGGCGAGCGGCCACCACCGTCCTCTAGCAGTCCTTAGGGTGTGCGCAAAAGCCCGATGCTCTGCGGCTTCGTTCTTCGCCCCCGTACAAGCTACCGCTCTGTCCGGCTCCCGGAGCAGGAGAAGCGGCTGCTTCGCGCACACAACAGCGGAGCGGCAGCCGTACTCTCCGAAGCGCTGCTTCAGCCGAAAGACGCCGGCCACCGGCGCTTGGCTTCGGACAGCTCCGGAGAGCCGTAGTGTGCGTCTACAACTAGACTGCATCATAGCGAAAAGCTTTGGCAGTGTTTCTCGCAGAGAGATAGCTTAGGAGCGCAGCGCACTTATGCCTCCCTTGTCCAGAAACACGATTTTACTGCACACTCCAAAAACAGTACTCTTCCCAGGGCAATATGCCAGATGCTCTCTGATGCCCGTGCTCCCTTCCTACTCTTGCCCAGCTCGTTGTTTTAACGTGCACATGCCGTCCTGGAATTCAGTGCACAGTGAAAGCAATCGCAAAAGTCCAGCAGCTGCTGACTGCCAAACACAAGGCGCTGGCTATGTTCTTGCTACTCGACGACTCAACGCAGCCCTTCATTTCTGCAGTTGCCATCGAGGTCTCTGCATGTCGGAGACTCAGAGGACGAGCACGAGTTTCCCACGAGGGGCTGCATCAGGAGGAATTCAAAACTCAGGGAATTTGTCCTGGAACACCTTCCATAAGGATGCTAGAAGGGAATTGAAGAGGCAGGCGAGCGGCCACCACCGTCCTCTAGCAGTCCTTAGGGTGCGCGCAGAAGCCCGGTGCTCTGCGGCTTCGTTCTTCGCCCTCGTGCAAGCTACCGCTCTGTCCGGCTCCCGGAGCAGGAGAAGCGGCTGCTTCGCGCACACAACAGCGGAGCGGCAGCCCTACGCTCCGAAGCGCTGCTTCAGCCGAAAGACGCCGGCCACCGGCGCTTGGCTTCGGACAGCTCCGGAGAGCCGTAGTGTGCGTCTGCACTAGACTGCATCATAGCGAAAAGCTTTGGCAGTGTGTCTCGCAGAGAGATAGCTTAGGAGCGCAGCGCACTTATGCCTCCCTTGTCCAGAAACACGGATTTGCTGCACACTCCAAAAACACTGCTCTTTCCATGGTACTATGTAAGCTGCTGTCTGACGCCCGTTCTCTTCTGCCCACTCTTGCCCAGCTGGTTGTTGCAGCGTGCACGTGCCTTCCTGGCATTAAGAGCACAGTGAAAGCAATCGCAAAAGTCCAGCAGCTGCTGACTCCCAAACACAAGGCGCTTGTCTACGTTCTTGCTTCTCGACAACTCAACGCAGTCCTTCATTTCTGCAGCTGCCATCGAGTTTTCTGCATCTCGAGCCTTCTGGGACGAGCACCAATTTCCCAAGAGGGGCTGCATCAGGACGAAGTCAAAACCCAGGAAAGTTGTCTCGGAACACCTTCAATAAAGCATGCCAGCAGTGCATTGAAAAGGCAGGTAGCTTTAGCCACCGTCCTCTAGCAGTCGCAAGGCTGTGCACACAATGTCGTCTCCCTGCGGCAACGTTCTTCGCCCTCGTGCAAGCTACCGCTCTGTCCGGCTCCCGGAGCAGGAGAAGCGGCTGCTTCGCGCACACAACAGCGGAGCGGCAGCCCTACGCTCCGAAGCGCTGCTTCAGCCGAAAGACGCCGGCGACCGGCGCTTCGATTCGGACAGCTCCGGAGAGCCGTAGTGTGCGTCTGCACTAGACTGCATCATAGCGAAAAGCTTTGGCAGTGTGTCTCGCAGAGAGATAGCTTAGGAGCGCAGCGCACTTATGCCTCCCTTGTCCAGAAACACGATTTTACTGCACACTCCAAAAACAGTACTCTTCCCAGGGCAATATATAAGCTGCTTTCTGACGGCCGTGATCTTTCGATTACTCTTGCCCAGCTCGTTGTTTTAACGTGCACATGCCGTCCTGGCATTCAGTGCACAGTGAAAGCAATCGCAAAAGTCCAGCAGCTGCTGACTCCCAAACACAAGGCGCTGGCTATGTTCTTGCTTCTCGACAACTCAACGCAGCCCTTCATTTCTGCAGTTGCCATCGAGGTCTCTGCATGTCGGAGACTCAGAGGACGAGCACGAGTTTCCCACGAGGGGCTGCATCAGGAGGAATTCAAAACTCAGGGAATTTGCCCTGGAACACCTTCCATAAGGATGCTAGAAGGGAATTGAAGAGGCAGGCGAGCGGCCACCACCGTCCTCTAGCAGTCCTTAGGGTGCGCGCAGAAGCCCGGTGCTCTGCGGCTTCGTTCTTCGCCCTCGTGCAAGCTACCGCTCTGTCCGGCTCCCGGAGCAGGAGAAGCGGCTGCTTCGCGCACACAGCAGCGGAGCGGCAGCCCTACGCTCCGAAGCGCTGCTTCAGCCGAAAGACGCCGGCCACCGGCGCTTCGCTTCGGACAGCTCCGGAGAGCCGTAGTGTGCGTCTACAACTAGACTGCATCATAGCGAAAAGCTTTGGCAGTGTGTCTCGCAAGGAGATAGCTTAGGAGCGCAGCGCACTTATGCCTCCCTTGTCCAGAAACACGATTTTACTGCACACTCCAAAAACAGTACTCTTCCCAGGGCAATATGCCAGATGCTCTCTGATGCCCGTGCTCCCTTCCTACTCTTGCCCAGCTCGTTGTTTTAACGTGCACATGCCGTCCTGGAATTCAGTGCACAGTGAAAGCAATCGCAAAAGTCCAGCAGCTGCTGACTCCCAAACACAAGGCGCTGGCTATGTTCTTGCTTCTCGACAACTCAACGCAGCCCTTCATTTCTGCAGTTGCCATCGAGGTCTCTGCATGTCGGAGACTCAGAGGACGAGCACGAGTTTCCCACGAGGGGCTGCATCAGGAGGAATTCAAAACTCAGGAAAATTGTCTTTGAACACCTTCCATAGGATGCTAGAAGGGAATTGAAGAGGCAGGCGAGCGGCCACCACCGTCCTCTAGCAGTCCTTAGGGTGTGCGCAAAAGCCCGATGCTCTTCGGCTTCGTTCTTCGCCCCCGTACAAGCTACCGCTCTGTCCGGCTCCCGGAGCAGGAGAAGCGGCTGCTTCGCGCACACAACAGCGGAGCGGCAGCCGTACTCTCCGAAGCGCTGCTTCAGCCGAAAGACGCCGGCGACCGGCGGTTCGCTTCGGATAGCAGCCGAGAGCCGTAGTGTGCGTCTGCACTAAACTGCATCATAGCGAAAAGCTTTGGCAGTGTGACTCGCAGGGAGATAGCTTAGGAGCGCAGCGCACTTATGCCTCCCTTGTCCAGAAACACGGATTTGCTGCACACTCCAAAAACACTGCTCTTCCCAGGGCAATATATAAGCTGCTTTCTGATGGCCGTGATCCCTCCCTGCTCTTGCCCAGCTGGTTGTTGCAGCGTGCACATGCCGTCCTGGAATTCAGTGCACAGTGAAAGCAATCGCAAAAGTCCAGCAGCTGCTGACTCCCAAACACAAGGCGCTGGCTATGTTCTTGCTTCTCCACACTTCAACAGAGTCCTTCATTTCTGCAGCTGCCATCGAGTTTTCTGCATCTCGAGCCTTCTGGGACGAGCACCAATTTCCCAGGAGGGGCTGCATCAGGACGAAGTCAAAACCCAGGAAAGTTGTCTCGGAACACCTTCAATAAAGCATGCCAGCAGTGCATTGGAAAGGCAGGTAGCTTTAGCCACCGTCCTCTAGCAGTCGCAAGGCTGTGCACACAATGTCGTCTCCCTGCGGCAACGTTCTTCGCCCTCGTGCAAGCTACCGCTCTGTCCGGCTCCCGGAGCAGGAGAAGCGGCTGCTTCGCGCACACAACAGCGGAGCGGCAGCCCTACGCTCCGAAGCGCTGCTTCAGCCGAAAGACGCCGGCCACCGGCGCTTCGCTTCGGACAGCTCCGGAGAGCCGTAGTGTGCGTCTACAACTAGACTGCATCATAGCGAAAAGCTTTGGCAGTGTGTCTCGCAAGGAGATAGCTTAGGAGCGCAGCGCACTTATGCCTCCCTTGTCCAGAAACACGATTTTACTGCACACTCCAAAAACAGTACTCTTCCCAGGGCAATATGCCAGATGCTCTCTGATGCCCGTGCTCCCTTCCTACTCTTGCCCAGCTCGTTGTTTTAACGTGCACATGCCGTCCTGGAATTCAGTGCACAGTGAAAGCAATCGCAAAAGTCCAGCAGCTGCTGACTCCCAAACACAAGGCGCTGGCTATGTTCTTGCTACTCGACGACTCAACGCAGCCCTTCATTTCTGCAGTTGCCATCGAGGTCTCTGCATGTCGGAGACTCAGAGGACGAGCACGAGTTTCCCACGAGGGGCTGCATCAGGAGGAATTCAAAACTCAGGGAATTTGTCCTGGAACACCTTCCATAAGGATGCTAGAAGGGAATTGAAGAGGCAGGCGAGCGGCCACCACCGTCCTCTAGCAGTCCTTAGGGTGCGCGCAGAAGCCCGGTGCTCTGCGGCTTCGTTCTTCGCCCTCGTGCAAGCTACCGCTCTGTCCGGCTCCCGGAGCAGGAGAAGCGGCTGCTTCGCGCACACAACAGCGGAGCGGCAGCCCTACGCTCCGAAGCGCTGCTTCAGCCGAAAGACGCCGGCCACCGGCGGTTCGCTTCGGATAGCAGCCGAGAGCCGTAGTGTGCGTCTGCACTAAACTGCATCATAGCGAAAAGCTTTGGCAGTGTGACTCGCAAGGAGATAGCTTAGGAGCGCAGCGCACTTATGCCTCCCTTGTCCAGAAACACGGATTTGCTGCACACTCCAAAAACACTGCTCTTCCCAGGGCAATATATAAGCTGCTTTCTGATGGCCGTGATCCCTCCCTGCTCTTGCCCAGCTGGTTGTTGCAGCGTGCACATGCCGTCCTGGCATTCAGTGCACAGTGAAAGCAATCGCAAAAGTCCAGCAGCTGCTGACTGCCAAACACAAGGCGCTGGCTATGTTCTTGCTTCTCGACAACTCAACGCAGCCCTTCATTTCTGCAGTTGCCATCGAGGTCTCTGCATGTCGGAGACTCAGAGGACGAGCACGAGTTTCCCACGAGGGGCTGCATCAAGAGGAATTCAAAACTCAGGAAAATTGTCTTTGAACACCTTCCATAGGATGCTAGAAGGGAATTGAAGAGGCAGGCGAGCGGCCACCACCGTCCTCTAGCAGTCCTTAGGGTGTGCGCAAAAGCCCGATGCTCTGCGGCTTCGTTCTTCGCCCCCGTACAAGCTACCGCTCTGTCCGGCTCCCGGAGCAGGAGAAGTGGCTGCTTCGCGCACACAACAGCGGAGCGGCAGCCGTACTCTCCGAAGCGCTGCTTCATCCGAAAGACGCCGGCCACCGGCGCTTCGCTTCGGACAGCTCCGGAGAGCCGTAGTGTGCGTCTACAACTAGACTGCATCATAGCGAAAAGCTTTGGCAGTGTGTCTCGCAAGGAGATAGCTTAGGAGCGCAGCGCACTTATGCCTCCCTTGTCCAGAAACACGATTTTACTGCACACTCCAAAAACAGTACTCTTCCCAGGGCAATATGCCAGATGCTCTCTGATGCCCGTGCTCCCTTCCTACTCTTGCCCAGCTCGTTGTTTTAACGTGCACATGCCGTCCTGGAATTCAGTGCACAGTGAAAGCAATCGCAAAAGTCCAGCAGCTGCTGACTGCCAAACACAAGGCGCTGGCTATGTTCTTGCTACTCGACGACTCAACGCAGCCCTTCATTTCTGCAGTTGCCATCGAGGTCTCTGCATGTCGGAGACTCAGAGGACGAGCACGAGTTTCCCACGAGGGGCTGCATCAGGAGGAATTCAAAACTCAGGGAATTTGTCCTGGAACACCTTCCATAAGGATGCTAGAAGGGAATTGAAGAGGCAGGCGAGCGGCCACCACCGTCCTCTAGCAGTCCTTAGGGTGCGCGCAGAAGCCCGGTGCTCTGCGGCTTCGTTCTTCGCCCTCGTGCAAGCTACCGCTCTGTCCGGCTCCCGGAGCAGGAGAAGCGGCTGCTTCGCGCACACAACAGCGGAGCGGCAGCCCTACGCTCCGAAGCGCTGCTTCAGCCGAAAGACGCCGGCCACCGGCGCTTGGCTTCGGACAGCTCCGGAGAGCCGTAGTGTGCGTCTGCACTAGACTGCATCATAGCGAAAAGCTTTGACAGTGTGTCTCGCAGGGAGATAGCTTAGGAGCGCAGCGCACTTATGCCTCCCTTGTCCAGAAACACGGATTTGCTGCACACTCCAAAAACACTGCTCTTTCCATGGTACTATGTAAGCTGCTGTCTGACGCCCGTTCTCTTCTGCCCACTCTTGCCCAGCTGGTTGTTGCAGCGTGCACGTGCCTTCCTGGCATTAAGAGCACAGTGAAAGCAATCGCAAAAGTCCAGCAGCTGCTGACTCCCAAACACAAGGCGCTTGTCTACGTTCTTGCTTCTCGACAACTCAACGCAGCCCTTCATTTCTGCAGCTGCCATCGAGTTTTCTGCATCTCGAGCCTTCTGGGACGAGCACCAATTTCCCAGGAGGGGCTGCATCAGGACGAAGTCAAAACCCAGGAAAGTTGTCTCGGAACACCTTCAATAAAGCATGCCAGCAGTGCATTGAAAAGGCAGGTAGCTTTAGCCACCGTCCTCTAGCAGTCGCAAGGCTGTGCACACAATGTCGTCTCCCTGCGGCAACGTTCTTCGCCCTCGTGCAAGCTACCGCTCTGTCCGGCTCCCGGAGCAGGAGAAGCGGCTGCTTCGCGCACACAACAGCGGAGCGGCAGCCCTACGCTCCGAAGCGCTGCTTCAGCCGAAAGACGCCGGCCACCGGCGCTTGGCTTCGGACAGCTCCGGAGAGCCGTAGTGTGCGTCTGCACTAGACTGCATCATAGCGAAAAGCTTTGGCAGTGTGTCTCGCAAGGAGATAGCTTAGGAGCGCAGCGCACTTATGCCTCCCTTGTCCAGAAACACGATTTTACTGCACACTCCAAAAACAGTACTCTTCCCAGGGCAATATATAAGCTGCTTTCTGACGGCCGTGATCTTTCGATTACTCTTGCCCAGCTCGTTGTTTTAACGTGCACATGCCGTCCTGGCATTCAGTGCACAGTGAAAGCAATCGCAAAAGTCCAGCAGCTGCTGACTCCCAAACACAAGGCGCTGGCTATGTTCTTGCTTCTCGACAACTCAACGCAGCCCTTCATTTCTGCAGTTGCCATCGAGGTCTCTGCATGTCGGAGACTCAGAGGACGAGCACGAGTTTCCCACGAGGGGCTGCATCAGGAGGAATTCAAAACTCAGGGAATTTGTCCTGGAACACCTTCCATAAGGATGCTAGAAGGGAATTGAAGAGGCAGGCGAGCGGCCACCACCGTCCTCTAGCAGTCCTTAGGGTGCGCGCAGAAGCCCGGTGCTCTGCGGCTTCGTTCTTCGCCCTCGTGCAAGCTACCGCTCTGTCCGGCTCCCGGAGCAGGAGAAGCGGCTGCTTCGCGCACACAGCAGCGGAGCGGCAGCCCTACGCTCCGAAGCGCTGCTTCAGCCGAAAGACGCCGGCCACCGGCGCTTCGCTTCGGACAGCTCCGGAGAGCCGTAGTGTGCGTCTACAACTAGACTGCATCATAGCGAAAAGCTTTGGCAGTGTGTCTCGCAAGGAGATAGCTTAGGAGCGCAGCGCACTTATGCCTCCCTTGTCCAGAAACACGATTTTACTGCACACTCCAAAAACAGTACTCTTCCCAGGGCAATATGCCAGATGCTCTCTGATGCCCGTGCTCCCTTCCTACTCTTGCCCAGCTCGTTGTTTTAACGTGCACATGCCGTCCTGGAATTCAGTGCACAGTGAAAGCAATCGCAAAAGTCCAGCAGCTGCTGACTCCCAAACACAAGGCGCTGGCTATGTTCTTGCTTCTCGACAACTCAACGCAGCCCTTCATTTCTGCAGTTGCCATCGAGGTCTCTGCATGTCGGAGACTCAGAGGACGAGCACGAGTTTCCCACGAGGGGCTGCATCAGGAGGAATTCAAAACTCAGGAAAATTGTCTTTGAACACCTTCCATAGGATGCTAGAAGGGAATTGAAGAGGCAGGCGAGCGGCCACCACCGTCCTCTAGCAGTCCTTAGGGTGTGCGCAAAAGCCCGATGCTCTTCGGCTTCGTTCTTCGCCCCCGTACAAGCTACCGCTCTGTCCGGCTCCCGGAGCAGGAGAAGCGGCTGCTTCGCGCACACAACAGCGGAGCGGCAGCCGTACTCTCCGAAGCGCTGCTTCAGCCGAAAGACGCCGGCGACCGGCGGTTCGCTTCGGATAGCAGCCGAGAGCCGTAGTGTGCGTCTGCACTAAACTGCATCATAGCGAAAAGCTTTGGCAGTGTGACTCGCAGGGAGATAGCTTAGGAGCGCAGCGCACTTATGCCTCCCTTGTCCAGAAACACGGATTTGCTGCACACTCCAAAAACACTGCTCTTCCCAGGGCAATATATAAGCTGCTTTCTGATGGCCGTGATCCCTCCCTGCTCTTGCCCAGCTGGTTGTTGCAGCGTGCACATGCCGTCCTGGAATTCAGTGCACAGTGAAAGCAATCGCAAAAGTCCAGCAGCTGCTGACTCCCAAACACAAGGCGCTGGCTATGTTCTTGCTTCTCCACACTTCAACAGAGTCCTTCATTTCTGCAGCTGCCATCGAGTTTTCTGCATCTCGAGCCTTCTGGGACGAGCACCAATTTCCCAGGAGGGGCTGCATCAGGACGAAGTCAAAACCCAGGAAAGTTGTCTCGGAACACCTTCAATAAAGCATGCCAGCAGTGCATTGGAAAGGCAGGTAGCTTTAGCCACCGTCCTCTAGCAGTCGCAAGGCTGTGCACACAATGTCGTCTCCCTGCGGCAACGTTCTTCGCCCTCGTGCAAGCTACCGCTCTGTCCGGCTCCCGGAGCAGGAGAAGCGGCTGCTTCGCGCACACAACAGCGGAGCGGCAGCCCTACGCTCCGAAGCGCTGCTTCAGCCGAAAGACGCCGGCCACCGGCGCTTCGCTTCGGACAGCTCCGGAGAGCCGTAGTGTGCGTCTACAACTAGACTGCATCATAGCGAAAAGCTTTGGCAGTGTGTCTCGCAAGGAGATAGCTTAGGAGCGCAGCGCACTTATGCCTCCCTTGTCCAGAAACACGATTTTACTGCACACTCCAAAAACAGTACTCTTCCCAGGGCAATATGCCAGATGCTCTCTGATGCCCGTGCTCCCTTCCTACTCTTGCCCAGCTCGTTGTTTTAACGTGCACATGCCGTCCTGGAATTCAGTGCACAGTGAAAGCAATCGCAAAAGTCCAGCAGCTGCTGACTCCCAAACACAAGGCGCTGGCTATGTTCTTGCTACTCGACGACTCAACGCAGCCCTTCATTTCTGCAGTTGCCATCGAGGTCTCTGCATGTCGGAGACTCAGAGGACGAGCACGAGTTTCCCACGAGGGGCTGCATCAGGAGGAATTCAAAACTCAGGGAATTTGTCCTGGAACACCTTCCATAAGGATGCTAGAAGGGAATTGAAGAGGCAGGCGAGCGGCCACCACCGTCCTCTAGCAGTCCTTAGGGTGCGCGCAGAAGCCCGGTGCTCTGCGGCTTCGTTCTTCGCCCTCGTGCAAGCTACCGCTCTGTCCGGCTCCCGGAGCAGGAGAAGCGGCTGCTTCGCGCACACAACAGCGGAGCGGCAGCCCTACGCTCCGAAGCGCTGCTTCAGCCGAAAGACGCCGGCCACCGGCGGTTCGCTTCGGATAGCAGCCGAGAGCCGTAGTGTGCGTCTGCACTAAACTGCATCATAGCGAAAAGCTTTGGCAGTGTGACTCGCAAGGAGATAGCTTAGGAGCGCAGCGCACTTATGCCTCCCTTGTCCAGAAACACGGATTTGCTGCACACTCCAAAAACACTGCTCTTCCCAGGGCAATATATAAGCTGCTTTCTGATGGCCGTGATCCCTCCCTGCTCTTGCCCAGCTGGTTGTTGCAGCGTGCACATGCCGTCCTGGCATTCAGTGCACAGTGAAAGCAATCGCAAAAGTCCAGCAGCTGCTGACTCCCAAACACAAGGCGCTGGCTATGTTCTTGCTTCTCGACAACTCAACGCAGCCCTTCATTTCTGCAGTTGCCATCGAGGTCTCTGCATGTCGGAAACTCAGAGGACGAGCACGAGTTTCCCACGAGGGGCTGCATCAAGAGGAATTCAAAACTCAGGAAAATTGTCTTTGAACACCTTCCATAGGATGCTAGAAGGGAATTGAAGAGGCAGGCGAGCGGCCACCACCGTCCTCTAGCAGTCCTTAGGGTGTGCGCAAAAGCCCGATGCTCTGCGGCTTCGTTCTTCGCCCCCGTACAAGCTACCGCTCTGTCCGGCTCCCGGAGCAGGAGAAGTGGCTGCTTCGCGCACACAACAGCGGAGCGGCAGCCGTACTCTCCGAAGCGCTGCTTCATCCGAAAGACGCCGGCCACCGGCGCTTCGCTTCGGACAGCTCCGGAGAGCCGTAGTGTGCGTCTACAACTAGACTGCATCATAGCGAAAAGCTTTGGCAGTGTGTCTCGCAAGGAGATAGCTTAGGAGCGCAGCGCACTTATGCCTCCCTTGTCCAGAAACACGATTTTACTGCACACTCCAAAAACAGTACTCTTCCCAGGGCAATATGCCAGATGCTCTCTGATGCCCGTGCTCCCTTCCTACTCTTGCCCAGCTCGTTGTTTTAACGTGCACATGCCGTCCTGGAATTCAGTGCACAGTGAAAGCAATCGCAAAAGTCCAGCAGCTGCTGACTCCCAAACACAAGGCGCTGGCTATGTTCTTGCTTCTCGACAACTCAACGCAGCCCTTCATTTCTGCAGTTGCCATCGAGGTCTCTGCATGTCGGAGACTCAGAGGACGAGCACGAGTTTCCCACGAGGGGCTGCATCAGGAGGAATTCAAAACTCAGGAAAATTGTCTTTGAACACCTTCCATAGGATGCTAGAAGGGAATTGAAGAGGCAGGCGAGCGGCCACCACCGTCCTCTAGCAGTCCTTAGGGTGTGCGCAAAAGCCCGATGCTCTTCGGCTTCGTTCTTCGCCCCCGTACAAGCTACCGCTCTGTCCGGCTCCCGGAGCAGGAGAAGCGGCTGCTTCGCGCACACAACAGCGGAGCGGCAGCCGTACTCTCCGAAGCGCTGCTTCAGCCGAAAGACGCCGGCGACCGGCGGTTCGCTTCGGATAGCAGCCGAGAGCCGTAGTGTGCGTCTGCACTAAACTGCATCATAGCGAAAAGCTTTGGCAGTGTGACTCGCAGGGAGATAGCTTAGGAGCGCAGCGCACTTATGCCTCCCTTGTCCAGAAACACGGATTTGCTGCACACTCCAAAAACACTGCTCTTCCCAGGGCAATATATAAGCTGCTTTCTGATGGCCGTGATCCCTCCCTGCTCTTGCCCAGCTGGTTGTTGCAGCGTGCACATGCCGTCCTGGAATTCAGTGCACAGTGAAAGCAATCGCAAAAGTCCAGCAGCTGCTGACTCCCAAACACAAGGCGCTGGCTATGTTCTTGCTTCTCCACACTTCAACAGAGTCCTTCATTTCTGCAGCTGCCATCGAGTTTTCTGCATCTCGAGCCTTCTGGGACGAGCACCAATTTCCCAGGAGGGGCTGCATCAGGACGAAGTCAAAACCCAGGAAAGTTGTCTCGGAACACCTTCAATAAAGCATGCCAGCAGTGCATTGGAAAGGCAGGTAGCTTTAGCCACCGTCCTCTAGCAGTCGCAAGGCTGTGCACACAATGTCGTCTCCCTGCGGCAACGTTCTTCGCCCTCGTGCAAGCTACCGCTCTGTCCGGCTCCCGGAGCAGGAGAAGCGGCTGCTTCGCGCACACAACAGCGGAGCGGCAGCCCTACGCTCCGAAGCGCTGCTTCAGCCGAAAGACGCCGGCCACCGGCGCTTCGCTTCGGACAGCTCCGGAGAGCCGTAGTGTGCGTCTACAACTAGACTGCATCATAGCGAAAAGCTTTGGCAGTGTGTCTCGCAAGGAGATAGCTTAGGAGCGCAGCGCACTTATGCCTCCCTTGTCCAGAAACACGATTTTACTGCACACTCCAAAAACAGTACTCTTCCCAGGGCAATATGCCAGATGCTCTCTGATGCCCGTGCTCCCTTCCTACTCTTGCCCAGCTCGTTGTTTTAACGTGCACATGCCGTCCTGGAATTCAGTGCACAGTGAAAGCAATCGCAAAAGTCCAGCAGCTGCTGACTCCCAAACACAAGGCGCTTGTCTACGTTCTTGCTTCTCGACAACTCAACGCAGCCCTTCATTTCTGCAGCTGCCATCGAGTTTTCTGTATCTTGAGCCTTCTGGGACGAGCACCAATTTCCCAGGAGGGGCTGCATCAGGACGAAGTCAAAACCCAGGAAAGTTGTCTCGGAACACCTTCAATAAAGCATGCCAGCAGTGCATTGAAAAGGCAGGTAGCTTTAGCCACCGTCCTCTAGCAGTCGCGAAGCTGTGCACACAATGTCGTCTCCCTGCGGCAACGTTCTTCGCCCTCGTGCAAGCTACCGCTCTGTCCGGCTCCCGGAGCAGGAGAAGCGGCTGCTTCGCGCACAAAGCAGCGGAGCGGCAGCCGTACTCTCCGAAGCGCTGCTTCAGCCGAAAGACGCCGGCCACCGGCGCTTCGCTTCGGACAGCTCCGGAGAGCCGTAGTGTGCGTCTACAACTACACTGCATCATAGCGAAAAGCTTTGGCAGTGTGTCTCGCAAGGAGATAGCTTAGGAGCGCAGCGCACTTATGCCTCCCTTGTCCAGAAACACGATTTTACTGCACACTCCAAAAACAGTACTCTTCCCAGGGCAATATGCCAGATGCTCTCTGATGCCCGTGCTCCCTTCCTACTCTTGCCCAGCTCGTTGTTTTAACGTGCACATGCCGTCCTGGAATTCAGTGCACAGTGAAAGCAATCGCAAAAGTCCAGCAGCTGCTGACTGCCAAACACAAGGCGCTGGCTATGTTCTTGCTACTCGACGACTCAACGCAGCCCTTCATTTCTGCAGTTGCCATCGAGGTCTCTGCATGTCGGAGACTCAGAGGACGAGCACGAGTTTCCCACGAGGGGCTGCATCAGGAGGAATTCAAAACTCAGGGAATTTGTCCTGGAACACCTTCCATAAGGATGCTAGAAGGGAATTGAAGAGGCAGGCGAGCGGCCACCACCGTCCTCTAGCAGTCCTTAGGGTGCGCGCAGAAGCCCGGTGCTCTGCGGCTTCGTTCTTCGCCCTCGTGCAAGCTACCGCTCTGTCCGGCTCCCGGAGCAGGAGAAGCGGCTGCTTCGCGCACACAACAGCGGAGCGGCAGCCCTACGCTCCGAAGCGCTGCTTCAGCCGAAAGACGCCGGCGACCGGCGGTTCGCTTCGGATAGCAGCCGAGAGCCGTAGTGTGCGTCTGCACTAAACTGCATCATAGCGAAAAGCTTTGGCAGTGTGACTCGCAGGGAGATAGCTTAGGAGCGCAGCGCACTTATGCCTCCCTTGTCCAGAAACACGGATTTGCTGCACACTCCAAAAACACTGCTCTTCCCAGGGCAATATATAAGCTGCTTTCTGATGGCCGTGATCCCTCCCTGCTCTTGCCCAGCTGGTTGTTGCAGCGTGCACATGCCGTCCTGGCATTCAGTGCACAGTGAAAGCAATCGCAAAAGTCCAGCAGCTGCTGACTCCCAAACACAAGGCGCTGGCTATGTTCTTGCTTCTCGACAACTCAACGCAGCCCTTCATTTCTGCAGTTGCCATCGAGGTCTCTGCATGTCGGAGACTCAGAGGACGAGCACGAGTTTCCCACGAGGGGCTGCATCAAGAGGAATTCAAAACTCAGGAAAATTGTCTTTGAACACCTTCCATAGGATGCTAGAAGGGAATTGAAGAGGCAGGCGAGCGGCCACCACCGTCCTCTAGCAGTCCTTAGGGTGTGCGCAAAAGCCCGATGCTCTGCGGCTTCGTTCTTCGCCCCCGTACAAGCTACCGCTCTGTCCGGCTCCCGGAGCAGGAGAAGCGGCTGCTTCGCGCACACAACAGCGGAGCGGCAGCCGTACTCTCCGAAGCGCTGCTTCAGCCGAAAGACGCCGGCCACCGGCGCTTGGCTTCGGACAGCTCCGGAGAGCCGTAGTGTGCGTCTACAACTAGACTGCATCATAGCGAAAAGCTTTGGCAGTGTTTCTCGCAGAGAGATAGCTTAGGAGCGCAGCGCACTTATGCCTCCCTTGTCCAGAAACACGATTTTACTGCACACTCCAAAAACAGTACTCTTCCCAGGGCAATATGCCAGATGCTCTCTGATGCCCGTGCTCCCTTCCTACTCTTGCCCAGCTCGTTGTTTTAACGTGCACATGCCGTCCTGGAATTCAGTGCACAGTGAAAGCAATCGCAAAAGTCCAGCAGCTGCTGACTGCCAAACACAAGGCGCTGGCTATGTTCTTGCTACTCGACGACTCAACGCAGCCCTTCATTTCTGCAGTTGCCATCGAGGTCTCTGCATGTCGGAGACTCAGAGGACGAGCACGAGTTTCCCACGAGGGGCTGCATCAGGAGGAATTCAAAACTCAGGGAATTTGTCCTGGAACACCTTCCATAAGGATGCTAGAAGGGAATTGAAGAGGCAGGCGAGCGGCCACCACCGTCCTCTAGCAGTCCTTAGGGTGCGCGCAGAAGCCCGGTGCTCTGCGGCTTCGTTCTTCGCCCTCGTGCAAGCTACCGCTCTGTCCGGCTCCCGGAGCAGGAGAAGCGGCTGCTTCGCGCACACAACAGCGGAGCGGCAGCCCTACGCTCCGAAGCGCTGCTTCAGCCGAAAGACGCCGGCCACCGGCGCTTGGCTTCGGACAGCTCCGGAGAGCCGTAGTGTGCGTCTGCACTAGACTGCATCATAGCGAAAAGCTTTGGCAGTGTGTCTCGCAGAGAGATAGCTTAGGAGCGCAGCGCACTTATGCCTCCCTTGTCCAGAAACACGGATTTGCTGCACACTCCAAAAACACTGCTCTTTCCATGGTACTATGTAAGCTGCTGTCTGACGCCCGTTCTCTTCTGCCCACTCTTGCCCAGCTGGTTGTTGCAGCGTGCACGTGCCTTCCTGGCATTAAGAGCACAGTGAAAGCAATCGCAAAAGTCCAGCAGCTGCTGACTCCCAAACACAAGGCGCTTGTCTACGTTCTTGCTTCTCGACAACTCAACGCAGTCCTTCATTTCTGCAGCTGCCATCGAGTTTTCTGCATCTCGAGCCTTCTGGGACGAGCACCAATTTCCCAAGAGGGGCTGCATCAGGACGAAGTCAAAACCCAGGAAAGTTGTCTCGGAACACCTTCAATAAAGCATGCCAGCAGTGCATTGAAAAGGCAGGTAGCTTTAGCCACCGTCCTCTAGCAGTCGCAAGGCTGTGCACACAATGTCGTCTCCCTGCGGCAACGTTCTTCGCCCTCGTGCAAGCTACCGCTCTGTCCGGCTCCCGGAGCAGGAGAAGCGGCTGCTTCGCGCACACAACAGCGGAGCGGCAGCCCTACGCTCCGAAGCGCTGCTTCAGCCGAAAGACGCCGGCCACCGGCGCTTGGCTTCGGACAGCTCCGGAGAGCCGTAGTGTGCGTCTGCACTAGACTGCATCATAGCGAAAAGCTTTGGCAGTGTGTCTCGCAAGGAGATAGCTTAGGAGCGCAGCGCACTTATGCCTCCCTTGTCCAGAAACACGATTTTACTGCACACTCCAAAAACAGTACTCTTCCCAGGGCAATATATAAGCTGCTTTCTGACGGCCGTGATCTTTCGATTACTCTTGCCCAGCTCGTTGTTTTAACGTGCACATGCCGTCCTGGCATTCAGTGCACAGTGAAAGCAATCGCAAAAGTCCAGCAGCTGCTGACTCCCAAACACAAGGCGCTGGCTATGTTCTTGCTTCTCGACAACTCAACGCAGCCCTTCATTTCTGCAGTTGCCATCGAGGTCTCTGCATGTCGGAGACTCAGAGGACGAGCACGAGTTTCCCACGAGGGGCTGCATCAGGAGGAATTCAAAACTCAGGGAATTTGTCCTGGAACACCTTCCATAAGGATGCTAGAAGGGAATTGAAGAGGCAGGCGAGCGGCCACCACCGTCCTCTAGCAGTCCTTAGGGTGTGCGCAAAAGCCCGATGCTCTTCGGCTTCGTTCTTCGCCCCCGTACAAGCTACCGCTCTGTCCGGCTCCCGGAGCAGGAGAAGCGGCTGCTTCGCGCACACAGCAGCGGAGCGGCAGCCCTACGCTCCGAAGCGCTGCTTCAGCCGAAAGACGCCGGCCACCGGCGCTTCGCTTCGGACAGCTCCGGAGAGCCGTAGTGTGCGTCTACAACTAGACTGCATCATAGCGAAAAGCTTTGGCAGTGTGTCTCGCAAGGAGATAGCTTAGGAGCGCAGCGCACTTATGCCTCCCTTGTCCAGAAACACGATTTTACTGCACACTCCAAAAACAGTACTCTTCCCAGGGCAATATGCCAGATGCTCTCTGATGCCCGTGCTCCCTTCCTACTCTTGCCCAGCTCGTTGTTTTAACGTGCACATGCCGTCCTGGAATTCAGTGCACAGTGAAAGCAATCGCAAAAGTCCAGCAGCTGCTGACTCCCAAACACAAGGCGCTGGCTATGTTCTTGCTTCTCGACAACTCAACGCAGCCCTTCATTTCTGCAGTTGCCATCGAGGTCTCTGCATGTCGGAGACTCAGAGGACGAGCACGAGTTTCCCACGAGGGGCTGCATCAGGAGGAATTCAAAACTCAGGAAAATTGTCTTTGAACACCTTCCATAGGATGCTAGAAGGGAATTGAAGAGGCAGGCGAGCGGCCACCACCGTCCTCTAGCAGTCCTTAGGGTGTGCGCAAAAGCCCGATGCTCTTCGGCTTCGTTCTTCGCCCCCGTACAAGCTACCGCTCTGTCCGGCTCCCGGAGCAGGAGAAGCGGCTGCTTCGCGCACACAACAGCGGAGCGGCAGCCGTACTCTCCGAAGCGCTGCTTCAGCCGAAAGACGCCGGCGACCGGCGGTTCGCTTCGGATAGCAGCCGAGAGCCGTAGTGTGCGTCTGCACTAAACTGCATCATAGCGAAAAGCTTTGGCAGTGTGACTCGCAGGGAGATAGCTTAGGAGCGCAGCGCACTTATGCCTCCCTTGTCCAGAAACACGGATTTGCTGCACACTCCAAAAACACTGCTCTTCCCAGGGCAATATATAAGCTGCTTTCTGATGGCCGTGATCCCTCCCTGCTCTTGCCCAGCTGGTTGTTGCAGCGTGCACATGCCGTCCTGGAATTCAGTGCACATTGAAAGCAATCGCAAAAGTCCAGCAGCTGCTGACTCCCAAACACAAGGCGCTGGCTATGTTCTTGCTTCTCCACACTTCAACAGAGTCCTTCATTTCTGCAGCTGCCATCGAGTTTTCTGCATCTCGAGCCTTCTGGGACGAGCACCAATTTCCCAGGAGGGGCTGCATCAGGACGAAGTCAAAACCCAGGAAAGTTGTCTCGGAACACCTTCAATAAAGCATGCCAGCAGTGCATTGGAAAGGCAGGTAGCTTTAGCCACCGTCCTCTAGCAGTCGCAAGGCTGTGCACACAATGTCGTCTCCCTGCGGCAACGTTCTTCGCCCTCGTGCAAGCTACCGCTCTGTCCGGCTCCCGGAGCAGGAGAAGCGGCTGCTTCGCGCACACAACAGCGGAGCGGCAGCCCTACGCTCCGAAGCGCTGCTTCAGCCGAAAGACGCCGGCCACCGGCGCTTCGCTTCGGACAGCTCCGGAGAGCCGTAGTGTGCGTCTACAACTAGACTGCATCATAGCGAAAAGCTTTGGCAGTGTGTCTCGCAAGGAGATAGCTTAGGAGCGCAGCGCACTTATGCCTCCCTTGTCCAGAAACACGATTTTACTGCACACTCCAAAAACAGTACTCTTCCCAGGGCAATATGCCAGATGCTCTCTGATGCCCGTGCTCCCTTCCTACTCTTGCCCAGCTCGTTGTTTTAACGTGCACATGCCGTCCTGGAATTCAGTGCACAGTGAAAGCAATCGCAAAAGTCCAGCAGCTGCTGACTCCCAAACACAAGGCGCTGGCTATGTTCTTGCTACTCGACGACTCAACGCAGCCCTTCATTTCTGCAGTTGCCATCGAGGTCTCTGCATGTCGGAGACTCAGAGGACGAGCACGAGTTTCCCACGAGGGGCTGCATCAGGAGGAATTCAAAACTCAGGGAATTTGTCCTGGAACACCTTCCATAAGGATGCTAGAAGGGAATTGAAGAGGCAGGCGAGCGGCCACCACCGTCCTCTAGCAGTCCTTAGGGTGCGCGCAGAAGCCCGGTGCTCTGCGGCTTCGTTCTTCGCCCTCGTGCAAGCTACCGCTCTGTCCGGCTCCCGGAGCAGGAGAAGCGGCTGCTTCGCGCACACAACAGCGGAGCGGCAGCCCTACGCTCCGAAGCGCTGCTTCAGCCGAAAGACGCCGGCCACCGGCGGTTCGCTTCGGATAGCAGCCGAGAGCCGTAGTGTGCGTCTGCACTAAACTGCATCATAGCGAAAAGCTTTGGCAGTGTGACTCGCAAGGAGATAGCTTAGGAGCGCAGCGCACTTATGCCTCCCTTGTCCAGAAACACGGATTTGCTGCACACTCCAAAAACACTGCTCTTCCCAGGGCAATATATAAGCTGCTTTCTGATGGCCGTGATCCCTCCCTGCTCTTGCCCAGCTGGTTGTTGCAGCGTGCACATGCCGTCCTGGCATTCAGTGCACAGTGAAAGCAATCGCAAAAGTCCAGCAGCTGCTGACTCCCAAACACAAGGCGCTGGCTATGTTCTTGCTTCTCGACAACTCAACGCAGCCCTTCATTTCTGCAGTTGCCATCGAGGTCTCTGCATGTCGGAGACTCAGAGGACGAGCACGAGTTTCCCACGAGGGGCTGCATCAAGAGGAATTCAAAACTCAGGAAAATTGTCTTTGAACACCTTCCATAGGATGCTAGAAGGGAATTGAAGAGGCAGGCGAGCGGCCACCACCGTCCTCTAGCAGTCCTTAGGGTGTGCGCAAAAGCCCGATGCTCTGCGGCTTCGTTCTTCGCCCCCGTACAAGCTACCGCTCTGTCCGGCTCCCGGAGCAGGAGAAGTGGCTGCTTCGCGCACACAACAGCGGAGCGGCAGCCGTACTCTCCGAAGCGCTGCTTCATCCGAAAGACGCCGGCCACCGGCGCTTCGCTTCGGACAGCTCCGGAGAGCCGTAGTGTGCGTCTACAACTAGACTGCATCATAGCGAAAAGCTTTGGCAGTGTGTCTCGCAAGGAGATAGCTTAGGAGCGCAGCGCACTTATGCCTCCCTTGTCCAGAAACACGATTTTACTGCACACTCCAAAAACAGTACTCTTCCCAGGGCAATATGCCAGATGCTCTCTGATGCCCGTGCTCCCTTCCTACTCTTGCCCAGCTCGTTGTTTTAACGTGCACATGCCGTCCTGGAATTCAGTGCACAGTGAAAGCAATCGCAAAAGTCCAGCAGCTGCTGACTGCCAAACACAAGGCGCTGGCTATGTTCTTGCTACTCGACGACTCAACGCAGCCCTTCATTTCTGCAGTTGCCATCGAGGTCTCTGCATGTCGGAGACTCAGAGGACGAGCACGAGTTTCCCACGAGGGGCTGCATCAGGAGGAATTCAAAACTCAGGGAATTTGTCCTGGAACACCTTCCATAAGGATGCTAGAAGGGAATTGAAGAGGCAGGCGAGCGGCCACCACCGTCCTCTAGCAGTCCTTAGGGTGCGCGCAGAAGCCCGGTGCTCTGCGGCTTCGTTCTTCGCCCTCGTGCAAGCTACCGCTCTGTCCGGCTCCCGGAGCAGGAGAAGCGGCTGCTTCGCGCACACAACAGCGGAGCGGCAGCCCTACGCTCCGAAGCGCTGCTTCAGCCGAAAGACGCCGGCCACCGGCGCTTGGCTTCGGACAGCTCCGGAGAGCCGTAGTGTGCGTCTGCACTAGACTGCATCATAGCGAAAAGCTTTGACAGTGTGTCTCGCAGGGAGATAGCTTAGGAGCGCAGCGCACTTATGCCTCCCTTGTCCAGAAACACGGATTTGCTGCACACTCCAAAAACACTGCTCTTTCCATGGTACTATGTAAGCTGCTGTCTGACGCCCGTTCTCTTCTGCCCACTCTTGCCCAGCTGGTTGTTGCAGCGTGCACGTGCCTTCCTGGCATTAAGAGCACAGTGAAAGCAATCGCAAAAGTCCAGCAGCTGCTGACTCCCAAACACAAGGCGCTTGTCTACGTTCTTGCTTCTCGACAACTCAACGCAGCCCTTCATTTCTGCAGCTGCCATCGAGTTTTCTGTATCTTGAGCCTTCTGGGACGAGCACCAATTTCCCAGGAGGGGCTGCATCAGGACGAAGTCAAAACCCAGGAAAGTTGTCTCGGAACACCTTCAATAAAGCATGCCAGCAGTGCATTGAAAAGGCAGGTAGCTTTAGCCACCGTCCTCTAGCAGTCGCGAAGCTGTGCACACAATGTCGTCTCCCTGCGGCAACGTTCTTCGCCCTCGTGCAAGCTACCGCTCTGTCCGGCTCCCGGAGCAGGAGAAGCGGCTGCTTCGCGCACACAGCAGCGGAGCGGCAGCCCTACGCTCCGAAGCGCTGCTTCAGCCGAAAGACGCCGGCCACCGGCGCTTCGCTTCGGACAGCTCCGGAGAGCCGTAGTGTGCGTCTACAACTACACTGCATCATAGCGAAAAGCTTTGGCAGTGTGTCTCGCAAGGAGATAGCTTAGGAGCGCAGCGCACTTATGCCTCCCTTGTCCAGAAACACGATTTTACTGCACACTCCAAAAACAGTACTCTTCCCAGGGCAATATGCCAGATGCTCTCTGATGCCCGTGCTCCCTTCCTACTCTTGCCCAGCTCGTTGTTTTAACGTGCACATGCCGTCCTGGAATTCAGTGCACAGTGAAAGCAATCGCAAAAGTCCAGCAGCTGCTGACTCCCAAACACAAGGCGCTGGCTATGTTCTTGCTACTCGACGACTCAACGCAGCCCTTCATTTCTGCAGTTGCCATCGAGGTCTCTGCATGTCGGAGACTCAGAGGACGAGCACGAGTTTCCCACGAGGGGCTGCATCAGGAGGAATTCAAAACTCAGGGAATTTGTCCTGGAACACCTTCCATAAGGATGCTAGAAGGGAATTGAAGAGGCAGGCGAGCGGCCACCACCGTCCTCTAGCAGTCCTTAGGGTGCGCGCAGAAGCCCGGTGCTCTGCGGCTTCGTTCTTCGCCCTCGTGCAAGCTACCGCTCTGTCCGGCTCCCGGAGCAGGAGAAGCGGCTGCTTCGCGCACACAACAGCGGAGCGGCAGCCCTACGCTCCGAAGCGCTGCTTCAGCCGAAAGACGCCGGCCACCGGCGCTTGGCTTCGGACAGCTCCGGAGAGCCGTAGTGTGCGTCTGCACTAGACTGCATCATAGCGAAAAGCTTTGGCAGTGTGACTCGCAGGGAGATAGCTTAGGAGCGCAGCGCACTTATGCCTCCCTTGTCCAGAAACACGGATTTGCTGCACACTCCAAAAACACTGCTCTTCCCAGGGCAATATATAAGCTGCTTTCTGATGGCCGTGATCCCTCCCTGCTCTTGCCCAGCTCGTTGTTTTAACGTGCACATGCCGTCCTGGCATTCAGTGCACAGTGAAAGCAATCGCAAAAGTCCAGCAGCTGCTGACTCCCAAACACAAGGCGCTGGCTATGTTCTTGCTTCTCCACACTTCAACAGAGTCCTTCATTTCTGCAGCTGCCATCGAGTTTTCTGCATCTCGAGCCTTCTGGGACGAGCACCAATTTCCCAAGAGGGGCTGCATCAGGACGAAGTCAAAACCCAGGAAAGTTGTCTCGGAACACCTTCAATAAAGCATGCCAGCAGTGCATTGAAAAGGCAGGTAGCTTTAGCCACCGTTCTCTAGCAGTCGCGAAGCTGTGCACACAATGTCGTCTCCCTGCGGCAACGTTCTTCGCCCTCGTGCAAGCTACCGCTCTGTCCGGCTCCCGGAGCAGGAGAAGCGGCTGCTTCGCGCACACAACAGCGGAGCGGCAGCCCTACGCTCCGAAGCGCTGCTTCAGCCGAAAGACGCCGGCCACCGGCGCTTGGCTTCGGACAGCTCCGGAGAGCCGTAGTGTGCGTCTGCACTAGACTGCATCATAGCGAAAAGCTTTGGCAGTGTGTCTCGCAAGGAGATAGCTTAGGAGCGCAGCGCACTTATGCCTCCCTTGTCCAGAAACACGATTTTACTGCACACTCCAAAAACAGTACTCTTCCCAGGGCAATATATAAGCTGCTTTCTGACGGCCGTGATCTTTCGATTACTCTTGCCCAGCTCGTTGTTTTAACGTGCACATGCCGTCCTGGCATTCAGTGCACAGTGAAAGCAATCGCAAAAGTCCAGCAGCTGCTGACTGCCAAACACAAGGCGCTGGCTATGTTCTTGCTTCTCGACAACTCAACGCAGCCCTTCATTTCTGCAGTTGCCATCGAGGTCTCTGCATGTCGGAGACTCAGAGGACGAGCACGAGTTTCCCACGAGGGGCTGCATCAAGAGGAATTCAAAACTCAGGGAATTTGCCCTGGAACACCTTCCATAAGGATGCTAGAAGGGAATTGAAGAGGCAGGCGAGCGGCCACCACCGTCCTCTAGCAGTCCTTAGGGTGTGCGCAAAAGCCCGATGCTCTTCGGCTTCGTTCTTCGCCCCCGTACAAGCTACCGCTCTGTCCGGCTCCCGGAGCAGGAGAAGCGGCTGCTTCGCGCACACAACAGCGGAGCGGCAGCCCTACGCTCCGAAGCGCTGCTTCAGCCGAAAGACGCCGGCCACCGGCGCTTGGCTTCGGACAGCTCCGGAGAGCCGTAGTGTGCGTCTGCACTAGACTGCATCATAGCGAAAAGCTTTGACAGTGTGTCTCGCAGGGAGATAGCTTAGGAGCGCAGCGCACTTATGCCTCCCTTGTCCAGAAACACGGATTTGCTGCACACTCCAAAAACACTGCTCTTTCCATGGTACTATGTAAGCTGCTGTCTGACGCCCGTTCTCTTCTGCCCACTCTTGCCCAGCTGGTTGTTGCAGCGTGCACGTGCCTTCCTGGCATTAAGAGCACAGTGAAAGCAATCGCAAAAGTCCAGCAGCTGCTGACTCCCAAACACAAGGCGCTTGTCTACGTTCTTGCTTCTCGACAACTCAACGCAGCCCTTCATTTCTGCAGCTGCCATCGAGTTTTCTGCATCTCGAGCCTTCTGGGACGAGCACCAATTTCCCAGGAGGGGCTGCATCAGGACGAAGTCAAAACCCAGGAAAGTTGTCTCGGAACACCTTCAATAAAGCATGCCAGCAGTGCATTGAAAAGGCAGGTAGCTTTAGCCACCGTCCTCTAGCAGTCGCAAGGCTGTGCACACAATGTCGTCTCCCTGCGGCAACGTTCTTCGCCCTCGTGCAAGCTACCGCTCTGTCCGGCTCCCGGAGCAGGAGAAGCGGCTGCTTCGCGCACACAACAGCGGAGCGGCAGCCCTACGCTCCGAAGCGCTGCTTCAGCCGAAAGACGCCGGCCACCGGCGCTTGGCTTCGGACAGCTCCGGAGAGCCGTAGTGTGCGTCTGCACTAGACTGCATCATAGCGAAAAGCTTTGGCAGTGTGTCTCGCAAGGAGATAGCTTAGGAGCGCAGCGCACTTATGCCTCCCTTGTCCAGAAACACGATTTTACTGCACACTCCAAAAACAGTACTCTTCCCAGGGCAATATATAAGCTGCTTTCTGACGGCCGTGATCTTTCGATTACTCTTGCCCAGCTCGTTGTTTTAACGTGCACATGCCGTCCTGGCATTCAGTGCACAGTGAAAGCAATCGCAAAAGTCCAGCAGCTGCTGACTCCCAAACACAAGGCGCTGGCTATGTTCTTGCTTCTCGACAACTCAACGCAGCCCTTCATTTCTGCAGTTGCCATCGAGGTCTCTGCATGTCGGAGACTCAGAGGACGAGCACGAGTTTCCCACGAGGGGCTGCATCAGGAGGAATTCAAAACTCAGGGAATTTGTCCTGGAACACCTTCCATAAGGATGCTAGAAGGGAATTGAAGAGGCAGGCGAGCGGCCACCACCGTCCTCTAGCAGTCCTTAGGGTGTGCGCAAAAGCCCGATGCTCTTCGGCTTCGTTCTTCGCCCCCGTACAAGCTACCGCTCTGTCCGGCTCCCGGAGCAGGAGAAGCGGCTGCTTCGCGCACACAGCAGCGGAGCGGCAGCCCTACGCTCCGAAGCGCTGCTTCAGCCGAAAGACGCCGGCCACCGGCGCTTCGCTTCGGACAGCTCCGGAGAGCCGTAGTGTGCGTCTACAACTAGACTGCATCATAGCGAAAAGCTTTGGCAGTGTGTCTCGCAAGGAGATAGCTTAGGAGCGCAGCGCACTTATGCCTCCCTTGTCCAGAAACACGATTTTACTGCACACTCCAAAAACAGTACTCTTCCCAGGGCAATATGCCAGATGCTCTCTGATGCCCGTGCTCCCTTCCTACTCTTGCCCAGCTCGTTGTTTTAACGTGCACATGCCGTCCTGGAATTCAGTGCACAGTGAAAGCAATCGCAAAAGTCCAGCAGCTGCTGACTCCCAAACACAAGGCGCTGGCTATGTTCTTGCTTCTCGACAACTCAACGCAGCCCTTCATTTCTGCAGTTGCCATCGAGGTCTCTGCATGTCGGAGACTCAGAGGACGAGCACGAGTTTCCCACGAGGGGCTGCATCAGGAGGAATTCAAAACTCAGGAAAATTGTCTTTGAACACCTTCCATAGGATGCTAGAAGGGAATTGAAGAGGCAGGCGAGCGGCCACCACCGTCCTCTAGCAGTCCTTAGGGTGTGCGCAAAAGCCCGATGCTCTTCGGCTTCGTTCTTCGCCCCCGTACAAGCTACCGCTCTGTCCGGCTCCCGGAGCAGGAGAAGCGGCTGCTTCGCGCACACAACAGCGGAGCGGCAGCCGTACTCTCCGAAGCGCTGCTTCAGCCGAAAGACGCCGGCGACCGGCGGTTCGCTTCGGATAGCAGCCGAGAGCCGTAGTGTGCGTCTGCACTAAACTGCATCATAGCGAAAAGCTTTGGCAGTGTGACTCGCAGGGAGATAGCTTAGGAGCGCAGCGCACTTATGCCTCCCTTGTCCAGAAACACGGATTTGCTGCACACTCCAAAAACACTGCTCTTCCCAGGGCAATATATAAGCTGCTTTCTGATGGCCGTGATCCCTCCCTGCTCTTGCCCAGCTGGTTGTTGCAGCGTGCACATGCCGTCCTGGAATTCAGTGCACAGTGAAAGCAATCGCAAAAGTCCAGCAGCTGCTGACTCCCAAACACAAGGCGCTGGCTATGTTCTTGCTTCTCCACACTTCAACAGAGTCCTTCATTTCTGCAGCTGCCATCGAGTTTTCTGCATCTCGAGCCTTCTGGGACGAGCACCAATTTCCCAGGAGGGGCTGCATCAGGACGAAGTCAAAACCCAGGAAAGTTGTCTCGGAATACCTTCAATAAAGCATGCCAGCAGTGCATTGAAAAGGCAGGTAGCTTTAGCCACCGTCCTCTAGCAGTCGCAAGGCTGTGCACACAATGTCGTCTCCCTGCGGCAACGTTCTTCGCCCTCGTGCAAGCTACCGCTCTGTCCGGCTCCCGGAGCAGGAGAAGCGGCTGCTTCGCGCACACAACAGCGGAGCGGCAGCCCTACGCTCCGAAGCGCTGCTTCAGCCGAAAGACGCCGGCCACCGGCGCTTGGCTTCGGACAGCTCCGGAGAGCCGTAGTGTGCGTCTACAACTAGACTGCATCATAGCGAAAAGCTTTGGCAGTGTGTCTCGCAAGGAGATAGCTTAGGAGCGCAGCGCACTTATGCCTCCCTTGTCCAGAAACACGATTTTACTGCACACTCCAAAAACAGTACTCTTCCCAGGGCAATATGCCAGATGCTCTCTGATGCCCGTGCTCCCTTCCTACTCTTGCCCAGCTCGTTGTTTTAACGTGCACATGCCGTCCTGGAATTCAGTGCACAGTGAAAGCAATCGCAAAAGTCCAGCAGCTGCTGACTGCCAAACACAAGGCGCTGGCTATGTTCTTGCTACTCGACGACTCAACGCAGCCCTTCATTTCTGCAGTTGCCATCGAGGTCTCTGCATGTCGGAGACTCAGAGGACGAGCACGAGTTTCCCACGAGGGGCTGCATCAGGAGGAATTCAAAACTCAGGGAATTTGTCCTGGAACACCTTCCATAAGGATGCTAGAAGGGAATTGAAGAGGCAGGCGAGCGGCCACCACCGTCCTCTAGCAGTCCTTAGGGTGCGCGCAGAAGCCCGGTGCTCTGCGGCTTCGTTCTTCGCCCTCGTGCAAGCTACCGCTCTGTCCGGCTCCCGGAGCAGGAGAAGCGGCTGCTTCGCGCACACAACAGCGGAGCGGCAGCCCTACGCTCCGAAGCGCTGCTTCAGCCGAAAGACGCCGGCCACCGGCGGTTCGCTTCGGATAGCAGCCGAGAGCCGTAGTGTGCGTCTGCACTAAACTGCATCATAGCGAAAAGCTTTGGCAGTGTGACTCGCAAGGAGATAGCTTAGGAGCGCAGCGCACTTATGCCTCCCTTGTCCAGAAACACGGATTTGCTGCACACTCCAAAAACACTGCTCTTCCCAGGGCAATATATAAGCTGCTTTCTGATGGCCGTGATCCCTCCCTGCTCTTGCCCAGCTGGTTGTTGCAGCGTGCACATGCCGTCCTGGCATTCAGTGCACAGTGAAAGCAATCGCAAAAGTCCAGCAGCTGCTGACTCCCAAACACAAGGCGCTGGCTATGTTCTTGCTTCTCGACAACTCAACGCAGCCCTTCATTTCTGCAGTTGCCATCGAGGTCTCTGCATGTCGGAGACTCAGAGGACGAGCACGAGTTTCCCACGAGGGGCTGCATCAAGAGGAATTCAAAACTCAGGAAAATTGTCTTTGAACACCTTCCATAGGATGCTAGAAGGGAATTGAAGAGGCAGGCGAGCGGCCACCACCGTCCTCTAGCAGTCCTTAGGGTGTGCGCAAAAGCCCGATGCTCTGCGGCTTCGTTCTTCGCCCCCGTACAAGCTACCGCTCTGTCCGGCTCCCGGAGCAGGAGAAGCGGCTGCTTCGCGCACACAACAGCGGAGCGGCAGCCGTACTCTCCGAAGCGCTGCTTCATCCGAAAGACGCCGGCCACCGGCGCTTCGCTTCGGACAGCTCCGGAGAGCCGTAGTGTGCGTCTACAACTAGACTGCATCATAGCGAAAAGCTTTGGCAGTGTGTCTCGCAGAGAGATAGCTTAGGAGCGCAGCGCACTTATGCCTCCCTTGTCCAGAAACACGATTTTACTGCACACTCCAAAAACAGTACTCTTCCCAGGGCAATATGCCAGATGCTCTCTGATGCCCGTGCTCCCTTCCTACTCTTGCCCAGCTCGTTGTTTTAACGTGCACATGCCGTCCTGGAATTCAGTGCACAGTGAAAGCAATCGCAAAAGTCCAGCAGCTGCTGACTGCCAAACACAAGGCGCTGGCTATGTTCTTGCTACTCGACGACTCAACGCAGCCCTTCATTTCTGCAGTTGCCATCGAGGTCTCTGCATGTCGGAGACTCAGAGGACGAGCACGAGTTTCCCACGAGGGGCTGCATCAGGAGGAATTCAAAACTCAGGGAATTTGTCCTGGAACACCTTCCATAAGGATGCTAGAAGGGAATTGAAGAGGCAGGCGAGCGGCCACCACCGTCCTCTAGCAGTCCTTAGGGTGCGCGCAGAAGCCCGGTGCTCTGCGGCTTCGTTCTTCGCCCTCGTGCAAGCTACCGCTCTGTCCGGCTCCCGGAGCAGGAGAAGCGGCTGCTTCGCGCACACAACAGCGGAGCGGCAGCCCTACGCTCCGAAGCGCTGCTTCAGCCGAAAGACGCCGGCCACCGGCGCTTGGCTTCGGACAGCTCCGGAGAGCCGTAGTGTGCGTCTGCACTAGACTGCATCATAGCGAAAAGCTTTGGCAGTGTGTCTCGCAGAGAGATAGCTTAGGAGCGCAGCGCACTTATGCCTCCCTTGTCCAGAAACACGGATTTGCTGCACACTCCAAAAACACTGCTCTTTCCATGGTACTATGTAAGCTGCTGTCTGACGCCCGTTCTCTTCTGCCCACTCTTGCCCAGCTGGTTGTTGCAGCGTGCACGTGCCTTTCTGGCATTAAGAGCACAGTGAAAGCAATCGCAAAAGTCCAGCAGCTGCTGACTCTCAAACACAAGGCGCTTGTCTACGTTCTTGCTTCTCGACAACTCAACGCAGTCCTTCATTTCTGCAGCTGCCATCGAGTTTTCTGCATCTCGAGCCTTCTGGGACGAGCACCAATTTCCCAAGAGGGGCTGCATCAGGACGAAGTCAAAACCCAGGAAAGTTGTCTTGGAACACCTTCAATAAAGCATGCCAGCAGTGCATTGAAAAGGCAGGTAGCTTTAGCCACCGTCCTCTAGCAGTCGCAAGGCTGTGCACACAATGTCGTCTCCCTGCGGCAACGTTCTTCGCCCTCGTGCAAGCTACCGCTCTGTGCGGCTCCCGGAGCAGGAAAAGCGGCTGCTTCGCGCACACAACAGCGGAGCGGCAGCCCTACGCTCCGAAGCGCTGCTTCAGCCGAAAGACGCCGGCCACCGGCGCTTCGCTTCGGACAGCTCCGGAGAGCCGTAGTGTGCGTCTGCACTAGACTGCATCATAGCGAAAAGCTTTGGCAGTGTGTCTCGCAGAGAGATAGCTTAGGAGCGCAGCGCACTTATGCCTCCCTTGTCCAGAAACACGATTTTACTGCACACTCCAAAAACAGTACTCTTCCCAGGGCAATATATAAGCTGCTTTCTGACGGCCGTGATCTTTCGATTACTCTTGCCCAGCTCGTTGTTTTAACGTGCACATGCCGTCCTGGCATTCAGTGCACAGTGAAAGCAATCGCAAAAGTCCAGCAGCTGCTGACTGCCAAACACAAGGCGCTGGCTATGTTCTTGCTTCTCGACAACTCAACGCAGCCCTTCATTTCTGCAGTTGCCATCGAGGTCTCTGCATGTCGGAGACTCAGAGGACGAGCACGAGTTTCCCACGAGGGGCTGCATCAGGAGGAATTCAAAACTCAGGGAATTTGCCCTGGAACACCTTCCATAAGGATGCTAGAAGGGAATTGAAGAGGCAGGCGAGCGGCCACCACCGTCCTCTAGCAGTCCTTAGGGTGCGCGCAGAAGCCCGGTGCTCTGCGGCTTCGTTCTTCGCCCTCGTGCAAGCTACCGCTCTGTCCGGCTCCCGGAGCAGGAGAAGCGGCTGCTTCGCGCACACAACAGCGGAGCGGCAGCCCTACGCTCCGAAGCGCTGCTTCAGCCGAAAGACGCCGGCCACCGGCGCTTGGCTTCGGACAGCTCCGGAGAGCCGTAGTGTGCGTCTGCACTAGACTGCATCATAGCGAAAAGCTTTGGCAGTGTGACTCGCAGGGAGATAGCTTAGGAGCGCAGCGCACTTATGCCTCCCTTGTCCAGAAACACGGATTTGCTGCACACTCCAAAAACACTGCTCTTCCCAGGGCAATATATAAGCTGCTTTCTGATGGCCGTGATCCCTCCCTGCTCTTGCCCA
This sequence comes from Lonchura striata, assembly GCF_050655825.1. NCBI lineage: Eukaryota > Metazoa > Chordata > Aves > Passeriformes > Estrildidae > Lonchura > Lonchura striata. The sequence continues at coordinate 17,448,279 of NC_140716.1, read as the reverse complement.
GCTGGTTGTTGCAGCGTGCACATGCCGTCCTGGCATTCAGTGCACAGTGAAAGCAATCGCAAAAGTCCAGCAGCTGCTGACTCCCAAACACAAGGCGCTGGCTATGTTCTTGCTTCTCCACACTTCAACAGAGTCCTTCATTTCTGCAGCTGCCATCGAGTTTTCTGCATCTCGAGCCTTCTGGGACGAGCACCAATTTCCCAAGAGGGGCTGCATCAGGACGAAGTCAAAACCCAGGAAAGTTGTCTCGGAACACCTTCAATAAAGCATGCCAGCAGTGCATTGAAAAGGCAGGTAGCTTTAGCCACCGTTCTCTAGCAGTCGCAAGGCTGTGCACACAATGTCGTCTCCCTGCGGCAACGTTCTTCGCCCTCGTGCAAGCTACCGCTCTGTCCGGCTCCCGGAGCAGGAGAAGCGGCTGCTTCGCGCACACAACAGCGGAGCGGCAGCCCTACGCTCCGAAGCGCTGCTTCAGCCGAAAGACGCCGGCCACCGGCGCTTCGCTTCGGACAGCTCCGGAGAGCCGTAGTGTGCGTCTGCACTAGACTGCATCATAGCGAAAAGCTTTGGCAGTGTGTCTCGCAGGGAGATAGCTTAGGAGCGCAGCGCACTTATGCCTCCCTTGTCCAGAAACACGATTTTACTGCACACTCCAAAAACAGTACTCTTCCCAGGGCAATATGCCAGATGCTCTCTGATGCCCGTGCTCCCTTCCTACTCTTGCCCAGCTCGTTGTTTTAACGTGCACATGCCGTCCTGGAATTCAGTGCACAGTGAAAGCAATCGCAAAAGTCCAGCAGCTGCTGACTCCCAAACACAAGGCGCTGGCTATGTTCTTGCTACTCGACGACTCAACGCAGCCCTTCATTTCTGCAGTTGCCATCGAGGTCTCTGCATGTCGGAGACTCAGAGGACGAGCACGAGTTTCCCACGAGGGGCTGCATCAGGAGGAATTCAAAACTCAGGGAATTTGTCCTGGAACACCTTCCATAAGGATGCTAGAATAGAATTGAAGAGGCAGGCGAGCGGCCACCACCGTCCTCTAGCAGTCCTTAGGGTGCGCGCAGAAGCCCGGTGCTCTGCGGCTTCGTTCTTCGCCCTCGTGCAAGCTACCGCTCTGTCCGGCTCCCGGAGCAGGAGAAGCGGCTGCTTCGCGCACACAACAGCGGAGCGGCAGCCCTACGCTCCGAAGCGCTGCTTCAGCCGAAAGACGCCGGCCACCGGCGCTTGGCTTCGGACAGCTCCGGAGAGCCGTAGTGTGCGTCTGCACTAGACTGCATCATAGCGAAAAGCTTTGGCAGTGTGACTCGCAGGGAGATAGCTTAGGAGCGCAGCGCACTTATGCCTCCCTTGTCCAGAAACACGGATTTGCTGCACACTCCAAAAACACTGCTCTTCCCAGGGCAATATATAAGCTGCTTTCTGATGGCCGTGATCCCTCCCTGCTCTTGCCCAGCTGGTTGTTGCAGCGTGCACATGCCGTCCTGGCACTCAGTGCACAGTGAAAGCAATCGCAAAAGTCCAGCAGCTGCTGACTCCCAAACACAAGGCGCTGGCTATGTTCTTGCTTCTCCACACTTCAACAGAGTCCTTCATTTCTGCAGCTGCCATCGAGTTTTCTGCATCTCGAGCCTTCTGGGACGAGCACCAATTTCCCAAGAGGGGCTGCATCAGGACGAAGTCAAAACCCAGGAAAGTTGTCTCGGAACACCTTCAATAAAGCATGCCAGCAGTGCATTGAAAAGGCAGGTAGCTTTAGCCACCGTTCTCTAGCAGTCGCGAAGCTGTGCACACAATGTCGTCTCCCTGCGGCAACGTTCTTCGCCCTCGTGCAAGCTACCGCTCTGTCCGGCTCCCGGAGCAGGAGAAGCGGCTGCTTCGCGCACACAACAGCGGAGCGGCAGCCGTACTCTCCGAAGCGCTGCTTCAGCCGAAAGACGCCGGCCACCGGCGCTTCGCTTCGGACAGCTCCGGAGAGCCGTAGTGTGCGTCTGCACTAGACTGCATCATAGCGAAAAGCTTTGGCAGTGTGTCTCGCAAGGAGATAGCTTAGGAGCGCAGCGCACTTATGCCTCCCTTGTCCAGAAACACGATTTTACTGCACACTCCAAAAACAGTACTCTTCCCAGGGCAATATATAAGCTGCTTTCTGACGGCCGTGATCTTTCGATTACTCTTGCCCAGCTCGTTGTTTTAACGTGCACATGCCGTCCTGGAATTCAGTGCACAGTGAAAGCAATCGCAAAAGTCCAGCAGCTGCTGACTGCCAAACACAAGGCGCTGGCTATGTTCTTGCTTCTCGACAACTCAACGCAGCCCTTCATTTCTGCAGTTGCCATCGAGGTCTCTGCATGTCGGAGACTCAGAGGACGAGCACGAGTTTCCCACGAGGGGCTGCATCAGGAGGAATTCAAAACTCAGGGAATTTGCCCTGGAACACCTTCCATAAGGATGCTAGAAGGGAATTGAAGAGGCAGGCGAGCGGCCACCACCGTCCTCTAGCAGTCCTTAGGGTGTGCGCAAAAGCCCGATGCTCTTCGGCTTCGTTCTTCGCCCCCGTACAAGCTACCGCTCTGTCCGGCTCCCGGAGCAGGAGAAGCGGCTGCTTCGCGCACACAACAGCGGAGCGGCAGCCCTACGCTCCGAAGCGCTGCTTCAGCCGAAAGACGCCGGCCACCGGCGCTTGGCTTCGGACAGCTCCGGAGAGCCGTAGTGTGCGTCTGCACTAGACTGCATCATAGCGAAAAGCTTTGACAGTGTGTCTCGCAGGGAGATAGCTTAGGAGCGCAGCGCACTTATGCCTCCCTTGTCCAGAAACACGGATTTGCTGCACACTCCAAAAACACTGCTCTTTCCATGGTACTATGTAAGCTGCTGTCTGACGCCCGTTCTCTTCTGCCCACTCTTGCCCAGCTGGTTGTTGCAGCGTGCACGTGCCTTCCTGGCATTAAGAGCACAGTGAAAGCAATCGCAAAAGTCCAGCAGCTGCTGACTCCCAAACACAAGGCGCTTGTCTACGTTCTTGCTTCTCGACAACTCAACGCAGCCCTTCATTTCTGCAGCTGCCATCGAGTTTTCTGCATCTCGAGCCTTCTGGGACGAGCACCAATTTCCCAGGAGGGGCTGCATCAGGACGAAGTCAAAACCCAGGAAAGTTGTCTCGGAACACCTTCAATAAAGCATGCCAGCAGTGCATTGAAAAGGCAGGTAGCTTTAGCCACCGTCCTCTAGCAGTCGCAAGGCTGTGCACACAATGTCGTCTCCCTGCGGCAACGTTCTTCGCCCTCGTGCAAGCTACCGCTCTGTCCGGCTCCCGGAGCAGGAGAAGCGGCTGCTTCGCGCACACAACAGCGGAGCGGCAGCCCTACGCTCCGAAGCGCTGCTTCAGCCGAAAGACGCCGGCCACCGGCGCTTGGCTTCGGACAGCTCCGGAGAGCCGTAGTGTGCGTCTGCACTAGACTGCATCATAGCGAAAAGCTTTGGCAGTGTGTCTCGCAGAGAGATAGCTTAGGAGCGCAGCGCACTTATGCCTCCCTTGTCCAGAAACACGATTTTACTGCACACTCCAAAAACAGTACTCTTCCCAGGGCAATATATAAGCTGCTTTCTGACGGCCGTGATCTTTCGATTACTCTTGCCCAGCTCGTTGTTTTAACGTGCACATGCCGTCCTGGCATTCAGTGCACAGTGAAAGCAATCGCAAAAGTCCAGCAGCTGCTGACTCCCAAACACAAGGCGCTGGCTATGTTCTTGCTTCTCGACAACTCAACGCAGCCCTTCATTTCTGCAGTTGCCATCGAGGTCTCTGCATGTCGGAGACTCAGAGGACGAGCACGAGTTTCCCACGAGGGGCTGCATCAGGAGGAATTCAAAACTCAGGGAATTTGTCCTGGAACACCTTCCATAAGGATGCTAGAAGGGAATTGAAGAGGCAGGCGAGCGGCCACCACCGTCCTCTAGCAGTCCTTAGGGTGTGCGCAAAAGCCCGATGCTCTTCGGCTTCGTTCTTCGCCCCCGTACAAGCTACCGCTCTGTCCGGCTCCCGGAGCAGGAGAAGCGGCTGCTTCGCGCACACAGCAGCGGAGCGGCAGCCCTACGCTCCGAAGCGCTGCTTCAGCCGAAAGACGCCGGCCACCGGCGCTTCGCTTCGGACAGCTCCGGAGAGCCGTAGTGTGCGTCTACAACTAGACTGCATCATAGCGAAAAGCTTTGGCAGTGTGTCTCGCAAGGAGATAGCTTAGGAGCGCAGCGCACTTATGCCTCCCTTGTCCAGAAACACGGATTTGCTGCACACTCCAAAAACACTGCTCTTCCCAGGGCAATATATAAGCTGCTTTCTGATGGCCGTGATCCCTCCCTGCTCTTGCCCAGCTGGTTGTTGCAGCGTGCACATGCCGTCCTGGAATTCAGTGCACAGTGAAAGCAATCGCAAAAGTCCAGCAGCTGCTGACTCCCAAACACAAGGCGCTGGCTATGTTCTTGCTTCTCCACACTTCAACAGAGTCCTTCATTTCTGCAGCTGCCATCGAGTTTTCTGCATCTCGAGCCTTCTGGGACGAGCACCAATTTCCCAGGAGGGGCTGCATCAGGACGAAGTCAAAACCCAGGAAAGTTGTCTCGGAATACCTTCAATAAAGCATGCCAGCAGTGCATTGAAAAGGCAGGTAGCTTTAGCCACCGTCCTCTAGCAGTCGCAAGGCTGTGCACACAATGTCGTCTCCCTGCGGCAACGTTCTTCGCCCTCGTGCAAGCTACCGCTCTGTCCGGCTCCCGGAGCAGGAGAAGCGGCTGCTTCGCGCACACAACAGCGGAGCGGCAGCCCTACGCTCCGAAGCGCTGCTTCAGCCGAAAGACGCCGGCCACCGGCGCTTGGCTTCGGACAGCTCCGGAGAGCCGTAGTGTGCGTCTACAACTAGACTGCATCATAGCGAAAAGCTTTGGCAGTGTGTCTCGCAAGGAGATAGCTTAGGAGCGCAGCGCACTTATGCCTCCCTTGTCCAGAAACACGATTTTACTGCACACTCCAAAAACAGTACTCTTCCCAGGGCAATATGCCAGATGCTCTCTGATGCCCGTGCTCCCTTCCTACTCTTGCCCAGCTCGTTGTTTTAACGTGCACATGCCGTCCTGGAATTCAGTGCACAGTGAAAGCAATCGCAAAAGTCCAGCAGCTGCTGACTCCCAAACACAAGGCGCTGGCTATGTTCTTGCTACTCGACGACTCAACGCAGCCCTTCATTTCTGCAGTTGCCATCGAGGTCTCTGCATGTCGGAGACTCAGAGGACGAGCACGAGTTTCCCACGAGGGGCTGCATCAGGAGGAATTCAAAACTCAGGGAATTTGTCCTGGAACACCTTCCATAAGGATGCTAGAAGGGAATTGAAGAGGCAGGCGAGCGGCCACCACCGTCCTCTAGCAGTCCTTAGGGTGCGCGCAGAAGCCCGGTGCTCTGCGGCTTCGTTCTTCGCCCTCGTGCAAGCTACCGCTCTGTCCGGCTCCCGGAGCAGGAGAAGCGGCTGCTTCGCGCACACAACAGCGGAGCGGCAGCCCTACGCTCCGAAGCGCTGCTTCAGCCGAAAGACGCCGGCCACCGGCGGTTCGCTTCGGATAGCAGCCGAGAGCCGTAGTGTGCGTCTGCACTAAACTGCATCATAGCGAAAAGCTTTGGCAGTGTGACTCGCAAGGAGATAGCTTAGGAGCGCAGCGCACTTATGCCTCCCTTGTCCAGAAACACGGATTTGCTGCACACTCCAAAAACACTGCTCTTCCCAGGGCAATATATAAGCTGCTTTCTGATGGCCGTGATCCCTCCCTGCTCTTGCCCAGCTGGTTGTTGCAGCGTGCACATGCCGTCCTGGCATTCAGTGCACAGTGAAAGCAATCGCAAAAGTCCAGCAGCTGCTGACTGCCAAACACAAGGCGCTGGCTATGTTCTTGCTTCTCGACAACTCAACGCAGCCCTTCATTTCTGCAGTTGCCATCGAGGTCTCTGCATGTCGGAGACTCAGAGGACGAGCACGAGTTTCCCACGAGGGGCTGCATCAAGAGGAATTCAAAACTCAGGAAAATTGTCTTTGAACACCTTCCATAGGATGCTAGAAGGGAATTGAAGAGGCAGGCGAGCGGCCACCACCGTCCTCTAGCAGTCCTTAGGGTGTGCGCAAAAGCCCGATGCTCTGCGGCTTCGTTCTTCGCCCCCGTACAAGCTACCGCTCTGTCCGGCTCCCGGAGCAGGAGAAGCGGCTGCTTCGCGCACACAACAGCGGAGCGGCAGCCGTACTCTCCGAAGCGCTGCTTCATCCGAAAGACGCCGGCCACCGGCGCTTCGCTTCGGACAGCTCCGGAGAGCCGTAGTGTGCGTCTACAACTAGACTGCATCATAGCGAAAAGCTTTGGCAGTGTGTCTCGCAGAGAGATAGCTTAGGAGCGCAGCGCACTTATGCCTCCCTTGTCCAGAAACACGATTTTACTGCACACTCCAAAAACAGTACTCTTCCCAGGGCAATATGCCAGATGCTCTCTGATGCCCGTGCTCCCTTCCTACTCTTGCCCAGCTCGTTGTTTTAACGTGCACATGCCGTCCTGGAATTCAGTGCACAGTGAAAGCAATCGCAAAAGTCCAGCAGCTGCTGACTGCCAAACACAAGGCGCTGGCTATGTTCTTGCTACTCGACGACTCAACGCAGCCCTTCATTTCTGCAGTTGCCATCGAGGTCTCTGCATGTCGGAGACTCAGAGGACGAGCACGAGTTTCCCACGAGGGGCTGCATCAGGAGGAATTCAAAACTCAGGGAATTTGTCCTGGAACACCTTCCATAAGGATGCTAGAAGGGAATTGAAGAGGCAGGCGAGCGGCCACCACCGTCCTCTAGCAGTCCTTAGGGTGCGCGCAGAAGCCCGGTGCTCTGCGGCTTCGTTCTTCGCCCTCGTGCAAGCTACCGCTCTGTCCGGCTCCCGGAGCAGGAGAAGCGGCTGCTTCGCGCACACAACAGCGGAGCGGCAGCCCTACGCTCCGAAGCGCTGCTTCAGCCGAAAGACGCCGGCCACCGGCGCTTGGCTTCGGACAGCTCCGGAGAGCCGTAGTGTGCGTCTGCACTAGACTGCATCATAGCGAAAAGCTTTGGCAGTGTGTCTCGCAGAGAGATAGCTTAGGAGCGCAGCGCACTTATGCCTCCCTTGTCCAGAAACACGGATTTGCTGCACACTCCAAAAACACTGCTCTTTCCATGGTACTATGTAAGCTGCTGTCTGACGCCCGTTCTCTTCTGCCCACTCTTGCCCAGCTGGTTGTTGCAGCGTGCACGTGCCTTCCTGGCATTAAGAGCACAGTGAAAGCAATCGCAAAAGTCCAGCAGCTGCTGACTCCCAAACACAAGGCGCTTGTCTACGTTCTTGCTTCTCGACAACTCAACGCAGTCCTTCATTTCTGCAGCTGCCATCGAGTGTTCTGCATCTCGAGCCTTCTGGGACGAGCACCAATTTCCCAAGAGGGGCTGCATCAGGACGAAGTCAAAACCCAGGAAAGTTGTCTCGGAACACCTTCAATAAAGCATGCCAGCAGTGCATTGAAAAGGCAGGTAGCTTTAGCCACCGTCCTCTAGCAGTCGCAAGGCTGTGCACACAATGTCGTCTCCCTGCGGCAACGTTCTTCGCCCTCGTGCAAGCTACCGCTCTGTGCGGCTCCCGGAGCAGGAAAAGCGGCTGCTTCGCGCACACAACAGCGGAGCGGCAGCCCTACGCTCCGAAGCGCTGCTTCAGCCGAAAGACGCCGGCCACCGGCGCTTCGCTTCGGACAGCTCCGGAGAGCCGTAGTGTGCGTCTGCACTAGACTGCATCATAGCGAAAAGCTTTGGCAGTGTGTCTCGCAAGGAGATAGCTTAGGAGCGCAGCGCACTTATGCCTCCCTTGTCCAGAAACACGATTTTACTGCACACTCCAAAAACAGTACTCTTCCCAGGGCAATATATAAGCTGCTTTCTGACGGCCGTGATCTTTCGATTACTCTTGCCCAGCTCGTTGTTTTAACGTGCACATGCCGTCCTGGCATTCAGTGCACAGTGAAAGCAATCGCAAAAGTCCAGCAGCTGCTGACTCCCAAACACAAGGCGCTGGCTATGTTCTTGCTTCTCGACAACTCAACGCAGCCCTTCATTTCTGCAGTTGCCATCGAGGTCTCTGCATGTCGGAGACTCAGAGGACGAGCACGAGTTTCCCACGAGGGGCTGCATCAGGAGGAATTCAAAACTCAGGGAATTTGTCCTGGAACACCTTCCATAAGGATGCTAGAAGGGAATTGAAGAGGCAGGCGAGCGGCCACCACCGTCCTCTAGCAGTCCTTAGGGTGTGCGCAAAAGCCCGATGCTCTTCGGCTTCGTTCTTCGCCCCCGTACAAGCTACCGCTCTGTCCGGCTCCCGGAGCAGGAGAAGCGGCTGCTTCGCGCACACAGCAGCGGAGCGGCAGCCCTACGCTCCGAAGCGCTGCTTCAGCCGAAAGACGCCGGCCACCGGCGCTTCGCTTCGGACAGCTCCGGAGAGCCGTAGTGTGCGTCTACAACTAGACTGCATCATAGCGAAAAGCTTTGGCAGTGTGTCTCGCAAGGAGATAGCTTAGGAGCGCAGCGCACTTATGCCTCCCTTGTCCAGAAACACGATTTTACTGCACACTCCAAAAACAGTACTCTTCCCAGGGCAATATGCCAGATGCTCTCTGATGCCCGTGCTCCCTTCCTACTCTTGCCCAGCTCGTTGTTTTAACGTGCACATGCCGTCCTGGAATTCAGTGCACAGTGAAAGCAATCGCAAAAGTCCAGCAGCTGCTGACTCCCAAACACAAGGCGCTGGCTATGTTCTTGCTTCTCGACAACTCAACGCAGCCCTTCATTTCTGCAGTTGCCATCGAGGTCTCTGCATGTCGGAGACTCAGAGGACGAGCACGAGTTTCCCACGAGGGGCTGCATCAGGAGGAATTCAAAACTCAGGAAAATTGTCTTTGAACACCTTCCATAGGATGCTAGAAGGGAATTGAAGAGGCAGGCGAGCGGCCACCACCGTCCTCTAGCAGTCCTTAGGGTGTGCGCAAAAGCCCGATGCTCTTCGGCTTCGTTCTTCGCCCCCGTACAAGCTACCGCTCTGTCCGGCTCCCGGAGCAGGAGAAGCGGCTGCTTCGCGCACACAACAGCGGAGCGGCAGCCGTACTCTCCGAAGCGCTGCTTCATCCGAAAGACGCCGGCGACCGGCGGTTCGCTTCGGATAGCAGCCGAGAGCCGTAGTGTGCGTCTGCACTAAACTGCATCATAGCGAAAAGCTTTGGCAGTGTGACTCGCAGGGAGATAGCTTAGGAGCGCAGCGCACTTATGCCTCCCTTGTCCAGAAACACGGATTTGCTGCACACTCCAAAAACACTGCTCTTCCCAGGGCAATATATAAGCTGCTTTCTGATGGCCGTGATCCCTCCCTGCTCTTGCCCAGCTGGTTGTTGCAGCGTGCACATGCCGTCCTGGAATTCAGTGCACAGTGAAAGCAATCGCAAAAGTCCAGCAGCTGCTGACTCCCAAACACAAGGCGCTGGCTATGTTCTTGCTTCTCCACACTTCAACAGAGTCCTTCATTTCTGCAGCTGCCATCGAGTTTTCTGCATCTCGAGCCTTCTGGGACGAGCACCAATTTCCCAGGAGGGGCTGCATCAGGACGAAGTCAAAACCCAGGAAAGTTGTCTCGGAACACCTTCAATAAAGCATGCCAGCAGTGCATTGGAAAGGCAGGTAGCTTTAGCCACCGTCCTCTAGCAGTCGCAAGGCTGTGCACACAATGTCGTCTCCCTGCGGCAACGTTCTTCGCCCTCGTGCAAGCTACCGCTCTGTCCGGCTCCCGGAGCAGGAGAAGCGGCTGCTTCGCGCACACAACAGCGGAGCGGCAGCCCTACGCTCCGAAGCGCTGCTTCAGCCGAAAGACGCCGGCCACCGGCGCTTCGCTTCGGACAGCTCCGGAGAGCCGTAGTGTGCGTCTACAACTAGACTGCATCATAGCGAAAAGCTTTGGCAGTGTGTCTCGCAAGGAGATAGCTTAGGAGCGCAGCGCACTTATGCCTCCCTTGTCCAGAAACACGATTTTACTGCACACTCCAAAAACAGTACTCTTCCCAGGGCAATATGCCAGATGCTCTCTGATGCCCGTGCTCCCTTCCTACTCTTGCCCAGCTCGTTGTTTTAACGTGCACATGCCGTCCTGGAATTCAGTGCACAGTGAAAGCAATCGCAAAAGTCCAGCAGCTGCTGACTCCCAAACACAAGGCGCTGGCTATGTTCTTGCTACTCGACGACTCAACGCAGCCCTTCATTTCTGCAGTTGCCATCGAGGTCTCTGCATGTCGGAGACTCAGAGGACGAGCACGAGTTTCCCACGAGGGGCTGCATCAGGAGGAATTCAAAACTCAGGGAATTTGTCCTGGAACACCTTCCATAAGGATGCTAGAAGGGAATTGAAGAGGCAGGCGAGCGGCCACCACCGTCCTCTAGCAGTCCTTAGGGTGCGCGCAGAAGCCCGGTGCTCTGCGGCTTCGTTCTTCGCCCTCGTGCAAGCTACCGCTCTGTCCGGCTCCCGGAGCAGGAGAAGCGGCTGCTTCGCGCACACAACAGCGGAGCGGCAGCCCTACGCTCCGAAGCGCTGCTTCAGCCGAAAGACGCCGGCCACCGGCGGTTCGCTTCGGATAGCAGCCGAGAGCCGTAGTGTGCGTCTGCACTAAACTGCATCATAGCGAAAAGCTTTGGCAGTGTGACTCGCAAGGAGATAGCTTAGGAGCGCAGCGCACTTATGCCTCCCTTGTCCAGAAACACGGATTTGCTGCACACTCCAAAAACACTGCTCTTCCCAGGGCAATATATAAGCTGCTTTCTGATGGCCGTGATCCCTCCCTGCTCTTGCCCAGCTGGTTGTTGCAGCGTGCACATGCCGTCCTGGCATTCAGTGCACAGTGAAAGCAATCGCAAAAGTCCAGCAGCTGCTGACTCCCAAACACAAGGCGCTGGCTATGTTCTTGCTTCTCGACAACTCAACGCAGCCCTTCATTTCTGCAGTTGCCATCGAGGTCTCTGCATGTCGGAGACTCAGAGGACGAGCACGAGTTTCCCACGAGGGGCTGCATCAAGAGGAATTCAAAACTCAGGAAAATTGTCTTTGAACACCTTCCATAGGATGCTAGAAGGGAATTGAAGAGGCAGGCGAGCGGCCACCACCGTCCTCTAGCAGTCCTTAGGGTGTGCGCAAAAGCCCGATGCTCTGCGGCTTCGTTCTTCGCCCCCGTACAAGCTACCGCTCTGTCCGGCTCCCGGAGCAGGAGAAGTGGCTGCTTCGCGCACACAACAGCGGAGCGGCAGCCGTACTCTCCGAAGCGCTGCTTCATCCGAAAGACGCCGGCCACCGGCGCTTCGCTTCGGACAGCTCCGGAGAGCCGTAGTGTGCGTCTACAACTAGACTGCATCATAGCGAAAAGCTTTGGCAGTGTGTCTCGCAAGGAGATAGCTTAGGAGCGCAGCGCACTTATGCCTCCCTTGTCCAGAAACACGATTTTACTGCACACTCCAAAAACAGTACTCTTCCCAGGGCAATATGCCAGATGCTCTCTGATGCCCGTGCTCCCTTCCTACTCTTGCCCAGCTCGTTGTTTTAACGTGCACATGCCGTCCTGGAATTCAGTGCACAGTGAAAGCAATCGCAAAAGTCCAGCAGCTGCTGACTGCCAAACACAAGGCGCTGGCTATGTTCTTGCTACTCGACGACTCAACGCAGCCCTTCATTTCTGCAGTTGCCATCGAGGTCTCTGCATGTCGGAGACTCAGAGGACGAGCACGAGTTTCCCACGAGGGGCTGCATCAGGAGGAATTCAAAACTCAGGGAATTTGTCCTGGAACACCTTCCATAAGGATGCTAGAAGGGAATTGAAGAGGCAGGCGAGCGGCCACCACCGTCCTCTAGCAGTCCTTAGGGTGCGCGCAGAAGCCCGGTGCTCTGCGGCTTCGTTCTTCGCCCTCGTGCAAGCTACCGCTCTGTCCGGCTCCCGGAGCAGGAGAAGCGGCTGCTTCGCGCACACAACAGCGGAGCGGCAGCCCTACGCTCCGAAGCGCTGCTTCAGCCGAAAGACGCCGGCCACCGGCGCTTGGCTTCGGACAGCTCCGGAGAGCCGTAGTGTGCGTCTGCACTAGACTGCATCATAGCGAAAAGCTTTGACAGTGTGTCTCGCAGGGAGATAGCTTAGGAGCGCAGCGCACTTATGCCTCCCTTGTCCAGAAACACGGATTTGCTGCACACTCCAAAAACACTGCTCTTTCCATGGTACTATGTAAGCTGCTGTCTGACGCCCGTTCTCTTCTGCCCACTCTTGCCCAGCTGGTTGTTGCAGCGTGCACGTGCCTTCCTGGCATTAAGAGCACAGTGAAAGCAATCGCAAAAGTCCAGCAGCTGCTGACTCCCAAACACAAGGCGCTTGTCTACGTTCTTGCTTCTCGACAACTCAACGCAGCCCTTCATTTCTGCAGCTGCCATCGAGTTTTCTGTATCTTGAGCCTTCTGGGACGAGCACCAATTTCCCAGGAGGGGCTGCATCAGGACGAAGTCAAAACCCAGGAAAGTTGTCTCGGAACACCTTCAATAAAGCATGCCAGCAGTGCATTGAAAAGGCAGGTAGCTTTAGCCACCGTCCTCTAGCAGTCGCGAAGCTGTGCACACAATGTCGTCTCCCTGCGGCAACGTTCTTCGCCCTCGTGCAAGCTACCGCTCTGTCCGGCTCCCGGAGCAGGAGAAGCGGCTGCTTCGCGCACACAGCAGCGGAGCGGCAGCCCTACGCTCCGAAGCGCTGCTTCAGCCGAAAGACGCCGGCCACCGGCGCTTCGCTTCGGACAGCTCCGGAGAGCCGTAGTGTGCGTCTACAACTACACTGCATCATAGCGAAAAGCTTTGGCAGTGTGTCTCGCAAGGAGATAGCTTAGGAGCGCAGCGCACTTATGCCTCCCTTGTCCAGAAACACGATTTTACTGCACACTCCAAAAACAGTACTCTTCCCAGGGCAATATGCCAGATGCTCTCTGATGCCCGTGCTCCCTTCCTACTCTTGCCCAGCTCGTTGTTTTAACGTGCACATGCCGTCCTGGAATTCAGTGCACAGTGAAAGCAATCGCAAAAGTCCAGCAGCTGCTGACTCCCAAACACAAGGCGCTGGCTATGTTCTTGCTACTCGACGACTCAACGCAGCCCTTCATTTCTGCAGTTGCCATCGAGGTCTCTGCATGTCGGAGACTCAGAGGACGAGCACGAGTTTCCCACGAGGGGCTGCATCAGGAGGAATTCAAAACTCAGGGAATTTGTCCTGGAACACCTTCCATAAGGATGCTAGAAGGGAATTGAAGAGGCAGGCGAGCGGCCACCACCGTCCTCTAGCAGTCCTTAGGGTGCGCGCAGAAGCCCGGTGCTCTGCGGCTTCGTTCTTCGCCCTCGTGCAAGCTACCGCTCTGTCCGGCTCCCGGAGCAGGAGAAGCGGCTGCTTCGCGCACACAACAGCGGAGCGGCAGCCCTACGCTCCGAAGCGCTGCTTCAGCCGAAAGACGCCGGCCACCGGCGCTTGGCTTCGGACAGCTCCGGAGAGCCGTAGTGTGCGTCTGCACTAGACTGCATCATAGCGAAAAGCTTTGGCAGTGTGACTCGCAGGGAGATAGCTTAGGAGCGCAGCGCACTTATGCCTCCCTTGTCCAGAAACACGGATTTGCTGCACACTCCAAAAACACTGCTCTTCCCAGGGCAATATATAAGCTGCTTTCTGATGGCCGTGATCCCTCCCTGCTCTTGCCCAGCTGGTTGTTGCAGCGTGCACATGCCGTCCTGGCACTCAGTGCACAGTGAAAGCAATCGCAAAAGTCCAGCAGCTGCTGACTCCCAAACACAAGGCGCTGGCTATGTTCTTGCTTCTCCACACTTCAACAGAGTCCTTCATTTCTGCAGCTGCCATCGAGTTTTCTGCATCTCGAGCCTTCTGGGACGAGCACCAATTTCCCAAGAGGGGCTGCATCAGGACGAAGTCAAAACCCAGGAAAGTTGTCTCGGAACACCTTCAATAAAGCATGCCAGCAGTGCATTGAAAAGGCAGGTAGCTTTAGCCACCGTTCTCTAGCAGTCGCGAAGCTGTGCACACAATGTCGTCTCCCTGCGGCAACGTTCTTCGCCCTCGTGCAAGCTACCGCTCTGTCCGGCTCCCGGAGCAGGAGAAGCGGCTGCTTCGCGCACACAACAGCGGAGCGGCAGCCCTACGCTCCGAAGCGCTGCTTCAGCCGAAAGACGCCGGCCACCGGCGCTTGGCTTCGGACAGCTCCGGAGAGCCGTAGTGTGCGTCTGCACTAGACTGCATCATAGCGAAAAGCTTTGGCAGTGTGTCTCGCAAGGAGATAGCTTAGGAGCGCAGCGCACTTATGCCTCCCTTGTCCAGAAACACGATTTTACTGCACACTCCAAAAACAGTACTCTTCCCAGGGCAATATATAAGCTGCTTTCTGACGGCCGTGATCTTTCGATTACTCTTGCCCAGCTCGTTGTTTTAACGTGCACATGCCGTCCTGGCATTCAGTGCACAGTGAAAGCAATCGCAAAAGTCCAGCAGCTGCTGACTGCCAAACACAAGGCGCTGGCTATGTTCTTGCTTCTCGACAACTCAACGCAGCCCTTCATTTCTGCAGTTGCCATCGAGGTCTCTGCATGTCGGAGACTCAGAGGACGAGCACGAGTTTCCCACGAGGGGCTGCATCAAGAGGAATTCAAAACTCAGGGAATTTGCCCTGGAACACCTTCCATAAGGATGCTAGAAGGGAATTGAAGAGGCAGGCGAGCGGCCACCACCGTCCTCTAGCAGTCCTTAGGGTGTGCGCAAAAGCCCGATGCTCTTCGGCTTCGTTCTTCGCCCCCGTACAAGCTACCGCTCTGTCCGGCTCCCGGAGCAGGAGAAGCGGCTGCTTCGCGCACACAACAGCGGAGCGGCAGCCCTACGCTCCGAAGCGCTGCTTCAGCCGAAAGACGCCGGCCACCGGCGCTTGGCTTCGGACAGCTCCGGAGAGCCGTAGTGTGCGTCTGCACTAGACTGCATCATAGCGAAAAGCTTTGACAGTGTGTCTCGCAGGGAGATAGCTTAGGAGCGCAGCGCACTTATGCCTCCCTTGTCCAGAAACACGGATTTGCTGCACACTCCAAAAACACTGCTCTTTCCATGGTACTATGTAAGCTGCTGTCTGACGCCCGTTCTCTTCTGCCCACTCTTGCCCAGCTGGTTGTTGCAGCGTGCACGTGCCTTCCTGGCATTAAGAGCACAGTGAAAGCAATCGCAAAAGTCCAGCAGCTGCTGACTCCCAAACACAAGGCGCTTGTCTACGTTCTTGCTTCTCGACAACTCAACGCAGCCCTTCATTTCTGCAGCTGCCATCGAGTTTTCTGCATCTCGAGCCTTCTGGGACGAGCACCAATTTCCCAGGAGGGGCTGCATCAGGACGAAGTCAAAACCCAGGAAAGTTGTCTCGGAACACCTTCAATAAAGCATGCCAGCAGTGCATTGAAAAGGCAGGTAGCTTTAGCCACCGTCCTCTAGCAGTCGCAAGGCTGTGCACACAATGTCGTCTCCCTGCGGCAACGTTCTTCGCCCTCGTGCAAGCTACCGCTCTGTCCGGCTCCCGGAGCAGGAGAAGCGGCTGCTTCGCGCACACAACAGCGGAGCGGCAGCCCTACGCTCCGAAGCGCTGCTTCAGCCGAAAGACGCCGGCCACCGGCGCTTGGCTTCGGACAGCTCCGGAGAGCCGTAGTGTGCGTCTGCACTAGACTGCATCATAGCGAAAAGCTTTGGCAGTGTGTCTCGCAAGGAGATAGCTTAGGAGCGCAGCGCACTTATGCCTCCCTTGTCCAGAAACACGATTTTACTGCACACTCCAAAAACAGTACTCTTCCCAGGGCAATATATAAGCTGCTTTCTGACGGCCGTGATCTTTCGATTACTCTTGCCCAGCTCGTTGTTTTAACGTGCACATGCCGTCCTGGCATTCAGTGCACAGTGAAAGCAATCGCAAAAGTCCAGCAGCTGCTGACTCCCAAACACAAGGCGCTGGCTATGTTCTTGCTTCTCGACAACTCAACGCAGCCCTTCATTTCTGCAGTTGCCATCGAGGTCTCTGCATGTCGGAGACTCAGAGGACGAGCACGAGTTTCCCACGAGGGGCTGCATCAGGAGGAATTCAAAACTCAGGGAATTTGTCCTGGAACACCTTCCATAAGGATGCTAGAAGGGAATTGAAGAGGCAGGCGAGCGGCCACCACCGTCCTCTAGCAGTCCTTAGGGTGTGCGCAAAAGCCCGATGCTCTTCGGCTTCGTTCTTCGCCCCCGTACAAGCTACCGCTCTGTCCGGCTCCCGGAGCAGGAGAAGCGGCTGCTTCGCGCACACAGCAGCGGAGCGGCAGCCCTACGCTCCGAAGCGCTGCTTCAGCCGAAAGACGCCGGCCACCGGCGCTTCGCTTCGGACAGCTCCGGAGAGCCGTAGTGTGCGTCTACAACTAGACTGCATCATAGCGAAAAGCTTTGGCAGTGTGTCTCGCAAGGAGATAGCTTAGGAGCGCAGCGCACTTATGCCTCCCTTGTCCAGAAACACGATTTTACTGCACACTCCAAAAACAGTACTCTTCCCAGGGCAATATGCCAGATGCTCTCTGATGCCCGTGCTCCCTTCCTACTCTTGCCCAGCTCGTTGTTTTAACGTGCACATGCCGTCCTGGAATTCAGTGCACAGTGAAAGCAATCGCAAAAGTCCAGCAGCTGCTGACTCCCAAACACAAGGCGCTGGCTATGTTCTTGCTTCTCGACAACTCAACGCAGCCCTTCATTTCTGCAGTTGCCATCGAGGTCTCTGCATGTCGGAGACTCAGAGGACGAGCACGAGTTTCCCACGAGGGGCTGCATCAGGAGGAATTCAAAACTCAGGAAAATTGTCTTTGAACACCTTCCATAGGATGCTAGAAGGGAATTGAAGAGGCAGGCGAGCGGCCACCACCGTCCTCTAGCAGTCCTTAGGGTGTGCGCAAAAGCCCGATGCTCTTCGGCTTCGTTCTTCGCCCCCGTACAAGCTACCGCTCTGTCCGGCTCCCGGAGCAGGAGAAGCGGCTGCTTCGCGCACACAACAGCGGAGCGGCAGCCGTACTCTCCGAAGCGCTGCTTCAGCCGAAAGACGCCGGCGACCGGCGGTTCGCTTCGGATAGCAGCCGAGAGCCGTAGTGTGCGTCTGCACTAAACTGCATCATAGCGAAAAGCTTTGGCAGTGTGACTCGCAGGGAGATAGCTTAGGAGCGCAGCGCACTTATGCCTCCCTTGTCCAGAAACACGGATTTGCTGCACACTCCAAAAACACTGCTCTTCCCAGGGCAATATATAAGCTGCTTTCTGATGGCCGTGATCCCTCCCTGCTCTTGCCCAGCTGGTTGTTGCAGCGTGCACATGCCGTCCTGGAATTCAGTGCACAGTGAAAGCAATCGCAAAAGTCCAGCAGCTGCTGACTCCCAAACACAAGGCGCTGGCTATGTTCTTGCTTCTCCACACTTCAACAGAGTCCTTCATTTCTGCAGCTGCCATCGAGTTTTCTGCATCTCGAGCCTTCTGGGACGAGCACCAATTTCCCAGGAGGGGCTGCATCAGGACGAAGTCAAAACCCAGGAAAGTTGTCTCGGAATACCTTCAATAAAGCATGCCAGCAGTGCATTGAAAAGGCAGGTAGCTTTAGCCACCGTCCTCTAGCAGTCGCAAGGCTGTGCACACAATGTCGTCTCCCTGCGGCAACGTTCTTCGCCCTCGTGCAAGCTACCGCTCTGTCCGGCTCCCGGAGCAGGAGAAGCGGCTGCTTCGCGCACACAACAGCGGAGCGGCAGCCCTACGCTCCGAAGCGCTGCTTCAGCCGAAAGACGCCGGCCACCGGCGCTTGGCTTCGGACAGCTCCGGAGAGCCGTAGTGTGCGTCTACAACTAGACTGCATCATAGCGAAAAGCTTTGGCAGTGTGTCTCGCAAGGAGATAGCTTAGGAGCGCAGCGCACTTATGCCTCCCTTGTCCAGAAACACGATTTTACTGCACACTCCAAAAACAGTACTCTTCCCAGGGCAATATGCCAGATGCTCTCTGATGCCCGTGCTCCCTTCCTACTCTTGCCCAGCTCGTTGTTTTAACGTGCACATGCCGTCCTGGAATTCAGTGCACAGTGAAAGCAATCGCAAAAGTCCAGCAGCTGCTGACTGCCAAACACAAGGCGCTGGCTATGTTCTTGCTACTCGACGACTCAACGCAGCCCTTCATTTCTGCAGTTGCCATCGAGGTCTCTGCATGTCGGAGACTCAGAGGACGAGCACGAGTTTCCCACGAGGGGCTGCATCAGGAGGAATTCAAAACTCAGGGAATTTGTCCTGGAACACCTTCCATAAGGATGCTAGAAGGGAATTGAAGAGGCAGGCGAGCGGCCACCACCGTCCTCTAGCAGTCCTTAGGGTGCGCGCAGAAGCCCGGTGCTCTGCGGCTTCGTTCTTCGCCCTCGTGCAAGCTACCGCTCTGTCCGGCTCCCGGAGCAGGAGAAGCGGCTGCTTCGCGCACACAACAGCGGAGCGGCAGCCCTACGCTCCGAAGCGCTGCTTCAGCCGAAAGACGCCGGCCACCGGCGGTTCGCTTCGGATAGCAGCCGAGAGCCGTAGTGTGCGTCTGCACTAAACTGCATCATAGCGAAAAGCTTTGGCAGTGTGACTCGCAAGGAGATAGCTTAGGAGCGCAGCGCACTTATGCCTCCCTTGTCCAGAAACACGGATTTGCTGCACACTCCAAAAACACTGCTCTTCCCAGGGCAATATATAAGCTGCTTTCTGATGGCCGTGATCCCTCCCTGCTCTTGCCCAGCTGGTTGTTGCAGCGTGCACATGCCGTCCTGGCATTCAGTGCACAGTGAAAGCAATCGCAAAAGTCCAGCAGCTGCTGACTCCCAAACACAAGGCGCTGGCTATGTTCTTGCTTCTCGACAACTCAACGCAGCCCTTCATTTCTGCAGTTGCCATCGAGGTCTCTGCATGTCGGAGACTCAGAGGACGAGCACGAGTTTCCCACGAGGGGCTGCATCAAGAGGAATTCAAAACTCAGGAAAATTGTCTTTGAACACCTTCCATAGGATGCTAGAAGGGAATTGAAGAGGCAGGCGAGCGGCCACCACCGTCCTCTAGCAGTCCTTAGGGTGTGCGCAAAAGCCCGATGCTCTGCGGCTTCGTTCTTCGCCCCCGTACAAGCTACCGCTCTGTCCGGCTCCCGGAGCAGGAGAAGCGGCTGCTTCGCGCACACAACAGCGGAGCGGCAGCCGTACTCTCCGAAGCGCTGCTTCATCCGAAAGACGCCGGCCACCGGCGCTTCGCTTCGGACAGCTCCGGAGAGCCGTAGTGTGCGTCTACAACTAGACTGCATCATAGCGAAAAGCTTTGGCAGTGTGTCTCGCAGAGAGATAGCTTAGGAGCGCAGCGCACTTATGCCTCCCTTGTCCAGAAACACGATTTTACTGCACACTCCAAAAACAGTACTCTTCCCAGGGCAATATGCCAGATGCTCTCTGATGCCCGTGCTCCCTTCCTACTCTTGCCCAGCTCGTTGTTTTAACGTGCACATGCCGTCCTGGAATTCAGTGCACAGTGAAAGCAATCGCAAAAGTCCAGCAGCTGCTGACTGCCAAACACAAGGCGCTGGCTATGTTCTTGCTACTCGACGACTCAACGCAGCCCTTCATTTCTGCAGTTGCCATCGAGGTCTCTGCATGTCGGAGACTCAGAGGACGAGCACGAGTTTCCCACGAGGGGCTGCATCAGGAGGAATTCAAAACTCAGGGAATTTGTCCTGGAACACCTTCCATAAGGATGCTAGAAGGGAATTGAAGAGGCAGGCGAGCGGCCACCACCGTCCTCTAGCAGTCCTTAGGGTGCGCGCAGAAGCCCGGTGCTCTGCGGCTTCGTTCTTCGCCCTCGTGCAAGCTACCGCTCTGTCCGGCTCCCGGAGCAGGAGAAGCGGCTGCTTCGCGCACACAACAGCGGAGCGGCAGCCCTACGCTCCGAAGCGCTGCTTCAGCCGAAAGACGCCGGCCACCGGCGCTTGGCTTCGGACAGCTCCGGAGAGCCGTAGTGTGCGTCTGCACTAGACTGCATCATAGCGAAAAGCTTTGGCAGTGTGTCTCGCAGAGAGATAGCTTAGGAGCGCAGCGCACTTATGCCTCCCTTGTCCAGAAACACGGATTTGCTGCACACTCCAAAAACACTGCTCTTTCCATGGTACTATGTAAGCTGCTGTCTGACGCCCGTTCTCTTCTGCCCACTCTTGCCCAGCTGGTTGTTGCAGCGTGCACGTGCCTTTCTGGCATTAAGAGCACAGTGAAAGCAATCGCAAAAGTCCAGCAGCTGCTGACTCTCAAACACAAGGCGCTTGTCTACGTTCTTGCTTCTCGACAACTCAACGCAGTCCTTCATTTCTGCAGCTGCCATCGAGTTTTCTGCATCTCGAGCCTTCTGGGACGAGCACCAATTTCCCAAGAGGGGCTGCATCAGGACGAAGTCAAAACCCAGGAAAGTTGTCTTGGAACACCTTCAATAAAGCATGCCAGCAGTGCATTGAAAAGGCAGGTAGCTTTAGCCACCGTCCTCTAGCAGTCGCAAGGCTGTGCACACAATGTCGTCTCCCTGCGGCAACGTTCTTCGCCCTCGTGCAAGCTACCGCTCTGTGCGGCTCCCGGAGCAGGAAAAGCGGCTGCTTCGCGCACACAACAGCGGAGCGGCAGCCCTACGCTCCGAAGCGCTGCTTCAGCCGAAAGACGCCGGCCACCGGCGCTTCGCTTCGGACAGCTCCGGAGAGCCGTAGTGTGCGTCTGCACTAGACTGCATCATAGCGAAAAGCTTTGGCAGTGTGTCTCGCAGAGAGATAGCTTAGGAGCGCAGCGCACTTATGCCTCCCTTGTCCAGAAACACGATTTTACTGCACACTCCAAAAACAGTACTCTTCCCAGGGCAATATATAAGCTGCTTTCTGACGGCCGTGATCTTTCGATTACTCTTGCCCAGCTCGTTGTTTTAACGTGCACATGCCGTCCTGGCATTCAGTGCACAGTGAAAGCAATCGCAAAAGTCCAGCAGCTGCTGACTGCCAAACACAAGGCGCTGGCTATGTTCTTGCTTCTCGACAACTCAACGCAGCCCTTCATTTCTGCAGTTGCCATCGAGGTCTCTGCATGTCGGAGACTCAGAGGACGAGCACGAGTTTCCCACGAGGGGCTGCATCAGGAGGAATTCAAAACTCAGGGAATTTGCCCTGGAACACCTTCCATAAGGATGCTAGAAGGGAATTGAAGAGGCAGGCGAGCGGCCACCACCGTCCTCTAGCAGTCCTTAGGGTGCGCGCAGAAGCCCGGTGCTCTGCGGCTTCGTTCTTCGCCCTCGTGCAAGCTACCGCTCTGTCCGGCTCCCGGAGCAGGAGAAGCGGCTGCTTCGCGCACACAACAGCGGAGCGGCAGCCCTACGCTCCGAAGCGCTGCTTCAGCCGAAAGACGCCGGCCACCGGCGCTTGGCTTCGGACAGCTCCGGAGAGCCGTAGTGTGCGTCTGCACTAGACTGCATCATAGCGAAAAGCTTTGGCAGTGTGACTCGCAGGGAGATAGCTTAGGAGCGCAGCGCACTTATGCCTCCCTTGTCCAGAAACACGGATTTGCTGCACACTCCAAAAACACTGCTCTTCCCAGGGCAATATATAAGCTGCTTTCTGATGGCCGTGATCCCTCCCTGCTCTTGCCCAGCTGGTTGTTGCAGCGTGCACATGCCGTCCTGGCATTCAGTGCACAGTGAAAGCAATCGCAAAAGTCCAGCAGCTGCTGACTCCCAAACACAAGGCGCTGGCTATGTTCTTGCTTCTCCACACTTCAACAGAGTCCTTCATTTCTGCAGCTGCCATCGAGTTTTCTGCATCTCGAGCCTTCTGGGACGAGCACCAATTTCCCAAGAGGGGCTGCATCAGGACGAAGTCAAAACCCAGGAAAGTTGTCTCGGAACACCTTCAATAAAGCATGCCAGCAGTGCATTGAAAAGGCAGGTAGCTTTAGCCACCGTTCTCTAGCAGTCGCAAGGCTGTGCACACAATGTCGTCTCCCTGCGGCAACGTTCTTCGCCCTCGTGCAAGCTACCGCTCTGTCCGGCTCCCGGAGCAGGAGAAGCGGCTGCTTCGCGCACACAACAGCGGAGCGGCAGCCCTACGCTCCGAAGCGCTGCTTCAGCCGAAAGACGCCGGCCACCGGCGCTTCGCTTCGGACAGCTCCGGAGAGCCGTAGTGTGCGTCTGCACTAGACTGCATCATAGCGAAAAGCTTTGGCAGTGTGTCTCGCAGGGAGATAGCTTAGGAGCGCAGCGCACTTATGCCTCCCTTGTCCAGAAACACGATTTTACTGCACACTCCAAAAACAGTACTCTTCCCAGGGCAATATGCCAGATGCTCTCTGATGCCCGTGCTCCCTTCCTACTCTTGCCCAGCTCGTTGTTTTAACGTGCACATGCCGTCCTGGAATTCAGTGCACAGTGAAAGCAATCGCAAAAGTCCAGCAGCTGCTGACTCCCAAACACAAGGCGCTGGCTATGTTCTTGCTACTCGACGACTCAACGCAGCCCTTCATTTCTGCAGTTGCCATCGAGGTCTCTGCATGTCGGAGACTCAGAGGACGAGCACGAGTTTCCCACGAGGGGCTGCATCAGGAGGAATTCAAAACTCAGGGAATTTGTCCTGGAACACCTTCCATAAGGATGCTAGAATAGAATTGAAGAGGCAGGCGAGCGGCCACCACCGTCCTCTAGCAGTCCTTAGGGTGCGCGCAGAAGCCCGGTGCTCTGCGGCTTCGTTCTTCGCCCTCGTGCAAGCTACCGCTCTGTCCGGCTCCCGGAGCAGGAGAAGCGGCTGCTTCGCGCACACAACAGCGGAGCGGCAGCCCTACGCTCCGAAGCGCTGCTTCAGCCGAAAGACGCCGGCCACCGGCGCTTGGCTTCGGACAGCTCCGGAGAGCCGTAGTGTGCGTCTGCACTAGACTGCATCATAGCGAAAAGCTTTGGCAGTGTGACTCGCAGGGAGATAGCTTAGGAGCGCAGCGCACTTATGCCTCCCTTGTCCAGAAACACGGATTTGCTGCACACTCCAAAAACACTGCTCTTCCCAGGGCAATATATAAGCTGCTTTCTGATGGCCGTGATCCCTCCCTGCTCTTGCCCAGCTGGTTGTTGCAGCGTGCACATGCCGTCCTGGCACTCAGTGCACAGTGAAAGCAATCGCAAAAGTCCAGCAGCTGCTGACTCCCAAACACAAGGCGCTGGCTATGTTCTTGCTTCTCCACACTTCAACAGAGTCCTTCATTTCTGCAGCTGCCATCGAGTTTTCTGCATCTCGAGCCTTCTGGGACGAGCACCAATTTCCCAAGAGGGGCTGCATCAGGACGAAGTCAAAACCCAGGAAAGTTGTCTCGGAACACCTTCAATAAAGCATGCCAGCAGTGCATTGAAAAGGCAGGTAGCTTTAGCCACCGTTCTCTAGCAGTCGCGAAGCTGTGCACACAATGTCGTCTCCCTGCGGCAACGTTCTTCGCCCTCGTGCAAGCTACCGCTCTGTCCGGCTCCCGGAGCAGGAGAAGCGGCTGCTTCGCGCACACAACAGCGGAGCGGCAGCCCTACGCTCCGAAGCGCTGCTTCAGCCGAAAGACGCCGGCCACCGGCGCTTCGCTTCGGACAGCTCCGGAGAGCCGTAGTGTGCGTCTGCACTAGACTGCATCATAGCGAAAAGCTTTGGCAGTGTGTCTCGCAAGGAGATAGCTTAGGAGCGCAGCGCACTTATGCCTCCCTTGTCCAGAAACACGATTTTACTGCACACTCCAAAAACAGTACTCTTCCCAGGGCAATATATAAGCTGCTTTCTGACGGCCGTGATCTTTCGATTACTCTTGCCCAGCTCGTTGTTTTAACGTGCACATGCCGTCCTGGAATTCAGTGCACAGTGAAAGCAATCGCAAAAGTCCAGCAGCTGCTGACTGCCAAACACAAGGCGCTGGCTATGTTCTTGCTTCTCGACAACTCAACGCAGCCCTTCATTTCTGCAGTTGCCATCGAGGTCTCTGCATGTCGGAGACTCAGAGGACGAGCACGAGTTTCCCACGAGGGGCTGCATCAGGAGGAATTCAAAACTCAGGGAATTTGCCCTGGAACACCTTCCATAAGGATGCTAGAAGGGAATTGAAGAGGCAGGCGAGCGGCCACCACCGTCCTCTAGCAGTCCTTAGGGTGTGCGCAAAAGCCCGATGCTCTTCGGCTTCGTTCTTCGCCCCCGTACAAGCTACCGCTCTGTCCGGCTCCCGGAGCAGGAGAAGCGGCTGCTTCGCGCACACAACAGCGGAGCGGCAGCCCTACGCTCCGAAGCGCTGCTTCAGCCGAAAGACGCCGGCCACCGGCGCTTGGCTTCGGACAGCTCCGGAGAGCCGTAGTGTGCGTCTGCACTAGACTGCATCATAGCGAAAAGCTTTGACAGTGTGTCTCGCAGGGAGATAGCTTAGGAGCGCAGCGCACTTATGCCTCCCTTGTCCAGAAACACGGATTTGCTGCACACTCCAAAAACACTGCTCTTTCCATGGTACTATGTAAGCTGCTGTCTGACGCCTGTTCTCTTCTGCCCACTCTTGCCCAGCTGGTTGTTGCAGCGTGCACGTGCCTTCCTGGCATTAAGAGCACAGTGAAAGCAATCGCAAAAGTCCAGCAGCTGCTGACTCCCAAACACAAGGCGCTTGTCTACGTTCTTGCTTCTCGACAACTCAACGCAGCCCTTCATTTCTGCAGCTGCCATCGAGTTTTCTGCATCTCGAGCCTTCTGGGACGAGCACCAATTTCCCAGGAGGGGCTGCATCAGGACGAAGTCAAAACCCAGGAAAGTTGTCTCGGAACACCTTCAATAAAGCATGCCAGCAGTGCATTGAAAAGGCAGGTAGCTTTAGCCACCGTCCTCTAGCAGTCGCAAGGCTGTGCACACAATGTCGTCTCCCTGCGGCAACGTTCTTCGCCCTCGTGCAAGCTACCGCTCTGTCCGGCTCCCGGAGCAGGAGAAGCGGCTGCTTCGCGCACACAACAGCGGAGCGGCAGCCCTACGCTCCGAAGCGCTGCTTCAGCCGAAAGACGCCGGCCACCGGCGCTTGGCTTCGGACAGCTCCGGAGAGCCGTAGTGTGCGTCTGCACTAGACTGCATCATAGCGAAAAGCTTTGGCAGTGTGTCTCGCAGAGAGATAGCTTAGGAGCGCAGCGCACTTATGCCTCCCTTGTCCAGAAACACGATTTTACTGCACACTCCAAAAACAGTACTCTTCCCAGGGCAATATATAAGCTGCTTTCTGACGGCCGTGATCTTTCGATTACTCTTGCCCAGCTCGTTGTTTTAACGTGCACATGCCGTCCTGGCATTCAGTGCACAGTGAAAGCAATCGCAAAAGTCCAGCAGCTGCTGACTCCCAAACACAAGGCGCTGGCTATGTTCTTGCTTCTCGACAACTCAACGCAGCCCTTCATTTCTGCAGTTGCCATCGAGGTCTCTGCATGTCGGAGACTCAGAGGACGAGCACGAGTTTCCCACGAGGGGCTGCATCAGGAGGAATTCAAAACTCAGGGAATTTGTCCTGGAACACCTTCCATAAGGATGCTAGAAGGGAATTGAAGAGGCAGGTGAGCGGCCACCACCGTCCTCTAGCAGTCCTTAGGGTGTGCGCAAAAGCCCGATGCTCTTCGGCTTCGTTCTTCGCCCCCGTACAAGCTACCGCTCTGTCCGGCTCCCGGAGCAGGAGAAGCGGCTGCTTCGCGCACACAGCAGCGGAGCGGCAGCCCTACGCTCCGAAGCGCTGCTTCAGCCGAAAGACGCCGGCCACCGGCGCTTCGCTTCGGACAGCTCCGGAGAGCCGTAGTGTGCGTCTACAACTAGACTGCATCATAGCGAAAAGCTTTGGCAGTGTGTCTCGCAAGGAGATAGCTTAGGAGCGCAGCGCACTTATGCCTCCCTTGTCCAGAAACACGATTTTACTGCACACTCCAAAAACAGTACTCTTCCCAGGGCAATATGCCAGATGCTCTCTGATGCCCGTGCTCCCTTCCTACTCTTGCCCAGCTCGTTGTTTTAACGTGCACATGCCGTCCTGGAATTCAGTGCACAGTGAAAGCAATCGCAAAAGTCCAGCAGCTGCTGACTCCCAAACACAAGGCGCTGGCTATGTTCTTGCTTCTCGACAACTCAACGCAGCCCTTCATTTCTGCAGTTGCCATCGAGGTCTCTGCATGTCGGAGACTCAGAGGACGAGCACGAGTTTCCCACGAGGGGCTGCATCAGGAGGAATTCAAAACTCAGGAAAATTGTCTTTGAACACCTTCCATAGGATGCTAGAAGGGAATTGAAGAGGCAGGCGAGCGGCCACCACCGTCCTCTAGCAGTCCTTAGGGTGTGCGCAAAAGCCCGATGCTCTTCGGCTTCGTTCTTCGCCCCCGTACAAGCTACCGCTCTGTCCGGCTCCCGGAGCAGGAGAAGCGGCTGCTTCGCGCACACAACAGCGGAGCGGCAGCCCTACGCTCCGAAGCGCTGCTTCAGCCGAAAGACGCCGGCGACCGGCGGTTCGCTTCGGATAGCAGCCGAGAGCCGTAGTGTGCGTCTGCACTAAACTGCATCATAGCGAAAAGCTTTGGCAGTGTGACTCGCAGGGAGATAGCTTAGGAGCGCAGCGCACTTATGCCTCCCTTGTCCAGAAACACGGATTTGCTGCACACTCCAAAAACACTGCTCTTCCCAGGGCAATATATAAGCTGCTTTCTGATGGCCGTGATCCCTCCCTGCTCTTGCCCAGCTGGTTGTTGCAGCGTGCACATGCCGTCCTGGCATTCAGTGCACAGTGAAAGCAATCGCAAAAGTCCAGCAGCTGCTGACTCCCAAACACAAGGCGCTGGCTATGTTCTTGCTTCTCCACACTTCAACAGAGTCCTTCATTTCTGCAGCTGCCATCGAGTTTTCTGCATCTCGAGCCTTCTGGGACGAGCACCAATTTCCCAAGAGGGGCTGCATCAGGACGAAGTCAAAACCCAGGAAAGTTGTCTCGGAACACCTTCAATAAAGCATGCCAGCAGTGCATTGAAAAGGCAGGTAGCTTTAGCCACCGTTCTCTAGCAGTCGCAAGGCTGTGCACACAATGTCGTCTCCCTGCGGCAACGTTCTTCGCCCTCGTGCAAGCTACCGCTCTGTCCGGCTCCCGGAGCAGGAGAAGCGGCTGCTTCGCGCACACAACAGCGGAGCGGCAGCCCTACGCTCCGAAGCGCTGCTTCAGCCGAAAGACGCCGGCCACCGGCGCTTCGCTTCGGACAGCTCCGGAGAGCCGTAGTGTGCGTCTGCACTAGACTGCATCATAGCGAAAAGCTTTGGCAGTGTGTCTCGCAGGGAGATAGCTTAGGAGCGCAGCGCACTTATGCCTCCCTTGTCCAGAAACACGATTTTACTGCACACTCCAAAAACAGTACTCTTCCCAGGGCAATATGCCAGATGCTCTCTGATGCCCGTGCTCCCTTCCTACTCTTGCCCAGCTCGTTGTTTTAACGTGCACATGCCGTCCTGGAATTCAGTGCACAGTGAAAGCAATCGCAAAAGTCCAGCAGCTGCTGACTCCCAAACACAAGGCGCTGGCTATGTTCTTGCTACTCGACGACTCAACGCAGCCCTTCATTTCTGCAGTTGCCATCGAGGTCTCTGCATGTCGGAGACTCAGAGGACGAGCACGAGTTTCCCACGAGGGGCTGCATCAGGAGGAATTCAAAACTCAGGGAATTTGTCCTGGAACACCTTCCATAAGGATGCTAGAATAGAATTGAAGAGGCAGGCGAGCGGCCACCACCGTCCTCTAGCAGTCCTTAGGGTGCGCGCAGAAGCCCGGTGCTCTGCGGCTTCGTTCTTCGCCCTCGTGCAAGCTACCGCTCTGTCCGGCTCCCGGAGCAGGAGAAGCGGCTGCTTCGCGCACACAACAGCGGAGCGGCAGCCCTACGCTCCGAAGCGCTGCTTCAGCCGAAAGACGCCGGCCACCGGCGCTTGGCTTCGGACAGCTCCGGAGAGCCGTAGTGTGCGTCTGCACTAGACTGCATCATAGCGAAAAGCTTTGGCAGTGTGACTCGCAGGGAGATAGCTTAGGAGCGCAGCGCACTTATGCCTCCCTTGTCCAGAAACACGGATTTGCTGCACACTCCAAAAACACTGCTCTTCCCAGGGCAATATATAAGCTGCTTTCTGATGGCCGTGATCCCTCCCTGCTCTTGCCCAGCTGGTTGTTGCAGCGTGCACATGCCGTCCTGGCACTCAGTGCACAGTGAAAGCAATCGCAAAAGTCCAGCAGCTGCTGACTCCCAAACACAAGGCGCTGGCTATGTTCTTGCTTCTCCACACTTCAACAGAGTCCTTCATTTCTGCAGCTGCCATCGAGTTTTCTGCATCTCGAGCCTTCTGGGACGAGCACCAATTTCCCAAGAGGGGCTGCATCAGGACGAAGTCAAAACCCAGGAAAGTTGTCTCGGAACACCTTCAATAAAGCATGCCAGCAGTGCATTGAAAAGGCAGGTAGCTTTAGCCACCGTTCTCTAGCAGTCGCGAAGCTGTGCACACAATGTCGTCTCCCTGCGGCAACGTTCTTCGCCCTCGTGCAAGCTACCGCTCTGTCCGGCTCCCGGAGCAGGAGAAGCGGCTGCTTCGCGCACACAACAGCGGAGCGGCAGCCCTACGCTCCGAAGCGCTGCTTCAGCCGAAAGACGCCGGCCACCGGCGCTTCGCTTCGGACAGCTCCGGAGAGCCGTAGTGTGCGTCTGCACTAGACTGCATCATAGCGAAAAGCTTTGGCAGTGTGTCTCGCAAGGAGATAGCTTAGGAGCGCAGCGCACTTATGCCTCCCTTGTCCAGAAACACGATTTTACTGCACACTCCAAAAACAGTACTCTTCCCAGGGCAATATATAAGCTGCTTTCTGACGGCCGTGATCTTTCGATTACTCTTGCCCAGCTCGTTGTTTTAACGTGCACATGCCGTCCTGGAATTCAGTGCACAGTGAAAGCAATCGCAAAAGTCCAGCAGCTGCTGACTGCCAAACACAAGGCGCTGGCTATGTTCTTGCTTCTCGACAACTCAACGCAGCCCTTCATTTCTGCAGTTGCCATCGAGGTCTCTGCATGTCGGAGACTCAGAGGACGAGCACGAGTTTCCCACGAGGGGCTGCATCAGGAGGAATTCAAAACTCAGGGAATTTGCCCTGGAACACCTTCCATAAGGATGCTAGAAGGGAATTGAAGAGGCAGGCGAGCGGCCACCACCGTCCTCTAGCAGTCCTTAGGGTGTGCGCAAAAGCCCGATGCTCTTCGGCTTCGTTCTTCGCCCCCGTACAAGCTACCGCTCTGTCCGGCTCCCGGAGCAGGAGAAGCGGCTGCTTCGCGCACACAACAGCGGAGCGGCAGCCCTACGCTCCGAAGCGCTGCTTCAGCCGAAAGACGCCGGCCACCGGCGCTTGGCTTCGGACAGCTCCGGAGAGCCGTAGTGTGCGTCTGCACTAGACTGCATCATAGCGAAAAGCTTTGACAGTGTGTCTCGCAGGGAGATAGCTTAGGAGCGCAGCGCACTTATGCCTCCCTTGTCCAGAAACACGGATTTGCTGCACACTCCAAAAACACTGCTCTTTCCATGGTACTATGTAAGCTGCTGTCTGACGCCCGTTCTCTTCTGCCCACTCTTGCCCAGCTGGTTGTTGCAGCGTGCACGTGCCTTCCTGGCATTAAGAGCACAGTGAAAGCAATCGCAAAAGTCCAGCAGCTGCTGACTCCCAAACACAAGGCGCTTGTCTACGTTCTTGCTTCTCGACAACTCAACGCAGCCCTTCATTTCTGCAGCTGCCATCGAGTTTTCTGCATCTCGAGCCTTCTGGGACGAGCACCAATTTCCCAGGAGGGGCTGCATCAGGACGAAGTCAAAACCCAGGAAAGTTGTCTCGGAACACCTTCAATAAAGCATGCCAGCAGTGCATTGAAAAGGCAGGTAGCTTTAGCCACCGTCCTCTAGCAGTCGCAAGGCTGTGCACACAATGTCGTCTCCCTGCGGCAACGTTCTTCGCCCTCGTGCAAGCTACCGCTCTGTCCGGCTCCCGGAGCAGGAGAAGCGGCTGCTTCGCGCACACAACAGCGGAGCGGCAGCCCTATGCTCCGAAGCGCTGCTTCAGCCGAAAGACGCCGGCCACCGGCGCTTGGCTTCGGACAGCTCCGTAGAGCCGTAGTGTGCGTCTGCACTAGACTGCATCATAGCGAAAAGCTTTGGCAGTGTGTCTCGCAGAGAGATAGCTTAGGAGCGCAGCGCACTTATGCCTCCCTTGTCCAGAAACACGATTTTACTGCACACTCCAAAAACAGTACTCTTCCCAGGGCAATATATAAGCTGCTTTCTGACGGCCGTGATCTTTCGATTACTCTTGCCCAGCTCGTTGTTTTAACGTGCACATGCCGTCCTGGCATTCAGTGCACAGTGAAAGCAATCGCAAAAGTCCAGCAGCTGCTGACTCCCAAACACAAGGCGCTGGCTATGTTCTTGCTTCTCGACAACTCAACGCAGCCCTTCATTTCTGCAGTTGCCATCGAGGTCTCTGCATGTCGGAGACTCAGAGGACGAGCACGAGTTTCCCACGAGGGGCTGCATCAGGAGGAATTCAAAACTCAGGGAATTTGTCCTGGAACACCTTCCATAAGGATGCTAGAAGGGAATTGAAGAGGCAGGTGAGCGGCCACCACCGTCCTCTAGCAGTCCTTAGGGTGTGCGCAAAAGCCCGATGCTCTTCGGCTTCGTTCTTCGCCCCCGTACAAGCTACCGCTCTGTCCGGCTCCCGGAGCAGGAGAAGCGGCTGCTTCGCGCACACAGCAGCGGAGCGGCAGCCCTACGCTCCGAAGCGCTGCTTCAGCCGAAAGACGCCGGCCACCGGCGCTTCGCTTCGGACAGCTCCGGAGAGCCGTAGTGTGCGTCTACAACTAGACTGCATCATAGCGAAAAGCTTTGGCAGTGTGTCTCGCAAGGAGATAGCTTAGGAGCGCAGCGCACTTATGCCTCCCTTGTCCAGAAACACGATTTTACTGCACACTCCAAAAACAGTACTCTTCCCAGGGCAATATGCCAGATGCTCTCTGATGCCCGTGCTCCCTTCCTACTCTTGCCCAGCTCGTTGTTTTAACGTGCACATGCCGTCCTGGAATTCAGTGCACAGTGAAAGCAATCGCAAAAGTCCAGCAGCTGCTGACTCCCAAACACAAGGCGCTGGCTATGTTCTTGCTTCTCGACAACTCAACGCAGCCCTTCATTTCTGCAGTTGCCATCGAGGTCTCTGCATGTCGGAGACTCAGAGGACGAGCACGAGTTTCCCACGAGGGGCTGCATCAGGAGGAATTCAAAACTCAGGAAAATTGTCTTTGAACACCTTCCATAGGATGCTAGAAGGGAATTGAAGAGGCAGGCGAGCGGCCACCACCGTCCTCTAGCAGTCCTTAGGGTGTGCGCAAAAGCCCGATGCTCTTCGGCTTCGTTCTTCGCCCCCGTACAAGCTACCGCTCTGTCCGGCTCCCGGAGCAGGAGAAGCGGCTGCTTCGCGCACACAACAGCGGAGCGGCAGCCGTACTCTCCGAAGCGCTGCTTCAGCCGAAAGACGCCGGCGACCGGCGGTTCGCTTCGGATAGCAGCCGAGAGCCGTAGTGTGCGTCTGCACTAAACTGCATCATAGCGAAAAGCTTTGGCAGTGTGACTCGCAGGGAGATAGCTTAGGAGCGCAGCGCACTTATGCCTCCCTTGTCCAGAAACACGGATTTGCTGCACACTCCAAAAACACTGCTCTTCCCAGGGCAATATATAAGCTGCTTTCTGATGGCCGTGATCCCTCCCTGCTCTTGCCCAGCTGGTTGTTGCAGCGTGCACATGCCGTCCTGGAATTCAGTGCACAGTGAAAGCAATCGCAAAAGTCCAGCAGCTGCTGACTCCCAAACACAAGGCGCTGGCTATGTTCTTGCTTCTCCACACTTCAACAGAGTCCTTCATTTCTGCAGCTGCCATCGAGTTTTCTGCATCTCGAGCCTTCTGGGACGAGCACCAATTTCCCAGGAGGGGCTGCATCAGGACGAAGTCAAAACCCAGGAAAGTTGTCTCGGAATACCTTCAATAAAGCATGCCAGCAGTGCATTGAAAAGGCAGGTAGCTTTAGCCACCGTCCTCTAGCAGTCGCAAGGCTGTGCACACAATGTCGTCTCCCTGCGGCAACGTTCTTCGCCCTCGTGCAAGCTACCGCTCTGTCCGGCTCCCGGAGCAGGAGAAGCGGCTGCTTCGCGCACACAACAGCGGAGCGGCAGCCCTACGCTCCGAAGCGCTGCTTCAGCCGAAAGACGCCGGCCACCGGCGCTTGGCTTCGGACAGCTCCGGAGAGCCGTAGTGTGCGTCTACAACTAGACTGCATCATAGCGAAAAGCTTTGGCAGTGTGTCTCGCAAGGAGATAGCTTAGGAGCGCAGCGCACTTATGCCTCCCTTGTCCAGAAACACGATTTTACTGCACACTCCAAAAACAGTACTCTTCCCAGGGCAATATGCCAGATGCTCTCTGATGCCCGTGCTCCCTTCCTACTCTTGCCCAGCTCGTTGTTTTAACGTGCACATGCCGTCCTGGAATTCAGTGCACAGTGAAAGCAATCGCAAAAGTCCAGCAGCTGCTGACTGCCAAACACAAGGCGCTGGCTATGTTCTTGCTACTCGACGACTCAACGCAGCCCTTCATTTCTGCAGTTGCCATCGAGGTCTCTGCATGTCGGAGACTCAGAGGACGAGCACGAGTTTCCCACGAGGGGCTGCATCAGGAGGAATTCAAAACTCAGGGAATTTGTCCTGGAACACCTTCCATAAGGATGCTAGAAGGGAATTGAAGAGGCAGGCGAGCGGCCACCACCGTCCTCTAGCAGTCCTTAGGGTGCGCGCAGAAGCCCGGTGCTCTGCGGCTTCGTTCTTCGCCCTCGTGCAAGCTACCGCTCTGTCCGGCTCCCGGAGCAGGAGAAGCGGCTGCTTCGCGCACACAACAGCGGAGCGGCAGCCCTACGCTCCGAAGCGCTGCTTCAGCCGAAAGACGCCGGCCACCGGCGGTTCGCTTCGGATAGCAGCCGAGAGCCGTAGTGTGCGTCTGCACTAAACTGCATCATAGCGAAAAGCTTTGGCAGTGTGACTCGCAAGGAGATAGCTTAGGAGCGCAGCGCACTTATGCCTCCCTTGTCCAGAAACACGGATTTGCTGCACACTCCAAAAACACTGCTCTTCCCAGGGCAATATATAAGCTGCTTTCTGATGGCCGTGATCCCTCCCTGCTCTTGCCCAGCTGGTTGTTGCAGCGTGCACATGCCGTCCTGGCATTCAGTGCACAGTGAAAGCAATCGCAAAAGTCCAGCAGCTGCTGACTGCCAAACACAAGGCGCTGGCTATGTTCTTGCTTCTCGACAACTCAACGCAGCCCTTCATTTCTGCAGTTGCCATCGAGGTCTCTGCATGTCGGAGACTCAGAGGACGAGCACGAGTTTCCCACGAGGGGCTGCATCAAGAGGAATTCAAAACTCAGGAAAATTGTCTTTGAACACCTTCCATAGGATGCTAGAAGGGAATTGAAGAGGCAGGCGAGCGGCCACCACCGTCCTCTAGCAGTCCTTAGGGTGTGCGCAAAAGCCCGATGCTCTGCGGCTTCGTTCTTCGCCCCCGTACAAGCTACCGCTCTGTCCGGCTCCCGGAGCAGGAGAAGCGGCTGCTTCGCGCACACAACAGCGGAGCGGCAGCCGTACTCTCCGAAGCGCTGCTTCATCCGAAAGACGCCGGCCACCGGCGCTTCGCTTCGGACAGCTCCGGAGAGCCGTAGTGTGCGTCTACAACTAGACTGCATCATAGCGAAAAGCTTTGGCAGTGTGTCTCGCAGAGAGATAGCTTAGGAGCGCAGCGCACTTATGCCTCCCTTGTCCAGAAACACGATTTTACTGCACACTCCAAAAACAGTACTCTTCCCAGGGCAATATGCCAGATGCTCTCTGATGCCCGTGCTCCCTTCCTACTCTTGCCCAGCTCGTTGTTTTAACGTGCACATGCCGTCCTGGAATTCAGTGCACAGTGAAAGCAATCGCAAAAGTCCAGCAGCTGCTGACTGCCAAACACAAGGCGCTGGCTATGTTCTTGCTACTCGACGACTCAACGCAGCCCTTCATTTCTGCAGTTGCCATCGAGGTCTCTGCATGTCGGAGACTCAGAGGACGAGCACGAGTTTCCCACGAGGGGCTGCATCAGGAGGAATTCAAAACTCAGGGAATTTGTCCTGGAACACCTTCCATAAGGATGCTAGAAGGGAATTGAAGAGGCAGGCGAGCGGCCACCACCGTCCTCTAGCAGTCCTTAGGGTGCGCGCAGAAGCCCGGTGCTCTGCGGCTTCGTTCTTCGCCCTCGTGCAAGCTACCGCTCTGTCCGGCTCCCGGAGCAGGAGAAGCGGCTGCTTCGCGCACACAACAGCGGAGCGGCAGCCCTACGCTCCGAAGCGCTGCTTCAGCCGAAAGACGCCGGCCACCGGCGCTTGGCTTCGGACAGCTCCGGAGAGCCGTAGTGTGCGTCTGCACTAGACTGCATCATAGCGAAAAGCTTTGGCAGTGTGTCTCGCAGAGAGATAGCTTAGGAGCGCAGCGCACTTATGCCTCCCTTGTCCAGAAACACGGATTTGCTGCACACTCCAAAAACACTGCTCTTTCCATGGTACTATGTAAGCTGCTGTCTGACGCCCGTTCTCTTCTGCCCACTCTTGCCCAGCTGGTTGTTGCAGCGTGCACGTGCCTTCCTGGCATTAAGAGCACAGTGAAAGCAATCGCAAAAGTCCAGCAGCTGCTGACTCCCAAACACAAGGCGCTTGTCTACGTTCTTGCTTCTCGACAACTCAACGCAGTCCTTCATTTCTGCAGCTGCCATCGAGTTTTCTGCATCTCGAGCCTTCTGGGACGAGCACCAATTTCCCAAGAGGGGCTGCATCAGGACGAAGTCAAAACCCAGGAAAGTTGTCTCGGAACACCTTCAATAAAGCATGCCAGCAGTGCATTGAAAAGGCAGGTAGCTTTAGCCACCGTCCTCTAGCAGTCGCAAGGCTGTGCACACAATGTCGTCTCCCTGCGGCAACGTTCTTCGCCCTCGTGCAAGCTACCGCTCTGTGCGGCTCCCGGAGCAGGAAAAGCGGCTGCTTCGCGCACACAACAGCGGAGCGGCAGCCCTACGCTCCGAAGCGCTGCTTCAGCCGAAAGACGCCGGCCACCGGCGCTTCGCTTCGGACAGCTCCGGAGAGCCGTAGTGTGCGTCTGCACTAGACTGCATCATAGCGAAAAGCTTTGGCAGTGTGTCTCGCAGAGAGATAGCTTAGGAGCGCAGCGCACTTATGCCTCCCTTGTCCAGAAACACGATTTTACTGCACACTCCAAAAACAGTACTCTTCCCAGGGCAATATATAAGCTGCTTTCTGACGGCCGTGATCTTTCGATTACTCTTGCCCAGCTCGTTGTTTTAACGTGCACATGCCGTCCTGGCATTCAGTGCACAGTGAAAGCAATCGCAAAAGTCCAGCAGCTGCTGACTGCCAAACACAAGGCGCTGGCTATGTTCTTGCTTCTCGACAACTCAACGCAGCCCTTCATTTCTGCAGTTGCCATCGAGGTCTCTGCATGTCGGAGACTCAGAGGACGAGCACGAGTTTCCCACGAGGGGCTGCATCAGGAGGAATTCAAAACTCAGGGAATTTGCCCTGGAACACCTTCCATAAGGATGCTAGAAGGGAATTGAAGAGGCAGGCGAGCGGCCACCACCGTCCTCTAGCAGTCCTTAGGGTGCGCGCAGAAGCCCGGTGCTCTGCGGCTTCGTTTTTCGCCCTCGTGCAAGCTACCGCTCTGTCCGGCTCCCGGAGCAGGAGAAGCGGCTGCTTCGCGCACACAACAGCGGAGCGGCAGCCCTACGCTCCGAAGCGCTGCTTCAGCCGAAAGACGCCGGCCACCGGCGCTTGGCTTCGGACAGCTCCGGAGAGCCGTAGTGTGCGTCTGCACTAGACTGCATCATAGCGAAAAGCTTTGGCAGTGTGACTCGCAGGGAGATAGCTTAGGAGCGCAGCGCACTTATGCCTCCCTTGTCCAGAAACACGGATTTGCTGCACACTCCAAAAACACTGCTCTTCCCAGGGCAATATATAAGCTGCTTTCTGATGGCCGTGATCCCTCCCTGCTCTTGCCCAGCTGGTTGTTGCAGCGTGCACATGCCGTCCTGGCACTCAGTGCACAGTGAAAGCAATCGCAAAAGTCCAGCAGCTGCTGACTCCCAAACACAAGGCGCTGGCTATGTTCTTGCTTCTCCACACTTCAACAGAGTCCTTCATTTCTGCAGCTGCCATCGAGTTTTCTGCATCTCGAGCCTTCTGGGACGAGCACCAATTTCCCAAGAGGGGCTGCATCAGGACGAAGTCAAAACCCAGGAAAGTTGTCTCGGAACACCTTCAATAAAGCATGCCAGCAGTGCATTGAAAAGGCAGGTAGCTTTAGCCACCGTTCTCTAGCAGTCGCAAGGCTGTGCACACAATGTCGTCTCCCTGCGGCAACGTTCTTCGCCCTCGTGCAAGCTACCGCTCTGTCCGGCTCCCGGAGCAGGAGAAGCGGCTGCTTCGCGCACACAACAGCGGAGCGGCAGCCCTACGCTCCGAAGCGCTGCTTCAGCCGAAAGACGCCGGCCACCGGCGCTTCGCTTCGGACAGCTCCGGAGAGCCGTAGTGTGCGTCTGCACTAGACTGCATCATAGCGAAAAGCTTTGGCAGTGTGTCTCGCAGAGAGATAGCTTAGGAGCGCAGCGCACTTATGCCTCCCTTGTCCAGAAACACGATTTTACTGCACACTCCAAAAACAGTACTCTTCCCAGGGCAATATATAAGCTGCTTTCTGACGGCCGTGATCTTTCGATTACTCTTGCCCAGCTCGTTGTTTTAACGTGCACATGCCGTCCTGGCATTCAGTGCACAGTGAAAGCAATCGCAAAAGTCCAGCAGCTGCTGACTGCCAAACACAAGGCGCTGGCTATGTTCTTTCTTCTCGACAACTCAACGCAGCCCTTCATTTCTGCAGTTGCCATCGAGGTCTCTGCATGTCGGAGACTCAGAGGACGAGCACGAGTTTCCCACGAGGGGCTGCATCAGGAGGAATTCAAAACTCAGGGAATTTGCCCTGGAACACCTTCCATAAGGATGCTAGAAGGGAATTGAAGAGGCAGGCGAGCGGCCACCACCGTCCTCTAGCAGTCCTTAGGGTGTGCGCAAAAGCCCGATGCTCTTCGGCTTCGTTCTTCGCCCCCGTACAAGCTACCGCTCTGTCCGGCTCCCGGAGCAGGAGAAGCGGCTGCTTCGCGCACACAACAGCGGAGCGGCAGCCCTACGCTCCGAAGCGCTGCTTCAGCCGAAAGACGCCGGCCACCGGCGCTTGGCTTCGGACAGCTCCGGAGAGCCGTAGTGTGCGTCTGCACTAGACTGCATCATAGCGAAAAGCTTTGACAGTGTGTCTCGCAGGGAGATAGCTTAGGAGCGCAGCGCACTTATGCCTCCCTTGTCCAGAAACACGGATTTGCTGCACACTCCAAAAACACTGCTCTTTCCATGGTACTATGTAAGCTGCTGTCTGACGCCCGTTCTCTTCTGCCCACTCTTGCCCAGCTGGTTGTTGCAGCGTGCACGTGCCTTCCTGGCATTAAGAGCACAGTGAAAGCAATCGCAAAAGTCCAGCAGCTGCTGACTCCCAAACACAAGGCGCTTGTCTACGTTCTTGCTTCTCGACAACTCAACGCAGCCCTTCATTTCTGCAGCTGCCATCGAGTTTTCTGCATCTCGAGCCTTCTGGGACGAGCACCAATTTCCCAGGAGGGGCTGCATCAGGACGAAGTCAAAACCCAGGAAAGTTGTCTCGGAACACCTTCAATAAAGCATGCCAGCAGTGCATTGAAAAGGCAGGTAGCTTTAGCCACCGTCCTCTAGCAGTCGCAAGGCTGTGCACACAATGTCGTCTCCCTGCGGCAACGTTCTTCGCCCTCGTGCAAGCTACCGCTCTGTCCGGCTCCCGGAGCAGGAGAAGCGGCTGCTTCGCGCACACAACAGCGGAGCGGCAGCCCTACGCTCCGAAGCGCTGCTTCAGCCGAAAGACGCCGGCCACCGGCGCTTGGCTTCGGACAGCTCCGGAGAGCCGTAGTGTGCGTCTGCACTAGACTGCATCATAGCGAAAAGCTTTGGCAGTGTGTCTCGCAAGGAGATAGCTTAGGAGCGCAGCGCACTTATGCCTCCCTTGTCCAGAAACACGATTTTACTGCACACTCCAAAAACAGTACTCTTCCCAGGGCAATATATAAGCTGCTTTCTGACGGCCGTGATCTTTCGATTACTCTTGCCCAGCTCGTTGTTTTAACGTGCACATGCCGTCCTGGCATTCAGTGCACAGTGAAAGCAATCGCAAAAGTCCAGCAGCTGCTGACTCCCAAACACAAGGCGCTGGCTATGTTCTTGCTTCTCGACAACTCAACGCAGCCCTTCATTTCTGCAGTTGCCATCGAGGTCTCTGCATGTCGGAGACTCAGAGGACGAGCACGAGTTTCCCACGAGGGGCTGCATCAGGAGGAATTCAAAACTCAGGGAATTTGCCCTGGAACACCTTCCATAAGGATGCTAGAAGGGAATTGAAGAGGCAGGCGAGCGGCCACCACCGTCCTCTAGCAGTCCTTAGGGTGTGCGCAAAAGCCCGATGCTCTTCGGCTTCGTTCTTCGCCCCCGTACAAGCTACCGCTCTGTCCGGCTCCCGGAGCAGGAGAAGCGGCTGCTTCGCGCACACAGCAGCGGAGCGGCAGCCCTACGCTCCGAAGCGCTGCTTCAGCCGAAAGACGCCGGCCACCGGCGCTTCGCTTCGGACAGCTCCGGAGAGCCGTAGTGTGCGTCTACAACTAGACTGCATCATAGCGAAAAGCTTTGGCAGTGTGTCTCGCAAGGAGATAGCTTAGGAGCGCAGCGCACTTATGCCTCCCTTGTCCAGAAACACGATTTTACTGCACACTCCAAAAACAGTACTCTTCCCAGGGCAATATGCCAGATGCTCTCTGATGCCCGTGCTCCCTTCCTACTCTTGCCCAGCTCGTTGTTTTAACGTGCACATGCCGTCCTGGAATTCAGTGCACAGTGAAAGCAATCGCAAAAGTCCAGCAGCTGCTGACTCCCAAACACAAGGCGCTGGCTATGTTCTTGCTTCTCGACAACTCAACGCAGCCCTTCATTTCTGCAGTTGCCATCGAGGTCTCTGCATGTCGGAGACTCAGAGGACGAGCACGAGTTTCCCACGAGGGGCTGCATCAGGAGGAATTCAAAACTCAGGAAAATTGTCTTTGAACACCTTCCATAGGATGCTAGAAGGGAATTGAAGAGGCAGGCGAGCGGCCACCACCGTCCTCTAGCAGTCCTTAGGGTGTGCGCAAAAGCCCGATGCTCTTCGGCTTCGTTCTTCGCCCCCGTACAAGCTACCGCTCTGTCCGGCTCCCGGAGCAGGAGAAGCGGCTGCTTCGCGCACACAACAGCGGAGCGGCAGCCGTACTCTCCGAAGCGCTGCTTCAGCCGAAAGACGCCGGCGACCGGCGGTTCGCTTCGGATAGCAGCCGAGAGCCGTAGTGTGCGTCTGCACTAAACTGCATCATAGCGAAAAGCTTTGGCAGTGTGACTCGCAGGGAGATAGCTTAGGAGCGCAGCGCACTTATGCCTCCCTTGTCCAGAAACACGGATTTGCTGCACACTCCAAAAACACTGCTCTTCCCAGGGCAATATATAAGCTGCTTTCTGATGGCCGTGATCCCTCCCTGCTCTTGCCCAGCTGGTTGTTGCAGCGTGCACATGCCGTCCTGGAATTCAGTGCACAGTGAAAGCAATCGCAAAAGTCCAGCAGCTGCTGACTCCCAAACACAAGGCGCTGGCTATGTTCTTGCTTCTCCACACTTCAACAGAGTCCTTCATTTCTGCAGCTGCCATCGAGTTTTCTGCATCTCGAGCCTTCTGGGACGAGCACCAATTTCCCAAGAGGGGCTGCATCAGGACGAAGTCAAAACCCAGGAAAGTTGTCTCGGAATACCTTCAATAAAGCATGCCAGCAGTGCATTGAAAAGGCAGGTAGCTTTAGCCACCGTCCTCTAGCAGTCGCAAGGCTGTGCACACAATGTCGTCTCCCTGCGGCAACGTTCTTCGCCCTCGTGCAAGCTACCGCTCTGTCCGGCTCCCGGAGCAGGAGAAGCGGCTGCTTCGCGCACACAACAGCGGAGCGGCAGCCCTACGCTCCGAAGCGCTGCTTCAGCCGAAAGACGCCGGCCACCGGCGCTTCGCTTCGGACAGCTCCGGAGAGCCGTAGTGTGCGTCTACAACTAGACTGCATCATAGCGAAAAGCTTTGGCAGTGTGTCTCGCAAGGAGATAGCTTAGGAGCGCAGCGCACTTATGCCTCCCTTGTCCAGAAACACGATTTTACTGCACACTCCAAAAACAGTACTCTTCCCAGGGCAATATGCCAGATGCTCTCTGATGCCCGTGCTCCCTTCCTACTCTTGCCCAGCTCGTTGTTTTAACGTGCACATGCCGTCCTGGAATTCAGTGCACAGTGAAAGCAATCGCAAAAGTCCAGCAGCTGCTGACTCCCAAACACAAGGCGCTGGCTATGTTCTTGCTACTCGACGACTCAACGCAGCCCTTCATTTCTGCAGTTGCCATCGAGGTCTCTGCATGTCGGAGACTCAGAGGACGAGCACGAGTTTCCCACGAGGGGCTGCATCAGGAGGAATTCAAAACTCAGGGAATTTGTCCTGGAACACCTTCCATAAGGATGCTAGAAGGGAATTGAAGAGGCAGGCGAGCGGCCACCACCGTCCTCTAGCAGTCCTTAGGGTGCGCGCAGAAGCCCGGTGCTCTGCGGCTTCGTTCTTCGCCCTCGTGCAAGCTACCGCTCTGTCCGGCTCCCGGAGCAGGAGAAGCGGCTGCTTCGCGCACACAACAGCGGAGCGGCAGCCCTACGCTCCGAAGCGCTGCTTCAGCCGAAAGACGCCGGCCACCGGCGGTTCGCTTCGGATAGCTCCGGAGAGCCGTAGTGTGCGTCTGCACTAAACTGCATCATAGCGAAAAGCTTTGGCAGTGTGACTCGCAAGGAGATAGCTTAGGAGCGCAGCGCACTTATGCCTCCCTTGTCCAGAAACACGGATTTGCTGCACACTCCAAAAACACTGCTCTTCCCAGGGCAATATATAAGCTGCTTTCTGATGGCCGTGATCCCTCCCTGCTCTTGCCCAGCTGGTTGTTGCAGCGTGCACATGCCGTCCTGGCATTCAGTGCACAGTGAAAGCAATCGCAAAAGTCCAGCAGCTGCTGACTCCCAAACACAAGGCGCTGGCTATGTTCTTGCTTCTCGACAACTCAACGCAGCCCTTCATTTCTGCAGTTGCCATCGAGGTCTCTGCATGTCGGAGACTCAGAGGACGAGCAGGAGTTTCCCACGAGGGGCTGCATCAAGAGGAATTCAAAACTCAGGAAAATTGTCTTTGAACACCTTCCATAGGATGCTAGAAGGGAATTGAAGAGGCAGGCGAGCGGCCACCACCGTCCTCTAGCAGTCCTTAGGGTGTGCGCAAAAGCCCGATGCTCTGCGGCTTCGTTCTTCGCCCCCGTACAAGCTACCGCTCTGTCCGGCTCCCGGAGCAGGAGAAGCGGCTGCTTCGCGCACACAACAGCGGAGCGGCAGCCGTACTCTCCGAAGCGCTGCTTCATCCGAAAGACGCCGGCCACCGGCGCTTCGCTTCGGACAGCTCCGGAGAGCCGTAGTGTGCGTCTACAACTAGACTGCATCATAGCGAAAAGCTTTGGCAGTGTGTCTCGCAGAGAGATAGCTTAGGAGCGCAGCGCACTTATGCCTCCCTTGTCCAGAAACACGATTTTACTGCACACTCCAAAAACAGTACTCTTCCCAGGGCAATATGCCAGATGCTCTCTGATGCCCGTGCTCCCTTCCTACTCTTGCCCAGCTCGTTGTTTTAACGTGCACATGCCGTCCTGGAATTCAGTGCACAGTGAAAGCAATCGCAAAAGTCCAGCAGCTGCTGACTGCCAAACACAAGGCGCTGGCTATGTTCTTGCTACTCGACGACTCAACGCAGCCCTTCATTTCTGCAGTTGCCATCGAGGTCTCTGCATGTCGGAGACTCAGAGGACGAGCACGAGTTTCCCACGAGGGGCTGCATCAGGAGGAATTCAAAACTCAGGGAATTTGTCCTGGAACACCTTCCATAAGGATGCTAGAAGGGAATTGAAGAGGCAGGCGAGCGGCCACCACCGTCCTCTAGCAGTCCTTAGGGTGCGCGCAGAAGCCCGGTGCTCTGCGGCTTCGTTCTTCGCCCTCGTGCAAGCTACCGCTCTGTCCGGCTCCCGGAGCAGGAGAAGCGGCTGCTTCGCGCACACAACAGCGGAGCGG
This sequence comes from Lonchura striata, assembly GCF_050655825.1. Classification (NCBI taxonomy): domain Eukaryota; kingdom Metazoa; phylum Chordata; class Aves; order Passeriformes; family Estrildidae; genus Lonchura; species Lonchura striata. The sequence continues at coordinate 17,405,592 of NC_140716.1, read as the reverse complement.
CAGCCCTACGCTCCGAAGCGCTGCTTCAGCCGAAAGACGCCGGCCACCGGCGCTTGGCTTCGGACAGCTCCGGAGAGCCGTAGTGTGCGTCTGCACTAGACTGCATCATAGCGAAAAGCTTTGGCAGTGTGTCTCGCAGAGAGATAGCTTAGGAGCGCAGCGCACTTATGCCTCCCTTGTCCAGAAACACGGATTTGCTGCACACTCCAAAAACACTGCTCTTTCCATGGTACTATGTAAGCTGCTGTCTGACGCCCGTTCTCTTCTGCCCACTCTTGCCCAGCTGGTTGTTGCAGCGTGCACGTGCCTTCCTGGCATTAAGAGCACAGTGAAAGCAATCGCAAAAGTCCAGCAGCTGCTGACTCTCAAACACAAGGCGCTTGTCTACGTTCTTGCTTCTCGACAACTCAACGCAGTCCTTCATTTCTGCAGCTGCCATCGAGTTTTCTGCATCTCGAGCCTTCTGGGACGAGCACCAATTTCCCAAGAGGGGCTGCATCAGGACGAAGTCAAAACCCAGGAAAGTTGTCTCGGAACACCTTCAATAAAGCATGCCAGCAGTGCATTGAAAAGGCAGGTAGCTTTAGCCACCGTCCTCTAGCAGTCGCAAGGCTGTGCACACAATGTCGTCTCCCTGCGGCAACGTTCTTCGCCCTCGTGCAAGCTACCGCTCTGTGCGGCTCCCGGAGCAGGAAAAGCGGCTGCTTCGCGCACACAACAGCGGAGCGGCAGCCCTACGCTCCGAAGCGCTGCTTCAGCCGAAAGACGCCGGCCACCGGCGCTTCGCTTCGGACAGCTCCGGAGAGCCGTAGTGTGCGTCTGCACTAGACTGCATCATAGCGAAAAGCTTTGGCAGTGTGTCTCGCAGAGAGATAGCTTAGGAGCGCAGCGCACTTATGCCTCCCTTGTCCAGAAACACGATTTTACTGCACACTCCAAAAACAGTACTCTTCCCAGGGCAATATATAAGCTGCTTTCTGACGGCCGTGATCTTTCGATTACTCTTGCCCAGCTCGTTGTTTTAACGTGCACATGCCGTCCTGGCATTCAGTGCACAGTGAAAGCAATCGCAAAAGTCCAGCAGCTGCTGACTGCCAAACACAAGGCGCTGGCTATGTTCTTGCTTCTCGACAACTCAACGCAGCCCTTCATTTCTGCAGTTGCCATCGAGGTCTCTGCATGTCGGAGACTCAGAGGACGAGCACGAGTTTCCCACGAGGGGCTGCATCAGGAGGAATTCAAAACTCAGGGAATTTGCCCTGGAACACCTTCCATAAGGATGCTAGAAGGGAATTGAAGAGGCAGGCGAGCGGCCACCACCGTCCTCTAGCAGTCCTTAGGGTGCGCGCAGAAGCCCGGTGCTCTGCGGCTTCGTTCTTCGCCCTCGTGCAAGCTACCGCTCTGTCCGGCTCCCGGAGCAGGAGAAGCGGCTGCTTCGCGCACACAACAGCGGAGCGGCAGCCCTACGCTCCGAAGCGCTGCTTCAGCCGAAAGACGCCGGCCACCGGCGCTTGGCTTCGGACAGCTCCGGAGAGCCGTAGTGTGCGTCTGCACTAGACTGCATCATAGCGAAAAGCTTTGGCAGTGTGACTCGCAGGGAGATAGCTTAGGAGCGCAGCGCACTTATGCCTCCCTTGTCCAGAAACACGGATTTGCTGCACACTCCAAAAACACTGCTCTTCCCAGGGCAATATATAAGCTGCTTTCTGATGGCCGTGATCCCTCCCTGCTCTTGCCCAGCTGGTTGTTGAAGCGTGCACATGCCGTCCTGGCATTCAGTGCACAATGAAAGCAATCGCAAAAGTCCAGCAGCTGCTGACTCCCAAACACAAGGCGCTGGCTATGTTCTTGCTTCTCCACACTTCAACAGAGTCCTTCATTTCTGCAGCTGCCATCGAGTTTTCTGCATCTCGAGCCTTCTGGGACGAGCACCAATTTCCCAAGAGGGGCTGCATCAGGACGAAGTCAAAACCCAGGAAAGTTGTCTCGGAACACCTTCAATAAAGCATGCCAGCAGTGCATTGAAAAGGCAGATAGCTTTAGCCACCGTTCTCTAGCAGTCGCAAGGCTGTGCACACAATGTCGTCTCCCTGCGGCAACGTTCTTCGCCCTCGTGCAAGCTACCGCTCTGTCCGGCTCCCGGAGCAGGAGAAGCGGCTGCTTCGCGCACACAACAGCGGAGCGGCAGCCCTACGCTCCGAAGCGCTGCTTCAGCCGAAAGACGCCGGCCACCGGCGCTTCGCTTCGGACAGCTCCGGAGAGCCGTAGTGTGCGTCTGCACTAGACTGCATCATAGCGAAAAGCTTTGGCAGTGTGTCTCGCAGGGAGATAGCTTAGGAGCGCAGCGCACTTATGCCTCCCTTGTCCAGAAACACGATTTTACTGCACACTCCAAAAACAGTACTCTTCCCAGGGCAATATGCCAGATGCTCTCTGATGCCCGTGCTCCCTTCCTACTCTTGCCCAGCTCGTTGTTTTAACGTGCACATGCCGTCCTGGAATTCAGTGCACAGTGAAAGCAATCGCAAAAGTCCAGCAGCTGCTGACTCCCAAACACAAGGCGCTGGCTATGTTCTTGCTACTCGACGACTCAACGCAGCCCTTCATTTCTGCAGTTGCCATCGAGGTCTCTGCATGTCGGAGACTCAGAGGACGAGCACGAGTTTCCCACGAGGGGCTGCATCAGGAGGAATTCAAAACTCAGGGAATTTGTCCTGGAACACCTTCCATAAGGATGCTAGAAGGGAATTGAAGAGGCAGGCGAGCGGCCACCACCGTCCTCTAGCAGTCCTTAGGGTGCGCGCAGAAGCCCGGTGCTCTGCGGCTTCGTTCTTCGCCCTCGTGCAAGCTACCGCTCTGTCCGGCTCCCGGAGCAGGAGAAGCGGCTGCTTCGCGCACACAACAGCGGAGCGGCAGCCCTACGCTCCGAAGCGCTGCTTCAGCCGAAAGACGCCGGCCACCGGCGCTTGGCTTCGGACAGCTCCGGAGAGCCGTAGTGTGCGTCTGCACTAGACTGCATCATAGCGAAAAGCTTTGGCAGTGTGACTCGCAGGGAGATAGCTTAGGAGCGCAGCGCACTTATGCCTCCCTTGTCCAGAAACACGGATTTGCTGCACACTCCAAAAACACTGCTCTTCCCAGGGCAATATATAAGCTGCTTTCTGATGGCCGTGATCCCTCCCTGCTCTTGCCCAGCTGGTTGTTGCAGCGTGCACATGCCGTCCTGGCACTCAGTGCACAGTGAAAGCAATCGCAAAAGTCCAGCAGCTGCTGACTCCCAAACACAAGGCGCTGGCTATGTTCTTGCTTCTCCACACTTCAACAGAGTCCTTCATTTCTGCAGCTGCCATCGAGTTTTCTGCATCTCGAGCCTTCTGGGACGAGCACCAATTTCCCAAGAGGGGCTGCATCAGGACGAAGTCAAAACCCAGGAAAGTTGTCTCGGAACACCTTCAATAAAGCATGCCAGCAGTGCATTGAAAAGGCAGGTAGCTTTAGCCACCGTTCTCTAGCAGTCGCGAAGCTGTGCACACAATGTCGTCTCCCTGCGGCAACGTTCTTCGCCCTCGTGCAAGCTACCGCTCTGTCCGGCTCCCGGAGCAGGAGAAGCGGCTGCTTCGCGCACACAACAGCGGAGCGGCAGCCCTACGCTCCGAAGCGCTGCTTCAGCCGAAAGACGCCGGCCACCGGCGCTTCGCTTCGGACAGCTCCGGAGAGCCGTAGTGTGCGTCTGCACTAGACTGCATCATAGCGAAAAGCTTTGGCAGTGTGTCTCGCAAGGAGATAGCTTAGGAGCGCAGCGCACTTATGCCTCCCTTGTCCAGAAACACGATTTTACTGCACACTCCAAAAACAGTACTCTTCCCAGGGCAATATATAAGCTGCTTTCTGACGGCCGTGATCTTTCGATTACTCTTGCCCAGCTCGTTGTTTTAACGTGCACATGCCGTCCTGGAATTCAGTGCACAGTGAAAGCAATCGCAAAAGTCCAGCAGCTGCTGACTGCCAAACACAAGGCGCTGGCTATGTTCTTGCTTCTCGACAACTCAACGCAGCCCTTCATTTCTGCAGTTGCCATCGAGGTCTCTGCATGTCGGAGACTCAGAGGACGAGCACGAGTTTCCCACGAGGGGCTGCATCAGGAGGAATTCAAAACTCAGGGAATTTGCCCTGGAACACCTTCCATAAGGATGCTAGAAGGGAATTGAAGAGGCAGGCGAGCGGCCACCACCGTCCTCTAGCAGTCCTTAGGGTGTGCGCAAAAGCCCGATGCTCTTCGGCTTCGTTCTTCGCCCCCGTACAAGCTACCGCTCTGTCCGGCTCCCGGAGCAGGAGAAGCGGCTGCTTCGCGCACACAACAGCGGAGCGGCAGCCCTACGCTCCGAAGCGCTGCTTCAGCCGAAAGACGCCGGCCACCGGCGCTTGGCTTCGGACAGCTCCGGAGAGCCGTAGTGTGCGTCTGCACTAGACTGCATCATAGCGAAAAGCTTTGACAGTGTGTCTCGCAGGGAGATAGCTTAGGAGCGCAGCGCACTTATGCCTCCCTTGTCCAGAAACACGGATTTGCTGCACACTCCAAAAACACTGCTCTTTCCATGGTACTATGTAAGCTGCTGTCTGACGCCCGTTCTCTTCTGCCCACTCTTGCCCAGCTGGTTGTTGCAGCGTGCACGTGCCTTCCTGGCATTAAGAGCACAGTGAAAGCAATCGCAAAAGTCCAGCAGCTGCTGACTCCCAAACACAAGGCGCTTGTCTACGTTCTTGCTTCTCGACAACTCAACGCAGCCCTTCATTTCTGCAGCTGCCATCGAGTTTTCTGCATCTCGAGCCTTCTGGGACGAGCACCAATTTCCCAGGAGGGGCTGCATCAGGACGAAGTCAAAACCCAGGAAAGTTGTCTCGGAACACCTTCAATAAAGCATGCCAGCAGTGCATTGAAAAGGCAGGTAGCTTTAGCCACCATCCTCTAGCAGTCGCAAGGCTGTGCACACAATGTCGTCTCCCTGCGGCAACGTTCTTCGCCCTCGTGCAAGCTACCGCTCTGTCCGGCTCCCGGAGCAGGAGAAGCGGCTGCTTCGCGCACACAACAGCGGAGCGGCAGCCCTACGCTCCGAAGCGCTGCTTCAGCCGAAAGACGCCGGCCACCGGCGCTTGGCTTCGGACAGCTCCGGAGAGCCGTAGTGTGCGTCTGCACTAGACTGCATCATAGCGAAAAGCTTTGGCAGTGTGTCTCGCAGAGAGATAGCTTAGGAGCGCAGCGCACTTATGCCTCCCTTGTCCAGAAACACGATTTTACTGCACACTCCAAAAACAGTACTCTTCCCAGGGCAATATATAAGCTGCTTTCTGACGGCCGTGATCTTTCGATTACTCTTGCCCAGCTCGTTGTTTTAACGTGCACATGCCGTCCTGGCATTCAGTGCACAGTGAAAGCAATCGCAAAAGTCCAGCAGCTGCTGACTCCCAAACACAAGGCGCTGGCTATGTTCTTGCTTCTCGACAACTCAACGCAGCCCTTCATTTCTGCAGTTGCCATCGAGGTCTCTGCATGTCGGAGACTCAGAGGACGAGCACGAGTTTCCCACGAGGGGCTGCATCAGGAGGAATTCAAAACTCAGGGAATTTGTCCTGGAACACCTTCCATAAGGATGCTAGAAGGGAATTGAAGAGGCAGGCGAGCGGCCACCACCGTCCTCTAGCAGTCCTTAGGGTGTGCGCAAAAGCCCGATGCTCTTCGGCTTCGTTCTTCGCCCCCGTACAAGCTACCGCTCTGTCCGGCTCCCGGAGCAGGAGAAGCGGCTGCTTCGCGCACACAGCAGCGGAGCGGCAGCCCTACGCTCCGAAGCGCTGCTTCAGCCGAAAGACGCCGGCCACCGGCGCTTCGCTTCGGACAGCTCCGGAGAGCCGTAGTGTGCGTCTACAACTAGACTGCATCATAGCGAAAAGCTTTGGCAGTGTGTCTCGCAAGGAGATAGCTTAGGAGCGCAGCGCACTTATGCCTCCCTTGTCCAGAAACACGATTTTACTGCACACTCCAAAAACAGTACTCTTCCCAGGGCAATATGCCAGATGCTCTCTGATGCCCGTGCTCCCTTCCTACTCTTGCCCAGCTCGTTGTTTTAACGTGCACATGCCGTCCTGGAATTCAGTGCACAGTGAAAGCAATCGCAAAAGTCCAGCAGCTGCTGACTCCCAAACACAAGGCGCTGGCTATGTTCTTGCTTCTCGACAACTCAACGCAGCCCTTCATTTCTGCAGTTGCCATCGAGGTCTCTGCATGTCGGAGACTCAGAGGACGAGCACGAGTTTCCCACGAGGGGCTGCATCAGGAGGAATTCAAAACTCAGGAAAATTGTCTTTGAACACCTTCCATAGGATGCTAGAAGGGAATTGAAGAGGCAGGCGAGCGGCCACCACCGTCCTCTAGCAGTCCTTAGGGTGTGCGCAAAAGCCCGATGCTCTTCGGCTTCGTTCTTCGCCCCCGTACAAGCTACCGCTCTGTCCGGCTCCCGGAGCAGGAGAAGCGGCTGCTTCGCGCACACAACAGCGGAGCGGCAGCCGTACTCTCCGAAGCGCTGCTTCAGCCGAAAGACGCCGGCGACCGGCGGTTCGCTTCGGATAGCAGCCGAGAGCCGTAGTGTGCGTCTGCACTAAACTGCATCATAGCGAAAAGCTTTGGCAGTGTGACTCGCAGGGAGATAGCTTAGGAGCGCAGCGCACTTATGCCTCCCTTGTCCAGAAACACGGATTTGCTGCACACTCCAAAAACACTGCTCTTCCCAGGGCAATATATAAGCTGCTTTCTGATGGCCGTGATCCCTCCCTGCTCTTGCCCAGCTGGTTGTTGCAGCGTGCACATGCCGTCCTGGAATTCAGTGCACAGTGAAAGCAATCGCAAAAGTCCAGCAGCTGCTGACTCCCAAACACAAGGCGCTGGCTATGTTCTTGCTTCTCCACACTTCAACAGAGTCCTTCATTTCTGCAGCTGCCATCGAGTTTTCTGCATCTCGAGCCTTCTGGGACGAGCACCAATTTCCCAGGAGGGGCTGCATCAGGACGAAGTCAAAACCCAGGAAAGTTGTCTCGGAATACCTTCAATAAAGCATGCCAGCAGTGCATTGAAAAGGCAGGTAGCTTTAGCCACCGTCCTCTAGCAGTCGCAAGGCTGTGCACACAATGTCGTCTCCCTGCGGCAACGTTCTTCGCCCTCGTGCAAGCTACCGCTCTGTCCGGCTCCCGGAGCAGGAGAAGCGGCTGCTTCGCGCACACAACAGCGGAGCGGCAGCCCTACGCTCCGAAGCGCTGCTTCAGCCGAAAGACGCCGGCCACCGGCGCTTGGCTTCGGACAGCTCCGGAGAGCCGTAGTGTGCGTCTACAACTAGACTGCATCATAGCGAAAAGCTTTGGCAGTGTGTCTCGCAAGGAGATAGCTTAGGAGCGCAGCGCACTTATGCCTCCCTTGTCCAGAAACACGATTTTACTGCACACTCCAAAAACAGTACTCTTCCCAGGGCAATATGCCAGATGCTCTCTGATGCCCGTGCTCCCTTCCTACTCTTGCCCAGCTCGTTGTTTTAACGTGCACATGCCGTCCTGGAATTCAGTGCACAGTGAAAGCAATCGCAAAAGTCCAGCAGCTGCTGACTGCCAAACACAAGGCGCTGGCTATGTTCTTGCTACTCGACGACTCAACGCAGCCCTTCATTTCTGCAGTTGCCATCGAGGTCTCTGCATGTCGGAGACTCAGAGGACGAGCACGAGTTTCCCACGAGGGGCTGCATCAGGAGGAATTCAAAACTCAGGGAATTTGTCCTGGAACACCTTCCATAAGGATGCTAGAAGGGAATTGAAGAGGCAGGCGAGCGGCCACCACCGTCCTCTAGCAGTCCTTAGGGTGCGCGCAGAAGCCCGGTGCTCTGCGGCTTCGTTCTTCGCCCTCGTGCAAGCTACCGCTCTGTCCGGCTCCCGGAGCAGGAGAAGCGGCTGCTTCGCGCACACAACAGCGGAGCGGCAGCCCTACGCTCCGAAGCGCTGCTTCAGCCGAAAGACGCCGGCCACCGGCGGTTCGCTTCGGATAGCAGCCGAGAGCCGTAGTGTGCGTCTGCACTAAACTGCATCATAGCGAAAAGCTTTGGCAGTGTGACTCGCAAGGAGATAGCTTAGGAGCGCAGCGCACTTATGCCTCCCTTGTCCAGAAACACGGATTTGCTGCACACTCCAAAAACACTGCTCTTCCCAGGGCAATATATAAGCTGCTTTCTGATGGCCGTGATCCCTCCCTGCTCTTGCCCAGCTGGTTGTTGCAGCGTGCACATGCCGTCCTGGCATTCAGTGCACAGTGAAAGCAATCGCAAAAGTCCAGCAGCTGCTGACTCCCAAACACAAGGCGCTGGCTATGTCCTTGCTTCTCGACAACTCAACGCAGCCCTTCATTTCTGCAGTTGCCATCGAGGTCTCTGCATGTCGGAGACTCAGAGGACGAGCACGAGTTTCCCACGAGGGGCTGCATCAAGAGGAATTCAAAACTCAGGAAAATTGTCTTTGAACACCTTCCATAGGATGCTAGAAGGGAATTGAAGAGGCAGGCGAGCGGCCACCACCGTCCTCTAGCAGTCCTTAGGGTGTGCGCAAAAGCCCGATGCTCTGCGGCTTCGTTCTTCGCCCCCGTACAAGCTACCGCTCTGTCCGGCTCCCGGAGCAGGAGAAGCGGCTGCTTCGCGCACACAACAGCGGAGCGGCAGCCGTACTCTCCGAAGCGCTGCTTCATCCGAAAGACGCCGGCCACCGGCGCTTCGCTTCGGACAGCTCCGGAGAGCCGTAGTGTGCGTCTACAACTAGACTGCATCATAGCGAAAAGCTTTGGCAGTGTGTCTCGCAGAGAGATAGCTTAGGAGCGCAGCGCACTTATGCCTCCCTTGTCCAGAAACACGATTTTACTGCACACTCCAAAAACAGTACTCTTCCCAGGGCAATATGCCAGATGCTCTCTGATGCCCGTGCTCCCTTCCTACTCTTGCCCAGCTCGTTGTTTTAACGTGCACATGCCGTCCTGGAATTCAGTGCACAGTGAAAGCAATCGCAAAAGTCCAGCAGCTGCTGACTGCCAAACACAAGGCGCTGGCTATGTTCTTGCTACTCGACGACTCAACGCAGCCCTTCATTTCTGCAGTTGCCATCGAGGTCTCTGCATGTCGGAGACTCAGAGGACGAGCACGAGTTTCCCACGAGGGGCTGCATCAGGAGGAATTCAAAACTCAGGGAATTTGTCCTGGAACACCTTCCATAAGGATGCTAGAAGGGAATTGAAGAGGCAGGCGAGCGGCCACCACCGTCCTCTAGCAGTCCTTAGGGTGCGCGCAGAAGCCCGGTGCTCTGCGGCTTCGTTCTTCGCCCTCGTGCAAGCTACCGCTCTGTCCGGCTCCCGGAGCAGGAGAAGCGGCTGCTTCGCGCACACAACAGCGGAGCGGCAGCCCTACGCTCCGAAGCGCTGCTTCAGCCGAAAGACGCCGGCCACCGGCGCTTGGCTTCGGACAGCTCCGGAGAGCCGTAGTGTGCGTCTGCACTAGACTGCATCATAGCGAAAAGCTTTGGCAGTGTGTCTCGCAGAGAGATAGCTTAGGAGCGCAGCGCACTTATGCCTCCCTTGTCCAGAAACACGGATTTGCTGCACACTCCAAAAACACTGCTCTTTCCATGGTACTATGTAAGCTGCTGTCTGACGCCCGTTCTCTTCTGCCCACTCTTGCCCAGCTGGTTGTTGCAGCGTGCACGTGCCTTCCTGGCATTAAGAGCACAGTGAAAGCAATCGCAAAAGTCCAGCAGCTGCTGACTCCCAAACACAAGGCGCTTGTCTACGTTCTTGCTTCTCGACAACTCAACGCAGTCCTTCATTTCTGCAGCTGCCATCGAGTTTTCTGCATCTCGAGCCTTCTGGGACGAGCACCAATTTCCCAAGAGGGGCTGCATCAGGACGAAGTCAAAACCCAGGAAAGTTGTCTCGGAACACCTTCAATAAAGCATGCCAGCAGTGCATTGAAAAGGCAGGTAGCTTTAGCCACCGTCCTCTAGCAGTCGCAAGGCTGTGCACACAATGTCGTCTCCCTGCGGCAACGTTCTTCGCCCTCGTGCAAGCTACCGCTCTGTGCGGCTCCCGGAGCAGGAAAAGCGGCTGCTTCGCGCACACAACAGCGGAGCGGCAGCCCTACGCTCCGAAGCGCTGCTTCAGCCGAAAGACGCCGGCCACCGGCGCTTCGCTTCGGACAGCTCCGGAGAGCCGTAGTGTGCGTCTGCACTAGACTGCATCATAGCGAAAAGCTTTGGCAGTGTGTCTCGCAGAGAGATAGCTTAGGAGCGCAGCGCACTTATGCCTCCCTTGTCCAGAAACACGATTTTACTGCACACTCCAAAAACAGTACTCTTCCCAGGGCAATATATAAGCTGCTTTCTGACGGCCGTGATCTTTCGATTACTCTTGCCCAGCTCGTTGTTTTAACGTGCACATGCCGTCCTGGCATTCAGTGCACAGTGAAAGCAATCGCAAAAGTCCAGCAGCTGCTGACTGCCAAACACAAGGCGCTGGCTATGTTCTTGCTTCTCGACAACTCAACGCAGCCCTTCATTTCTGCAGTTGCCATCGAGGTCTCTGCATGTCGGAGACTCAGAGGACGAGCACGAGTTTCCCACGAGGGGCTGCATCAGGAGGAATTCAAAACTCAGGGAATTTGCCCTGGAACACCTTCCATAAGGATGCTAGAAGGGAATTGAAGAGGCAGGCGAGCGGCCACCACCGTCCTCTAGCAGTCCTTAGGGTGCGCGCAGAAGCCCGGTGCTCTGCGGCTTCGTTCTTCGCCCTCGTGCAAGCTACCGCTCTGTCCGGCTCCCGGAGCAGGAGAAGCGGCTGCTTCGCGCACACAACAGCGGAGCGGCAGCCCTACGCTCCGAAGCGCTGCTTCAGCCGAAAGACGCCGGCCACCGGCGCTTGGCTTCGGACAGCTCCGGAGAGCCGTAGTGTGCGTCTGCACTAGACTGCATCATAGCGAAAAGCTTTGGCAGTGTGACTCGCAGGGAGATAGCTTAGGAGCGCAGCGCACTTATGCCTCCCTTGTCCAGAAACACGGATTTGCTGCACACTCCAAAAACACTGCTCTTCCCAGGGCAATATATAAGCTGCTTTCTGATGGCCGTGATCCCTCCCTGCTCTTGCCCAGCTGGTTGTTGCAGCGTGCACATGCCGTCCTGGCACTCAGTGCACAGTGAAAGCAATCGCAAAAGTCCAGCAGCTGCTGACTCCCAAACACAAGGCGCTGGCTATGTTCTTGCTTCTCCACACTTCAACAGAGTCCTTCATTTCTGCAGCTGCCATCGAGTTTTCTGCATCTCGAGCCTTCTGGGACGAGCACCAATTTCCCAAGAGGGGCTGCATCAGGACGAAGTCAAAACCCAGGAAAGTTGTCTCGGAACACCTTCAATAAAGCATGCCAGCAGTGCATTGAAAAGGCAGGTAGCTTTAGCCACCGTTCTCTAGCAGTCACAAGGCTGTGCACACAATGTCGTCTCCCTGCGGCAACGTTCTTCGCCCTCGTGCAAGCTACCGCTCTGTCCGGCTCCCGGAGCAGGAGAAGCGGCTGCTTCGCGCACACAACAGCGGAGCGGCAGCCCTACGCTCCGAAGCGCTGCTTCAGCCGAAAGACGCCGGCCACCGGCGCTTCGCTTCGGACAGCTCCGGAGAGCCGTAGTGTGCGTCTGCACTAGACTGCATCATAGCGAAAAGCTTTGGCAGTGTGTCTCGCAGAGAGATAGCTTAGGAGCGCAGCGCACTTATGCCTCCCTTGTCCAGAAACACGATTTTACTGCACACTCCAAAAACAGTACTCTTCCCAGGGCAATATATAAGCTGCTTTCTGACGGCCGTGATCTTTCGATTACTCTTGCCCAGCTCGTTGTTTTAACGTGCACATGCCGTCCTGGCATTCAGTGCACAGTGAAAGCAATCGCAAAAGTCCAGCAGCTGCTGACTGCCAAACACAAGGCGCTGGCTATGTTCTTGCTTCTCGACAACTCAACGCAGCCCTTCATTTCTGCAGTTGCCATCGAGGTCTCTGCATGTCGGAGACTCAGAGGACGAGCACGAGTTTCCCACGAGGGGCTGCATCAGGAGGAATTCAAAACTGAGGGAATTTGCCCTGGAACACCTTCCATAAGGATGCTAGAAGGGAATTGAAGAGGCAGGCGAGCGGCCACCACCGTCCTCTAGCAGTCCTTAGGGTGTGCGCAAAAGCCCGATGCTCTTCGGCTTCGTTCTTCGCCCCCGTACAAGCTACCGCTCTGTCCGGCTCCCGGAGCAGGAGAAGCGGCTGCTTCGCGCACACAACAGCGGAGCGGCAGCCCTACGCTCCGAAGCGCTGCTTCAGCCGAAAGACGCCGGCCACCGGCGCTTGGCTTCGGACAGCTCCGGAGAGCCGTAGTGTGCGTCTGCACTAGACTGCATCATAGCGAAAAGCTTTGACAGTGTGTCTCGCAGGGAGATAGCTTAGGAGCGCAGCGCACTTATGCCTCCCTTGTCCAGAAACACGGATTTGCTGCACACTCCAAAAACACTGCTCTTTCCATGGTACTATGTAAGCTGCTGTCTGACGCCCGTTCTCTTCTGCCCACTCTTGCCCAGCTGGTTGTTGCAGCGTGCACGTGCCTTCCTGGCATTAAGAGCACAGTGAAAGCAATCGCAAAAGTCCAGCAGCTGCTGACTCCCAAACACAAGGCGCTTGTCTACGTTCTTGCTTCTCGACAACTCAACGCAGCCCTTCATTTCTGCAGCTGCCATCGAGTTTTCTGCATCTCGAGCCTTCTGGGACGAGCACCAATTTCCCAGGAGGGGCTGCATCAGGACGAAGTCAAAACCCAGGAAAGTTGTCTCGGAACACCTTCAATAAAGCATGCCAGCAGTGCATTGAAAAGGCAGGTAGCTTTAGCCACCGTCCTCTAGCAGTCGCAAGGCTGTGCACACAATGTCGTCTCCCTGCGGCAACGTTCTTCGCCCTCGTGCAAGCTACCGCTCTGTCCGGCTCCCGGAGCAGGAGAAGCGGCTGCTTCGCGCACACAACAGCGGAGCGGCAGCCCTACGCTCCGAAGCGCTGCTTCAGCCGAAAGACGCCGGCCACCGGCGCTTGGCTTCGGACAGCTCCGGAGAGCCGTAGTGTGCGTCTGCACTAGACTGCATCATAGCGAAAAGCTTTGGCAGTGTGTCTCGCAAGGAGATAGCTTAGGAGCGCAGCGCACTTATGCCTCCCTTGTCCAGAAACACGATTTTACTGCACACTCCAAAAACAGTACTCTTCCCAGGGCAATATATAAGCTGCTTTCTGACGGCCGTGATCTTTCGATTACTCTTGCCCAGCTCGTTGTTTTAACGTGCACATGCCGTCCTGGCATTCAGTGCACAGTGAAAGCAATCGCAAAAGTCCAGCAGCTGCTGACTCCCAAACACAAGGCGCTGGCTATGTTCTTGCTTCTCGACAACTCAACGCAGCCCTTCATTTCTGCAGTTGCCATCGAGGTCTCTGCATGTCGGAGACTCAGAGGACGAGCACGAGTTTCCCACGAGGGGCTGCATCAGGAGGAATTCAAAACTCAGGGAATTTGCCCTGGAACACCTTCCATAAGGATGCTAGAAGGGAATTGAAGAGGCAGGCGAGCGGCCACCACCGTCCTCTAGCAGTCCTTAGGGTGTGCGCAAAAGCCCGATGCTCTTCGGCTTCGTTCTTCGCCCCCGTACAAGCTACCGCTCTGTCCGGCTCCCGGAGCAGGAGAAGCGGCTGCTTCGCGCACACAGCAGCGGAGCGGCAGCCCTACGCTCCGAAGCGCTGCTTCAGCCGAAAGACGCCGGCCACCGGCGCTTCGCTTCGGACAGCTCCGGAGAGCCGTAGTGTGCGTCTACAACTAGACTGCATCATAGCGAAAAGCTTTGGCAGTGTGTCTCGCAAGGAGATAGCTTAGGAGCGCAGCGCACTTATGCCTCCCTTGTCCAGAAACACGATTTTACTGCACACTCCAAAAACAGTACTCTTCCCAGGGCAATATGCCAGATGCTCTCTGATGCCCGTGCTCCCTTCCTACTCTTGCCCAGCTCGTTGTTTTAACGTGCACATGCCGTCCTGGAATTCAGTGCACAGTGAAAGCAATCGCAAAAGTCCAGCAGCTGCTGACTCCCAAACACAAGGCGCTGGCTATGTTCTTGCTTCTCGACAACTCAACGCAGCCCTTCATTTCTGCAGTTGCCATCGAGGTCTCTGCATGTCGGAGACTCAGAGGACGAGCACGAGTTTCCCACGAGGGGCTGCATCAGGAGGAATTCAAAACTCAGGAAAATTGTCTTTGAACACCTTCCATAGGATGCTAGAAGGGAATTGAAGAGGCAGGCGAGCGGCCACCACCGTCCTCTAGCAGTCCTTAGGGTGTGCGCAAAAGCCCGATGCTCTTCGGCTTCGTTCTTCGCCCCCGTACAAGCTACCGCTCTGTCCGGCTCCCGGAGCAGGAGAAGCGGCTGCTTCGCGCACACAACAGCGGAGCGGCAGCCGTACTCTCCGAAGCGCTGCTTCAGCCGAAAGACGCCGGCGACCGGCGGTTCGCTTCAGATAGCAGCCGAGAGCCGTAGTGTGCGTCTGCACTAAACTGCATCATAGCGAAAAGCTTTGGCAGTGTGACTCGCAGGGAGATAGCTTAGGAGCGCAGCGCACTTATGCCTCCCTTGTCCAGAAACACGGATTTGCTGCACACTCCAAAAACACTGCTCTTCCCAGGGCAATATATAAGCTGCTTTCTGATGGCCGTGATCCCTCCCTGCTCTTGCCCAGCTGGTTGTTGCAGCGTGCACATGCCGTCCTGGAATTCAGTGCACAGTGAAAGCAATCGCAAAAGTCCAGCAGCTGCTGACTCCCAAACACAAGGCGCTGGCTATGTTCTTGCTTCTCCACACTTCAACAGAGTCCTTCATTTCTGCAGCTGCCATCGAGTTTTCTGCATCTCGAGCCTTCTGGGACGAGCACCAATTTCCCAAGAGGGGCTGCATCAGGACGAAGTCAAAACCCAGGAAAGTTGTCTCGGAATACCTTCAATAAAGCATGCCAGCAGTGCATTGAAAAGGCAGGTAGCTTTAGCCACCGTCCTCTAGCAGTCGCAAGGCTGTGCACACAATGTCGTCTCCCTGCGGCAACGTTCTTCGCCCTCGTGCAAGCTACCGCTCTGTCCGGCTCCCGGAGCAGGAGAAGCGGCTGCTTCGCGCACACAACAGCGGAGCGGCAGCCCTACGCTCCGAAGCGCTGCTTCAGCCGAAAGACGCCGGCCACCGGCGCTTCGCTTCGGACAGCTCCGGAGAGCCGTAGTGTGCGTCTACAACTAGACTGCATCATAGCGAAAAGCTTTGGCAGTGTGTCTCGCAAGGAGATAGCTTAGGAGCGCAGCGCACTTATGCCTCCCTTGTCCAGAAACACGATTTTACTGCACACTCCAAAAACAGTACTCTTCCCAGGGCAATATGCCAGATGCTCTCTGATGCCCGTGCTCCCTTCCTACTCTTGCCCAGCTCGTTGTTTTAACGTGCACATGCCGTCCTGGAATTCAGTGCACAGTGAAAGCAATCGCAAAAGTCCAGCAGCTGCTGACTCCCAAACACAAGGCGCTGGCTATGTTCTTGCTACTCGACGACTCAACGCAGCCCTTCATTTCTGCAGTTGCCATCGAGGTCTCTGCATGTCGGAGACTCAGAGGACGAGCACGAGTTTCCCACGAGGGGCTGCATCAGGAGGAATTCAAAACTCAGGGAATTTGTCCTGGAACACCTTCCATAAGGATGCTAGAAGGGAATTGAAGAGGCAGGCGAGCGGCCACCACCGTCCTCTAGCAGTCCTTAGGGTGCGCGCAGAAGCCCGGTGCTCTGCGGCTTCGTTCTTCGCCCTCGTGCAAGCTACCGCTCTGTCCGGCTCCCGGAGCAGGAGAAGCGGCTGCTTCGCGCACACAACAGCGGAGCGGCAGCCCTACGCTCCGAAGCGCTGCTTCAGCCGAAAGACGCCGGCCACCGGCGGTTCGCTTCGGATAGCAGCCGAGAGCCGTAGTGTGCGTCTGCACTAAACTGCATCATAGCGAAAAGCTTTGGCAGTGTGACTCGCAAGGAGATAGCTTAGGAGCGCAGCGCACTTATGCCTCCCTTGTCCAGAAACACGGATTTGCTGCACACTCCAAAAACACTGCTCTTCCCAGGGCAATATATAAGCTGCTTTCTGATGGCCGTGATCCCTCCCTGCTCTTGCCCAGCTGGTTGTTGCAGCGTGCACATGCCGTCCTGGCATTCAGTGCACAGTGAAAGCAATCGCAAAAGTCCAGCAGCTGCTGACTCCCAAACACAAGGCGCTGGCTATGTTCTTGCTTCTCGACAACTCAACGCAGCCCTTCATTTCTGCAGTTGCCATCGAGGTCTCTGCATGTCGGAGACTCAGAGGACGAGCAGGAGTTTCCCACGAGGGGCTGCATCAAGAGGAATTCAAAACTCAGGAAAATTGTCTTTGAACACCTTCCATAGGATGCTAGAAGGGAATTGAAGAGGCAGGCGAGCGGCCACCACCGTCCTCTAGCAGTCCTTAGGGTGTGCGCAAAAGCCCGATGCTCTGCGGCTTCGTTCTTCGCCCCCGTACAAGCTACCGCTCTGTCCGGCTCCCGGAGCAGGAGAAGCGGCTGCTTCGCGCACACAACAGCGGAGCGGCAGCCGTACTCTCCGAAGCGCTGCTTCAGCCGAAAGACGCCGGCCACCGGCGCTTGGCTTCGGACAGCTCCGGAGAGCCGTAGTGTGCGTCTGCACTAGACTGCATCATAGCGAAAAGCTTTGGCAGTGTGTCTCGCAGAGAGATAGCTTAGGAGCGCAGCGCACTTATGCCTCCCTTGTCCAGAAACACGGATTTGCTGCACACTCCAAAAACACTGCTCTTTCCATGGTACTATGTAAGCTGCTGTCTGACGCCCGTTCTCTTCTGCCCACTCTTGCCCAGCTGGTTGTTGCAGCGTGCACGTGCCTTCCTGGCATTAAGAGCACAGTGAAAGCAATCGCAAAAGTCCAGCAGCTGCTGACTCCCAAACACAAGGCGCTTGTCTACGTTCTTGCTTCTCGACAACTCAACGCAGTCCTTCATTTCTGCAGCTGCCATCGAGTTTTCTGCATCTCGAGCCTTCTGGGACGAGCACCAATTTCCCAAGAGGGGCTGCATCAGGACGAAGTCAAAACCCAGGAAAGTTGTCTCGGAACACCTTCAATAAAGCATGCCAGCAGTGCATTGAAAAGGCAGGTAGCTTTAGCCACCGTCCTCTAGCAGTCGCAAGGCTGTGCACACAATGTCGTCTCCCTGCGGCAACGTTCTTCGCCCTCGTGCAAGCTACCGCTCTGTCCGGCTCCCGGAGCAGGAGAAGCGGCTGCTTCGCGCACACAACAGCGGAGCGGCAGCCCTACGCTCCGAAGCGCTGCTTCAGCCGAAAGACGCCGGCCACCGGCGCTTCGCTTCGGACAGCTCCGGAGAGCCGTAGTGTGCGTCTGCACTAGACTGCATCATAGCGAAAAGCTTTGGCAGTGTGTCTCGCAGAGAGATAGCTTAGGAGCGCAGCGCACTTATGCCTCCCTTGTCCAGAAACACGATTTTACTGCACACTCCAAAAACAGTACTCTTCCCAGGGCAATATATAAGCTGCTTTCTGACGGCCGTGATCTTTCGATTACTCTTGCCCAGCTCGTTGTTTTAACGTGCACATGCCGTCCTGGCATTCAGTGCACAGTGAAAGCAATCGCAAAAGTCCAGCAGCTGCTGACTCCCAAACACAAGGCGCTGGCTATGTTCTTGCTTCTCGACAACTCAACGCAGCCCTTCATTTCTGCAGTTGCCATCGAGGTCTCTGCATGTCGGAGACTCAGAGGACGAGCACGAGTTTCCCACGAGGGGCTGCATCAGGAGGAATTCAAAACTCAGGGAATTTGCCCTGGAACACCTTCCATAAGGATGCTAGAAGGGAATTGAAGAGGCAGGCGAGCGGCCACCACCGTCCTCTAGCAGTCCTTAGGGTGTGCGCAAAAGCCCGATGCTCTTCGGCTTCGTTCTTCGCCCCCGTACAAGCTACCGCTCTGTCCGGCTCCCGGAGCAGGAGAAGCGGCTGCTTCGCGCACACAGCAGCGGAGCGGCAGCCCTACGCTCCGAAGCGCTGCTTCAGCCGAAAGACGCCGGCCACCGGCGCTTCGCTTCGGACAGCTCCGGAGAGCCGTAGTGTGCGTCTACAACTAGACTGCATCATAGCGAAAAGCTTTGGCAGTGTGTCTCGCAAGGAGATAGCTTAGGAGCGCAGCGCACTTATGCCTCCCTTGTCCAGAAACACGATTTTACTGCACACTCCAAAAACAGTACTCTTCCCAGGGCAATATGCCAGATGCTCTCTGATGCCCGTGCTCCCTTCCTACTCTTGCCCAGCTCGTTGTTTTAACGTGCACATGCCGTCCTGGAATTCAGTGCACAGTGAAAGCAATCGCAAAAGTCCAGCAGCTGCTGACTCCCAAACACAAGGCGCTGGCTATGTTCTTGCTTCTCGACAACTCAACGCAGCCCTTCATTTCTGCAGTTGCCATCGAGGTCTCTGCATGTCGGAGACTCAGAGGACGAGCACGAGTTTCCCACGAGGGGCTGCATCAGGAGGAATTCAAAACTCAGGAAAATTGTCTTTGAACACCTTCCATAGGATGCTAGAAGGGAATTGAAGAGGCAGGCGAGCGGCCACCACCGTCCTCTAGCAGTCCTTAGGGTGTGCGCAAAAGCCCGATGCTCTTCGGCTTCGTTCTTCGCCCCCGTACAAGCTACCGCTCTGTCCGGCTCCCGGAGCAGGAGAAGCGGCTGCTTCGCGCACACAACAGCGGAGCGGCAGCCGTACTCTCCGAAGCGCTGCTTCAGCCGAAAGACGCCGGCGACCGGCGGTTCGCTTCGGATAGCAGCCGAGAGCCGTAGTGTGCGTCTGCACTAAACTGCATCATAGCGAAAAGCTTTGGCAGTGTGACTCGCAGGGAGATAGCTTAGGAGCGCAGCGCACTTATGCCTCCCTTGTCCAGAAACACGGATTTGCTGCACACTCCAAAAACACTGCTCTTCCCAGGGCAATATATAAGCTGCTTTCTGATGGCCGTGATCCCTCCCTGCTCTTGCCCAGCTGGTTGTTGCAGCGTGCACATGCCGTCCTGGAATTCAGTGCACAGTGAAAGCAATCGCAAAAGTCCAGCAGCTGCTGACTCCCAAACACAAGGCGCTGGCTATGTTCTTGCTTCTCCACACTTCAACAGAGTCCTTCATTTCTGCAGCTGCCATCGAGTTTTCTGCATCTCGAGCCTTCTGGGACGAGCACCAATTTCCCAAGAGGGGCTGCATCAGGACGAAGTCAAAACCCAGGAAAGTTGTCTCGGAATACCTTCAATAAAGCATGCCAGCAGTGCATTGAAAAGGCAGGTAGCTTTAGCCACCGTCCTCTAGCAGTCGCAAGGCTGTGCACACAATGTCGTCTCCCTGCGGCAACGTTCTTCGCCCTCGTGCAAGCTACCGCTCTGTCCGGCTCCCGGAGCAGGAGAAGCGGCTGCTTCGCGCACACAACAGCGGAGCGGCAGCCCTACGCTCCGAAGCGCTGCTTCAGCCGAAAGACGCCGGCCACCGGCGCTTCGCTTCGGACAGCTCCGGAGAGCCGTAGTGTGCGTCTACAACTAGACTGCATCATAGCGAAAAGCTTTGGCAGTGTGTCTCGCAAGGAGATAGCTTAGGAGCGCAGCGCACTTATGCCTCCCTTGTCCAGAAACACGATTTTACTGCACACTCCAAAAACAGTACTCTTCCCAGGGCAATATGCCAGATGCTCTCTGATGCCCGTGCTCCCTTCCTACTCTTGCCCAGCTCGTTGTTTTAACGTGCACATGCCGTCCTGGAATTCAGTGCACAGTGAAAGCAATCGCAAAAGTCCAGCAGCTGCTGACTCCCAAACACAAGGCGCTGGCTATGTTCTTGCTACTCGACGACTCAACGCAGCCCTTCATTTCTGCAGTTGCCATCGAGGTCTCTGCATGTCGGAGACTCAGAGGACGAGCACGAGTTTCCCACGAGGGGCTGCATCAGGAGGAATTCAAAACTCAGGGAATTTGTCCTGGAACACCTTCCATAAGGATGCTAGAAGGGAATTGAAGAGGCAGGCGAGCGGCCACCACCGTCCTCTAGCAGTCCTTAGGGTGCGCGCAGAAGCCCGGTGCTCTGCGGCTTCGTTCTTCGCCCTCGTGCAAGCTACCGCTCTGTCCGGCTCCCGGAGCAGGAGAAGCGGCTGCTTCGCGCACACAACAGCGGAGCGGCAGCCCTACGCTCCGAAGCGCTGCTTCAGCCGAAAGACGCCGGCCACCGGCGGTTCGCTTCGGATAGCAGCCGAGAGCCGTAGTGTGCGTCTGCACTAAACTGCATCATAGCGAAAAGCTTTGGCAGTGTGACTCGCAAGGAGATAGCTTAGGAGCGCAGCGCACTTATGCCTCCCTTGTCCAGAAACACGGATTTGCTGCACACTCCAAAAACACTGCTCTTCCCAGGGCAATATATAAGCTGCTTTCTGATGGCCGTGATCCCTCCCTGCTCTTGCCCAGCTGGTTGTTGCAGCGTGCACATGCCGTCCTGGCATTCAGTGCACAGTGAAAGCAATCGCAAAAGTCCAGCAGCTGCTGACTCCCAAACACAAGGCGCTGGCTATGTTCTTGCTTCTCGACAACTCAACGCAGCCCTTCATTTCTGCAGTTGCCATCGAGGTCTCTGCATGTCGGAGACTCAGAGGACGAGCAGGAGTTTCCCACGAGGGGCTGCATCAAGAGGAATTCAAAACTCAGGAAAATTGTCTTTGAACACCTTCCATAGGATGCTAGAAGGGAATTGAAGAGGCAGGCGAGCGGCCACCACCGTCCTCTAGCAGTCCTTAGGGTGTGCGCAAAAGCCCGATGCTCTGCGGCTTCGTTCTTCGCCCCCGTACAAGCTACCGCTCTGTCCGGCTCCCGGAGCAGGAGAAGCAGCTGCTTCGCGCACACAACAGCGGAGCGGCAGCCGTACTCTCCGAAGCGCTGCTTCAGCCGAAAGACGCCGGCCACCGGCGCTTGGCTTCGGACAGCTCCGGAGAGCCGTAGTGTGCGTCTGCACTAGACTGCATCATAGCGAAAAGCTTTGGCAGTGTGTCTCGCAGAGAGATAGCTTAGGAGCGCAGCGCACTTATGCCTCCCTTGTCCAGAAACACGGATTTGCTGCACACTCCAAAAACACTGCTCTTTCCATGGTACTATGTAAGCTGCTGTCTGACGCCCGTTCTCTTCTGCCCACTCTTGCCCAGCTGGTTGTTGCAGCGTGCACGTGCCTTCCTGGCATTAAGAGCACAGTGAAAGCAATCGCAAAAGTCCAGCAGCTGCTGACTCCCAAACACAAGGCGCTTGTCTACGTTCTTGCTTCTCGACAACTCAACGCAGTCCTTCATTTCTGCAGCTGCCATCGAGTTTTCTGCATCTCGAGCCTTCTGGGACGAGCACCAATTTCCCAAGAGGGGCTGCATCAGGACGAAGTCAAAACCCAGGAAAGTTGTCTCGGAACACCTTCAATAAAGCATGCCAGCAGTGCATTGAAAAGGCAGGTAGCTTTAGCCACCGTCCTCTAGCAGTCGCAAGGCTGTGCACACAATGTCGTCTCCCTGCGGCAACGTTCTTCGCCCTCGTGCAAGCTACCGCTCTGTCCGGCTCCCGGAGCAGGAGAAGCGGCTGCTTCGCGCACACAACAGCGGAGCGGCAGCCCTACGCTCCGAAGCGCTGCTTCAGCCGAAAGACGCCGGCCACCGGCGCTTCGCTTCGGACAGCTCCGGAGAGCCGTAGTGTGCGTCTGCACTAGACTGCATCATAGCGAAAAGCTTTGGCAGTGTGTCTCGCAGAGAGATAGCTTAGGAGCGCAGCGCACTTATGCCTCCCTTGTCCAGAAACACGATTTTACTGCACACTCCAAAAACAGTACTCTTCCCAGGGCAATATATAAGCTGCTTTCTGACGGCCGTGATCTTTCGATTACTCTTGCCCAGCTCGTTGTTTTAACGTGCACATGCCGTCCTGGCATTCAGTGCACAGTGAAAGCAATCGCAAAAGTCCAGCAGCTGCTGACTGCCAAACACAAGGCGCTGGCTATGTTCTTGCTTCTCGACAACTCAACGCAGCCCTTCATTTCTGCAGTTGCCATCGAGGTCTCTGCATGTCGGAGACTCAGAGGACGAGCACGAGTTTCCCACGAGGGGCTGCATCAGGAGGAATTCAAAACTCAGGGAATTTGTCCTGGAACACCTTCCATAAGGATGCTAGAAGGGAATTGAAGAGGCAGGCGAGCGGCCACCACCGTCCTCTAGCAGTCCTTAGGGTGTGCGCAAAAGCCCGATGCTCTTCGGCTTCGTTCTTCGCCCCCGTACAAGCTACCGCTCTGTCCGGCTCCCGGAGCAGGAGAAGCGGCTGCTTCGCGCACACAGCAGCGGAGCGGCAGCCCTACGCTCCGAAGCGCTGCTTCAGCCGAAAGACGCCGGCCACCGGCGCTTGGCTTCGGACAGCTCCGGAGAGCCGTAGTGTGCGTCTACAACTAGACTGCATCATAGCGAAAAGCTTTGGCAGTGTGTCTCGCAGGGAGATAGCTTAGGAGCGCAGCGCACTTATGCCTCCCTTGTCCAGAAACACGATTTTACTGCACACTCCAAAAACAGTACTCTTCCCAGGGCAATATGCCAGATGCTCTCTGATGCCCGTGCTCCCTTCCTACTCTTGCCCAGCTCGTTGTTTTAACGTGCACATGCCGTCCTGGAATTCAGTGCACAGTGAAAGCAATCGCAAAAGTCCAGCAGCTGCTGACTCCCAAACACAAGGCGCTGGCTATGTTCTTGCTTCTCGACAACTCAACGCAGCCCTTCATTTCTGCAGTTGCCATCGAGGTCTCTGCATGTCGGAGACTCAGAGGACGAGCACGAGTTTCCCACGAGGGGCTGCATCAGGAGGAATTCAAAACTCAGGGAAATTGTCCTGGAACACCTTCCATAAGGATGCTAGAAGGGAATTGAAGAGGCAGGCGAGCGGCCACCACCGTCCTCTAGCAGTCCTTAGGGTGCGCGCAGAAGCCCGGTGCTCTGCGGCTTCGTTCTTCGCCCTCGTGCAAGCTACCGCTCTGTCCGGCTCCCGGAGCAGGAGAAGCGGCTGCTTCGCGCACACAACAGCGGAGCGGCAGCCCTACGCTCCGAAGCGCTGCTTCAGCTGAAAGACGCCGGCGACCGGCGGTTCGCTTCGGATAGCAGCCGAGAGCCGTAGTGTGCGTCTGCACTAAACTGCATCATAGCGAAAAGCTTTGGCAGTGTGACTCGCAGGGAGATAGCTTAGGAGCGCAGCGCACTTATGCCTCCCTTGTCCAGAAACACGGATTTGCTGCACACTCCAAAAACACTGCTCTTCCCAGGGCAATATATAAGCTGCTTTCTGATGGCCGTGATCCCTCCCTGCTCTTGCCCAGCTGGTTGTTGCAGCGTGCACATGCCGTCCTGGCATTCAGTGCACAGTGAAAGCAATCGCAAAAGTCCAGCAGCTGCTGACTCCCAAACACAAGGCGCTGGCTATGTTCTTGCTTCTCCACACTTCAACAGAGTCCTTCATTTCTGCAGCTGCCATCGAGTTTTCTGCATCTCGAGCCTTCTGGGACGAGCACCAATTTCCCAAGAGGGGCTGCATCAGGACGAAGTCAAAACCCAGGAAAGTTGTCTCGGAACACCTTCAATAAAGCATGCCAGCAGTGCATTGAAAAGGCAGGTAGCTTTAGCCACCGTCCTCTAGCAGTCGCGAAGCTGTGCACACAATGTCGTCTCCCTGCGGCAACGTTCTTCGCCCTCGTGCAAGCTACCGCTCTGTCCGGCTCCCGGAGCAGGAGAAGCGGCTGCTTCGCGCACACAACAGCGGAGCGGCAGCCCTACGCTCCGAAGCGCTGCTTCAGCCGAAAGACGCCGGCCACCGGCGCTTCGCTTCGGACAGCTCCGGAGAGCCGTAGTGTGCGTCTGCACTAGACTGCATCATAGCGAAAAGCTTTGGCAGTGTGTCTCGCAGAGAGATAGCTTAGGAGCGCAGCGCACTTATGCCTCCCTTGTCCAGAAACACGGATTTGCTGCACACTCCAAAAACACTGCTCTTCCCAGGGCAATATATAAGCTGCTTTCTGATGGCCGTGATCCCTCCCTGCTCTTGCCCAGCTGGTTGTTGCAGCGTGCACATGCCGTCCTGGCATTCAGTGCACAGTGAAAGCAATCGCAAAAGTCCAGCAGCTGCTGACTCCCAAACACAAGGCGCTGGCTATGTTCTTGCTTCTCGACAACTCAACGCAGCCCTTCATTTCTGCAGTTGCCATCGAGGTCTCTGCATGTCGGAGACTCAGAGGACGAGCACGAGTTTCCCACGAGGGGCTGCATCAAGAGGAATTCAAAACTCAGGAAAATTGTCTTTGAACACCTTCCATAGGATGCTAGAAGGGAATTGAAGAGGCAGGCGAGCGGCCACCACCGTCCTCTAGCAGTCCTTAGGGTGTGCGCAAAAGCCCGATGCTCTGCGGCTTCGTTCTTCGCCCACGTACAAGCTACCGCTCTGTCCGGCTCCCGGAGCAGGAGAAGCGGCTGCTTCGCGCACACAACAGCGGAGCGGCAGCCGTACTCTCCGAAGCGCTGCTTCATCCGAAAGACGCCGGCCACCGGCGCTTCGCTTCGGACAGCTCCGGAGAGCCGTAGTGTGCGTCTACAACTAGACTGCATCATAGCGAAAAGCTTTGGCAGTGTGTCTCGCAGAGAGATAGCTTAGGAGCGCAGCGCACTTATGCCTCCCTTGTCCAGAAACACGATTTTACTGCACACTCCAAAAACAGTACTCTTCCCAGGGCAATATGCCAGATGCTCTCTGATGCCCGTGCTCCCTTCCTACTCTTGCCCAGCTCGTTGTTTTAACGTGCACATGCCGTCCTGGAATTCAGTGCACAGTGAAAGCAATCGCAAAAGTCCAGCAGCTGCTGACTGCCAAACACAAGGCGCTGGCTATGTTCTTGCTACTCGACGACTCAACGCAGCCCTTCATTTCTGCAGTTGCCATCGAGGTCTCTGCATGTCGGAGACTCAGAGGACGAGCACGAGTTTCCCACGAGGGGCTGCATCAGGAGGAATTCAA
The DNA here is from genome assembly GCF_050655825.1 of Lonchura striata. Classification (NCBI taxonomy): domain Eukaryota; kingdom Metazoa; phylum Chordata; class Aves; order Passeriformes; family Estrildidae; genus Lonchura; species Lonchura striata. Next base: position 17,380,319 of record NC_140716.1, on the reverse strand, counting down.
AACTCAGGGAATTTGTCCTGGAACACCTTCCATAAGGATGCTAGAAGGGAATTGAAGAGGCAGGCGAGCGGCCACCACCGTCCTCTAGCAGTCCTTAGGGTGCGCGCAGAAGCCCGGTGCTCTGCGGCTTCGTTCTTCGCCCTCGTGCAAGCTACCGCTCTGTCCGGCTCCCGGAGCAGGAGAAGCGGCTGCTTCGCGCACACAACAGCGGAGCGGCAGCCCTACGCTCCGAAGCGCTGCTTCAGCCGAAAGACGCCGGCCACCGGCGCTTGGCTTCGGACAGCTCCGGAGAGCCGTAGTGTGCGTCTGCACTAGACTGCATCATAGCGAAAAGCTTTGGCAGTGTGTCTCGCAGGGAGATACCTTAGGAGCGCAGCGCACTTATGCCTCCCTTGTCCAGAAACACGGATTTGCTGCACACTCCAAAAACACTGCTCTTTCCATGGTACTATGTAAGCTGCTGTCTGACGCCCGTTCTCTTCTGCCCACTCTTGCCCAGCTGGTTGTTGCAGCGTGCACGTGCCTTCCTGGCATTAAGAGCACAGTGAAAGCAATCGCAAAAGTCCAGCAGCTGCTGACTCCCAAACACAAGGCGCTTGTCTACGTTCTTGCTTCTCGACAACTCAACGCAGTCCTTCATTTCTGCAGCTGCCATCGAGTTTTCTGCATCTCGAGCCTTCTGGGACGAGCACCAATTTCCCAAGAGGGGCTGCATCAGGACGAAGTCAAAACCCAGGAAAGTTGTCTCGGAACACCTTCAATAAAGCATGCCAGCAGTGCATTGAAAAGGCAGGTAGCTTTAGCCACCGTCCTCTAGCAGTCGCAAGGCTGTGCACACAATGTCGTCTCCCTGCGGCAACGTTCTTCGCCCTCGTGCAAGCTACCGCTCTGTCCGGCTCCCGGAGCAGGAGAAGCGGCTGCTTCGCGCACACAACAGCGGAGCGGCAGCCCTACGCTCCGAAGCGCTGCTTCAGCCGAAAGACGCCGGCCACCGGCGCTTGGCTTCGGACAGCTCCGGAGAGCCGTAGTGTGCGTCTGCACTAAACTGCATCATAGCGAAAAGCTTTGGCAGTGTGTCTCGCAGAGAGATAGCTTAGGAGCGCAGCGCACTTATGCCTCCCTTGTCCAGAAACACGATTTTACTGCACACTCCAAAAACAGTACTCTTCCCAGGGCAATATGCCAGATGCTCTCTGATGCCCGTGCTCCCTTCCTACTCTTGCCCAGCTCGTTGTTTTAACGTGCACATGCCGTCCTGGAATTCAGTGCACAGTGAAAGCAATCGCAAAAGTCCAGCAGCTGCTGACTCCCAAACACAAGGCGCTGGCTATGTTCTTGCTTCTCGACAACTCAACGCAGCCCTTCATTTCTGCAGTTGCCATCGAGGTCTCTGCATGTCGGAGACTCAGAGGACGAGCACGAGTTTCCCACGAGGGGCTGCATCAGGAGGAATTCAAAACTCAGGGAAATTGTCCTGGAACACCTTCCATAAGGATGCTAGAAGGGAATTGAAGAGGCAGGCGAGCGGCCACCACCGTCCTCTAGCAGTCCTTAGGGTGCGCGCAGAAGCCCGGTGCTCTGCGGCTTCGTTCTTCGCCCTCGTGCAAGCTACCGCTCTGTCCGGCTCCCGGAGCAGGAGAAGCGGCTGCTTCGCGCACACAACAGCGGAGCGGCAGCCCTACGCTCCGAAGCGCTGCTTCAGCCGAAAGACGCCGGCGACCGGCGGTTCGCTTCGGATAGCAGCCGAGAGCCGTAGTGTGCGTCTGCACTAAACTGCATCATAGCGAAAAGCTTTGGCAGTGTGACTCGCAGGGAGATAGCTTAGGAGCGCAGCGCACTTATGCCTCCCTTGTCCAGAAACACGGATTTGCTGCACACTCCAAAAACACTGCTCTTCCCAGGGCAATATATAAGCTGCTTTCTGATGGCCGTGATCCCTCCCTGCTCTTGCCCAGCTGGTTGTTGCAGCGTGCACATGCCGTCCTGGCATTCAGTGCACAGTGAAAGCAATCGCAAAAGTCCAGCAGCTGCTGACTCCCAAACACAAGGCGCTGGCTATGTTCTTGCTTCTCCACACTTCAACAGAGTCCTTCATTTCTGCAGCTGCCATCGAGTTTTCTGCATCTCGAGCCTTCTGGGACGAGCACCAATTTCCCAAGAGGGGCTGCATCAGGACGAAGTCAAAACCCAGGAAAGTTGTCTCGGAACACCTTCAATAAAGCATGCCAGCAGTGCATTGAAAAGGCAGGTAGCTTTAGCCACCGTCCTCTAGCAGTCGCGAAGCTGTGCACACAATGTCGTCTCCCTGCGGCAACGTTCTTCGCCCTCGTGCAAGCTACCGCTCTGTCCGGCTCCCGGAGCAGGAGAAGCGGCTGCTTCGCGCACACAACAGCGGAGCGGCAGCCCTACGCTCCGAAGCGCTGCTTCAGCCGAAAGACGCCGGCCACCGGCGCTTCGCTTCGGACAGCTCCGGAGAGCCGTAGTGTGCGTCTGCACTAGACTGCATCATAGCGAAAAGCTTTGGCAGTGTGTCTCGCAGAGAGATAGCTTAGGAGCGCAGCGCACTTATGCCTCCCTTGTCCAGAAACACGGATTTGCTGCACACTCCAAAAACACTGCTCTTCCCAGGGCAATATATAAGCTGCTTTCTGATGGCCGTGATCCCTCCCTGCTCTTGCCCAGCTGGTTGTTGCAGCGTGCACATGCCGTCCTGGCATTCAGTGCACAGTGAAAGCAATCGCAAAAGTCCAGCAGCTGCTGACTCCCAAACACAAGGCGCTGGCTATGTTCTTGCTTCTCGACAACTCAACGCAGCCCTTCATTTCTGCAGTTGCCATCGAGGTCTCTGCATGTCGGAGACTCAGAGGACGAGCACGAGTTTCCCACGAGGGGCTGCATCAAGAGGAATTCAAAACTCAGGAAAATTGTCTTTGAACACCTTCCATAGGATGCTAGAAGGGAATTGAAGAGGCAGGCGAGCGGCCACCACCGTCCTCTAGCAGTCCTTAGGGTGTGCGCAAAAGCCCGATGCTCTGCGGCTTCGTTCTTCGCCCACGTACAAGCTACCGCTCTGTCCGGCTCCCGGAGCAGGAGAAGCGGCTGCTTCGCGCACACAACAGCGGAGCGGCAGCCGTACTCTCCGAAGCGCTGCTTCATCCGAAAGACGCCGGCCACCGGCGCTTCGCTTCGGACAGCTCCGGAGAGCCGTAGTGTGCGTCTACAACTAGACTGCATCATAGCGAAAAGCTTTGGCAGTGTGTCTCGCAGAGAGATAGCTTAGGAGCGCAGCGCACTTATGCCTCCCTTGTCCAGAAACACGATTTTACTGCACACTCCAAAAACAGTACTCTTCCCAGGGCAATATGCCAGATGCTCTCTGATGCCCGTGCTCCCTTCCTACTCTTGCCCAGCTCGTTGTTTTAACGTGCACATGCCGTCCTGGAATTCAGTGCACAGTGAAAGCAATCGCAAAAGTCCAGCAGCTGCTGACTGCCAAACACAAGGCGCTGGCTATGTTCTTGCTACTCGACGACTCAACGCAGCCCTTCATTTCTGCAGTTGCCATCGAGGTCTCTGCATGTCGGAGACTCAGAGGACGAGCACGAGTTTCCCACGAGGGGCTGCATCAGGAGGAATTCAAAACTCAGGGAATTTGTCCTGGAACACCTTCCATAAGGATGCTAGAAGGGAATTGAAGAGGCAGGCGAGCGGCCACCACCGTCCTCTAGCAGTCCTTAGGGTGCGCGCAGAAGCCCGGTGCTCTGCGGCTTCGTTCTTCGCCCTCGTGCAAGCTACCGCTCTGTCCGGCTCCCGGAGCAGGAGAAGCGGCTGCTTCGCGCACACAACAGCGGAGCGGCAGCCCTACGCTCCGAAGCGCTGCTTCAGCCGAAGGACGCCGGCCACCGGCGCTTGGCTTCGGACAGCTCCGGAGAGCCGTAGTGTGCGTCTGCACTAGACTGCATCATAGCGAAAAGCTTTGGCAGTGTGTCTCGCAGGGAGATAGCTTAGGAGCGCAGCGCACTTATGCCTCCCTTGTCCAGAAACACGGATTTGCTGCACACTCCAAAAACACTGCTCTTTCCATGGTACTATGTAAGCTGCTGTCTGACGCCCGTTCTCTTCTGCCCACTCTTGCCCAGCTGGTTGTTGCAGCGTGCACGTGCCTTCCTGGCATTAAGAGCACAGTGAAAGCAATCGCAAAAGTCCAGCAGCTGCTGACTCCCAAACACAAGGCGCTTGTCTACGTTCTTGCTTCTCGACAACTCAACGCAGTCCTTCATTTCTGCAGCTGCCATCGAGTTTTCTGCATCTCGAGCCTTCTGGGACGAGCACCAATTTCCCAAGAGGGGCTGCATCAGGACGAAGTCAAAACCCAGGAAAGTTGTCTCGGAACACCTTCAATAAAGCATGCCAGCAGTGCATTGAAAAGGCAGGTAGCTTTAGCCACCGTCCTCTAGCAGTCGCAAGGCTGTGCACACAATGTCGTCTCCCTGCGGCAACGTTCTTCGCCCTCGTGCAAGCTACCGCTCTGTCCGGCTCCCGGAGCAGGAGAAGCGGCTGCTTCGCGCACACAACAGCGGAGCGGCAGCCCTACGCTCCGAAGCGCTGCTTCAGCCGAAAGACGCCGGCCACCGGCGCTTGGCTTCGGACAGCTCCGGAGAGCCGTAGTGTGCGTCTGCACTAAACTGCATCATAGCGAAAAGCTTTGGCAGTGTGTCTCGCAGAGAGATAGCTTAGGAGCGCAGCGCACTTATGCCTCCCTTGTCCAGAAACACGATTTTACTGCACACTCCAAAAACAGTACTCTTCCCAGGGCAATATGCCAGATGCTCTCTGATGCCCGTGCTCCCTTCCTACTCTTGCCCAGCTCGTTGTTTTAACGTGCACATGCCGTCCTGGAATTCAGTGCACAGTGAAAGCAATCGCAAAAGTCCAGCAGCTGCTGACTCCCAAACACAAGGCGCTGGCTATGTTCTTGCTTCTCGACAACTCAACGCAGCCCTTCATTTCTGCAGTTGCCATCGAGGTCTCTGCATGTCGGAGACTCAGAGGACGAGCACGAGTTTCCCACGAGGGGCTGCATCAGGAGGAATTCAAAACTCAGGGAAATTGTCCTGGAACACCTTCCATAAGGATGCTAGAAGGGAATTGAAGAGGCAGGCGAGCGGCCACCACCGTCCTCTAGCAGTCCTTAGGGTGCGCGCAGAAGCCCGGTGCTCTGCGGCTTCGTTCTTCGCCCTCGTGCAAGCTACCGCTCTGTCCGGCTCCCGGAGCAGGAGAAGCGGCTGCTTCGCGCACACAACAGCGGAGCGGCAGCCCTACGCTCCGAAGCGCTGCTTCAGCCGAAAGACGCCGGCGACCGGCGGTTCGCTTCGGATAGCAGCCGAGAGCCGTAGTGTGCGTCTGCACTAAACTGCATCATAGCGAAAAGCTTTGGCAGTGTGACTCGCAGGGAGATAGCTTAGGAGCGCAGCGCACTTATGCCTCCCTTGTCCAGAAACACGGATTTGCTGCACACTCCAAAAACACTGCTCTTCCCAGGGCAATATATAAGCTGCTTTCTGATGGCCGTGATCCCTCCCTGCTCTTGCCCAGCTGGTTGTTGCAGCGTGCACATGCCGTCCTGGCATTCAGTGCACAGTGAAAGCAATCGCAAAAGTCCAGCAGCTGCTGACTCCCAAACACAAGGCGCTGGCTATGTTCTTGCTTCTCCACACTTCAACAGAGTCCTTCATTTCTGCAGCTGCCATCGAGTTTTCTGCATCTCGAGCCTTCTGGGACGAGCACCAATTTCCCAAGAGGGGCTGCATCAGGACGAAGTCAAAACCCAGGAAAGTTGTCTCGGAACACCTTCAATAAAGCATGCCAGCAGTGCATTGAAAAGGCAGGTAGCTTTAGCCACCGTCCTCTAGCAGTCGCGAAGCTGTGCACAAAATGTCGTCTCCCTGCGGCAACGTTCTTCGCCCTCGTGCAAGCTACCGCTCTGTCCGGCTCCCGGAGCAGGAGAAGCGGCTGCTTCGCGCACACAACAGCGGAGCGGCAGCCCTACGCTCCGAAGCGCTGCTTCAGCCGAAAGACGCCGGCCACCGGCGCTTGGCTTCGGACAGCTCCGGAGAGCCGTAGTGTGCGTCTGCACTAGACTGCATCATAGCGAAAAGCTTTGGCAGTGTGTCTCGCAGAGAGATAGCTTAGGAGCGCAGCGCACTTATGCCTCCCTTGTCCAGAAACACGGATTTGCTGCACACTCCAAAAACACTGCTCTTCCCAGGGCAATATATAAGCTGCTTTCTGATGGCCGTGATCCCTCCCTGCTCTTGCCCAGCTGGTTGTTGCAGCGTGCACATGCCGTCCTGGCATTCAGTGCACAGTGAAAGCAATCGCAAAAGTCCAGCAGCTGCTGACTCCCAAACACAAGGCGCTGGCTATGTTCTTGCTTCTCGACAACTCAACGCAGCCCTTCATTTCTGCAGTTGCCATCGAGGTCTCTGCATGTCGGAGACTCAGAGGACGAGCACGAGTTTCCCACGAGGGGCTGCATCAAGAGGAATTCAAAACTCAGGAAAATTGTCTTTGAACACCTTCCATAGGATGCTAGAAGGGAATTGAAGAGGCAGGCGAGCGGCCACCACCGTCCTCTAGCAGTCCTTAGGGTGTGCGCAAAAGCCCGATGCTCTGCGGCTTCGTTCTTCGCCCACGTACAAGCTACCGCTCTGTCCGGCTCCCGGAGCAGGAGAAGCGGCTGCTTCGCGCACACAACAGCGGAGCGGCAGCCGTACTCTCCGAAGCGCTGCTTCATCCGAAAGACGCCGGCCACCGGCGCTTCGCTTCGGACAGCTCCGGAGAGCCGTAGTGTGCGTCTACAACTACACTGCATCATAGCGAAAAGCTTTGGCAGTGTGTCTCGCAAGGAGATAGCTTAGGAGCGCAGCGCACTTATGCCTCCCTTGTCCAGAAACACGATTTTACTGCACACTCCAAAAACAGTACTCTTCCCAGGGCAATATGCCAGATGCTCTCTGATGCCCGTGCTCCCTTCCTACTCTTGCCCAGCTCGTTGTTTTAACGTGCACATGCCGTCCTGGAATTCAGTGCACAGTGAAAGCAATCGCAAAAGTCCAGCAGCTGCTGACTGCCAAACACAAGGCGCTGGCTATGTTCTTGCTACTCGACGACTCAACGCAGCCCTTCATTTCTGCAGTTGCCATCGAGGTCTCTGCATGTCGGAGACTCAGAGGACGAGCACGAGTTTCCCACGAGGGGCTGCATCAGGAGGAATTCAAAACTCAGGGAATTTGTCCTGGAACACCTTCCATAAGGATGCTAGAAGGGAATTGAAGAGGCAGGCGAGCGGCCACCACCGTCCTCTAGCAGTCCTTAGGGTGCGCGCAGAAGCCCGGTGCTCTGCGGCTTCGTTCTTCGCCCTCGTGCAAGCTACCGCTCTGTCCGGCTCCCGGAGCAGGAGAAGCGGCTGCTTCGCGCACACAACAGCGGAGCGGCAGCCCTACGCTCCGAAGCGCTGCTTCAGCCGAAAGACGCCGGCCACCGGCGCTTGGCTTCGGACAGCTCCGGAGAGCCGTAGTGTGCGTCTGCACTAGACTGCATCATAGCGAAAAGCTTTGGCAGTGTGTCTCGCAGAGAGATAGCTTAGGAGCGCAGCGCACTTATGCCTCCCTTGTCCAGAAACACGGATTTGCTGCACACTCCAAAAACACTGCTCTTTCCATGGTACTATGTAAGCTGCTGTCTGACGCCCGTTCTCTTCTGCCCACTCTTGCCCAGCTGGTTGTTGCAGCGTGCACGTGCCTTCCTGGCATTAAGAGCACAGTGAAAGCAATCGCAAAAGTCCAGCAGCTGCTGACTCCCAAACACAAGGCGCTTGTCTACGTTCTTGCTTCTCGACAACTCAACGCAGTCCTTCATTTCTGCAGCTGCCATCGAGTTTTCTGCATCTCGAGCCTTCTGGGACGAGCACCAATTTCCCAAGAGGGGCTGCATCAGGACGAAGTCAAAACCCAGGAAAGTTGTCTCGGAACACCTTCAATAAAGCATGCCAGCAGTGCATTGAAAAGGCAGGTAGCTTTAGCCACCGTCCTCTAGCAGTCGCAAGGCTGTGCACACAATGTCGTCTCCCTGCGGCAACGTTCTTCGCCCTCGTGCAAGCTACCGCTCTGTCCGGCTCCCGGAGCAGGAGAAGCGGCTGCTTCGCGCACACAACAGCGGAGCGGCAGCCCTACGCTCCGAAGCGCTGCTTCAGCCGAAAGACGCCGGCCACCGGCGCTTCGCTTCGGACAGCTCCGGAGAGCCGTAGTGTGCGTCTGCACTAGACTGCATCATAGCGAAAAGCTTTGGCAGTGTGTCTCGCAGAGAGATAGCTTAGGAGCGCAGCGCACTTATGCCTCCCTTGTCCAGAAACACGATTTTACTGCACACTCCAAAAACAGTACTCTTCCCAGGGCAATATATAAGCTGCTTTCTGACGGCCGTGATCTTTCGATTACTCTTGCCCAGCTCGTTGTTTTAACGTGCACATGCCGTCCTGGCATTCAGTGCACAGTGAAAGCAATCGCAAAAGTCCAGCAGCTGCTGACTCCCAAACACAAGGCGCTGGCTATGTTCTTGCTTCTCGACAACTCAACGCAGCCCTTCATTTCTGCAGTTGCCATCGAGGTCTCTGCATGTCGGAGACTCAGAGGACGAGCACGAGTTTCCCACGAGGGGCTGCATCAGGAGGAATTCAAAACTCAGGGAATTTGCCCTGGAACACCTTCCATAAGGATGCTAGAAGGGAATTGAAGAGGCAGGCGAGCGGCCACCACCGTCCTCTAGCAGTCCTTAGGGTGCGCGCAGAAGCCCGGTGCTCTGCGGCTTCGTTCTTCGCCCTCGTGCAAGCTACCGCTCTGTCCGGCTCCCGGAGCAGGAGAAGCGGCTGCTTCGCGCACACAACAGCGGAGCGGCAGCCCTACGCTCCGAAGCGCTGCTTCAGCCGAAAGACGCCGGCCACCGGCGCTTCGCTTCGGACAGCTCCGGAGAGCCGTAGTGTGCGTCTGCACTAGACTGCATCATAGCGAAAAGCTTTGACAGTGTGTCTCGCAGGGAGATACCTTAGGAGCGCAGCGCACTTATGCCTCCCTTGTCCAGAAACACGGATTTGCTGCACACTCCAAAAACACTGCTCTTTCCATGGTACTATGTAAGCTGCTGTCTGACGCCCGTTCTCTTCTGCCCACTCTTGCCCAGCTGGTTGTTGCAGCGTGCACGTGCCTTCCTGGCATTAAGAGCACAGTGAAAGCAATCGCAAAAGTCCAGCAGCTGCTGACTCCCAAACACAAGGCGCTTGTCTACGTTCTTGCTTCTCGACAACTCAACGCAGCCCTTCATTTCTGCAGCTGCCATCGAGTTTTCTGTATCTTGAGCCTTCTGGGACGAGCACCAATTTCCCAAGAGGGGCTGCATCAGGACGAAGTCAAAACCCAGGAAAGTTGTCTCGGAACACCTTCAATAAAGCATGCCAGCAGTGCATTGAAAAGGCAGGTAGCTTTAGCCACCGTCCTCTAGCAGTCGCGAAGCTGTGCACACAATGTCGTCTCCCTGCGGCAACGTTCTTCGCCCTCGTGCAAGCTACCGCTCTGTCCGGCTCCCGGAGCAGGAGAAGCGGCTGCTTCGCGCACACAGCAGCGGAGCGGCAGCCCTACGCTCCGAAGCGCTGCTTCAGCCGAAAGACGCCGGCCACCGGCGCTTCGCTTCGGACAGCTCCGGAGAGCCGTAGTGTGCGTCTGCACTAGACTGCATCATAGCGAAAAGCTTTGGCAGTGTGTCTCGCAAGGAGATAGCTTAGGAGAGCAGCGCACTTATGCCTCCCTTGTCCAGAAACACGATTTTACTGCACACTCCAAAAACAGTACTCTTCCCAGGGCAATATGCCAGATGCTCTCTGATGCCCGTGCTCCCTTCCTACTCTTGCCCAGCTCGTTGTTTTAACGTGCACATGCCGTCCTGGAATTCAGTGCACAGTGAAAGCAATCGCAAAAGTCCAGCAGCTGCTGACTCCCAAACACAAGGCGCTGGCTATGTTCTTGCTACTCGACGACTCAACGCAGCCCTTCATTTCTGCAGTTGCCATCGAGGTCTCTGCATGTCGGAGACTCAGAGGACGAGCACGAGTTTCCCACGAGGGGCTGCATCAGGAGGAATTCAAAACTCAGGGAAATTGTCCTGGAACACCTTCCATAAGGATGCTAGAAGGGAATTGAAGAGGCAGGCGAGCGGCCACCACCGTCCTCTAGCAGTCCTTAGGGTGCGCGCAGAAGCCCGGTGCTCTGCGGCTTCGTTCTTCGCCCTCGTGCAAGCTACCGCTCTGTCCGGCTCCCGGAGCAGGAGAAGCGGCTGCTTCGCGCACACAACAGCGGAGCGGCAGCCCTACGCTCCGAAGCGCTGCTTCAGCCGAAAGACGCCGGCCACCGGCGCTTGGCTTCGGACAGCTCCGGAGAGCCGTAGTGTGCGTCTACAACTAGACTGCATCATAGCGAAAAGCTTTGGCAGTGTGTCTCGCAGGGAGATAGCTTAGGAGCGCAGCGCACTTATGCCTCCCTTGTCCAGAAACACGGATTTGCTGCACACTCCAAAAACACTGCTCTTTCCATGGTACTATGTAAGCTGCTGTCTGACGCCCGTTCTCTTCTGCCCACTCTTGCCCAGCTGGTTGTTGCAGCGTGCACGTGCCTTCCTGGCATTAAGAGCACAGTGAAAGCAATCGCAAAAGTCCAGCAGCTGCTGACTCCCAAACACAAGGCGCTTGTCTACGTTCTTGCTTCTCGACAACTCAACGCAGTCCTTCATTTCTGCAGCTGCCATCGAGTTTTCTGCATCTCGAGCCTTCTGGGACGAGCACCAATTTCCCAAGAGGGGCTGCATCAGGACGAAGTCAAAACCCAGGAAAGTTGTCTCGGAACACCTTCAATAAAGCATGCCAGCAGTGCATTGAAAAGGCAGGTAGCTTTAGCCACCGTCCTCTAGCAATCGCAAGGCTGTGCACACAATGTCGTCTCCCTGCGGCAACGTTCTTCGCCCTCGTGCAAGCTACCGCTCTGTCCGGCTCCCGGAGCAGGAGAAGCGGCTGCTTCGCGCACACAACAGCGGAGCGGCAGCCCTACGCTCCGAAGCGCTGCTTCAGCCGAAAGACGCCGGCCACCGGCGCTTGGCTTCGGACAGCTCCGGAGAGCCGTAGTGTGCGTCTGCACTAGACTGCATCATAGCGAAAAGCTTTGGCAGTGTGTCTCGCAGAGAGATAGCTTAGGAGCGCAGCGCACTTATGCCTCCCTTGTCCAGAAACACGATTTTACTGCACACTCCAAAAACAGTACTCTTCCCAGGGCAATATATAAGCTGCTTTCTGACGGCCGTGATCTTTCGATTACTCTTGCCCAGCTGGTTGTTTTAACGTGCACATGCCGTCCTGGCATTCAGTGCACAGTGAAAGCAATCGCAAAAGTCCAGCAGCTGCTGACTCCCAAACACAAGGCGCTGGCTATGTTCTTGCTTCTCGACAACTCAACGCAGCCCTTCATTTCTGCAGTTGCCATCGAGGTCTCTGCATGTCGGAGACTCAGAGGACGAGCACGAGTTTCCCACGAGGGGCTGCATCAGGAGGAATTCAAAACTCAGGGAATTTGTCCTGGAACACCTTCCATAAGGATGCTAGAAGGGAATTGAAGAGGCAGGCGAGCGGCCACCACCGTCCTCTAGCAGTCCTTAGGGTGTGCGCAAAAGCCCGATGCTCTTCGGCTTCGTTCTTCGCCCCCGTGCAAGCTACCGCTCTGTCCGGCTCCCGGAGCAGGAGAAGCGGCTGCTTCGCGCACACAGCAGCGGAGCGGCAGCCCTACGCTCCGAAGCGCTGCTTCAGCCGAAAGACGCCGGCCACCGGCGCTTGGCTTCGGACAGCTCCGGAGAGCCGTAGTGTGCGTCTACAACTAGACTGCATCATAGCGAAAAGCTTTGGCAGTGTGTCTCGCAGGGAGATAGCTTAGGAGCGCAGCGCACTTATGCCTCCCTTGTCCAGAAACACGATTTTACTGCACACTCCAAAAACAGTACTCTTCCCAGGGCAATATGCCAGATGCTCTCTGATGCCCGTGCTCCCTTCCTACTCTTGCCCAGCTCGTTGTTTTAACGTGCACATGCCGTCCTGGAATTCAGTGCACAGTGAAAGCAATCGCAAAAGTCCAGCAGCTGCTGACTCCCAAACACAAGGCGCTGGCTATGTTCTTGCTTCTCGACAACTCAACGCAGCCCTTCATTTCTGCAGTTGCCATCGAGGTCTCTGCATGTCGGAGACTCAGAGGACGAGCACGAGTTTCCCACGAGGGGCTGCATCAGGAGGAATTCAAAACTCAGGGAAATTGTCCTGGAACACCTTCCATAAGGATGCTAGAAGGGAATTGAAGAGGCAGGCGAGCGGCCACCACCGTCCTCTAGCAGTCCTTAGGGTGCGCGCAGAAGCCCGGTGCTCTGCGGCTTCGTTCTTCGCCCTCGTGCAAGCTACCGCTCTGTCCGGCTCCCGGAGCAGGAGAAGCGGCTGCTTCGCGCACACAACAGCGGAGCGGCAGCCCTACGCTCCGAAGCGCTGCTTCAGCCGAAAGACGCCGGCGACCGGCGGTTCGCTTCGGATAGCAGCCGAGAGCCGTAGTGTGCGTCTGCACTAAACTGCATCATAGCGAAAAGCTTTGGCAGTGTGACTCGCAGGGAGATAGCTTAGGAGCGCAGCGCACTTATGCCTCCCTTGTCCAGAAACACGGATTTGCTGCACACTCCAAAAACACTGCTCTTCCCAGGGCAATATATAAGCTGCTTTCTGATGGCCGTGATCCCTCCCTGCTCTTGCCCAGCTGGTTGTTGCAGCGTGCACATGCCGTCCTGGCATTCAGTGCACAGTGAAAGCAATCGCAAAAGTCCAGCAGCTGCTGACTCCCAAACACAAGGCGCTGGCTATGTTCTTGCTTCTCCACACTTCAACAGAGTCCTTCATTTCTGCAGCTGCCATCGAGTTTTCTGCATCTCGAGCCTTCTGGGACGAGCACCAATTTCCCAAGAGGGGCTGCATCAGGACGAAGTCAAAACCCAGGAAAGTTGTCTCGGAACACCTTCAATAAAGCATGCCAGCAGTGCATTGAAAAGGCAGGTAGCTTTAGCCACCGTCCTCTAGCAGTCGCGAAGCTGTGCACACAATGTCGTCTCCCTGCGGCAACGTTCTTCGCCCTCGTGCAAGCTACCGCTCTGTCCGGCTCCCGGAGCAGGAGAAGCGGCTGCTTCGCGCACACAACAGCGGAGCGGCAGCCCTACGCTCCGAAGCGCTGCTTCAGCCGAAAGACGCCGGCCACCGGCGCTTGGCTTCGGACAGCTCCGGAGAGCCGTAGTGTGCGTCTGCACTAGACTGCATCATAGCGAAAAGCTTTGGCAGTGTGTCTCGCAGAGAGATAGCTTAGGAGCGCAGCGCACTTATGCCTCCCTTGTCCAGAAACACGATTTTACTGCACACTCCAAAAACAGTACTCTTCCCAGGGCAATATATAAGCTGCTTTCTGACGGCCGTGATCTTTCGATTACTCTTGCCCAGCTCGTTGTTTTAACGTGCACATGCCGTCCTGGCATTCAGTGCACAGTGAAAGCAATCGCAAACGTCCAGCAGCTGCTGACTCCCAAACACAAGGCGCTGGCTATGTTCTTGCTTCTCCACACTTCAACAGAGTCCTTCATTTCTGCAGCTGCCATCGAGTTTTCTGCATCTCGAGCCTTCTGGGACGAGCACCAATTTCCCAAGAGGGGCTGCATCAGGACGAAGTCAAAACCCAGGAAAGTTGTCTCGGAACACCTTCAATAAAGCATGCCAGCAGTGCATTGAAAAGGCAGGTAGCTTTAGCCACCGTCCTCTAGCAGTCGCAAGGCTGTGCACACAATGTCGTCTCCCTGCGGCAACGTTCTTCGCCCTCGTGCAAGCTACCGCTCTGTCCGGCTCCCGGAGCAGGAGAAGCGGCTGCTTCGCGCACACAACAGCGGAGCGGCAGCCGTACTCTCCGAAGCGCTGCTTCAGCCGAAAGACGCCGGCGACCGGCGCTTCGCTTCGGACAGCTCCGGAGAGCCGTAGTGTGCGTCTACAACTAGACTGCATCATAGCGAAAAGCTTTGGCAGTGTGTCTCGCAGAGAGATAGCTTAGGAGCGCAGCGCACTTATGCCTCCCTTGTCCAGAAACACGATTTTACTGCACACTCCAAAAACAGTACTCTTCCCAGGGCAATATATAAGCTGCTTTCTGACGGCCGTGATCTTTCGATTACTCTTGCCCAGCTCGTTGTTTTAACGTGCACATGCCGTCCTGGCATTCAGTGCACAGTGAAAGCAATCGCAAAAGTCCAGCAGCTGCTGACTCCCAAACACAAGGCGCTGGCTATGTTCTTGCTTCTCGACAACTCAACGCAGCCCTTCATTTCTGCAGTTGCCATCGAGGTCTCTGCATGTCGGAGACTCAGAGGACGAGCACGAGTTTCCCACGAGGGGCTGCATCAGGAGGAATTCAAAACTCAGGGAATTTGCCCTGGAACACCTTCCATAAGGATGCTAGAAGGGAATTGAAGAGGCAGGCGAGCGGCCACCACCGTCCTCTAGCAGTCCTTAGGGTGCGCGCAGAAGCCCGGTGCTCTGCGGCTTCGTTCTTCGCCCTCGTGCAAGCTACCGCTCTGTCCGGCTCCCGGAGCAGGAGAAGCGGCTGCTTCGCGCACACAACAGCGGAGCGGCAGCCCTACGCTCCGAAGCGCTGCTTCAGCCGAAAGACGCCGGCCACCGGCGCTTCGCTTCGGACAGCTCCGGAGAGCCGTAGTGTGCGTCTGCACTAGACTGCATCATAGCGAAAAGCTTTGGCAGTGTGACTCGCAGGGAGATACCTTAGGAGCGCAGCGCACTTATGCCTCCCTTGTCCAGAAACACGGATTTGCTGCACACTCCAAAAACACTGCTCTTTCCATGGTACTATGTAAGCTGCTGTCTGACGCCCGTTCTCTTCTGCCCACTCTTGCCCAGCTGGTTGTTGCAGCGTGCACGTGCCTTCCTGGCATTAAGAGCACAGTGAAAGCAATCGCAAAAGTCCAGCAGCTGCTGACTCCCAAACACAAGGCGCTGGCTATGTTCTTGCTTCTCGACAACTCAACGCAGCCCTTCATTTCTGCAGCTGCCATCGAGTTTTCTGTATCTTGAGCCTTCTGGGACGAGCACCAATTTCCCAGGAGGGGCTGCATCAGGACGAAGTCAAAACCCAGGAAAGTTGTCTCGGAACACCTTCAATAAAGCATGCCAGCAGTGCATTGAAAAGGCAGGTAGCTTTAGCCACCGTCCTCTAGCAGTCGCGAAGCTGTGCACACAATGTCGTCTCCCTGCGGCAACGTTCTTCGCCCTCGTGCAAGCTACCGCTCTGTCCGGCTCCCGGAGCAGGAGAAGCGGCTGCTTCGCGCACACAGCAGCGGAGCGGCAGCCCTACGCTCCGAAGCGCTGCTTCAGCCGAAAGACGCCGGCCACCGGCGCTTCGCTTCGGACAGCTCCGGAGAGCCGTAGTGTGCGTCTGCACTAGACTGCATCATAGCGAAAAGCTTTGGCAGTGTGTCTCGCAAGGAGATAGCTTAGGAGAGCAGCGCACTTATGCCTCCCTTGTCCAGAAACACGATTTTACTGCACACTCCAAAAACAGTACTCTTCCCAGGGCAATATGCCAGATGCTCTCTGATGCCCGTGCTCCCTTCCTACTCTTGCCCAGCTCGTTGTTTTAACGTGCACATGCCGTCCTGGAATTCAGTGCACAGTGAAAGCAATCGCAAAAGTCCAGCAGCTGCTGACTCCCAAACACAAGGCGCTGGCTATGTTCTTGCTACTCGACGACTCAACGCAGCCCTTCATTTCTGCAGTTGCCATCGAGGTCTCTGCATGTCGGAGACTCAGAGGACGAGCACGAGTTTCCCAAGAGGGGCTGCATCAGGAGGAATTCAAAACTCAGGGAATTTGTCCTGGAACACCTTCCATAAGGATGCTAGAAGGGAATTGAAGAGGCAGGCGAGCGGCCACCACCGTCCTCTAGCAGTCCTTAGGGTGCGCGCAGAAGCCCGGTGCTCTGCGGCTTCGTTCTTCGCCCTCGTGCAAGCTACCGCTCTGTCCGGCTCCCGGAGCAGGAGAAGCGGCTGCTTCGCGCACACAACAGCGGAGCGGCAGCCCTACGCTCCGAAGCGCTGCTTCAGCCGAAAGACGCCGGCCACCGGCGCTTCGCTTCGGACAGCTCCGGAGAGCCGTAGTGTGGGTCTGCACTAGACTGCATCATAGCGAAAAGCTTTGGCAGTGTGTCTCGCAGAGAGATAGCTTAGGAGCGCAGCGCACTTATGCCTCCCTTGTCCAGAAACACGGATTTGCTGCACACTCCAAAAACACTGCTCTTTCCATGGTACTATGTAAGCTGCTGTCTGACGCCCGTACTCTTCTGCCCACTCTTGCCCAGCTGGTTGTTGCAGCGTGCACGTGCCTTCCTGGCATTAAGAGCACAGTGAAAGCAATCGCAAAAGTCCAGCAGCTGCTGACTCCCAAACACAAGGCGCTTGTCTACGTTCTTGCTTCTCGACAACTCAACGCAGTCCTTCATTTCTGCAGCTGCCATCGAGTTTTCTGCATCTCGAGCCTTCTGGGACGAGCACCAATTTCCCAAGAGGGGCTGCATCAGGACGAAGTCAAAACCCAGGAAAGTTGTCTCGGAACACCTTCAATAAAGCATGCCAGCAGTGCATTGAAAAGGCAGGTAGCTTTAGCCACCGTCCTCTAGCAGTCGCGAAGCTGTGCACACAATGTCGTCTCCCTGCGGCAACGTTCTTCGCCCTCGTGCAAGCTACCGCTCTGTCCGGCTCCCGGAGCAGGAGAAGCGGCTGCTTCGCGCACACAACAGCGGAGCGGCAGCCCTACGCTCCGAAGCGCTGCTTCAGCCGAAAGACGCCGGCCACCGGCGCTTCGCTTCGGACAGCTCCGGAGAGCCGTAGTGTGCGTCTGCACTAGACTGCATCATAGCGAAAAGCTTTGGCAGTGTGTCTCGCAGAGAGATAGCTTAGGAGCGCAGCGCACTTATGCCTCCCTTGTCCAGAAACACGATTTTACTGCACACTCCAAAAACAGTACTCTTCCCAGGGCAATATATAAGCTGCTTTCTGACGGCCGTGATCTTTCGATTACTCTTGCCCAGCTCGTTGTTTTAACGTGCACATGCCGTCCTGGCATTCAGTGCACAGTGAAAGCAATCGCAAAAGTCCAGCAGCTGCTGACTCCCAAACACAAGGCGCTGGCTATGTTCTTGCTTCTCGACAACTCAACGCAGCCCTTCATTTCTGCAGTTGCCATCGAGGTCTCTGCATGTCGGAGACTCAGAGGACGAGCACGAGTTTCCCACGAGGGGCTGCATCAGGAGGAATTCAAAACTCAGGGAATTTGTCCTGGAACACCTTCCATAAGGATGCTAGAAGGGAATTGAAGAGGCAGGCGAGCGGCCACCACCGTCCTCTAGCAGTCCTTAGGGTGTGCGCAAAAGCCCGATGCTCTTCGGCTTCGTTCTTCGCCCCCGTACAAGCTACCACTCTGTCCGGCTCCCGGAGCAGGAGAAGCGGCTGCTTCGCGCACACAACAGCGGAGCGGCAGCCCTACGCTCCGAAGCGCTGCTTCAGCCGAAAGACGCCGGCCACCGGCGCTTCGCTTCGGACAGCTCCGGAGAGCCGTAGTGTGCGTCTGCACTAGACTGCATCATAGCGAAAAGCTTTGGCAGTGTGACTCGCAGGGAGATACCTTAGGAGCGCAGCGCACTTATGCCTCCCTTGTCCAGAAACACGGATTTGCTGCACACTCCAAAAACACTGCTCTTTCCATGGTACTATGTAAGCTGCTGTCTGACGCCCGTTCTCTTCTGCCCACTCTTGCCCAGCTGGTTGTTGCAGCGTGCACGTGCCTTCCTGGCATTAAGAGCACAGTGAAAGCAATCGCAAAAGTCCAGCAGCTGCTGACTCCCAAACACAAGGCGCTGGCTATGTTCTTGCTTCTCGACAACTCAACGCAGCCCTTCATTTCTGCAGCTGCCATCGAGTTTTCTGTATCTTGAGCCTTCTGGGACGAGCACCAATTTCCCAGGAGGGGCTGCATCAGGACGAAGTCAAAACCCAGGAAAGTTGTCTCGGAACACCTTCAATAAAGCATGCCAGCAGTGCATTGAAAAGGCAGGTAGCTTTAGCCACCGTCCTCTAGCAGTCGCGAAGCTGTGCACACAATGTCGTCTCCCTGCGGCAACGTTCTTCGCCCTCGTGCAAGCTACCGCTCTGTCCGGCTCCCGGAGCAGGAGAAGCGGCTGCTTCGCGCACACAGCAGCGGAGCGGCAGCCCTACGCTCCGAAGCGCTGCTTCAGCCGAAAGACGCCGGCCACCGGCGCTTCGCTTCGGACAGCTCCGGAGAGCCGTAGTGTGCGTCTGCACTAGACTGCATCATAGCGAAAAGCTTTGGCAGTGTGTCTCGCAAGGAGATAGCTTAGGAGAGCAGCGCACTTATGCCTCCCTTGTCCAGAAACACGATTTTACTGCACACTCCAAAAACAGTACTCTTCCCAGGGCAATATGCCAGATGCTCTCTGATGCCCGTGCTCCCTTCCTACTCTTGCCCAGCTCGTTGTTTTAACGTGCACATGCCGTCCTGGAATTCAGTGCACAGTGAAAGCAATCGCAAAAGTCCAGCAGCTGCTGACTCCCAAACACAAGGCGCTGGCTATGTTCTTGCTACTCGACGACTCAACGCAGCCCTTCATTTCTGCAGTTGCCATCGAGGTCTCTGCATGTCGGAGACTCAGAGGACGAGCACGAGTTTCCCAAGAGGGGCTGCATCAGGAGGAATTCAAAACTCAGGGAATTTGTCCTGGAACACCTTCCATAAGGATGCTAGAAGGGAATTGAAGAGGCAGGCGAGCGGCCACCACCGTCCTCTAGCAGTCCTTAGGGTGCGCGCAGAAGCCCGGTGCTCTGCGGCTTCGTTCTTCGCCCTCGTGCAAGCTACCGCTCTGTCCGGCTCCCGGAGCAGGAGAAGCGGCTGCTTCGCGCACACAACAGCGGAGCGGCAGCCCTACGCTCCGAAGCGCTGCTTCAGCCGAAAGACGCCGGCCACCGGCGCTTCGCTTCGGACAGCTCCGGAGAGCCGTAGTGTGGGTCTGCACTAGACTGCATCATAGCGAAAAGCTTTGGCAGTGTGTCTCGCAGAGAGATAGCTTAGGAGCGCAGCGCACTTATGCCTCCCTTGTCCAGAAACACGGATTTGCTGCACACTCCAAAAACACTGCTCTTTCCATGGTACTATGTAAGCTGCTGTCTGACGCCCGTACTCTTCTGCCCACTCTTGCCCAGCTGGTTGTTGCAGCGTGCACGTGCCTTCCTGGCATTAAGAGCACAGTGAAAGCAATCGCAAAAGTCCAGCAGCTGCTGACTCCCAAACACAAGGCGCTTGTCTACGTTCTTGCTTCTCGACAACTCAACGCAGTCCTTCATTTCTGCAGCTGCCATCGAGTTTTCTGCATCTCGAGCCTTCTGGGACGAGCACCAATTTCCCAAGAGGGGCTGCATCAGGACGAAGTCAAAACCCAGGAAAGTTGTCTCGGAACACCTTCAATAAAGCATGCCAGCAGTGCATTGAAAAGGCAGGTAGCTTTAGCCACCGTCCTCTAGCAGTCGCGAAGCTGTGCACACAATGTCGTCTCCCTGCGGCAACGTTCTTCGCCCTCGTGCAAGCTACCGCTCTGTCCGGCTCCCGGAGCAGGAGAAGCGGCTGCTTCGCGCACACAACAGCGGAGCGGCAGCCCTACGCTCCGAAGCGCTGCTTCAGCCGAAAGACGCCGGCCACCGGCGCTTCGCTTCGGACAGCTCCGGAGAGCCGTAGTGTGCGTCTGCACTAGACTGCATCATAGCGAAAAGCTTTGGCAGTGTGTCTCGCAGAGAGATAGCTTAGGAGCGCAGCGCACTTATGCCTCCCTTGTCCAGAAACACGATTTTACTGCACACTCCAAAAACAGTACTCTTCCCAGGGCAATATATAAGCTGCTTTCTGACGGCCGTGATCTTTCGATTACTCTTGCCCAGCTCGTTGTTTTAACGTGCACATGCCGTCCTGGCATTCAGTGCACAGTGAAAGCAATCGCAAAAGTCCAGCAGCTGCTGACTCCCAAACACAAGGCGCTGGCTATGTTCTTGCTTCTCGACAACTCAACGCAGCCCTTCATTTCTGCAGTTGCCATCGAGGTCTCTGCATGTCGGAGACTCAGAGGACGAGCACGAGTTTCCCACGAGGGGCTGCATCAGGAGGAATTCAAAACTCAGGGAATTTGTCCTGGAACACCTTCCATAAGGATGCTAGAAGGGAATTGAAGAGGCAGGCGAGCGGCCACCACCGTCCTCTAGCAGTCCTTAGGGTGTGCGCAAAAGCCCGATGCTCTTCGGCTTCGTTCTTCGCCCCCGTACAAGCTACCACTCTGTCCGGCTCCCGGAGCAGGAGAAGCGGCTGCTTCGCGCACACAGCAGCGGAGCGGCAGCCCTACGCTCCGAAGCGCTGCTTCAGCCGAAAGACGCCGGCCACCGGCGCTTGGCTTCGGACAGCTCCGGAGAGCCGTAGTGTGCGTCTACAACTAGACTGCATCATAGCGAAAAGCTTTGGCAGTGTGTCTCGCAGGGAGATAGCTTAGGAGCGCAGCGCACTTATGCCTCCCTTGTCCAGAAACACGATTTTACTGCACACTCCAAAAACAGTACTCTTCCCAGGGCAATATGCCAGATGCTCTCTGATGCCCGTGCTCCCTTCCTACTCTTGCCCAGCTCGTTGTTTTAACGTGCACATGCCGTCCTGGAATTCAGTGCACAGTGAAAGCAATCGCAAAAGTCCAGCAGCTGCTGACTCCCAAACACAAGGCGCTGGCTATGTTCTTGCTTCTCGACAACTCAACGCAGCCCTTCATTTCTGCAGTTGCCATCGAGGTCTCTGCATGTCGGAGACTCAGAGGACGAGCACGAGTTTCCCATGAGGGGCTGCATCAGGAGGAATTCAAAACTCAGGGAAATTGTCCTGGAACACCTTCCATAAGGATGCTAGAAGGGAATTGAAGAGGCAGGCGAGCGGCCACCACCGTCCTCTAGCAGTCCTTAGGGTGCGCGCAGAAGCCCGGTGCTCTGCGGCTTCGTTCTTCGCCCTCGTGCAAGCTACCGCTCTGTCCGGCTCCCGGAGCAGGAGAAGCGGCTGCTTCGCGCACACAACAGCGGAGCGGCAGCCGTACTCTCCGAAGCGCTGCTTCAGCCGAAAGACGCCGGCGACCGGCGGTTCGCTTCGGATAGCAGCCGAGAGCCGTAGTGTGCGTCTGCACTAAACTGCATCATAGCGAAAAGCTTTGGCAGCGTGACTCGCAGGGAGATAGCTTAGGAGCGCAGCGCACTTATGCCTCCCTTGTCCAGAAACACGGATTTGCTGCACACTCCAAAAACACTGCTCTTCCCAGGGCAATATATAAGCTGCTTTCTGATGGCCGTGATCCCTCCCTGCTCTTGCCCAGCTGGTTGTTGCAGCGTGCACGTGCCTTCCTGGCATTAAGAGCACAGTGAAAGCAATCGCAAAAGTCCAGCAGCTGCTGACTCCCAAACACAAGGCGCTGGCTATGTTCTTGCTTCTCCACACTTCAACAGAGTCCTTCATTTCTGCAGCTGCCATCGAGTTTTCTGCATCTCGAGCCTTCTGGGACGAGCACCAATTTCCCAAGAGGGGCTGCATCAGGACGAAGTCAAAACCCAGGAAAGTTGTCTCGGAATACCTTCAATAAAGCATGCCAGCAGTGCATTGAAAAGGCAGGTAGCTTTAGCCACCGTCCTCTAGCAGTCGCGAAGCTGTGCACACAATGTCGTCTCCCTGCGGCAACGTTCTTCGCCCTCGTGCAAGCTACCGCTCTGTCCGGCTCCCGGAGCAGGAGAAGCGGCTGCTTCGCGCACACAACAGCGGAGCGGCAGCCCTACGCTCCGAAGCGCTGCTTCAGCCGAAAGACGCCGGCCACCGGCGCTTCGCTTCGGACAGCTCCGGAGAGCCGTAGTGTGGGTCTGCACTAGACTGCATCATAGCGAAAAGCTTTGGCAGTGTGTCTCGCAGGGAGATAGCTTAGGAGCGCAGCGCACTTATGCCTCCCTTGTCCAGAAACACGATTTTACTGCACACTCCAAAAACAGTACTCTTCCCAGGGCAATATATAAGCTGCTTTCTGACGGCCGTGATCTTTCAATTACTCTTGCCCAGCTCGTTGTTTTAACGTGCACATGCCGTCCTGGCATTCAGTGCACAGTGAAAGCAATCGCAAAAGTCCAGCAGCTGCTGACTCCCAAACACAAGGCGCTGGCTATGTTCTTGCTTCTCCACACTTCAACAGAGTCCTTCATTTCTGCAGCTGCCATCGAGTTTTCTGCATCTCGAGCCTTCTGGGACGAGCACCAATTTCCCAAGAGGGGCTGCATCAGGACGAAGTCAAAACCCAGGAAAGTTGTCTCGGAATACCTTCAATAAAGCATGCCAGCAGTGCATTGAAAAGGCAGGTAGCTTTAGCCACCGTCCTCTAGCAGTCGCGAAGCTGTGCACACAATGTCGTCTCCCTGCGGCAACGTTCTTCGCCCTCGTGCAAGCTACCGCTCTGTCCGGCTCCCGGAGCAGGAGAAGCGGCTGCTTCGCGCACACAACAGCGGAGCGGCAGCCCTACGCTCCGAAGCGCTGCTTCAGCCGAAAGACGCCGGCCACCGTCGCTTGGCTTCGGACAGCTCCGGAGAGCCGTAGTGTGCGTCTGCACTAGACTGCATCATAGCGAAAAGCTTTGGCAGTGTGTCTCGCAGAGAGATAGCTTAGGAGCGCAGCGCACTTATGCCTCCCTTGTCCAGAAACACAGATTTGCTGCACACTCCAAAAACACTGCTCTTTCCATGGTACTATGTAAGCTGCTGTCTGACGCCCGTTCTCTTCTGCCCACTCTTGCCCAGCTGGTTGTTGCAGCGTGCACGTGCCTTCCTGGCATTAAGAGCACAGTGAAAGCAATCGCAAAAGTCCAGCAGCTGCTGACTCCCAAACACAAGGCGCTGGCTATGTTCTTGCTTCTCCACACTTCAACAGAGTCCTTCATTTCTGCAGCTGCCATCGAGTTTTCTGCATCTCGAGCCTTCTGGGACGAGCACCAATTTCCCAAGAGGGGCTGCATCAGGACGAAGTCAAAACCCAGGAAAGTTGTCTCGGAACACCTTCAATAAAGCATGCCAGCAGTGCATTGAAAAGGCAGGTAGCTTTAGCCACCGTCCTCTAGCAGTCGCGAAGCTGTGCACACAATGTCGTCTCCCTGCGGCAACGTTCTTCGCCCTCGTGCAAGCTACCGCTCTGTCCGGCTCCCGGAGCAGGAGAAGCGGCTGCTTCGCTCACACAACAGCGGAGCGGCAGCCCTACGCTCCGAAGCGCTGCTTCAGCCGAAAGACGCCGGCCACCGGCGCTTGGCTTCGGACAGCTCCGGAGAGCCGTAGTGTGCGTCTGCACTAGACTGCATCATAGCGAAAAGCTTTGGCAGTGTGTCTCGCAGAGAGATAGCTTAGGAGCGCAGCGCACTTATGCCTCCCTTGTCCAGAAACACGATTTTACTGCACACTCCAAAAACAGTACTCTTCCCAGGGCAATATATAAGCTACTTTCTGACGGCCGTGATCTTTCGATTACTCTTGCCCAGCTCATTGTTTTAACGTGCACATGCCGTCCTGGAATTCAGTGCACAGTGAAAGCAATCGCAAAAGTCCAGCAGCTGCTGACTCCCAAACACAAGGCGCTGGCTATGTTCTTGCTTCTCGACAACTCAACGCAGCCCTTCATTTCTGCAGTTGCCATCGAGGTCTCTGCATGTCGGAGACTCAGAGGACGAGCACGAGTTTCCCACGAGGGGCTGCATCAGGAGGAATTCAAAACTCAGGAAAATTGTCTTTGAACACCTTCCATAGGATGCTAGAAGGGAATTGAAGAGGCAGGCGAGCGGCCACCACCGTCCTCTAGCAGTCCTTAGGGTGTGCGCAAAAGCCCGATGCTCTTCGGCTTCGTTCTTCGCCCCCGTACAAGCTACCGCTCTGTCCGGCTCCCGGAGCAGGAGAAGCGGCTGCTTCGCGCACACAACAGCGGAGCGGCAGCCGTACTCTCCGAAGCGCTGCTTCAGCCGAAAGACGCCGGCGACCGGCGGTTCGCTTCGGATAGCAGCCGAGAGCCGTAGTGTGCGTCTGCACTAAACTGCATCATAGCGAAAAGCTTTGGCAGTGTGACTCGCAGGGAGATAGCTTAGGAGCGCAGCGCACTTATGCCTCCCTTGTCCAGAAACACGGATTTGCTGCACACTCCAAAAACACTGCTCTTCCCAGGGCAATATATAAGCTGCTTTCTGATGGCCGTGATCCCTCCCTGCTCTTGCCCAGCTGGTTGTTGCAGCGTGCACGTGCCTTCCTGGCATTAAGAGCACAGTGAAAGCAATCGCAAAAGTCCAGCAGCTGCTGACTCCCAAACACAAGGCGCTGGCTATGTTCTTGCTTCTCCACACTTCAACAGAGTCCTTCATTTCTGCAGCTGCCATCGAGTTTTCTGCATCTCGAGCCTTCTGGGACGAGCACCAATTTCCCAAGAGGGGCTGCATCAGGACGAAGTCAAAACCCAGGAAAGTTGTCTCGGAATACCTTCAATAAAGCATGCCAGCAGTGCATTGAAAAGGCAGGTAGCTTTAGCCACCGTCCTCTAGCAGTCGCAAGGCTGTGCACACAATGTCGTCTCCCTGCGGCAACGTTCTTCGCCCTCGTGCAAGCTACCGCTCTGTCCGGCTCCCGGAGCAGGAGAAGCGGCTGCTTCGCGCACACAACAGCGGAGCGGCAGCCCTACGCTCCGAAGCGCTGCTTCAGCCGAAAGACGCCGGCCACCGGCGCTTCGCTTCGGACAGCTCCGGAGACCCGTAGTGTGCGTCTACAACTAGACTGCATCATAGCGAAAAGCTTTGGCAGTGTGTCTCGCAAGGAGATAGCTTAGGAGCGCAGCGCACTTATGCCTCCCTTGTCCAGAAACACGATTTTACTGCACACTCCAAAAACAGTACTCTTCCCAGGGCAATATGCCAGATGCTCTCTGATGCCCGTGCTCCCTTCCTACTCTTGCCCAGCTCGTTGTTTTAACGTGCACATGCCGTCCTGGCATTCAGTGCACAGTGAAAGCAATCGCAAAAGTCCAGCAGCTGCTGACTCCCAAACACAAGGCGCTGGCTATGTTCTTGCTACTCGACGACTCAACGCAGCCCTTCATTTCTGCAGTTGCCATCGAGGTCTCTGCATGTCGGAGACTCAGAGGACGAGCACGAGTTTCCCACGAGGGGCTGCATCAGGAGGAATTCAAAACTCAGGGAATTTGTCCTGGAACACCTTCCATAAGGATGCTAGAAGGGAATTGAAGAGGCAGGCGAGCGGCCACCACCGTCCTCTAGCAGTCCTTAGGGTGCGCGCAGAAGCCCGGTGCTCTGCGGCTTCGTTCTTCGCCCTCGTGCAAGCTACCGCTCTGTCCGGCTCCCGGAGCAGGAGAAGCGGCTGCTTCGCGCACACAACAGCGGAGCGGCAGCCCTACGCTCCGAAGCGCTGCTTCAGCCGAAAGACGCCGGCGACCGGCGGTTCGCTTCGGATAGCAGCCGAGAGCCGTAGTGTGCGTCTGCACTAAACTGCATCATAGCGAAAAGCTTTGGCAGTGTGACTCGCAGGGAGATAGCTTAGGAGCGCAGCGCACTTATGCCTCCCTTGTCCAGAAACACGGATTTGCTGCACACTCCAAAAACACTGCTCTTCCCAGGGCAATATATAAGCTGCTTTCTGATGGCCGTGATCCCTCCCTGCTCTTGCCCAGCTGGTTGTTGCAGCGTGCACATGCCGTCCTGGCATTCAGTGCACAGTGAAAGCAATCGCAAAAGTCCAGCAGCTGCTGACTCCCAAACACAAGGCGCTGGCTATGTTCTTGCTTCTCCACACTTCAACAGAGTCCTTCATTTCTGCAGCTGCCATCGAGTTTTCTGCATCTCGAGCCTTCTGGGACGAGCACCAATTTCCCAAGAGGGGCTGCATCAGGACGAAGTCAAAACCCAGGAAAGTTGTCTCGGAACACCTTCAATAAAGCATGCCAGCAGTGCATTGAAAAGGCAGGTAGCTTTAGCCACCGTCCTCTAGCAGTCGCAAGGCTGTGCACACAATGTCGTCTCCCTGCGGCAACGTTCTTCGCCCTCGTGCAAGCTACCGCTCTGTCCGGCTCCCGGAGCAGGAGAAGCGGCTGCTTCGCGCACACAACAGCGGAGCGGCAGCCCTACGCTCCGAAGCGCTGCTTCAGCCGAAAGACGCCGGCCACCGGCGCTTCGCTTCGGACAGCTCCGGAGAGCCGTAGTGTGGGTCTGCACTAGACTGCATCATAGCGAAAAGCTTTGGCAGTGTGTCTCGCAGGGAGATAGCTTAGGAGCGCAGCGCACTTATGCCTCCCTTGTCCAGAAACACGATTTTACTGCACACTCCAAAAACAGTACTCTTCCCAGGGCAATATATAAGCTGCTTTCTGACGGCCGTGATCTTTCAATTACTCTTGCCCAGCTCGTTGTTTTAACGTGCACATGCCGTCCTGGAATTCAGTGCACAGTGAAAGCAATCGCAAAAGTCCAGCAGCTGCTGACTCCCAAACACAAGGCGCTGGCTATGTTCTTGCTTCTCCACACTTCAACAGAGTCCTTCATTTCTGCAGCTGCCATCGAGTTTTCTGCATCTCGAGCCTTCTGGGACGAGCACCAATTTCCCAAGAGGGGCTGCATCAGGACGAAGTCAAAACCCAGGAAAGTTGTCTCGGAATACCTTCAATAAAGCATGCCAGCAGTGCATTGAAAAGGCAGGTAGCTTTAGCCACCGTCCTCTAGCAGTCGCAAGGCTGTGCACACAATGTCGTCTCCCTGCGGCAACGTTCTTCGCCCTCGTGCAAGCTACCGCTCTGTCCGGCTCCCGGAGCAGGAGAAGCGGCTGCTTCGCGCACACAACAGCGGAGCGGCAGCCCTACGCTCCGAAGCGCTGCTTCAGCCGAAAGACGCCGGCCACCGGCGCTTCGCTTCGGACTGCTCCGGAGAGCCGTAGTGTGCGTCTGCACTAGACTGCATCATAGCGAAAAGCTTTGGCAGTGTGTCTCGCAGAGAGATAGCTTAGGAGCGCAGCGCACTTATGCCTCCCTTGTCCAGAAACACGGATTTGCTGCACACTCCAAAAACACTGCTCTTTCCATGGTACTATGTAAGCTGCTGTCTGACGCCCGTTCTCTTCTGCCCACTCTTGCCCAGCTGGTTGTTGCAGCGTGCACGTGCCTTCCTGGCATTAAGAGCACAGTGAAAGCAATCGCAAAAGTCCAGCAGCTGCTGACTCCCAAACACAAGGCGCTTGTCTACGTTCTTGCTTCTCGACAACTCAACGCAGTCCTTCATTTCTGCAGCTGCCATCGAGTTTTCTGCATCTCGAGCCTTCTGGGATGAGCACCAATTTCCCAAGAGGGGCTGCATCAGGACGAAGTCAAAACCCAGGAAAGTTGTCTCGGAACACCTTCAATAAAGCATGCCAGCAGTGCATTGAAAAGGCAGGTAGCTTTAGCCACCGTCCTCTAGCAGTCGCGAAGCTGTGCACACAATGTCGTCTCCCTGCGGCAACGTTCTTCGCCCTCGTGCAAGCTACCGCTCTGTCCGGCTCCCGGAGCAGGAGAAGCGGCTGCTTCGCGCACACAACAGCGGAGCGGCAGCCCTACGCTCCGAAGCGCTGCTTCAGCCGAAAGACGCCGGCCACCGGCGCTTCGCTTCGGACAGCTCCGGAGAGCCGTAGTGTGCGTCTGCACTAGACTGCATCATAGCGAAAAGCTTTGGCAGTGTGTCTCGCAGAGAGATAGCTTAGGAGCGCAGCGCACTTATGCCTCCCTTGTCCAGAAACACGATTTTACTGCACACTCCAAAAACAGTACTCTTCCCAGGGCAATATATAAGCTGCTTTCTGACGGCCGTGATCTTTCGATTACTCTTGCCCAGCTCGTTGTTTTAACGTGCACATGCCGTCCTGGCATTCAGTGCACAGTGAAAGCAATCGCAAAAGTCCAGCAGCTGCTGACTCCCAAACACAAGGCGCTGGCTATGTTCTTGCTTCTCGACAACTCAACGCAGCCCTTCATTTCTGCAGTTGCCATCGAGGTCTCTGCATGTCGGAGACTCAGAGGACGAGCACGAGTTTCCCACGAGGGGCTGCATCAGGAGGAATTCAAAACTCAGGGAATTTGTCCTGGAACACCTTCCATAAGGATGCTAGAAGGGAATTGAAGAGGCAGGCGAGCGGCCACCACCGTCCTCTAGCAGTCCTTAGGGTGTGCGCAAAAGCCCGATGCTCTTCGGCTTCGTT
Source organism: Lonchura striata (assembly GCF_050655825.1). Lineage (NCBI taxonomy): Eukaryota > Metazoa > Chordata > Aves > Passeriformes > Estrildidae > Lonchura > Lonchura striata. The sequence goes on along the minus strand of NC_140716.1, from coordinate 17,351,780 downwards.
CTTCGCCCCCGTACAAGCTACCGCTCTGTCCGGCTCCCGGAGCAGGAGAAGCGGCTGCTTCGCGCACACAGCAGCGGAGCGGCAGCCCTACGCTCCGAAGCGCTGCTTCAGCCGAAAGACGCCGGCCACCGGCGCTTGGCTTCGGACAGCTCCGGACAGCCGTAGTGTGCGTCTACAACTAGACTGCATCATAGCGAAAAGCTTTGGCAGTGTGTCTCGCAGGGAGATAGCTTAGGAGCGCAGCGCACTTATGCCTCCCTTGTCCAGAAACACGATTTTACTGCACACTCCAAAAACAGTACTCTTCCCAGGGCAATATGCCAGATGCTCTCTGATGCCCGTGCTCCCTTCCTACTCTTGCCCAGCTCGTTGTTTTAACGTGCACATGCCGTCCTGGAATTCAGTGCACAGTGAAAGCAATCGCAAAAGTCCAGCAGCTGCTGACTCCCAAACACAAGGCGCTGGCTATGTTCTTGCTTCTCGACAACTCAACGCAGCCCTTCATTTCTGCAGTTGCCATCGAGGTCTCTGCATGTCGGAGACTCAGAGGACGAGCACGAGTTTCCCACGAGGGGCTGCATCAGGAGGAATTCAAAACTCAGGGAAATTGTCCTGGAACACCTTCCATAAGGATGCTAGAAGGGAATTGAAGAGGCAGGCGAGCGGCCACCACCGTCCTCTAGCAGTCCTTAGGGTGCGCGCAGAAGCCCGGTGCTCTGCGGCTTCGTTCTTCGCCCTCGTGCAAGCTACCGCTCTGTCCGGCTCCCGGAGCAGGAGAAGCGGCTGCTTCGCGCACACAACAGCGGAGCGGCAGCCGTACTCTCCGAAGCGCTGCTTCAGCCGAAAGACGCCGGCGACCGGCGGTTCGCTTCGGATAGCAGCCGAGAGCCGTAGTGTGCGTCTGCACTAAACTGCATCATAGCGAAAAGCTTTGGCAGTGTGACTCGCAGGGAGATAGCTTAGGAGCGCAGCGCACTTATGCCTCCCTTGTCCAGAAACACGGATTTGCTGCACACTCCAAAAACACTGCTCTTCCCAGGGCAATATATAAGCTGCTTTCTGATGGCCGTGATCCCTCCCTGCTCTTGCCCAGCTGGTTGTTGCAGCGTGCACGTGCCTTCCTGGCATTAAGAGCACAGTGAAAGCAATCGCAAAAGTCCAGCAGCTGCTGACTCCCAAACACAAGGCGCTGGCTATGTTCTTGCTTCTCCACACTTCAACAGAGTCCTTCATTTCTGCAGCTGCCATCGAGTTTTCTGCATCTCGAGCCTTCTGGGACGAGCACCAATTTCCCAAGAGGGGCTGCATCAGGACGAAGTCAAAACCCAGGAAAGTTGTCTCGGAATACCTTCAATAAAGCATGCCAGCAGTGCATTGAAAAGGCAGGTAGCTTTAGCCACCGTCCTCTAGCAGTCGCGAAGCTGTGCACACAATGTCGTCTCCCTGCGGCAACGTTCTTCGCCCTCGTGCAAGCTACCGCTCTGTCCGGCTCCCGGAGCAGGAGAAGCGGCTGCTTCGCGCACACAACAGCGGAGCGGCAGCCCTACGCTCCGAAGCGCTGCTTCAGCCGAAAGACGCCGGCCACCGGCGCTTGGCTTCGGACAGCTCCGGAGAGCCGTAGTGTGCGTCTACAACTAGACTGCATCATAGCGAAAAGCTTTGGCAGTGTGTCTCGCAAGGAGATAGCTTAGGAGCGCAGCGCACTTATGCCTCCCTTGTCCAGAAACACGATTTTACTGCACACTCCAAAAACAGTACTCTTCCCAGGGCAATATGCCAGATGCTCTCTGATGCCCGTGCTCCCTTCCTACTCTTGCCCAGCTCGTTGTTTTAACGTGCACATGCCGTCCTGGCATTCAGTGCACAGTGAAAGCAATCGCAAAAGTCCAGCAGCTGCTGACTCCCAAACACAAGGCGCTGGCTATGTTCTTGCTACTCGACGACTCAACGCAGCCCTTCATTTCTGCAGTTGCCATCGAGGTCTCTGCATGTCGGAGACTCAGAGGACGAGCACGAGTTTCCCACGAGGGGCTGCATCAGGAGGAATTCAAAACTCAGGGAATTTGTCCTGGAACACCTTCCATAAGGATGCTAGAAGGGAATTGAAGAGGCAGGCGAGCGGCCACCACCGTCCTCTAGCAGTCCTTAGGGTGCGCGCAGAAGCCCGGTGCTCTGCGGCTTCGTTCTTCGCCCTCGTGCAAGCTACCGCTCTGTCCGGCTCCCGGAGCAGGAGAAGCGGCTGCTTCGCTCACACAACAGCGGAGCGGCAGCCCTACGCTCCGAAGCGCTGCTTCAGCCGAAAGACGCCGGCGACCGGCGGTTCGCTTCGGATAGCAGCCGAGAGCCGTAGTGTGCGTCTGCACTAAACTGCATCATAGCGAAAAGCTTTGGCAGTGTGACTCGCAGGGAGATAGCTTAGGAGCGCAGCGCACTTATGCCTCCCTTGTCCAGAAACACGGATTTGCTGCACACTCCAAAAACACTGCTCTTCCCAGGGCAATATATAAGCTGCTTTCTGATGGCCGTGATCCCTCCCTGCTCTTGCCCAGCTGGTTGTTGCAGCGTGCACATGCCGTCCTGGCATTCAGTGCACAGTGAAAGCAATCGCAAAAGTCCAGCAGCTGCTGACTCCCAAACACAAGGCGCTGGCTATGTTCTTGCTTCTCCACACTTCAACAGAGTCCTTCATTTCTGCAGCTGCCATCGAGTTTTCTGCATCTTGAGCCTTCTGGGACGAGCACCAATTTCCCAAGAGGGGCTGCATCAGGACGAAGTCAAAACCCAGGAAAGTTGTCTCGGAACACCTTCAATAAAGCATGCCAGCAGTGCATTGAAAAGGCAGGTAGCTTTAGCCACCGTCCTCTAGCAGTCGCAAGGCTGTGCACACAATGTCGTCTCCCTGCGGCAACGTTCTTCGCCCTCGTGCAAGCTACCGCTCTGTCCGGCTCCCGGAGCAGGAGAAGCGGCTGCTTCGCGCACACAACAGCGGAGCGGCAGCCCTACGCTCCGAAGCGCTGCTTCAGCCGAAAGACGCCGGCGACCGGCGGTTCGCTTCGGATAGCAGCCGAGAGCCGTAGTGTGCGTCTGCACTAAACTGCATCATAGCGAAAAGCTTTGGCAGTGTGACTCGCAGGGAGATAGCTTAGGAGCGCAGCGCACTTATGCCTCCCTTGTCCAGAAACACGATTTTACTGCACACTCCAAAAACAGTACTCTTCCCAGGGCAATATATAAGCTGCTTTCTGACGGCCGTGATCTTTCAATTACTCTTGCCCAGCTCGTTGTTTTAACGTGCACATGCCGTCCTGGCATTCAGTGCACAGTGAAAGCAATCGCAAAAGTCCAGCAGCTGCTGACTCCCAAACACAAGGCGCTGGCTATGTTCTTGCTTCTCCACACTTCAACAGAGTCCTTCATTTCTGCAGCTGCCATCGAGTTTTCTGCATCTCGAGCCTTCTGGGACGAGCACCAATTTCCCAGGAGGGGCTGCATCAGGACGAAGTCAAAACCCAGGAAAGTTGTCTCGGAACACCTTCAATAAAGCATGCCAGCAGTGCATTGAAAAGGCAGGTAGCTTTAGCCACCGTCCTCTAGCAGTCGCAAGGCTGTGCACACAATGTCGTCTCCCTGCGGCAACGTTCTTCGCCCTCGTGCAAGCTACCGCTCTGTCCGGCTCCCGGAGCAGGAGAAGCGGCTGCTTCGCGCACACAACAGCGGAGCGGCAGCCCTACGCTCCGAAGCGCTGCTTCAGCCGAAAGACGCCGGCCACCGGCGCTTGGCTTCGGACAGCTCCGGAGAGCCGTAGTGTGCGTCTGCACTAGACTGCATCATAGCGAAAAGCTTTGGCAGTGTGTCTCGCAGGGAGATAGCTTAGGAGCGCAGCGCACTTATGCCTCCCTTGTCCAGAAACACGGATTTGCTGCACACTCCAAAAACACTGCTCTTTCCATGGTACTATGTAAGCTGCTGTCTGACGCCCGTTCTCTTCTGCCCACTCTTGCCCAGCTGGTTGTTGCAGCGTGCACGTGCCTTCCTGGCATTAAGAGCACAGTGAAAGCAATCGCAAAAGTCCAGCAGCTGCTGACTCCCAAACACAAGGCGCTGGCTATGTTCTTGCTTCTCCACACTTCAACAGAGTCCTTCATTTCTGCAGCTGCCATCGAGTTTTCTGCATCTCGAGCCTTCTGGGACGAGCACCAATTTCCCAAGAGGGGCTGCATCAGGACGAAGTCAAAACCCAGGAAAGTTGTCTCGGAACACCTTCAATAAAGCATGCCAGCAGTGCATTGAAAAGGCAGGTAGCTTTAGCCACCGTCCTCTAGCAGTCGCGAAGCTGTGCACACAATGTCGTCTCCCTGCGGCAACGTTCTTCGCCCTCGTGCAAGCTACCGCTCTGTCCGGCTCCCGGAGCAGGAGAAGCGGCTGCTTCGCTCACACAACAGCGGAGCGGCAGCCCTACGCTCCGAAGCGCTGCTTCAGCCGAAAGACGCCGGCCACCGGCGCTTGGCTTCGGACAGCTCCGGAGAGCCGTAGTGTGCGTCTGCACTAGACTGCATCATAGCGAAAAGCTTTGGCAGTGTGTCTCGCAGAGAGATAGCTTAGGAGCGCAGCGCACTTATGCCTCCCTTGTCCAGAAACACGATTTTACTGCACACTCCAAAAACAGTACTCTTCCCAGGGCAATATATAAGCTACTTTCTGACGGCCGTGATCTTTCGATTACTCTTGCCCAGCTCGTTGTTTTAACGTGCACATGCCGTCCTGGAATTCAGTGCACAGTGAAAGCAATCGCAAAAGTCCAGCAGCTGCTGACTCCCAAACACAAGGCGCTGGCTATGTTCTTGCTTCTCGACAACTCAACGCAGCCCTTCATTTCTGCAGTTGCCATCGAGGTCTCTGCATGTCGGAGACTCAGAGGACGAGCACGAGTTTCCCACGAGGGGCTGCATCAGGAGGAATTCAAAACTCAGGAAAATTGTCTTTGAACACCTTCCATAGGATGCTAGAAGGGAATTGAAGAGGCAGGCGAGCGGCCACCACCGTCCTCTAGCAGTCCTTAGGGTGTGCGCAAAAGCCCGATGCTCTTCGGCTTCGTTCTTCGCCCCCGTACAAGCTACCGCTCTGTCCGGCTCCCGGAGCAGGAGAAGCGGCTGCTTCGCGCACACAACAGCGGAGCGGCAGCCGTACTCTCCGAAGCGCTGCTTCAGCCGAAAGACGCCGGCGACCGGCGGTTCGCTTCGGATAGCAGCCGAGAGCCGTAGTGTGCGTCTGCACTAAACTGCATCATAGCGAAAAGCTTTGGCAGTGTGACTCGCAGGGAGATAGCTTAGGAGCGCAGCGCACTTATGCCTCCCTTGTCCAGAAACACGGATTTGCTGCACACTCCAAAAACACTGCTCTTCCCAGGGCAATATATAAGCTGCTTTCTGATGGCCGTGATCCCTCCCTGCTCTTGCCCAGCTGGTTGTTGCAGCATGCACGTGCCTTCCTGGCATTAAGAGCACAGTGAAAGCAATCGCAAAAGTCCAGCAGCTGCTGACTCCCAAACACAAGGCGCTGGCTATGTTCTTGCTTCTCCACACTTCAACAGAGTCCTTCATTTCTGCAGCTGCCATCGAGTTTTCTGCATCTCGAGCCTTCTGGGACGAGCACCAATTTCCCAAGAGGGGCTGCATCAGGACGAAGTCAAAACCCAGGAAAGTTGTCTCGGAATACCTTCAATAAAGCATGCCAGCAGTGCATTGAAAAGGCAGGTAGCTTTAGCCACCGTCCTCTAGCAGTCGCAAGGCTGTGCACACAATGTCGTCTCCCTGCGGCAACGTTCTTCGCCCTCGTGCAAGCTACCGCTCTGTCCGGCTCCCGGAGCAGGAGAAGCGGCTGCTTCGCGCACACAACAGCGGAGCGGCAGCCCTACGCTCCGTAGCGCTGCTTCAGCCGAAAGACGCCGGCCACCGGCGCTTCGCTTCGGACAGCTCCGGAGAGCCGTAGTGTGCGTCTACAACTAGACTGCATCATAGCGAAAAGCTTTGGCAGTGTGTCTCGCAAGGGGATAGCTTAGGAGCGCAGCGCACTTATGCCTCCCTTGTCCAGAAACACGATTTTACTGCACACTCCAAAAACAGTACTCTTCCCAGGGCAATATGCCAGATGCTCTCTGATGCCCGTGCTCCCTTCCTACTCTTGCCCAGCTCGTTGTTTTAACGTGCACATGCCGTCCTGGCATTCAGTGCACAGTGAAAGCAATCGCAAAAGTCCAGCAGCTGCTGACTCCCAAACACAAGGCGCTGGCTATGTTCTTACTACTCGACGACTCAACGCAGCCCTTCATTTCTGCAGTTGCCATCGAGGTCTCTGCATGTCGGAGACTCAGAGGACGAGCACGAGTTTCCCACGAGGGGCTGCATCAGGAGGAATTCAAAACTCAGGGAATTTGTCCTGGAACACCTTCCATAAGGATGCTAGAAGGGAATTGAAGAGGCAGGCGAGCGGCCACCACCGTCCTCTAGCAGTCCTTAGGGTGCGCGCAGAAGCCCGGTGCTCTGCGGCTTCGTTCTTCGCCCTCGTGCAAGCTACCGCTCTGTCCGGCTCCCGGAGCAGGAGAAGCGGCTGCTTCGCGCACACAACAGCGGAGCGGCAGCCCTACGCTCCGAAGCGCTGCTTCAGCCGAAAGACGCCGGCGACCGGCGGTTCGCTTCGGATAGCAGCCGAGAGCCGTAGTGTGCGTCTGCACTAAACTGCATCATAGCGAAAAGCTTTGGCAGTGTGACTCGCAGGGAGATAGCTTAGGAGCGCAGCGCACTTATGCCTCCCTTGTCCAGAAACACGGATTTGCTGCACACTCCAAAAACACTGCTCTTCCCAGGGCAATATATAAGCTGCTTTCTGATGGCCGTGATCCCTCCCTGCTCTTGCCCAGCTGGTTGTTGCAGCGTGCACATGCCGTCCTGGCATTCAGTGCACAGTGAAAGCAATCGCAAAAGTCCAGCAGCTGCTGACTCCCAAACACAAGGCGCTGGCTATGTTCTTGCTTCTCCACACTTCAACAGAGTCCTTCATTTCTGCAGCTGCCATCGAGTTTTCTGCATCTCGAGCCTTCTGGGACGAGCACCAATTTCCCAAGAGGGGCTGCATCAGGACGAAGTCAAAACCCAGGAAAGTTGTCTCGGAACACCTTCAATAAAGCATGCCAGCAGTGCATTGAAAAGGCAGGTAGCTTTAGCCACCGTCCTCTAGCAGTCGCAAGGCTGTGCACACAATGTCGTCTCCCTGCGGCAACGTTCTTCGCCCTCGTGCAAGCTACCGCTCTGTCCGGCTCCCGGAGCAGGAGAAGCGGCTGCTTCGCGCACACAACAGCGGAGCGGCAGCCCTACGCTCCGAAGCGCTGCTTCAGCCGAAAGACGCCGGCCACCGGCGCTTCGCTTTGGACAGCTCCGGAGAGCCGTAGTGTGGGTCTGCACTAGACTGCATCATAGCGAAAAGCTTTGGCAGTGTGTCTCGCAGGGAGATAGCTTAGGAGCGCAGCGCACTTATGCCTCCCTTGTCCAGAAACACGATTTTACTGCACACTCCAAAAACAGTACTCTTCCCAGGGCAATATATAAGCTGCTTTCTGACGGCCGTGATCTTTCAATTACTCTTGCCCAGCTCGTTGTTTTAACGTGCACATGCCGTCCTGGAATTCAGTGCACAGTGAAAGCAATCGCAAAAGTCCAGCAGCTGCTGACTCCCAAACACAAGGCGCTGGCTATGTTCTTGCTTCTCCACACTTCAACAGAGTCCTTCATTTCTGCAGCTGCCATCGAGTTTTCTGCATCTCGAGCCTTCTGGGACCAGCACCAATTTCCCAGGAGGGGCTGCATCAGGACGAAGTCAAAACCCAGGAAAGTTGTCTCGGAACACCTTCAATAAAGCATGCCAGCAGTGCATTGAAAAGGCAGGTAGCTTTAGCCACCGTCCTCTAGCAGTCGCAAGGCTGTGCACACAATGTCGTCTCCCTGCGGCAACGTTCTTCGCCCTCGTGCAAGCTACCGCTCTGTCCGGCTCCCGGAGCAGGAGAAGCGGCTGCTTCGCGCACACAACAGCGGAGCGGCAGCCCTACGCTCCGAAGCGCTGCTTCAGCCGAAAGACGCCGGCCACCGTCGCTTGGCTTCGGGCAGCTCCGGAGAGCCGTAGTGTGCGTCTGCACTAGACTGCATCATAGCGAAAAGCTTTGGCAGTGTGTCTCGCAGAGAGATAGCTTAGGAGCGCAGCGCACTTATGCCTCCCTTGTCCAGAAACACGGATTTGCTGCACACTCCAAAAACACTGCTCTTTCCATGGTACTATGTAAGCTGCTGTCTGACGCCCGTTCTCTTCTGCCCACTCTTGCCCAGCTGGTTGTTGCAGCGTGCACGTGCCTTCCTGGCATTAAGAGCACAGTGAAAGCAATCGCAAAAGTCCAGCAGCTGCTGACTCCCAAACACAAGGCGCTGGCTATGTTCTTGCTTCTCCACACTTCAACAGAGTCCTTCATTTCTGCAGCTGCCATCGAGTTTTCTGCATCTCGAGCCTTCTGGGACGAGCACCAATTTCCCAAGAGGGGCTGCATCAGGACGAAGTCAAAACCCAGGAAAGTTGTCTCGGAACACCTTCAATAAAGCATGCCAGCAGTGCATTGAAAAGGCAGGTAGCTTTAGCCACCGTCCTCTAGCAGTCGCGAAGCTGTGCACACAATGTCGTCTCCCTGCGGCAACGTTCTTCGCCCTCGTGCAAGCTACCGCTCTGTCCGGCTCCCGGAGCAGGAGAAGCGGCTGCTTCGCTCACACAACAGCGGAGCGGCAGCCCTACGCTCCGAAGCGCTGCTTCAGCCGAAAGACGCCGGCCACCGGCGCTTCGCTTCGGACAGCTCCGGAGAGCCGTAGTGTGCGTCTGCACTAGACTGCATCATAGCGAAAAGCTTTGGCAGTGTGTCTCGCAGAGAGATAGCTTAGGAGCGCAGCGCACTTATGCCTCCCTTGTCCAGAAACACGATTTTACTGCACACTCCAAAAACAGTACTCTTCCCAGGGCAATATATAAGCTGCTTTCTGACGGCCGTGATCTTTCGATTACTCTTGCCCAGCTCGTTGTTTTAACGTGCACATGCCGTCCTGGAATTCAGTGCACAGTGAAAGCAATCGCAAAAGTCCAGCAGCTGCTGACTCCCAAACACAAGGCGCTGGCTATGTTCTTGCTACTCGACGACTCAACGCAGCCCTTCATTTCTGCAGTTGCCATCGAGGTCTCTGCATGTCGGAGACTCAGAGGACGAGCACGAGTTTCCCACGAGGGGCTGCATCAGGAGGAATTCAAAACTCAGGGAATTTGTCCTGGAACACCTTCCATAAGGATGCTAGAAGGGAATTGAAGAGGCAGGCGAGCGGCCACCACCGTCCTCTAGCAGTCCTTAGGGTGCGCGCAGAAGCCCGGTGCTCTGCGGCTTCGTTCTTCGCCCTCGTGCAAGCTACCGCTCTGTCCGGCTCCCGGAGCAGGAGAAGCGGCTGCTTCGCGCACACAACAGCGGAGCGGCAGCCCTACGCTCCGAAGCGCTGCTTCAGCCGAAAGACGCCGGCGACCGGCGGTTCGCTTCGGATAGCAGCCGAGAGCCGTAGTGTGCGTCTGCACTAAACTGCATCATAGCGAAAAGCTTTGGCAGTGTGACTCGCAGGGAGATAGCTTAGGAGCGCAGCGCACTTATGCCTCCCTTGTCCAGAAACACGGATTTGCTGCACACTCCAAAAACACTGCTCTTCCCAGGGCAATATATAAGCTGCTTTCTGATGGCCGTGATCCCTCCCTGCTCTTGCCCAGCTGGTTGTTGCAGCGTGCACATGCCGTCCTGGAATTCAGTGCACAGTGAAAGCAATCGCAAAAGTCCAGCAGCTGCTGACTCCCAAACACAAGGTGCTGGCTATGTTCTTGCTTCTCCACACTTCAACAGAGTCCTTCATTTCTGCAGCTGCCATCGAGTTTTCTGCATCTCGAGCCTTCTGGGACGAGCACCAATTTCCCAAGAGGGGCTGCATCAGGACGAAGTCAAAACCCAGGAAAGTTGTCTCGGAACACCTTCAATAAAGCATGCCAGCAGTGCATTGAAAAGGCAGGTAGCTTTAGCCACCGTCCTCTAGCAGTCGCGAAGCTGTGCACACAATGTCGTCTCCCTGCGGCAACGTTCTTCGCCCTCGTGCAAGCTACCGCTCTGTCCGGCTCCCGGAGCAGGAGAAGCGGCTGCTTCGCGCACACAACAGCGGAGCGGCAGCCCTACGCTCCGAAGCGCTGCTTCAGCCGAAAGACGCCGGCCACCGGCGCTTCGCTTCGGACAGCTCCGGAGAGCCGTAGTGTGCGTCTACAACTAGACTGCATCATAGCGAAAAGCTTTGGCAGTGTGTCTCGCAAGGAGATAGCTTAGGAGCGCAGCGCACTTATGCCTCCCTTGTCCAGAAACACGATTTTACTGCACACTCCAAAAACAGTACTCTTCCCAGGGCAATATATAAGCTGCTTTCTGACGGCCGTGATCTTTCGATTACTCTTGCCCAGCTCGTTGTTTTAACGTGCACATGCCGTCCTGGAATTCAGTGCACAGTGAAAGCAATCGCAAAAGTCCAGCAGCTGCTGACTCCCAAACACAAGGCGCTGGCTATGTTCTTGCTTCTCGACAACTCAACGCAGCCCTTCATTTCTGCAGTTGCCATCGAGGTCTCTGCATGTCGGAGACTCAGAGGACGAGCACGAGTTTCCCACGAGGGGCTGCATCAGGAGGAATTCAAAACTCAGGGAATTTGCCCTGGAACACCTTCCATAAGGATGCTAGAAGGGAATTGAAGAGGCAGGCGAGCGGCCACCACCGTCCTCTAGCAGTCCTTAGGGTGTGCGCAAAAGCCCGATGCTCTTCGGCTTCGTTCTTCGCCCCCGTACAAGCTACCGCTCTGTCCGGCTCCCGGAGCAGGAGAAGCGGCTGCTTCGCGCACACAACAGCGGAGCGGCAGCCCTACGCTCCGAAGCGCTGCTTCAGCCGAAAGACGCCGGCCACCGGCGCTTCGCTTCGGACAGCTCCGGAGAGCCGTAGTGTGCGTCTGCACTAGACTGCATCATAGCGAAAAGCTTTGGCAGTGTGTCTCGCAGGGAGATAGCTTAGGAGCGCAGCGCACTTATGCCTCCCTTGTCCAGAAACACGGATTTGCTGCACACTCCAAAAACACTGCTCTTTCCATGGTACTATGTAAGCTGCTGTCTGACGCCCGTTCTCTTCTGCCCACTCTTGCCCAGCTGGTTGTTGCAGCGTGCACGTGCCTTCCTGGCATTAAGAGCACAGTGAAAGCAATCGCAAAAGTCCAGCAGCTGCTGACTCCCAAACACAAGGCGCTTGTCTACGTTCTTGCTTCTCGACAACTCAACGCAGCCCTTCATTTCTGCAGCTGCCATCGAGTTTTCTGTATCTTGAGCCTTCTGGGACGAGCACCAATTTCCCAGGAGGGGCGGCATCAGGACGAAGTCAAAACCCAGGAAAGTTGTCTCGGAACACCTTCAATAAAGCATGCCAGCAGTGCATTGAAAAGGCAGGTAGCTTTAGCCACCGTCCTCTAGCAGTCGCGAAGCTGTGCACACAATGTCGTCTCCCTGCGGCAACGTTCTTCGCCCTCGTGCAAGCTACCGCTCTGTCCGGCTCCCGGAGCAGGAGAAGCGGCTGCTTCGCGCACACAACAGCGGAGCGGCAGCCCTACGCTCCGAAGCGCTGCTTCAGCCGAAAGACGCCGGCCACCGGCGCTTCGCTTCGGACAGCTCCGGAGAGCCGTAGTGTGCGTCTGCACTAGACTGCATCATAGCGAAAAGCTTTGGCAGTGTGTCTCGCAGAGAGATAGCTTAGGAGCGCAGCGCACTTATGCCTCCCTTGTCCAGAAACACGGATTTGCTGCACACTCCAAAAACACTGCTCTTTCCATGGTACTATGTAAGCTGCTGTCTGACGCCCGTTCTCTTCTGCCCCCTCTTGCCCAGCTCGTTGTTTTAACGTGCACATGCCGTCCTGGAATTCAGTGCACAGTGAAAGCAATCGCAAAAGTCCAGCAGCTGCTGACTCCCAAACACAAGGCGCTGGCTATGTTCTTGCTACTCGACGACTCAACGCAGCCCTTCATTTCTGCAGTTGCCATCGAGGTCTCTGCATGTCGGAGACTCAGAGGACGAGCACGAGTTTCCCACGAGGGGCTGCATCAGGAGGAATTCAAAACTCAGGGAAATTGTCCTGGAACACCTTCCATAAGGATGCTAGAAGGGAATTGAAGAGGCAGGCGAGCGGCCACCACCGTCCTCTAGCAGTCCTTAGGGTGCGCGCAGAAGCCCGGTGCTCTGCGGCTTCGTTCTTCGCCCTCGTGCAAGCTACCGCTCTGTCCGATTCCCGGAGCAGGAGAAGCGGCTGCTTCGCGCACACAACAGCGGAGCGGCAGCCCTACGCTCCGAAGCGCTGCTTCAGCCGAAAGACGCCGGCCACCGGCGCTTCGCTTCGGACAGCTCCGGAGAGCCGTAGTGTGGGTCTGCACTAGACTGCATCATAGCGAAAAGCTTTGGCAGTGTGTCTCGCAGAGAGATAGCTTAGGAGCGCAGCGCACTTATGCCTCCCTTGTCCAGAAACACGGATTTGCTGCACACTCCAAAAACACTGCTCTTTCCATGGTACTATGTAAGCTGCTGTCTGACGCCCGTTCTCTTCTGCCCACTCTTGCCCAGCTGGTTGTTGCAGCGTGCACGTGCCTTCCTGGCATTAAGAGCACAGTGAAAGCAATCGCAAAAGTCCAGCAGCTGCTGACTCCCAAACACAAGGCGCTTGTCTACGTTCTTGCTTCTCGACAACTCAACGCAGTCCTTCATTTCTGCAGCTGCCATCGAGTTTTCTGCATCTCGAGCCTTCTGGGACGAGCACCAATTTCCCAAGAGGGGCTGCATCAGGACGAAGTCAAAACCCAGGAAAGTTGTCTCGGAACACCTTCAATAAAGCATGCCAGCAGTGCATTGAAAAGGCAGGTAGCTTTAGCCACCGTCCTCTAGCAGTCGCGAAGCTGTGCACACAATGTCGTCTCCCTGCGGCAACGTTCTTCGCCCTCGTGCAAGCTACCGCTCTGTCCGGCTCCCGGAGCAGGAGAAGCGGCTGCTTCGCGCACACAACAGCGGAGCGGCAGCCCTACGCTCCGAAGCGCTGCTTCAGCCGAAAGACGCCGGCCACCGGCGCTTGGCTTCGGACAGCTCCGGAGAGCCGTAGTGTGCGTCTGCACTAGACTGCATCATAGCGAAAAGCTTTGGCAGTGTGTCTCGCAGAGAGATAGCTTAGGAGCGCAGCGCACTTATGCCTCCCTTGTCCAGAAACACGATTTTACTGCACACTCCAAAAACAGTACTCTTCCCAGGGCAATATATAAGCTGCTTTCTGACGGCCGTGATCTTTCGATTATTCTTGCCCAGCTCGTTGTTTTAACGTGCACATGCCGTCCTGGCATTCAGTGCACAGTGAAAGCAATCGCAAAAGTCCAGCAGCTGCTGACTCCCAAACACAAGGCGCTGGCTATGTTCTTGCTTCTCGACAACTCAACGCAGCCCTTCATTTCTGCAGTTGCCATCGAGGTCTCTGCATGTCGGAGACTCAGAGGACGAGCACGAGTTTCCCACGAGGGGCTGCATCAGGAGGAATTCAAAACTCAGGGAATTTGTCCTGGAACACCTTCCATAAGGATGCTAGAAGGGAATTGAAGAGGCAGGCGAGCGGCCACCACCGTCCTCTAGCAGTCCTTAGGGTGTGCGCAAAAGCCCGATGCTCTTCGGCTTCGTTCTTCGCCCCCGTACAAGCTACCGCTCTGTCCGGCTCCCGGAGCAGGAGAAGCGGCTGCTTCGCGCACACAGCAGCGGAGCGGCAGCCCTACGCTCCGAAGCGCTGCTTCAGCCGAAAGACGCCGGCCACCGGCGCTTGGCTTCGGACAGCTCCGGAGAGCCGTAGTGTGCGTCTACAACTAGACTGCATCATAGCGAAAAGCTTTGGCAGTGTGTCTCGCAGGGAGATAGCTTAGGAGCGCAGCGCACTTATGCCTCCCTTGTCCAGAAACACGATTTTACTGCACACTCCAAAAACAGTACTCTTCCCAGGGCAATATGCCAGATGCTCTCTGATGCCCGTGCTCCCTTCCTACTCTTGCCCAGCTCGTTGTTTTAACGTGCACATGCCGTCCTGGAATTCAGTGCACAGTGAAAGCAATCGCAAAAGTCCAGCAGCTGCTGACTCCCAAACACAAGGCGCTGGCTATGTTCTTGCTTCTCGACAACTCAACGCAGCCCTTCATTTCTGCAGTTGCCATCGAGGTCTCTGCATGTCGGAGACTCAGAGGACGAGCACGAGTTTCCCACGAGGGGCTGCATCAGGAGGAATTCAAAACTCAGGGAAATTGTCCTGGAACACCTTCCATAAGGATGCTAGAAGGGAATTGAAGAGGCAGGCGAGCGGCCACCACCGTCCTCTAGCAGTCCTTAGGGTGCGCGCAGAAGCCCGGGGCTCTGCGGCTTCGTTCTTCGCCCTCGTGCAAGCTACCGCTCTGTCCGGCTCCCGGAGCAGGAGAAGCGGCTGCTTCGCGCACACAACAGCGGAGCGGCAGCCCTACGCTCCGAAGCGCTGCTTCAGCCGAAAGACGCCGGCCACCGGCGCTTGGCTTCGGACAGCTCCGGAGAGCCGTAGTGTGCGTCTGCACTAGACTGCATCATAGCGAAAAGCTTTGGCAGTGTGTCTCGCAGAGAGATAGCTTAGGAGCGCAGCGCACTTATGCCTCCCTTGTCCAGAAACACGATTTTACTGCACACTCCAAAAACAGTACTCTTCCCAGGGCAATATATAAGCTGCTTTCTGACGGCCGTGATCTTTCGATTACTCTTGCCCAGCTCGTTGTTTTAACGTGCACATGCCGTCCTGGCATTCAGTGCACAGTGAAAGCAATCGCAAAAGTCCAGCAGCTGCTGACTCCCAAACACAAGGCGCTGGCTATGTTCTTGCTTCTCCACACTTCAACAGAGTCCTTCATTTCTGCAGCTGCCATCGAGTTTTCTGCATCTCGAGCCTTCTGGGACGAGCACCAATTTCCCAAGAGGGGCTGCATCAGGACGAAGTCAAAACCCAGGAAAGTTGTCTCGGAACACCTTCAATAAAGCATGCCAGCAGTGCATTGAAAAGGCAGGTAGCTTTAGCCACCGTCCTCTAGCAGTCGCGAAGCTGTGCACACAATGTCGTCTCCCTGCGGCAACGTTCTTCGCCCTCGTGCAAGCTACCGCTCTGTCCGGCTCCCGGAGCAGGAGAAGCGGCTGCTTCGCGCACACAACAGCGGAGCGGCAGCCCTACGCTCCGAAGCGCTGCTTCAGCCGAAAGACGCCGGCCACCGGCGCTTGGCTTCGGACAGCTCCGGAGAGCCGTAGTGTGCGTCTGCACTAGACTGCATCATAGCGAAAAGCTTTGGCAGTGTGTCTCGCAGAGAGATAGCTTAGGAGCGCAGCGCACTTATGCCTCCCTTGTCCAGAAACACGATTTTACTGCACACTCCAAAAACAGTACTCTTCCCAGGGCAATATATAAGCTGCTTTCTGACGGCCGTGATCTTTCGATTACTCTTGCCCAGCTCGTTGTTTTAACGTGCACATGCCGTCCTGGCATTCAGTGCACAGTGAAAGCAATCGCAAAAGTCCAGCAGCTGCTGACTCCCAAACACAAGGTGCTGGCTATGTTCTTGCTTCTCCACACTTCAACAGAGTCCTTCATTTCTGCAGCTGCCATCGAGTTTTCTGCATCTCGAGCCTTCTGGGACGAGCACCAATTTCCCAAGAGGGGCTGCATCAGGACGAAGTCAAAACCCAGGAAAGTTGTCTCGGAACACCTTCAATAAAGCATGCCAGCAGTGCATTGAAAAGGCAGGTAGCTTTAGCCACCGTCCTCTAGCAGTCGCGAAGCTGTGCACACAATGTCGTCTCCCTGCGGCAACGTTCTTCGCCCTCGTGCAAGCTACCGCTCTGTCCGGCTCCCGGAGCAGGAGAAGCGGCTGCTTCGCGCACACAACAGCGGAGCGGCAGCCCTACGCTCCGAAGCGCTGCTTCAGCCGAAAGACGCCGGCCACCGGCGCTTCGCTTCGGACAGCTCCGGAGAGCCGTAGTGTGCGTCTGCACTAGACTGCATCATAGCGAAAAGCTTTGGCAGTGTGTCTCGCAGAGAGATAGCTTAGGAGCGCAGCGCACTTATGCCTCCCTTGTCCAGAAACACGATTTTACTGCACACTCCAAAAACAGTACTCTTCCCAGGGCAATATATAAGCTGCTTTCTGACGGCCGTGATCTTTCGATTACTCTTGCCCAGCTCGTTGTTTTAACGTGCACATGCCGTCCTGGAATTCAGTGCACAGTGAAAGCAATCGCAAAAGTCCAGCAGCTGCTGACTCCCAAACACAAGGCGCTGGCTATGTTCTTGCTTCTCGACGACTCAACGCAGCCCTTCATTTCTGCAGTTGCCATCGAGGTCTCTGCATGTCGGAGACTCAGAGGACGAGCACGAGTTTCCCACGAGGGGCTGCATCAGGAGGAATTCAAAACTCAGGAAAATTGTCTTTGAACACCTTCCATAGGATGCTAGAAGGGAATTGAAGAGGCAGGCGAGCGGCCACCACCGTCCTCTAGCAGTCCTTAGGGTGTGCGCAAAAGCCCGATGCTCTTCGGCTTCGTTCTTCGCCCCCGTACAAGCTACCGCTCTGTCCGGCTCCCGGAGCAGGAGAAGCGGCTGCTTCGCGCACACAACAGCGGAGCGGCAGCCGTACTCTCCGAAGCGCTGCTTCAGCCGAAAGACGCCGGCGACCGGCGGTTCGCTTCGGATAGCAGCCGAGAGCCGTAGTGTGCGTCTGCACTAAACTGCATCATAGCGAAAAGCTTTGGCAGTGTGACTCGCAGGGAGATAGCTTAGGAGCGCAGCGCACTTATGCCTCCCTTGTCCAGAAACACGGATTTGCTGCACACTCCAAAAACACTGCTCTTCCCAGGGCAATATATAAGCTGCTTTCTGATGGCCGTGATCCCTCCCTGCTCTTGCCCAGCTGGTTGTTGCAGCGTGCACATGCCGTCCTGGCATTCAGTGCACAGTGAAAGCAATCGCAAAAGTCCAGCAGCTGCTGACTCCCAAACACAAGGCGCTGGCTATGTTCTTGCTTCTCCACACTTCAACAGAGTCCTTCATTTCTGCAGCTGCCATCGAGTTTTCTGCATCTCGAGCCTTCTGGGACGAGCACCAATTTCCCAAGAGGGGCTGCATCAGGACGAAGTCAAAACCCAGGAAAGTTGTCTCGGAATACCTTCAATAAAGCATGCCAGCAGTGCATTGAAAAGGCAGGTAGCTTTAGCCACCGTCCTCTAGCAGTCGCGAAGCTGTGCACACAATGTCGTCTCCCTGCGGCAACGTTCTTCGCCCTCGTGCAAGCTACCGCTCTGTCCGGCTCCCGGAGCAGGAGAAGCGGCTGCTTCGCGCACACAACAGCGGAGCAGCAGCCCTACGCTCCGAAGCGCTGCTTCAGCCGAAAGACGCCGGCCACCGGCGCTTGGCTTCGGACAGCTCCGGAGAGCCGTAGTGTGCGTCTACAACTAGACTGCATCATAGCGAAAAGCTTTGGCAGTGTGTCTCGCAAGGAGATAGCTTAGGAGCGCAGCGCACTTATGCCTCCCTTGTCCAGAAACACGATTTTACTGCACACTCCAAAAACAGTACTCTTCCCAGGGCAATATGCCAGATGCTCTCTGATGCCCGTGCTCCCTTCCTACTCTTGCCCAGCTCGTTGTTTTAACGTGCACATGCCGTCCTGGAATTCAGTGCACAGTGAAAGCAATCGCAAAAGTCCAGCAGCTGCTGACTCCCAAACACAAGGCGCTGGCTATGTTCTTGCTACTCGACGACTCAACGCAGCCCTTCATTTCTGCAGTTGCCATCGAGGTCTCTGCATGTCGGAGACTCAGAGGACGAGCACGAGTTTCCCACGAGGGGCTGCATCAGGAGGAATTCAAAACTCAGGGAATTTGCCCTGGAACACCTTCCATAAGGATGCTAGAAGGGAATTGAAGAGGCAGGCGAGCGGCCACCACCGTCCTCTAGCAGTCCTTAGGGTGCGCGCAGAAGCCCGGTGCTCTGCGGCTTCGTTCTTCGCCCTCGTGCAAGCTACCGCTCTGTCCGGCTCCCGGAGCAGGAGAAGCGGCTGCTTCGCGCACACAACAGCGGAGCGGCAGCCGTACTCTCCGAAGCGCTGCTTCAGCCGAAAGACGCCGGCGACCGGCGGTTCGCTTCGGATAGCAGCCGAGAGCCGTAGTGTGCGTCTGCACTAAACTGCATCATAGCGAAAAGCTTTGGCAGTGTGACTCGCAGGGAGATAGCTTAGGAGCGCAGCGCACTTATGCCTCCCTTGTCCAGAAACACGGATTTGCTGCACACTCCAAAAACACTGCTCTTTCCATGGTACTATGTAAGCTGCTGTCTGACGCCCGTTCTCTTCTGCCCACTCTTGCCCAGCTGGTTGTTGCAGCGTGCACGTGCCTTCCTGGCATTAAGAGCACAGTGAAAGCAATCGCAAAAGTCCAGCAGCTGCTGACTCCCAAACACAAGGCGCTGGCTATGTTCTTGCTTCTCCACACTTCAACAGAGTCCTTCATTTCTGCAGCTGCCATCGAGTTTTCTGCATCTCGAGCCTTCTGGGACGAGCACCAATTTCCCAAGAGGGGCTGCATCAGGACGAAGTCAAAACCCAGGAAAGTTGTCTCGGAACACCTTCAATAAAGCATGCCAGCAGTGCATTGAAAAGGCAGGGAGCTTTAGCCACCGTCCTCTAGCAGTCGCGAAGCTGTGCACACAATGTCGTCTCCCTGCGGCAACGTTCTTCGCCCTCGTGCAAGCTACCGCTCTGTCCGGCTCCCGGAGCAGGAGAAGCGGCTGCTTCGCGCACACAACAGCGGAGCGGCAGCCCTACGCTCCGAAGCGCTGCTTCAGCCGAAAGACGCCGGCCACCGGCGCTTCGCTTCGGACAGCTCCGGAGAGCCGTAGTGTGCGTCTACAACTAGACTGCATCATAGCGAAAAGCTTTGGCAGTGTGTCTCGCAAGGAGATAGCTTAGGAGCGCAGCGCACTTATGCCTCCCTTGTCCAGAAACACGATTTTACTGCACACTCCAAAAACAGTACTCTTCCCAGGGCAATATATAAGCTGCTTTCTGACGGCCGTGATCTTTCGATTACTCTTGCCCAGCTCGTTGTTTTAACGTGCACATGCCGTCCTGGCATTCAGTGCACAGTGAAAGCAATCGCAAAAGTCCAGCAGCTGCTGACTCCCAAACACAAGGCGCTGGCTATGTTCTTGCTTCTCGACAACTCAACGCAGCCCTTCATTTCTGCAGTTGCCATCGAGGTCTCTGCATGTCGGAGACTCAGAGGACGAGCACGAGTTTCCCACGAGGGGCTGCATCAGGAGGAATTCAAAACTCAGGGAATTTGCCCTGGAACACCTTCCATAAGGATGCTAGAAGGGAATTGAAGAGGCAGGCGAGCGGCCACCACCGTCCTCTAGCAGTCCTTAGGGTGTGCGCAAAAGCCCGATGCTCTTCGGCTTCGTTCTTCGCCCCCGTACAAGCTACCGCTCTGTCCGGCTCCCGGAGCAGGAGAAGCGGCTGCTTCGCGCACACAACAGCGGAGCGGCAGCCCTACGCTCCGAAGCGCTGCTTCAGCCGAAAGACGCCGGCCACCGGCGCTTCGCTTCGGACAGCTCCAGAGAGCCGTAGTGTGCGTCTGCACTAGACTGCATCATAGCGAAAAGCTTTGGCAGTGTGTCTCGCAGGGAGATAGCTTAGGAGCGCAGCGCACTTATGCCTCCCTTGTCCAGAAACACGGATTTGCTGCACACTCCAAAAACACTGCTCTTTCCATGGTACTATGTAAGCTGCTGTCTGACGCCCGTTCTCTTCTGCCCACTCTTGCCTAGCTGGTTGTTGCAGCGTGCACGTGCCTTCCTGGCATTAAGAGCACAGTGAAAGCAATCGCAAAAGTCCAGCAGCTGCTGACTCCCAAACACAAGGCGCTTGTCTACGTTCTTGCTTCTCGACAACTCAACGCAGCCCTTCATTTCTGCAGCTGCCATCGAGTTTTCTGTATCTTGAGCCTTCTGGGACGAGCACCAATTTCCCAGGAGGGGCGGCATCAGGACGAAGTCAAAACCCAGGAAAGTTGTCTCGGAACACCTTCAATAAAGCATGCCAGCAGTGCATTGAAAAGGCAGGTAGCTTTAGCCACCGTCCTCTAGCAGTCGCGAAGCTGTGCACACAATGTCGTCTCCCTGCGGCAACGTTCTTCGCCCTCGTGCAAGCTACCGCTCTGTCCGGCTCCCGGAGCAGGAGAAGCGGCTGCTTCGCGCACACAACAGCGGAGCGGCAGCCCTACGCTCCGAAGCGCTGCTTCAGCCGAAAGACGCCGGCCACCGGCGCTTCGCTTCGGACAGCTCCGGAGAGCCGTAGTGTGCGTCTGCACTAGACTGCATCATAGCGAAAAGCTTTGGCAGTGTGTCTCGCAGAGAGATAGCTTAGGAGCGCAGCGCACTTATGCCTCCCTTGTCCAGAAACACGGATTTGCTGCACACTCCAAAAACACTGCTCTTTCCATGGTACTATGTAAGCTGCTGTCTGACGCCCGTTCTCTTCTGCCCCCTCTTGCCCAGCTCGTTGTTTTAACGTGCACATGCCGTCCTGGAATTCAGTGCACAGTGAAAGCAATCGCAAAAGTCCAGCAGCTGCTGACTCCCAAACACAAGGCGCTGGCTATGTTCTTGCTACTCGACGACTCAACGCAGCCCTTCATTTCTGCAGTTGCCATCGAGGTCTCTGCATGTCGGAGACTCAGAGGACGAGCACGAGTTTCCCACGAGGGGCTGCATCAGGAGGAATTCAAAACTCAGGGAAATTGTCCTGGAACACCTTCCATAAGGATGCTAGAAGGGAATTGAAGAGGCAGGCGAGCGGCCACCACCGTCCTCTAGCAGTCCTTAGGGTGCGCGCAGAAGCCCGGTGCTCTGCGGCTTCGTTCTTCGCCCTCGTGCAAGCTACCGCTCTGTCCGGCTCCCGGAGCAGGAGAAGCGGCTGCTTCGCGCACACAACAGCGGAGCGGCAGCCCTACGCTCCGAAGCGCTGCTTCAGCCGAAAGACGCCGGCCACCGGCGCTTCGCTTCGGACAGCTCTGGAGAGCCGTAGTGTGGGTCTGCACTAGACTGCATCATAGCGAAAAGCTTTGGCAGTGTGTCTCGCAGAGAGATAGCTTAGGAGCGCAGCGCACTTATGCCTCCCTTGTCCAGAAACACGGATTTGCTGCACACTCCAAAAACACTGCTCTTTCCATGGTACTATGTAAGCTGCTGTCTGACGCCCGTTCTCTTCTGCCCACTCTTGCCCAGCTGGTTGTTGCAGCGTGCACGTGCCTTCCTGGCATTAAGAGCACAGTGAAAGCAATCGCAAAAGTCCAGCAGCTGCTGACTCCCAAACACAAGGCGCTTGTCTACGTTCTTGCTTCTCGACAACTCAACGCAGTCCTTCATTTCTGCAGCTGCCATCGAGTTTTCTGCATCTCGAGCCTTCTGGGACGAGCACCAATTTCCCAAGAGGGGCTGCATCAGGACGAAGTCAAAACCCAGGAAAGTTGTCTCGGAACACCTTCAATAAAGCATGCCAGCAGTGCATTGAAAAGGCAGGTAGCTTTAGCCACCGTCCTCTAGCAGTCGCGAAGCTGTGCACACAATGTCGTCTCCCTGCGGCAACGTTCTTCGCCCTCGTGCAAGCTACCGCTCTGTCCGGCTCCCGGAGCAGGAGAAGCGGCTGCTTCGCGCACACAACAGCGGAGCGGCAGCCCTACGCTCCGAAGCGCTGCTTCAGCCGAAAGACGCCGGCCACCGGCGCTTGGCTTCGGACAGCTCCGGAGAGCCGTAGTGTGCGTCTGCACTAGACTGCATCATAGCGAAAAGCTTTGGCAGTGTGTCTCGCAGAGAGATAGCTTAGGAGCGCAGCGCACTTATGCCTCCCTTGTCCAGAAACACGATTTTACTGCACACTCCAAAAACAGTACTCTTCCCAGGGCAATATATAAGCTGCTTTCTGACGGCCGTGATCTTTCGATTATTCTTGCCCAGCTCGTTGTTTTAACGTGCACATGCCGTCCTGGCATTCAGTGCACAGTGAAAGCAATCGCAAAAGTCCAGCAGCTGCTGACTCCCAAACACAAGGCGCTGGCTATGTTCTTGCTTCTCGACAACTCAACGCAGCCCTTCATTTCTGCAGTTGCCATCGAGGTCTCTGCATGTCGGAGACTCAGAGGACGAGCACGAGTTTCCCACGAGGGGCTGCATCAGGAGGAATTCAAAACTCAGGGAATTTGTCCTGGAACACCTTCCATAAGGATGCTAGAAGGGAATTGAAGAGGCAGGCGAGCGGCCACCACCGTCCTCTAGCAGTCCTTAGGGTGTGCGCAAAAGCCCGATGCTCTTCGGCTTCGTTCTTCGCCCCCGTACAAGCTACCGCTCTGTCCGGCTCCCGGAGCAGGAGAAGCGGCTGCTTCGCGCACACAGCAGCGGAGCGGCAGCCCTACGCTCCGAAGCGCTGCTTCAGCCGAAAGACGCCGGCCACCGGCGCTTGGCTTCGGACAGCTCCGGAGAGCCGTAGTGTGCGTCTACAACTAGACTGCATCATAGCGAAAAGCTTTGGCAGTGTGTCTCGCAGGGAGATAGCTTAGGAGCGCAGCGCACTTATGCCTCCCTTGTCCAGAAACACGATTTTACTGCACACTCCAAAAACAGTACTCTTCCCAGGGCAATATGCCAGATGCTCTCTGATGCCCGTGCTCCCTTCCTACTCTTGCCCAGCTCGTTGTTTTAACGTGCACATGCCGTCCTGGAATTCAGTGCACAGTGAAAGCAATCGCAAAAGTCCAGCAGCTGCTGACTCCCAAACACAAGGCGCTGGCTATGTTCTTGCTTCTCGACAACTCAACGCAGCCCTTCATTTCTGCAGTTGCCATCGAGGTCTCTGCATGTCGGAGACTCAGAGGACGAGCACGAGTTTCCCACGAGGGGCTGCATCAGGAGGAATTCAAAACTCAGGGAAATTGTCCTGGAACACCTTCCATAAGGATGCTAGAAGGGAATTGAAGAGGCAGGCGAGCGGCCACCACCGTCCTCTAGCAGTCCTTAGGGTGCGCGCAGAAGCCCGGTGCTCTGCGGCTTCGTTCTTCGCCCTCGTGCAAGCTACCGCTCTGTCCGGCTCCCGGAGCAGGAGAAGCGGCTGCTTCGCGCACACAACAGCGGAGCGGCAGCCCTACGCTCCGAAGCGCTGCTTCAGCCGAAAGACGCCGGCCACCGGCGCTTGGCTTCGGACAGCTCCGGAGAGCCGTAGTGTGCGTCTGCACTAGACTGCATCATAGCGAAAAGCTTTGGCAGTGTGTCTCGCAGAGAGATAGCTTAGGAGCGCAGCGCACTTATGCCTCCCTTGTCCAGAAACACGATTTTACTGCACACTCCAAAAACAGTACTCTTCCCAGGGCAATATATAAGCTGCTTTCTGACGGCCGTGATCTTTCGATTACTCTTGCCCAGCTCGTTGTTTTAACGTGCACATGCCGTCCTGGCATTCAGTGCACAGTGAAAGCAATCGCAAAAGTCCAGCAGCTGCTGACTCCCAAACACAAGGCGCTGGCTATGTTCTTGCTTCTCCACACTTCAACAGAGTCCTTCATTTCTGCAGCTGCCATCGAGTTTTCTGCATCTCGAGCCTTCTGGGACGAGCACCAATTTCCCAAGAGGGGCTGCATCAGGACGAAGTCAAAACCCAGGAAAGTTGTCTCGGAACACCTTCAATAAAGCATGCCAGCAGTGCATTGAAAAGGCAGGTAGCTTTAGCCACCGTCCTCTAGCAGTCGCGAAGCTGTGCACACAATGTCGTCTCCCTGCGGCAACGTTCTTCGCCCTCGTGCAAGCTACCGCTCTGTCCGGCTCCCGGAGCAGGAGAAGCGGCTGCTTCGCGCACACAACAGCGGAGCGGCAGCCCTACGCTCCGAAGCGCTGCTTCAGCCGAAAGACGCCGGCCACCGGCGCTTGGCTTCGGACAGCTCCGGAGAGCCGTAGTGTGCGTCTGCACTAGACTGCATCATAGCGAAAAGCTTTGGCAGTGTGTCTCGCAGAGAGATAGCTTAGGAGCGCAGCGCACTTATGCCTCCCTTGTCCAGAAACACGATTTTACTGCACACTCCAAAAACAGTACTCTTCCCAGGGCAATATATAAGCTGCTTTCTGACGGCCGTGATCTTTCGATTACTCTTGCCCAGCTCGTTGTTTTAACGTGCACATGCCGTCCTGGCATTCAGTGCACAGTGAAAGCAATCGCAAAAGTCCAGCAGCTGCTGACTCCCAAACACAAGGTGCTGGCTATGTTCTTGCTTCTCCACACTTCAACAGAGTCCTTCATTTCTGCAGCTGCCATCGAGTTTTCTGCATCTCGAGCCTTCTGGGACGAGCACCAATTTCCCAAGAGGGGCTGCATCAGGACGAAGTCAAAACCCAGGAAAGTTGTCTCGGAACACCTTCAATAAAGCATGCCAGCAGTGCATTGAAAAGGCAGGTAGCTTTAGCCACCGTCCTCTAGCAGTCGCGAAGCTGTGCACACAATGTCGTCTCCCTGCGGCAACGTTCTTCGCCCTCGTGCAAGCTACCGCTCTGTCCGGCTCCCGGAGCAGGAGAAGCGGCTGCTTCGCGCACACAACAGCGGAGCGGCAGCCCTACGCTCCGAAGCGCTGCTTCAGCCGAAAGACGCCGGCCACCGGCGCTTCGCTTCGGACAGCTCCGGAGAGCCGTAGTGTGCGTCTGCACTAGACTGCATCATAGCGAAAAGCTTTGGCAGTGTGTCTCGCAGAGAGATAGCTTAGGAGCGCAGCGCACTTATGCCTCCCTTGTCCAGAAACACGATTTTACTGCACACTCCAAAAACAGTACTCTTCCCAGGGCAATATATAAGCTGCTTTCTGACGGCCGTGATCTTTCGATTACTCTTGCCCAGCTCGTTGTTTTAACGTGCACATGCCGTCCTGGAATTCAGTGCACAGTGAAAGCAATCGCAAAAGTCCAGCAGCTGCTGACTCCCAAACACAAGGCGCTGGCTATGTTCTTGCTTCTCGACGACTCAACGCAGCCCTTCATTTCTGCAGTTGCCATCGAGGTCTCTGCATGTCGGAGACTCAGAGGACGAGCACGAGTTTCCCACGAGGGGCTGCATCAGGAGGAATTCAAAACTCAGGAAAATTGTCTTTGAACACCTTCCATAGGATGCTAGAAGGGAATTGAAGAGGCAGGCGAGCGGCCACCACCGTCCTCTAGCAGTCCTTAGGGTGTGCGCAAAAGCCCGATGCTCTTCGGCTTCGTTCTTCGCCCCCGTACAAGCTACCGCTCTGTCCGGCTCCCGGAGCAGGAGAAGCGGCTGCTTCGCGCACACAACAGCGGAGCGGCAGCCCTACGCTCCGAAGCGCTGCTTCAGCCGAAAGACGCCGGCGACCGGCGGTTCGCTTCGGATAGCAGCCGAGAGCCGTAGTGTGCGTCTGCACTAAACTGCATCATAGCGAAAAGCTTTGGCAGTGTGACTCGCAGGGAGATAGCTTAGGAGCGCAGCGCACTTATGCCTCCCTTGTCCAGAAACACGGATTTGCTGCACACTCCAAAAACACTGCTCTTCCCAGGGCAATATATAAGCTGCTTTCTGATGGCCGTGATCCCTCCCTGCTCTTGCCCAGCTGGTTGTTGCAGCGTGCACATGCCGTCCTGGAATTCAGTGCACAGTGAAAGCAATCGCAAAAGTCCAGCAGCTGCTGACTCCCAAACACAAGGCGCTGGCTATGTTCTTGCTTCTCCACACTTCAACAGAGTCCTTCATTTCTGCAGCTGCCATCGAGTTTTCTGCATCTCGAGCCTTCTGGGACGAGCACCAATTTCCCAAGAGGGGCTGCATCAGGACGAAGTCAAAACCCAGGAAAGTTGTCTCGGAATACCTTCAATAAAGCATGCCAGCAGTGCATTGAAAAGGCAGGTAGCTTTAGCCACCGTCCTCTAGCAGTCGCAAGGCTGTGCACACAATGTCGTCTCCCTGCGGCAACGTTCTTCGCCCTCGTGCAAGCTACCGCTCTGTCCGGCTCCCGGAGCAGGAGAAGCGGCTGCTTCGCGCACACAACAGCGGAGCGGCAGCCCTACGCTCCGAAGCGCTGCTTCAGCCGAAAGACGCCGGCCACCGGCGCTTGGCTTCGGACAGCTCCGGAGAGCCGTAGTGTGCGTCTACAACTAGACTGCATCATAGCGAAAAGCTTTGGCAGTGTGTCTCGCAAGGAGATAGCTTAGGAGCGCAGCGCACTTATGCCTCCCTTGTCCAGAAACACGATTTTACTGCACACTCCAAAAACAGTACTCTTCCCAGGGCAATATGCCAGATGCTCTCTGATGCCCGTGCTCCCTTCCTACTCTTGCCCAGCTCGTTGTTTTAACGTGCACATGCCGTCCTGGAATTCAGTGCACAGTGAAAGCAATCGCAAAAGTCCAGCAGCTGCTGACTCCCAAACACAAGGCGCTGGCTATGTTCTTGCTACTCGACGACTCAACGCAGCCCTTCATTTCTGCAGTTGCCATCGAGGTCTCTGCATGTCGGAGACTCAGAGGACGAGCACGAGTTTCCCACGAGGGGCTGCATCAGGAGGAATTCAAAACTCAGGGAATTTGCCCTGGAACACCTTCCATAAGGATGCTAGAAGGGAATTGAAGAGGCAGGCGAGCGGCCACCACCGTCCTCTAGCAGTCCTTAGGGTGCGCGCAGAAGCCCGGTGCTCTGCGGCTTCGTTCTTCGCCCTCGTGCAAGCTACCGCTCTGTCCGGCTCCCGGAGCAGGAGAAGCGGCTGCTTCGCGCACACAACAGCGGAGCGGCAGCCGTACTCTCCGAAGCGCTGCTTCAGCCGAAAGACGCCGGCGACCGGCGGTTCGCTTCGGATAGCAGCCGAGAGCCGTAGTGTGCGTCTGCACTAAACTGCATCATAGCGAAAAGCTTTGGCAGTGTGACTCGCAGGGAGATAGCTTAGGAGCGCAGCGCACTTATGCCTCCCTTGTCCAGAAACACGGATTTGCTGCACACTCCAAAAACACTGCTCTTTCCATGGTACTATGTAAGCTGCTGTCTGACGCCCGTTCTCTTCTGCCCACTCTTGCCCAGCTGGTTGTTGCAGCGTGCACGTGCCTTCCTGGCATTAAGAGCACAGTGAAAGCAATCGCAAAAGTCCAGCAGCTGCTGACTCCCAAACACAAGGCGCTGGCTATGTTCTTGCTTCTCCACACTTCAACAGAGTCCTTCATTTCTGCAGCTGCCATCGAGTTTTCTGCATCTCGAGCCTTCTGGGACGAGCACCAATTTCCCAAGAGGGGCTGCATCAGGACGAAGTCAAAACCCAGGAAAGTTGTCTCGGAACACCTTCAATAAAGCATGCCAGCAGTGCATTGAAAAGGCAGGTAGCTTTAGCCACCGTCCTCTAGCAGTCGCAAGGCTGTGCACACAATGTCGTCTCCCTGCGGCAACGTTCTTCGCCCTCGTGCAAGCTACCGCTCTGTCCGGCTCCCGGAGCAGGAGAAGCGGCTGCTTCGCGCACACAACAGCGGAGCGGCAGCCCTACGCTCCGAAGCGCTGCTTCAGCCGAAAGACGCCGGCCACCGGCGCTTCGCTTCGGACAGCTCCGGAGAGCCGTAGTGTGCGTCTGCACTAGACTGCATCATAGCGAAAAGCTTTGGCAGTGTGTCTTGCAGAGAGATAGCTTAGGAGCGCAGCGCACTTATGCCTCCCTTGTCCAGAAACACGATTTTACTGCACACTCCAAAAACAGTACTCTTCCCAGGGCAATATATAAGCTGCTTTCTGACGGCCGTGATCTTTCGATTACTCTTGCCCAGCTCGTTGTTTTAACGTGCACATGCCGTCCTGGAATTCAGTGCACAGTGAAAGCAATCGCAAAAGTCCAGCAGCTGCTGACTCCCAAACACAAGGCGCTGGCTATGTTCTTGCTTCTCGACGACTCAACGCAGCCCTTCATTTCTGCAGTTGCCATCGAGGTCTCTGCATGTCGGAGACTCAGAGGACGAGCACGAGTTTCCCACGAGGGGCTGCATCAGGAGGAATTCAAAACTCAGGAAAATTGTCTTTGAACACCTTCCATAGGATGCTAGAAGGGAATTGAAGAGGCAGGCGAGCGGCCACCACCGTCCTCTAGCAGTCCTTAGGGTGTGCGCAAAAGCCCGATGCTCTTCGGCTTCGTTCTTCGCCCCCGTACAAGCTACCGCTCTGTCCGGCTCCCGGAGCAGGAGAAGCGGCTGCTTCGCGCACACAACAGCGGAGCGGCAGCCCTACGCTCCGAAGCGCTGCTTCAGCCGAAAGACGCCGGCGACCGGCGGTTCGCTTCGGATAGCAGCCGAGAGCCGTAGTGTGCGTCTGCACTAAACTGCATCATAGCGAAAAGCTTTGGCAGTGTGACTCGCAGGGAGATAGCTTAGGAGCGCAGCGCACTTATGCCTCCCTTGTCCAGAAACACGGATTTGCTGCACACTCCAAAAACACTGCTCTTCCCAGGGCAATATATAAGCTGCTTTCTGATGGCCGTGATCCCTCCCTGCTCTTGCCCAGCTGGTTGTTGCAGCGTGCACATGCCGTCCTGGAATTCAGTGCACAGTGAAAGCAATCGCAAAAGTCCAGCAGCTGCTGACTCCCAAACACAAGGCGCTGGCTATGTTCTTGCTTCTCCACACTTCAACAGAGTCCTTCATTTCTGCAGCTGCCATCGAGTTTTCTGCATCTCGAGCCTTCTGGGACGAGCACCAATTTCCCAAGAGGGGCTGCATCAGGACGAAGTCAAAACCCAGGAAAGTTGTCTCGGAATACCTTCAATAAAGCATGCCAGCAGTGCATTGAAAAGGCAGGTAGCTTTAGCCACCGTCCTCTAGCAGTCGCAAGGCTGTGCACACAATGTCGTCTCCCTGCGGCAACGTTCTTCGCCCTCGTGCAAGCTACCGCTCTGTCCGGCTCCCGGAGCAGGAGAAGCGGCTGCTTCGCGCACACAACAGCGGAGCGGCAGCCCTACGCTCCGAAGCGCTGCTTCAGCCAAAAGACGCCGGCCACCGGCGCTTCGCTTCGGACAGCTCCGGAGAGCCGTAGTGTGCGTCTACAACTAGACTGCATCATAGCGAAAAGCTTTGGCAGTGTGTCTCGCAAGGAGATAGCTTAGGAGCGCAGCGCACTTATGCCTCCCTTGTCCAGAAACACGATTTTACTGCACACTCCAAAAACAGTACTCTTCCCAGGGCAATATGCCAGATGCTCTCTGATGCCCGTGCTCCCTTCCTACTCTTGCCCAGCTCGTTGTTTTAACGTGCACATGCCGTCCTGGAATTCAGTGCACAGTGAAAGCAATCGCAAAAGTCCAGCAGCTGCTGACTCCCAAACACAAGGCGCTGGCTATGTTCTTGCTACTCGACGACTCAACGCAGCCCTTCATTTCTGCAGTTGCCATCGAGGTCTCTGCATGTCGGAGACTCAGAGGACGAGCACGAGTTTCCCACGAGGGGCTGCATCAGGAGGAATTCAAAACTCAGGGAATTTGCCCTGGAACACCTTCCATAAGGATGCTAGAAGGGAATTGAAGAGGCAGGCGAGCGGCCACCACCGTCCTCTAGCAGTCCTTAGGGTGCGCGCAGAAGCCCGGTGCTCTGCGGCTTCGTTCTTCGCCCTCGTGCAAGCTACCGCTCTGTCCGGCTCCCGGAGCAGGAGAAGCGGCTGCTTCGCGCACACAACAGCGGAGCGGCAGCCGTACTCTCCGAAGCGCTGCTTCAGCCGAAAGACGCCGGCGACCGGCGGTTCGCTTCGGATAGCAGCCGAGAGCCGTAGTGTGCGTCTGCACTAAACTGCATCATAGCGAAAAGCTTTGGCAGTGTGACTCGCAGGGAGATAGCTTAGGAGCGCAGCGCACTTATGCCTCCCTTGTCCAGAAACACGATTTTACTGCACACTCCATAAACAGTACTCTTCCCAGGGCAATATATAAGCTGCTTTCTGACGGCCGTGATCTTTCAATTACTCTTGCCCAGCTCGTTGTTTTAACGTGCTCATGCCGTCCTGGCATTCAGTGCACAGTGAAAGCAATCGCAAAAGTCCAGCAGCTGCTGACTCCCAAACACAAGGCGCTGGCTATGTTCTTGCTTCTCCACACTTCAACAGAGTCCTTCATTTCTGCAGCTGCCATCGAGTTTTCTGCATCTCGAGCCTTCTGGGACGAGCACCAATTTCCCAAGAGGGGCTGCATCAGGACGAAGTCAAAACCCAGGAAAGTTGTCTCGGAACACCTTCAATAAAGCATGCCAGCAGTGCATTGAAAAGGCAGGTAGCTTTAGCCACCGTCCTCTAGCAGTCGCAAGGCTGTGCACACAATGTCGTCTCCCTGCGGCAACGTTCTTCGCCCTCGTGCAAGCTACCGCTCTGTCCGGCTCCCGGAGCAGGAGAAGCGGCTGCTTCGCGCACACAACAGCGGAGCGGCAGCCCTACGCTCCGAAGCGCTGCTTCAGCCGAAAGACGCCGGCCACCGGCGCTTGGCTTCGGACAGCTCCGGAGAGCCGTAGTGTGCGTCTGCACTAGACTGCATCATAGCGAAAAGCTTTGGCAGTGTGTCTCGCAGAGAGATAGCTTAGGAGCGCAGCGCACTTATGCCTCCCTTGTCCAGAAACACGATTTTACTGCACACTCCAAAAACAGTACTCTTCCCAGGGCAATATGCCAGATGCTCTCTGATGCCCGTGCTCCCTTCCTACTCTTGCCCAGCTCGTTGTTTTAACGTGCACATGCCGTCCTGGAATTCAGTGCACAGTGAAAGCAATCGCAAAAGTCCAGCAGCTGCTGACTCCCAAACACAAGGCGCTGGCTATGTTCTTGCTACTCGACGACTCAACGCAGCCCTTCATTTCTGCAGTTGCCATCGAGGTCTCTGCATGTCGGAGACTCAGAGGACGAGCACGAGTTTCCCACGAGGGGCTGCATCAGGAGGAATTCAAAACTCAGGGAATTTGCCCTGGAACACCTTCCATAAGGATGCTAGAAGGGAATTGAAGAGGCAGGCGAGCGGCCACCACCGTCCTCTAGCAGTCCTTAGGGTGTGCGCAAAAGCCCGATGCTCTTCGGCTTCGTTCTTCGCCCCCGTACAAGCTACCGCTCTGTCCGGCTCCCGGAGCAGGAGAAGCGGCTGCTTCGCGCACACAACAGCGGAGCGGCAGCCGTACTCTCCGAAGCGCTGCTTCATCCGAAAGACGCCGGCCACCGGCGCTTCGCTTCGGACAGCTCCGGAGAGCCGTAGTGTGCGTCTACAACTAGACTGCATCATAGCGAAAAGCTTTGGCAGTGTGTCTCGCAGAGAGATAGCTTAGGAGCGCAGCGCACTTATGCCTCCCTTGTCCAGAAACACGATTTTACTGCACACTCCAAAAACAGTACTCTTCCCAGGGCAATATATAAGCTGCTTTCTGACGGCCGTGATCTTTCGATTACTCTTGCCCAGCTCGTTGTTTTAACGTGCACATGCCGTCCTGGCATTCAGTGCACAGTGAAAGCAATCGCAAAAGTCCAGCAGCTGCTGACTCCCAAACACAAGGCGCTGGCTATGTTCTTGCTTCTCGACAACTCAACGCAGCCCTTCATTTCTGCAGTTGCCATCGAGGTCTCTGCATGTCGGAGACTCAGAGGACGAGCACGAGTTTCCCACGAGGGGCTGCATCAGGAGGAATTCAAAACTCAGGGAATTTGTCCTGGAACACCTTCCATAAGGATGCTAGAAGGGAATTGAAGAGGCAGGCGAGCGGCCACCACCGTCCTCTAGCAGTCCTTAGGGTGCGCGCAGAAGCCCGGTGCTCTGCGGCTTCGTTCTTCGCCCTCGTGCAAGCTACCGCTCTGTCCAGCTCCCGGAGCAGGAGAAGCGGCTGCTTCGCGCACACAACAGCGGAGCGGCAGCCCTACGCTCCGAAGCGCTGCTTCAGCCGAAAGACGCCGGCCACCGGCGCTTCGCTTCGGACAGCTCCGGAGAGCCGTAGTGTGCGTCTGCACTAGACTGCATCATAGCGAAAAGCTTTGGCAGTGTGTCTCGCAGAGAGATAGCTTAGGAGCGCAGCGCACTTATGCCTCCCTTGTCCAGAAACACGGATTTGCTGCACACTCCAAAAACACTGCTCTTTCCATGGTACTATGTAAGCTGCTGTCTGACGCCCGTTCTCTTCTGCCCACTCTTGCCCAGCTGGTTGTTGCAGCGTGCACGTGCCTTCCTGGCATTAAGAGCACAGTGAAAGCAATCGCAAAAGTCCAGCAGCTGCTGACTCCCAAACACAAGGCGCTTGTCTACGTTCTTGCTTCTCGACAACTCAACGCAGTCCTTCATTTCTGCAGCTGCCATCGAGTTTTCTGCATCTCGAGCCTTCTGGGATGAGCACCAATTTCCCAAGAGGGGCTGCATCAGGACGAAGTCAAAACCCAGGAAAGTTGTCTCGGAACACCTTCAATAAAGCATGCCAGCAGTGCATTGAAAAGGCAGGTAGCTTTAGCCACCGTCCTCTAGCAGTCGCGAAGCTGTGCACACAATGTCGTCTCCCTGCGGCAACGTTCTTCGCCCTCGTGCAAGCTACCGCTCTGTCCGGCTCCCGGAGCAGGAGAAGCGGCTGCTTCGCGCACACAACAGCGGAGCGGCAGCCCTACGCTCCGAAGCGCTGCTTCAGCCGAAAGACGCCGGCCACCGGCGCTTGGCTTCGGACAGCTCCGGAGAGCCGTAGTGTGCGTCTGCACTAGACTGCATCATAGCGAAAAGCTTTGGCAGTGTGTCTCGCAGAGAGATAGCTTAGGAGCGCAGCGCACTTATGCCTCCCTTGTCCAGAAACACGATTTTACTGCACACTCCAAAAACAGTACTCTTCCCAGGGCAATATATAAGCTGCTTTCTGACGGCCGTGATCTTTCGATTACTCTTGCCCAGCTCGTTGTTTTAACGTGCACATGCCGTCCTGGCATTCAGTGCACAGTGAAAGCAATCGCAAAAGTCCAGCAGCTGCTGACTCCCAAACACAAGGCGCTGGCTATGTTCTTGCTTCTCGACAACTCAACGCAGCCCTTCATTTCTGCAGTTGCCATCGAGGTCTCTGCATGTCGGAGACTCAGAGGACGAGCACGAGTTTCCCACGAGGGGCTGCATCAGGAGGAATTCAAAACTCAGGAAAATTGTCTTTGAACACCTTCCATAGGATGCTAGAAGGGAATTGAAGAGGCAGGCGAGCGGCCACCACCGTCCTCTAGCAGTCCTTAGGGTGTGCGCAAAAGCCCGATGCTCTTCGGCTTCGTTCTTCGCCCCCGTACAAGCTACCGCTCTGTCCGGCTCCCGGAGCAGGAGACGCGGCTGCTTCGCGCACACAACAGCGGAGCGGCAGCCGTACTCTCCGAAGCGCTGCTTCAGCCGAAAGACGCCGGCGACCGGCGGTTCGCTTCGGATAGCAGCCGAGAGCCGTAGTGTGCGTCTGCACTAAACTGCATCATAGCGAAAAGCTTTGGCAGTGTGACTCGCAGGGAGATAGCTTAGGAGCGCAGCGCACTTATGCCTCCCTTGTCCAGAAACACGGATTTGCTGCACACTCCAAAAACACTGCTCTTCCCAGGGCAATATATAAGCTGCTTTCTGATGGCCGTGATCCCTCCCTGCTCTTGCCCAGCTGGTTGTTGCAGCGTGCACATGCCGTCCTGGCATTCAGTGCACAGTGAAAGCAATCGCAAAAGTCCAGCAGCTGCTGACTCCCAAACACAAGGCGCTGGCTATGTTCTTGCTTCTCCACACTTCAACAGAGTCCTTCATTTCTGCAGCTGCCATCGAGTTTTCTGCATCTCGAGCCTTCTGGGACGAGCACCAATTTCCCAAGAGGGGCTGCATCAGGACGAAGTCAAAACCCAGGAAAGTTGTCTCGGAATACCTTCAATAAAGCATGCCAGCAGTGCATTGAAAAGGCAGGTAGCTTTAGCCACCGTCCTCTAGCAGTCGCAAGGCTGTGCACACAATGTCGTCTCCCTGCGGCAACGTTCTTCGCCCTCGTGCAAGCTACCGCTCTGTCCGGCTCCCGGAGCAGGAGAAG
The DNA here is from genome assembly GCF_050655825.1 of Lonchura striata. Classification (NCBI taxonomy): domain Eukaryota; kingdom Metazoa; phylum Chordata; class Aves; order Passeriformes; family Estrildidae; genus Lonchura; species Lonchura striata. The sequence goes on along the minus strand of NC_140716.1, from coordinate 17,317,498 downwards.
CGGCTGCTTCGCGCACACAACAGCGGAGCGGCAGCCCTACGCTCCGAAGCGCTGCTTCAGCCGAAAGACGCCGGCCACCGGCGCTTGGCTTCGGACAGCTCCGGAGAGCCGTAGTGTGCGTCTACAACTAGACTGCATCATAGCGAAAAGCTTTGGCAGTGTGTCTCGCAAGGAGATAGCTTAGGAGCGCAGCGCACTTATGCCTCCCTTGTCCAGAAACACGATTTTACTGCACACTCCAAAAACAGTACTCTTCCCAGGGCAATATGCCAGATGCTCTCTGATGCCCGTGCTCCCTTCCTACTCTTGCCCAGCTCGTTGTTTTAACGTGCACATGCCGTCCTGGAATTCAGTGCACAGTGAAAGCAATCGCAAATGTCCAGCAGCTGCTGACTCCCAAACACAAGGCGCTGGCTATGTTCTTGCTACTCGACGACTCAACGCAGCCCTTCATTTCTGCAGTTGCCATCGAGGTCTCTGCATGTCGGAGACTCAGAGGACGAGCACGAGTTTCCCACGAGGGGCTGCATCAGGAGGAATTCAAAACTCAGGGAATTTGTCCTGGAACACCTTCCATAAGGATGCTAGAAGGGAATTGAAGAGGCAGGCGAGCGGCCACCACCGTCCTCTAGCAGTCCTTAGGGTGCGCGCAGAAGCCCGGTGCTCTGCGGCTTCGTTCTTCGCCCTCGTGCAAGCTACCGCTCTGTCCGGCTCCCGGAGCAGGAGAAGCGGCTGCTTCGCGCACACAACAGCGGAGCGGCAGCCCTACGCTCCGAAGCGCTGCTTCAGCCGAAAGACGCCGGCGACCGGCGGTTCGCTTCGGATAGCAGCCGAGAGCCGTAGTGTGCGTCTGCACTAAACTGCATCATAGCGAAAAGCTTTGGCAGTGTGACTCGCAGGGAGATAGCTTAGGAGCGCAGCGCACTTATGCCTCCCTTGTCCAGAAACACGGATTTGCTGCACACTCCAAAAACACTGCTCTTCCCAGGGCAATATATAAGCTGCTTTCTGATGGCCGTGATCCCTCCCTGCTCTTGCCCAGCTGGTTGTTGCAGCGTGCACATGCCGTCCTGGCATTCAGTGCACAGTGAAAGCAATCGCAAAAGTCCAGCAGCTGCTGACTCCCAAACACAAGGCGCTGGCTATGTTCTTGCTTCTCCACACTTCAACAGAGTCCTTCATTTCTGCAGCTGCCATCGAGTTTTCTGCATCTCGAGCCTTCTGGGACGAGCACCAATTTCCCAAGAGGGGCTGCATCATGACGAAGTCAAAACCCAGGAAAGTTGTCTCGGAACACCTTCAATAAAGCATGCCAGCAGTGCATTGAAAAGGCAGGTAGCTTTAGCCACCGTCCTCTAGCAGTCGCGAAGCTGTGCACACAATGTCGTCTCCCTGCGGCAACGTTCTTCGCCCTCGTGCAAGCTACCGCTCTGTCCGGCTCCCGGAGCAGGAGAAGCGGCTGCTTCGCGCACACAACAGCGGAGCGGCAGCCCTACGCTCCGAAGCGCTGCTTCAGCCGAAAGACGCCGGCCACCGGCGCTTGGCTTCGGACAGCTCCGGAGAGCCGTAGTGTGCGTCTGCACTAGACTGCATCATAGCGAAAAGCTTTGGCAGTGTGTCTCGCAGAGAGATAGCTTAGGAGCGCAGCGCACTTATGCCTCCCTTGTCCAGAAACACGATTTTACTGCACACTCCAAAAACAGTACTCTTCCCAGGGCAATATATAAGCTGCTTTCTGACGGCCGTGATCTTTCGATTACTCTTGCCCAGCTCGTTGTTTTAACGTGCACATGCCGTCCTGGCATTCAGTGCACAGTGAAAGCAATCGCAAAAGTCCAGCAGCTGCTGACTCCCAAACACAAGGCGCTGGCTATGTTCTTGCTTCTCGACAACTCAACGCAGCCCTTCATTTCTGCAGTTGCCATCGAGGTCTCTGCATGTCGGAGACTCAGAGGACGAGCACGAGTTTCCCACGAGGGGCTGCATCAGGAGGAATTCAAAACTCAGGGAATTTGCCCTGGAACACTTTCCATAAGGATGCTAGAAGGGAATTGAAGAGGCAGGCGAGCGGCCACCACCGTCCTCTAGCAGTCCTTAGGGTGTGCGCAAAAGCCCGATGCTCTTCGGCTTCGTTCTTCGCCCCCGTACAAGCTACCGCTCTGTCCGGCTCCCGGAGCAGGAGAAGCGGCTGCTTCGCGCACACAACAGCGGAGCGGCAGCCCTACGCTCCGAAGCGCTGCTTCAGCCGAAAGACGCCGGCCACCGGCGCTTGGCTTCGGACAGCTCCGGAGAGCCGTAGTGTGCGTCTGCACTAGACTGCATCATAGCGAAAAGCTTTGACAGTGTGTCTCGCAGGGAGATAGCTTAGGAGCGCAGCGCACTTATGCCTCCCTTGTCCAGAAACACGGATTTGCTGCACACTCCAAAAACACTGCTCTTTCCATGGTACTATGTAAGCTGCTGTCTGACGCCCGTTCTCTTCTGCCCACTCTTGCCCAGCTGGTTGTTGCAGCGTGCACGTTCCTTCCTGGCATTAAGAGCACAGTGAAAGCAATCGCAAAAGTCCAGCAGCTGCTGACTCCCAAACACAAGGCGCTGGCTATGTTCTTGCTTCTCCACACTTCAACAGAGTCCTTCATTTCTGCAGCTGCCATCGAGTTTTCTGCATCTCGAGCCTTCTGGGACGAGCACCAATTTCCCAAGAGGGGCTGCATCAGGACGAAGTCAAAACCCAGGAAAGTTGTCTCGGAACACCTTCAATAAAGCATGCCAGCAGTGCATTGAAAAGGCAGGTAGCTTTAGCCACCGTCCTCTAGCAGTCGCGAAGCTGTGCACACAATGTCGTCTCCCTGCGGCAACGTTCTTCGCCCTCGTGCAAGCTACCGCTCTGTCCGGCTCCCGGAGCAGGAGAAGCGGCTGCTTCGCGCACACAACAGCGGAGCGGCAGCCCTACGCTCCGAAGCGCTGCTTCAGCCGAAAGACGCCGGCCACCGGCGCTTGGCTTCGGACAGCTCCGGAGAGCCGTAGTGTGCGTCTACAACTAGACTGCATCATAGCGAAAAGCTTTGGCAGTGTGTCTCGCAAGGAGATAGCTTAGGAGCGCAGCGCACTTATGCCTCCCTTGTCCAGAAACACGATTTTACTGCACACTCCAAAAACAGTACTCTTCCCAGGGCAATATGCCAGATGCTCTCTGATGCCCGTGCTCCCTTCCTACTCTTGCCCAGCTCGTTGTTTTAACGTGCACATGCCGTCCTGGCATTCAGTGCACAGTGAAAGCAATCGCAAAAGTCCAGCAGCTGCTGACTCCCAAACACAAGGCGCTGGCTATGTTCTTGCTACTCGACGACTCAACGCAGCCCTTCATTTCTGCAGTTGCCATCGAGGTCTCTGCATGTCGGAGACTCAGAGGACGAGCACGAGTTTCCCACGAGGGGCTGCATCAGGAGGAATTCAAAACTCAGGGAATTTGTCCTGGAACACCTTCCATAAGGATGCTAGAAGGGAATTGAAGAGGCAGGCGAGCGGCCACCACCGTCCTCTAGCAGTCCTTAGGGTGCGCGCAGAAGCCCGGTGCTCTGCGGCTTCGTTCTTCGCCCTCGTGCAAGCTACCGCTCTGTCCGGCTCCCGGAGCAGGAGAAGCGGCTGCTTCGCGCACACAACAGCGGAGCGGCAGCCCTACGCTCCGAAGCGCTGCTTCAGCCGAAAGACGCCGGCGACCGGCGGTTCGCTTCGGATAGCAGCCGAGAGCCGTAGTGTGCGTCTGCACTAAACTGCATCATAGCGAAAAGCTTTGGCAGTGTGACTCGCAGGGAGATAGCTTAGGAGCGCAGCGCACTTATGCCTCCCTTGTCCAGAAACACGGATTTGCTGCACACTCCAAAAACACTGCTCTTCCCAGGGCAATATATAAGCTGCTTTCTGATGGCCGTGATCCCTCCCTGCTCTTGCCCAGCTGGTTGTTGCAGCGTGCACATGCCGTCCTGGCATTCAGTGCACAGTGAAAGCAATCGCAAAAGTCCAGCAGCTGCTGACTCCCAAACACAAGGCGCTGGCTATGTTCTTGCTTCTCCACACTTCAACAGAGTCCTTCATTTCTGCAGCTGCCATCGAGTTTTCTGCATCTCGAGCCTTCTGGGACGAGCACCAATTTCCCAAGAGGGGCTGCATCAGGACGAAGTCAAAACCCAGGAAAGTTGTCTCGGAACACCTTCAATAAAGCATGCCAGCAGTGCATTGAAAAGGCAGGTAGCTTTAGCCACCGTCCTCTAGCAGTCGCAAGGCTGTGCACACAATGTCGTCTCCCTGCGGCAACGTTCTTCGCCCTCGTGCAAGCTACCGCTCTGTCCGGCTCCCGGAGCAGGAGAAGCGGCTGCTTCGCGCACACAACAGCGGAGCGGCAGCCCTACGCTCCGAAGCGCTGCTTCAGCCGAAAGACGCCGGCCACCGGCGCTTCGCTTCGGACAGCTCCGGAGAGCCGTAGTGTGCGTCTGCACTAGACTGCATCATAGCGAAAAGCTTTGACAGTGTGTCTCGCAGGGAGATAGCTTAGGAGCGCAGCGCACTTATGCCTCCCTTGTCCAGAAACACGGATTTGCTGCACACTCCAAAAACACTGCTCTTCCCAGGGCAATATATAAGCTGCTTTCTGATGGCCGTGATCCCTCCCTGCTCTTGCCCAGCTGGTTGTTGCAGCGTGCACATGCCGTCCTGGCATTCAGTGCACAGTGAAAGCAATCGCAAAAGTCCAGCAGCTGCTGACTCCCAAACACAAGGCGCTGGCTATGTTCTTGCTTCTCCACACTTCAACAGAGTCCTTCATTTCTGCAGCTGCCATCGAGTTTTCTGCATCTCGAGCCTTCTGGGACGAGCACCAATTTCCCAAGAGGGGCTGCATCAGGACGAAGTCAAAACCCAGGAAAGTTGTCTCGGAACACCTTCAATAAAGCATGCCAGCAGTGCATTGAAAAGGCAGGTAGCTTTAGCCACCGTCCTCTAGCAGTCGCGAAGCTGTGCACACAATGTCGTCTCCCTGCGGCAACGTTCTTCGCCCTCGTGCAAGCTACCGCTCTGTCCGGCTCCCGGAGCAGGAGAAGCGGCTGCTTCGCGCACACAACAGCGGAGCGGCAGCCCTACGCTCCGAAGCGCTGCTTCAGCCGAAAGACGCCGGCGACCGGCGCTTGGCTTCGGACAGCTCCGGAGAGCCGTAGTGTGGGTCTGCACTAGACTGCATCATAGCGAAAAGCTTTGGCAGTGTGTCTCGCAGAGAGATAGCTTAGGAGCGCAGCGCACTTATGCCTCCCTTGTCCAGAAACACGATTTTACTGCACACTCCAAAAACAGTACTCTTCCCAGGGCAATATATAAGCTGCTTTCTGACGGCCGTGATCTTTCGATTACTCTTGCCCAGCTCGTTGTTTTAACGTGCACATGCCGTCCTGGCATTCAGTGCACAGTGAAAGCAATCGCAAAAGTCCAGCAGCTGCTGACTCCCAAACACAAGGCGCTGGCTATGTTCTTGCTTCTCGACAACTCAACGCAGCCCTTCATTTCTGCAGTTGCCATCGAGGTCTCTGCATGTCGGAGACTCAGAGGACGAGCACGAGTTTCCCACGAGGGGCTGCATCAGGAGGAATTCAAAACTCAGGAAAATTGTCTTTGAACACCTTCCATAGGATGCTAGAAGGGAATTGAAGAGGCAGGCGAGCGGCCACCACCGTCCTCTAGCAGTCCTTAGGGTGTGCGCAAAAGCCCGATGCTCTTCGGCTTCGTTCTTCGCCCCCGTACAAGCTACCGCTCTGTCCGGCTCCCGGAGCAGGAGAAGCGGCTGCTTCGCGCACACAGCAGCGGAGCGGCAGCCCTACGCTCCGAAGCGCTGCTTCAGCCGAAAGACGCCGGCCACCGGCGCTTGGCTTCGGACAGCTCCGGAGAGCCGTAGTGTGCGTCTACAACTAGACTGCATCATAGCGAAAAGCTTTGGCAGTGTGTCTCGCAAGGAGATAGCTTAGGAGCGCAGCGCACTTATGCCTCCCTTGTCCAGAAACACGATTTTACTGCACACTCCAAAAACAGTACTCTTCCCAGGGCAATATGCCAGATGCTCTCTGATGCCCGTGCTCCCTTCCTACTCTTGCCCAGCTCGTTGTTTTAACGTGCACATGCCGTCCTGGAATTCAGTGCACAGTGAAAGCAATCGCAAAAGTCCAGCAGCTGCTGACTCCCAAACACAAGGCGCTGGCTATGTCCTTGCTTCTCCACACTTCAACAGAGTCCTTCATTTCTGCAGCTGCCATCGAGGTCTCTGCATGTCGGAGAATCAGAGGACGAGCACGAGTTTCCCACGAGGGGCTGCATCAGGAGGAATTCAAAACTCAGGGAAATTGTCCTGGAACACCTTCCATAAGGATGCTAGAAGGGAATTGAAGAGGCAGGCGAGCGGCCACCACCGTCCTCTAGCAGTCCTTAGGGTGCGCGCAGAAGCCCGGTGCTCTGCGGCTTCGTTCTTCGCCCTCGTGCAAGCTACCGCTCTGTCCGGCTCCCGGAGCAGGAGAAGCGGCTGCTTCGCGCACACAACAGCGGAGCGGCAGCCCTACGCTCCGAAGCGCTGCTTCAGCCGAAAGACGCCGGCGACCGGCGGTTCGCTTCGGATAGCAGCCGAGAGCCGTAGTGTGCGTCTGCACTAAACTGCATCATAGCGAAAAGCTTTGGCAGTGTGACTCGCAGGGAGATAGCTTAGGAGCGCAGCGCACTTATGCCTCCCTTGTCCAGAAACACGGATTTGCTGCACACTCCAAAAACACTGCTCTTCCCAGGGCAATATATAAGCTGCTTTCTGATGGCCGTGATCCCTCCCTGCTCTTGCCCAGCTCGTTGTTTTAACGTGCACATGCCGTCCTGGCATTCAGTGCACAGTGAAAGCAATCGCAAAAGTCCAGCAGCTGCTGACTCCCAAACACAAGGCGCTGGCTATGTTCTTGCTTCTCCACACTTCAACAGAGTCCTTCATTTCTGCAGCTGCCATCGAGTTTTCTGCATCTCGAGCCTTCTGGGACGAGCACCAATTTCCCAAGAGGGGCTGCATCAGGACGAAGTCAAAACCCAGGAAAGTTGTCTCGGAACACCTTCAATAAAGCATGCCAGCAGTGCATTGAAAAGGCAGGTAGCTTTAGCCACCGTCCTCTAGCAGTCGCGAAGCTGTGCACACAATGTCGTCTCCCTGCGGCAACGTTCTTCGCCCTCGTGCAAGCTACCGCTCTGTCCGGCTCCCGGAGCAGGAGAAGCGGCTGCTTCGCGCACACAACAGCGGAGCGGCAGCCCTACGCTCCGAAGCGCTGCTTCAGCCGAAAGACGCCGGCGACCGGCGCTTCGCTTCGGACAGCTCCGGAGAGCCGTAGTGTGGGTCTGCACTAGACTGCATCATAGCGAAAAGCTTTGGCAGTGTGTCACGCAGAGAGATAGCTTAGGAGCGCAGCGCACTTATGCCTCCCTTGTCCAGAAACACGATTTTACTGCACACTCCAAAAACAGTACTCTTCCCAGGGCAATATATAAGCTGCTTTCTGACGGCCGTGATCTTTCGATTACTCTTGCCCAGCTCGTTGTTTTAACGTGCACATGCCGTCCTGGCATTCAGTGCACAGTGAAAGCAATCGCAAAAGTCCAGCAGCTGCTGACTCCCAAACACAAGGCGCTGGCTATGTTCTTGCTTCTCCACACTTCAACAGAGTCCTTCATTTCTGCAGCTGCCATCGAGTTTTCTGCATCTCGAGCCTTCTGGGACGAGCACCAATTTCCCAAGAGGGGCTGCATCAGGACGAAGTCAAAACCCAGGAAAGTTGTCTCGGAACACCTTCAATAAAGCATGCCAGCAGTGCATTGAAAAGGCAGGGAGCTTTAGCCACCGTCCTCTAGCAGTCGCGAAGCTGTGCACACAATGTCGTCTCCCTGCGGCAACGTTCTTCGCCCTCGTGCAAGCTACCGCTCTGTCCGGCTCCCGGAGCAGGAGAAGCGGCTGCTTCGCGCACACAACAGCGGAGCGGCAGCCCTACGCTCCGAAGCGCTGCTTCAGCCGAAAGACGCCGGCCACCGGCGCTTGGCTTCGGACAGCTCCGGAGAGCCGTAGTGTGCGTCTACAACTAGACTGCATCATAGCGAAAAGCTTTGGCAGTGTGTCTCGCAAGGAGATAGCTTAGGAGCGCAGCGCACTTATGCCTCCCTTGTCCAGAAACACGATTTTACTGCACACTCCAAAAACAGTACTCTTCCCAGGGCAATATATAAGCTGCTTTCTGACGGCCGTGATCTTTCGATTACTCTTGCCCAGCTCGTTGTTTTAACGTGCACATGCCGTCCTGGAATTCAGTGCACAGTGAAAGCAATCGCAAAAGTCCAGCAGCTGCTGACTCCCAAACACAAGGCGCTGGCTATGTTCTTGCTTCTCGACAACTCAACGCAGCCCTTCATTTCTGCAGTTGCCATCGAGGTCTCTGCATGTCGGAGACTCAGAGGACGAGCACGAGTTTCCCACGAGGGGCTGCATCAGGAGGAATTCAAAACTCAGGGAAATTGTCCTGGAACACCTTCCATAAGGATGCTAGAAGGGTATTGAAGAGGCAGGCGAGCGGCCACCACCGTCCTCTAGCAGTCCTTAGGGTGCGCGCAGAAGCCCGGTGCTCTGCGGCTTCGTTCTTCGCCCTCGTGCAAGCTACCGCTCTGTCCGGCTCCCGGAGCAGGAGAAGCGGCTGCTTCGCGCACACAACAGCGGAGCGGCAGCCCTACGCTCCGAAGCGCTGCTTCAGCCGAAAGACGCCGGCGACCGGCGCTTGGCTTCGGACAGCTCCGGAGAGCCGTAGTGTGGGTCTGCACTAGACTGCATCATAGCGAAAAGCTTTGGCAGTGTGTCTCGCAGAGAGATAGCTTAGGAGCGCAGCGCACTTATGCCTCCCTTGTCCAGAAACACGATTTTACTGCACACTCCAAAAACAGTACTCTTCCCAGGGCAATATATAAGCTGCTTTCTGACGGCCGTGATCTTTCGATTACTCTTGCCCAGCTCGTTGTTTTAACGTGCACATGCCGTCCTGGCATTCAGTGCACAGTGAAAGCAATCGCAAAAGTCCAGCAGCTGCTGACTCCCAAACACAAGGCGCTGGCTATGTTCTTGCTTCTCCACACTTCAACAGAGTCCTTCATTTCTGCAGCTGCCATCGAGTTTTCTGCATCTCGAGCCTTCTGGGACGAGCACCAATTTCCCAAGAGGGGCTGCATCATGACGAAGTCAAAACCCAGGAAAGTTGTCTCGGAACACCTTCAATAAAGCATGCCAGCAGTGCATTGAAAAGGCAGGTAGCTTTAGCCACCGTCCTCTAGCAGTCGCGAAGCTGTGCACACAATGTCGTCTCCCTGCGGCAACGTTCTTCGCCCTCGTGCAAGCTACCGCTCTGTCCGGCTCCCGGAGCAGGAGAAGCGGCTGCTTCGCGCACACAACAGCGGAGCGGCAGCCCTACGCTCCGAAGCGCTGCTTCAGCCGAAAGACGCCGGCCACCGGCGCTTGGCTTCGGACAGCTCCGGAGAGCCGTAGTGTGCGTCTACAACTAGACTGCATCATAGCGAAAAGCTTTGGCAGTGCGTCTCGCAGAGAGATAGCTTAGGAGCGCAGCGCACTTATGCCTCCCTTGTCCAGAAACACGATTTTACTGCACACTCCAAAAACAGTACTCTTCCCAGGGCAATATGCCAGATGCTCTCTGATGCCCGTGCTCCCTTCCTACTCTTGCCCAGCTCGTTGTTTTAACGTGCACATGCCGTCCTGGAATTCAGTGCACAGTGAAAGCAATCGCAAAAGTCCAGCAGCTGCTGACTCCCAAACACAAGGCGCTGCTGGCTATGTTCTTGCTACTCGACGACTCAACGCAGCCCTTCATTTCTGCAGTTGCCATCGAGGTCTCTGCATGTCGGAGACTCAGAGGACGAGCACGAGTTTCCCACGAGGGGCTGCATCAGGAGGAATTCAAAACTCAGGGAAATTGTCCTGGAACACCTTCCATAAGGATGCTAGAAGGGTATTGAAGAGGCAGGCGAGCGGCCACCACCGTCCTCTAGCAGTCCTTAGGGTGCGCGCAGAAGCCCGGTGCTCTGCGGCTTCGTTCTTCGCCCTCGTGCAAGCTACCGCTCTGTCCGGCTCCCGGAGCAGGAGAAGCGGCTGCTTCGCGCACACAACAGCGGAGCGGCAGCCCTACGCTCCGAAGCGCTGCTTCAGCCGAAAGATGCCGGCGACCGGCGGTTCGCGTCGGATAGCAGCCGAGAGCCGTAGTGTGCGTCTGCACTAAACTGCATCATAGCGAAAAGCTTTGGCAGTGTGACTCGCAGGGAGATAGCTTAGGAGCGCAGCGCACTTATGCCTCCCTTGTCCAGAAACACGGATTTGCTGCACACTCCAAAAACAGTACTCTTCCCAGGGCAATATGCCAGATGCTCTCTGATGCCCGTGCTCCCTTCCTACTCTTGCCCAGCTCGTTGTTGTAACGTGCACATGCCGTCCTGGCATTCAGTGCACAGTGAAAGCAATCGCAAAAGTCCAGCAGCTGCTGACTCCCAAACACAAGGCGCTGGCTATGTTCTTGCTTCTCCACACTTCAACAGAGTCCTTCATTTCTGCAGCTGCCATCGAGTTTTCTGCATCTCGAGCCTTCTGGGACGAGCACCAATTTCCCAAGAGGGGCTGCATCAGGACGAAGTCAAAACCCAGGAAAGTTGTCTCGGAACACCTTCAATAAAGCATGCCAGCAGTGCATTGAAAAGGCAGGTAGCTTTAGCCACCGTCCTCTAGCAGTCGCAAGGCTGTGCACACAATGTCGTCTCCCTGCGGCAACGTTCTTCGCCCTCGTGCAAGCTACCGCTCTGTCCGGCTCCCGGAGCAGGAGAAGCGGCTGCTTCGCGCACACAACAGCGGAGCGGCAGCCCTACGCTCCGAAGCGCTGCTTCAGCCGAAAGACGCCGGCGACCGGCGCTTGGCTTCGGACAGCTCCGGAGAGCCGTAGTGTGGGTCTGCACTAGACTGCATCATAGCGAAAAGCTTTGGCAGTGTGTCTCGCAGAGAGATAGCTTAGGAGCGCAGCGCACTTATGCCTCCCTTGTCCAGAAACACGATTTTACTGCACACTCCAAAAACAGTACTCTTCCCAGGGCAATATATAAGCTGCTTTCTGACGGCCGTGATCTTTCAATTACTCTTGCCCAGCTCGTTGTTTTAACGTGCACATGCCGTCCTGGCATTCAGTGCACAGTGAAAGCAATCGCAAAAGTCCAGCAGCTGCTGACTCCCAAACACAAGGCGCTGGCTATGTTCTTGCTTCTCCACACTTCAACAGAGTCCTTCATTTCTGCAGCTGCCATCGAGTTTTCTGCATCTCGAGCCTTCTGGGACGAGCACCAATTTCCCAAGAGGGGCTGTATCAGGACGAAGTCAAAACCCTGGAAAGTTGTCTCGGAACACCTTCAATAAAGCATGCCAGCAGTGCATTGAAAAGGCAGGTAGCTTTAGCCACCGTCCTCTAGCAGTCCCAAGGCTGTGCACACAATGTCGTCTCCCTGCGGCAACGTTCTTCGCCCTCGTGCAAGCTACCGCTCTGTCCGGCTCCCGGAGCAGGAGAAGCGGCTGCTTCGCGCACACAACAGCGGAGCGGCAGCCCTACGCTCCGAAGCGCTGCTTCAGCCGAAAGACGCCGGCCACCGGCGCTTGGCTTCGGACAGCTCCGGAGAGCCGTAGTGTGCGTCTGCACTAGACTGCATCATAGCGAAAAGCTTTGGCAGTGTGTCTCGCAGGGAGATAGCTTAGGAGCGCAGCGCACTTATGCCTCCCTTGTCCAGAAACACGATTTTACTGCACACTCCAAAAACAGTACTCTTCCCAGGGCAATATATAAGCTGCTTTCTGACGGCCGTGATCTTTCGATTACTCTTGCCCAGCTCGTTGTTTTAACGTGCACATGCCGTCCTGGCATTCAGTGCACAGTGAAAGCAATCGCAAAAGTCCAGCAGCTGCTGACTCCCAAACACAAGGCGCTGGCTATGTTCTTGCTTCTCGACAACTCAACGCAGCCCTTCATTTCTGCAGTTGCCATCGAGGTCTCTGCATGTCGGAGACTCAGAGGACGAGCACGAGTTTCCCACGAGGGGCTGCATCAGGAGGAATTCAAAACTCAGGGAATTTGCCCTGGAACACCTTCCATAAGGATGCTAGAAGGGAATTGAAGAGGCAGGCGAGCAGCCACCACCGTCCTCTAGCAGTCCTTAGGGTGTGCGCAAAAGCCCGATGCTCTTCGGCTTCGTTCTTCGCCCCCGTACAAGCTACCGCTCTGTCCGGCTCCCGGAGCAGGAGAAGCGGCTGCTTCGCGCACACAACAGCGGAGCGGCAGCCCTACGCTCCGAAGCGCTGCTTCAGCCGAAAGACGCCGGCCACCGGCGCTTCGCTTCGGACAGCTCCGGAGAGCCGTAGTGTGCGTCTGCACTAGACTGCATCATAGCGAAAAGCTTTGACAGTGTGTCTCGCAGGGAGATACCTTAGGAGCGCAGCGCACTTATGCCTCCCTTGTCCAGAAACACGGATTTGCTGCACACTCCAAAAACACTGCTCTTTCCATGGTACTATGTAAGCTGCTGTCTGACGCCCGTTCTCTTCTGCCCACTCTTGCCCAGCTGGTTGTTGCAGCGTGCACGTGCCTTCCTGGCATTAAGAGCACAGTGAAAGCAATCGCAAAAGTCCAGCAGCTGCTGACTCCCAAACACAAGGCGCTTGTCTACGTTCTTGCTTCTCGACAACTCAACGCAGCCCTTCATTTCTGCAGCTGCCATCGAGTTTTCTGTATCTTGAGCCTTCTGGGACGAGCACCAATTTCCCAGGAGGGGCTGCATCAGGACGAAGTCAAAACCCAGGAAAGTTGTCTCGGAACACCTTCAATAAAGCATGCCAGCAGTGCATTGAAAAGGCAGGTAGCTTTAGCCACCGTCCTCTAGCAGTCGCGAAGCTGTGCACACAATGTCGTCTCCCTGCGGCAACGTTCTTCGCCCTCGTGCAAGCTACCGCTCTGTCCGGCTCCCGGAGCAGGAGAAGCGGCTGCTTCGCGCACACAACAGCGGAGCGGCAGCCCTACGCTCCGAAGCGCTGCTTCAGCCGAAAGACGCCGGCCACCGGCGCTTGGCTTCGGACAGCTCCGGAGAGCCGTAGTGTGCGTCTACAACTAGACTGAATCATAGCGAAAAGCTTTGGCAGTGTGTCTCGCAAGGAGATAGCTTAGGAGCGCAGCGCACTTATGCCTCCCTTGTCCAGAAACACGATTTTACTGCACACTCCAAAAACAGTACTCTTCCCAGGGCAATATGCCAGATGCTCTCTGATGCCCGTGCTCCCTTCCTACTCTTGCCCAGCTCGTTGTTTTAACGTGCACATGCCGTCCTGGAATTCAGTGCACAGTGAAAGCAATCGCAAAAGTCCAGCAGCTGCTGACTCCCAAACACAAGGCGCTGGCTATGTTCTTGCTACTCGACGACTCAACGCAGCCCTTCATTTCTGCAGTTGCCATCGAGGTCTCTGCATGTCGGAGAATCAGAGGACGAGCACGAGTTTCCCACGAGGGGCTGCATCAGGAGGAATTCAAAACTCAGGGAATTTGTCCTGGAACACCTTCCATAAGGATGCTAGGAGGGTATTGAAGAGGCAGGCGAGCGGCCACCACGGTCCTCTAGCAGTCCTTAGGGTGCGCGCAGAAGCCCGGTGCTCTGCGGCTTCGTTCTTCGCCCTCGTGCAAGCTACCGCTCTGTCCGGCTCCCGGAGCAGGAGAAGCGGCTGCTTCGCGCACACAACAGCGGAGCGGCAGCCCTACGCTCCGAAGCGCTGCTTCAGCCGAAAGACGCCGGCGACCGGCGGTTCGCTTCGGATAGCAGCCGAGAGCCGTAGTGTGCGTCTGCACTAGACTGCATCATAGCGAAAAGCTTTGGCAGTGTGACTCGCAGGGAGATAGCTTAGGAGCGCAGCGCACTTATGCCTCCCTTGTCCAGAAACACGGATTTGCTGCACACTCCAAAAACACTGCTCTTCCCAGGGCAATATATAAGCTGCTTTCTGATGGCCGTGATCCCTCCCTGCTCTTGCCCAGCTGGTTGTTGCAGCGTGCACATGCCGTCCTGGCATTCAGTGCACAGTGAAAGCAATCGCAAAAGTCCAGCAGCTGCTGACTCCCAAACACAAGGCGCTGGCTATGTTCTTGCTTCTCCACACTTCAACAGAGTCCTTCATTTCTGCAGCTGCCATCGAGTTTTCTGCATCTCGAGCCTTCTGGGACGAGCACCAATTTCCCAAGAGGGGCTGCATCAGGACGAAGTCAAAACCCAGGAAAGTTGTCTCGGAACACCTTCAATAAAGCATGCCAGCAGTGCATTGAAAAGGCAGGTAGCTTTAGCCACCGTCCTCTAGCAGTCGCAAGGCTGTGCACACAATGTCGTCTCCCTGCGGCAACGTTCTTCGCCCTCGTGCAAGCTACCGCTCTGTCCGGCTCCCGGAGCAGGAGAAGCGGCTGCTTCGCGCACACAACAGCGGAGCGGCAGCCCTACGCTCCGAAGCGCTGCTTCAGCCGAAAGACGCCGGCCACCGGCGCTTGGCTTCGGACAGCTCCGGAGAGCCGTAGTGTGCGTCTACAACTAGACTGCATCATAGCGAAAAGCTTTGGCAGTGTGTCTCGCAAGGAGATAGCTTAGGAGCGCAGCGCACTTATGCCTCCCTTGTCCAGAAACACGATTTTACTGCACACTCCAAAAACAGTACTCTTCCCAGGGCAATATGCCAGATGCTCTCTGATGCCCGTGCTCCCTTCCTACTCTTGCCCAGCTCGTTGTTTTAACGTGCACATGCCGTCCTGGAATTCAGTGCACAGTGAAAGCAATCGCAAAAGTCCAGCAGCTGCTGACTCCCAAACACAAGGCGCTGGCTATGTTCTTGCTACTCGACGACTCAACGCAGCCCTTCATTTCTGCAGTTGCCATCGAGGTCTCTGCATGTCGGAGACTCAGAGGACGAGCACGAGTTTCCCACGAGGGGCTGCATCAGGAGGAATTCAAAACTCAGGGAATTTGTCCTGGAACACCTTCCATAAGGATGCTTGAAGGGTATTGAAGAGGCAGGCGAGCGGCCACCACCGTCCTCTAGCAGTCCTTAGGGTGCGCGCAGAAGCCCGGTGCTCTGCGGCTTCGTTCTTCGCCCTCGTGCAAGCTACCGCTCTGTCCGGCTCCCGGAGCAGGAGAAGCGGCTGCTTCGCGCACACAACAGCGGAGCGGCAGCCCTACGCTCCGAAGCGCTGCTTCAGCCGAAAGACGCCGGCCACCGGCGCTTGGCTTCGGACAGCTCCGGAGAGCCGTAGTGTGCGTCTACAACTAGACTGCATCATAGCGAAAAGCTTTGGCAGTGTGTCTCGCAAGGAGATAGCTTAGGAGCGCAGCGCACTTATGCCTCCCTTGTCCAGAAACACGATTTTACTGCACACTCCAAAAACAGTACTCTTCCCAGGGCAATATGCCAGATGCTCTCTGATGCCCGTGCTCCCTTCCTACTCTTGCCCAGCTCGTTGTTTTAACGTGCACATGCCGTCCTGGAATTCAGTGCACAGTGAAAGCAATCGCAAAAGTCCAGCAGCTGCTGACTCCCAAACACAAGGCGCTGGCTATGTCCTTGCTTCTCCACACTTCAACAGAGTCCTTCATTTCTGCAGCTGCCATCGAGGTCTCTGCATGTCGGAGAATCAGAGGACGAGCACGAGTTTCCCACGAGGGGCTGCATCAGGAGGAATTCAAAACTCAGGGAAATTGTCCTGGAACACCTTCCATAAGGATGCTAGAAGGGAATTGAAGAGGCAGGCGAGCGGCCACCACCGTCCTCTAGCAGTCCTTAGGGTGCGCGCAGAAGCCCGGTGCTCTGCGGCTTCGTTCTTCGCCCTCGTGCAAGCTACCGCTCTGTCCGGCTCCCGGAGCAGGAGAAGCGGCTGCTTCGCGCACACAACAGCGGAGCGGCAGCCCTACGCTCCGAAGCGCTGCTTCAGCCGAAAGACGCCGGCGACCGGCGGTTCGCTTCGGATAGCAGCCGAGAGCCGTAGTGTGCGGCTGCACTAAACTGCATCATAGCGAAAAGCTTTGGCAGTGTGACTCGCAGGGAGATAGCTTAGGAGCGCAGCGCACTTATGCCTCCCTTGTCCAGAAACACGGATTTGCTGCACACTCCAAAAACACTGCTCTTCCCAGGGCAATATATAAGCTGCTTTCTGATGGCCGTGATCCCTCCCTGCTCTTGCCCAGCTGGTTGTTGCAGCGTGCACATGCCGTCCTGGCATTCAGTGCACAGTGAAAGCAATCGCAAAAGTCCAGCAGCTGCTGACTCCCAAACACAAGGCGCTGGCTATGTTCTTGCTTCTCCACACTTCAACAGAGTCCTTCATTTCTGCAGCTGCCATCGAGTTTTCTGCATCTCGAGCCTTCTGGGACGAGCACCAATTTCCCAAGAGGGGCTGCATCAGGACGAAGTCAAAACCCAGGAAAGTTGTCTCGGAACACCTTCAATAAAGCATGCCAGCAGTGCATTGAAAAGGCAGGTAGCTTTAGCCACCGTCCTCTAGCAGTCGCGAAGCTGTGCACACAATGTCGTCTCCCTGCGGCAACGTTCTTCGCCCTCGTGCAAGCTACCGCTCTGTCCGGCTCCCGGAGCAGGAGAAGCGGCTGCTTCGCGCACACAACAGCGGAGCGGCAGCCCTACGCTCCGAAGCGCTGCTTCAGCCGAAAGACGCCGGCCACCGGCGCTTGGCTTCGGACAGCTCCGGAGAGCCGTAGTGTGGGTCTGCACTAGACTGCATCATAGCGAAAAGCTTTGGCAGTGTGTCTCGCAGAGAGATAGCTTAGGAGCGCAGCGCACTTATGCCTCCCTTGTCCAGAAACACGATTTTACTGCACACTCCAAAAACAGTACTCTTCCCAGGGCAATATATAAGCTGCTTTCTGACGGCCGTGATCTTTCGATTACTCTTGCCCAGCTCGTTGTTTTAACGTGCACATGCCGTCCTGGCATTCAGTGCACAGTGAAAGCAATCGCAAAAGTCCAGCAGCTGCTGACTCCCAAACACAAGGCGCTGGCTATGTTCTTGCTTCTCCACACTTCAACAGAGTCCTTCATTTCTGCAGCTGCCATCGAGTTTTCTGCATCTCGAGCCTTCTGGGACGAGCACCAATTTCCCAAGAGGGGCTGCATCAGGACGAAGTCAAAACCCAGGAAAGTTGTCTCGGAACACCTTCAATAAAGCATGCCAGCAGTGCATTGAAAAGGCAGGGAGCTTTAGCCACCGTCCTCTAGCAGTCGCGAAGCTGTGCACACAATGTCGTCTCCCTGCGGCAACGTTCTTCGCCCTCGTGCAAGCTACCGCTCTGTCCGGCTCCCGGAGCAGGAGAAGCGGCTGCTTCGCGCACACAACAGCGGAGCGGCAGCCCTACGCTCCGAAGCGCTGCTTCAGCCGAAAGACGCCGGCCACCGGCGCTTGGCTTCGGACAGCTCCGGAGAGCCGTAGTGTGCGTCTACAACTAGACTGCATCATAGCGAAAAGCTTTGGCAGTGTGTCTCGCAAGGAGATAGCTTAGGAGCGCAGCGCACTTATGCCTCCCTTGTCCAGAAACACGATTTTACTGCACACTCCAAAAACAGTACTCTTCCCAGGGCAATATATAAGCTGCTTTCTGACGGCCGTGATCTTTCGATTACTCTTGCCCAGCTCGTTGTTTTAACGTGCACATGCCGTCCTGGAATTCAGTGCACAGTGAAAGCAATCGCAAAAGTCCAGCAGCTGCTGACTCCCAAACACAAGGCGCTGGCTATGTTCTTGCTTCTCGACAACTCAACGCAGCCCTTCATTTCTGCAGTTGCCATCGAGGTCTCTGCATGTCGGAGACTCAGAGGACGAGCACGAGTTTCCCACGAGGGGCTGCATCAGGAGGAATTCAAAACTCAGGGAAATTGTCCTGGAACACCTTCCATAAGGATGCTAGAAGGGTATTGAAGAGGCAGGCGAGCGGCCACCACCGTCCTCTAGCAGTCCTTAGGGTGCGCGCAGAAGCCCGGTGCTCTGCGGCTTCGTTCTTCGCCCTCGTGCAAGCTACCGCTCTGTCCGGCTCCCGGAGCAGGAGAAGCGGCTGCTTCGCGCACACAACAGCGGAGCGGCAGCCCTACGCTCCGAAGCGCTGCTTCAGCCGAAAGACGCCGGCGACCGGCGCTTGGCTTCGGACAGCTCCGGAGAGCCGTAGTGTGGGTCTGCACTAGACTGCATCATAGCGAAAAGCTTTGGCAGTGTGTCTCGCAGAGAGATAGCTTAGGAGCGCAGCGCACTTATGCCTCCCTTGTCCAGAAACACGATTTTACTGCACACTCCAAAAACAGTACTCTTCCCAGGGCAATATATAAGCTGCTTTCTGACGGCCGTGATCTTTCGATTACTCTTGCCCAGCTCGTTGTTTTAACGTGCACATGCCGTCCTGGCATTCAGTGCACAGTGAAAGCAATCGCAAAAGTCCAGCAGCTGCTGACTCCCAAACACAAGGCGCTGGCTATGTTCTTGCTTCTCCACACTTCAACAGAGTCCTTCATTTCTGCAGCTGCCATCGAGTTTTCTGCATCTCGAGCCTTCTGGGACGAGCACCAATTTCCCAAGAGGGGCTGCATCATGACGAAGTCAAAACCCAGGAAAGTTGTCTCGGAACACCTTCAATAAAGCATGCCAGCAGTGCATTGAAAAGGCAGGTAGCTTTAGCCACCGTCCTCTAGCAGTCGCGAAGCTGTGCACACAATGTCGTCTCCCTGCGGCAACGTTCTTCGCCCTCGTGCAAGCTACCGCTCTGTCCGGCTCCCGGAGCAGGAGAAGCGGCTGCTTCGCGCACACAACAGCGGAGCGGCAGCCCTACGCTCCGAAGCGCTGCTTCAGCCGAAAGACGCCGGCCACCGGCGCTTGGCTTCGGACAGCTCCGGAGAGCCGTAGTGTGCGTCTACAACTAGACTGCATCATAGCGAAAAGCTTTGGCAGTGCGTCTCGCAGAGAGATAGCTTAGGAGCGCAGCGCACTTATGCCTCCCTTGTCCAGAAACACGATTTTACTGCACACTCCAAAAACAGTACTCTTCCCAGGGCAATATGCCAGATGCTCTCTGATGCCCGTGCTCCCTTCCTACTCTTGCCCAGCTCGTTGTTTTAACGTGCACATGCCGTCCTGGAATTCAGTGCACAGTGAAAGCAATCGCAAAAGTCCAGCAGCTGCTGACTCCCAAACACAAGGCGCTGCTGGCTATGTTCTTGCTACTCGACGACTCAACGCAGCCCTTCATTTCTGCAGTTGCCATCGAGGTCTCTGCATGTCGGAGACTCAGAGGACGAGCACGAGTTTCCCACGAGGGGCTGCATCAGGAGGAATTCAAAACTCAGGGAAATTGTCCTGGAACACCTTCCATAAGGATGCTAGAAGGGTATTGAAGAGGCAGGCGAGCGGCCACCACCGTCCTCTAGCAGTCCTTAGGGTGCGCGCAGAAGCCCGGTGCTCTGCGGCTTCGTTCTTCGCCCTCGTGCAAGCTACCGCTCTGTCCGGCTCCCGGAGCAGGAGAAGCGGCTGCTTCGCGCACACAACAGCGGAGCGGCAGCCCTACGCTCCGAAGCGCTGCTTCAGCCGAAAGATGCCGGCGACCGGCGGTTCGCGTCGGATAGCAGCCGAGAGCCGTAGTGTGCGTCTGCACTAAACTGCATCATAGCGAAAAGCTTTGGCAGTGTGACTCGCAGGGAGATAGCTTAGGAGCGCAGCGCACTTATGCCTCCCTTGTCCAGAAACACGGATTTGCTGCACACTCCAAAAACAGTACTCTTCCCAGGGCAATATGCCAGATGCTCTCTGATGCCCGTGCTCCCTTCCTACTCTTGCCCAGCTCGTTGTTGTAACGTGCACATGCCGTCCTGGCATTCAGTGCACAGTGAAAGCAATCGCAAAAGTCCAGCAGCTGCTGACTCCCAAACACAAGGCGCTGGCTATGTTCTTGCTTCTCCACACTTCAACAGAGTCCTTCATTTCTGCAGCTGCCATCGAGTTTTCTGCATCTCGAGCCTTCTGGGACGAGCACCAATTTCCCAAGAGGGGCTGCATCAGGACGAAGTCAAAACCCAGGAAAGTTGTCTCGGAACACCTTCAATAAAGCATGCCAGCAGTGCATTGAAAAGGCAGGTAGCTTTAGCCACCGTCCTCTAGCAGTCGCAAGGCTGTGCACACAATGTCGTCTCCCTGCGGCAACGTTCTTCGCCCTCGTGCAAGCTACCGCTCTGTCCGGCTCCCGGAGCAGGAGAAGCGGCTGCTTCGCGCACACAACAGCGGAGCGGCAGCCCTACGCTCCGAAGCGCTGCTTCAGCCGAAAGACGCCGGCGACCGGCGCTTGGCTTCGGACAGCTCCGGAGAGCCGTAGTGTGGGTCTGCACTAGACTGCATCATAGCGAAAAGCTTTGGCAGTGTGTCTCGCAGAGAGATAGCTTAGGAGCGCAGCGCACTTATGCCTCCCTTGTCCAGAAACACGATTTTACTGCACACTCCAAAAACAGTACTCTTCCCAGGGCAATATATAAGCTGCTTTCTGACGGCCGTGATCTTTCAATTACTCTTGCCCAGCTCGTTGTTTTAACGTGCACATGCCGTCCTGGCATTCAGTGCACAGTGAAAGCAATCGCAAAAGTCCAGCAGCTGCTGACTCCCAAACACAAGGCGCTGGCTATGTTCTTGCTTCTCCACACTTCAACAGAGTCCTTCATTTCTGCAGCTGCCATCGAGTTTTCTGCATCTCGAGCCTTCTGGGACGAGCACCAATTTCCCAAGAGGGGCTGTATCAGGACGAAGTCAAAACCCTGGAAAGTTGTCTCGGAACACCTTCAATAAAGCATGCCAGCAGTGCATTGAAAAGGCAGGTAGCTTTAGCCACCGTCCTCTAGCAGTCCCAAGGCTGTGCACACAATGTCGTCTCCCTGCGGCAACGTTCTTCGCCCTCGTGCAAGCTACCGCTCTGTCCGGCTCCCGGAGCAGGAGAAGCGGCTGCTTCGCGCACACAACAGCGGAGCGGCAGCCCTACGCTCCGAAGCGCTGCTTCAGCCGAAAGACGCCGGCCACCGGCGCTTGGCTTCGGACAGCTCCGGAGAGCCGTAGTGTGCGTCTGCACTAGACTGCATCATAGCGAAAAGCTTTGGCAGTGTGTCTCGCAGGGAGATAGCTTAGGAGCGCAGCGCACTTATGCCTCCCTTGTCCAGAAACACGATTTTACTGCACACTCCAAAAACAGTACTCTTCCCAGGGCAATATATAAGCTGCTTTCTGACGGCCGTGATCTTTCGATTACTCTTGCCCAGCTCGTTGTTTTAACGTGCACATGCCGTCCTGGCATTCAGTGCACAGTGAAAGCAATCGCAAAAGTCCAGCAGCTGCTGACTCCCAAACACAAGGCGCTGGCTATGTTCTTGCTTCTCGACAACTCAACGCAGCCCTTCATTTCTGCAGTTGCCATCGAGGTCTCTGCATGTCGGAGACTCAGAGGACGAGCACGAGTTTCCCACGAGGGGCTGCATCAGGAGGAATTCAAAACTCAGGGAATTTGCCCTGGAACACCTTCCATAAGGATGCTAGAAGGGAATTGAAGAGGCAGGCGAGCAGCCACCACCGTCCTCTAGCAGTCCTTAGGGTGTGCGCAAAAGCCCGATGCTCTTCGGCTTCGTTCTTCGCCCCCGTACAAGCTACCGCTCTGTCCGGCTCCCGGAGCAGGAGAAGCGGCTGCTTCGCGCACACAACAGCGGAGCGGCAGCCCTACGCTCCGAAGCGCTGCTTCAGCCGAAAGACGCCGGCCACCGGCGCTTCGCTTCGGACAGCTCCGGAGAGCCGTAGTGTGCGTCTGCACTAGACTGCATCATAGCGAAAAGCTTTGGCAGTGCGTCTCGCAGAGAGATAGCTTAGGAGCGCAGCGCACTTATGCCTCCCTTGTCCAGAAACACGATTTTACTGCACACTCCAAAAACAGTACTCTTCCCAGGGCAATATGCCAGATGCTCTCTGATGCCCGTGCTCCCTTCCTACTCTTGCCCAGCTCGTTGTTTTAACGTGCACATGCCGTCCTGGAATTCAGTGCACAGTGAAAGCAATCGCAAAAGTCCAGCAGCTGCTGACTCCCAAACACAAGGCGCTGCTGGCTATGTTCTTGCTACTCGACGACTCAACGCAGCCCTTCATTTCTGCAGTTGCCATCGAGGTCTCTGCATGTCGGAGACTCAGAGGACGAGCACGAGTTTCCCACGAGGGGCTGCATCAGGAGGAATTCAAAACTCAGGGAAATTGTCCTGGAACACCTTCCATAAGGATGCTAGAAGGGTATTGAAGAGGCAGGCGAGCGGCCACCACCGTCCTCTAGCAGTCCTTAGGGTGCGCGCAGAAGCCCGGTGCTCTGCGGCTTCGTTCTTCGCCCTCGTGCAAGCTACCGCTCTGTCCGGCTCCCGGAGCAGGAGAAGCGGCTGCTTCGCGCACACAACAGCGGAGCGGCAGCCCTACGCTCCGAAGCGCTGCTTCAGCCGAAAGATGCCGGCGACCGGCGGTTCGCGTCGGATAGCAGCCGAGAGCCGTAGTGTGCGTCTGCACTAAACTGCATCATAGCGAAAAGCTTTGGCAGTGTGACTCGCAGGGAGATAGCTTAGGAGCGCAGCGCACTTATGCCTCCCTTGTCCAGAAACACGGATTTGCTGCACACTCCAAAAACAGTACTCTTCCCAGGGCAATATGCCAGATGCTCTCTGATGCCCGTGCTCCCTTCCTACTCTTGCCCAGCTCGTTGTTGTAACGTGCACATGCCGTCCTGGCATTCAGTGCACAGTGAAAGCAATCGCAAAAGTCCAGCAGCTGCTGACTCCCAAACACAAGGCGCTGGCTATGTTCTTGCTTCTCCACACTTCAACAGAGTCCTTCATTTCTGCAGCTGCCATCGAGTTTTCTGCATCTCGAGCCTTCTGGGACGAGCACCAATTTCCCAAGAGGGGCTGCATCAGGACGAAGTCAAAACCCAGGAAAGTTGTCTCGGAACACCTTCAATAAAGCATGCCAGCAGTGCATTGAAAAGGCAGGTAGCTTTAGCCACCGTCCTCTAGCAGTCGCAAGGCTGTGCACACAATGTCGTCTCCCTGCGGCAACGTTCTTCGCCCTCGTGCAAGCTACCGCTCTGTCCGGCTCCCGGAGCAGGAGAAGCGGCTGCTTCGCGCACACAACAGCGGAGCGGCAGCCCTACGCTCCGAAGCGCTGCTTCAGCCGAAAGACGCCGGCGACCGGCGCTTGGCTTCGGACAGCTCCGGAGAGCCGTAGTGTGGGTCTGCACTAGACTGCATCATAGCGAAAAGCTTTGGCAGTGTGTCTCGCAGAGAGATAGCTTAGGAGCGCAGCGCACTTATGCCTCCCTTGTCCAGAAACACGATTTTACTGCACACTCCAAAAACAGTACTCTTCCCAGGGCAATATATAAGCTGCTTTCTGACGGCCGTGATCTTTCAATTACTCTTGCCCAGCTCGTTGTTTTAACGTGCACATGCCGTCCTGGCATTCAGTGCACAGTGAAAGCAATCGCAAAAGTCCAGCAGCTGCTGACTCCCAAACACAAGGCGCTGGCTATGTTCTTGCTTCTCCACACTTCAACAGAGTCCTTCATTTCTGCAGCTGCCATCGAGTTTTCTGCATCTCGAGCCTTCTGGGACGAGCACCAATTTCCCAAGAGGGGCTGTATCAGGACGAAGTCAAAACCCTGGAAAGTTGTCTCGGAACACCTTCAATAAAGCATGCCAGCAGTGCATTGAAAAGGCAGGTAGCTTTAGCCACCGTCCTCTAGCAGTCCCAAGGCTGTGCACACAATGTCGTCTCCCTGCGGCAACGTTCTTCGCCCTCGTGCAAGCTACCGCTCTGTCCGGCTCCCGGAGCAGGAGAAGCGGCTGCTTCGCGCACACAACAGCGGAGCGGCAGCCCTACGCTCCGAAGCGCTGCTTCAGCCGAAAGACGCCGGCCACCGGCGCTTGGCTTCGGACAGCTCCGGAGAGCCGTAGTGTGCGTCTGCACTAGACTGCATCATAGCGAAAAGCTTTGGCAGTGTGTCTCGCAGGGAGATAGCTTAGGAGCGCAGCGCACTTATGCCTCCCTTGTCCAGAAACACGATTTTACTGCACACTCCAAAAACAGTACTCTTCCCAGGGCAATATATAAGCTGCTTTCTGACGGCCGTGATCTTTCGATTACTCTTGCCCAGCTCGTTGTTTTAACGTGCACATGCCGTCCTGGCATTCAGTGCACAGTGAAAGCAATCGCAAAAGTCCAGCAGCTGCTGACTCCCAAACACAAGGCGCTGGCTATGTTCTTGCTTCTCGACAACTCAACGCAGCCCTTCATTTCTGCAGTTGCCATCGAGGTCTCTGCATGTCGGAGACTCAGAGGACGAGCACGAGTTTCCCACGAGGGGCTGCATCAGGAGGAATTCAAAACTCAGGGAATTTGCCCTGGAACACCTTCCATAAGGATGCTAGAAGGGAATTGAAGAGGCAGGCGAGCAGCCACCACCGTCCTCTAGCAGTCCTTAGGGTGTGCGCAAAAGCCCGATGCTCTTCGGCTTCGTTCTTCGCCCCCGTACAAGCTACCGCTCTGTCCGGCTCCCGGAGCAGGAGAAGCGGCTGCTTCGCGCACACAACAGCGGAGCGGCAGCCCTACGCTCCGAAGCGCTGCTTCAGCCGAAAGACGCCGGCCACCGGCGCTTCGCTTCGGACAGCTCCGGAGAGCCGTAGTGTGCGTCTGCACTAGACTGCATCATAGCGAAAAGCTTTGACAGTGTGTCTCGCAGGGAGATACCTTAGGAGCGCAGCGCACTTATGCCTCCCTTGTCCAGAAACACGGATTTGCTGCACACTCCAAAAACACTGCTCTTTCCATGGTACTATGTAAGCTGCTGTCTGACGCCCGTTCTCTTCTGCCCACTCTTGCCCAGCTGGTTGTTGCAGCGTGCACGTGCCTTCCTGGCATTAAGAGCACAGTGAAAGCAATCGCAAAAGTCCAGCAGCTGCTGACTCCCAAACACAAGGCGCTTGTCTACGTTCTTGCTTCTCGACAACTCAACGCAGCCCTTCATTTCTGCAGCTGCCATCGAGTTTTCTGTATCTTGAGCCTTCTGGGACGAGCACCAATTTCCCAGGAGGGGCTGCATCAGGACGAAGTCAAAACCCAGGAAAGTTGTCTCGGAACACCTTCAATAAAGCATGCCAGCAGTGCATTGAAAAGGCAGGTAGCTTTAGCCACCGTCCTCTAGCAGTCGCGAAGCTGTGCACACAATGTCGTCTCCCTGCGGCAACGTTCTTCGCCCTCGTGCAAGCTACCGCTCTGTCCGGCTCCCGGAGCAGGAGAAGCGGCTGCTTCGCGCACACAACAGCGGAGCGGCAGCCCTACGCTCCGAAGCGCTGCTTCAGCCGAAAGACGCCGGCCACCGGCGCTTGGCTTCGGACAGCTCCGGAGAGCCGTAGTGTGCGTCTACAACTAGACTGAATCATAGCGAAAAGCTTTGGCAGTGTGTCTCGCAAGGAGATAGCTTAGGAGCGCAGCGCACTTATGCCTCCCTTGTCCAGAAACACGATTTTACTGCACACTCCAAAAACAGTACTCTTCCCAGGGCAATATGCCAGATGCTCTCTGATGCCCGTGCTCCCTTCCTACTCTTGCCCAGCTCGTTGTTTTAACGTGCACATGCCGTCCTGGAATTCAGTGCACAGTGAAAGCAATCGCAAAAGTCCAGCAGCTGCTGACTCCCAAACACAAGGCGCTGGCTATGTTCTTGCTACTCGACGACTCAACGCAGCCCTTCATTTCTGCAGTTGCCATCGAGGTCTCTGCATGTCGGAGAATCAGAGGACGAGCACGAGTTTCCCACGAGGGGCTGCATCAGGAGGAATTCAAAACTCAGGGAATTTGTCCTGGAACACCTTCCATAAGGATGCTAGGAGGGTATTGAAGAGGCAGGCGAGCGGCCACCACGGTCCTCTAGCAGTCCTTAGGGTGCGCGCAGAAGCCCGGTGCTCTGCGGCTTCGTTCTTCGCCCTCGTGCAAGCTACCGCTCTGTCCGGCTCCCGGAGCAGGAGAAGCGGCTGCTTCGCGCACACAACAGCGGAGCGGCAGCCCTACGCTCCGAAGCGCTGCTTCAGCCGAAAGACGCCGGCGACCGGCGGTTCGCTTCGGATAGCAGCCGAGAGCCGTAGTGTGCGTCTGCACTAGACTGCATCATAGCGAAAAGCTTTGGCAGTGTGACTCGCAGGGAGATAGCTTAGGAGCGCAGCGCACTTATGCCTCCCTTGTCCAGAAACACGGATTTGCTGCACACTCCAAAAACACTGCTCTTCCCAGGGCAATATATAAGCTGCTTTCTGATGGCCGTGATCCCTCCCTGCTCTTGCCCAGCTGGTTGTTGCAGCGTGCACATGCCGTCCTGGCATTCAGTGCACAGTGAAAGCAATCGCAAAAGTCCAGCAGCTGCTGACTCCCAAACACAAGGCGCTGGCTATGTTCTTGCTTCTCCACACTTCAACAGAGTCCTTCATTTCTGCAGCTGCCATCGAGTTTTCTGCATCTCGAGCCTTCTGGGACGAGCACCAATTTCCCAAGAGGGGCTGCATCAGGACGAAGTCAAAACCCAGGAAAGTTGTCTCGGAACACCTTCAATAAAGCATGCCAGCAGTGCATTGAAAAGGCAGGTAGCTTTAGCCACCGTCCTCTAGCAGTCGCAAGGCTGTGCACACAATGTCGTCTCCCTGCGGCAACGTTCTTCGCCCTCGTGCAAGCTACCGCTCTGTCCGGCTCCCGGAGCAGGAGAAGCGGCTGCTTCGCGCACACAACAGCGGAGCGGCAGCCCTACGCTCCGAAGCGCTGCTTCAGCCGAAAGACGCCGGCCACCGGCGCTTGGCTTCGGACAGCTCCGGAGAGCCGTAGTGTGCGTCTACAACTAGACTGCATCATAGCGAAAAGCTTTGGCAGTGTGTCTCGCAAGGAGATAGCTTAGGAGCGCAGCGCACTTATGCCTCCCTTGTCCAGAAACACGATTTTACTGCACACTCCAAAAACAGTACTCTTCCCAGGGCAATATGCCAGATGCTCTCTGATGCCCGTGCTCCCTTCCTACTCTTGCCCAGCTCGTTGTTTTAACGTGCACATGCCGTCCTGGAATTCAGTGCACAGTGAAAGCAATCGCAAAAGTCCAGCAGCTGCTGACTCCCAAACACAAGGCGCTGGCTATGTCCTTGCTTCTCCACACTTCAACAGAGTCCTTCATTTCTGCAGCTGCCATCGAGGTCTCTGCATGTCGGAGAATCAGAGGACGAGCACGAGTTTCCCACGAGGGGCTGCATCAGGAGGAATTCAAAACTCAGGGAAATTGTCCTGGAACACCTTCCATAAGGATGCTAGAAGGGAATTGAAGAGGCAGGCGAGCGGCCACCACCGTCCTCTAGCAGTCCTTAGGGTGCGCGCAGAAGCCCGGTGCTCTGCGGCTTCGTTCTTCGCCCTCGTGCAAGCTACCGCTCTGTCCGGCTCCCGGAGCAGGAGAAGCGGCTGCTTCGCGCACACAACAGCGGAGCGGCAGCCCTACGCTCCGAAGCGCTGCTTCAGCCGAAAGACGCCGGCGACCGGCGGTTCGCTTCGGATAGCAGCCGAGAGCCGTAGTGTGCGTCTGCACTAAACTGCATCATAGCGAAAAGCTTTGGCAGTGTGACTCGCAGGGAGATAGCTTAGGAGCGCAGCGCACTTATGCCTCCCTTGTCCAGAAACACGGATTTGCTGCACACTCCAAAAACACTGCTCTTCCCAGGGCAATATATAAGCTGCTTTCTGATGGCCGTGATCCCTCCCTGCTCTTGCCCAGCTGGTTGTTGCAGCGTGCACATGCCGTCCTGGCATTCAGTGCACAGTGAAAGCAATCGCAAAAGTCCAGCAGCTGCTGACTCCCAAACACAAGGCGCTGGCTATGTTCTTGCTTCTCCACACTTCAACAGAGTCCTTCATTTCTGCAGCTGCCATCGAGTTTTCTGCATCTCGAGCCTTCTGGGACGAGCACCAATTTCCCAAGAGGGGCTGCATCAGGACGAAGTCAAAACCCAGGAAAGTTGTCTCGGAACACCTTCAATAAAGCATGCCAGCAGTGCATTGAAAAGGCAGGTAGCTTTAGCCACCGTCCTCTAGCAGTCGCGAAGCTGTGCACACAATGTCGTCTCCCTGCGGCAACGTTCTTCGCCCTCGTGCAAGCTACCGCTCTGTCCGGCTCCCGGAGCAGGAGAAGCGGCTGCTTCGCGCACACAACAGCGGAGCGGCAGCCCTACGCTCCGAAGCGCTGCTTCAGCCGAAAGACGCCGGCCACCGGCGCTTGGCTTCGGACAGCTCCGGAGAGCCGTAGTGTGGGTCTGCACTAGACTGCATCATAGCGAAAAGCTTTGGCAGTGTGTCTCGCAGAGAGATAGCTTAGGAGCGCAGCGCACTTATGCCTCCCTTGTCCAGAAACACGATTTTACTGCACACTCCAAAAACAGTACTCTTCCCAGGGCAATATATAAGCTGCTTTCTGACGGCCGTGATCTTTCGATTACTCTTGCCCAGCTCGTTGTTTTAACGTGCACATGCCGTCCTGGCATTCAGTGCACAGTGAAAGCAATCGCAAAAGTCCAGCAGCTGCTGACTCCCAAACACAAGGCGCTGGCTATGTTCTTGCTTCTCCACACTTCAACAGAGTCCTTCATTTCTGCAGCTGCCATCGAGTTTTCTGCATCTCGAGCCTTCTGGGACGAGCACCAATTTCCCAAGAGGGGCTGCATCAGGACGAAGTCAAAACCCAGGAAAGTTGTCTCGGAACACCTTCAATAAAGCATGCCAGCAGTGCATTGAAAAGGCAGGT
The DNA here is from genome assembly GCF_050655825.1 of Lonchura striata. NCBI lineage: Eukaryota > Metazoa > Chordata > Aves > Passeriformes > Estrildidae > Lonchura > Lonchura striata. Next base: position 17,288,479 of record NC_140716.1, on the reverse strand, counting down.
AGCTTTAGCCACCGTCCTCTAGCAGTCGCGAAGCTGTGCACACAATGTCGTCTCCCTGCGGCAACGTTCTTCGCCCTCGTGCAAGCTACCGCTCTGTCCGGCTCCCGGAGCAGGAGAAGCGGCTGCTTCGCGCACACAACAGCGGAGCGGCAGCCCTACGCTCCGAAGCGCTGCTTCAGCCGAAAGACGCCGGCCACCGGCGCTTGGCTTCGGACAGCTCCGGAGAGCCGTAGTGTGCGTCTACAACTAGACTGCATCATAGCGAAAAGCTTTGGCAGTGTGTCTCGCAAGGAGATAGCTTAGGAGCGCAGCGCACTTATGCCTCCCTTGTCCAGAAACACGATTTTACTGCACACTCCAAAAACAGTACTCTTCCCAGGGCAATATATAAGCTGCTTTCTGACGGCCGTGATCTTTCGATTACTCTTGCCCAGCTCGTTGTTTTAACGTGCACATGCCGTCCTGGAATTCAGTGCACAGTGAAAGCAATCGCAAAAGTCCAGCAGCTGCTGACTCCCAAACACAAGGCGCTGGCTATGTTCTTGCTTCTCGACAACTCAACGCAGCCCTTCATTTCTGCAGTTGCCATCGAGGTCTCTGCATGTCGGAGACTCAGAGGACGAGCACGAGTTTCCCACGAGGGGCTGCATCAGGAGGAATTCAAAACTCAGGGAAATTGTCCTGGAACACCTTCCATAAGGATGCTAGAAGGGTATTGAAGAGGCAGGCGAGCGGCCACCACCGTCCTCTAGCAGTCCTTAGGGTGCGCGCAGAAGCCCGGTGCTCTGCGGCTTCGTTCTTCGCCCTCGTGCAAGCTACCGCTCTGTCCGGCTCCCGGAGCAGGAGAAGCGGCTGCTTCGCGCACACAACAGCGGAGCGGCAGCCCTACGCTCCGAAGCGCTGCTTCAGCCGAAAGACGCCGGTGACCGGCGCTTGGCTTCGGACAGCTCCGGAGAGCCGTAGTGTGGGTCTGCACTAGACTGCATCATAGCGAAAAGCTTTGGCAGTGTGTCTCGCAAGGAGATAGCTTAGGAGCGCAGCGCACTTATGCCTCCCTTGTCCAGAAACACGATTTTACTGCACACTCCAAAAACAGTACTCTTCCCAGGGCAATATGCCAGATGCTCTCTGATGCCCGTGCTCCCTTCCTACTCTTGCCCAGCTCGTTGTTTTAACGTGCACATGCCGTCCTGGAATTCAGTGCACAGTGAAAGCAATCGCAAAAGTCCAGCAGCTGCTGACTCCCAAACACAAGGCGCTGGCTATGTCCTTGCTTCTCCACACTTCAACAGAGTCCTTCATTTCTGCAGCTGCCATCGAGGTCTCTGCATGTTGGAGAATCAGAGGACGAGCACGAGTTTCCCACGAGGGGCTGCATCAGGAGGAATTCAAAACTCAGGGAAATTGTCCTGGAACACCTTCCATAAGGATGCTAGAAGGGAATTGAAGAGGCAGGCGAGCGGCCACCACCGTCCTCTAGCAGTCCTTAGGGTGCGCGCAGAAGCCCGGTGCTCTGCGGCTTCGTTCTTCGCCCTCGTGCAAGCTACCGCTCTGTCCGGCTCCCGGAGCAGGAGAAGCGGCTGCTTCGCGCACACAACAGCGGAGCGGCAGCCCTACGCTCCGAAGCGCTGCTTCAGCCGAAAGACGCCGGCGACCGGCGGTTCGCGTCGGATAGCAGCCGAGAGCCGTAGTGTGCGTCTGCACTAGACTGCATCATAGCGAAAAGCTTTGGCAGTGTGACTCGCAGGGAGATAGCTTAGGAGCGCAGCGCACTTATGCCTCCCTTGTCCAGAAACACGGATTTGCTGCACACTCCAAAAACACTGCTCTTTCCATGGTACTATGTAAGCTGCTGTCTGACGCCCGTTCTCTTCTGCCCACTCTTGCCCAGCTGGTTGTTGCAGCGTGCACGTGCCTTCCTGGCATTAAGAGCACAGTGAAAGCAATCGCAAAAGTCCAGCAGCTGCTGACTCCCAAACACAAGGCGCTTGTCTACGTTCTTGCTTCTCGACAACTCAACGCAGCCCTTCATTTCTGCAGCTGCCATCGAGTTTTCTGTATCTTGAGCCTTCTGGGACGAGCACCAATTTCCCAGGAGGGGCTGCATCAGGACGAAGTCAAAACCCAGGAAAGTTGTCTCGGAACACCTTCAATAAAGCATGCCAGCAGTGCATTGAAAAGGCAGGTAGCTTTAGCCACCGTCCTCTAGCAGTCGCAAGGCTGTGCACACAATGTCGTCTCCCTGCGGCAACGTTCTTCGCCCTCGTGCAAGCTACCGCTCTGTCCGGCTCCCGGAGCAGGAGAAGCGGCTGCTTCGCGCACACAACAGCGGAGCGGCAGCCCTACGCTCCGAAGCGCTGCTTCAGCCGAAAGACGCCGGCCACCGGCGCTTCGCTTCGGACAGCTCCGGAGAGCCGTAGTGTGCGTCTACAACTACACTGCATCATAGCGAAAAGCTTTGGCAGTGTGTCTCGCAAGGAGATAGCTTAGGAGCGCAGCGCACTTATGCCTCCCTTGTCCAGAAACACGATTTTACTGCACACTCCAAAAACAGTACTCTTCCCAGGGCAATATGCCAGATGCTCTCTGATGCCCGTGCTCCCTTCCTACTCTTGCCCAGCTCGTTGTTTTAACGTGCACATGCCGTCCTGGAATTCAGTGCACAGTGAAAGCAATCGCAAAAGTCCAGCAGCTGCTGACTCCCAAACACAAGGCGCTGGCTATGTTCTTGCTACTCGACGACTCAACGCAGCCCTTCATTTCTGCAGTTGCCATCGAGGTCTCTGCATGTCGGAGACTCAGAGGACGAGCACGAGTTTCCCACGAGGGGCTGCATCAGGAGGAATTCAAAACTCAGGGAATTTGTCCTGGAACACCTTCCATAAGGATGCTAGAAGGGAATTGAAGAGGCAGGCGAGCGGCCACCACCGTCCTCTAGCAGTCCTTAGGGTGCGCGCAGAAGCCCGGTGCTCTGCGGCTTCGTTCTTCGCCCTCGTGCAAGCTACCGCTCTGTCCGGCTCCCGGAGCAGGAGAAGCGGCTGCTTCGCGCACACAACAGCGGAGCGGCAGCCCTACGCTCCGAAGCGCTGCTTCAGCCGAAAGACGCCGGCGACCGGCGGTTCGCTTCGGATAGCAGCCGAGAGCCGTAGTGTGCGTCTGCACTAGACTGCATCATAGCGAAAAGCTTTGACAGTGTGTCTCGCAGGGAGATAGCTTAGGAGCGCAGCGCACTTATGCCTCCCTTGTCCAGAAACACGGATTTGCTGCACACTCCAAAAACACTGCTCTTCCCAGGGCAATATATAAGCTGCTTTCTGATGGCCGTGATCCCTCCCTGCTCTTGCCCAGCTGGTTGTTGCAGCGTGCACATGCCGTCCTGGCATTCAGTGCACAGTGAAAGCAATCGCAAAAGTCCAGCAGCTGCTGACTCCCAAACACAAGGCGCTGGCTATGTTCTTGCTTCTCCACACTTCAACAGAGTCCTTCATTTCTGCAGCTGCCATCGAGTTTTCTGCATCTCGAGCCTTCTGGGACGAGCACCAATTTCCCAAGAGGGGCTGCATCAGGACGAAGTCAAAACCCAGGAAAGTTGTCTCGGAACACCTTCAATAAAGCATGCCAGCAGTGCATTGAAAAGGCAGGTAGCTTTAGCCACCGTCCTCTAGCAGTCGCGAAGCTGTGCACACAATGTCGTCTCCCTGCGGCAACGTTCTTCGCCCTCGTGCAAGCTACCGCTCTGTCCGGCTCCCGGAGCAGGAGAAGCGGCTGCTTCGCGCACACAACAGCGGAGCGGCAGCCCTACGCTCCGAAGCGCTGCTTCAGCCGAAAGACGCCGGCCACCGGCGCTTCGCTTCGGACAGCTCCGGAGAGCCGTAGTGTGCGTCTGCACTAGACTGCATCATAGCGAAAAGCTTTGGCAGTGTGTCTCGCAGAGAGATAGCTTAGGAGCGCAGCGCACTTATGCCTCCCTTGTCCAGAAACACGATTTTACTGCACACTCCAAAAACAGTACTCTTCCCAGGGCAATATATAAGCTGCTTTCTGACGGCCGTGATCTTTCGATTACTCTTGCCCAGCTCGTTGTTTTAACGTGCACATGCCGTCCTGGCATTCAGTGCACAGTGAAAGCAATCGCAAAAGTCCAGCAGCTGCTGACTCCCAAACACAAGGCGCTGGCTATGTTCTTGCTTCTCGACAACTCAACGCAGCCCTTCATTTCTGCAGTTGCCATCGAGGTCTCTGCATGTCGGAGAATCAGAGGACGAGCACGAGTTTCCCACGAGGGGCTGCATCAGGAGGAATTCAAAACTCAGGAAAATTGTCTTTGAACACCTTCCATAGGATGCTAGAAGGGTATTGAAGAGGCAGGCGAGCGGCCACCACCGTCCTCTAGCAGTCCTTAGGGTGTGCGCAAAAGCCCGATGCTCTTCGGCTTCGTTCTTCGCCCCCGTACAAGCTACCGCTCTGTCCGGCTCCCGGAGCAGGAGAAGCGGCTGCTTCGCGCACACAGCAGCGGAGCGGCAGCCCTACGCTCCGAAGCGCTGCTTCAGCCGAAAGACGCCGGCCACCGGCGCTTGGCTTCGGACAGCTCCGGAGAGCCGTAGTGTGCGTCTACAACTAGACTGCATCATAGCGAAAAGCTTTGGCAGTGTGTCTCGCAAGGAGATAGCTTAGGAGCGCAGCGCACTTATGCCTCCCTTGTCCAGAAACACGATTTTACTGCACACTCCAAAAACAGTACTCTTCCCAGGGCAATATGCCAGATGCTCTCTGATGCCCGTGCTCCCTTCCTACTCTTGCCCAGCTCGTTGTTTTAACGTGCACATGCCGTCCTGGAATTCAGTGCACAGTGAAAGCAATCGCAAAAGTCCAGCAGCTGCTGACTCCCAAACACAAGGCGCTGGCTATGTCCTTGCTTCTCCACACTTCAACAGAGTCCTTCATTTCTGCAGCTGCCATCGAGGTCTCTGCATGTCGGAGAATCAGAGGACGAGCACGAGTTTCCCACGAGGGGCTGCATCAGGAGGAATTCAAAACTCAGGGAAATTGTCCTGGAACACCTTCCATAAGGATGCTAGAAGGGAATTGAAGAGGCAGGCGAGCGGCCACCACCGTCCTCTAGCAGTCCTTAGGGTGCGCGCAGAAGCCCGGTGCTCTGCGGCTTCGTTCTTCGCCCTCGTGCAAGCTACCGCTCTGTCCGGCTCCCGGAGCAGGAGAAGCGGCTGCTTCGCGCACACAACAGCGGAGCGGCAGCCCTACGCTCCGAAGCGCTGCTTCAGCCGAAAGACGCCGGCGACCGGCGGTTCGCTTCGGATAGCAGCCGAGAGCCGTAGTGTGCGTCTGCACTAAACTGCATCATAGCGAAAAGCTTTGGCAGTGTGACTCGCAGGGAGATAGCTTAGGAGCGCAGCGCACTTATGCCTCCCTTGTCCAGAAACACGGATTTGCTGCACACTCCAAAAACACTGCTCTTCCCAGGGCAATATATAAGCTGCTTTCTGATGGCCGTGATCCCTCCCTGCTCTTGCCCAGCTGGTTGTTGCAGCGTGCACATGCCGTCCTGGCATTCAGTGCACAGTGAAAGCAATCGCAAAAGTCCAGCAGCTGCTGACTCCCAAACACAAGGCGCTGGCTATGTTCTTGCTTCTCCACACTTCAACAGAGTCCTTCATTTCTGCAGCTGCCATCGAGTTTTCTGCATCTCGAGCCTTCTGGGACGAGCACCAATTTCCCAAGAGGGGCTGCATCAGGACGAAGTCAAAACCCAGGAAAGTTGTCTCGGAACACCTTCAATAAAGCATGCCAGCAGTGCATTGAAAAGGCAGGGAGCTTTAGCCACCGTCCTCTAGCAGTCGCGAAGCTGTGCACACAATGTCGTCTCCCTGCGGCAACGTTCTTCGCCCTCGTGCAAGCTACCGCTCTGTCCGGCTCCCGGAGCAGGAGAAGCGGCTGCTTCGCGCACACAACAGCGGAGCGGCAGCCCTACGCTCCGAAGCGCTGCTTCAGCCGAAAGACGCCGGCGACCGGCGCTTGGCTTCGGACAGCTCCGGAGAGCCGTAGTGTGGGTCTGCACTAGACTGCATCATAGCGAAAAGCTTTGGCAGTGTGTCTCGCAGAGAGATAGCTTAGGAGCGCAGCGCACTTATGCCTCCCTTGTCCAGAAACACGATTTTACTGCACACTCCAAAAACAGTACTCTTCCCAGGGCAATATATAAGCTGCTTTCTGACGGCCGTGATCTTTCGATTACTCTTGCCCAGCTCGTTGTTTTAACGTGCACATGCCGTCCTGGCATTCAGTGCACAGTGAAAGCAATCGCAAAAGTCCAGCAGCTGCTGACTCCCAAACACAAGGCGCTGGCTATGTTCTTGCTTCTCCACACTTCAACAGAGTCCTTCATTTCTGCAGCTGCCATCGAGTTTTCTGCATCTCGAGCCTTCTGGGACGAGCACCAATTTCCCAAGAGGGGCTGCATCAGGACGAAGTCAAAACCCAGGAAAGTTGTCTCGGAACACCTTCAATAAAGCATGCCAGCAGTGCATTGAAAAGGCAGGTAGCTTTAGCCACCGTCCTCTAGCAGTCGCGAAGCTGTGCACACAATGTCGTCTCCCTGCGGCAACGTTCTTCGCCCTCGTGCAAGCTACCGCTCTGTCCGGCTCCCGGAGCAGGAGAAGCGGCTGCTTCGCGCACACAACAGCGGAGCGGCAGCCCTACGCTCCGAAGCGCTGCTTCAGCCGAAAGACGCCGGCCACCGGCGCTTGGCTTCGGACAGCTCCGGAGAGCCGTAGTGTGCGTCTACAACTAGACTGCATCATAGCGAAAAGCTTTGGCAGTGTGTCTCGCAAGGAGATAGCTTAGGAGCGCAGCGCACTTATGCCTCCCTTGTCCAGAAACACGATTTTACTGCACACTCCAAAAACAGTACTCTTCCCAGGGCAATATATAAGCTGCTTTCTGACGGCCGTGATCTTTCGATTACTCTTGCCCAGCTCGTTGTTTTAACGTGCACATGCCGTCCTGGAATTCAGTGCACAGTGAAAGCAATCGCAAAAGTCCAGCAGCTGCTGACTCCCAAACACAAGGCGCTGGCTATGTTCTTGCTTCTCGACAACTCAACGCAGCCCTTCATTTCTGCAGTTGCCATCGAGGTCTCTGCATGTCGGAGACTCAGAGGACGAGCACGAGTTTCCCACGAGGGGCTGCATCAGGAGGAATTCAAAACTCAGGGAAATTGTCCTGGAACACCTTCCATAAGGATGCTAGAAGGGTATTGAAGAGGCAGGCGAGCGGCCACCACCGTCCTCTAGCAGTCCTTAGGGTGCGCGCAGAAGCCCGGTGCTCTGCGGCTTCGTTCTTCGCCCTCGTGCAAGCTACCGCTCTGTCCGGCTCCCGGAGCAGGAGAAGCGGCTGCTTCGCGCACACAACAGCGGAGCGGCAGCCCTACGCTCCGAAGCGCTGCTTCAGCCGAAAGACGCCGGCGACCGGCGCTTGGCTTCGGACAGCTCCGGAGAGCCGTAGTGTGGGTCTGCACTAGACTGCATCATAGCGAAAAGCTTTGGCAGTGTGTCTCGCAGAGAGATAGCTTAGGAGCGCAGCGCACTTATGCCTCCCTTGTCCAGAAACACGATTTTACTGCACACTCCAAAAACAGTACTCTTCCCAGGGCAATATATAAGCTGCTTTCTGACGGCCGTGATCTTTCGATTACTCTTGCCCAGCTCGTTGTTTTAACGTGCACATGCCGTCCTGGCATTCAGTGCACAGTGAAAGCAATCGCAAAAGTCCAGCAGCTGCTGACTCCCAAACACAAGGCGCTGGCTATGTTCTTGCTTCTCCACACTTCAACAGAGTCCTTCATTTCTGCAGCTGCCATCGAGTTTTCTGCATCTCGAGCCTTCTGGGACGAGCACCAATTTCCCAAGAGGGGCTGCATCATGACGAAGTCAAAACCCAGGAAAGTTGTCTCGGAACACCTTCAATAAAGCATGCCAGCAGTGCATTGAAAAGGCAGGTAGCTTTAGCCACCGTCCTCTAGCAGTCGCGAAGCTGTGCACACAATGTCGTCTCCCTGCGGCAACGTTCTTCGCCCTCGTGCAAGCTACCGCTCTGTCCGGCTCCCGGAGCAGGAGAAGCGGCTGCTTCGCGCACACAACAGCGGAGCGGCAGCCCTACGCTCCGAAGCGCTGCTTCAGCCGAAAGACGCCGGCGACCGGCGCTTGGCTTCGGACAGCTCCGGAGAGCCGTAGTGTGCGTCTACAACTAGACTGCATCATAGCGAAAAGCTTTGGCAGTGTGTCTCGCAAGGAGATAGCTTAGGAGCGCAGCGCACTTATGCCTCCCTTGTCCAGAAACACGATTTTACTGCACACTCCAAAAACAGTACTCTTCCCAGGGCAATATATAAGCTGCTTTCTGACGGCCGTGATCTTTCGATTACTCTTGCCCAGCTCGTTGTTTTAACGTGCACATGCCGTCCTGGAATTCAGTGCACAGTGAAAGCAATCGCAAAAGTCCAGCAGCTGCTGACTCCCAAACACAAGGCGCTGGCTATGTTCTTGCTTCTCGACAACTCAACGCAGCCCTTCATTTCTGCAGTTGCCATCGAGGTCTCTGCATGTCGGAGACTCAGAGGACGAGCACGAGTTTCCCACGAGGGGCTGCATCAGGAGGAATTCAAAACTCAGGAAAATTGTCTTTGAACACCTTCCATAGGATGCTAGAAGGGAATTGAAGAGGCAGGCGAGCGGCCACCACCGTCCTCTAGCAGTCCTTAGGGTGTGCGCAAAAGCCCGATGCTCTTCGGCAACGTTCTTCGCCCTCGTGCAAGCTACCGCTCTGTCCGGCTCCCGGAGCAGGAGAAGCGGCTGCTTCGCGCACACAACAGCGGAGCGGCAGCCCTACGCTCCGAAGCGCTGCTTCAGCCGAAAGACGCCGGCGACCGGCGCTTGGCTTCGGACAGCTCCGGAGAGCCGTAGTGTGCGTCTACAACTAGACTGCATCATAGCGAAAAGCTTTGGCAGTGCGTCTCGCAGAGAGATAGCTTAGGAGCGCAGCGCACTTATGCCTCCCTTGTCCAGAAACACGATTTTACTGCACACTCCAAAAACAGTACTCTTCCCAGGGCAATATGCCAGATGCTCTCTGATGCCCGTGCTCCCTTCCTACTCTTGCCCAGCTCGTTGTTTTAACGTGCACATGCCGTCCTGGCATTCAGTGCACAGTGAAAGCAATCGCAAAAGTCCAGCAGCTGCTGACTCCCAAACACAAGGCGCTGCTGGCTATGTTCTTGCTACTCGACGACTCAACGCAGCCCTTCATTTCTGCAGTTGCCATCGAGGTCTCTGCATGTCGGAGACTCAGAGGACGAGCACGAGTTTCCCACGAGGGGCTGCATCAGGAGGAATTCAAAACTCAGGGAAATTGTCCTGGAACACCTTCCATAAGGATGCTAGAAGGGTATTGAAGAGGCAGGCGAGCGGCCACCACGGTCCTCTAGCAGTCCTTAGGGTGCGCGCAGAAGCCCGGTGCTCTGCGGCTTCGTTCTTCGCCCTCGTGCAAGCTACCGCTCTGTCCGGCTCCCGGAGCAGGAGAAGCGGCTGCTTCGCGCACACAACAGCGGAGCGGCAGCCCTACGCTCCGAAGCGCTGCTTCAGCCGAAAGACGCCGGCGACCGGCGGTTCGCGTCGGATAGCAGCCGAGAGCCGTAGTGTGCGTCTGCACTAAACTGCATCATAGCGAAAAGCTTTGGCAGTGTGACTCGCAGGGAGATAGCTTAGGAGCGCAGCGCACTTATGCCTCCCTTGTCCAGAAACACGGATTTGCTGCACACTCCAAAAACAGTACTCTTCCCAGGGCAATATGCCAGATGCTCTCTGATGCCCGTGCTCCCTTCCTACTCTTGCCCAGCTCGTTGTTGTAACGTGCACATGCCGTCCTGGCATTCAGTGCACAGTGAAAGCAATCGCAAAAGTCCAGCAGCTGCTGACTCCCAAACACAAGGCGCTGGCTATGTTCTTGCTTCTCGACAACTCAACGCAGCCCTTCATTTCTGCAGTTGCCATCGAGGTCTCTGCATGTCGGAGACTCAGAGGACGAGCACGAGTTTCCCACGAGGGGCTGCATCAGGAGGAATTCAAAACTCAGGGAATTTGCCCTGGAACACCTTCCATAAGGATGCTAGAAGGGAATTGAAGAGGCAGGCGAGCGGCCACCACCGTCCTCTAGCAGTCCTTAGGGTGTGCGCAAAAGCCCGATGCTCTTCGGCTTCGTTCTTCGCCCCCGTACAAGCTACCGCTCTGTCCGGCTCCCGGAGCAGGAGAAGCGGCTGCTTCGCGCACACAACAGCGGAGCGGCAGCCCTACGCTCCGAAGCGCTGCTTCAGCCGAAAGACGCCGGCCACCGGCGCTTGGCTTCGGACAGCTCCGGAGAGCCGTAGTGTGCGTCTGCACTAGACTGCATCATAGCGAAAAGCTTTGACAGTGTGTCTCGCAGGGAGATACCTTAGGAGCGCAGCGCACTTATGCCTCCCTTGTCCAGAAACACGGATTTGCTGCACACTCCAAAAACACTGCTCTTTCCATGGTACTATGTAAGCTGCTGTCTGACGCCCGTTCTCTTCTGCCCACTCTTGCCCAGCTGGTTGTTGCAGCGTGCACGTGCCTTCCTGGCATTAAGAGCACAGTGAAAGCAATCGCAAAAGTCCAGCAGCTGCTGACTCCCAAACACAAGGCGCTTGTCTACGTTCTTGCTTCTCGACAACTCAACGCAGCCCTTCATTTCTGCAGCTGCCATCGAGTTTTCTGTATCTTGAGCCTTCTGGGACGAGCACCAATTTCCCAGGAGGGGCTGCATCAGGACGAAGTCAAAACCCAGGAAAGTTGTCTCGGAACACCTTCAATAAAGCATGCCAGCAGTGCATTGAAAAGGCAGGTAGCTTTAGCCACCGTCCTCTAGCAGTCGCGAAGCTGTGCACACAATGTCGTCTCCCTGCGGCAACGTTCTTCGCCCTCGTGCAAGCTACCGCTCTGTCCGGCTCCCGGAGCAGGAGAAGCGGCTGCTTCGCGCACACAACAGCGGAGCGGCAGCCCTACGCTCCGAAGCGCTGCTTCAGCCGAAAGACGCCGGCCACCGGCGCTTGGCTTCGGACAGCTCCGGAGAGCCGTAGTGTGCGTCTACAACTAGACTGAATCATAGCGAAAAGCTTTGGCAGTGTGTCTCGCAAGGAGATAGCTTAGGAGCGCAGCGCACTTATGCCTCCCTTGTCCAGAAACACGATTTTACTGCACACTCCAAAAACAGTACTCTTCCCAGGGCAATATGCCAGATGCTCTCTGATGCCCGTGCTCCCTTCCTACTCTTGCCCAGCTCGTTGTTTTAACGTGCACATGCCGTCCTGGAATTCAGTGCACAGTGAAAGCAATCGCAAAAGTCCAGCAGCTGCTGACTCCCAAACACAAGGCGCTGGCTATGTTCTTGCTACTCGACGACTCAACGCAGCCCTTCATTTCTGCAGTTGCCATCGAGGTCTCTGCATGTCGGAGACTCAGAGGACGAGCACGAGTTTCCCACGAGGGGCTGCATCAGGAGGAATTCAAAACTCAGGGAATTTGTCCTGGAACACCTTCCATAAGGATGCTAGAAGGGTATTGAAGAGGCAGGCGAGCGGCCACCACCGTCCTCTAGCAGTCCTTAGGGTGCGCGCAGAAGCCCGGTGCTCTGCGGCTTCGTTCTTCGCCCTCGTGCAAGCTACCGCTCTGTCCGGCTCCCGGAGCAGGAGAAGCGGCTGCTTCGCGCACACAACAGCGGAGCGGCAGCCCTACGCTCCGAAGCGCTGCTTCAGCCGAAAGACGCCGGCGACCGGCGGTTCGCTTCGGATAGCAGCCGAGAGCCGTAGTGTGCGTCTGCACTAAACTGCATCATAGCGAAAAGCTTTGGCAGTGTGACTCGCAGGGAGATAGCTTAGGAGCGCAGCGCACTTATGCCTCCCTTGTCCAGAAACACGGATTTGCTGCACACTCCAAAAACACTGCTCTTCCCAGGGCAATATATAAGCTGCTTTCTGATGGCCGTGATCCCTCCCTGCTCTTGCCCAGCTGGTTGTTGCAGCGTGCACATGCCGTCCTGGCATTCAGTGCACAGTGAAAGCAATCGCAAAAGTCCAGCAGCTGCTGACTCCCAAACACAAGGCGCTGGCTATGTTCTTGCTTCTCCACACTTCAACAGAGTCCTTCATTTCTGCAGCTGCCATCGAGTTTTCTGCATCTCGAGCCTTCTGGGACGAGCACCAATTTCCCAAGAGGGGCTGCATCAGGACGAAGTCAAAACCCAGGAAAGTTGTCTCGGAACACCTTCAATAAAGCATGCCAGCAGTGCATTGAAAAGGCAGGTAGCTTTAGCCACCGTCCTCTAGCAGTCGCAAGGCTGTGCACACAATGTCGTCTCCCTGCGGCAACGTTCTTCGCCCTCGTGCAAGCTACCGCTCTGTCCGGCTCCCGGAGCAGGAGAAGCGGCTGCTTCGCGCACACAACAGCGGAGCGGCAGCCCTACGCTCCGAAGCGCTGCTTCAGCCGAAAGACGCCGGCCACCGGCGCTTGGCTTCGGACAGCTCCGGAGAGCCGTAGTGTGCGTCTACAACTAGACTGCATCATAGCGAAAAGCTTTGGCAGTGCGTCTCGCAGAGAGATAGCTTAGGAGCGCAGCGCACTTATGCCTCCCTTGTCCAGAAACACGATTTTACTGCACACTCCAAAAACAGTACTCTTCCCAGGGCAATATGCCAGATGCTCTCTGATGCCCGTGCTCCCTTCCTACTCTTGCCCAGCTCGTTGTTTTAACGTGCACATGCCGTCCTGGAATTCAGTGCACAGTGAAAGCAATCGCAAAAGTCCAGCAGCTGCTGACTCCCAAACACAAGGCGCTGGCTATGTTCTTGCTTCTCGACAACTCAACGCAGCCCTTCATTTCTGCAGTTGCCATCGAGGTCTCTGCATGTCGGAGACTCAGAGGACGAGCACGAGTTTCCCACGAGGGGCTGCATCAGGAGGAATTCAAAACTCAGGAAAATTGTCTTTGAACACCTTCCATAGGATGCTAGAAGGGAATTGAAGAGGCAGGCGAGCGGCCACCACCGTCCTCTAGCAGTCCTTAGGGTGTGCGCAAAAGCCCGATGCTCTTCGGCAACGTTCTTCGCCCTCGTGCAAGCTACCGCTCTGTCCGGCTCCCGGAGCAGGAGAAGCGGCTGCTTCGCGCACACAACAGCGGAGCGGCAGCCCTACGCTCCGAAGCGCTGCTTCAGCCGAAAGACGCCGGCCACCGGCGCTTGGCTTCGGACAGCTCCGGAGAGCCGTAGTGTGCGTCTACAACTAGACTGCATCATAGCGAAAAGCTTTGGCAGTGCGTCTCGCAGAGAGATAGCTTAGGAGCGCAGCGCACTTATGCCTCCCTTGTCCAGAAACACGATTTTACTGCACACTCCAAAAACAGTACTCTTCCCAGGGCAATATGCCAGATGCTCTCTGATGCCCGTGCTCCCTTCCTACTCTTGCCCAGCTCGTTGTTTTAACGTGCACATGCCGTCCTGGAATTCAGTGCACAGTGAAAGCAATCGCAAAAGTCCAGCAGCTGCTGACTCCCAAACACAAGGCGCTGGCTATGTTCTTGCTACTCGACGACTCAACGCAGCCCTTCATTTCTGCAGTTGCCATCGAGGTCTCTGCATGTCGGAGACTCAGAGGACGAGCACGAGTTTCCCACGAGGGGCTGCATCAGGAGGAATTCAAAACTCAGGGAAATTGTCCTGGAACACCTTCCATAAGGATGCTAGAAGGGTATTGAAGAGGCAGGCGAGCGGCCACCACCGTCCTCTAGCAGTCCTTAGGGTGCGCGCAGAAGCCCGGTGCTCTGCGGCTTCGTTCTTCGCCCTCGTGCAAGCTACCGCTCTGTCCGGCTCCCGGAGCAGGAGAAGCGGCTGCTTCGCGCACACAACAGCGGAGCGGCAGCCCTACGCTCCGAAGCGCTGCTTCAGCCGAAAGACGCCGGCGACCGGCGGTTCGCGTCGGATAGCAGCCGAGAGCCGTAGTGTGCGTCTGCACTAGACTGCATCATAGCGAAAAGCTTTGGCAGTGTGACTCGCAGGGAGATAGCTTAGGAGCGCAGCGCACTTATGCCTCCCTTGTCCAGAAACACGGATTTGCTGCACACTCCAAAAACACTGCTCTTTCCATGGTACTATGTAAGCTGCTGTCTGACGCCCGTTCTCTTCTGCCCACTCTTGCCCAGCTGGTTGTTGCAGCGTGCACGTGCCTTCCTGGCATTAAGAGCACAGTGAAAGCAATCGCAAAAGTCCAGCAGCTGCTGACTCCCAAACACAAGGCGCTTGTCTACGTTCTTGCTTCTCGACAACTCAACGCAGCCCTTCATTTCTGCAGCTGCCATCGAGTTTTCTGTATCTTGAGCCTTCTGGGACGAGCACCAATTTCCCAGGAGGGGCTGCATCAGGACGAAGTCAAAACCCAGGAAAGTTGTCTCGGAACACCTTCAATAAAGCATGCCAGCAGTGCATTGAAAAGGCAGGTAGCTTTAGCCACCGTCCTCTAGCAGTCGCAAGGCTGTGCACACAATGTCGTCTCCCTGCGGCAACGTTCTTCGCCCTCGTGCAAGCTACCGCTCTGTCCGGCTCCCGGAGCAGGAGAAGCGGCTGCTTCGCGCACACAACAGCGGAGCGGCAGCCCTACGCTCCGAAGCGCTGCTTCAGCCGAAAGACGCCGGCCACCGGCGCTTCGCTTCGGACAGCTCCGGAGAGCCGTAGTGTGCGTCTACAACTACACTGCATCATAGCGAAAAGCTTTGGCAGTGTGTCTCGCAAGGAGATAGCTTAGGAGCGCAGCGCACTTATGCCTCCCTTGTCCAGAAACACGATTTTACTGCACACTCCAAAAACAGTACTCTTCCCAGGGCAATATGCCAGATGCTCTCTGATGCCCGTGCTCCCTTCCTACTCTTGCCCAGCTCGTTGTTTTAACGTGCACATGCCGTCCTGGAATTCAGTGCACAGTGAAAGCAATCGCAAAAGTCCAGCAGCTGCTGACTCCCAAACACAAGGCGCTGGCTATGTTCTTGCTACTCGACGACTCAACGCAGCCCTTCATTTCTGCAGTTGCCATCGAGGTCTCTGCATGTCGGAGACTCAGAGGACGAGCACGAGTTTCCCACGAGGGGCTGCATCAGGAGGAATTCAAAACTCAGGGAATTTGTCCTGGAACACCTTCCATAAGGATGCTAGAAGGGAATTGAAGAGGCAGGCGAGCGGCCACCACCGTCCTCTAGCAGTCCTTAGGGTGCGCGCAGAAGCCCGGTGCTCTGCGGCTTCGTTCTTCGCCCTCGTGCAAGCTACCGCTCTGTCCGGCTCCCGGAGCAGGAGAAGCGGCTGCTTCGCGCACACAACAGCGGAGCGGCAGCCCTACGCTCCGAAGCGCTGCTTCAGCCGAAAGACGCCGGCGACCGGCGGTTCGCTTCGGATAGCAGCCGAGAGCCGTAGTGTGCGTCTGCACTAGACTGCATCATAGCGAAAAGCTTTGACAGTGTGTCTCGCAGGGAGATAGCTTAGGAGCGCAGCGCACTTATGCCTCCCTTGTCCAGAAACACGGATTTGCTGCACACTCCAAAAACACTGCTCTTCCCAGGGCAATATATAAGCTGCTTTCTGATGGCCGTGATCCCTCCCTGCTCTTGCCCAGCTGGTTGTTGCAGCGTGCACATGCCGTCCTGGCATTCAGTGCACAGTGAAAGCAATCGCAAAAGTCCAGCAGCTGCTGACTCCCAAACACAAGGCGCTGGCTATGTTCTTGCTTCTCCACACTTCAACAGAGTCCTTCATTTCTGCAGCTGCCATCGAGTTTTCTGCATCTCGAGCCTTCTGGGACGAGCACCAATTTCCCAAGAGGGGCTGCATCAGGACGAAGTCAAAACCCAGGAAAGTTGTCTCGGAACACCTTCAATAAAGCATGCCAGCAGTGCATTGAAAAGGCAGGTAGCTTTAGCCACCGTCCTCTAGCAGTCGCGAAGCTGTGCACACAATGTCGTCTCCCTGCGGCAACGTTCTTCGCCCTCGTGCAAGCTACCGCTCTGTCCGGCTCCCGGAGCAGGAGAAGCGGCTGCTTCGCGCACACAACAGCGGAGCGGCAGCCCTACGCTCCGAAGCGCTGCTTCAGCCGAAAGACGCCGGCCACCGGCGCTTCGCTTCGGACAGCTCCGGAGAGCCGTAGTGTGCGTCTGCACTAGACTGCATCATAGCGAAAAGCTTTGGCAGTGTGTCTCGCAGAGAGATAGCTTAGGAGCGCAGCGCACTTATGCCTCCCTTGTCCAGAAACACGATTTTACTGCACACTCCAAAAACAGTACTCTTCCCAGGGCAATATATAAGCTGCTTTCTGACGGCCGTGATCTTTCGATTACTCTTGCCCAGCTCGTTGTTTTAACGTGCACATGCCGTCCTGGCATTCAGTGCACAGTGAAAGCAATCGCAAAAGTCCAGCAGCTGCTGACTCCCAAACACAAGGCGCTGGCTATGTTCTTGCTTCTCGACAACTCAACGCAGCCCTTCATTTCTGCAGTTGCCATCGAGGTCTCTGCATGTCGGAGAATCAGAGGACGAGCACGAGTTTCCCACGAGGGGCTGCATCAGGAGGAATTCAAAACTCAGGAAAATTGTCTTTGAACACCTTCCATAGGATGCTAGAAGGGTATTGAAGAGGCAGGCGAGCGGCCACCACCGTCCTCTAGCAGTCCTTAGGGTGTGCGCAAAAGCCCGATGCTCTTCGGCTTCGTTCTTCGCCCCCGTACAAGCTACCGCTCTGTCCGGCTCCCGGAGCAGGAGAAGCGGCTGCTTCGCGCACACAGCAGCGGAGCGGCAGCCCTACGCTCCGAAGCGCTGCTTCAGCCGAAAGACGCCGGCCACCGGCGCTTGGCTTCGGACAGCTCCGGAGAGCCGTAGTGTGCGTCTACAACTAGACTGCATCATAGCGAAAAGCTTTGGCAGTGTGTCTCGCAAGGAGATAGCTTAGGAGCGCAGCGCACTTATGCCTCCCTTGTCCAGAAACACGATTTTACTGCACACTCCAAAAACAGTACTCTTCCCAGGGCAATATGCCAGATGCTCTCTGATGCCCGTGCTCCCTTCCTACTCTTGCCCAGCTCGTTGTTTTAACGTGCACATGCCGTCCTGGAATTCAGTGCACAGTGAAAGCAATCGCAAAAGTCCAGCAGCTGCTGACTCCCAAACACAAGGCGCTGGCTATGTCCTTGCTTCTCCACACTTCAACAGAGTCCTTCATTTCTGCAGCTGCCATCGAGGTCTCTGCATGTCGGAGAATCAGAGGACGAGCACGAGTTTCCCACGAGGGGCTGCATCAGGAGGAATTCAAAACTCAGGAAAATTGTCCTGGAACACCTTCCATAAGGATGCTAGAAGGGAATTGAAGAGGCAGGCGAGCGGCCACCACCGTCCTCTAGCAGTCCTTAGGGTGCGCGCAGAAGCCCGGTGCTCTGCGGCTTCGTTCTTCGCCCTCGTGCAAGCTACCGCTCTGTCCGGCTCCCGGAGCAGGAGAAGCGGCTGCTTCGCGCACACAACAGCGGAGCGGCAGCCCTACGCTCCGAAGCGCTGCTTCAGCCGAAAGACGCCGGCGACCGGCGGTTCGCTTCGGATAGCAGCCGAGAGCCGTAGTGTGCGTCTGCACTAAACTGCATCATAGCGAAAAGCTTTGGCAGTGTGACTCGCAGGGAGATAGCTTAGGAGCGCAGCGCACTTATGCCTCCCTTGTCCAGAAACACGGATTTGCTGCACACTCCAAAAACACTGCTCTTCCCAGGGCAATATATAAGCTGCTTTCTGATGGCCGTGATCCCTCCCTGCTCTTGCCCAGCTGGTTGTTGCAGCGTGCACATGCCGTCCTGGCATTCAGTGCACAGTGAAAGCAATCGCAAAAGTCCAGCAGCTGCTGACTCCCAAACACAAGGCGCTGGCTATGTTCTTGCTTCTCCACACTTCAACAGAGTCCTTCATTTCTGCAGCTGCCATCGAGTTTTCTGCATCTCGAGCCTTCTGGGACGAGCACCAATTTCCCAAGAGGGGCTGCATCAGGACGAAGTCAAAACCCAGGAAAGTTGTCTCGGAACACCTTCAATAAAGCATGCCAGCAGTGCATTGAAAAGGCAGGGAGCTTTAGCCACCGTCCTCTAGCAGTCGCGAAGCTGTGCACACAATGTCGTCTCCCTGCGGCAACGTTCTTCGCCCTCGTGCAAGCTACCGCTCTGTCCGGCTCCCGGAGCAGGAGAAGCGGCTGCTTCGCGCACACAACAGCGGAGCGGCAGCCCTACGCTCCGAAGCGCTGCTTCAGCCGAAAGACGCCGGCGACCGGCGCTTGGCTTCGGACAGCTCCGGAGAGCCGTAGTGTGGGTCTGCACTAGACTGCATCATAGCGAAAAGCTTTGGCAGTGTGTCTCGCAGAGAGATAGCTTAGGAGCGCAGCGCACTTATGCCTCCCTTGTCCAGAAACACGATTTTACTGCACACTCCAAAAACAGTACTCTTCCCAGGGCAATATATAAGCTGCTTTCTGACGGCCGTGATCTTTCGATTACTCTTGCCCAGCTCGTTGTTTTAACGTGCACATGCCGTCCTGGCATTCAGTGCACAGTGAAAGCAATCGCAAAAGTCCAGCAGCTGCTGACTCCCAAACACAAGGCGCTGGCTATGTTCTTGCTTCTCCACACTTCAACAGAGTCCTTCATTTCTGCAGCTGCCATCGAGTTTTCTGCATCTCGAGCCTTCTGGGACGAGCACCAATTTCCCAAGAGGGGCTGCATCAGGACGAAGTCAAAACCCAGGAAAGTTGTCTCGGAACACCTTCAATAAAGCATGCCAGCAGTGCATTGAAAAGGCAGGTAGCTTTAGCCACCGTCCTCTAGCAGTCGCGAAGCTGTGCACACAATGTCGTCTCCCTGCGGCAACGTTCTTCGCCCTCGTGCAAGCTACCGCTCTGTCCGGCTCCCGGAGCAGGAGAAGCGGCTGCTTCGCGCACACAACAGCGGAGCGGCAGCCCTACGCTCCGAAGCGCTGCTTCAGCCGAAAGACGCCGGCCACCGGCGCTTGGCTTCGGACAGCTCCGGAGAGCCGTAGTGTGCGTCTACAACTAGACTGCATCATAGCGAAAAGCTTTGGCAGTGTGTCTCGCAAGGAGATAGCTTAGGAGCGCAGCGCACTTATGCCTCCCTTGTCCAGAAACACGATTTTACTGCACACTCCAAAAACAGTACTCTTCCCAGGGCAATATATAAGCTGCTTTCTGACGGCCGTGATCTTTCGATTACTCTTGCCCAGCTCGTTGTTTTAACGTGCACATGCCGTCCTGGAATTCAGTGCACAGTGAAAGCAATCGCAAAAGTCCAGCAGCTGCTGACTCCCAAACACAAGGCGCTGGCTATGTTCTTGCTTCTCGACAACTCAACGCAGCCCTTCATTTCTGCAGTTGCCATCGAGGTCTCTGCATGTCGGAGACTCAGAGGACGAGCACGAGTTTCCCACGAGGGGCTGCATCAGGAGGAATTCAAAACTCAGGGAAATTGTCCTGGAACACCTTCCATAAGGATGCTAGAAGGGTATTGAAGAGGCAGGCGAGCGGCCACCACCGTCCTCTAGCAGTCCTTAGGGTGCGCGCAGAAGCCCGGTGCTCTGCGGCTTCGTTCTTCGCCCTCGTGCAAGCTACCGCTCTGTCCGGCTCCCGGAGCAGGAGAAGCGGCTGCTTCGCGCACACAACAGCGGAGCGGCAGCCCTACGCTCCGAAGCGCTGCTTCAGCCGAAAGACGCCGGCGACCGGCGCTTGGCTTCGGACAGCTCCGGAGAGCCGTAGTGTGGGTCTGCACTAGACTGCATCATAGCGAAAAGCTTTGGCAGTGTGTCTCGCAGAGAGATAGCTTAGGAGCGCAGCGCACTTATGCCTCCCTTGTCCAGAAACACGATTTTACTGCACACTCCAAAAACAGTACTCTTCCCAGGGCAATATATAAGCTGCTTTCTGACGGCCGTGATCTTTCGATTACTCTTGCCCAGCTCGTTGTTTTAACGTGCACATGCCGTCCTGGCATTCAGTGCACAGTGAAAGCAATCGCAAAAGTCCAGCAGCTGCTGACTCCCAAACACAAGGCGCTGGCTATGTTCTTGCTTCTCCACACTTCAACAGAGTCCTTCATTTCTGCAGCTGCCATCGAGTTTTCTGCATCTCGAGCCTTCTGGGACGAGCACCAATTTCCCAAGAGGGGCTGCATCATGACGAAGTCAAAACCCAGGAAAGTTGTCTCGGAACACCTTCAATAAAGCATGCCAGCAGTGCATTGAAAAGGCAGGTAGCTTTAGCCACCGTCCTCTAGCAGTCGCGAAGCTGTGCACACAATGTCGTCTCCCTGCGGCAACGTTCTTCGCCCTCGTGCAAGCTACCGCTCTGTCCGGCTCCCGGAGCAGGAGAAGCGGCTGCTTCGCGCACACAACAGCGGAGCGGCAGCCCTACGCTCCGAAGCGCTGCTTCAGCCCAAAGACGCCGGCGACCGGCGCTTGGCTTCGGACAGCTCCGGAGAGCCGTAGTGTGCGTCTACAACTAGACTGCATCATAGCGAAAAGCTTTGGCAGTGTGTCTCGCAAGGAGATAGCTTAGGAGCGCAGCGCACTTATGCCTCCCTTGTCCAGAAACACGATTTTACTGCACACTCCAAAAACAGTACTCTTCCCAGGGCAATATATAAGCTGCTTTCTGACGGCCGTGATCTTTCGATTACTCTTGCCCAGCTCGTTGTTTTAACGTGCACATGCCGTCCTGGAATTCAGTGCACAGTGAAAGCAATCGCAAAAGTCCAGCAGCTGCTGACTCCCAAACACAAGGCGCTGGCTATGTTCTTGCTTCTCGACAACTCAACGCAGCCCTTCATTTCTGCAGTTGCCATCGAGGTCTCTGCATGTCGGAGACTCAGAGGACGAGCACGAGTTTCCCACGAGGGGCTGCATCAGGAGGAATTCAAAACTCAGGAAAATTGTCTTTGAACACCTTCCATAGGATGCTAGAAGGGAATTGAAGAGGCAGGCGAGCGGCCACCACCGTCCTCTAGCAGTCCTTAGGGTGTGCGCAAAAGCCCGATGCTCTTCGGCAACGTTCTTCGCCCTCGTGCAAGCTACCGCTCTGTCCGGCTCCCGGAGCAGGAGAAGCGGCTGCTTCGCGCACACAACAGCGGAGCGGCAGCCCTACGCTCCGAAGCGCTGCTTCAGCCGAAAGACGCCGGCGACCGGCGCTTGGCTTCGGACAGCTCCGGAGAGCCGTAGTGTGCGTCTACAACTAGACTGCATCATAGCGAAAAGCTTTGGCAGTGCGTCTCGCAGAGAGATAGCTTAGGAGCGCAGCGCACTTATGCCTCCCTTGTCCAGAAACACGATTTTACTGCACACTCCAAAAACAGTACTCTTCCCAGGGCAATATGCCAGATGCTCTCTGATGCCCGTGCTCCCTTCCTACTCTTGCCCAGCTCGTTGTTTTAACGTGCACATGCCGTCCTGGCATTCAGTGCACAGTGAAAGCAATCGCAAAAGTCCAGCAGCTGCTGACTCCCAAACACAAGGCGCTGCTGGCTATGTTCTTGCTACTCGACGACTCAACGCAGCCCTTCATTTCTGCAGTTGCCATCGAGGTCTCTGCATGTCGGAGACTCAGAGGACGAGCACGAGTTTCCCACGAGGGGCTGCATCAGGAGGAATTCAAAACTCAGGGAAATTGTCCTGGAACACCTTCCATAAGGATGCTAGAAGGGTATTGAAGAGGCAGGCGAGCGGCCACCACGGTCCTCTAGCAGTCCTTAGGGTGCGCGCAGAAGCCCGGTGCTCTGCGGCTTCGTTCTTCGCCCTCGTGCAAGCTACCGCTCTGTCCGGCTCCCGGAGCAGGAGAAGCGGCTGCTTCGCGCACACAACAGCGGAGCGGCAGCCCTACGCTCCGAAGCGCTGCTTCAGCCGAAAGACGCCGGCGACCGGCGGTTCGCGTCGGATAGCAGCCGAGAGCCGTAGTGTGCGTCTGCACTAAACTGCATCATAGCGAAAAGCTTTGGCAGTGTGACTCGCAGGGAGATAGCTTAGGAGCGCAGCGCACTTATGCCTCCCTTGTCCAGAAACACGGATTTGCTGCACACTCCAAAAACAGTACTCTTCCCAGGGCAATATGCCAGATGCTCTCTGATGCCCGTGCTCCCTTCCTACTCTTGCCCAGCTCGTTGTTGTAACGTGCACATGCCGTCCTGGCATTCAGTGCACAGTGAAAGCAATCGCAAAAGTCCAGCAGCTGCTGACTCCCAAACACAAGGCGCTGGCTATGTTCTTGCTTCTCGACAACTCAACGCAGCCCTTCATTTCTGCAGTTGCCATCGAGGTCTCTGCATGTCGGAGACTCAGAGGACGAGCACGAGTTTCCCACGAGGGGCTGCATCAGGAGGAATTCAAAACTCAGGGAATTTGCCCTGGAACACCTTCCATAAGGATGCTAGAAGGGAATTGAAGAGGCAGGCGAGCGGCCACCACCGTCCTCTAGCAGTCCTTAGGGTGTGCGCAAAAGCCCGATGCTCTTCGGCTTCGTTCTTCGCCCCCGTACAAGCTACCGCTCTGTCCGGCTCCCGGAGCAGGAGAAGCGGCTGCTTCGCGCACACAACAGCGGAGCGGCAGCCCTACGCTCCGAAGCGCTGCTTCAGCCGAAAGACGCCGGCGACCGGCGCTTGGCTTCGGACAGCTCCGGAGAGCCGTAGTGTGCGTCTGCACTAGACTGCATCATAGCGAAAAGCTTTGACAGTGTGTCTCGCAGGGAGATACCTTAGGAGCGCAGCGCACTTATGCCTCCCTTGTCCAGAAACACGGATTTGCTGCACACTCCAAAAACACTGCTCTTTCCATGGTACTATGTAAGCTGCTGTCTGACGCCCGTTCTCTTCTGCCCACTCTTGCCCAGCTGGTTGTTGCAGCGTGCACGTGCCTTCCTGGCATTAAGAGCACAGTGAAAGCAATCGCAAAAGTCCAGCAGCTGCTGACTCCCAAACACAAGGCGCTTGTCTACGTTCTTGCTTCTCGACAACTCAACGCAGCCCTTCATTTCTGCAGCTGCCATCGAGTTTTCTGTATCTTGAGCCTTCTGGGACGAGCACCAATTTCCCAGGAGGGGCTGCATCAGGACGAAGTCAAAACCCAGGAAAGTTGTCTCGGAACACCTTCAATAAAGCATGCCAGCAGTGCATTGAAAAGGCAGGTAGCTTTAGCCACCGTCCTCTAGCAGTCGCGAAGCTGTGCACACAATGTCGTCTCCCTGCGGCAACGTTCTTCGCCCTCGTGCAAGCTACCGCTCTGTCCGGCTCCCGGAGCAGGAGAAGCGGCTGCTTCGCGCACACAACAGCGGAGCGGCAGCCCTACGCTCCGAAGCGCTGCTTCAGCCGAAAGACGCCGGCCACCGGCGCTTGGCTTCGGACAGCTCCGGAGAGCCGTAGTGTGCGTCTACAACTAGACTGAATCATAGCGAAAAGCTTTGGCAGTGTGTCTCGCAAGGAGATAGCTTAGGAGCGCAGCGCACTTATGCCTCCCTTGTCCAGAAACACGATTTTACTGCACACTCCAAAAACAGTACTCTTCCCAGGGCAATATGCCAGATGCTCTCTGATGCCCGTGCTCCCTTCCTACTCTTGCCCAGCTCGTTGTTTTAACGTGCACATGCCGTCCTGGAATTCAGTGCACAGTGAAAGCAATCGCAAAAGTCCAGCAGCTGCTGACTCCCAAACACAAGGCGCTGGCTATGTTCTTGCTACTCGACGACTCAACGCAGCCCTTCATTTCTGCAGTTGCCATCGAGGTCTCTGCATGTCGGAGACTCAGAGGACGAGCACGAGTTTCCCACGAGGGGCTGCATCAGGAGGAATTCAAAACTCAGGGAATTTGTCCTGGAACACCTTCCATAAGGATGCTAGAAGGGTATTGAAGAGGCAGGCGAGCGGCCACCACCGTCCTCTAGCAGTCCTTAGGGTGCGCGCAGAAGCCCGGTGCTCTGCGGCTTCGTTCTTCGCCCTCGTGCAAGCTACCGCTCTGTCCGGCTCCCGGAGCAGGAGAAGCGGCTGCTTCGCGCACACAACAGCGGAGCGGCAGCCCTACGCTCCGAAGCGCTGCTTCAGCCGAAAGACGCCGGCGACCGGCGGTTCGCTTCGGATAGCAGCCGAGAGCCGTAGTGTGCGTCTGCACTAAACTGCATCATAGCGAAAAGCTTTGGCAGTGTGACTCGCAGGGAGATAGCTTAGGAGCGCAGCGCACTTATGCCTCCCTTGTCCAGAAACACGGATTTGCTGCACACTCCAAAAACACTGCTCTTCCCAGGGCAATATATAAGCTGCTTTCTGATGGCCGTGATCCCTCCCTGCTCTTGCCCAGCTGGTTGTTGCAGCGTGCACATGCCGTCCTGGCATTCAGTGCACAGTGAAAGCAATCGCAAAAGTCCAGCAGCTGCTGACTCCCAAACACAAGGCGCTGGCTATGTTCTTGCTTCTCCACACTTCAACAGAGTCCTTCATTTCTGCAGCTGCCATCGAGTTTTCTGCATCTCGAGCCTTCTGGGACGAGCACCAATTTCCCAAGAGGGGCTGCATCAGGACGAAGTCAAAACCCAGGAAAGTTGTCTCGGAACACCTTCAATAAAGCATGCCAGCAGTGCATTGAAAAGGCAGGTAGCTTTAGCCACCGTCCTCTAGCAGTCGCAAGGCTGTGCACACAATGTCGTCTCCCTGCGGCAACGTTCTTCGCCCTCGTGCAAGCTACCGCTCTGTCCGGCTCCCGGAGCAGGAGAAGCGGCTGCTTCGCGCACACAACAGCGGAGCGGCAGCCCTACGCTCCGAAGCGCTGCTTCAGCCGAAAGACGCCGGCCACCGGCGCTTGGCTTCGGACAGCTCCGGAGAGCCGTAGTGTGCGTCTACAACTAGACTGCATCATAGCGAAAAGCTTTGGCAGTGTGTCTCGCAAGGAGATAGCTTAGGAGCGCAGCGCACTTATGCCTCCCTTGTCCAGAAACACGATTTTACTGCACACTCCAAAAACAGTACTCTTCCCAGGGCAATATGCCAGATGCTCTCTGATGCCCGTGCTCCCTTCCTACTCTTGCCCAGCTCGTTGTTTTAACGTGCACATGCCGTCCTGGAATTCAGTGCACAGTGAAAGCAATCGCAAAAGTCCAGCAGCTGCTGACTCCCAAACACAAGGCGCTGGCTATGTTCTTGCTACTCGACGACTCAACGCAGCCCTTCATTTCTGCAGTTGCCATCGAGGTCTCTGCATGTTGGAGACTCAGAGGACGAGCACGAGTTTCCCACGAGGGGCTGCATCAGGAGGAATTCAAAACTCAGGGAATTTGTCCTGGAACACCTTCCATAAGGATGCTAGAAGGGTATTGAAGAGGCAGGCGAGCGGCCACCACCGTCCTCTAGCAGTCCTTAGGGTGCGCGCAGAAGCCCGGTGCTCTGCGGCTTCGTTCTTCGCCCTCGTGCAAGCTACCGCTCTGTCCGGCTCCCGGAGCAGGAGAAGCGGCTGCTTCGCGCACACAACAGCGGAGCGGCAGCCCTACGCTCCGAAGCGCTGCTTCAGCCGAAAGACGCCGGCCACCGGCGCTTGGCTTCGGACAGCTCCGGAGAGCCGTAGTGTGCGTCTACAACTAGACTGCATCATAGCGAAAAGCTTTGGCAGTGTGTCTCGCAAGGAGATAGCTTAGGAGCGCAGCGCACTTATGCCTCCCTTGTCCAGAAACACGATTTTACTGCACACTCCAAAAACAGTACTCTTCCCAGGGCAATATGCCAGATGCTCTCTGATGCCCGTGCTCCCTTCCTACTCTTGCCCAGCTCGTTGTTTTAACGTGCACATGCCGTCCTGGAATTCAGTGCACAGTGAAAGCAATCGCAAAAGTCCAGCAGCTGCTGACTCCCAAACACAAGGCGCTGGCTATGTCCTTGCTTCTCCACACTTCAACAGAGTCCTTCATTTCTGCAGCTGCCATCGAGGTCTCTGCATGTCGGAGAATCAGAGGACGAGCACGAGTTTCCCACGAGGGGCTGCATCAGGAGGAATTCAAAACTCAGGGAAATTGTCCTGGAACACCTTCCATAAGGATGCTAGAAGGGAATTGAAGAGGCAGGCGAGCGGCCACCACCGTCCTCTAGCAGTCCTTAGGGTGCGCGCAGAAGCCCGGTGCTCTGCGGCTTCGTTCTTCGCCCTCGTGCAAGCTACCGCTCTGTCCGGCTCCCGGAGCAGGAGAAGCGGCTGCTTCGCGCACACAACAGCGGAGCGGCAGCCCTACGCTCCGAAGCGCTGCTTCAGCCGAAAGACGCCGGCGACCGGCGGTTCGCTTCGGATAGCAGCCGAGAGCCGTAGTGTGCGTCTGCACTAAACTGCATCATAGCGAAAAGCTTTGGCAGTGTGACTCGCAGGGAGATAGCTTAGGAGCGCAGCGCACTTATGCCTCCCTTGTCCAGAAACACGGATTTGCTGCACACTCCAAAAACACTGCTCTTCCCAGGGCAATATATAAGCTGCTTTCTGATGGCCGTGATCCCTCCCTGCTCTTGCCCAGCTGGTTGTTGCAGCGTGCACATGCCGTCCTGGCATTCAGTGCACAGTGAAAGCAATCGCAAAAGTCCAGCAGCTGCTGACTCCCAAACACAAGGCGCTGGCTATGTTCTTGCTTCTCCACACTTCAACAGAGTCCTTCATTTCTGCAGCTGCCATCGAGTTTTCTGCATCTCGAGCCTTCTGGGACGAGCACCAATTTCCCAAGAGGGGCTGCATCAGGACGAAGTCAAAACCCAGGAAAGTTGTCTCGGAACACCTTCAATAAAGCATGCCAGCAGTGCATTGAAAAGGCAGGTAGCTTTAGCCACCGTCCTCTAGCAGTCGCGAAGCTGTGCACACAATGTCGTCTCCCTACGGCAACGTTCTTCGCCCTCGTGCAAGCTACCGCTCTGTCCGGCTCCCGGAGCAGGAGAAGCGGCTGCTTCGCGCACACAACAGCGGAGCGGCAGCCCTACGCTCCGAAGCGCTGCTTCAGCCGAAAGACGCCGGCCACCGGCGCTTGGCTTCGGACAGCTCCGGAGAGCCGTAGTGTGCGTCTACAACTAGACTGCATCATAGCGAAAAGCTTTGGCAGTGTGTCTCGCAAGGAGATAGCTTAGGAGCGCAGCGCACTTATGCCTCCCTTGTCCAGAAACACGATTTTACTGCACACTCCAAAAACAGTACTCTTCCCAGGGCAATATATAAGCTGCTTTCTGACGGCCGTGATCTTTCGATTACTCTTGCCCAGCTCGTTGTTTTAACGTGCACATGCCGTCCTGGAATTCAGTGCACAGTGAAAGCAATCGCAAAAGTCCAGCAGCTGCTGACTCCCAAACACAAGGCGCTGGCTATGTTCTTGCTTCTCGACAACTCAACGCAGCCCTTCATTTCTGCAGTTGCCATCGAGGTCTCTGCATGTCGGAGACTCAGAGGACGAGCACGAGTTTCCCACGAGGGGCTGCATCAGGAGGAATTCAAAACTCAGGGAAATTGTCCTGGAACACCTTCCATAAGGATGCTAGAAGGGTATTGAAGAGGCAGGCGAGCGGCCACCACCGTCCTCTAGCAGTCCTTAGGGTGCGCGCAGAAGCCCGGTGCTCTGCGGCTTCGTTCTTCGCCCTCGTGCAAGCTACCGCTCTGTCCGGCTCCCGGAGCAGGAGAAGCGGCTGCTTCGCGCACACAACAGCGGAGCGGCAGCCCTACGCTCCGAAGCGCTGCTTCAGCCGAAAGACGCCGGCGACCGGCGCTTCGCTTCGGACAGCTCCGGAGAGCCGTAGTGTGGGTCTGCACTAGACTGCATCATAGCGAAAAGCTTTGGCAGTGTGACTCGCAGGGAGATAGCTTAGGAGCTCAGCGCACTTATGCCTCCCTTGTCCAGAAACACGGATTTGCTGCACACTCCAAAAACACTGCTCTTCCCAGGGCAATATATAAGCTGCTTTCTGATGGCCGTGATCCCTCCCTGCTCTTGCCCAGCTGGTTGTTGCAGCGTGCACATGCCGTCCTGGCATTCAGTGCACAGTGAAAGCAATCGCAAAAGTCCAGCAGCTGCTGACTCCCAAACACAAGGCGCTGGCTATGTTCTTGCTTCTCCACACTTCAACAGAGTCCTTCATTTCTGCAGCTGCCATCGAGTTTTCTGCATCTCGAGCCTTCTGGGACGAGCACCAATTTCCCAAGAGGGGCTGCATCATGACGAAGTCAAAACCCAGGAAAGTTGTCTCGGAACACCTTCAATAAAGCATGCCAGCAGTGCATTGAAAAGGCAGGTAGCTTTAGCCACCGTCCTCTAGCAGTCGCGAAGCTGTGCACACAATGTCGTCTCCCTGCGGCAACGTTCTTCGCCCTCGTGCAAGCTACCGCTCTGTCCGGCTCCCGGAGCAGGAGAAGCGGCTGCTTCGCGCACACAACAGCGGAGCGGCAGCCGTACGCTCCGAAGCGCTGCTTCAGCCGAAAGACGCCGGCCACCGGCGCTTGGCTTCGGACAGCTCCGGAGAGCCGTAGTGTGCGTCTACAACTAGACTGCATCATAGCGAAAAGCTTTGGCAGTGTGTCTCGCAAGGAGATAGCTTAGGAGCGCAGCGCACTTATGCCTCCCTTGTCCAGAAACACGATTTTACTGCACACTCCAAAAACAGTACTCTTCCCAGGGCAATATATAAGCTGCTTTCTGACGGCCGTGATCTTTCGATTACTCTTGCCCAGCTCGTTGTTTTAACGTGCACATGCCGTCCTGGCATTCAGTGCACAGTGAAAGCAATCGCAAAAGTCCAGCAGCTGCTGACTCCCAAACACAAGGCGCTGGCTATGTTCTTGCTTCTCGACAACTCAACGCAGCCCTTCATTTCTGCAGTTGCCATCGAGGTCTCTGCATGTCGGAGACTCAGAGGACGAGCACGAGTTTCCCACGAGGGGCTGCATCAGGAGGAATTCAAAACTCAGGAAAATTGTCTTTGAACACCTTCCATAGGATGCTAGAAGGGAATTGAAGAGGCAGGCGAGCGGCCACCACCGTCCTCTAGCAGTCCTTAGGGTGTGCGCAAAAGCCCGATGCTCTTCGGCAACGTTCTTCGCCCTCGTGCAAGCTACCGCTCTGTCCGGCTCCCGGAGCAGGAGAAGCGGCTGCTTCGCGCACACAACAGCGGAGCAGCAGCCCTACGCTCCGAAGCGCTGCTTCAGCCGAAAGACGCCGGCGACCGGCGCTTGGCTTCGGACAGCTCCGGAGAGCCGTAGTGTGCGTCTACAACTAGACTGCATCATAGCGAAAAGCTTAAGCAGTGCGTCTCGCAGAGAGATAGCTTAGGAGCGCAGCGCACTTATGCCTCCCTTGTCCAGAAACACGATTTTACTGCACACTCCAAAAACAGTACTCTTCCCAGGGCAATATGCCAGATGCTCTCTGATGCCCGTGCTCCCTTCCTACTCTTGCCCAGCTCGTTGTTTTAACGTGCACATGCCGTCCTGGAATTCAGTGCACAGTGAAAGCAATCGCAAAAGTCCAGCAGCTGCTGACTCCCAAACACAAGGCGCTGCTGGCTATGTTCTTGCTACTCGACGACTCAATGCAGTCCTTCATTTCTGCAGTTGCCATCGAGGTCTCTGCATGTCGGAGACTCAGAGGACGAGCACGAGTTTCCCACGAGGGGCTGCATCAGGAGGAATTCAAAACTCAGGGAAATTGTCCTGGAACACCTTCCATAAGGATGCTAGAAGGGTATTGAAGAGGCAGGCGAGCGGCCACCACCGTCCTCTAGCAGTCCTTAGGGTGCGCGCAGAAGCCCGGTGCTCTGCGGCTTCGTTCTTCGCCCTCGTGCAAGCTACCGCTCTGTCCGGCTCCCGGAGCAGGAGAAGCGGCTGCTTCGCGCACACAACAGCGGAGCGGCAGCCCTACGCTCCGAAGCGCTGCTTCAGCCGAAAGACGCCGGCGACCGGCGGTTCGCGTCGGATAGCAGCCGAGAGCCGTAGTGTGCGTCTGCACTAAACTGCATCATAGCGAAAAGCTTTGGCAGTGTGACTCGCAGGGAGATAGCTTAGGAGCGCAGCGCACTTATGCCTCCCTTGTCCAGAAACACGGATTTGCTGCACACTCCAAAAACACTGCTCTTCCCATGGCAATATATAAGCTGCTTTCTGATGGCCGTGATCCCTCCCTGCTCTTGCCCAGCTGGTTGTTGCAGCGTGCACATGCCGTCCTGGCATTCAGTGCACAGTGAAAGCAATCGCAAAAGTCCAGCAGCTGCTGACTCCCAAACACAAGGCGCTGGCTATGTTCTTGCTTCTCCACACTTCAACAGAGTCCTTCATTTCTGCAGCTGCCATCGAGTTTTCTGCATCTCGAGCCTTCTGGGATGAGCACCAATTTCCCAAGAGGGGCTGCATCAGGACGAAGTCAAAACCCAGGAAAGTTGTCTCGGAACACCTTCAATAAAGCATGCCAGCAGTGCATTGAAAAGGCAGGTAGCTTTAGCCACCGTCCTCTAGCAGTCGCAAGGCTGTGCACACAATGTCGTCTCCCTGCGGCAACGTTCTTCGCCCTCGTGCAAGCTACCGCTCTGTCCGGCTCCCGGAGCAGGAGAAGCGGCTGCTTCGCGCACACAACAGCGGAGCGGCAGCCCTACGCTCCGAAGCGCTGCTTCAGCCGAAAGACGCCGGCGACCGGCGCTTCGCTTCGGACAGCTCCGGAGAGCCGTAGTGTGGGTCTGCACTAGACTGCATCATAGCGAAAAGCTTTGGCAGTGTGTCTCGCAGAGAGATAGCTTAGGAGCGCAGCGCACTTATGCCTCCCTTGTCCAGAAACACGATTTTACTGCACACTCCAAAAACAGTACTCTTCCCAGGGCAATATATAAGCTGCTTTCTGACGGCCGTGATCTTTCCATTACTCTTGCCCAGCTCGTTGTTTTAACGTGCACATGCCGTCCTGGCATTCAGTGCACAGTGAAAGCAATCGCAAAAGTCCAGCAGCTGCTGACTCCCAAACACAAGGCGCTGGCTATGTTCTTGCTTCTCCACACTTCAACAGAGTCCTTCATTTCTGCAGCTGCCATCGAGTTTTCTGCATCTCGAGCCTTCTGGGACGAGCACCAATTTCCCAAGAGGGGCTGTATCAGGACGAAGTCAAAACCCTGGAAAGTTGTCTCGGAACACCTTCAATAAAGCATGCCAGCAGTGCATTGAAAAGGCAGGTAGCTTTAGCCACCGTCCTCTAGCAGTCCCAAGGCTGTGCACACAATGTCGTCTCCCTGCGGCAACGTTCTTCGCCCTCGTGCAAGCTACCGCTCTGTCCGGCTCCCGGAGCAGGAGAAGCGGCTGCTTCGCGCACACAACAGCGGAGCGGCAGCCCTACGCTCCGAAGCGCTGCTTCAGCCGAAAGACGCCGGCCACCGGCGCTTGGCTTCGGACAGCTCCGGAGAGCCGTAGTGTGCGTCTGCACTAGACTGCATCATAGCGAAAAGCTTTGGCAGTGTGTCTCGCAAGGAGATAGCTTAGGAGCGCAGCGCACTTATGCCTCCCTTGTCCAGAAACACGATTTTACTGCACACTCCAAAAACAGTACTCTTCCCAGGGCAATATATAAGCTGCTTTCTGACGGCCATGATCTTTCGATTACTCTTGCCCAGCTCGTTGTTTTAACGTGCACATGCCGTCCTGGCATTCAGTGCACAGTGAAAGCAATCGCAAAAGTCCAGCAGCTGCTGACTCCCAAACACAAGGCGCTGGCTATGTTCTTGCTTCTCGACAACTCAACGCAGCCCTTCATTTCTGCAGTTGCCATCGAGGTCTCTGCATGTCGGAGACTCAGAGGACGAGCACGAGTTTCCCACGAGGGGCTGCATCAGGAGGAATTCAAAACTCAGGGAATTTGCCCTGGAACACCTTCCATAAGGATGCTAGAAGGGAATTGAAGAGGCAGGCGAGCGGCCACCACCGTCCTCTAGCAGTCCTTAGGGTGTGCGCAAAAGCCCGATGCTCTTCGGCTTCGTTCTTCGCCCCCGTACAAGCTACCGCTCTGTCCGGCTCCCGGAGCAGGAGAAGCGGCTGCTTCGCGCACACAACAGCGGAGCGGCAGCCCTACGCTCCGAAGCGCTGCTTCAGCCGAAAGACGCCGGCCACCGGCGCTTCGCTTCGGACAGCTCCGGAGAGCCGTAGTGTGCGTCTGCACTAGACTGCATCATAGCGAAAAGCTTTGACAGTGTGTCTCGCAGGGAGATACCTTAGGAGCGCAGCGCACTTATGCCTCCCTTGTCCAGAAACACGGATTTGCTGCACACTCCAAAAACACTGCTCTTTCCATGGTACTATGTAAGCTGCTGTCTGACGCCCGTTCTCTTCTGCCCACTCTTGCCCAGCTGGTTGTTGCAGCGTGCACGTGCCTTCCTGGCATTAAGAGCACAGTGAAAGCAATCGCAAAAGTCCAGCAGCTGCTGACTCCCAAACACAAGGCGCTTGTCTACGTTCTTGCTTCTCGACAACTCAACGCAGCCCTTCATTTCTGCAGCTGCCATCGAGTTTTCTGTATCTTGAGCCTTCTGGGACGAGCACCAATTTCCCAGGAGGGGCTGCATCAGGACGAAGTCAAAACCCAGGAAAGTTGTCTCGGAACACCTTCAATAAAGCATGCCAGCAGTGCATTGAAAAGGCAGGTAGCTTTAGCCACCGTCCTCTAGCAGTCGCGAAGCTGTGCACACAATGTCGTCTCCCTGCGGCAACGTTCTTCGCCCTCGTGCAAGCTACCGCTCTGTCCGGCTCCCGGAGCAGGAGAAGCGGCTGCTTCGCGCACACAACAGCGGAGCGGCAGCCCTACGCTCCGAAGCGCTGCTTCAGCCGAAAGACGCCGGCCACCGGCGCTTGGCTTCGGACAGCTCCGGAGAGCCGTAGTGTGCGTCTACAACTAGACTGAATCATAGCGAAAAGCTTTGGCAGTGTGTCTCGCAAGGAGATAGCTTAGGAGCGCAGCGCACTTATGCCTCCCTTGTCCAGAAACACGATTTTACTGCACACTCCAAAAACAGTACTCTTCCCAGGGCAATATGCCAGATGCTCTCTGATGCCCGTGCTCCCTTCCTACTCTTGCCCAGCTCGTTGTTTTAACGTGCACATGCCGTCCTGGAATTCAGTGCACAGTGAAAGCAATCGCAAAAGTCCAGCAGCTGCTGACTCCCAAACACAAGGCGCTGGCTATGTTCTTGCTACTCGACGACTCAACGCAGCCCTTCATTTCTGCAGTTGCCATCGAGGTCTCTGCATGTCGGAGACTCAGAGGACGAGCACGAGTTTCCCACGAGGGGCTGCATCAGGAGGAATTCAAAACTCAGGGAATTTGTCCTGGAACACCTTCCATAAGGATGCTAGAAGGGTATTGAAGAGGCAGGCGAGCGGCCACCACCGTCCTCTAGCAGTCCTTAGGGTGCGCGCAGAAGCCCGGTGCTCTGCGGCTTCGTTCTTCGCCCTCGTGCAAGCTACCGCTCTGTCCGGCTCCCGGAGCAGGAGAAGCGGCTGCTTCGCGCACACAACAGCGGAGCGGCAGCCCTACGCTCCGAAGCGCTGCTTCAGCCGAAAGACGCCGGCGACCGGCGGTTCGCTTCGGATAGCAGCCGAGAGCCGTAGTGTGCGTCTGCACTAAACTGCATCATAGCGAAAAGCTTTGGCAGTGTGACTCGCAGGGAGATAGCTTAGGAGCGCAGCGCACTTATGCCTCCCTTGTCCAGAAACACGGATTTGCTGCACACTCCAAAAACACTGCTCTTCCCAGGGCAATATATAAGCTGCTTTCTGATGGCCGTGATCCCTCCCTGCTCTTGCCCAGCTGGTTGTTGCAGCGTGCACATGCCGTCCTGGCATTCAGTGCACAGTGAAAGCAATCGCAAAAGTCCAGCAGCTGCTGACTCCCAAACACAAGGCGCTGGCTATGTTCTTGCTTCTCCACACTTCAACAGAGTCCTTCATTTCTGCAGCTGCCATCGAGTTTTCTGCATCTCGAGCCTTCTGGGACGAGCACCAATTTCCCAAGAGGGGCTGCATCAGGACGAAGTCAAAACCCAGGAAAGTTGTCTCGGAACACCTTCAATAAAGCATGCCAGCAGT
Source organism: Lonchura striata (assembly GCF_050655825.1). Taxonomy (NCBI): domain Eukaryota; kingdom Metazoa; phylum Chordata; class Aves; order Passeriformes; family Estrildidae; genus Lonchura; species Lonchura striata. The sequence continues at coordinate 17,254,251 of NC_140716.1, read as the reverse complement.
GCATTGAAAAGGCAGGTAGCTTTAGCCACCGTCCTCTAGCAGTCGCAAGGCTGTGCACACAATGTCGTCTCCCTGCGGCAACGTTCTTCGCCCTCGTGCAAGCTACCGCTCTGTCCGGCTCCCGGAGCAGGAGAAGCGGCTGCTTCGCGCACACAACAGCGGAGCGGCAGCCCTACGCTCCGAAGCGCTGCTTCAGCCGAAAGACGCCGGCCACCGGCGCTTGGCTTCGGACAGCTCCGGAGAGCCGTAGTGTGCGTCTACAACTAGACTGCATCATAGCGAAAAGCTTTGGCAGTGTGTCTCGCAAGGAGATAGCTTAGGAGCGCAGCGCACTTATGCCTCCCTTGTCCAGAAACACGATTTTACTGCACACTCCAAAAACAGTACTCTTCCCAGGGCAATATGCCAGATGCTCTCTGATGCCCGTGCTCCCTTCCTACTCTTGCCCAGCTCGTTGTTTTAACGTGCACATGCCGTCCTGGAATTCAGTGCACAGTGAAAGCAATCGCAAAAGTCCAGCAGCTGCTGACTCCCAAACACAAGGCGCTGGCTATGTTCTTGCTACTCGACGACTCAACGCAGCCCTTCATTTCTGCAGTTGCCATCGAGGTCTCTGCATGTTGGAGACTCAGAGGACGAGCACGAGTTTCCCACGAGGGGCTGCATCAGGAGGAATTCAAAACTCAGGGAATTTGTCCTGGAACACCTTCCATAAGGATGCTAGAAGGGTATTGAAGAGGCAGGCGAGCGGCCACCACCGTCCTCTAGCAGTCCTTAGGGTGCGCGCAGAAGCCCGGTGCTCTGCGGCTTCGTTCTTCGCCCTCGTGCAAGCTACCGCTCTGTCCGGCTCCCGGAGCAGGAGAAGCGGCTGCTTCGCGCACACAACAGCGGAGCGGCAGCCCTACGCTCCGAAGCGCTGCTTCAGCCGAAAGACGCCGGCCACCGGCGCTTGGCTTCGGACAGCTCCGGAGAGCCGTAGTGTGCGTCAACAACTAGACTGCATCATAGCGAAAAGCTTTGGCAGTGTGTCTCGCAAGGAGATAGCTTAGGAGCGCAGCGCACTTATGCCTCCCTTGTCCAGAAACACGATTTTACTGCACACTCCAAAAACAGTACTCTTCCCAGGACAATATGCCAGATGCTCTCTGATGCCCGTGCTCCCTTCCTACTCTTGCCCAGCTCGTTGTTTTAACGTGCACATGCCGTCCTGGAATTCAGTGCACAGTGAAAGCAATCGCAAAAGTCCAGCAGCTGCTGACTCCCAAACACAAGGCGCTGGCTATGTCCTTGCTTCTCCACACTTCAACAGAGTCCTTCATTTCTGCAGCTGCCATCGAGGTCTCTGCATGTCGGAGAATCAGAGGACGAGCACGAGTTTCCCACGAGGGGCTGCATCAGGAGGAATTCAAAACTCAGGGAAATTGTCCTGGAACACCTTCCATAAGGATGCTAGAAGGGAATTGAAGAGGCAGGCGAGCGGCCACCACCGTCCTCTAGCAGTCCTTAGGGTGCGCGCAGAAGCCCGGTGCTCTGCGGCTTCGTTCTTCGCCCTCGTGCAAGCTACCGCTCTGTCCGGCTCCCGGAGCAGGAGAAGCGGCTGCTTCGCGCACACAACAGCGGAGCGGCAGCCCTACGCTCCGAAGCGCTGCTTCAGCCGAAAGACGCCGGCGACCGGCGGTTCGCTTCGGATAGCAGCCGAGAGCCGTAGTGTGCGTCTGCACTAAACTGCATCATAGCGAAAAGCTTTGGCAGTGTGACTCGCAGGGAGATAGCTTAGGAGCGCAGCGCACTTATGCCTCCCTTGTCCAGAAACACGGATTTGCTGCACACTCCAAAAACACTGCTCTTCCCAGGGCAATATATAAGCTGCTTTCTGATGGCCGTGATCCCTCCCTGCTCTTGCCCAGCTGGTTGTTGCAGCGTGCACATGCCGTCCTGGCATTCAGTGCACAGTGAAAGCAATCGCAAAAGTCCAGCAGCTGCTGACTCCCAAACACAAGGCGCTGGCTATGTTCTTGCTTCTCCACACTTCAACAGAGTCCTTCATTTCTGCAGCTGCCATCGAGTTTTCTGCATCTCGAGCCTTCTGGGACGAGCACCAATTTCCCAAGAGGGGCTGCATCAGGACGAAGTCAAAACCCAGGAAAGTTGTCTCGGAACACCTTCAATAAAGCATGCCAGCAGTGCATTGAAAAGGCAGGTAGCTTTAGCCACCGTCCTCTAGCAGTCGCGAAGCTGTGCACACAATGTCGTCTCCCTGCGGCAACGTTCTTCGCCCTCGTGCAAGCTACCGCTCTGTCCGGCTCCCGGAGCAGGAGAAGCGGCTGCTTCGCGCACACAACAGCGGAGCGGCAGCCCTACGCTCCGAAGCGCTGCTTCAGCCGAAAGACGCCGGCCACCGGCGCTTGGCTTCGGACAGCTCCGGAGAGCCGTAGTGTGCGTCTACAACTAGACTGCATCATAGCGAAAAGCTTTGGCAGTGTGTCTCGCAAGGAGATAGCTTAGGAGCGCAGCGCACTTATGCCTCCCTTGTCCAGAAACACGATTTTACTGCACACTCCAAAAACAGTACTCTTCCCAGGGCAATATATAAGCTGCTTTCTGACGGCCGTGATCTTTCGATTACTCTTGCCCAGCTCGTTGTTTTAACGTGCACATGCCGTCCTGGAATTCAGTGCACAGTGAAAGCAATCGCAAAAGTCCAGCAGCTGCTGACTCCCAAACACAAGGCGCTGGCTATGTTCTTGCTTCTCGACAACTCAACGCAGCCCTTCATTTCTGCAGTTGCCATCGAGGTCTCTGCATGTCGGAGACTCAGAGGACGAGCACGAGTTTCCCACGAGGGGCTGCATCAGGAGGAATTCAAAACTCAGGGAAATTGTCCTGGAACACCTTCCATAAGGATGCTAGAAGGGTATTGAAGAGGCAGGCGAGCGGCCACCACCGTCCTCTAGCAGTCCTTAGGGTGCGCGCAGAAGCCCGGTGCTCTGCGGCTTCGTTCTTCGCCCTCGTGCAAGCTACCGCTCTGTCCGGCTCCCGGAGCAGGAGAAGCGGCTGCTTCGCGCACACAACAGCGGAGCGGCAGCCCTACGCTCCGAAGCGCTGCTTCAGCCGAAAGACGCCGGCGACCGGCGCTTCGCTTCGGACAGCTCCGGAGAGCCGTAGTGTGGGTCTGCACTAGACTGCATCATAGCGAAAAGCTTTGGCAGTGTGACTCGCAGGGAGATAGCTTAGGAGCGCAGCGCACTTATGCCTCCCTTGTCCAGAAACACGGATTTGCTGCACACTCCAAAAACACTGCTCTTCCCAGGGCAATATATAAGCTGCTTTCTGATGGCCGTGATCCCTCCCTGCTCTTGCCCAGCTGGTTGTTGCAGCGTGCACATGCCGTCCTGGCATTCAGTGCACAGTGAAAGCAATCGCAAAAGTCCAGCAGCTGCTGACTCCCAAACACAAGGCGCTGGCTATGTTCTTGCTTCTCCACACTTCAACAGAGTCCTTCATTTCTGCAGCTGCCATCGAGTTTTCTGCATCTCGAGCCTTCTGGGACGAGCACCAATTTCCCAAGAGGGGCTGCATCATGACGAAGTCAAAACCCAGGAAAGTTGTCTCGGAACACCTTCAATAAAGCATGCCAGCAGTGCATTGAAAAGGCAGGTAGCTTTAGCCACCGTCCTCTAGCAGTCGCGAAGCTGTGCACACAATGTCGTCTCCCTGCGGCAACGTTCTTCGCCCTCGTGCAAGCTACCGCTCTGTCCGGCTCCCGGAGCAGGAGAAGCGGCTGCTTCGCGCACACAACAGCGGAGCGGCAGCCGTACGCTCCGAAGCGCTGCTTCAGCCGAAAGACGCCGGCCACCGGCGCTTGGCTTCGGACAGCTCCGGAGAGCCGTAGTGTGCGTCTACAACTAGACTGCATCATAGCGAAAAGCTTTGGCAGTGTGTCTCGCAAGGAGATAGCTTAGGAGCGCAGCGCACTTATGCCTCCCTTGTCCAGAAACACGATTTTACTGCACACTCCAAAAACAGTACTCTTCCCAGGGCAATATATAAGCTGCTTTCTGACGGCCGTGATCTTTCGATTACTCTTGCCCAGCTCGTTGTTTTAACGTGCACATGCCGTCCTGGAATTCAGTGCACAGTGAAAGCAATCGCAAAAGTCCAGCAGCTGCTGACTCCCAAACACAAGGCGCTGGCTATGTTCTTGCTTCTCGACAACTCAACGCAGCCCTTCATTTCTGCAGTTGCCATCGAGGTCTCTGCATGTCGGAGACTCAGAGGACGAGCACGAGTTTCCCACGAGGGGCTGCATCAGGAGGAATTCAAAACTCAGGAAAATTGTCTTTGAACACCTTCCATAGGATGCTAGAATGGAATTGAAGAGGCAGGCGAGCGGCCACCACCGTCCTCTAGCAGTCCTTAGGGTGTGCGCAAAAGCCCGATGCTCTTCGGCAACGTTCTTCGCCCTCGTGCAAGCTACCGCTCTGTCCGGCTCCCGGAGCAGGAGAAGCGGCTGCTTCGCGCACACAACAGCGGAGCGGCAGCCCTACGCTCCGAAGCGCTGCTTCAGCCGAAAGACGCCGGCGACCGGCGCTTGGCTTCGGACAGCTCCGGAGAGCCGTAGTGTGCGTCTACAACTAGACTGCATCATAGCGAAAAGCTTTGGCAGTGCGTCTCGCAGAGAGATAGCTTAGGAGCGCAGCGCACTTATGCCTCCCTTGTCCAGAAACACGATTTTACTGCACACTCCAAAAACAGTACTCTTCCCAGGGCAATATGCCAGATGCTCTCTGATGCCCGTGCTCCCTTCCTACTCTTGCCCAGCTCGTTGTTTTAACGTGCACATGCCGTCCTGGAATTCAGTGCACAGTGAAAGCAATCGCAAAAGTCCAGCAGCTGCTGACTCCCAAACACAAGGCGCTGCTGGCTATGTTCTTGCTACTCGACGACTCAACGCAGCCCTTCATTTCTGCAGTTGCCATCGAGGTCTCTGCATGTCGGAGACTCAGAGGACGAGCACGAGTTTCCCACGAGGGGCTGCATCAGGAGGAATTCAAAACTCAGGGAAATTGTCCTGGAACACCTTCCATAAGGATGCTAGAAGGGTATTGAAGAGGCAGGCGAGCGGCCACCACCGTCCTCTAGCAGTCCTTAGGGTGCGCGCAGAAGCCCGGTGCTCTGCGGCTTCGTTCTTCGCCCTCGTGCAAGCTACCGCTCTGTCCGGCTCCCGGAGCAGGAGAAGCGGCTGCTTCGCGCACACAACAGCGGAGCGGCAGCCCTACGCTCCGAAGCGCTGCTTCAGCCGAAAGACGCCGGCGACCGGCGGTTCGCGTCGGATAGCAGCCGAGAGCCGTAGTGTGCGTCTGCACTAAACTGCATCATAGCGAAAAGCTTTGGCAGTGTGACTCGCAGGGAGATAGCTTAGGAGCGCAGCGCACTTATGCCTCCCTTGTCCAGAAACACGGATTTGCTGCACACTCCAAAAACACTGCTCTTCCCAGGGCAATATATAAGCTGCTTTCTGATGGCCGTGATCCCTCCCTGCTCTTGCCCAGCTGGTTGTTGCAGCGTGCACATGCCGTCCTGGCATTCAGTGCACAGTGAAAGCAATCGCAAAAGTCCAGCAGCTGCTGACTCCCAAACACAAGGCGCTGGCTATGTTCTTGCTTCTCCACACTTCAACAGAGTCCTTCATTTCTGCAGCTGCCATCGAGTTTTCTGCATCTCGAGCCTTCTGGGACGAGCACCAATTTCCCAAGAGGGGCTGCATCAGGACGAAGTCAAAACCCAGGAAAGTTGTCTCGGAACACCTTCAATAAAGCATGCCAGCAGTGCATTGAAAAGGCAGGTAGCTTTAGCCACCGTCCTCTAGCAGTCGCAAGGCTGTGCACACAATGTCGTCTCCCTGCGGCAACGTTCTTCGCCCTCGTGCAAGCTACCGCTCTGTCCGGCTCCCGGAGCAGGAGAAGCGGCTGCTTCGCGCACACAACAGCGGAGCGGCAGCCCTACGCTCCGAAGCGCTGCTTCAGCCGAAAGACGCCGGCGACCGGCGCTTCGCTTCGGACAGCTCCGGAGAGCCGTAGTGTGGGTCTGCACTAGACTGCATCATAGCGAAAAGCTTTGGCAGTGTGTCTCGCAGAGAGATAGCTTAGGAGCGCAGCGCACTTATGCCTCCCTTGTCCAGAAACACGATTTTACTGCACACTCCAAAAACAGTACTCTTCCCAGGGCAATATATAAGCTGCTTTCTGACGGCCGTGATCTTTCAATTACTCTTGCCCAGCTCGTTGTTTTAACGTGCACATGCCGTCCTGGCATTCAGTGCACAGTGAAAGCAATCGCAAAAGTCCAGCAGCTGCTGACTCCCAAACACAAGGCGCTGGCTATGTTCTTGCTTCTCCACACTTCAACAGAGTCCTTCATTTCTGCAGCTGCCATCGAGTTTTCTGCATCTCGAGCCTTCTGGGACGAGCACCAATTTCCCAAGAGGGGCTGTATCAGGACGAAGTCAAAACCCAGGAAAGTTGTCTCGGAACACCTTCAATAAAGCATGCCAGCAGTGCATTGAAAAGGCAGGTAGCTTTAGCCACCGTCCTCTAGCAGTCCCAAGGCTGTGCACACAATGTCGTCTCCCTGCGGCAACGTTCTTCGCCCTCGTGCAAGCTACCGCTCTGTCCGGCTCCCGGAGCAGGAGAAGCGGCTGCTTCGCGCACACAACAGCGGAGCGGCAGCCCTACGCTCCGAAGCGCTGCTTCAGCCGAAAGACGCCGGCCACCGGCGCTTGGCTTCGGACAGCTCCGGAGAGCCGTAGTGTGCGTCTGCACTAGACTGCATCATAGCGAAAAGCTTTGGCAGTGTGTCTCGCAGGGAGATAGCTTAGGAGCGCAGCGCACTTATGCCTCCCTTGTCCAGAAACACGATTTTACTGCACACTCCAAAAACAGTACTCTTCCCAGGGCAATATATAAGCTGCTTTCTGACGGCCATGATCTTTCGATTACTCTTGCCCAGCTCGTTGTTTTAACGTGCACATGCCGTCCTGGCATTCAGTGCACAGTGAAAGCAATCGCAAAAGTCCAGCAGCTGCTGACTCCCAAACACAAGGCGCTGGCTATGTTCTTGCTTCTCGACAACTCAACGCAGCCCTTCATTTCTGCAGTTGCCATCGAGGTCTCTGCATGTCGGAGACTCAGAGGACGAGCACGAGTTTCCCACGAGGGGCTGCATCAGGAGGAATTCAAAACTCAGGGAATTTGCCCTGGAACACCTTCCATAAGGATGCTAGAAGGGAATTGAAGAGGCAGGCGAGCGGCCACCACCGTCCTCTAGCAGTCCTTAGGGTGTGCGCAAAAGCCCGATGCTCTTCGGCTTCGTTCTTCGCCCCCGTACAAGCTACCGCTCTGTCCGGCTCCCGGAGCAGGAGAAGCGGCTGCTTCGCGCACACAACAGCGGAGCGGCAGCCCTACGCTCCGAAGCGCTGCTTCAGCCGAAAGACGCCGGCCACCGGCGCTTCGCTTCGGACAGCTCCGGAGAGCCGTAGTGTGCGTCTGCACTAGACTGCATCATAGCGAAAAGCTTTGACAGTGTGTCTCGCAGGGAGATACCTTAGGAGCGCAGCGCACTTATGCCTCCCTTGTCCAGAAACACGGATTTGCTGCACACTCCAAAAACACTGCTCTTTCCATGGTACTATGTAAGCTGCTGTCTGACGCCCGTTCTCTTCTGCCCACTCTTGCCCAGCTGGTTGTTGCAGCGTGCACGTGCCTTCCTGGCATTAAGAGCACAGTGAAAGCAATCGCAAAAGTCCAGCAGCTGCTGACTCCCAAACACAAGGCGCTTGTCTACGTTCTTGCTTCTCGACAACTCAACGCAGCCCTTCATTTCTGCAGCTGCCATCGAGTTTTCTGTATCTTGAGCCTTCTGGGACGAGCACCAATTTCCCAGGAGGGGCTGCATCAGGACGAAGTCAAAACCCAGGAAAGTTGTCTCGGAACACCTTCAATAAAGCATGCCAGCAGTGCATTGAAAAGGCAGGTAGCTTTAGCCACCGTCCTCTAGCAGTCGCGAAGCTGTGCACACAATGTCGTCTCCCTGCGGCAACGTTCTTCGCCCTCGTGCAAGCTACCGCTCTGTCCGGCTCCCGGAGCAGGAGAAGCGGCTGCTTCGCGCACACAACAGCGGAGCGGCAGCCCTACGCTCCGAAGCGCTGCTTCAGCCGAAAGACGCCGGCCACCGGCGCTTGGCTTCGGACAGCTCCGGAGAGCCGTAGTGTGCGTCTACAACTAGACTGAATCATAGCGAAAAGCTTTGGCAGTGTGTCTCGCAAGGAGATAGCTTAGGAGCGCAGCGCACTTATGCCTCCCTTGTCCAGAAACACGATTTTACTGCACACTCCAAAAACAGTACTCTTCCCAGGGCAATATGCCAGATGCTCTCTGATGCCCGTGCTCCCTTCCTACTCTTGCCCAGCTCGTTGTTTTAACGTGCACATGCCGTCCTGGAATTCAGTGCACAGTGAAAGCAATCGCAAAAGTCCAGCAGCTGCTGACTCCCAAACACAAGGCGCTGGCTATGTTCTTGCTACTCGACGACTCAACGCAGCCCTTCATTTCTGCAGTTGCCATCGAGGTCTCTGCATGTCGGAGACTCAGAGGACGAGCACGAGTTTCCCACGAGGGGCTGCATCAGGAGGAATTCAAAACTCAGGGAATTTGTCCTGGAACACCTTCCATAAGGATGCTAGAAGGGTATTGAAGAGGCAGGCGAGCGGCCACCACCGTCCTCTAGCAGTCCTTAGGGTGCGCGCAGAAGCCCGGTGCTCTGCGGCTTCGTTCTTCGCCCTCGTGCAAGCTACCGCTCTGTCCGGCTCCCGGAGCAGGAGAAGCGGCTGCTTCGCGCACACAACAGCGGAGCGGCAGCCCTACGCTCCGAAGCGCTGCTTCAGCCGAAAGACGCCGGCCACCGGCGCTTGGCTTCGGACAGCTCCGGAGAGCCGTAGTGTGCGTCTACAACTAGACTGCATCATAGCGAAAAGCTTTGGCAGTGTGTCTCGCAAGGAGATAGCTTAGGAGCGCAGCGCACTTATGCCTCCCTTGTCCAGAAACACGATTTTACTGCACACTCCAAAAACAGTACTCTTCCCAGGGCAATATGCCAGATGCTCTCTGATGCCCGTGCTCCCTTCCTACTCTTGCCCAGCTCGTTGTTTTAACGTGCACATGCCGTCCTGGAATTCAGTGCACAGTGAAAGCAATCGCAAAAGTCCAGCAGCTGCTGACTCCCAAACACAAGGCGCTGGCTATGTCCTTGCTTCTCCACACTTCAACAGAGTCCTTCATTTCTGCAGCTGCCATCGAGGTCTCTGCATGTCGGAGAATCAGAGGACGAGCACGAGTTTCCCACGAGGGGCTGCATCAGGAGGAATTCAAAACTCAGGGAAATTGTCCTGGAACACCTTCCATAAGGATGCTAGAAGGGAATTGAAGAGGCAGGCGAGCGGCCACCACCGTCCTCTAGCAGTCCTTAGGGTGCGCGCAGAAGCCCGGTGCTCTGCGGCTTCGTTCTTCGCCCTCGTGCAAGCTACCGCTCTGTCCGGCTCCCGGAGCAGGAGAAGCGGCTGCTTCGCGCACACAACAGCGGAGCGGCAGCCCTACGCTCCGAAGCGCTGCTTCAGCCGAAAGACGCCGGCGACCGGCGGTTCGCTTCGGATAGCAGCCGAGAGCCGTAGTGTGCGTCTGCACTAAACTGCATCATAGCGAAAAGCTTTGGCAGTGTGACTCGCAGGGAGATAGCTTAGGAGCGCAGCGCACTTATGCCTCCCTTGTCCAGAAACACGGATTTGCTGCACACTCCAAAAACACTGCTCTTCCCAGGGCAATATATAAGCTGCTTTCTGATGGCCGTGATCCCTCCCTGCTCTTGCCCAGCTGGTTGTTGCAGCGTGCACATGCCGTCCTGGCATTCAGTGCACAGTGAAAGCAATCGCAAAAGTCCAGCAGCTGCTGACTCCCAAACACAAGGCGCTGGCTATGTTCTTGCTTCTCCACACTTCAACAGAGTCCTTCATTTCTGCAGCTGCCATCGAGTTTTCTGCATCTCGAGCCTTCTGGGACGAGCACCAATTTCCCAAGAGGGGCTGCATCAGGACGAAGTCAAAACCCAGGAAAGTTGTCTCGGAACACCTTCAATAAAGCATGCCAGCAGTGCATTGAAAAGGCAGGTAGCTTTAGCCACCGTCCTCTAGCAGTCGCGAAGCTGTGCACACAATGTCGTCTCCCTGCGGCAACGTTCTTCGCCCTCGTGCAAGCTACCGCTCTGTCCGGCTCCCGGAGCAGGAGAAGCGGCTGCTTCGCGCACACAACAGCGGAGCGGCAGCCCTACGCTCCGAAGCGCTGCTTCAGCCGAAAGACGCCGGCGACCGGCGCTTGGCTTCGGACAGCTCCGGAGAGCCGTAGTGTGGGTCTGCACTAGACTGCATCATAGCGAAAAGCTTTGGCAGTGTGTCTCGCAGAGAGATAGCTTAGGAGCGCAGCGCACTTATGCCTCCCTTGTCCAGAAACACGATTTTACTGCACACTCCAAAAACAGTACTCTTCCCAGGGCAATATATAAGCTGCTTTCTGACGGCCGTGATCTTTCGATTACTCTTGCCCAGCTCGTTGTTTTAACGTGCACATGCCGTCCTGGCATTCAGTGCACAGTGAAAGCAATCGCAAAAGTCCAGCAGCTGCTGACTCCCAAACACAAGGCGCTGGCTATGTTCTTGCTTCTCCACACTTCAACAGAGTCCTTCATTTCTGCAGCTGCCATCGAGTTTTCTGCATCTCGAGCCTTCTGGGACGAGCACCAATTTCCCAAGAGGGGCTGCATCATGACGAAGTCAAAACCCAGGAAAGTTGTCTCGGAACACCTTCAATAAAGCATGCCAGCAGTGCATTGAAAAGGCAGGTAGCTTTAGCCACCGTCCTCTAGCAGTCGCGAAGCTGTGCACACAATGTCGTCTCCCTGCGGCAACGTTCTTCGCCCTCGTGCAAGCTACCGCTCTGTCCGGCTCCCGGAGCAGGAGAAGCGGCTGCTTCGCGCACACAACAGCGGAGCGGCAGCCCTACGCTCCGAAGCGCTGCTTCAGCCGAAAGACGCCGGCCACCGGCGCTTGGCTTCGGACAGCTCCGGAGAGCCGTAGTGTGCGTCTACAACTAGACTGCATCATAGCGAAAAGCTTTGGCAGTGTGTCTCGCAAGGAGATAGCTTAGGAGCGCAGCGCACTTATGCCTCCCTTGTCCAGAAACACGATTTTACTGCACACTCCAAAAACAGTACTCTTCCCAGGGCAATATATAAGCTGCTTTCTGACGGCCGTGATCTTTCGATTACTCTTGCCCAGCTCGTTGTTTTAACGTGCACATGCCGTCCTGGAATTCAGTGCACAGTGAAAGCAATCGCAAAAGTCCAGCAGCTGCTGACTCCCAAACACAAGGCGCTGGCTATGTTCTTGCTTCTCGACAACTCAACGCAGCCCTTCATTTCTGCAGTTGCCATCGAGGTCTCTGCATGTCGGAGACTCAGAGGACGAGCACGAGTTTCCCACGAGGGGCTGCATCAGGAGGAATTCAAAACTCAGGAAAATTGTCTTTGAACACCTTCCATAGGATGCTAGAAGGGAATTGAAGAGGCAGGCGAGCGGCCACCACCATCCTCTAGCAGTCCTTAGGGTGTGCGCAAAAGCCCGATGCTCTTCGGCAACGTTCTTCGCCCTCGTGCAAGCTACCGCTCTGTCCGGCTCCCGGAGCAGGAGAAGCGGCTGCTTCGCGCACACAACAGCGGAGCGGCAGCCCTACGCTCCGAAGCGCTGCTTCAGCCGAAAGACGCCGGCCACCGGCGCTTGGCTTCGGACAGCTCCGGAGAGCCGTAGTGTGCGTCTACAACTAGACTGCATCATAGCGAAAAGCTTTGGCAGTGCGTCTCGCAGAGAGATAGCTTAGGAGCGCAGCGCACTTATGCCTCCCTTGTCCAGAAACACGATTTTACTGCACACTCCAAAAACAGTACTCTTCCCAGGGCAATATGCCAGATGCTCTCTGATGCCCGTGCTCCCTTCCTACTCTTGCCCAGCTCGTTGTTTTAACGTGCACATGCCGTCCTGGAATTCAGTGCACAGTGAAAGCAATCGCAAAAGTCCAGCAGCTGCTGACTCCCAAACACAAGGCGCTGCTGGCTATGTTCTTGCTACTCGACGACTCAACGCAGCCCTTCATTTCTGCAGTTGCCATCGAGGTCTCTGCATGTCGGAGACTCAGAGGACGAGCACGAGTTTCCCACGAGGGGCTGCATCAGGAGGAATTCAAAACTCAGGGAATTTGTCCTGGAACACCTTCCATAAGGATGCTAGAAGGGTATTGAAGAGGCAGGCGAGCGGCCACCACCGTCCTCTAGCAGTCCTTAGGGTGCGCGCAGAAGCCCGGTGCTCTGCGGCTTCGTTCTTCGCCCCCGTGCAAGCTACCGCTCTGTCCGGCTCCCGGAGCAGGAGAAGCGGCTGCTTCGCGCACACAACAGCGGAGCGGCAGCCCTACGCTCCGAAGCGCTGCTTCAGCCGAAAGACGCCGGCGACCGGCGGTTCGCGTCGGATAGCAGCCGAGAGCCGTAGTGTGCGTCTGCACTAAACTGCATCATAGCGAAAAGCTTTGGCAGTGTGACTCGCAGGGAGATAGCTTAGGAGCGCAGCGCACTTATGCCTCCCTTGTCCAGAAACACGGATTTGCTGCACACTCCAAAAACACTGCTCTTCCCAGGGCAATATATAAGCTGCTTTCTGATGGCCGTGATCCCTCCCTGCTCTTGCCCAGCTGGTTGTTGCAGCGTGCACATGCCGTCCTGGCATTCAGTGCACAGTGAAAGCAATCGCAAAAGTCCAGCAGCTGCTGACTCCCAAACACAAGGCGCTGGCTATGTTCTTGCTTCTCCACACTTCAACAGAGTCCTTCATTTCTGCAGCTGCCATCGAGTTTTCTGCATCTCGAGCCTTCTGGGACGAGCACCAATTTCCCAAGAGGGGCTGCATCAGGACGAAGTCAAAACCCAGGAAAGTTGTCTCGGAACACCTTCAATAAAGCATGCCAGCAGTGCATTGAAAAGGCAGGTAGCTTTAGCCACCGTCCTCTAGCAGTCGCAAGGCTGTGCACACAATGTCGTCTCCCTGCGGCAACGTTCTTCGCCCTCGTGCAAGCTACCGCTCTGTCCGGCTCCCGGAGCAGGAGAAGCGGCTGCTTCGCGCACACAACAGCGGAGCGGCAGCCCTACGCTCCGAAGCGCTGCTTCAGCCGAAAGACGCCGGCCACCGGCGCTTCGCTTCGGACAGCTCCGGAGAGCCGTAGTGTGCGTCTGCACTAGACTGCATCATAGCGAAAAGCTTTGGCAGTGTGTCTCGCAGAGAGATAGCTTAGGAGCGCAGCGCACTTATGCCTCCCTTGTCCAGAAACACGATTTTACTGCACACTCCAAAAACAGTACTCTTCCCAGGGCAATATATAAGCTGCTTTCTGACGGCCGTGATCTTTCCATTACTCTTGCCCAGCTCGTTGTTTTAACGTGCACATGCCGTCCTGGCATTCAGTGCACAGTGAAAGCAATCGCAAAAGTCCAGCAGCTGCTGACTCCCAAACACAAGGCGCTGGCTATGTTCTTGCTTCTCCACACTTCAACAGAGTCCTTCATTTCTGCAGCTGCCATCGAGTTTTCTGCATCTCGAGCCTTCTGGGACGAGCACCAATTTCCCAGGAGGGGCTGTATCAGGACGAAGTCAAAACCCTGGAAAGTTGTCTCGGAACACCTTCAATAAAGCATGCCAGCAGTGCATTGAAAAGGCAGGTAGCTTTAGCCACCGTCCTCTAGCAGTCCCAAGGCTGTGCACACAATGTCGTCTCCCTGCGGCAACGTTCTTCGCCCTCATGCAAGCTACCGCTCTGTCCGGCTCCCGGAGCAGGAGAAGCGGCTGCTTCGCGCACACAACAGCGGAGCGGCAGCCCTACGCTCCGAAGCGCTGCTTCAGCCGAAAGACGCCGGCCACCGGCGCTTGGCTTCGGACAGCTCCGGAGAGCCGTAGTGTGCGTCTGCACTAGACTGCATCATAGCGAAAAGCTTTGGCAGTGTGTCTCGCAGGGAGATAGCTTAGGAGCGCAGTGCACTTATGCCTCCCTTGTCCAGAAACACGATTTTACTGCACACTCCAAAAACAGTACTCTTCCCAGGGCAATATATAAGCTGCTTTCTGATGGCCGTGATCTTTCGATTACTCTTGCCCAGCTCGTTGTTTTAACGTGCACATGCCGTCCTGGCATTCAGTGCACAGTGAAAGCAATCGCAAAAGTCCAGCAGCTGCTGACTCCCAAACACAAGGCGCTGGCTATGTTCTTGCTTCTCGACAACTCAACGCAGCCCTTCATTTCTGCAGTTGCCATCGAGGTCTCTGCATGTCGGAGACTCAGAGGACGAGCACGAGTTTCCCACGAGGGGCTGCATCAGGAGGAATTCAAAACTCAGGGAATTTGCCCTGGAACACCTTCCATAAGGATGCTAGAAGGGAATTGAAGAGGCAGGCGAGCGGCCACCACCGTCCTCTAGCAGTCCTTAGGGTGTGCGCAAAAGCCCGATGCTCTTCGGCTTCGTTCTTCGCCCCCGTACAAGCTACCGCTCTGTCCGGCTCCCGGAGCAGGAGAAGCGGCTGCTTCGCGCACACAACAGCGGAGCGGCAGCCCTACGCTCCGAAGCGCTGCTTCAGCCGAAAGACGCCGGCCACCGGCGCTTCGCTTCGGACAGCTCCGGAGAGCCGTAGTGTGCGTCTGCACTAGACTGCATCATAGCGAAAAGCTTTGACAGTGTGTCTCGCAGGGAGATACCTTAGGAGCGCAGCGCACTTATGCCTCCCTTGTCCAGAAACACGGATTTGCTGCACACTCCAAAAACACTGCTCTTTCCATGGTACTATGTAAGCTGCTGTCTGACGCCCGTTCTCTTCTGCCCACTCTTGCCCAGCTGGTTGTTGCAGCGTGCACGTGCCTTCCTGGCATTAAGAGCACAGTGAAAGCAATCGCAAAAGTCCAGCAGCTGCTGACTCCCAAACACAAGGCGCTTGTCTACGTTCTTGCTTCTCGACAACTCAACGCAGCCCTTCATTTCTGCAGCTGCCATCGAGTTTTCTGTATCTTGAGCCTTCTGGGACGAGCACCAATTTCCCAGGAGGGGCTGCATCAGGACGAAGTCAAAACCCAGGAAAGTTGTCTCGGAACACCTTCAATAAAGCATGCCAGCAGTGCATTGAAAAGGCAGGTAGCTTTAGCCACCGTCCTCTAGCAGTCGCGAAGCTGTGCACACAATGTCGTCTCCCTGCGGCAACGTTCTTCGCCCTCGTGCAAGCTACCGCTCTGTCCGGCTCCCGGAGCAGGAGAAGCGGCTGCTTCGCGCACACAACAGCGGAGCGGCAGCCCTACGCTCCGAAGCGCTGCTTCAGCCGAAAGACGCCGGCCACCGGCGCTTGGCTTCGGACAGCTCCGGAGAGCCGTAGTGTGCGTCTACAACTAGACTGAATCATAGCGAAAAGCTTTGGCAGTGTGTCTCGCAAGGAGATAGCTTAGGAGCGCAGCGCACTTATGCCTCCCTTGTCCAGAAACACGATTTTACTGCACACTCCAAAAACAGTACTCTTCCCAGGGCAATATGCCAGATGCTCTCTGATGCCCGTGCTCCCTTCCTACTCTTGCCCAGCTCGTTGTTTTAACGTGCACATGCCGTCCTGGAATTCAGTGCACAGTGAAAGCAATCGCAAAAGTCCAGCAGCTGCTGACTCCCAAACACAAGGCGCTGGCTATGTTCTTGCTACTCGACGACTCAACGCAGCCCTTCATTTCTGCAGTTGCCATCGAGGTCTCTGCATGTCGGAGACTCAGAGGACGAGCACGAGTTTCCCACGAGGGGCTGCATCAGGAGGAATTCAAAACTCAGGGAATTTGTCCTGGAACACCTTCCATAAGGATGCTAGAAGGGTATTGAAGAGGCAGGCGAGCGGCCACCACCGTCCTCTAGCAGTCCTTAGGGTGCGCGCAGAAGCCCGGTGCTCTGCGGCTTCGTTCTTCGCCCTCGTGCAAGCTACCGCTCTGTCCGGCTCCCGGAGCAGGAGAAGCGGCTGCTTCGCGCACACAACAGCGGAGCGGCAGCCCTACGCTCCGAAGCGCTGCTTCAGCCGAAAGACGCCGGCGACCGGCGGTTCGCTTCGGATAGCAGCCGAGAGCCGTAGTGTGCGTCTGCACTAAACTGCATCATAGCGAAAAGCTTTGGCAGTGTGACTCGCAGGGAGATAGCTTAGGAGCGCAGCGCACTTATGCCTCCCTTGTCCAGAAACACGGATTTGCTGCACACTCCAAAAACACTGCTCTTCCCAGGGCAATATATAAGCTGCTTTCTGATGGCCGTGATCCCTCCCTGCTCTTGCCCAGCTGGTTGTTGCAGCGTGCACATGCCGTCCTGGCATTCAGTGCACAGTGAAAGCAATCGCAAAAGTCCAGCAGCTGCTGACTCCCAAACACAAGGCGCTGGCTATGTTCTTGCTTCTCCACACTTCAACAGAGTCCTTCATTTCTGCAGCTGCCATCGAGTTTTCTGCATCTCGAGCCTTCTGGGACGAGCACCAATTTCCCAAGAGGGGCTGCATCAGGACGAAGTCAAAACCCAGGAAAGTTGTCTCGGAACACCTTCAATAAAGCATGCCAGCAGTGCATTGAAAAGGCAGGTAGCTTTAGCCACCGTCCTCTAGCAGTCGCAAGGCTGTGCACACAATGTCGTCTCCCTGCGGCAACGTTCTTCGCCCTCGTGCAAGCTACCGCTCTGTCCGGCTCCCGGAGCAGGAGAAGCGGCTGCTTCGCGCACACAACAGCGGAGCGGCAGCCCTACGCTCCGAAGCGCTGCTTCAGCCGAAAGACGCCGGCCACCGGCGCTTGGCTTCGGACAGCTCCGGAGAGCCGTAGTGTGCGTCTACAACTAGACTGCATCATAGCGAAAAGCTTTGGCAGTGTGTCTCGCAAGGAGATAGCTTAGGAGCGCAGCGCACTTATGCCTCCCTTGTCCAGAAACACGATTTTACTGCACACTCCAAAAACAGTACTCTTCCCAGGGCAATATGCCAGATGCTCTCTGATGCCCGTGCTCCCTTCCTACTCTTGCCCAGCTCGTTGTTTTAACGTGCACATGCCGTCCTGGAATTCAGTGCACAGTGAAAGCAATCGCAAAAGTCCAGCAGCTGCTGACTCCCAAACACAAGGCGCTGGCTATGTTCTTGCTACTCGACGACTCAACGCAGCCCTTCATTTCTGCAGTTGCCATCGAGGTCTCTGCATGTCGGAGACTCAGAGGACGAGCACGAGTTTCCCACGAGGGGCTGCATCAGGAGGAATTCAAAACTCAGGGAATTTGTCCTGGAACACCTTCCATAAGGATGCTAGAAGGGTATTGAAGAGGCAGGCGAGCGGCCACCTGCCGCGCTCCCGCCCCGGTTCCCTTTGTCTCAGCCCCGGCTAGCTCTCATCCTGGGGCGAGGGCGGGCGATGGAGGCACCCTCCGCCGCTCCCAGCTGGGGTTTGGAGAGTGCCTTTGTGGGTTCCGGGCAGCGCTAGCAAGCCTCGCGGTGGTAAATGAAGAGCGGATCCTGCTGGGGGCTAAGTCCGAGTTTATTGTAGCCCAACGGGGCCAAATATCCTAGAACGATACCAGCCAACAGGAACAAGCACAAGGTGCTTGCACTGGCTTATAAACCGTAAGGGAGGGGTATCTAACGACCAATGGGGATAGGGATAGGGGGTGGCTCCGGGATGGGGGGATATGGTGGGGTCCAATGGGGGAAGGATATGGGGGGAGCCCCAGGTCCTCGCCCAATCACCCGGTGCCCTGAGTAGAAGCTTCTGGATGGATGGGAAGGGGCACCGAGTGATAGACAAGGCACCCGGGGGGGGGTAAAATGCCTCTTTCAGGGTGATGGATAGATACTGGGAAGGCGGGAAGGGAGGACAAGGCGGGAAAACTGGGGATAAACCAAGTTGCACACAGGGGTACAAAGGAATAAACCAATACATAATACAGGGATAATAAAACATATACATAACGCAACTCCACATCTCCTCCTTTTTTTGTTTAAAAAGAAAGAAAGGTGAAGAGGATAAAGTAAGTCTTTAAACGGGGGCTTCACAGTCACTGGGCTCATTTTGAAACTAGATGTTTCTTTTTTCTGGAAATTCTTCTTTTTGAAACCCTTCTTTGTTCAAGGGTTTCAGTTCATCACTATGTTAAAGCTTGTAATAAACACAATGAGTCCCAGCAGCAGCAAAAGTCCTGTTTCTTTAGAAAGCAACTGAAATTAATAGTCGAGGTAGGGGAGGTCTAACTCAAAGGGGAACAGAGAATCCCAGGAGCCAGGGAGGGAAGAGGGGGGACCAGGTGAGGGGGACCTTTTCCGCCGTCGGAGGGCGGCGTACCCAACTTGAGGACTGTCCGGTTTTCTCTTCTGGGTCTTAGGGACATATGGTCTGACGAATTTGGAAGGGACCCATCTCAGGCCTGAGGGCGTGGATACGCAAGCGTACCCCCGTCCCCAGGTGACCAAGTCATAGGGTCCTTCCTGCCGCCAGGTCTCAGGGTTTTTAATGAGAACTGGCGGCTTTTCCCTGACCTTGCTCTGCTCGTAGGAATTAAAGTGCCTCGCGATGGGGGGGTTGAGGCACTCGAAGGAACAGTTTAAGAAATTGATGGTAAAAAGGGCCCGCGCTAACTGAACCTGTGGGGACTCATTTTTAGCTGACGACTGTTGTTGTTTAAGCATCCTTTTGATGCTTTGATGAGTCCTCTCTACCACGGCTTGACCTGTCGGGGAATAGGCGATGCCAGTTTTATGTTCTATTCCCCATTGCTGCAGGAAGCTTGCGAATTCCTTGGATGTGTACCCGGGGGCATTGTCTGTTTTTATCTGTTTTGGGACGCCTAGCATGGAGAAGGCTTGTATCAGGTGTTTCTCTACTTCCTTGGCCTTCTCCCCTGTGTGGGCAGAGGCGAAAACTGCTCCAGAGAAGGTGTCCACGGAGACATGGACGTACTTCATCCTCCCGAAGGAGGGGATATGAGTAACGTCTATCTGCCACACTTCACAGGACTTCAGACCCCTAGGGTTAGCCCCTGCGCTCACCGATGGTAGTGGGAGCGACTTACAGGACGGGCATGTGGCCACAATGGCCTTGGCCTGGTCCCGGGTTAGATGGAACTGCCGGACCAGACCAGGCGCATTCTGATGGTAAAGCTGGTGGCTGATCTTTGCTTGCTGGAACTTGTCCGGGAGCGGTGCCAGCTGTGCGGGGGCGGCAGCGAGGGAGTCGGCACGGCGATTACCCTCGGCCAAGAACCCCGGCAGGTCGGTGTGTGACCTGATATGCATCACATAAAACGGTTGCTCTCGGTGGGAGACTAGCTTTATCAGCTTAGAGAGCAACCTGTTAAGGGCATCGTTGGAGACACCTTGCAGGATTGCATCCTGTGCTCTAGACACTACACCTGCTACATAGGCCGAATCAGTTACCAAATTAAAAGGTTCAGAGAACCGCTCAAAAGCTCTAACGACTGCGGCCAACTCAGCTACTTGAGGGGATCCTTCTACTTCAACAACATCTGCCTCCCACTGCTGAGTTTGAGGATCTTTCCAAGTCACTACTGACTTGTGGGACCCTCCGGACGCGTCCGTAAAAACTGTTAGAGCCTTTAAGGGTTTTTTGCTCTGAATTTGTTTTGTTGACAGAGTGAATTGGATTTCGGAATTGAAAATTTTGTGGGCCGGTCTCAAAACAGAAATTTTTCCGGTGTAGCTGTCCAGTGCAAACTGCAATGATTCATTCTCTTGCAGCAGGTGTTCTAACATTGCCTTTGTGAATTGGCCCGATTCTAATTTCAAAGGAATGTGGATGTGATCAAAGTCACACCCCGCCAGCTCCCGAATCCGCGTTCTCGCTTTGCGGATTAGCTCCGCCACCAGCTCTTGTGGCTGTGTCAACCTTTTGGATCGTGAATGACTCAGGAATACCCACTCTATGATGGAGAGTGGGTCCCTTTTGTCCTGATCCTTGCCCTTTCCTAGGGTGTCTGCCCATTGGAAGATGACACCGTGGAGGTGTGGCAGTCTGCCCAATATGATGAATCTGAAGGGCAGGCCCGGATCGTACCTGTGGGCCTGCCTGGCAGACATTGCCTCCTGAACCTTCTGCAAAGCAGCTTTGGCCTCTGGAGTGAGTTCCCTGGGAGAACTAGGCTCTTCCCCCCCTTTCAATAAATTGAAAAGAGGGGCTAGGTCTTCGTTGTTAATACCTAACCAGGGTCTCACCCAGTTTAAAGACCCACACAGCTGCTGCACGTCGGCTAGAGTCCGAATTGAATTTTTTATGGCCAATTTCTGCGGAACAATGGTCCGCTTGTTTATTTCTAAACCCAGGTACTTCCAAGGTGGCATTTTTTGAATCTTATCCTCTCGCAGCTCGAACCCTACAGCAACCAACGCACTGGTTGTCAGTTTAAGCGCGTGTGTAAGTAGATCGCTGTTGGGGGCACAAATAAGAATATCATCCATATAGTGCTGGATGATCACACCCTCGGTGGCTGCACGCACAGGGGACAGCAATGAAGAGACGTACCACTGGCAAATGCTTGGGCTGACTTTCATGCCTTGGGGAAGAACTTTCCAGTGGTATCTCTCCATTGGGGCTTCTCGGTTGATGGAAGGAACCGAGAAGGCGAACCGTGGTGCGTCATCAGGGTGTAGGGGAATTTGGAAAAAACAATTTTTGATGTCAATGACAGCTAATTCCCAATTTTCTGGTAACATCGTGGGGGACGGCATCCCTGGCTGGAGAGGACCCATGTCTTCTATTACATTGTTGATGGCGCGAAGGTCATGAAGGAGGCGCCACTCATCTTTGCCAGGTTTTTTCAGGACAAAGACGGGGGAATTCCAGGGGGATGTTGTTTCCTGGATATTCCCTTTGGCGAGTTGCTCCTTCACGAGCTCTCGAAGCGCTTTTAATTTCTGTTTATTGAGCGGCCACTGCTCTACCCACACTGGTGTATCTGTGAGCCAATTAAGTTTTCGGGTAGGACGCTCTTCAGTGACTGTTGCCCGAAAAACCTGGGGGGTCGGGATGTTAATTGTGACCCCCCACTGGGCCATTAGGTCTCTCCCCCATAAGGGTTCTGTGTAATCTAATACGAACGGGCGTAAATAGGCTGATTGTCCGTTCGGCCCCTCAAATTTTACGATGTTTTTTGATTGCTTTGCCAATTGAGAACCCCCTACACCTTGAATTTTCCCCGCCACGTTTTGCAATTCCCAGCGTGACGGCCAATCCCGTGCGGGAATGACTGTCACGTCTGCTCCTGTATCTAGGAGACCGCTTAGGTGTTTGTACTCTCCATCTTTCCGCATATAGCAGGAGAGCTTTGGTCTTTCTTTCCCTATGACCTGGGCCTGGCACACCTGGTAGCTCTTTTTCGCTGTTTTCTTCCATAGATCCTCAGGGTGTGCCGGAGGCCCAGATGCTGGAATGGCTTGGGCGATGATTTGGCCCTTGGGAAGGAAGACCGGAGGATGGGGGCAGTGCAGCCACACCACCAATTGCTCAGTGTTCTTGGATGTCAGGGATGGTGCAATAGTGACTTCGAGAGGCGTGAATTTTGTGTCCCCAAGAACGATGTACTTACTGTGGAGGTTCCTCCAGGTTCCTGGGTCCTCTGTGTCGACAGCGATGGAGTGCCAGTCGCTGTCCCTTAGGTGCAGAGCCTCAGTCAGGGCCAACCTATATGGGGAGAAACCAGATACGATGTTAAGTATCGGCTTGGGCTGGTTCGGGCCTCGACCCAGCCAAGCAGTGGGAATGAAATCCACATCTTCTTTCATATAGGCTGGTTTGTCAGCCATAATCTGGTGTGTCAAGTCCAGTGAAATGTCCTCAGGTGGGCATTGCAGGTAGTCGTCCTTCCCCTCCTCTGATGTTATAGAACCCACCATATTTATGTCCTCGCGCAGGGAGGGACTGCGCTGATGATTCAGTTTTTTTGTTTTCCCCCTGAGTTGGGGGCACTCTTTTCTTGTCGCTGCTGTTTAAACCTAAAAAACTCGTCCCTCAGCGGGCATTGGGAAGCCCAATGTCCCTTCTGCCTACATAGATTGCAGGCCTGATGGTGCTGTTGTCCCCTCGGGGGTGCTCCTGTAGGGCGGCGATCTGGAGAAGGGGTGGCTGGCGGTGTCACGGCTTCAACGAAGGCTACTCTCTTTGTTGGTGGTTTAGGAGTCTCTGGAATGTCTTTAGCAGGAACTGTCACCTTCCTCGCACAGACTTGTAGCATGCTTTGAAGGGTAGGCTCAGGGTCCAGGGGCAGACTGAGGATTGCTTGCCGGCACGCGTCGTTAGCGTTCTGCCTCGCAACTGTGGCAAGCATCCCCTCTCGCAGCCTCTCGTTCGGGACCTGAGCCTCCATCGCGTGATGCAAGCGATCCACGAACGCGACAAAAGGTTCTAGGGATTCCTGCTTTAGGGACAAGAAGTTAATAACCGTACCGCTGGGTCTTAACTTAAAAAACGCCTTTTCTGCTGCCCTAGTGCTGACTTGCAGCGCCTCTCTGGGGATTTTTTCCGCCTGCTTGGTCCCCATTTTCCAATCCCCCTCCCCGCACAAGTGGTCTAGCGATATTACAGCCCCATCCTCATCCCTAGAGCTATCTGCATTGGCCCAGAGGTCAGGTAACACGTCTCTGATCTCCCGCTTCCACTCGGACTCCCAGATGAGGAATTCTCCGTGGGTAATTAAACAGGAGAAGAGAGTTCGCATGTCTGCTGGGACATATTGTTTGGAGGAGAGGGTTGCTTTTAATAAGCCTCGGAAGTATTCGCTTTCCATTCCGAACCCCTTCTTGGCCTTGCAGAGCTCTTTGATGGTCTGCTGGGGGATGGGGGACCACTGTGCAAGGGGCCTACCCCCCTGCCGCGGGGTACAGGTGACAGGTGCGGCCGAGAAGGCAGGCAGGGACTGGGGTGGATCGGGGTTCCCACGCTCCCCCCCCCCGGAACCGAAAGCGTGGGAACTGGAAGTGGGGTCGTGGGAACTAGGGGACGAGGCGTGGTCTGGAGCAGGAGGAGTGGTATGTTGGGGACTCCCCTCCCCGGGGGTGGAGCTGAGGGGTGGGGTGTTGAATAATTCAATGGAGGGGGAGTTGACGGGGGGTGGAGGAGGGAGGTGGGCGGAGAAATCTGGGGAGCAGAAGGGGTTGGTCTGCCGGAAGGGGTTATGGGAGGGGGGAGGACAGGGATCATGGGAAGAAGGAGCACGAGTGGCGGGAAAACCCACGCGGTCACCTCCATCTTGTGTCTTGGGGAAGGGGGAAGAAGGGGAGCCATTTCGTGGGGTTTGGGGATGGAGGATGGGGGATGAGGGATCTTCGGGGGTTTGGGATAACTGAAAACGAACGGAGTCTGTACGGGACGGGGCTGTACAGCGCGGGGAAGAAGGGGAACGGGTAGAAGCAGAGACAGTGCCTGCACCGCTCTGCGGGGTGTCTAGGGTATTCTCAGAGGGGCCAGAATCTGCCTGCGGGCAATGCCGGGATGCCTGTCTGATAATACCCGACTTCGGGAGAGAGGGAGAGTTTTGCCGCAGTTTTCCCGCAGCGCCCGCCGCAGCCGCAGCCTCGGGAGCAGCGACAGCAGCTGCCCCGCGCTCCGCTGCAGCGGCGAGCGCTGCATCGTACTGCAGCGACCGGGCTGAGGGACAGGGAAGCGGAGTAGGGTTATATGAACTACCCGCCGAACTGGGGATCGGTTTGTTTGCGGCTGGCTGTAGCAGACTTTCGTAGCGATATTTAATTATATCGCGAATTTGGAGAGCCAAATGGGTGAATATGGAGAGAGAGAGATCTGACTGTCGCAGGATCTTCTCCGCTACCTGTTCCCAAAAAGGGGCTTGGTATAATTTAGCTGGCGAAATGTCAGGGAAAGTTTGCGACAACCACTGAACGAACCGTTTTACTTCAGATTTTTTAACCTTAATTCCCCCCACTAAAAGGATACCCACAACTTGGGAATAAATGCTCTTCTGCGGCACGGACAGCCTTGCACCCATGGCTGTTAGATGTTAAATCGTGCTGCAGCGCCTACGATTGGGAAAACACGAACGAAAAACAAAAGACCACACTTCCGGCTTTGTCGCGGTCCTTTAGCTTCCCGCCCGGAAAGGGAAGCACCAAAAACAGGAATTTTTTCCCCGAACCCCGGGGAAAAAGAAACCCACCAAAAAGGGATCCTTCCCCTAAAACCTAGGGGAAAGGAACCAACCAAAAAAAGGACCGGGAAAGCCCCAGGGGCCCCTATACTCACAAACCACAGGGGTCCGAGAGGGAAGGGTG
The DNA here is from genome assembly GCF_050655825.1 of Lonchura striata. NCBI lineage: Eukaryota > Metazoa > Chordata > Aves > Passeriformes > Estrildidae > Lonchura > Lonchura striata. The sequence continues at coordinate 17,229,788 of NC_140716.1, read as the reverse complement.
GAAAAGAAAAACCAATCGCAGGGCTTCTCCACGAGAGAATCGACTCCGGAGGTGCTTTCCAGAGCTGCCGATCCTGTCCCCAAGAGTGCCACCCACTAAAACGTGGGTCTGCTCTCGCCGGGGTAGCTGACGGCCAGGAGGACGATTCTTCAGGTCTGCGCGACCCTAAAATCCTCAAACGAGGGTCCAACGCCGCGAAAACGGGGCCCCACGTTGGGCGCCAGCTGCCGCGCTCCCGCCCCGGTTCCCTTTGTCTCAGCCCCGGCTAGCTCTCATCCTGGGGCGAGGGCGGGCGATGGAGGCACCCTCCGCCGCTCCCAGCTGGGGTTTGGAGAGTGCCTTTGTGGGTTCCGGGCAGCGCTAGCAAGCCTCGCGGTGGTAAATGAAGAGCGGATCCTGCTGGGGGCTAAGTCCGAGTTTATTGTAGCCCAACGGGGCCAAATATCCTAGAACGATACCAGCCAACAGGAACAAGCACAAGGTGCTTGCACTGGCTTATAAACCGTAAGGGAGGGGTATCTAACGACCAATGGGGATAGGGATAGGGGGTGGCTCCGGGATGGGGGGATATGGTGGGGTCCAATGGGGGAAGGATATGGGGGGAGCCCCAGGTCCTCGCCCAATCACCCGGTGCCCTGAGTAGAAGCTTCTGGATGGATGGGAAGGGGCACCGAGTGATAGACAAGGCACCCGGGGGGGGGTAAAATGCCTCTTTCAGGGTGATGGATAGATACTGGGAAGGCGGGAAGGGAGGACAAGGCGGGAAAACTGGGGATAAACCAAGTTGCACACAGGGGTACAAAGGAATAAACCAATACATAATACAGGGATAATAAAACATATACATAACGCAACTCCACAGCCACCACCGTCCTCTAGCAGTCCTTAGGGTGCGCGCAGAAGCCCGGTGCTCTGCGGCTTCGTTCTTCGCCCTCGTGCAAGCTACCGCTCTGTCCGGCTCCCGGAGCAGGAGAAGCGGCTGCTTCGCGCACACAACAGCGGAGCGGCAGCCCTACGCTCCGAAGCGCTGCTTCAGCCGAAAGACGCCGGCCACCGGCGGTTCGCTTCGGATAGCAGCCGAGAGCCGTAGTGTGCGTCTGCACTAAACTGCATCATAGCGAAAAGCTTTGGCAGTGTGACTCGCAGGGAGATAGCTTAGGAGCGCAGCGCACTTATGCCTCCCTTGTCCAGAAACACGGATTTGCTGCACACTCCAAAAACACTGCTCTTCCCAGGGCAATATATAAGCTGCTTTCTGATGGCCGTGATCCCTCCCTGCTCTTGCCCAGCTGGTTGTTGCAGCGTGCACATGCCGTCCTGGCATTCAGTGCACAGTGAAAGCAATCGCAAAAGTCCAGCAGCTGCTGACTCCCAAACACAAGGCGCTGGCTATGTTCTTGCTTCTCCACACTTCAACAGAGTCCTTCATTTCTGCAGCTGCCATCGAGTTTTCTGCATCTCGAGCCTTCTGGGACGAGCACCAATTTCCCAGGAGGGGCTGTATCAGGACGAAGTCAAAACCCTGGAAAGTTGTCTCGGAACACCTTCAATAAAGCATGCCAGCAGTGCATTGAAAAGGCAGGTAGCTTTAGCCACCGTCCTCTAGCAGTCCCAAGGCTGTGCACACAATGTCGTCTCCCTGCGGCAACGTTCTTCGCCCTCATGCAAGCTACCGCTCTGTCCGGCTCCCGGAGCAGGAGAAGCGGCTGCTTCGCGCACACAACAGCGGAGCGGCAGCCCTACGCTCCGAAGCGCTGCTTCAGCCGAAAGACGCCGGCCACCGGCGCTTGGCTTCGGACAGCTCCGGAGAGCCGTAGTGTGCGTCTGCACTAGACTGCATCATAGCGAAAAGCTTTGGCAGTGTGTCTCGCAGGGAGATAGCTTAGGAGCGCAGTGCACTTATGCCTCCCTTGTCCAGAAACACGATTTTACTGCACACTCCAAAAACAGTACTCTTCCCAGGGCAATATATAAGCTGCTTTCTGACGGCCGTGATCTTTCGATTACTCTTGCCCAGCTCGTTGTTTTAACGTGCACATGCCGTCCTGGCATTCAGTGCACAGTGAAAGCAATCGCAAAAGTCCAGCAGCTGCTGACTCCCAAACACAAGGCGCTGGCTATGTTCTTGCTTCTCGACAACTCAACGCAGCCCTTCATTTCTGCAGTTGCCATCGAGGTCTCTGCATGTCGGAGACTCAGAGGACGAGCACGAGTTTCCCACGAGGGGCTGCATCAGGAGGAATTCAAAACTCAGGGAATTTGCCCTGGAACACCTTCCATAAGGATGCTAGAAGGGAATTGAAGAGGCAGGCGAGCGGCCACCACCGTCCTCTAGCAGTCCTTAGGGTGTGCGCAAAAGCCCGATGCTCTTCGGCTTCGTTCTTCGCCCCCGTACAAGCTACCGCTCTGTCCGGCTCCCGGAGCAGGAGAAGCGGCTGCTTCGCGCACACAACAGCGGAGCGGCAGCCCTACGCTCCGAAGCGCTGCTTCAGCCGAAAGACGCCGGCCACCGGCGCTTCGCTTCGGACAGCTCCGGAGAGCCGTAGTGTGCGTCTGCACTAGACTGCATCATAGCGAAAAGCTTTGACAGTGTGTCTCGCAGGGAGATACCTTAGGAGCGCAGCGCACTTATGCCTCCCTTGTCCAGAAACACGGATTTGCTGCACACTCCAAAAACACTGCTCTTTCCATGGTACTATGTAAGCTGCTGTCTGACGCCCGTTCTCTTCTGCCCACTCTTGCCCAGCTGGTTGTTGCAGCGTGCACGTGCCTTCCTGGCATTAAGAGCACAGTGAAAGCAATCGCAAAAGTCCAGCAGCTGCTGACTCCCAAACACAAGGCGCTTGTCTACGTTCTTGCTTCTCGACAACTCAACGCAGCCCTTCATTTCTGCAGCTGCCATCGAGTTTTCTGTATCTTGAGCCTTCTGGGACGAGCACCAATTTCCCAGGAGGGGCTGCATCAGGACGAAGTCAAAACCCAGGAAAGTTGTCTCGGAACACCTTCAATAAAGCATGCCAGCAGTGCATTGAAAAGGCAGGTAGCTTTAGCCACCGTCCTCTAGCAGTCGCGAAGCTGTGCACACAATGTCGTCTCCCTGCGGCAACGTTCTTCGCCCTCGTGCAAGCTACCGCTCTGTCCGGCTCCCGGAGCAGGAGAAGCGGCTGCTTCGCGCACACAACAGCGGAGCGGCAGCCCTACGCTCCGAAGCGCTGCTTCAGCCGAAAGACGCCGGCCACCGGCGCTTGGCTTCGGACAGCTCCGGAGAGCCGTAGTGTGCGTCTACAACTAGACTGAATCATAGCGAAAAGCTTTGGCAGTGTGTCTCGCAAGGAGATAGCTTAGGAGCGCAGCGCACTTATGCCTCCCTTGTCCAGAAACACGATTTTACTGCACACTCCAAAAACAGTACTCTTCCCAGGGCAATATGCCAGATGCTCTCTGATGCCCGTGCTCCCTTCCTACTCTTGCCCAGCTCGTTGTTTTAACGTGCACATGCCGTCCTGGAATTCAGTGCACAGTGAAAGCAATCGCAAAAGTCCAGCAGCTGCTGACTCCCAAACACAAGGCGCTGGCTATGTTCTTGCTACTCGACGACTCAACGCAGCCCTTCATTTCTGCAGTTGCCATCGAGGTCTCTGCATGTCGTAGACTCAGAGGACGAGCACGAGTTTCCCACGAGGGGCTGCATCAGGAGGAATTCAAAACTCAGGGAATTTGTCCTGGAACACCTTCCATAAGGATGCTAGAAGGGTATTGAAGAGGCAGGCGAGCGGCCACCACCGTCCTCTAGCAGTCCTTAGGGTGCGCGCAGAAGCCCGGTGCTCTGCGGCTTCGTTCTTCGCCCTCGTGCAAGCTACCGCTCTGTCCGGCTCCCGGAGCAGGAGAAGCGGCTGCTTCGCGCACACAACAGCGGAGCGGCAGCCCTACGCTCCGAAGCGCTGCTTCAGCCGAAAGACGCCGGCGACCGGCGGTTCGCTTCGGATAGCAGCCGAGAGCCGTAGTGTGCGTCTGCACTAAACTGCATCATAGCGAAAAGCTTTGGCAGTGTGACTCGCAGGGAGATAGCTTAGGAGCGCAGCGCACTTATGCCTCCCTTGTCCAGAAACACGGATTTGCTGCACACTCCAAAAACACTGCTCTTCCCAGGGCAATATATAAGCTGCTTTCTGATGGCCGTGATCCCTCCCTGCTCTTGCCCAGCTGGTTGTTGCAGCGTGCACATGCCGTCCTGGCATTCAGTGCACAGTGAAAGCAATCGCAAAAGTCCAGCAGCTGCTGACTCCCAAACACAAGGCGCTGGCTATGTTCTTGCTTCTCCACACTTCAACAGAGTCCTTCATTTCTGCAGCTGCCATCGAGTTTTCTGCATCTCGAGCCTTCTGGGACGAGCACCAATTTCCCAAGAGGGGCTGCATCAGGACGAAGTCAAAACCCAGGAAAGTTGTCTCGGAACACCTTCAATAAAGCATGCCAGCAGTGCATTGAAAAGGCAGGTAGCTTTAGCCACCGTCCTCTAGCAGTCGCAAGGCTGTGCACACAATGTCGTCTCCCTGCGGCAACGTTCTTCGCCCTCGTGCAAGCTACCGCTCTGTCCGGCTCCCGGAGCAGGAGAAGCGGCTGCTTCGCGCACACAACAGCGGAGCGGCAGCCCTACGCTCCGAAGCGCTGCTTCAGCCGAAAGACGCCGGCCACCGGCGCTTGGCTTCGGACAGCTCCGGAGAGCCGTAGTGTGCGTCTACAACTAGACTGCATCATAGCGAAAAGCTTTGGCAGTGTGTCTCGCAAGGAGATAGCTTAGGAGCGCAGCGCACTTATGCCTCCCTTGTCCAGAAACACGATTTTACTGCACACTCCAAAAACAGTACTCTTCCCAGGGCAATATGCCAGATGCTCTCTGATGCCCGTGCTCCCTTCCTACTCTTGCCCAGCTCGTTGTTTTAACGTGCACATGCCGTCCTGGAATTCAGTGCACAGTGAAAGCAATCGCAAAAGTCCAGCAGCTGCTGACTCCCAAACACAAGGCGCTGGCTATGTTCTTGCTACTCGACGACTCAACGCAGCCCTTCATTTCTGCAGTTGCCATCGAGGTCTCTGCATGTCGGAGACTCAGAGGACGAGCACGAGTTTCCCACGAGGGGCTGCATCAGGAGGAATTCAAAACTCAGGGAATTTGTCCTGGAACACCTTCCATAAGGATGCTAGAAGGGTATTGAAGAGGCAGGCGAGCGGCCACCACCGTCCTCTAGCAGTCCTTAGGGTGCGCGCAGAAGCCCGGTGCTCTGCGGCTTCGTTCTTCGCCCTCGTGCAAGCTACCGCTCTGTCCGGCTCCCGGAGCAGGAGAAGCGGCTGCTTCGCGCACACAACAGCGGAGCGGCAGCCCTACGCTCCGAAGCGCTGCTTCAGCCGAAAGACGCCGGCCACCGGCGGTTCGCTTCGGATAGCAGCCGAGAGCCGTAGTGTGCGTCTGCACTAAACTGCATCATAGCGAAAAGCTTTGGCAGTGTGACTCGCAGGGAGATAGCTTAGGAGCGCAGCGCACTTATGCCTCCCTTGTCCAGAAACACGGATTTGCTGCACACTCCAAAAACACTGCTCTTCCCAGGGCAATATATAAGCTGCTTTCTGATGGCCGTGATCCCTCCCTGCTCTTGCCCAGCTGGTTGTTGCAGCGTGCACATGCCGTCCTGGCATTCAGTGCACAGTGAAAGCAATCGCAAAAGTCCAGCAGCTGCTGACTCCCAAACACAAGGCGCTGGCTATGTTCTTGCTTCTCCACACTTCAACAGAGTCCTTCATTTCTGCAGCTGCCATCGAGTTTTCTGCATCTCGAGCCTTCTGGGACGAGCACCAATTTCCCAAGAGGGGCTGCATCAGGACGAAGTCAAAACCCAGGAAAGTTGTCTCGGAACACCTTCAATAAAGCATGCCAGCAGTGCATTGAAAAGGCAGGTAGCTTTAGCCACCGTCCTCTAGCAGTCGCAAGGCTGTGCACACAATGTCGTCTCCCTGCGGCAACGTTCTTCGCCCTCGTGCAAGCTACCGCTCTGTCCGGCTCCCGGAGCAGGAGAAGCGGCTGCTTCGCGCACACAACAGCGGAGCGGCAGCCCTACGCTCCGAAGCGCTGCTTCAGCCGAAAGACGCCGGCCACCGGCGCTTGGCTTCGGACAGCTCCGGAGAGCCGTAGTGTGCGTCTACAACTAGACTGCATCATAGCGAAAAGCTTTGGCAGTGTGTCTCGCAAGGAGATAGCTTAGGAGCGCAGCGCACTTATGCCTCCCTTGTCCAGAAACACGATTTTACTGCACACTCCAAAAACAGTACTCTTCCCAGGGCAATATGCCAGATGCTCTCTGATGCCCGTGCTCCCTTCCTACTCTTGCCCAGCTCGTTGTTTTAACGTGCACATGCCGTCCTGGAATTCAGTGCACAGTGAAAGCAATCGCAAAAGTCCAGCAGCTGCTGACTCCCAAACACAAGGCGCTGGCTATGTTCTTGCTACTCGACGACTCAACGCAGCCCTTCATTTCTGCAGTTGCCATCGAGGTCTCTGCATGTCGGAGACTCAGAGGACGAGCACGAGTTTCCCACGAGGGGCTGCATCAGGAGGAATTCAAAACTCAGGGAATTTGCCCTGGAACACCTTCCATAAGGATGCTAGAAGGGAATTGAAGAGGCAGGCGAGCGGCCACCACCGTCCTCTAGCAGTCCTTAGGGTGTGCGCAAAAGCCCGATGCTCTTCGGCTTCGTTCTTCGCCCCCGTACAAGCTACCGCTCTCTCCGGCTCCCGGAGCAGGAGAAGCGGCTGCTTCGCGCACACAACAGCGGAGCGGCAGCCCTACGCTCCGAAGCGCTGCTTCAGCCGAAAGACGCCAGCCACCGGCGCTTGGCTTCGGACAGCTCCGGAGAGCCGTAGTGTGCGTCTGCACTAGACTGCATCATAGCGAAAAGCTTTGGCAGTGTGTCTCGCAGGGAGATAGCTTAGGAGCGCAGCGCACTTATGCCTCCCTTGTCCAGAAACACGGATTTGCTGCACACTCCAAAAACACTGCTCTTTCCATGGTACTATGTAAGCTGCTGTCTGACGCCCGTTCTCTTCTGCCCACTCTTGCCCAGCTGGTTGTTGCAGCGTGCACGTGCCTTCCTGGCATTAAGAGCACAGTGAAAGCAATCGCAAAAGTCCAGCAGCTGCTGACTCCCAAACACAAGGCGCTTGTCTACGTTCTTGCTTCTCGACAACTCAACGCAGCCCTTCATTTCTGCAGCTGCCATCGAGTTTTCTGTATCTTGAGCCTTCTGGGACGAGCACCAATTTCCCAGGAGGGGCTGCATCAGGACGAAGTCAAAACCCAGGAAAGTTGTCTCGGAACACCTTCAATAAAGCATGCCAGCAGTGCATTGAAAAGGCAGGTAGCTTTAGCCACCGTCCTCTAGCAGTCGCAAGGCTGTGCACACAATGTCGTCTCCCTGCGGCAACGTTCTTCGCCCTCGTACAAGCTACCGCTCTGTCCGGCTCCCGGAGCAGGAGAAGCGGCTGCTTCGCGCACACAACAGCGGAGCGGCAGCCGTACGCTCCGAAGCGCTGCTTCAGCCGAAAGACGCCGGCCACCGGCGGTTCGCTTCGGATAGCAGCCGAGAGCCGTAGTGTGCGTCTGCACTAAACTGCATCATAGCGAAAAGCTTTGGCAGTGTGACTCGCAGGGAGATAGCTTAGGAGCGCAGCGCACTTATGCCTCCCTTGTCCAGAAACACGGATTTGCTGCACACTCCAAAAACACTGCTCTTCCCAGGGCAATATATAAGCTGCTTTCTGATGGCCGTGATCCCTCCCTGCTCTTGCCCAGCTGGTTGTTGCAGCGTGCACATGCCGTCCTGGCATTCAGTGCACAGTGAAAGCAATCGCAAAAGTCCAGCAGCTGCTGACTCCCAAACACAAGGCGCTGGCTATGTTCTTGCTTCTCCACACTTCAACAGAGTCCTTCATTTCTGCAGCTGCCATCGAGTTTTCTGCATCTCGAGCCTTCTGGGACGAGCACCAATTTCCCAAGAGGGGCTGCATCAGGACGAAGTCAAAACCCAGGAAAGTTGTCTCGGAACACCTTCAATAAAGCATGCCAGCAGTGCATTGAAAAGGCAGGTAGCTTTAGCCACCGTCCTCTAGCAGTCGCAAGGCTGTGCACACAATGTCGTCTCCCTGCGGCAAGGTTCTTCGCCCTCGTGCAAGCTACCGCTCTGTCCGGCTCCCGGAGCAGGAGAAGCGGCTGCTTCGCGCACACAACAGCGGAGCGGCAGCCCTACGCTCCGAAGCGCTGCTTCAGCCGAAAGACGCCGGCGACCGGCGCTTCGCTTCGGACAGCTCCGGAGAGCCGTAGTGTGGGTCTGCACTAGACTGCATCATAGCGAAAAGCTTTGGCAGTGTGTCTCGCAGAGAGATAGCTTAGGAGCGCAGCGCACTTATGCCTCCCTTGTCCAGAAACACGATTTTACTGCACACTCCAAAAACAGTACTCTTCCCAGGGCAATATATAAGCTGCTTTCTGACGGCCGTGATCTTTCAATTACTCTTGCCCAGCTCGTTGTTTTAACGTGCACATGCCGTCCTGGCATTCAGTGCACAGTGAAAGCAATCGCAAAAGTCCAGCAGCTGCTGACTCCCAAACACAAGGCGCTGGCTATGTTCTTGCTTCTCCACACTTCAACAGAGTCCTTCATTTCTGCAGCTGCCATCGAGTTTTCTGCATCTCGAGCCTTCTGGGACGAGCACCAATTTCCCAAGAGGGGCTGCATCAGGACGAAGTCAAAACCCAGGAAAGTTGTCTCGGAACACCTTCAATAAAGCATGCCAGCAGTGCATTGAAAAGGCAGGTAGCTTTAGCCACCGTCCTCTAGCAGTCGCAAGGCTGTGCACACAATGTCGTCTCCCTGCGGCAACGTTCTTCGCCCTCGTGCAAGCTACCGCTCTGTCCGGCTCCCGGAGCAGGAGAAGCGGCTGCTTCGCGCACACAGCAGCGGAGCGGCAGCCCTACGCTCCGAAGCGCTGCTTCAGCCGAAAGACGCCGGCCACCGGCGCTTCGCTTCGGACAGCTCCGGAGAGCCGTAGTGTGCGTCTGCACTAGACTGCATCATAGCGAAAAGCTTTGGCAGTGTGTCTCGCAGAGAGATAGCTTAGGAGCGCAGCGCACTTATGCCTCCCTTGTCCAGAAACACGATTTTACTGCACACTCCAAAAACAGTACTCTTCCCAGGGCAATATATAAGCTGCTTTCTGACGGCCGTGATCTTTCGATTACTCTTGCCCAGCTCGTTGTTTTAACGTGCACATGCCGTCCTGGAATTCAGTGCACAGTGAAAGCAATCGCAAAAGTCCAGCAGCTGCTGACTCCCAAACACAAGGCGCTGGCTATGTTCTTGCTTCTCGACAACTCAACGCAGCCCTTCATTTCTGCAGTTGCCATCGAGGTCTCTGCATGTCGGAGACTCAGAGGACGAGCACGAGTTTCCCACGAGGGGCTGCATCAAGAGGAATTCAAAACTCAGGAAAATTGTCTTTGAACACCTTCCATAGGATGCTAGAAGGGAATTGAAGAGGCAGGCGAGCGGCCACCACCGTCCTCTAGCAGTCCTTAGGGTGTGCGCAAAAGCCCGATGCTCTTCGGCTTCGTTCTTCGCCCCCGTACAAGCTACCGCTCTGTCCGGCTCCCGGAGCAGGAGAAGCGGCTGCTTCGCGCACACAACAGCGGAGCGGCAGCCGTACTCTCCGAAGCGCTGCTTCATCCGAAAGACGCCGGCCACCGGCGCTTCGCTTCGGACAGCTCCGGAGAGCCGTAGTGTGCGTCTACAACTAGACTGCATCATAGCGAAAAGCTTTGGCAGTGTGTCTCGCAGAGAGATAGCTTAGGAGCGCAGCGCACTTATGCCTCCCTTGTCCAGAAACACGATTTTACTGCACACTCCAAAAACAGTACTCTTCCCAGGGCAATATGCCAGATGCTCTCTGATGCCCGTGCTCCCTTCCTACTCTTGCCCAGCTCGTTGTTTTAACGTGCACATGCCGTCCTGGAATTCAGTGCACAGTGAAAGCAATCGCAAAAGTCCAGCAGCTGCTGACTCCCAAACACAAGGCGCTGGCTATGTTCTTGCTACTCGACGACTCAACGCAGCCCTTCATTTCTGCAGTTGCCATCGAGGTCTCTGCATGTCGGAGACTCAGAGGACGAGCACGAGTTTCCCACGAGGGGCTGCATCAGGAGGAATTCAAAACTCAGGGAAATTGTCCTGGAACACCTTCCATAAGGATGCTAGAAGGGAATTGAAGAGGCAGGCGAGCGGCCACCACCGTCCTCTAGCAGTCCTTAGGGTGCGCGCAGAAGCCCGGTGCTCTGCGGCTTCGTTCTTCGCCCTCGTGCAAGCTACCGCTCTGTCCGGCTCCCGGAGCAGGAGAAGCGGCTGCTTCGCGCACACAACAGCGGAGCGGCAGCCCTACGCTCCGAAGCGCTGCTTCAGCCGAAAGACGCCGGCCACCGGCGCTTGGCTTCGGACAGCTCCGGAGAGCCGTAGTGTGCGTCTGCACTAGACTGCATCATAGCGAAAAGCTTTGGCAGTGTGTCTCGCAGAGAGATAGCTTAGGAGCGCAGCGCACTTATGCCTCCCTTGTCCAGAAACACGGATTTGCTGCACACTCCAAAAACACTGCTCTTTCCATGGTACTATGTAAGCTGCTGTCTGACGCCCGTTCTCTTCTGCCCACTCTTGCCCAGCTGGTTGTTGCAGCGTGCACGTGCCTTCCTGGCATTCAGTGCACAGTGAAAGCAATCGCAAAAGTCCAGCAGCTGCTGACTCCCAAACACAAGGCGCTGGCTATGTTCTTGCTTCTCCACACTTCAACAGAGTCCTTCATTTCTGCAGCTGCCATCGAGTTTTCTGCATCTCGAGCCTTCTGGGACGAGCACCAATTTCCCACTAAGGGCTGCATCAGGACGAAGTCAAAACCCAGGAAAGTTGTCTCGGAACACCTTCAATAAAGCATGCCAGCAGTGCATTGAAAAGGCAGGTAGCTTTAGCCACCGTCCTCTTGCAGTCGCAAGGCTGTGCACACAATGTCGTCTCCCTGCGGCAACGTTCTTCGCCCTCGTGCAAGCTACCGCTCTGTCCGGCTCCCGGAGCAGGAGAAGCGGCTGCTTCGCGCACACAACAGCGGAGCGGCAGCCCTACGCTCCGAAGCGCTGCTTCAGCCGAAAGACGCCGGCCACCGGCGCTTGGCTTCGGACAGCTCCGGAGAGCCGTAGTGTGGGTCTGCACTAGACTGCATCATAGCGAAAAGCTTTGGCAGTGTGTCTCGCAGAGAGATAGCTTAGGAGCGCAGCGCACTTATGCCTCCCTTGTCCAGAAACACGATTTTACTGCACACTCCAAAAACAGTACTCTTCCCAGGGCAATATATAAGCTGCTTTCTGACGGCCGTGATCTTTCGATTACTCTTGCCCAGCTCGTTGTTTTAACGTGCACATGCCGTCCTGGCATTCAGTGCACAGTGAAAGCAATCGCAAAAGTCCAGCAGCTGCTGACTCCCAAACACAAGGCGCTGGCTATGTTCTTGCTTCTCGACAACTCAACGCAGCCCTTCATTTCTGCAGTTGCCATCGAGGTCTCTGCATGTCGGAGACTCAGAGGACGAGCACGAGTTTCCCACGAGGGGCTGCATCAGGAGGAATTCAAAACTCAGGGAATTTGCCCTGGAACACCTTCCATAAGGATGCTAGAAGGGAATTGAAGAGGCAGGCGAGCGGCCACCACCGTCCTCTAGCAGTCCTTAGGGTGTGCGCAAAAGCCCGATGCTCTTCGGCTTCGTTCTTCGCCCCCGTACAAGCTACCGCTCTGTCCGGCTCCCGGAGCAGGAGAAGCGGCTGCTTCGCGCACACAACAGCGGAGCGGCAGCCCTACGCTCCGAAGCGCTGCTTCAGCCGAAAGACGCCGGCCACCGGCGCTTGGCTTCGGACAGCTCCGGAGAGCCGTAGTGTGCGTCTGCACTAGACTGCATCATAGCGAAAAGCTTTGGCAGTGTGTCTCGCAAGGAGATAGCTTAGGAGCGCAGCGCACTTATGCCTCCCTTGTCCAGAAACACGATTTTACTGCACACTCCAAAAACAGTACTCTTCCCAGGGCAATATGCCAGATGCTCTCTGATGCCCGTGCTCCCTTCCTACTCTTGCCCAGCTCGTTGTTTTAACGTGCACATGCCGTCCTGGAATTCAGTGCACAGTGAAAGCAATCGCAAAAGTCCAGCAGCTGCTGACTCCCAAACACAAGGCGCTGGCTATGTTCTTGCTACTCGACGACTCAACGCAGCCCTTCATTTCTGCAGTTGCCATCGAGGTCTCTGCATGTCGGAGACTCAGAGGACGAGCACGAGTTTCCCACGAGGGGCTGCATCAGGAGGAATTCAAAACTCAGGGAATTTGTCCTGGAACACCTTCCATAAGGATGCTAGAAGGGAATTGAAGAGGCAGGCGAGCGGCCACCACCGTCCTCTAGCAGTCCTTAGGGTGCGCGCAGAAGCCCGGTGCTCTGCGGCTTCGTTCTTCGCCCTCGTGCAAGCTACCGCTCTGTCCGGCTCCCGGAGCAGGAGAAGCGGCTGCTTCGCGCACACAACAGCGGAGCGGCAGCCGTACGCTCCGAAGCGCTGCTTCAGCCGAAAGACGCCGGCGACCGGCGGTTCGCTTCGGATAGCAGCCGAGAGCCGTAGTGTGCGTCTGCACTAAACTGCATCATAGCGAAAAGCTTTGGCAGTGTGACTCGCAGGGAGATAGCTTAGGAGCGCAGCGCACTTATGCCTCCCTTGTCCAGAAACACGGATTTGCTGCACACTCCAAAAACACTGCTCTTCCCAGGGCAATATATAAGCTGCTTTCTGATGGCCGTGATCCCTCCCTGCTCTTGCCCAGCTGGTTGTTGCAGCGTGCACATGCCGTCCTGGCATTCAGTGCACAGTGAAAGCAATCGCAAAAGTCCAGCAGCTGCTGACTCCCAAACACAAGGCGCTGGCTATGTTCTTGCTTCTCCACACTTCAACAGAGTCCTTCATTTCTGCAGCTGCCATCGAGTTTTCTGCATCTCGAGCCTTCTGGGACGAGCACCAATTTCCCAAGAGGGGCTGCATCAGGACGAAGTCAAAACCCAGGAAAGTTGTCTCGGAACACCTTCAATAAAGCATGCCAGCAGTGCATTGAAAAGGCAGGTAGCTTTAGCCACCGTCCTCTAGCAGTCGCAAGGCTGTGCACACAATGTCGTCTCCCTGCGGCAACGTTCTTCGCCCTCGTGCAAGCTACCGCTCTGTCCGGCTCCCGGAGCAGGAGAAGCGGCTGCTTCGCGCACACAGCAGCGGAGCGGCAGCCCTACGCTCCAAAGCGCTGCTTCAGCCGAAAGACGCCGGCCACCGGCGCTTCGCTTCGGACAGCTCCGGAGAGCCGTAGTGTGCGTCTGCACTAGACTGCATCATAGCGAAAAGCTTTGGCAGTGTGTCTCGCAAGGAGATAGCTTAGGAGCGCAGCGCACTTATGCCTCCCTTGTCCAGAAACACGATTTTACTGCACACTCCAAAAACAGTACTCTTCCCAGGGCAATATGCCAGATGCTCTCTGATGCCCGTGCTCCCTTCCTACTCTTGCCCAGCTCGTTGTTTTAACGTGCACATGCCGTCCTGGAATTCAGTGCACAGTGAAAGCAATCGCAAAAGTCCAGCAGCTGCTGACTCCCAAACACAAGGCGCTGGCTATGTTCTTGCTACTCGACGACTCAACGCAGCCCTTCATTTCTGCAGTTGCCATCGAGGTCTCTGCATGTCGGAGACTCAGAGGACGAGCACGAGTTTCCCACGAGGGGCTGCATCAGGAGGAATTCAAAACTCAGGGAATTTGTCCTGGAACACCTTCCATAAGGATGCTAGAAGGGAATTGAAGAGGCAGGCGAGCGGCCACCACCGTCCTCTAGCAGTCCTTAGGGTGCGCGCAGAAGCCCGGTGCTCTGCGGCTTCGTTCTTCGCCCTCGTGCAAGCTACCGCTCTGTCCGGCTCCCGGAGCAGGAGAAGCGGCTGCTTCGCGCACACAACAGCGGAGCGGCAGCCCTACGCTCCGAAGCGCTGCTTCAGCCGAAAGACGCCGGCGACCGGCGGTTCGCTTCGGATAGCAGCCGAGAGCCGTAGTGTGCGTCTGCACTAAACTGCATCATAGCGAAAAGCTTTGGCAGTGTGACTCGCAGGGAGATAGCTTAGGAGCGCAGCGCACTTATGCCTCCCTTGTCCAGAAACACGGATTTGCTGCACACTCCAAAAACACTGCTCTTCCCAGGGCAATATATAAGCTGCTTTCTGATGGCCGTGATCCCTCCCTGCTCTTGCCCAGCTGGTTGTTGCAGCGTGCACATGCCGTCCTGGCATTCAGTGCACAGTGAAAGCAATCGCAAAAGTCCAGCAGCTGCTGACTCCCAAACACAAGGCGCTGGCTATGTTCTTGCTTCTCCACACTTCAACAGAGTCCTTCATTTCTGCAGCTGCCATCGAGTTTTCTGCATCTCGAGCCTTCTGGGACGAGCACCAATTTCCCAAGAGGGGCTGCATCAGGACGAAGTCAAAACCCAGGAAAGTTGTCTCGGAACACCTTCAATAAAGCATGCCAGCAGTGCATTGAAAAGGCAGGTAGCTTTAGCCACCGTCCTCTAGCAGTCGCAAGGCTGTGCACACAATGTCGTCTCCCTGCGGCAACGTTCTTCGCCCTCGTGCAAGCTACCGCTCTGTCCGGCTCCCGGAGCAGGAGAAGCGGCTGCTTCGCGCACACAACAGCGGAGCGGCAGCCCTACGCTCCGAAGCGCTGCTTCAGCCGAAAGACGCCGGCGACCGGCGCTTCGCTTCGGACAGCTCCGGAGAGCCGTAGTGTGCGTCTGCACTAGACTGCATCATAGCGAAAAGCTTTGGCAGTGTGTCTCGCAGAGAGATAGCTTAGGAGCGCAGCGCACTTATGCCTCCCTTGTCCAGAAACACGATTTTACTGCACACTCCAAAAACAGTACTCTTCCCAGGGCAATATGCCAGATGCTCTCTGATGCCCGTGCTCCCTTCCTACTCTTGCCCAGCTCGTTGTTTTAACGTGCACATGCCGTCCTGGAATTCAGTGCACAGTGAAAGCAATCGCAAAAGTCCAGCAGCTGCTGACTCCCAAACACAAGGCGCTGGCTATGTTCTTGCTACTCGACGACTCAACGCAGCCCTTCATTTCTGCAGTTGCCATCGAGGTCTCTGCATGTCGGAGACTCAGAGGACGAGCACGAGTTTCCCACGAGGGGCTGCATCAGGAGGAATTCAAAACTCAGGGAATTTGCCCTGGAACACCTTCCATAAGGATGCTAGAAGGGAATTGAAGAGGCAGGCGAGCGGCCACCACCGTCCTCTAGCAGTCCTTAGGGTGTGCGCAAAATCCCGATGCTCTTCGGCTTCGTTCTTCGCCCCCGTACAAGCTACCGCTCTGTCCGGCTCCCGGAGCAGGAGAAGCGGCTGCTTCGCGCACACAACAGCGGAGCGGCAGCCCTACGCTCCGAAGCGCTGCTTCAGCCGAAAGACGCCGGCCACCGGCGCTTGGCTTCGGACAGCTCCGGAGAGCCGTAGTGTGCGTCTGCACTAGACTGCATCATAGCGAAAAGCTTTGACAGTGTGTCTCGCAGGGAGATAGCTTAGGAGCGCAGCGCACTTATGCCTCCCTTGTCCAGAAACACGGATTTGCTGCACACTCCAAAAACACTCCTCTTTCCATGGTACTATGTAAGCTGCTGTCTGACGCCCGTTCTCTTCTGCCCACTCTTGCCCAGCTGGTTGTTGCAGCGTGCACGTGCCTTCCTGGCATTAAGAGCACAGTGAAAGCAATCGCAAAAGTCCAGCAGCTGCTGACTCCCAAACACAAGGCGCTTGTCTACGTTCTTGCTTCTCGACAACTCAACGCAGCCCTTCATTTCTGCAGCTGCCATCGAGTTTTCTGTATCTTGAGCCTTCTGGGACGAGCACCAATTTCCCAGGAGGGGCTGCATCAGGACGAAGTCAAAACCCAGGAAAGTTGTCTCGGAACACCTTCAATAAAGCATGCCAGCAGTGCATTGAAAAGGCAGGTAGCTTTAGCCACCGTCCTCTAGCAGTCGCGAAGCTGTGCACACAATGTCGTCTCCCTGCGGCAACGTTCTTCGCCCTCGTGCAAGCTACCGCTCTGTCCGGCTCCCGGAGCAGGAGAAGCGGCTGCTTCGCGCACACAACAGCGGAGCGGCAGCCCTACGCTCCGAAGCGCTGCTTCAGCCGAAAGACGCCGGCCACCGGCGCTTCGCTTCGGACAGCTCCGGAGAGCCGTAGTGTGCGTCTACAACTACACTGCATCATAGCGAAAAGCTTTGGCAGTGTGTCTCGCAAGGAGATAGCTTAGGAGCGCAGCGCACTTATGCCTCCCTTGTCCAGAAACACGATTTTACTGCACACTCCAAAAACAGTACTCTTCCCAGGGCAATATGCCAGATGCTCTCTGATGCCCGTGCTCCCTTCCTACTCTTGCCCAGCTCGTTGTTTTAACGTGCACATGCCGTCCTGGAATTCAGTGCACAGTGAAAGCAATCGCAAAAGTCCAGCAGCTGCTGACTCCCAAACACAAGGCGCTGGCTATGTTCTTCCTACTCGACGACTCAACGCAGCCCTTCATTTCTGCAGTTGCCATCGAGGTCTCTGCATGTCGGAGACTCAGAGGACGAGCACGAGTTTCCCACGAGGGGCTGCATCAGGAGGAATTCAAAACTCAGGGAATTTGTCCTGGAACACCTTCCATAAGGATGCTAGAAGGGAATTGAAGAGGCAGGCGAGCGGCCACCACCGTCCTCTAGCAGTCCTTAGGGTGCGCGCAGAAGCCCGGTGCTCTGCGGCTTCGTTCTTCGCCCTCGTGCAAGCTACCGCTCTGTCCGGCTCCCGGAGCAGGAGAAGCGGCTGCTTCGCGCACACAACAGCGGAGCGGCAGCCCTACGCTCCGAAGCGCTGCTTCAGCCGAAAGACGCCGGCCACCGGCGCTTGGCTTCGGACAGCTCCGGAGAGCCGTAGTGTGCGTCTGCACTAGACTGCATCATAGCGAAAAGCTTTGGCAGTGTGTCTCGCAGGGAGATAGCTTAGGAGCGCAGCGCACTTATGCCTCCCTTGTCCAGAAACACGATTTTACTGCACACTCCAAAAACAGTACTCTTCCCAGGGCAATATATAAGCTGCTTTCTGACGGCCGTGATCTTTCGATTACTCTTGCCCAGCTCGTTGTTTTAACGTGCACATGCCGTCCTGGAATTCAGTGCACAGTGAAAGCAATCGCAAAAGTCCAGCAGCTGCTGACTCCCAAACACAAGGCGCTGGCTATGTTCTTGCTTCTCGACAACTCAACGCAGCCCTTCATTTCTGCAGTTGCCATTGAGGTCTCTGCATGTCGGAGACTCAGAGGACGAGCACGAGTTTCCCACGAGGGGCTGCATCAAGAGGAATTCAAAACTCAGGAAAATTGTCTTTGAACACCTTCCATAGGATGCTAGAAGGGAATTGAAGAGGCAGGCGAGCGGCCACCACCGTCCTCTAGCAGTCCTTAGGGTGTGCGCAAAAGCCCGATGCTCTTCGGCTTCGTTCTTCGCTCCCGTACAAGCTACCGCTCTGTCCGGCTCCCGGAGCAGGAGAAGCGGCTGCTTCGCGCACACAACAGCGGAGCGGCAGCCGTACTCTCCGAAGCGCTGCTTCAGCCGAAAGACGCCGGCCACCGGCGCTTCGCTTCGGACAGCTCCGGAGAGCCGTAGTGTGCGTCTACAACTAGACTGCATCATAGCGAAAAGCTTTGGCAGTGTGTCTCGCAAGGAGATAGCTTAGGAGCGCAGCGCACTTATGCCTCCCTTGTCCAGAAACACGATTTTACTGCACACTCCAAAAACAGTACTCTTCCCAGGGCAATATGCCAGATGCTCTCTGATGCCCGTGCTCCCTTCCTACTCTTGCCCAGCTCGTTGTTTTAACGTGCACATGCCGTCCTGGAATTCAGTGCACAGTGAAAGCAATCGCAAAAGTCCAGCAGCTGCTGACTCCCAAACACAAGGCGCTGGCTATGTTCTTGCTACTCGACGACTCAACGCAGCCCTTCATTTCTGCAGTTGCCATCGAGGTCTCTGCATGTCGGAGACTCAGAGGACGAGCACGAGTTTCCCACTAAGGGCTGCATCAGGAGGAATTCAAAACTCAGGGAATTTGTCCTGGAACACCTTCCATAAGGATGCTAGAAGGGAATTGAAGAGGCAGGCGAGCGGCCACCACCGTCCTCTAGCAGTCCTTAGGGTGCGCGCAGAAGCCCGGTGCTCTGCGGCTTCGTTCTTCGCCCTCGTGCAAGCTACCGCTCTGTCCGGCTCCCGGAGCAGGAGAAGCGGCTGCTTCGCGCACACAACAGCGGAGCGGCAGCCCTACGCTCCGAAGCGCTGCTTCAGCCGAAAGACGCCGGCGACCGGCGGTTCGCTTCGGATAGCAGCCGAGAGCCGTAGTGTGCGTCTGCACTAAACTGCATCATAGCGAAAAGCTTTGGCAGTGTGACTCGCAGGGAGATAGCTTAGGAGCGCAGCGCACTTATGCCTCCCTTGTCCAGAAACACGGATTTGCTGCACACTCCAAAAACACTGCTCTTCCCAGGGCAATATATAAGCTGCTTTCTGATGGCCGTGATCCCTCCCTGCTCTTGCCCAGCTGGTTGTTGCAGCGTGCACATGCCGTCCTGGCATTCAGTGCACAGTGAAAGCAATCGCAAAAGTCCAGCAGCTGCTGACTCCCAAACACAAGGCGCTGGCTATGTTCTTGCTTCTCCACACTTCAACAGAGTCCTTCATTTCTGCAGCTGCCATCGAGTTTTCTGCATCTCGAGCCTTCTGGGACGAGCACCAATTTCCCAAGAGGGGCTGCATCAGGACGAAGTCAAAACCCAGGAAAGTTGTCTCGGAACACCTTCAATAAAGCATGCCAGCAGTGCATTGAAAAGGCAGGTAGCTTTAGCCACCGTCCTCTAGCAGTCGCAAGGCTGTGCACACAATGTCGTCTCCCTGCGGCAACGTTCTTCGCCCTCGTGCAAGCTACCGCTCTGTCCGGCTCCCGGAGCAGGAGAAGCGGCTGCTTCGCGCACACAACAGCGGAGCGGCAGCCCTACGCTCCGAAGCGCTGCTTCAGCCGAAAGACGCCGGCCACCGGCGCTTCGCTTCGGACAGCTCCGGAGAGCCGTAGTGTGGGTCTGCACTAGACTGCATCATAGCGAAAAGCTTTGGCAGTGTGTCTCGCAGAGAGATAGCTTAGGAGCGCAGCGCACTTATGCCTCCCTTGTCCAGAAACACGATTTTACTGCACACTCCAAAAACAGTACTCTTCCCAGGGCAATATATAAGCTGCTTTCTGACGGCCGTGATCTTTCAATTACTCTTGCCCAGCTCGTTGTTTTAACGTGCACATGCCGTCCTGGCATTCAGTGCACAGTGAAAGCAATCGCAAAAGTCCAGCAGCTGCTGACTCCCAAACACAAGGCGCTGGCTATGTTCTTGCTTCTCCACACTTCAACAGAGTCCTTCATTTCTGCAGCTGCCATCGAGTTTTCTGCATCTCGAGCCTTCTGGGACGAGCACCAATTTCCCAAGAGGGGCTGCATCAGGACGAAGTCAAAACCCAGGAAAGTTGTCTCGGAACACCTTCAATAAAGCATGCCAGCAGTGCATTGAAAAGGCAGGTAGCTTTAGCCACCGTCCTCTAGCAGTCGCAAGGCTGTGCACACAATGTCGTCTCCCTGCGGCAACGTTCTTCGCCCTCGTGCAAGCTACCGCTCTGTCCGGCTCCCGGAGCAGGAGAAGCGGCTGCTTCGCGCACACAACAGCGGAGCGGCAGCCCTACGCTCCGAAGCGCTGCTTCAGCCGAAAGACGCCGGCCACCGGCGCTTGGCTTCGGACAGCTCCGGAGAGCCGTAGTGTGGGTCTGCACTAGACTGCATCATAGCGAAAAGCTTTGGCAGTGTGTCTCGCAGAGAGATAGCTTAGGAGCGCAGCGCACTTATGCCTCCCTTGTCCAGAAACACGATTTTACTGCACACTCCAAAAACAGTACTCTTCCCAGGGCAATATATAAGCTGCTTTCTGACGGCCGTGATCTTTCGATTACTCTTGCCCAGCTCGTTGTTTTAACGTGCACATGCCGTCCTGGAATTCAGTGCACAGTGAAAGCAATCGCAAAAGTCCAGCAGCTGCTGACTCCCAAACACAAGGCGCTGGCTATGTTCTTGCTTCTCGACAACTCAACGCAGCCCTTCATTTCTGCAGTTGCCATCGAGGTCTCTGCATGTCGGAGACTCAGAGGACGAGCACGAGTTTCCCACGAGGGGCTGCATCAAGAGGAATTCAAAACTCAGGAAAATTGTCTTTGAACACCTTCCATAGGATGCTAGAAGGGAATTGAAGAGGCAGGCGAGCGGCCACCACCGTCCTCTAGCAGTCCTTAGGGTGTGCGCAAAAGCCCGATGCTCTTCGGCTTCGTTCTTCGCCCCCGTACAAGCTACCGCTCTGTCCGGCTCCCGGAGCAGGAGAAGCGGCTGCTTCGCGCACACAACAGCGGAGCGGCAGCCGTACTCTCCGAAGCGCTGCTTCATCCGAAAGACGCCGGCCACCGGCGCTTCGCTTCGGACAGCTCCGGAGAGCCGTAGTGTGCGTCTACAACTAGACTGCATCATAGCGAAAAGCTTTGGCAGTGTGTCTCGCAGAGAGATAGCTTAGGAGCGCAGCGCACTTATGCCTCCCTTGTCCAGAAACACGATTTTACTGCACACTCCAAAAACAGTACTCTTCCCAGGGCAATATGCCAGATGCTCTCTGATGCCCGTGCTCCCTTCCTACTCTTGCCCAGCTCGTTGTTTTAACGTGCACATGCCGTCCTGGAATTCAGTGCACAGTGAAAGCAATCGCAAAAGTCCAGCAGCTGCTGACTCCCAAACACAAGGCGCTGGCTATGTTCTTGCTACTCGACGACTCAACGCAGCCCTTCATTTCTGCAGTTGCCATCGAGGTCTCTGCATGTCGGAGACTCAGAGGACGAGCACGAGTTTCCCACGAGGGGCTGCATCAGGAGGAATTCAAAACTCAGGGAAATTGTCCTGGAACACCTTCCATAAGGATGCTAGAAGGGAATTGAAGAGGCAGGCGAGCGGCCACCACCGTCCTCTAGCAGTCCTTAGGGTGCGCGCAGAAGCCCGGTGCTCTGCGGCTTCGTTCTTCGCCCTCGTGCAAGCTACCGCTCTGTCCGGCTCCCGGAGCAGGAGAAGCGGCTGCTTCGCGCACACAACAGCGGAGCGGCAGCCCTACGCTCCGAAGCGCTGCTTCAGCCGAAAGACGCCGGCCACCGGCGCTTGGCTTCGGACAGCTCCGGAGAGCCGTAGTGTGCGTCTGCACTAGACTGCATCATAGCGAAAAGCTTTGGCAGTGTGTCTCGCAGAGAGATAGCTTAGGAGCGCAGCGCACTTATGCCTCCCTTGTCCAGAAACACGATTTTACTGCACACTCCAAAAACAGTACTCTTCCCAGGGCAATATGCCAGATGCTCTCTGATGCCCGTGCTCCCTTCCTACTCTTGCCCAGCTCGTTGTTTTAACGTGCACATGCCGTCCTGGAATTCAGTGCACAGTGAAAGCAATCGCAAAAGTCCAGCAGCTGCTGACTCCCAAACACAAGGCGCTGGCTATGTTCTTGCTACTCGACGACTCAACGCAGCCCTTCATTTCTGCAGTTGCCATCGAGGTCTCTGCATGTCGGAGACTCAGAGGACGAGCACGAGTTTCCCAGGAGGGGCTGCATCAGGACGAAGTCAAAACTCAGGAAAATTGTCCTGGAACACCTTCCCTAAGGATGCTAGAATGGAATTGAAGAGGCAGGCGAGCGGCCACCACGGTCCTCTAGCAGTCCTTAGGGTGCGCGCAGAAGCCCGGTGCTCTGCGGCTTCGTTCTTCGCCCTCGTACAAGCTACCGCTCTCTCCGGCTCCCGGAGCAGGAGGAGCGGCTGCTTCGCGCACACAACAGCGGAGCGGCAGCCGTACGCTCCGAAGCGCTGCTTCAGCCGAAAGACGCCGGCGACCGGCGGTTCGCTTCGGATAGCAGCCGAGAGCCGTAGTGTGCGTCTGCACTAAACTGCATCATAGCGAAAAGCTTTGGCAGTGTGACTCGCAGGGAGATAGCTTAGGAGCGCAGCGCACTTATGCCTCCCTTGTCCAGAAACACGGATTTGCTGCACACTCCAAAAACACTGCTCTTCCCAGGGCAATATATAAGCTGCTTTCTGATGGCCGTGATCCCTCCCTGCTCTTGCCCAGCTGGTTGTTGCAGCGTGCACATGCCGTCCTGGCATTCAGTGCACAGTGAAAGCAATCGCAAAAGTCCAGCAGCTGCTGACTCCCAAACACAAGGCGCTGGCTATGTTCTTGCTTCTCCACACTTCAACAGAGTCCTTCATTTCTGCAGCTGCCATCGAGTTTTCTGCATCTCGAGCCTTCTGGGACGAGCACCAATTTCCCAAGAGGGGCTGCATCAGGACGAAGTCAAAACCCAGGAAAGTTGTCTCGGAACACCTTCAATAAAGCATGCCAGCAGTGCATTGAAAAGGCAGGTAGCTTTAGCCACCGTCCTCTAGCAGTCGCAAGGCTGTGCACACAATGTCGTCTCCCTGCGGCAACGTTCTTCGCCCTCGTGCAAGCTACCGCTCTGTCCGGCTCCCGGAGCAGGAGAAGCGGCTGCTTCGCGCACACAACAGCGGAGCGGCAGCCCTACGCTCCGAAGCGCTGCTTCAGCCGAAAGACGCCGGCGACCGGCGCTTCGCTTCGGACAGCTCCGGAGAGCCGTAGTGTGCGTCTGCACTAGACTGCATCATAGCGAAAAGCTTTGGCAGTGTGTCTCGCAGAGAGATAGCTTAGGAGCGCAGCGCACTTATGCCTCCCTTGTCCAGAAACACGATTTTACTGCACACTCCAAAAACAGTACTCTTCCCAGGGCAATATGCCAGATGCTCTCTGATGCCCGTGCTCCCTTCCTACTCTTGCCCAGCTCGTTGTTTTAACGTGCACATGCCGTCCTGGAATTCAGTGCACAGTGAAAGCAATCGCAAAAGTCCAGCAGCTGCTGACTCCCAAACACAAGGCGCTGGCTATGTTCTTGCTACTCGACGACTCAACGCAGCCCTTCATTTCTGCAGTTGCCATCGAGGTCTCTGCATGTCGGAGACTCAGAGGACGAGCACGAGTTTCCCACGAGGGGCTGCATCAGGAGGAATTCAAAACTCAGGGAATTTGCCCTGGAACACCTTCCATAAGGATGCTAGAAGGGAATTGAAGAGGCAGGCGAGCGGCCACCACCGTCCTCTAGCAGTCCTTAGGGTGTGCGCAAAATCCCGATGCTCTTCGGCTTCGTTCTTCGCCCCCGTACAAGCTACCGCTCTGTCCGGCTCCCGGAGCAGGAGAAGCGGCTGCTTCGCGCACACAACAGCGGAGCGGCAGCCCTACGCTCCGAAGCGCTGCTTCAGCCGAAAGACGCCGGCCACCGGCGCTTGGCTTCGGACAGCTCCGGAGAGCCGTAGTGTGCGTCTGCACTAGACTGCATCATAGCGAAAAGCTTTGACAGTGTGTCTCGCAGGGAGATAGCTTAGGAGCGCAGCGCACTTATGCCTCCCTTGTCCAGAAACACGGATTTGCTGCACACTCCAAAAACACTGCTCTTTCCATGGTACTATGTAAGCTGCTGTCTGACGCCCGTTCTCTTCTGCCCACTCTTGCCCAGCTGGTTGTTGCAGCGTGCACGTGCCTTCCTGGCATTAAGAGCACAGTGAAAGCAATCGCAAAAGTCCAGCAGCTGCTGACTCCCAAACACAAGGCGCTTGTCTACGTTCTTGCTTCTCGACAACTCAACGCAGCCCTTCATTTCTGCAGCTGCCATCGAGTTTTCTGTATCTTGAGCCTTCTGGGACGAGCACCAATTTCCCAGGAGGGGCTGCATCAGGACGAAGTCAAAACCCAGGAAAGTTGTCTCGGAACACCTTCAATAAAGCATGCCAGCAGTGCATTGAAAAGGCAGGTAGCTTTAGCCACCGTCCTCTAGCAGTCGCGAAGCTGTGCACACAATGTCGTCTCCCTGCGGCAACGTTCTTCGCCCTCGTGCAAGCTACCGCTCTGTCCGGCTCCCGGAGCAGGAGAAGCGGCTGCTTCGCGCACACAGCAGCGGAGCGGCAGCCCTACGCTCCGAAGCGCTGCTTCAGCCGAAAGACGCCGGCCACCGGCGCTTCGCTTCGGACAGCTCCGGAGAGCCGTAGTGTGCGTCTACAACTACACTGCATCATAGCGAAAAGCTTTGGCAGTGTGTCTCGCAAGGAGATAGCTTAGGAGCGCAGCGCACTTATGCCTCCCTTGTCCAGAAACACGATTTTACTGCACACTCCAAAAACAGTACTCTTCCCAGGGCAATATGCCAGATGCTCTCTGATGCCCGTGCTCCCTTCCTACTCTTGCCCAGCTCGTTGTTTTAACGTGCACATGCCGTCCTGGAATTCAGTGCACAGTGAAAGCAATCGCAAAAGTCCAGCAGCTGCTGACTCCCAAACACAAGGCGCTGGCTATGTTCTTGCTACTCGACGACTCAACGCAGCCCTTCATTTCTGCAGTTGCCATCGAGGTCTCTGCATGTCGGAGACTCAGAGGACGAGCACGAGTTTCCCACGAGGGGCTGCATCAGGAGGAATTCAAAACTCAGGGAATTTGTCCTGGAACACCTTCCATAAGGATGCTAGAAGGGAATTGAAGAGGCAGGCGAGCGGCCACCACCGTCCTCTAGCAGTCCTTAGGGTGCGCGCAGAAGCCCGGTGCTCTGCGGCTTCGTTCTTCGCCCTCGTGCAAGCTACCGCTCTGTCCGGCTCCCGGAGCAGGAGAAGCGGCTGCTTCGCGCACACAACAGCGGAGCGGCAGCCCTACGCTCCGAAGCGCTGCTTCAGCCGAAAGACGCCGGCCACCGGCGCTTCGCTTCGGACAGCTCCGGAGAGCCGTAGTGTGCGTCTGCACTAGACTGCATCATAGCGAAAAGCTTTGGCAGTGTGTCTCGCAGGGAGATAGCTTAGGAGCGCAGCGCACTTATGCCTCCCTTGTCCAGAAACACGATTTTACTGCACACTCCAAAAACAGTACTCTTCCCAGGGCAATATATAAGCTGCTTTCTGACGGCCGTGATCTTTCGATTACTCTTGCCCAGCTCGTTGTTTTAACGTGCACATGCCGTCCTGGAATTCAGTGCACAGTGAAAGCAATCGCAAAAGTCCAGCAGCTGCTGACTCCCAAACACAAGGCGCTGGCTATGTTCTTGCTTCTCGACAACTCAACGCAGCCCTTCATTTCTGCAGTTGCCATTGAGGTCTCTGCATGTCGGAGACTCAGAGGACGAGCACGAGTTTCCCACGAGGGGCTGCATCAAGAGGAATTCAAAACTCAGGAAAATTGTCTTTGAACACCTTCCATAGGATGCTAGAAGGGAATTGAAGAGGCAGGCGAGCGGCCACCACCGTCCTCTAGCAGTCCTTAGGGTGTGCGCAAAAGCCCGATGCTCTTCGGCTTCGTTCTTCGCTCCCGTACAAGCTACCGCTCTGTCCGGCTCCCGGAGCAGGAGAAGCGGCTGCTTCGCGCACACAACAGCGGAGCGGCAGCCGTACTCTCCGAAGCGCTGCTTCAGCCGAAAGACGCCGGCCACCGGCGCTTCGCTTCGGACAGCTCCGGAGAGCCGTAGTGTGCGTCTACAACTAGACTGCATCATAGCGAAAAGCTTTGGCAGTGTGTCTCGCAAGGAGATAGCTTAGGAGCGCAGCGCACTTATGCCTCCCTTGTCCAGAAACACGATTTTACTGCACACTCCAAAAACAGTACTCTTCCCAGGGCAATATGCCAGATGCTCTCTGATGCCCGTGCTCCCTTCCTACTCTTGCCCAGCTCGTTGTTTTAACGTGCACATGCCGTCCTGGAATTCAGTGCACAGTGAAAGCAATCGCAAAAGTCCAGCAGCTGCTGACTCCCAAACACAAGGCGCTGGCTATGTTCTTGCTACTCGACGACTCAACGCAGCCCTTCATTTCTGCAGTTGCCATCGAGGTCTCTGCATGTCGGAGACTCAGAGGACGAGCACGAGTTTCCCACTAAGGGCTGCATCAGGAGGAATTCAAAACTCAGGGAATTTGTCCTGGAACACCTTCCATAAGGATGCTAGAAGGGAATTGAAGAGGCAGGCGAGCGGCCACCACCGTCCTCTAGCAGTCCTTAGGGTGCGCGCAGAAGCCCGGTGCTCTGCGGCTTCGTTCTTCGCCCTCGTGCAAGCTACCGCTCTGTCCGGCTCCCGGAGCAGGAGAAGCGGCTGCTTCGCGCACACAACAGCGGAGCGGCAGCCCTACGCTCCGAAGCGCTGCTTCAGCCGAAAGACGCCGGCGACCGGCGGTTCGCTTCGGATAGCAGCCGAGAGCCGTAGTGTGCGTCTGCACTAAACTGCATCATAGCGAAAAGCTTTGGCAGTGTGACTCGCAGGGAGATAGCTTAGGAGCGCAGCGCACTTATGCCTCCCTTGTCCAGAAACACGGATTTGCTGCACACTCCAAAAACACTGCTCTTCCCAGGGCAATATATAAGCTGCTTTCTGATGGCCGTGATCCCTCCCTGCTCTTGCCCAGCTGGTTGTTGCAGCGTGCACATGCCGTCCTGGCATTCAGTGCACAGTGAAAGCAATCGCAAAAGTCCAGCAGCTGCTGACTCCCAAACACAAGGCGCTGGCTATGTTCTTGCTTCTCCACACTTCAACAGAGTCCTTCATTTCTGCAGCTGCCATCGAGTTTTCTGCATCTCGAGCCTTCTGGGACGAGCACCAATTTCCCAAGAGGGGCTGCATCAGGACGAAGTCAAAACCCAGGAAAGTTGTCTCGGAACACCTTCAATAAAGCATGCCAGCAGTGCATTGAAAAGGCAGGTAGCTTTAGCCACCGTCCTCTAGCAGTCGCAAGGCTGTGCACACAATGTCGTCTCCCTGCGGCAACGTTCTTCGCCCTCGTGCAAGCTACCGCTCTGTCCGGCTCCCGGAGCAGGAGAAGCGGCTGCTTCGCGCACACAACAGCGGAGCGGCAGCCCTACGCTCCGAAGCGCTGCTTCAGCCGAAAGACGCCGGCCACCGGCGCTTCGCTTCGGACAGCTCCGGAGAGCCGTAGTGTGGGTCTGCACTAGACTGCATCATAGCGAAAAGCTTTGGCAGTGTGTCTCGCAGAGAGATAGCTTAGGAGCGCAGCGCACTTATGCCTCCCTTGTCCAGAAACACGATTTTACTGCACACTCCAAAAACAGTACTCTTCCCAGGGCAATATATAAGCTGCTTTCTGACGGCCGTGATCTTTCAATTACTCTTGCCCAGCTCGTTGTTTTAACGTGCACATGCCGTCCTGGCATTCAGTGCACAGTGAAAGCAATCGCAAAAGTCCAGCAGCTGCTGACTCCCAAACACAAGGCGCTGGCTATGTTCTTGCTTCTCCACACTTCAACAGAGTCCTTCATTTCTGCAGCTGCCATCGAGTTTTCTGCATCTCGAGCCTTCTGGGACGAGCACCAATTTCCCAAGAGGGGCTGCATCAGGACGAAGTCAAAACCCAGGAAAGTTGTCTCGGAACACCTTCAATAAAGCATGCCAGCAGTGCATTGAAAAGGCAGGTAGCTTTAGCCACCGTCCTCTAGCAGTCGCAAGGCTGTGCACACAATGTCGTCTCCCTGCGGCAACGTTCTTCGCCCTCGTGCAAGCTACCGCTCTGTCCGGCTCCCGGAGCAGGAGAAGCGGCTGCTTCGCGCACACAACAGCGGAGCGGCAGCCCTACGCTCCGAAGCGCTGCTTCAGCCGAAAGACGCCGGCCACCGGCGCTTGGCTTCGGACAGCTCCGGAGAGCCGTAGTGTGGGTCTGCACTAGACTGCATCATAGCGAAAAGCTTTGGCAGTGTGTCTCGCAGAGAGATAGCTTAGGAGCGCAGCGCACTTATGCCTCCCTTGTCCAGAAACACGATTTTACTGCACACTCCAAAAACAGTACTCTTCCCAGGGCAATATATAAGCTGCTTTCTGACGGCCGTGATCTTTCGATTACTCTTGCCCAGCTCGTTGTTTTAACGTGCACATGCCGTCCTGGAATTCAGTGCACAGTGAAAGCAATCGCAAAAGTCCAGCAGCTGCTGACTCCCAAACACAAGGCGCTGGCTATGTTCTTGCTTCTCGACAACTCAACGCAGCCCTTCATTTCTGCAGTTGCCATCGAGGTCTCTGCATGTCGGAGACTCAGAGGACGAGCACGAGTTTCCCACGAGGGGCTGCATCAAGAGGAATTCAAAACTCAGGAAAATTGTCTTTGAACACCTTCCATAGGATGCTAGAAGGGAATTGAAGAGGCAGGCGAGCGGCCACCACCGTCCTCTAGCAGTCCTTAGGGTGTGCGCAAAAGCCCGATGCTCTTCGGCTTCGTTCTTCGCCCCCGTACAAGCTACCGCTCTGTCCGGCTCCCGGAGCAGGAGAAGCGGCTGCTTCGCGCACACAACAGCGGAGCGGCAGCCGTACTCTCCGAAGCGCTGCTTCATCCGAAAGACGCCGGCCACCGGCGCTTCGCTTCGGACAGCTCCGGAGAGCCGTAGTGTGCGTCTACAACTAGACTGCATCATAGCGAAAAGCTTTGGCAGTGTGTCTCGCAGAGAGATAGCTTAGGAGCGCAGCGCACTTATGCCTCCCTTGTCCAGAAACACGATTTTACTGCACACTCCAAAAACAGTACTCTTCCCAGGGCAATATGCCAGATGCTCTCTGATGCCCGTGCTCCCTTCCTACTCTTGCCCAGCTCGTTGTTTTAACGTGCACATGCCGTCCTGGAATTCAGTGCACAGTGAAAGCAATCGCAAAAGTCCAGCAGCTGCTGACTCCCAAACACAAGGCGCTGGCTATGTTCTTGCTACTCGACGACTCAACGCAGCCCTTCATTTCTGCAGTTGCCATCGAGGTCTCTGCATGTCGGAGACTCAGAGGACGAGCACGAGTTTCCCACGAGGGGCTGCATCAGGAGGAATTCAAAACTCAGGGAAATTGTCCTGGAACACCTTCCATAAGGATGCTAGAAGGGAATTGAAGAGGCAGGCGAGCGGCCACCACCGTCCTCTAGCAGTCCTTAGGGTGCGCGCAGAAGCCCGGTGCTCTGCGGCTTCGTTCTTCGCCCTCGTGCAAGCTACCGCTCTGTCCGGCTCCCGGAGCAGGAGAAGCGGCTGCTTCGCGCACACAACAGCGGAGCGGCAGCCCTACGCTCCGAAGCGCTGCTTCAGCCGAAAGACGCCGGCCACCGGCGCTTGGCTTCGGACAGCTCCGGAGAGCCGTAGTGTGCGTCTGCACTAGACTGCATCATAGCGAAAAGCTTTGGCAGTGTGTCTCGCAGAGAGATAGCTTAGGAGCGCAGCGCACTTATGCCTCCCTTGTCCAGAAACACGATTTTACTGCACACTCCAAAAACAGTACTCTTCCCAGGGCAATATGCCAGATGCTCTCTGATGCCCGTGCTCCCTTCCTACTCTTGCCCAGCTCGTTGTTTTAACGTGCACATGCCGTCCTGGAATTCAGTGCACAGTGAAAGCAATCGCAAAAGTCCAGCAGCTGCTGACTCCCAAACACAAGGCGCTGGCTATGTTCTTGCTACTCGACGACTCAACGCAGCCCTTCATTTCTGCAGTTGCCATCGAGGTCTCTGCATGTCGGAGACTCAGAGGACGAGCACGAGTTTCCCAGGAGGGGCTGCATCAGGACGAAGTCAAAACTCAGGAAAATTGTCCTGGAACACCTTCCCTAAGGATGCTAGAATGGAATTGAAGAGGCAGGCGAGCGGCCACCACGGTCCTCTAGCAGTCCTTAGGGTGCGCGCAGAAGCCCGGTGCTCTGCGGCTTCGTTCTTCGCCCTCGTACAAGCTACCGCTCTCTCCGGCTCCCGGAGCAGGAGGAGCGGCTGCTTCGCGCACACAACAGCGGAGCGGCAGCCGTACGCTCCGAAGCGCTGCTTCAGCCGAAAGACGCCGGCGACCGGCGGTTCGCTTCGGATAGCAGCCGAGAGCCGTAGTGTGCGTCTGCACTAAACTGCATCATAGCGAAAAGCTTTGGCAGTGTGACTCGCAGGGAGATAGCTTAGGAGCGCAGCGCACTTATGCCTCCCTTGTCCAGAAACACGGATTTGCTGCACACTCCAAAAACACTGCTCTTCCCAGGGCAATATATAAGCTGCTTTCTGATGGCCGTGATCCCTCCCTGCTCTTGCCCAGCTGGTTGTTGCAGCGTGCACATGCCGTCCTGGCATTCAGTGCACAGTGAAAGCAATCGCAAAAGTCCAGCAGCTGCTGACTCCCAAACACAAGGCGCTGGCTATGTTCTTGCTTCTCCACACTTCAACAGAGTCCTTCATTTCTGCAGCTGCCATCGAGTTTTCTGCATCTCGAGCCTTCTGGGACGAGCACCAATTTCCCAAGAGGGGCTGCATCAGGACGAAGTCAAAACCCAGGAAAGTTGTCTCGGAACACCTTCAATAAAGCATGCCAGCAGTGCATTGAAAAGGCAGGTAGCTTTAGCCACCGTCCTCTAGCAGTCGCAAGGCTGTGCACACAATGTCGTCTCCCTGCGGCAACGTTCTTCGCCCTCGTGCAAGCTACCGCTCTGTCCGGCTCCCGGAGCAGGAGAAGCGGCTGCTTCGCGCACACAACAGCGGAGCGGCAGCCCTACGCTCCGAAGCGCTGCTTCAGCCGAAAGACGCCGGCCACCGGCGCTTGGCTTCGGACAGCTCCGGAGAGCCGTAGTGTGGGTCTGCACTAGACTGCATCATAGCGAAAAGCTTTGGCAGTGTGTCTCGCAGAGAGATAGCTTAGGAGCGCAGCGCACTTATGCCTCCCTTGTCCAGAAACACGATTTTACTGCACACTCCAAAAACAGTACTCTTCCCAGGGCAATATATAAGCTGCTTTCTGACGGCCGTGATCTTTCAATTACTCTTGCCCAGCTCGTTGTTTTAACGTGCACATGCCGTCCTGGCATTCAGTGCACAGTGAAAGCAATCGCAAAAGTCCAGCAGCTGCTGACTCCCAAACACAAGGCGCTGGCTATGTTCTTGCTTCTCCACACTTCAACAGAGTCCTTCATTTCTGCAGCTGCCATCGAGTTTTCTGCATCTCGAGCCTTCTGGGACGAGCACCAATTTCCCAAGAGGGGCTGCATCAGGACGAAGTCAAAACCCAGGAAAGTTGTCTCGGAACACCTTCAATAAAGCATGCCAGCAGTGCATTGAAAAGGCAGGTAGCTTTAGCCACCGTCCTCTAGCAGTCGCAAGGCTGTGCACACAATGTCGTCTCCCTGCGGCAACGTTCTTCGCCCTCGTGCAAGCTACCGCTCTGTCCGGCTCCCGGAGCAGGAGAAGCGGCTGCTTCGCGCACACAACAGCGGAGCGGCAGCCCTACGCTCCGAAGCGCTGCTTCAGCCGAAAGACGCCGGCGACCGGCGCTTGGCTTCGGACAGCTCCGGAGAGCCGTAGTGTGGGTCTGCACTAGACTGCATCATAGCGAAAAGCTTTGGCAGTGTGTCTCGCAGAGAGATAGCTTAGGAGCGCAGCGCACTTATGCCTCCCTTGTCCAGAAACACGATTTTACTGCACACTCCAAAAACAGTACTCTTCCCAGGGCAATATATAAGCTGCTTTCTGACGGCCGTGATCTTTCGATTACTCTTGCCCAGCTCGTTGTTTTAACGTGCACATGCCGTCCTGGAATTCAGTGCACAGTGAAAGCAATCGCAAAAGTCCAGCAGCTGCTGACTCCCAAACACAAGGCGCTGGCTATGTTCTTGCTTCTCGACAACTCAACGCAGCCCTTCATTTCTGCAGTTGCCATCGAGGTCTCTGCATGTCGGAGACTCAGAGGACGAGCACGAGTTTCCCACGAGGGGCTGCATCAAGAGGAATTCAAAACTCAGGAAAATTGTCTTTGAACACCTTCCATAGGATGCTAGAAGGGAATTGAAGAGGCAGGCGAGCGGCCACCACCGTCCTCTAGCAGTCCTTAGGGTGTGCGCAAAAGCCCGATGCTCTTCGGCTTCGTTCTTCGCCCCCGTACAAGCTACCGCTCTGTCCGGCTCCCGGAGCAGGAGAAGCGGCTGCTTCGCGCACACAACAGCGGAGCGGCAGCCGTACTCTCCGAAGCGCTGCTTCATCCGAAAGACGCCGGCCACCGGCGCTTCGCTTCGGACAGCTCCGGAGAGCCGTAGTGTGCGTCTACAACTAGACTGCATCATAGCGAAAAGCTTTGGCAGTGTGTCTCGCAGAGAGATAGCTTAGGAGCGCAGCGCACTTATGCCTCCCTTGTCCAGAAACACGATTTTACTGCACACTCCAAAAACAGTACTCTTCCCAGGGCAATATGCCAGATGCTCTCTGATGCCCGTGCTCCCTTCCTACTCTTGCCCAGCTCGTTGTTTTAACGTGCACATGCCGTCCTGGAATTCAGTGCACAGTGAAAGCAATCGCAAAAGTCCAGCAGCTGCTGACTCCCAAACACAAGGCGCTGGCTATGTTCTTGCTACTCGACGACTCAACGCAGCCCTTCATTTCTGCAGTTGCCATCGAGGTCTCTGCATGTCGGAGACTCAGAGGACGAGCACGAGTTTCCCACGAGGGGCTGCATCAGGAGGAATTCAAAACTCAGGGAATTTGTCCTGGAACACCTTCCCTAAGGATGCTAGAAGGGAATTGAAGAGGCAGGCGAGCGGCCACCACCGTCCTCTAGCAGTCCTTAGGGTGCGCGCAGAAGCCCGGTGCTCTGCGGCTTCGTTCTTCGCCCTCGTGCAAGCTACCGCTCTGTCCGGCTCCCGGAGCAGGAGAAGCGGCTGCTTCGCGCACACAACAGCGGAGCGGCAGCCCTACGCTCCGAAGCGCTGCTTCAGCCGAAAGACGCCGGCCACCGGCGGTTCGCTTCGGATAGCAGCCGAGAGCCGTAGTGTGCGTCTGCACTAAACTGCATCATAGCGAAAAGCTTTGGCAGTGTGACTCGCAGGGAGATAGCTTAGGAGCGCAGCGCACTTATGCCTCCCTTGTCCAGAAACACGGATTTGCTGCACACTCCAAAAACACTGCTCTTCCCAGGGCAATATATAAGCTGCTTTCTGATGGCCGTGATCCCTCCCTGCTCTTGCCCAGCTGGTTGTTGCAGCGTGCACATGCCGTCCTGGCATTCAGTGCACAGTGAAAGCAATCGCAAAAGTCCAGCAGCTGCTGACTCCCAAACACAAGGCGCTGGCTATGTTCTTGCTTCTCCACACTTCAACAGAGTCCTTCATTTCTGCAGCTGCCATCGAGTTTTCTGCATCTCGAGCCTTCTGGGACGAGCACCAATTTCCCAAGAGGGGCTGCATCAGGACGAAGTCAAAACCCAGGAAAGTTGTCTCGGAACACCTTCAATAAAGCATGCCAGCAGTGCATTGAAAAGGCAGGTAGCTTTAGCCACCGTTCTCTAGCAGTCGCAAGGCTGTGCACACAATGTCGTCTCCCTGCGGCAACGTTCTTCGCCCTCGTGCAAGCTACCGCTCTGTCCGGCTCCCGGAGCAGGAGAAGCGGCTGCTTCGCGCACACAACAGCGGAGCGGCAGCCCTACGCTCCGAAGCGCTGCTTCAGCCGAAAGACGCCGGCGACCGGCGCTTCGCTTCGGACAGCTCCGGAGAGCCGTAGTGTGGGTCTGCACTAGACTGCATCATAGCGAAAAGCTTTGGCAGTGTGTCTCGCAGAGAGATAGCTTAGGAGCGCAGCGCACTTATGCCTCCCTTGTCCAGAAACACGATTTTACTGCACACTCCAAAAACAGTACTCTTCCCAGGGCAATATATAAGCTGCTTTCTGACGGCCGTGATCTTTCAATTACTCTTGCCCAGCTCGTTGTTTTAACATGCACATGCCGTCCTGGCATTCAGTGCACAGTGAAAGCAATCGCAAAAGTCCAGCAGCTGCTGACTCCCAAACACAAGGCGCTGGCTATGTTCTTGCTTCTCCACACTTCAACAGAGTCCTTCATTTCTGCAGCTGCCATCGAGTTTTCTGCATCTCGAGCCTTCTGGGACGAGCACCAATTTCCCAAGAGGGGCTGCATCAGGACGAAGTCAAAACCCAGGAAAGTTGTCTCGGAACACCTTCAATAAAGCATGCCAGCAGTGCATTGAAAAGGCAGGTAGCTTTAGCCACCGTCCTCTAGCAGTCGCAAGGCTGTGCACACAATGTCGTCTCCCTGCGGCAACGTTCTTCGCCCTCGTGCAAGCTACCGCTCTGTCCGGCTCCCGGAGCAGGAGAAGCGGCTGCTTCGCGCACACAACAGCGGAGCGGCAGCCCTACGCTCCGAAGCGCTGCTTCAGCCGAAAGACGCCGGCGACCGGCGCTTGGCTTCGGACAGCTCCGGAGAGCCGTAGTGTGGGTCTGCACTAGACTGCATCATAGCGAAAAGCTTTGGCAGTGTGTCTCGCAGAGAGATAGCTTAGGAGCGCAGCGCACTTATGCCTCCCTTGTCCAGAAACACGATTTTACTGCACACTCCAAAAACAGTACTCTTCCCAGGGCAATATATAAGCTGCTTTCTGACGGCCGTGATCTTTCGATTACTCTTGCCCAGCTCGTTGTTTTAACGTGCACATGCCGTCCTGGAATTCAGTGCACAGTGAAAGCAATCGCAAAAGTCCAGCAGCTGCTGACTCCCAAACACAAGGCGCTGGCTATGTTCTTGCTTCTCGACAACTCAACGCAGCCCTTCATTTCTGCAGTTGCCATCGAGGTCTCTGCATGTCGGAGACTCAGAGGACGAGCACGAGTTTCCCACGAGGGGCTGCATCAAGAGGAATTCAAAACTCAGGAAAATTGTCTTTGAACACCTTCCATAGGATGCTAGAAGGGAATTGAAGAGGCAGGCGAGCGGCCACCACCGTCCTCTAGCAGTCCTTAGGGTGTGCGCAAAAGCCCGATGCTCTTCGGCTTCGTTCTTCGCCCCCGTACAAGCTACCGCTCTGTCCGGCTCCCGGAGCAGGAGAAGCGGCTGCTTCGCGCACACAACAGCGGAGCGGCAGCCGTACTCTCCGAAGCGCTGCTTCATCCGAAAGACGCCGGCCACCGGCGCTTCGCTTCGGACAGCTCCGGAGAGCCGTAGTGTGCGTCTACAACTAGACTGCATCATAGCGAAAAGCTTTGGCAGTGTGTCTCGCAGAGAGATAGCTTAGGAGCGCAGCGCACTTATGCCTCCCTTGTCCAGAAACACGATTTTACTGCACACTCCAAAAACAGTACTCTTCCCAGGGCAATATGCCAGATGCTCTCTGATGCCCGTGCTCCCTTCCTACTCTTGCCCAGCTCGTTGTTTTAACGTGCACATGCCGTCCTGGAATTCAGTGCACAGTGAAAGCAATCGCAAAAGTCCAGCAGCTGCTGACTCCCAAACACAAGGCGCTGGCTATGTTCTTGCTACTCGACGACTCAACGCAGCCCTTCATTTCTGCAGTTGCCATCGAGGTCTCTGCATGTCGGAGACTCAGAGGACGAGCACGAGTTTCCCACGAGGGGCTGCATCAGGAGGAATTCAAAACTCAGGGAAATTGTCCTGGAACACCTTCCATAAGGATGCTAGAAGGGAATTGAAGAGGCAGGCGAGCGGCCACCACCGTCCTCTAGCAGTCCTTAGGGTGCGCGCAGAAGCCCGGTGCTCTGCGGCTTCGTTCTTCGCCCTCGTGCAAGCTACCGCTCTGTCCGGCTCCCGGAGCAGGAGAAGCGGCTGCTTCGCGCACACAACAGCGGAGCGGCAGCCCTACGCTCCGAAGCGCTGCTTCAGCCGAAAGACGCCGGCCACCGGCGCTTGGCTTCGGACAGCTCCGGAGAGCCGTAGTGTGCGTCTGCACTAGACTGCATCATAGCGAAAAGCTTTGGCAGTGTGTCTCGCAGAGAGATAGCTTAGGAGCGCAGCGCACTTATGCCTCCCTTGTCCAGAAACACGATTTTACTGCACACTCCAAAAACAGTACTCTTCCCAGGGCAATATGCCAGATGCTCTCTGATGCCCGTGCTCCCTTCCTACTCTTGCCCAGCTCGTTGTTTTAACGTGCACATGCCGTCCTGGAATTCAGTGCACAGTGAAAGCAATCGCAAAAGTCCAGCAGCTGCTGACTCCCAAACACAAGGCGCTGGCTATGTTCTTGCTACTCGACGACTCAACGCAGCCCTTCATTTCTGCAGTTGCCATCGAGGTCTCTGCATGTCGGAGACTCAGAGGACGAGCACGAGTTTCCCAGGAGGGGCTGCATCAGGACGAAGTCAAAACTCAGGAAAATTGTCCTGGAACACCTTCCCTAAGGATGCTAGAAGGGAATTGAAGAGGCAGGCGAGCGGCCACCACCGTCCTCTAGCAGTCCTTAGGGTGCGCGCAGAAGCCCGGTGCTCTGCGGCTTCGTTCTTCGCCCTCGTACAAGCTACCGCTCTCTCCGGCTCCCGGAGCAGGAGGAGCGGCTGCTTCGCGCACACAACAGCGGAGCGGCAGCCGTACGCTCCGAAGCGCTGCTTCAGCCGAAAGACGCCGGCCACCGGCGGTTCGCTTCGGATAGCAGCCGAGAGCCGTAGTGTGCGTCTGCACTAAACTGCATCATAGCGAAAAGCTTTGGCAGTGTGACTCGCAGGGAGATAGCTTAGGAGCGCAGCGCACTTATGCCTCCCTTGTCCAGAAACACGGATTTGCTGCACACTCCAAAAACACTGCTCTTCCCAGGGCAATATATAAGCTGCTTTCTGATGGCCGTGATCCCTCCCTGCTCTTGCCCAGCTGGTTGTTGCAGCGTGCACATGCCGTCCTGGCATTCAGTGCACAGTGAAAGCAATCGCAAAAGTCCAGCAGCTGCTGACTCCCAAACACAAGGCGCTGGCTATGTTCTTGCTTCTCCACACTTCAACAGAGTCCTTCATTTCTGCAGCTGCCATCGAGTTTTCTGCATCTCGAGCCTTCTGGGACGAGCACCAATTTCCCAAGAGGGGCTGCATCAGGACGAAGTCAAAACCCAGGAAAGTTGTCTCGGAACACCTTCAATAAAGCATGCCAGCAGTGCATTGAAAAGGCAGGTAGCTTTAGCCACCGTCCTCTAGCAGTCGCAAGGCTGTGCACACAATGTCGTCTCCCTGCGGCAACGTTCTTCGCCCTCGTGCAAGCTACCGCTCTGTCCGGCTCCCGGAGCAGGAGAAGCGGCTGCTTCGCGCACACAACAGCGGAGCGGCAGCCCTACGCTCCGAAGCGCTGCTTCAGCCGAAAGACGCCGGCCACCGGCGCTTCGCTTCGGACAGCTCCGGAGAGCCGTAGTGTGCGTCTGCACTAGACTGCATCATAGCGAAAAGCTTTGGCAGTGTGTCTCGCAGAGAGATAGCTTAGGAGCGCAGCGCACTTATGCCTCCCTTGTCCAGAAACATGATTTTACTGCACACTCCAAAAACAGTACTCTTCCCAGGGCAATATATAAGCTGCTTTCTGACGGCCGTGATCTTTCAATTACTCTTGCCCAGCTCGTTGTTTTAACGTGCACATGCCGTCCTGGCATTCAGTGCACAGTGAAAGCAATCGCAAAAGTCCAGCAGCTGCTGACTCCCAAACACAAGGCGCTGGCTATGTTCTTGCTTCTCCACACTTCAACAGAGTCCTTCATTTCTGCAGCTGCCATCGAGTTTTCTGCATCTCGAGCCTTCTGGGACGAGCACCAATTTCCCAAGAGGGGCTGCATCAGGACGAAGTCAAAACCCAGGAAAGTTGTCTCGGAACACCTTCAATAAAGCATGCCAGCAGTGCATTGAAAAGGCAGGTAGCTTTAGCCACCGTCCTCTAGCAGTCGCAAGGCTGTGCACACAATGTCGTCTCCCTGCGGCAACGTTCTTCGCCCTCGTGCAAGCTACCGCTCTGTCCGGCTCCCGGAGCAGGAGAAGCGGCTGCTTCGCGCACACAACAGCGGAGCGGCAGCCCTACGCTCCGAAGCGCTGCTTCAGCCGAAAGACGCCGGCGACCGGCGCTTGGCTTCGGACAGCTCCGGAGAGCCGTAGTGTGGGTCTGCACTAGACTGCATCATAGCGAAAAGCTTTGGCAGTGTGTCTCGCAGGGAGATAGCTTAGGAGCGCAGCGCACTTATGCCTCCCTTGTCCAGAAACACGATTTTACTGCACACTCCAAAAACAGTACTCTTCCCAGGGCAATATATAAGCTGCTTTCTGACGGCCGTGATCTTTCGATTACTCTTGCCCAGCTCGTTGTTTTAACGTGCACATGCCGTCCTGGAATTCAGTGCACAGTGAAAGCAATCGCAAAAGTCCAGCAGCTGCTGACTCCCAAACACAAGGCGCTGGCTATGTTCTTGCTTCTCGACAACTCAACGCAGCCCTTCATTTCTGCAGTTGCCATCGAGGTCTCTGCATGTCGGAGACTCAGAGGACGAGCACGAGTTTCCCACGAGGGGCTGCATCAAGAGGAATTCAAAACTCAGGAAAATTGTCTTTGAACACCTTCCATAGGATGCTAGAAGGGAATTGAAGAGGCAGGCGAGCGGCCACTACCGTCCTCTAGCAGTCCTTAGGGTGTGCGCAAAAGCCCGATGCTCTTCGGCTTCGTTCTTCGCCCCCGTACAAGCTACCGCTCTGTCCGGCTCCCGGAGCAGGAGAAGCGGCTGCTTTGCGCACACAACAGCAGAGCGGCAGCCGTACTCTCCGAAGCGCTGCTTCATCCGAAAGACGCCGGCCACCGGCGCTTCGCTTCGGACAGCTCCGGAGAGCCGTAGTGTGCGTCTACAACTAGACTGCATCATAGCGAAAAGCTTTGGCAGTGTGTCTCGCAGAGAGATAGCTTAGGAGCGCAGCGCACTTATGCCTCCCTTGTCCAGAAACACGATTTTACTGCACACTCCAAAAACAGTACTCTTCCCAGGGCAATATGCCAGATGCTCTCTGATGCCCGTGCTCCCTTCCTACTCTTGCCCAGCTCGTTGTTTTAACGTGCACATGCCGTCCTGGAATTCAGTGCACAGTGAAAGCAATCGCAAAAGTCCAGCAGCTGCTGACTCCCAAACACAAGGCGCTGGCTATGTTCTTGCTACTCGACGACTCAACGCAGCCCTTCATTTCTGCAGTTGCCATCGAGGTCTCTGCATGTCGGAGACTCAGAGGACGAGCACGAGTTTCCCACGAGGGGCTGCATCAGGAGGAATTCAAAACTCAGGGAAATTGTCCTGGAACACCTTCCATAAGGATGCTAGAAGGGAATTGAAGAGGCAGGCGAGCGGCCACCACCGTCCTCTAGCAGTCCTTAGGGTGCGCGCAGAAGCCCGGTGCTCTGCGGCTTCGTTCTTCGCCCTGGTGCAAGCTACCGCTCTGTCCGGCTCCCGGAGCAGGAGAAGCGGCTGCTTCGCGCACACAACAGCGGAGCGGCAGCCCTACGCTCCGAAGCGCTGCTTCAGCCGAAAGACGCCGGCCACCGGCGCTTGGCTTCGGACAGCTCCGGAGAGCCGTAGTGTGCGTCTGCACTAGACTGCATCATAGCGAAAAGCTTTGGCAGTGTGTCTCGCAGAGAGATAGCTTAGGAGCGCAGCGCACTTATGCCTCCCTTGTCCAGAAACACGGATTTGCTGCACACTCCAAAAACACTGCTCTTTCCATGGTACTATGTAAGCTGCTGTCTGACGCCCGTTCTCTTCTGCCCACTCTTGCCCAGCTGGTTGTTGCAGCGTGCACGTGCCTTCCTGGCATTAAGAGCACAGTGAAAGCAATCGCAAAAGTCCAGCAGCTGCTGACTCCCAAACACAAGGCGCTGGCTATGTTCTTGCTTCTCCACACTTCAACAGAGTCCTTCATTTCTGCAGCTGCCATCGAGTTTTCTGCATCTCGAGCCTTCTGGGACGAGCACCAATTTCCCAAGAGGGGCTGCATCAGGACGAAGTCAAAACCCAGGAAAGTTGTCTCGGAACACCTTCAATAAAGCATGCCAGCAGTGCATTGAAAAGGCAGGTAGCTTTAGCCACCGTCCTCTAGCAGTCGCAAGGCTGTGCACACAATGTCGTCTCCCTGCGGCAACGTTCTTCGCCCTCGTGCAAGCTACCGCTCTGTCCGGCTCCCGGAGCAGGAGAAGCGGCTGCTTCGCGCACACAACAGCGGAGCGGCAGCCCTACGCTCCGAAGCGCTGCTTCAGCCGAAAGACGCCGGCGACCGGCGCTTGGCTTCGGACAGCTCCGGAGAGCCGTAGTGTGGGTCTGCACTAGACTGCATCATAGCGAAAAGCTTTGGCAGTGTGTCTCGCAGAGAGATAGCTTAGGAGCGCAGCGCACTTATGCCTCCCTTGTCCAGAAACACGATTTTACTGCACACTCCAAAAACAGTACTCTTCCCAGGGCAATATGCCAGATGCTCTCTGATGCCCGTGCTCCCTTCCTACTCTTGCCCAGCTCGTTGTTTTAACGTGCACATGCCGTCCTGGAATTCAGTGCACAGTGAAAGCAATCGCAAAAGTCCAGCAGCTGCTGACTCCCAAACACAAGGCGCTGGCTATGTTCTTGCTACTCGACGACTCAACGCAGCCCTTCATTTCTGCAGTTGCCATCGAGGTCTCTGCATGTCGGAGACTCAGAGGACGAGCACGAGTTTCCCACGAGGGGCTGCATCAGGAGGAATTCAAAACTCAGGGAATTTGTCCTGGAACACCTTCCATAAGGATGCTAGAAGGGAATTGAAGAGGCAGGCGAGCGGCCACCACCGTCCTCTAGCAGTCCTTAGGGTGCGCGCAGAAGCCCGGTGCTCTGCGGCTTCGTTCTTCGCCCTCGTGCAAGCTACCGCTCTGTCCGGCTCCCGGAGCAGGAGAAGCGGCTGCTTCGCGCACACAACAGCGGAGCGGCAGCCGTACTCTCCGAAGCGCTGCTTCAGCCGAAAGACGCCGGCGACCGGCGGTTCGCTTCGGATAGCAGCCGAGAGCCGTAGTGTGCGTCTGCACTAAACTGCATCATAGCGAAAAGCTTTGGCAGTGTGACTCGCAGGGAGATAGCTTAGGAGCGCAGCGCACTTATGCCTCCCTTGTCCAGAAACACGGATTTGCTGCACACTCCAAAAACACTGCTCTTCCCAGGGCAATATATAAGCTGCTTTCTGATGGCCGTGATCCCTCCCTGCTCTTGCCCAGCTGGTTGTTGCAGCGTGCACATGCCGTCCTGGCATTCAGTGCACAGTGAAAGCAATCGCAAAAGTCCAGCAGCTGCTGACTCCCAAACACAAGGCGCTGGCTATGTTCTTGCTTCTCCACACTTCAACAGAGTCCTTCATTTCTGCAGCTGCCATCGAGTTTTCTGCATCTCGAGCCTTCTGGGACGAGCACCAATTTCCCAAGAGGGGCTGCATCAGGACGAAGTCAAAACCCAGGAAAGTTGTCTCGGAACACCTTCAATAAAGCATGCCAGCAGTGCATTGAAAAGGCAGGTAGCTTTAGCCACCGTCCTCTAGCAGTCGCAAGGCTGTGCACACAATGTCGTCTCCCTGCGGCAACGTTCTTCGCCCTCGTGCAAGCTACCGCTCTGTCCGGCTCCCGGAGCAGGAGAAGCGGCTGCTTCGCGCACACAACAGCGGAGCGGCAGCCCTACGCTCCGAAGCGCTGCTTCAGCCGAAAGACGCCGGCCACCGGCGCTTCGCTTCGGACAGCTCCGGAGAGCCGTAGTGTGCGTCTGCACTAGACTGCATCATAGCGAAAAGCTTTGGCAGTGTGTCTCGCAGAGAGATAGCTTAGGAGCGCAGCGCACTTATGCCTCCCTTGTCCAGAAACACGATTTTACTGCACACTCCAAAAACAGTACTCTTCCCAGGGCAATATGCCAGATGCTCTCTGATGCCCGTGCTCCCTTCCTACTCTTGCCCAGCTCGTTGTTTTAACGTGCACATGCCGTCCTGGAATTCAGTGCACAGTGAAAGCAATCGCAAAAGTCCAGCAGCTGCTGACTCCCAAACACAAGGCGCTGGCTATGTTCTTGCTACTCGACGACTCAACGCAGCCCTTCATTTCTGCAGTTGCCATCGAGGTCTCTGCATGTCGGAGACTCAGAGGACGAGCACGAGTTTCCCACGAGGGGCTGCATCAGGAGGAATTCAAAACTCAGGGAATTTGCCCTGGAACACCTTCCATAAGGATGCTAGAAGGGAATTGAAGAGGCAGGCGAGCGGCCACCACCGTCCTCTAGCAGTCCTTAGGGTGTGCGCAAAAGCCCGATGCTCTTCGGCTTCGTTCTTCGCCCCCGTACAAGCTACCGCTCTGTCCGGCTCCCGGAGCAGGAGAAGCGGCTGCTTCGCGCACACAACAGCGGAGCGGCAGCCCTACGCTCCGAAGCGCTGCTTCAGCCGAAAGACGCCGGCCACCGGCGCTTCGCTTCGGACAGCTCCGGAGAGCCGTAGTGTGCGTCTGCACTAGACTGCATCATAGCGAAAAGCTTTGACAGTGTGTCTCGCAGGGAGATAGCTTAGGAGCGCAGCGCACTTATGCCTCCCTTGTCCAGAAACACGGATTTGCTGCACACTCCAAAAACACTGCTCTTTCCATGGTACTATGTAAGCTGCTGTCTGACGCCCGTTCTCTTCTGCCCACTCTTGCCCAGCTGGTTGTTGCAGCGTGCACGTGCCTTCCTGGCATTAAGAGCACAGTGAAAGCAATCGCAAAAGTCCAGCAGCTGCTGACTCCCAAACACAAGGCGCTTGTCTACGTTCTTGCTTCTCGACAACTCAACGCAGCCCTTCATTTCTGCAGCTGCCATCGAGTTTTCTGTATCTTGAGCCTTCTGGGACGAGCACCAATTTCCCAGGAGGGGCTGCATCAGGACGAAGTCAAAACCCAGGAAAGTTGTCTCGGAACACCTTCAATAAAGCATGCCAGCAGTGCATTGAAAAGGCAGGTAGCTTTAGCCACCGTCCTCTAGCAGTCGCGAAGCTGTGCACACAATGTCGTCTCCCTGCGGCAACGTTCTTCGCCCTCGTGCAAGCTACCGCTCTGTCCGGCTCCCGGAGCAGGAGAAGCGGCTGCTTCGCGCACACAGCAGCGGAGCGGCAGCCCTACGCTCCGAAGCGCTGCTTCAGCCGAAAGACGCCGGCCACCGGCGCTTCGCTTCGGACAGCTCCGGAGAGCCGTAGTGTGCGTCTACAACTAGACTGCATCATAGCGAAAAGCTTTGGCAGTGTGTCTCGCAAGGAGATAGCTTAGGAGCGCAGCGCACTTATGCCTCCCTTGTCCAGAAACACGATTTTACTGCACACTCCAAAAACAGTACTCTTCCCAGGGCAATATGCCAGATGCTCTCTGATGCCCGTGCTCCCTTCCTACTCTTGCCCAGCTCGTTGTTTTAACGTGCACATGCCGTCCTGGAATTCAGTGCACAGTGAAAGCAATCGCAAAAGTCCAGCAGCTGCTGACTCCCAAACACAAGGCGCTGGCTATGTTCTTGCTACTCGACGACTCAACGCAGCCCTTCATTTCTGCAGTTGCCATCGAGGTCTCTGCATGTCGGAGACTCAGAGGACGAGCACGAGTTTCCCACGAGGGG
The DNA here is from genome assembly GCF_050655825.1 of Lonchura striata. Lineage (NCBI taxonomy): Eukaryota > Metazoa > Chordata > Aves > Passeriformes > Estrildidae > Lonchura > Lonchura striata. The sequence goes on along the minus strand of NC_140716.1, from coordinate 17,186,057 downwards.
CTGCATCAGGAGGAATTCAAAACTCAGGGAATTTGCCCTGGAACACCTTCCATAAGGATGCTAGAAGGGAATTGAAGAGGCAGGCGAGCGGCCACCACCGTCCTCTAGCAGTCCTTAGGGTGTGCGCAAAAGCCCGATGCTCTTCGGCTTCGTTCTTCGCCCCCGTACAAGCTACCGCTCTGTCCGGCTCCCGGAGCAGGAGAAGCGGCTGCTTCGCGCACACAACAGCGGAGCGGCAGCCCTACGCTCCGAAGCGCTGCTTCAGCCGAAAGACGCCGGCCACCGGCGCTTGGCTTCGGACAGCTCCGGAGAGCCGTAGTGTGCGTCTGCACTAGACTGCATCATAGCGAAAAGCTTTGACAGTGTGTCTCGCAGGGAGATAGCTTAGGAGCGCAGCGCACTTATGCCTCCCTTGTCCAGAAACACGATTTTACTGCACACTCCAAAAACAGTACTCTTCCCAGGGCAATATGCCAGATGCTCTCTGATGCCCGTGCTCCCTTCCTACTCTTGCCCAGCTCGTTGTTTTAACGTGCACATGCCGTCCTGGAATTCAGTGCACAGTGAAAGCAATCGCAAAAGTCCAGCAGCTGCTGACTCCCAAACACAAGGCGCTGGCTATGTTCTTGCTACTCGACGACTCAACGCAGCCCTTCATTTCTGCAGTTGCCATCGAGGTCTCTGCATGTCGGAGACTCAGAGGACGAGCACGAGTTTCCCACGAGGGGCTGCATCAGGAGGAATTCAAAACTCAGGGAATTTGTCCTGGAACACCTTCCATAAGGATGCTAGAAGGGAATTGAAGAGGCAGGCGAGCGGCCACCACCGTCCTCTAGCATTCCTTAGGGTGCGCGCAGAAGCCCGGTGCTCTGCGGCTTCGTTCTTCGCCCTCGTGCAAGCTACCGCTCTGTCCGGCTCCCGGAGCAGGAGAAGCGGCTGCTTCGCGCACACAACAGCGGAGCGGCAGCCCTACGCTCCGAAGCGCTGCTTCAGCCGAAAGACGCCGGCCACCGACGGTTCGCTTCGGATAGCAGCCGAGAGCCGTAGTGTGCGTCTGCACTAAACTGCATCATAGCGAAAAGCTTTGGCAGTGTGACTCGCAGGGAGATAGCTTAGGAGCGCAGCGCACTTATGCCTCCCTTGTCCAGAAACACGGATTTGCTGCACACTCCAAAAACACTGCTCTTCCCAGGGCAATATATAAGCTGCTTTCTGATGGCCGTGATCCCTCCCTGCTCTTGCCCAGCTGGTTGTTGCAGCGTGCACATGCCGTCCTGGCATTCAGTGCACAGTGAAAGCAATCGCAAAAGTCCAGCAGCTGCTGACTCCCAAACACAAGGCGCTGGCTATGTTCTTGCTTCTCCACACTTCAACAGAGTCCTTCATTTCTGCAGCTGCCATCGAGTTTTCTGCATCTCGAGCCTTCTGGGACGAGCACCAATTTCCCAAGAGGGGCTGCATCAGGACGAAGTCAAAACCCAGGAAAGTTGTCTCGGAACACCTTCAATAAAGCATGCCAGCAGTGCATTGAAAAGGCAGGTAGCTTTAGCCACCGTCCTCTAGCAGTCGCAAGGCTGTGCACACAATGTCGTCTCCCTGCGGCAACGTTCTTCGCCCTCGTGCAAGCTACCGCTCTGTCCGGCTCCCGGAGCAGGAGAAGCGGCTGCTTCGCGCACACAACAGCGGAGCGGCAGCCCTACGCTCCGAAGCGCTGCTTCAGCCGAAAGACGCCGGCCACCGGCGCTTCGCTTCGGACAGCTCCGGAGAGCCGTAGTGTGCGTCTGCACTAGACTGCATCATAGCGAAAAGCTTTGGCAGTGTGTCTCGCAGAGAGATAGCTTAGGAGCGCAGCGCACTTATGCCTCCCTTGTCCAGAAACACGATTTTACTGCACACTCCAAAAACAGTACTCTTCCCAGGGCAATATGCCAGATGCTCTCTGATGCCCGTGCTCCCTTCCTACTCTTGCCCAGCTCGTTGTTTTAACGTGCACATGCCGTCCTGGAATTCAGTGCACAGTGAAAGCAATCGCAAAAGTCCAGCAGCTGCTGACTCCCAAACACAAGGCGCTGGCTATGTTCTTGCTACTCGACGACTCAACGCAGCCCTTCATTTCTGCAGTTGCCATCGAGGTCTCTGCATGTCGGAGACTCAGAGGACGAGCACGAGTTTCCCACGAGGGGCTGCATCAGGAGGAATTCAAAACTCAGGGAATTTGCCCTGGAACACCTTCCATAAGGATGCTAGAAGGGAATTGAAGAGGCAGGCGAGCGGCCACCACCGTCCTCTAGCAGTCCTTAGGGTGTGCGCAAAAGCCCGATGCTCTTCGGCTTCGTTCTTCGCCCCCGTACAAGCTACCGCTCTGTCCGGCTCCCGGAGCAGGAGAAGCGGCTGCTTCGCGCACACAACAGCGGAGCGGCAGCCCTACGCTCCGAAGCGCTGCTTCAGCCGAAAGACGCCGGCCACCGGCGCTTCGCTTCGGACAGCTCCGGAGAGCCGTAGTGTGCGTCTGCACTAGACTGCATCATAGCGAAAAGCTTTGACAGTGTGTCTCGCAGGGAGATAGCTTAGGAGCGCAGCGCACTTATGCCTCCCTTGTCCAGAAACACGGATTTGCTGCACACTCCAAAAACACTGCTCTTTCCATGGTACTATGTAAGCTGCTGTCTGACGCCCGTTCTCTTCTGCCCACTCTTGCCCAGCTGGTTGTTGCAGCGTGCACGTGCCTTCCTGGCATTAAGAGCACAGTGAAAGCAATCGCAAAAGTCCAGCAGCTGCTGACTCCCAAACACAAGGCGCTTGTCTACGTTCTTGCTTCTCGACAACTCAACGCAGCCCTTCATTTCTGCAGCTGCCATCGAGTTTTCTGTATCTTGAGCCTTCTGGGACGAGCACCAATTTCCCAGGAGGGGCTGCATCAGGACGAAGTCAAAACCCAGGAAAGTTGTCTCGGAACACCTTCAATAAAGCATGCCAGCAGTGCATTGAAAAGGCAGGTAGCTTTAGCCACCGTCCTCTAGCAGTCGCGAAGCTGTGCACACAATGTCGTCTCCCTGCGGCAACGTTCTTCGCCCTCGTGCAAGCTACCGCTCTGTCCGGCTCCCGGAGCAGGAGAAGCGGCTGCTTCGCGCACACAGCAGCGGAGCGGCAGCCCTACGCTCCGAAGCGCTGCTTCAGCCGAAAGACGCCGGCCACCGGCGCTTCGCTTCGGACAGCTCCGGAGAGCCGTAGTGTGCGTCTACAACTACACTGCATCATAGCGAAAAGCTTTGGCAGTGTGTCTCGCAAGGAGATAGCTTAGGAGCGCAGCGCACTTATGCCTCCCTTGTCCAGAAACACGATTTTACTGCACACTCCAAAAACAGTACTCTTCCCAGGGCAATATGCCAGATGCTCTCTGATGCCCGTGCTCCCTTCCTACTCTTGCCCAGCTCGTTGTTTTAACGTGCACATGCCGTCCTGGAATTCAGTGCACAGTGAAAGCAATCGCAAAAGTCCAGCAGCTGCTGACTCCCAAACACAAGGCGCTGGCTATGTTCTTGCTACTCGACGACTCAACGCAGCCCTTCATTTCTGCAGTTGCCATCGAGGTCTCTGCATGTCGGAGACTCAGAGGACGAGCACGAGTTTCCCACGAGGGGCTGCATCAGGAGGAATTCAAAACTCAGGGAATTTGTCCTGGAACACCTTCCATAAGGATGCTAGAAGGGAATTGAAGAGGCAGGCGAGCGGCCACCACCGTCCTCTAGCAGTCCTTAGGGTGCGCGCAGAAGCCCGGTGCTCTGCGGCTTCGTTCTTCGCCCTCGTGCAAGCTACCGATCTGTCCGGCTCCCGGAGCAGGAGAAGCGGCTGCTTCGCGCACACAACAGCGGAGCGGCAGCCCTACGCTCCGAAGCGCTGCTTCAGCCGAAAGACGCCGGCCTCCGGCGCTTCGCTTCGGACAGCTCCGGAGAGCCGTAGTGTGCGTCTACAACTAGACTGCATCATAGCGAAAAGCTTTGGCAGTGTGTCTCGCAAGGAGATAGCTTAGGAGCGCAGCGCACTTATGCCTCCCTTGTCCAGAAACACGATTTTACTGCACACTCCAAAAACAGTACTCTTCCCAGGGCAATATGCCAGATGCTCTCTGATGCCCGTGCTCCCTTCCTACTCTTGCCCAGCTCGTTGTTTTAACGTGCACATGCCGTCCTGGAATTCAGTGCACAGTGAAAGCAATCGCAAAAGTCCAGCAGCTGCTGACTCCCAAACACAAGGCGCTGGCTATGTTCTTGCTACTCGACGACTCAACGCAGCCCTTCATTTCTGCAGTTGCCATCGAGGTCTCTGCATGTCGGAGACTCAGAGGACGAGCACGAGTTTCCCACGAGGGGCTGCATCAGGAGGAATTCAAAACTCAGGGAATTTGTCCTGGAACACCTTCCATAAGGATGCTAGAAGGGAATTGAAGAGGCAGGCGAGCGGCCACCACCGTCCTCTAGCAGTCCTTAGGGTGCGCGCAGAAGCCCGGTGCTCTGCGGCTTCGTTCTTCGCCCTCGTGCAAGCTACCGCTCTGTCCGGCTCCCGGAGCAGGAGAAGCGGCTGCTTCGCGCACACAACAGCGGAGCGGCAGCCCTACGCTCCGAAGCGCTGCTTCAGCCGAAAGACGCCGGCGACCGGCGGTTCGCTTCGGATAGCAGCCGAGAGCCGTAGTGTGCGTCTGCACTAAACTGCATCATAGTGAAAAGCTTTGGCAGTGTGACTCGCAGGGAGATAGCTTAGGAGCGCAGCGCACTTATGCCTCCCTTGTCCAGAAACACGGATTTGCTGCACACTCCAAAAACACTGCTCTTCCCAGGGCAATATATAAGCTGCTTTCTGATGGCCGTGATCCCTCCCTGCTCTTGCCCAGCTGGTTGTTGCAGCGTGCACATGCCGTCCTGGCATTCAGTGCACAGTGAAAGCAATCGCAAAAGTCCAGCAGCTGCTGACTCCCAAACACAAGGCGCTGGCTATGTTCTTGCTTCTCCACACTTCAACAGAGTCCTTCATTTCTGCAGCTGCCATCGAGTTTTCTGCATCTCGAGCCTTCTGGGACGAGCACCAATTTCCCAAGAGGGGCTGCATCAGGACGAAGTCAAAACCCAGGAAAGTTGTCTCGGAACACCTTCAATAAAGCATGCCAGCAGTGCATTGAAAAGGCAGGTAGCTTTAGCCACCGTCCTCTAGCAGTCGCAAGGCTGTGCACACAATGTCGTCTCCCTGCGGCAACGTTCTTCGCCCTCGTGCAAGCTACCGCTCTGTCCGGCTCCCGGAGCAGGAGAAGCGGCTGCTTCGCGCACACAACAGCGGAGCGGCAGCCCTACGCTCCGAAGCGCTGCTTCAGCCGAAAGACGCCGGCGACCGGCGCTTGGCTTCGGACAGCTCCGGAGAGCCGTAGTGTGCGTCTGCACTAGACTGCATCATAGCGAAAAGCTTTGGCAGTGTGTCTCGCAGAGAGATAGCTTAGGAGCGCAGCGCACTTATGCCTCCCTTGTCCAGAAACACGATTTTACTGCACACTCCAAAAACAGTACTCTTCCCAGGGCAATATATAAGCTGCTTTCTGACGGCCGTGATCTTTCAATTACTCTTGCCCAGCTCGTTGTTTTAACGTGCACATGCCGTCCTGGCATTCAGTGCACAGTGAAAGCAATCGCAAAAGTCCAGCAGCTGCTGACTCCCAAACACAAGGCGCTGGCTATGTTCTTGCTTCTCCACACTTCAACAGAGTCCTTCATTTCTGCAGCTGCCATCGAGTTTTCTGCATCTCGAGCCTTCTGGGACGAGCACCAATTTCCCAAGAGGGGCTGCATCAGGACGAAGTCAAAACCCAGGAAAGTTGTCTCGGAACACCTTCAATAAAGCATGCCAGCAGTGCATTGAAAAGGCAGGTAGCTTTAGCCACCGTCCTCTAGCAGACGCAAGGCTGTGCACACAATGTCGTCTCCCTGCGGCAACGTTCTTCGCCCTCGTGCAAGCTACCGCTCTGTCCGGCTCCCGGAGCAGGAGAAGCGGCTGCTTCGCGCACACAACAGCGGAGCGGCAGCCCTACGCTCCGAAGCGCTGCTTCAGCCGAAAGACGCCGGCCACCGGCGCTTGGCTTCGGACAGCTCCGGAGAGCCGTAGTGTGGGTCTGCACTAGACTGCATCATAGCGAAAAGCTTTGGCAGTGTGTCTCGCAGAGAGATAGCTTAGGAGCGCAGCGCACTTATGCCTCCCTTGTCCAGAAACACGATTTTACTGCACACTCCAAAAACAGTACTCTTCCCAGGGCAATATATAAGCTGCTTTCTGACGGCCGTGATCTTTCGATTACTCTTGCCCAGCTCGTTGTTTTAACGTGCACATGCCGTCCTGGAATTCAGTGCACAGTGAAAGCAATCGCAAAAGTCCAGCAGCTGCTGACTCCCAAACACAAGGCGCTGGCTATGTTCTTGCTTCTCGACAACTCAACGCAGCCCTTCATTTCTGCAGTTGCCATCGAGGTCTCTGCATGTCGGAGACTCAGAGGATGAGCACGAGTTTCCCACGAGGGGCTGCATCAAGAGGAATTCAAAACTCAGGAAAATTGTCTTTGAACACCTTCCATAGGATGCTAGAAGGGAATTGAAGAGGCAGGCGAGCGGCCACCACCGTCCTCTAGCAGTCCTTAGGGTGTGCGCAAAAGCCCGATGCTCTTCGGCTTCGTTCTTCGCCCTCGTGCAAGCTACCGCTCTGTCCGGCTCCCGGAGCAGGAGAAGCGGCTGCTTCGCGCACACAACAGCGGAGCGGCAGCCGTACTCTCCCAAGCGCTGCTTCATCCGAAAGACGCCGGCCACCGGCGCTTGGCTTCGGACAGCTCCGGAGAGCCGTAGTGTGCGTCTACAACTAGACTGCATCATAGCGAAAAGCTTTGGCAGTGTGTCTCGCAGAGAGATAGCTTAGGAGCGCAGCGCACTTATGCCTCCCTTGTCCAGAAACACGATTTTACTGCACACTCCAAAAACAGTACTCTTCCCAGGGCAATATGCCAGATGCTCTCTGATGCCCGTGCTCCCTTCCTACTCTTGCCCAGCTCGTTGTTTTAACGTGCACATGCCGTCCTGGAATTCAGTGCACAGTGAAAGCAATCGCAAAAGTCCAGCAGCTGCTGACTCCCAAACACAAGGCGCTGGCTATGTTCTTGCTACTCGACGACTCAACGCAGCCCTTCATTTCTGCAGTTGCCATCGAGGTCTCTGCATGTCGGAGACTCAGAGGACGAGCACGAGTTTCCCACGAGGGGCTGCATCAGGAGGAATTCAAAACTCAGGGAAATTGTCCTGGAACACCTTCCATAAGGATGCTAGAAGGGAATTGAAGAGGCAGGCGAGCGGCCACCACCGTCCTCTAGCAGTCCTTAGGGTGCGCGCAGAAGCCCGGTGCTCTGCGGCTTCGTTCTTCGCCCTCGTGCAAGCTACCGCTCTGTCCGGCTCCCGGAGCAGGAGAAGCGGCTGCTTCGCGCACACAACAGCGGAGCGGTAGCCGTACTCTCCGGAGCGCTGCTTCAGCCGAAAGACGCCGGCCACCGGCGCTTGGCTTCGGACAGCTCCGGAGAGCCGTAGTGTGCGTCTGCACTAGACTGCATCATAGCGAAAAGCTTTGGCAGTGTGTCTCGCAGAGAGATAGCTTAGGAGCGCAGCGCACTTATGCCTCCCTTGTCCAGAAACACGATTTTACTGCACACTCCAAAAACAGTACTCTTCCCAGGGCAATATATAAGCTGCTTTCTGACGGCCGTGATCTTTCGATTACTCTTGCCCAGCTCGTTGTTTTAACGTGCACATGCCGTCCTGGCATTCAGTGCACAGTGAAAGCAATCGCAAACGTCCAGCAGCTGCTGACTCCCAAACACAAGGCGCTGGCTATGTTCTTGCTTCTCCACACTTCAACAGAGTCCTTCATTTCTGCAGCTGCCATCGAGTTTTCTGCATCTCGAGCCTTCTGGGACGAGCACCAATTTCCCAAGAGGGGCTGCATCAGGACGAAGTCAAAACCCAGGAAAGTTGTCTCGGAACACCTTCAATAAAGCATGCCAGCAGTGCATTGAAAAGGCAGGTAGCTTTAGCCACCGTCCTCTAGCAGTCGCAAGGCTGTGCACACAATGTCGTCTCCCTGCGGCAACGTTCTTCGCCCTCGTGCAAGCTACCGCTCTGTCCGGCTCCCGGAGCAGGAGAAGCGGCTGCTTCGCGCACACAACAGCGGAGCGGCAGCCCTACGCTCCGAAGCGCTGCTTCAGCCGAAAGACGCCGGCCACCGGCGCTTCGCTTCGGACAGCTCCGGAGAGCCGTAGTGTGCGTCTACAACTACACTGCATCATAGCGAAAAGCTTTGGCAGTGTGTCTCGCAAGGAGATAGCTTAGGAGCGCAGCGCACTTATGCCTCCCTTGTCCAGAAACACGATTTTACTGCACACTCCAAAAACAGTACTCTTCCCAGGGCAATATATAAGCTGCTTTCTGACGGCCGTGATCTTTCGATTACTCTTGCCCAGCTCGTTGTTTTAACGTGCACATGCCGTCCTGGCATTCAGTGCACAGTGAAAGCAATCGCAAACGTCCAGCAGCTGCTGACTCCCAAACACAAGGCGCTGGCTATGTTCTTGCTTCTCCACACTTCAACAGAGTCCTTCATTTCTGCAGCTGCCATCGAGTTTTCTGCATCTCGAGCCTTCTGGGACGAGCACCAATTTCCCAAGAGGGGCTGCATCAGGACGAAGTCAAAACCCAGGAAAGTTGTCTCGGAACACCTTCAATAAAGCATGCCAGCAGTGCATTGAAAAGGCAGGTAGCTTTAGCCACCGTCCTCTAGCAGTCGCAAGGCTGTGCACACAATGTCGTCTCCCTGCGGCAACGTTCTTCGCCCTCGTGCAAGCTACCGCTCTGTCCGGCTCCCGGAGCAGGAGAAGCGGCTGCTTCGCGCACACAACAGCGGAGCGGCAGCCCTACGCTCCGAAGCGCTGCTTCAGCCGAAAGACGCCGGCCACCGGCGCTTCGCTTCGGACAGCTCCGGAGAGCCGTAGTGTGCGTCTACAACTACACTGCATCATAGCGAAAAGCTTTGGCAGTGTGTCTCGCAAGGAGATAGCTTAGGAGCGCAGCGCACTTATGCCTCCCTTGTCCAGAAACACGATTTTACTGCACACTCCAAAAACAGTACTCTTCCCAGGGCAATATGCCAGATGCTCTCTGATGCCCGTGCTCCCTTCCTACTCTTGCCCAGCTCGTTGTTTTAACGTGCACATGCCGTCCTGGCATTCAGTGCACAGTGAAAGCAATCGCAAAAGTCCAGCAGCTGCTGACTCCCAAACACAAGGCGCTGGCTATGTTCTTGCTACTCGACGACTCAACGCAGCCCTTCATTTCTGCAGTTGCCATCGAGGTCTCTGCATGTCGGAGACTCAGAGGACGAGCACGAGTTTCCCACGAGGGGCTGCATCAGGAGGAATTCAAAACTCAGGGAAATTGTCTTTGAACACCTTCCATAAGGATGCTAGAAGGGAATTGAAGAGGCAGGCGAGCGGCCACCACCGTCCAGTAGCAGTCCTTAGGGTGTGCGCAAAAGCCCGGTGCTCTGCGGCTTCGTTCTTCGCCCCCGTACAAGCTACCGCTCTGTCCGGCTCCCGGAGCAGGAGAAGCGGCTGCTTCGCGCACACAACAGCGGAGCGGCAGCCCTACGCTCCGAAGCGCTGCTTCAGCCGAAAGACGCCGGCCACCGGCGCTTGGCTTCGGACAGCTCCGGAGAGCCGTAGTGTGGGTCTGCACTAGACTGCATCATAGCGAAAAGCTTTGACAGTGTGTCTCGCAGGGAGATACCTTAGGAGCGCAGCGCACTTATGCCTCCCTTGTCCAGAAACACGGATTTGCTGCACACTCCAAAAACACTGCTCTTTCCATGGTACTATGTAAGCTGCTGTCTGACGCCCGTTCTCTTCTGCCCACTCTTGCCCAGCTGGTTGTTGCAGCGTGCACGTGCCTTCCTGGCATTAAGAGCACAGTGAAAGCAATCGCAAAAGTCCAGCAGCTGCTGACTCCCAAACACAAGGCGCTTGTCTACGTTCTTGCTTCTCGACAACTCAACGCAGCCCTTCATTTCTGCAGCTGCCATCGAGTTTTCTGTATCTTGAGCCTTCTGGGACGAGCACCAATTTCCCAGGAGGGGCTGCATCAGGACGAAGTCAAAACCCAGGAAAGTTGTCTCGGAACACCTTCAATAAAGCATGCCAGCAGTGCATTGAAAAGGCAGGTAGCTTTAGCCACCGTCCTCTAGCAGTCGCGAAGCTGTGCACACAATGTCGTCTCCCTGCGGCAACGTTCTTCGCCCTCGTGCAAGCTACCGCTCTGTCCGGCTCCCGGAGCAGGAGAAGCGGCTGCTTCGCGCACACAACAGCGGAGCGGCAGCCCTACGCTCCGAAGCGCTGCTTCAGCCGAAAGACGCCGGCCACCGGCGCTTGGCTTCGGACAGCTCCGGAGAGCCGTAGTGTGCGTCTACAACTAGACTGCATCATAGCGAAAAGCTTTGGCAGTGTGTCTCGCAGGGAGATAGCTTAGGAGCGCAGCGCACTTATGCCTCCCTTGTCCAGAAACACGATTTTACTGCACACTCCAAAAACAGTACTCTTCCCAGGGCAATATGCCAGATGCTCTCTGATGCCCGTGCTACCTTCCTACTCTTGCCCAGCTCGTTGTTTTAACGTGCACATGCCGTCCTGGAATTCAGTGCACAGTGAAAGCAATCGCAAAAGTCCAGCAGCTGCTGACTCCCAAACACAAGGCGCTGGCTATGTTCTTGCTACTCGACGACTCAACGCAGCCCTTCATTTCTGCAGTTGCCATCGAGGTCTCTGCATGTCGGAGACTCAGAGGACGAGCACGAGTTTCCCACGAGGGGCTGCATCAGGAGGAATTCAAAACTCAGGGAATTTGTCCTGGAACACCTTCCATAAGTATGCTAGAAGGGAATTGAAGAGGCAGGCGAGCGGCCACCACCGTCCTCTAGCAGTCCTTAGGGTGCGCGCAGAAGCCCGGTGCTCTGCGGCTTCGTTCTTCGCCCTCGTGCAAGCTACCGCTCTGTCCGGCTCCCGGAGCAGGAGAAGCGGCTGCTTCGCGCACACAACAGCGGAGCGGCAGCCCTACGCTCCGAAGCGCTGCTTCAGCCGAAAGACGCCGGCCACCGGCGCTTGGCTTCGGACAGCTCCGGAGAGCCGTAGTGTGGGTATGCACTAGACTGCATCATAGCGAAAAGCTTTGACAGTGTGTCTCGCAGGGAGATACCTTAGGAGCGCAGCGCACTTATGCCTCCCTTGTCCAGAAACACGGATTTGCTGCACACTCCAAAAACACTGCTCTTCCCAGGGCAATATATAAGCTGCTGTCTGACGCCCGTTCTCTTCTGCCCACTCTTGCCCAGCTGGTTGTTGCAGCGTGCACATGCCGTCCTGGCATTCAGTGCACAGTGAAAGCAATCGCAAAAGTCCAGCAGCTGCTGACTCCCAAACACAAGGCGCTGGCTATGTTCTTGCTTCTCCACACTTCAACAGAGTCCTTCATTTCTGCAGCTGCCATCGAGTTTTCTGCATCTCGAGCCTTCTGGGACGAGCACCAATTTCCCAAGAGGGGCTGCATCAGGACGAAGTCAAAACCCAGGAAAGTTGTCTCGGAACACCTTCAATAAAGCATGCCAGCCGTGCATTGAAAAGGCAGGTAGCTTTAGCCACCGTCCTCTAGCAGTCGCAAGGCTGTGCACACAATGTCGTCTCCCTGCGGCAACGTTCTTCGCCCTCGTGCAAGCTACCGCTCTGTCCGGCTCTCGGAGCAGGAGAAGCGGCTGCTTCGCGCACACAACAGCGGAGCGGCAGCCCTACGCTCCGAAGCGCTGCTTCAGCCGAAAGACGCCGGCCACCGGCGCTTCGCTTCGGACAGCTCCGGAGAGCCGTAGTGTGCGTCTGCACTAGACTGCATCATAGCGAAAAGCTTTGGCAGTGTGTCTCGCAAGGAGATAGCTTAGGAGCGCAGCGCACTTATGCCTCCCTTGTCCAGAAACACGATTTTACTGCACACTCCAAAAACAGTACTCTTCCCAGGGCAATATATAAGCTGCTTTCTGACGGCCGTGATCTTTCGATTACTCTTGCCCAGCTCGTTGTTTTAACGTGCACATGCCGTCCTGGCATTCAGTGCACAGTGAAAGCAATCGCAAAAGTCCAGCAGCTGCTGACTCCCAAACACAAGGCGCTGGCTATGTTCTTGCTACTCGACGACTCAACGCAGCCCTTCATTTCTGCAGTTGCCATCGAGGTCTCTGCATGTCGGAGACTCAGAGGACGAGCACGAGTTTCCCACGAGGGGCTGCATCAGGAGGAATTCAAAACTCAGGGAAATTGTCCTGGAACACCTTCCATAAGGATGCTAGAAGGGAATTGAAGAGGCAGGCGAGCGGCCACCACCGTCCTCTAGCAGTCCTTAGGGTGCGCGCAGAAGCCCGGTGCTCTGCGGCTTCGTTCTTCGCCCTCGTGCAAGCTACCGCTCTGTCCGGCTCCCGGAGCAGGAGAAGCGGCTGCTTCGCGCACACAACAGTGGAGCGGCAGCCGTAATCTCCGGAGCGCTGCTTCAGCCGAAAGACGCCGGCCACCGGCGCTTGGCTTCGGACAGCTCCGGAGAGCCGTAGTGTGGGTCTGCACTAGACTGCATCATAGCGAAAAGCTTTGGCAGTGTGTCTCGCAGAGAGATAGCTTAGGAGCGCAGCGCACTTATGCCTCCCTTGTCCAGAAACACAATTTTACTGCACACTCCAAAAACAGTACTTTTCCCAGGGCAATATATAAGCTGCTTTCTGACGGCCGTGATCTTTCGATTACTCTTGCCCAGCTTGTTGTTTTAACGTGCACATGCCGTCCTGGCATTCAGTGCACAGTGAAAGCAATCACAAACGTCCAGCAGCTGCTGACTCCCAAACACAAGGCGCTGGCTATGTTCTTGCTTCTCCACACTTCAACAGAGTCCTTCATTTCTGCAGCTGCCATCGAGTTTTCTGCATCTCGAGCCTTCTGGGACGAGCACCAATTTCCCAAGAGGGGCTGCATCAGGACGAAGTCAAAACCCAGGAAAGTTGTCTCGGAACACCTTCAATAAAGCATGCCAGCAGTGCATTGAAAAGGCAGGTAGCTTTAGCCACCGTCCTCTAGCAGTCGCGAAGCTGTGCACACAATGTCGTCTCCCTGCGGCAACGTTCTTCGCCCTCGTGCAAGCTACCGCTCTGTCCGGCTCCCGGAGCAGGAGAAGCGGCTGCTTCGCGCACACAACAGCGGAGCGGCAGCCCTACGCTCCGAAGCGCTGCTTCAGCCGAAAGACGCCGGCCACCGGCGCTTCGCTTCGGACAGCTCCGGAGAGCCGTAGTGTGCGTCTACAACTACACTGCATCATAGCGAAAAGCTTTGGCAGTGTGTCTCGCAAGGAGATAGCTTAGGAGCGCAGCGCACTTATGCCTCCCTTGTCCAGAAACACGATTTTACTGCACACTCCAAAAACAGTACTCTTCCCAGGGCAATATATAAGCTGCTTTCTGACGGCCGTGATCTTTCGATTACTCTTGCCCAGCTCGTTGTTTTAACGTGCACATGCCGTCCTGGAATTCAGTGCACAGTGAAAGCAATCGCAAAAGTCCAGCAGCTGCTGACTCCCAAACACAAGGCGCTGGCTATGTTCTTGCTTCTCGACAACTCAACGCAGCCCTTCATTTCTGCAGTTGCCATCGAGGTCTCTGCATGTCGGAGAATCAGAGGACGAGCACGAGTTTCCCACGAGGGGCTGCATCAGGAGGAATTCAAAACTCAGGGAAATTGTCCTGGAACACCTTCCATAAGGATGCTAGAAGGGAATTGAAGAGGCAGGCGAGCGGCCACCACCGTCCTCTAGCAGTCCTTAGGGTGCGCGCAGAAGCCCGGTGCTCTGCGGCTTCGTTCTTCGCCCTCGTGCAAGCTACCGCTCTGTCCGGCTCCCGGAGCAGGAGAAGCGGCTGCTTCGCGCACACAACAGCGGAGCGGCAGCCCTACGCTCCGAAGCGCTGCTTCAGCCGAAAGACGCCGGCGACCGGCGGTTCGCTTCGGATAGCAGCCGAGAGCCGTAGTGTGCGTCTGCACTAAACTGCATCATAGCGAAAAGCTTTGGCAGTGTGACTCGCAGGGAGATAGCTTAGGAGCGCAGCGCACTTATGCCTCCCTTGTCCAGAAACACGGATTTGCTGCACACTCCAAAAACACTGCTCTTCCCAGGGCAATATATAAGCTGCTTTCTGATGGCCGTGATCCCTCCCTGCTCTTGCCCAGCTGGTTGTTGCAGCGTGCACATGCCGTCCTGGCATTCAGTGCACAGTGAAAGCAATCGCAAAAGTCCAGCAGCTGCTGACTCCCAAACACAAGGCGCTGGCTATGTTCTTGCTTCTCCACACTTCAACAGAGTCCTTCATTTCTGCAGCTGCCATCGAGTTTTCTGCATCTCGAGCCTTCTGGGACGAGCACCAATTTCCCAAGAGGGGCTGCATCAGGACGAAGTCAAAACCCAGGAAAGTTGTATGGAAACACCTTCAATAAAGCATGCCAGCAGTGCATTGAAAAGGCAGGTAGCTTTAGCCACCGTCCTCTAGCAGTCGCGAAGCTGTGCACACAATGTCGTCTCCCTGCAGCAACGTTCTTCGCCCTCGTGCAAGCTACCGCTCTGTCCGGCTCCCGGAGCAGGAGAAGCGGCTGCTTCGCGCACACAACAGCGGAGCGGCAGCCCTACGCTCCGAAGCGCTGCTTCAGCCGAAAGACGCCGGCCACCGGCGCTTGGCTTCGGACAGCTCCGGATAGCCGTAGTGTGGGTCTGCACTAGACTGCATCATAGCGAAAAGCTTTGGCAGTGTGTCTCGCAGAGAGATAGCTTAGGAGCGCAGCGCACTTATGCCTCCCTTGTCCAGAAACACGATTTTACTGCACACTCCAAAAACAGTACTCTTCCCAGGGCAATATATAAGCTGCTTTCTGACGGCCGTGATCTTTCGATTACTCTTGCCCAGCTCGTTGTTTTAACGTGCACATGCCGTCCTGGCATTCAGTGCACAGTGAAAGCAATCGCAAAAGTCCAGCAGCTGCTGACTCCCAAACACAAGGCGCTGGCTATGTTCTTGCTTCTCCACACTTCAACAGAGTCCTTCATTTCTGCAGCTGCCATCGAGTTTTCTGCATCTCGAGCCTTCTGGGACGAGCACCAATTTCCCAAGAGGGGCTGCATCAGGACGAAGTCAAAACCCAGGAAAGTTGTCTCGGAACACCTTCAATAAAGCATGCCAGCAGTGCATTGAAAAGGCAGGTAGCTTTAGCCACCGTCCTCTAGCAGTCGCGAAGCTGTGCACACAATGTCGTCTCCCTGCGGCAACGTTCTTCGCCCTCGTGCAAGCTACCGCTCTGTCCGGCTCCCGGAGCAGGAGAAGCGGCTGCTTCGCGCACACAACAGCGGAGCGGCAGCCGTACGCTCCGAAGCGCTGCTTCAGCCGAAAGACGCCGGCCACCGGCGCTTGGCTTCGGACAGCTCCGGAGAGCCGTAGTGTGCGTCTGCACTAGACTGCATCATAGCGAAAAGCTTTGGCAGTGTGTCTCGCAGAGAGATAGCTTAGGAGCGCAGCGCACTTATGCCTCCCTTGTCCAGAAACACGATTTTACTGCACACTCCAAAAACAGTACTCTTCCCAGGGCAATATATAAGCTGCTTTCTGACGGCCGTGATCTTTCGATTACTCTTGCCCAGCTCGTTGTTTTAACGTGCACATGCCGTCCTGGCATTCAGTGCACAGTGAAAGCAATCGCAAAAGTCCAGCAGCTGCTGACTCCCAAACACAAGGCGCTGGCTATGTTCTTGCTTCTCGACAACTCAACGCAGCCCTTCATTTCTGCAGTTGCCATCGAGGTCTCTGCATGTCGGAGACTCAGAGGACGAGCACGAGTTTCCCACGAGGGGCTGCATCAAGAGGAATTCAAAACTCAGGAAAATTGTCTTTGAACACCTTCCATAGGATGCTAGAAGGGAATTGAAGAGGCAGGCGAGCGGCCACCACCGTCCTCTAGCAGTCCTTAGGGTGTGCGCAAAAGCCCGATGCTCTTCGGCTTCGTTCTTCGCCCCCGTACAAGCTACCGCTCTGTCCGGCTCCCGGAGCAGGAGAAGCGGCTGCTTCGCGCACACAACAGCGGAGCGGCAGCCCTACGCTCCGAAGCGCTGCTTCATCCGAAAGACGCCGGCCACCGGCGCTTCGCTTCGGACAGCTCCGGAGAGCCGTAGTGTGCGTCTAAAACTAGACTGCATCATAGCGAAAAGCTTTGGCAGTGTGTCTCGCAGAGAGATAGCTTAGGAGCGCAGCGCACTTATGCCTCCCTTGTCCAGAAACACGATTTTACTGCACACTCCAAAAACAGTACTCTTCCCAGGGCAATATGCCAGATGCTCTCTGATGCCCGTGCTCCCTTCCTACTCTTGCCCAGCTCGTTGTTTTAACGTGCACATGCCGTCCTGGAATTCAGTGCACAGTGAAAGCAATCGCAAAAGTCCAGCAGCTGCTGACTCCCAAACACAAGGTGCTGGCTATGTTCTTGCTACTCGACGACTCAACGCAGCCCTTCATTTCTGCAGTTGCCATCGAGGTCTCTGCATGTCGGAGACTCAGAGGACGAGCACGAGTTTCCCACGAGGGGCTGCATCAGGAGGAATTCAAAACTCAGGGAAATTGTCCTGGAACACCTTCCATAAGGATGCTAGAAGGGTATTGAAGAGGCAGGCGAGCGGCCACCACCGTCCTCTAGCAGTCCTTAGGGTGCGCGCAGAAGCCCGGTGCTCTGCGGCTTCGTTCTTCGCCCTCGTGCAAGCTACCGCTCTGTCCGGCTCCCGGAGCAGGAGAAGCGGCTGCTTCGCGCACACAACAGCGGAGCGGCAGCCCTACGCTCCGAAGCGCTGCTTCAGCCGAAAGACGCCGGCCACCGGCGGTTCGCTTCGGATAGCAGCCGAGAGCCGTAGTGTGCGTCTGCACTAAACTGCATCATAGCGAAAAGCTTTGGCAGTGTGACTCGCAGGGAGATAGCTTAGGAGCGCAGCGCACTTATGCCTCCCTTGTCCAGAAACACGGATTTGCTGCACACTCCAAAAACACTGCTCTTCCCAGGGCAATATATAAGCTGCTTTCTGATGGCCGTGGTCCCTCCCTGCTCTTGCCCAGCTGGTTGTTGCAGCGTGCACATGCCGTCCTGGCATTCAGTGCACAGTGAAAGCAATCGCAAAAGTCCAGCAGCTGCTGACTCCCAAACACAAGGCGCTGGCTATGTTCTTGCTTCTCCACACTTCAACAGAGTCCTTCATTTCTGCAGCTGCCATCGAGTTTTCTGCATCTCGAGCCTTCTGGGACGAGCACCAATTTCCCAAGAGGGGCTGCATCAGGACGAAGTCAAAACCCAGGAAAGTTGTATGGAAACACCTTCAATAAAGCATGCCAGCAGTGCATTGAAAAGGCAGGTAGCTTTAGCCACCGTCCTCTAGCAGTCGCAAGGCTGTGCACACAATGTCGTCTCCCTGCGGCAACGTTCTTCGCCCTCGTGCAAGCTACCGCTCTGTCCGGCTCCCGGAGCAGGAGAAGCGGCTGCTTCGCGCACACAACAGCGGAGCGGCAGCCCTACGCTCCGAAGCGCTGCTTCAGCCGAAAGACGCCGGCCACCGGCGCTTCGCTTCGGACAGCTCCGGAGAGCCGTAGTGTGGGTCTGCACTAGACTGCATCATAGCGAAAAGCTTTGGCAGTGTGTCTCGCAGAGAGATAGCTTAGGAGCGCAGCGCACTTATGCCTCCCTTGTCCAGAAACACGGATTTGCTGCACACTCCAAAAACACTGCTCTTTCCATGGTACTATGTAAGCTGCTGTCTGACGCCCGTTCTCTTCTGCCCACTCTTGCCCAGCTGGTTGTTGCAGCGTGCACGTGCCTTCTTGGCATTAAGAGCACAGTGAAAGCAATCGCAAAAGTCCAGCAGCTGCTGACTCCCAAACACAAGGCGCTGGCTATGTTCTTGCTTCTCCACACTTCAACAGAGTCCTTCATTTCTGCAGCTGCCATCGAGTTTTCTGCATCTCGAGCCTTCTGGGACGAGCACCAATTTCCCAAGAGGGGCTGCATCAGGACGAAGTCAAAACCCAGGAAAGTTGTCTCGGAACACCTTCAATAAAGCATGCCAGCAGTGCATTGAAAAGGCAGGTAGCTTTAGCCACCGTCCTCTAGCAGTCGCAAGGCTGTGCACACAATGTCGTCTCCCTGCGGCAACGTTCTTCGCCCTCGTGCAAGCTACCGCTCTGTCCGGCTCCCGGAGCAGGAGAAGCGGCTGCTTCGCGCACACAACAGCGGAGCGGCAGCCCTACGCTCCGAAGCGCTGCTTCAGCCGAAAGACGCCGGCCACCGACGCTTGGCTTCGGACAGCTCCGGAGAGCCGTAGTGTGCGTCTGCACTAGACTGCATCATAGCGAAAAGCTTTGGCAGTGTGTCTCGCAGAGAGATAGCTTAGGAGCGCAGCGCACTTATGCCTCCCTTGTCCAGAAACACGATTTTACTGCACACTCCAAAAACAGTACTCTTCCCAGGGCAATATATAAGCTGCTTTCTGACGGCCGTGATCTTTCGATTACTCTTGCCCAGCTCGTTGTTTTAACGTGCACATGCCGTCCTGGCATTCAGTGCACAGTGAAAGCAATCGCAAAAGTCCAGCAGCTGCTGACTCCCAAACACAAGGCGCTGGCTATGTTCTTGCTTCTCGACAACTCAACGCAGCCCTTCATTTCTGCAGTTGCCATCGAGGTCTCTGCATGTCGGAGACTCAGAGGACGAGCACGAGTTTCCCACGAGGGGCTGCATCAGGAGGAATTCAAAACTCAGGGAATTTGCCCTGGAACACCTTCCATAAGGATGCTAGAAGGGAATTGAAGAGGCAGGCGAGCGGCCACCACCGTCCTCTAGCAGTCCTTAGGGTGTGCGCAAAAGCCCGATGCTCTTCGGCTTCGTTCTTCGCCCCCGTACAAGCTACCGCTCTGTCCGGCTCCCGGAGCAGGAGAAGCGGCTGCTTCGCGCACACAAGAGCGGAGCGGCAGCCCTACGCTCCGAAGCGCTGCTTCAGCCGAAAGACGCCGGCCACCGGCGCTTGGCTTCGGACAGCTCCGGAGAGCCGTAGTGTGCGTCTGCACTAGACTGCATCATAGCGAAAAGCTTTGACAGTGTGTCTCGCAGGGAGATAGCTTAGGAGCGCAGCGCACTTATGCCTCCCTTGTCCAGAAACACGGATTTGCTGCACACTCCAAAAACACTGCTCTTTCCATGGTACTATGTAAGCTGCTGTCTGACGCCCGTTCTCTTCTGCCCACTCTTGCCCAGCTGGTTGTTGCAGCGTGCACGTGCCTTCCTGGCATTAAGAGCACAGTGAAAGCAATCGCAAAAGTCCAGCAGCTGCTGACTCCCAAACACAAGGCGCTTGTCTACGTTCTTGCTTCTCGACAACTCAACGCAGCCCTTCATTTCTGCAGCTGCCATCGAGTTTTCTGTATCTTGAGCCTTCTGGGACGAGCACCAATTTCCCAGGAGGGGCTGCATCAGGACGAAGTCAAAACCCAGGAAAGTTGTCTCGGAACACCTTCAATAAAGCATGCCAGCAGTGCATTGAAAAGGCAGGTAGCTTTAGCCACCGTCCTCTAGCAGTCGCGAAGCTGTGCACACAATGTCGTCTCCCTGCGGCAACGTTCTTCGCCCTCGTGCAAGCTACCGCTCTGTCCGGCTCCCGGAGCAGGAGAAGCGGCTGCTTCGCGCACACAACAGCGGAGCGGCAGCCCTACGCTCCGAAGCGCTGCTTCAGCCGAAAGACGCCGGCCACCGGCGCTTCGCTTCGGACAGCTCCGGAGAGCCGTAGTGTGCGTCTACAACTACACTGCATCATAGCGAAAAGCTTTGGCAGTGTGTCTCGCAAGGAGATAGCTTAGGAGCGCAGCGCACTTATGCCTCCCTTGTCCAGAAACACGATTTTACTGCACACTCCAAAAACAGTACTCTTCCCAGGGCAATATGCCAGATGCTCTCTGATGCCCGTGCTCCCTTCCTACTCTTGCCCAGCTCGTTGTTTTAACGTGCACATGCCGTCCTGGAATTCAGTGCACAGTGAAAGCAATCGCAAAAGTCCAGCAGCTGCTGACTCCCAAACACAAGGTGCTGGCTATGTTCTTGCTACTCGACGACTCAACGCAGCCCTTCATTTCTGCAGTTGCCATCGAGGTCTCTGCATGTCGGAGACTCAGAGGACGAGCACGAGTTTCCCACGAGGGGCTGCATCAGGAGGAATTCAAAACTCAGGGAATTTGTCCTGGAACACCTTCCATAAGGATGCTAGAAGGGAATTGAAGAGGCAGGCGAGCGGCCACCACCGTCCTCTAGCAGTCCTTAGGGTGCGCGCAGAAGCCCGGTGCTCTGCGGCTTCGTTCTTCGCCCTCGTGCAAGCTACCGCTCTGTCCGGCTCCCGGAGCAGGAGAAGCGGCTGCTTCGCGCACACAACAGCGGAGCGGCAGCCCTACGCTCCGAAGCGCTGCTTCAGCCGAAAGACGCCGGCCACCGGCGGTTCGCTTCGGATAGCAGCCGAGAGCCGTAGTGTGCGTCTGCACTAAACTGCATCATAGCGAAAAGCTTTGGCAGTGTGACTCGCAGGGAGATAGCTTAGGAGCGCAGCGCACTTATGCCTCCCTTGTCCAGAAACACGGATTTGCTGCACACTCCAAAAACACTGCTCTTCCCAGGGCAATATATAAGCTGCTTTCTGATGGCCGTGATCCCTCCCTGCTCTTGCCCAGCTGGTTGTTGCAGCGTGCACATGCCGTCCTGGCATTCAGTGCACAGTGAAAGCAATCGCAAAAGTCCAGCAGCTGCTGACTCCCAAACACAAGGCGCTGGCTATGTTCTTGCTTCTCCACACTTCAACAGAGTCCTTCATTTCTGCAGCTGCCATCGAGTTTTCTGCATCTCGAGCCTTCTGGGACGAGCACCAATTTCCCAAGAGGGGCTGCATCAGGACGAAGTCAAAACCCAGGAAAGTTGTCTCGGAACACCTTCAATAAAGCATGCCAGCAGTGCATTGAAAAGGCAGGTAGCTTTAGCCACCGTCCTCTAGCAGTCCCAAGGCTGTGCACACAATGTCGTCTCCCTGCGGCAACGTTCTTCGCCCTCGTGCAAGCTACCGCTCTGTCCGGCTCCCGGAGCAGGAGAAGCGGCTGCTTCGCGCACACAACAGCGGAGCGGCAGCCCTACGCTCCGAAGCGCTGCTTCAGCCGAAAGACGCCGGCGACCGGCGCTTCGCTTCGGACAGCTCCGGAGAGCCGTAGTGTGCGTCTGCACTAGACTGCATCATAGCGAAAAGCTTTGGCAGTGTGTCTCGCAGAGAGATAGCTTAGGAGCGCAGCGCACTTATGCCTCCCTTGTCCAGAAACACGATTTTACTGCACACTCCAAAAACAGTACTCTTCCCAGGGCAATATGCCAGATGCTCTCTGATGCCCGTGCTACCTTCCTACTCTTGCCCAGCTCGTTGTTTTAACGTGCACATGCCGTCCTGGAATTCAGTGCACAGTGAAAGCAATCGCAAAAGTCCAGCAGCTGCTGACTCCCAAACACAAGGCGCTGGCTATGTTCTTGCTACTCGACGACTCAACGCAGCCCTTCATTTCTGCAGTTGCCATCGAGGTCTCTGCATGTCGGAGACTCAGAGGACGAGCACGAGTTTCCCACGAGGGGCTGCATCAAGAGGAATTCAAAACTCAGGAAAATTGTCTTTGAACACCTTCCATAGGATGCTAGAAGGGAATTGAAGAGGCAGGCGAGCGGCCACCACCGTCCTCTAGCAGTCCTTAGGGTGTGCGCAAAAGCCCGATGCTCTTCGGCTTCGTTCTTCGCCCCCGTACAAGCTACCGCTCTGTCCGGCTCCCGGAGCAGGAGAAGCGGCTGCTTCGCGCACACAACAGCGGAGCGGCAGCCGTACTCTCCGAAGCGCTGCTTCATCCGAAAGACGCCGGCCACCGGCGCTTCGCTTCGGACAGCTCCGGAGAGCCGTAGTGTGCGTCTACAACTAGACTGCATCATAGCGAAAAGCTTTGGCAGTGTGTCTCGCAAGGAGATAGCTTAGGAGCGCAGCGCACTTATGCCTCCCTTGTCCAGAAACACGATTTTACTGCACACTCCAAAAACAGTACTCTTCCCAGGGCAATATGCCAGATGCTCTCTGATGCCCGTGCTCCCTTCCTACTCTTGCCCAGCTCGTTTTTTTACGTGCACATGCCGTCCTGGAATTCAGTGCACAGTGAAAGCAATCGCAAAAGTCCAGCAGCTGCTGACTCCCAAACACAAGGCGCTGGCTATGTTCTTGCTACTCGACGACTCAACGCAGCCCTTCATTTCTGCAGTTGCCATCGAGGTCTCTGCATGTCGGAGACTCAGAGGACGAGCACGAGTTTCCCACGAGGGGCTGCATCAGGAGGAATTCAAAACTCAGGGAATTTGTCCTGGAACACCTTCCATAAGGATGCTAGAAGGGAATTGAAGAGGCAGGCGAGCGGCCACCACCGTCCTCTAGCAGTCCTTAGGGTGCGCGCAGAAGCCCGGTGCTCTGCGGCTTCGTTCTTCGCCCTCGTGCAAGCTACCGCTCTGTCCGGCTCCCGGAGCAGGAGAAGCGGCTGCTTCGCGCACACAACAGCGGAGCGGCAGCCCTACGCTCCGAAGCGCTGCTTCAGCCGAAAGACGCCGGCCACCGGCGCTTCGCTTCGGACAGCTCCGGAGAGCCGTAGTGTGCGTCTACAACTAGACTGCATCATAGCGAAAAGCTTTGGCAGTGTGTCTCGCAAGGAGATAGCTTAGGAGCGCAGCGCACTTATGCCTCCCTTGTCCAGAAACACGATTTTACTGCACACTCCAAAAACAGTACTCTTCCCAGGGCAATATGCCAGATGCTCTCTGATGCCCGTGCTCCCTTCCTACTCTTGCCCAGCTCGTTGTTTTAACGTGCACATGCCGTCCTGGAATTCAGTGCACAGTGAAAGCAATCGCAAAAGTCCAGCAGCTGCTGACTCCCAAACACAAGGCGCTGGCTATGTTCTTGCTACTCGACGACTCAACGCAGCCCTTCATTTCTGCAGTTGCCATCGAGGTCTCTGCATGTCGGAGACTCAGAGGACGAGCACGAGTTTCCCACGAGGGGCTGCATCAGGAGGAATTCAAAACTCAGGGAATTTGTCCTGGAACACCTTCCATAAGGATGCTAGAAGGGAATTGAAGAGGCTGGCGAGCGGCCACCACCGTCCTCTAGCAGTCCTTAGGGTGCGCGCAGAAGCCCGGTGCTCTGCGGCTTCGTTCTTCGCCCTCGTGCAAGCTACCGCTCTGTCCGGCTCCCGGAGCAGGAGAAGCGGCTGCTTCGCGCACACAACAGCGGAGCGGCAGCCCTACGCTCCGAAGCGCTGCTTCAGCCGAAAGACGCCGGCGACCGGCGGTTCGCTTCGGATAGCAGCCGAGAGCCGTAGTGTGCGTCTGCACTAAACTGCATCATAGCGAAAAGCTTTGGCAGTGTGACTCGCAGGGAGATAGCTTAGGAGCGCAGCGCACTTATGCCTCCCTTGTCCAGAAACACGGATTTGCTGCACACTCCAAAAACACTGCTCTTCCCAGGGCAATATATAAGCTGCTTTCTGATGGCCGTGATCCCTCCCTGCTCTTGCCCAGCTGGTTGTTGCAGCGTGCACATGCCGTCCTGGCATTCAGTGCACAGTGAAAGCAATCGCAAAAGTCCAGCAGCTGCTGACTCCCAAACACAAGGCGCTGGCTATGTTCTTGCTTCTCCACACTTCAACAGAGTCCTTCATTTCTGCAGCTGCCATCGAGTTTTCTGCATCTCGAGCCTTCTGGGACGAGCACCAATTTCCCAGGAGGGGCTGCATCAGGACGAAGTCAAAACCCAGGAAAGTTGTCTCGGAACACCTTCAATAAAGCATGCCAGCAGTGCATTGAAAAGGCAGGTAGCTTTAGCCACCGTCCTCTAGCAGTCCCAAGGCTGTGCACACAATGTCGTCTCCCTGCGGCAACGTTCTTCGCCCTCGTGCAAGCTACCGCTCTGTCCGGCTCCCGGAGCAGGAGAAGCGGCTGCTTCGCGCACACAACAGCGGAGCGGCAGCCCTACGCTCCGAAGCGCTGCTTCAGCCGAAAGACGCCGGCGACCGGCGCTTCGCTTCGGACAGCTCCGGAGAGCCGTAGTGTGCGTCTGCACTAGACTGCATCATAGCGAAAAGCTTTGGCAGTGTGTCTCGCAGAGAGATAGCTTAGGAGCGCAGCGCACTTATGCCTCCCTTGTCCAGAAACACGATTTTACTGCACACTCCAAAAACAGTACTCTTCCCAGGGCAATATATAAGCTGCTTTCTGACGGCCGTGATCTTTCAATTACTCTTGCCCAGCTCGTTGTTTTAATGTGCACATGCCGTCCTGGCATTCAGTGCACAGTGAAAGCAATCGCAAAAGTCCAGCAGCTGCTGACTCCCAAACACAAGGCGCTGGCTATGTTCTTGCTTCTCCACACTTCAACAGAGTCCTTCATTTCTGCAGCTGCCATCGAGTTTTCTGCATCTCGAGCCTTCTGGGACGAGCACCAATTTCCCAAGAGGGGCTGCATCAGGACGAAGTCAAAACCCAGGAAAGTTGTCTCGGAACACCTTCAATAAAGCATGCCAGCAGTGCATTGAAAAGGCAGGTAGCTTTAGCCACCGTCCTCTAGCAGTCGCAAGGCTGTGCACACAATGTCGTCTCCCTGCGGCAACGTTCTTCGCCCTCGTGCAAGCTACCGCTCTGTCCGGCTCCCGGAGCAGGAGAAGCGGCTGCTTCGCGCACACAACAGCGGAGCGGCAGCCCTACGCTCCGAAGCGCTGCTTCAGCCGAAAGACGCCGGCCACCGGCGCTTCGCTTCGGACAGCTCCGGAGAGCCGTAGTGTGGGTCTGCACTAGACTGCATCATAGCGAAAAGCTTTGGCAGTGTGTCTCGCAGAGAGATAGCTTAGGAGCGCAGCGCACTTATGCCTCCCTTGTCCAGAAACACGATTTTACTGCACACTCCAAAAACAGTACTCTTCCCAGGGCAATATATAAGCTGCTTTCTGACGGCCGTGATCTTTCGATTACTCTTGCCCAGCTCGTTGTTTTAACGTGCACATGCCGTCCTGGAATTCAGTGCACAGTGAAAGCAATCGCAAAAGTCCAGCAGCTGCTGACTCCCAAACACAAGGCGCTGGCTATGTTCTTGCTTCTCGACAACTCAACGCAGCCCTTCATTTCTGCAGTTGCCATCGAGGTCTCTGCAGTTCGGAGACTCAGAGGACGAGCACGAGTTTCCCACGAGGGGCTGCATCAAGAGGAATTCAAAACTCAGGAAAATTGTCTTTGAACACCTTCCATAGGATGCTAGAAGGGAATTGAAGAGGCAGGCGAGCGGCCACCACCGTCCTCTAGCAGTCCTTAGGGTGTGCGCAAAAGCCCGATGCTCTTCGGCTTCGTTCTTCGCCCCCGTACAAGCTACCGCTCTGTCCGGCTCCCGGAGCAGGAGAAGCGGCTGCTTCGCGCACACAACAGCGGAGCGGCAGCCGTACTCTCCGAAGCGCTGCTTCATCCGAAAGACGCCGGCCACCGGCGCTTCGCTTCGGACAGCTCCGGAGAGCCGTAGTGTGCGTCTACAACTAGACTGCATCATAGCGAAAAGCTTTGGCAGTGTGTCTCGCAGAGAGATAGCTTAGGAGCGCAGCGCACTTATGCCTCCCTTGTCCAGAAACACGATTTTACTGCACACTCCAAAAACAGTACTCTTCCCAGGGCAATATATAAGCTGCTTTCTGACGGCCGTGATCTTTCGATTACTCTTGCCCAGCTCGTTGTTTTAACGTGCACATGCCGTCCTGGAATTCAGTGCACAGTGAAAGCAATCGCAAAAGTCCAGCAGCTGCTGACTCCCAAACACAAGGCGCTGGCTATGTTCTTGCTTCTCGACAACTCAACGCAGCCCTTCATTTCTGCAGTTGCCATCGAGGTCTCTGCATGTCGGAGACTCAGAGGACGAGCACGAGTTTCCCACGAGGGGCTGCATCAAGAGGAATTCAAAACTCAGGAAAATTGTCTTTGAACACCTTCCATAGGATGCTAGAAGGGAATTGAAGAGGCAGGCGAGCGGCCACCACCGTCCTCTAGCAGTCCTTAGGGTGTGCGCAAAAGCCCGATGCTCTTCGGCTTCGTTCTTCGCCCCCGTACAAGCTACCGCTCTGTCCGGCTCCCGGAGCAGGAGAAGCGGCTGCTTCGCGCACACAACAGCGGAGCGGCAGCCGTACTCTCCGAAGCGCTGCTTCATCCGAAAGACGCCGGCCACCGGCGCTTCGCTTCGGACAGCTCCGGAGAGCCGTAGTGTGCGTCTACAACTAGACTGCATCATAGCGAAAAGCTTTGGCAGTGTGTCTCGCAAGGAGATAGCTTAGGAGCGCAGCGCACTTATGCCTCCCTTGTCCAGAAACACGATTTTACTGCACACTCCAAAAACAGTACTCTTCCCAGGGCAATATGCCAGATGCTCTCTGATGCCCGTGCTCCCTTCCTACTCTTGCCCAGCTCGTTTTTTTACGTGCACATGCCGTCCTGGAATTCAGTGCACAGTGAAAGCAATCGCAAAAGTCCAGCAGCTGCTGACTCCCAAACACAAGGCGCTGGCTATGTTCTTGCTACTCGACGACTCAACGCAGCCCTTCATTTCTGCAGTTGCTATCGAGGTCTCTGCATGTCGGAGACTCAGAGGACGAGCACGAGTTTCCCACGAGGGGCTGCATCAGGAGGAATTCAAAACTCAGGGAAATTGTCCTGGAACACCTTCCATAAGGATGCTAGAAGGGAATTGAAGAGGCAGGCGAGCGGCCACCACCGTCCTCTAGCAGTCCTTAGGGTGCGCGCAGAAGCCCGGTGCTCTGCGGCTTCGTTCTTCGCCCCCGTACAAGCTACCGCTCTGTCCGGCTCCCGGAGCAGGAGAAGCGGCTGCTTCGCGCACACAACAGCGGAGCGGCAGCCCTACGCTCCGAAGCGCTGCTTCAGCCGAAAGACGCCGGCCACCGGCGCTTCGCTTCGGACAGCTCCGGAGAGCCGTAGTGTGGGTCTGCACTAGACTGCATCATAGCGAAAAGCTTTGGCAGTGTGTCTCGCAGAGAGATAGCTTAGGAGCGCAGCGCACTTATGCCTCCCTTGTCCAGAAACACGGATTTGCTGCACACTCCAAAAACACTGCTCTTTCCATGGTACTATGTAAGCTGCTGTCTGACGCCCGTTCTCTTCTGCCCACTCTTGCCCAGCTGGTTGTTGCAGCGTGCACGTGCCTTCCTGGCATTAAGAGCACAGTGAAAGCAATCGCAAAAGTCCAGCAGCTGCTGACTCCCAAACACAAGGCGCTTGTCTACGTTCTTGCTTCTCGACAACTCAACGCAGCCCTTCATTTCTGCAGCTGCCATCGAGTTTTCTGTATCTTGAGCCTTCTGGGACGAGCACCAATTTCCCAGGAGGGGCTGCATCAGGACGAAGTCAAAACCCAGGAAAGTTGTCTCGGAACACCTTCAATAAAGCATGCCAGCAGTGCATTGAAAAGGCAGGTAGCTTTAGCCACCGTCCTCTAGCAGTCGCGAAGCTGTGCACACAATGTCGTCTCCCTGCGGCAACGTTCTTCGCCCTCGTGCAAGCTACCGCTCTGTCCGGCTCCCGGAGCAGGAGAAGCGGCTGCTTCGCGCACACAGCAGCGGAGCGGCAGCCCTACGCTCCGAAGCGCTGCTTCAGCCGAAAGACGCCGGCCACCGGCGCTTCGCTTCGGACAGCTCCGGAGAGCCGTAGTGTGCGTCTACAACTACACTGCATCATAGCGAAAAGCTTTGGCAGTGTGTCTCGCAAGGAGATAGCTTAGGAGCGCAGCGCACTTATGCCTCCCTTGTCCAGAAACACGATTTTACTGCACACTCCAAAAACAGTACTCTTCCCAGGGCAATATGCCAGATGCTCTCTGATGCCCGTGCTACCTTCCTACTCTTGCCCAGCTCGTTGTTTTAACGTGCACATGCCGTCCTGGAATTCAGTGCACAGTGAAAGCAATCGCAAAAGTCCAGCAGCTGCTGACTCCCAAACACAAGGCGCTGGCTATGTTCTTGCTACTCGACGACTCAACGCAGCCCTTCATTTCTGCAGTTGCCATCGAGGTCTCTGCATGTCGGAGACTCAGAGGACGAGCACGAGTTTCCCACGAGGGGCTGCATCAGGAGGAATTCAAAACTCAGGGAATTTGTCCTGGAACACCTTCCATAAGGATGCTAGAAGGGAATTGAAGAGGCAGGCGAGCGGCCACCACCGTCCTCTAGCAGTCCTTAGGGTGCGCGCAGAAGCCCGGTGCTCTGCGGCTTCGTTCTTCGCCCTCGTGCAAGCTACCGCTCTGTCCGGCTCCCGGAGCAGGAGAAGCGGCTGCTTCGCGCACACAACAGCGGAGCGGCAGCCCTACGCTCCGAAGCGCTGCTTCAGCCGAAAGACGCCGGCCACCGGCGCTTCGCTTCGGACAGCTCCGGAGAGCCGTAGTGTGCGTCTACAACTAGACTGCATCATAGCGAAAAGCTTTGGCAGTGTGTCTCGCAAGGAGATAGCTTAGGAGCGCAGCGCACTTATGCCTCCCTTGTCCAGAAACACGATTTTACTGCACACTCCAAAAACAGTACTCTTCCCAGGGCAATATGCCAGATGCTCTCTGATGCCCGTGCTCCCTTCCTACTCTTGCCCAGCTCGTTGTTTTAACGTGCACATGCCGTCCTGGAATTCAGTGCACAGTGAAAGCAATCGCAAAAGTCCAGCAGCTGCTGACTCCCAAACACAAGGCGCTGGCTATGTTCTTGCTACTCGACGACTCAACGCAGCCCTTCATTTCTGCAGTTGCCATCGAGGTCTCTGCATGTCGGAGACTCAGAGGACGAGCACGAGTTTCCCACGAGGGGCTGCATCAGGAGGAATTCAAAACTCAGGGAATTTGTCCTGGAACACCTTCCATAAGGATGCTAGAAGGGAATTGAAGAGGCTGGCGAGCGGCCACCACCGTCCTCTAGCAGTCCTTAGGGTGCGCGCAGAAGCCCGGTGCTCTGCGGCTTCGTTCTTCGCCCTCGTGCAAGCTACCGCTCTGTCCAGCTCCCGGAGCAGGAGAAGCGGCTGCTTCGCGCACACAACAGCGGAGCGGCAGCCCTACGCTCCGAAGCGCTGCTTCAGCCGAAAGACGCCGGCGACCGGCGGTTCGCTTCGGATAGCAGCCGAGAGCCGTAGTGTGCGTCTGCACTAAACTGCATCATAGCGAAAAGCTTTGGCAGTGTGACTCGCAGGGAGATAGCTTAGGAGCGCAGCGCACTTATGCCTCCCTTGTCCAGAAACACGGATTTGCTGCACACTCCAAAAACACTGCTCTTCCCAGGGCAATATATAAGCTGCTTTCTGATGGCCGTGATCCCTCCCTGCTCTTGCCCAGCTGGTTGTTGCAGCGTGCACATGCCGTCCTGGCATTCAGTGCACAGTGAAAGCAATCGCAAAAGTCCAGCAGCTGCTGACTCCCAAACACAAGGCGCTGGCTATGTTCTTGCTTCTCCACACTTCAACAGAGTCCTTCATTTCTGCAGCTGCCATCGAGTTTTCTGCATCTCGAGCCTTCTGGGACGAGCACCAATTTCCCAAGAGGGGCTGCATCAGGACGAAGTCAAAACCCAGGAAAGTTGTCTCGGAACACCTTCAATAAAGCATGCCAGCAGTGCATTGAAAAGGCAGGTAGCTTTAGCCACCGTCCTCTAGCAGTCCCAAGGCTGTGCACACAATGTCGTCTCCCTGCGGCAACGTTCTTCGCCCTCGTGCAAGCTACCGCTCTGTCCGGCTCCCGGAGCAGGAGAAGCGGCTGCTTCGCGCACACAACAGCGGAGCGGCAGCCCTACGCTCCGAAGCGCTGCTTCAGCCGAAAGACGCCGGCGACCGGCGCTTCGCTTCGGACAGCTCCGGAGAGCCGTAGTGTGCGTCTGCACTAGACTGCATCATAGCGAAAAGCTTTGGCAGTGTGTCTCGCAGAGAGATAGCTTAGGAGCGCAGCGCACTTATGCCTCCCTTGTCCAGAAACACGATTTTACTGCACACTCCAAAAACAGTACTCTTCCCAGGGCAATATATAAGCTGCTTTCTGACGGCCGTGATCTTTCAATTACTCTTGCCCAGCTCGTTGTTTTAATGTGCACATGCCGTCCTGGCATTCAGTGCACAGTGAAAGCAATCGCAAAAGTCCAGCAGCTGCTGACTCCCAAACACAAGGCGCTGGCTATGTTCTTGCTTCTCCACACTTCAACAGAGTCCTTCATTTCTGCAGCTGCCATCGAGTTTTCTGCATCTCGAGCCTTCTGGGACGAGCACCAATTTCCCAAGAGGGGCTGCATCAGGACGAAGTCAAAACCCAGGAAAGTTGTCTCGGAACACCTTCAATAAAGCATGCCAGCAGTGCATTGAAAAGGCAGGTAGCTTTAGCCACCGTCCTCTAGCAGTCGCAAGGCTGTGCACACAATGTCGTCTCCCTGCGGCAACGTTCTTCGCCCTCGTGCAAGCTACCGCTCTGTCCGGCTCCCGGAGCAGGAGAAGCGGCTGCTTCGCGCACACAACAGCGGAGCGGCAGCCCTACGCTCCGAAGCGCTGCTTCAGCCGAAAGACGCCGGCCACCGGCGCTTCGCTTCGGACAGCTCCGGAGAGCCGTAGTGTGGGTCTGCACTAGACTGCATCATAGCGAAAAGCTTTGGCAGTGTGTCTCGCAGAGAGATAGCTTAGGAGCGCAGCGCACTTATGCCTCCCTTGTCCAGAAACACGATTTTACTGCACACTCCAAAAACAGTACTCTTCCCAGGGCAATATATAAGCTGCTTTCTGACGGCCGTGATCTTTCGATTACTCTTGCCCAGCTCGTTGTTTTAACGTGCACATGCCGTCCTGGAATTCAGTGCACAGTGAAAGCAATCGCAAAAGTCCAGCAGCTGCTGACTCCCAAACACAAGGCGCTGGCTATGTTCTTGCTTCTCGACAACTCAACGCAGCCCTTCATTTCTGCAGTTGCCATCGAGGTCTCTGCAGTTCGGAGACTCAGAGGACGAGCACGAGTTTCCCACGAGGGGCTGCATCAAGAGGAATTCAAAACTCAGGAAAATTGTCTTTGAACACCTTCCATAGGATGCTAGAAGGGAATTGAAGAGGCAGGCGAGCGGCCACCACCGTCCTCTAGCAGTCCTTAGGGTGTGCGCAAAAGCCCGATGCTCTTCGGCTTCGTTCTTCGCCCCCGTACAAGCTACCGCTCTGTCCGGCTCCCGGAGCAGGAGAAGCGGCTGCTTCGCGCACACAACAGCGGAGCGGCAGCCGTACTCTCCGAAGCGCTGCTTCATCCGAAAGACGCCGGCCACCGGCGCTTCGCTTCGGACAGCTCCGGAGAGCCGTAGTGTGCGTCTACAACTAGACTGCATCATAGCGAAAAGCTTTGGCAGTGTGTCTCGCAGAGAGATAGCTTAGGAGCGCAGCGCACTTATGCCTCCCTTGTCCAGAAACACGATTTTACTGCACACTCCAAAAACAGTACTCTTCCCAGGGCAATATATAAGCTGCTTTCTGACGGCCGTGATCTTTCGATTACTCTTGCCCAGCTCGTTGTTTTAACGTGCACATGCCGTCCTGGAATTCAGTGCACAGTGAAAGCAATCGCAAAAGTCCAGCAGCTGCTGACTCCCAAACACAAGGCGCTGGCTATGTTCTTGCTTCTCGACAACTCAACGCAGCCCTTCATTTCTGCAGTTGCCATCGAGGTCTCTGCATGTCGGAGACTCAGAGGACGAGCACGAGTTTCCCACGAGGGGCTGCATCAAGAGGAATTCAAAACTCAGGAAAATTGTCTTTGAACACCTTCCATAGGATGCTAGAAGGGAATTGAAGAGGCAGGCGAGCGGCCACCACCGTCCTCTAGCAGTCCTTAGGGTGTGCGCAAAAGCCCGATGCTCTTCGGCTTCGTTCTTCGCCCCCGTACAAGCTACCGCTCTGTCCGGCTCCCGGAGCAGGAGAAGCGGCTGCTTCGCGCACACAACAGCGGAGCGGCAGCCGTACTCTCCGAAGCGCTGCTTCATCCGAAAGACGCCGGCCACCGGCGCTTCGCTTCGGACAGCTCCGGAGAGCCGTAGTGTGCGTCTACAACTAGACTGCATCATAGCGAAAAGCTTTGGCAGTGTGTCTCGCAAGGAGATAGCTTAGGAGCGCAGCGCACTTATGCCTCCCTTGTCCAGAAACACGATTTTACTGCACACTCCAAAAACAGTACTCTTCCCAGGGCAATATGCCAGATGCTCTCTGATGCCCGTGCTCCCTTCCTACTCTTGCCCAGCTCGTTTTTTTACGTGCACATGCCGTCCTGGAATTCAGTGCACAGTGAAAGCAATCGCAAAAGTCCAGCAGCTGCTGACTCCCAAACACAAGGCGCTGGCTATGTTCTTGCTACTCGACGACTCAACGCAGCCCTTCATTTCTGCAGTTGCTATCGAGGTCTCTGCATGTCGGAGACTCAGAGGACGAGCACGAGTTTCCCACGAGGGGCTGCATCAGGAGGAATTCAAAACTCAGGGAAATTGTCCTGGAACACCTTCCATAAGGATGCTAGAAGGGAATTGAAGAGGCAGGCGAGCGGCCACCACCGTCCTCTAGCAGTCCTTAGGGTGCGCGCAGAAGCCCGGTGCTCTGCGGCTTCGTTCTTCGCCCCCGTACAAGCTACCGCTCTGTCCGGCTCCCGGAGCAGGAGAAGCGGCTGCTTCGCGCACACAACAGCGGAGCGGCAGCCCTACGCTCCGAAGCGCTGCTTCAGCCGAAAGACGCCGGCCACCGGCGCTTCGCTTCGGACAGCTCCGGAGAGCCGTAGTGTGGGTCTGCACTAGACTGCATCATAGCGAAAAGCTTTGGCAGTGTGTCTCGCAGAGAGATAGCTTAGGAGCGCAGCGCACTTATGCCTCCCTTGTCCAGAAACACGGATTTGCTGCACACTCCAAAAACACTGCTCTTTCCATGGTACTATGTAAGCTGCTGTCTGACGCCCGTTCTCTTCTGCCCACTCTTGCCCAGCTGGTTGTTGCAGCGTGCACGTGCCTTCCTGGCATTAAGAGCACAGTGAAAGCAATCGCAAAAGTCCAGCAGCTGCTGACTCCCAAACACAAGGCGCTGGCTATGTTCTTGCTTCTCCACACTTCAACAGAGTCCTTCATTTCTGCAGCTGCCATCGAGTTTTCTGCATCTCGAGCCTTCTGGGACGAGCACCAATTTCCCAAGAGGGGCTGCATCAGGACGAAGTCAAAACCCAGGAAAGTTGTCTCGGAACACCTTCAATAAAGCATGCCAGCAGTGCATTGAAAAGGCAGGTAGCTTTAGCCACCGTCCTCTAGCAGTCGCAAGGCTGTGCACACAATGTCGTCTCCCTGCGGCAACGTTCTTCGCCCTCGTGCAAGCTACCGCTCTGTCCGGCTCCCGGAGCAGGAGAAGCGGCTGCTTCGCGCACACAACAGCGGAGCGGCAGCCCTACGCTCCGAAGCGCTGCTTCAGCCGAAAGACGCCGGCCACCGGCGCTTCGCTTCGGACAGCTCCGGAGAGCCGTAGTGTGCGTCTGCACTAGACTGCATCATAGCGAAAAGCTTTGGCAGTGTGTCTCGCAGAGAGATAGCTTAGGAGCGCAGCGCACTTATGCCTCCCTTGTCCAGAAACACGATTTTACTGCACACTCCAAAAACAGTACTCTTCCCAGGGCAATATATAAGCTGCTTTCTGACGGCCGTGATCTTTCAATTACTCTTGCCCAGCTCGTTGTTTTAACGTGCACATGCCGTCCTGGCATTCAGTGCACAGTGAAAGCAATCGCAAAAGTCCAGCAGCTGCTGACTCCCAAACACAAGGCGCTGGCTATGTTCTTGCTTCTCCACACTTCAACAGAGTCCTTCATTTCTGCAGCTGCCATCGAGTTTTCTGCATCTCGAGCCTTCTGGGACGAGCACCAATTTCCCAAGAGGGGCTGCATCAGGACGAAGTCAAAACCCAGGAAAGTTGTCTCGGAACACCTTCAATAAAGCATGCCAGCAGTGCATTGAAAAGGCAGGTAGCTTTAGCCACCGTCCTCTAGCAGTCGCAAGGCTGTGCACACAATGTCGTCTCCCTGCGGCAACGTTCTTCGCCCTCGTGCAAGCTACCGCTCTGTCCGGCTCCCGGAGCAGGAGAAGCGGCTGCTTCGCGCACACAACAGCGGAGCGGCAGCCCTACGCTCCGAAGCGCTGCTTCAGCCGAAAGACGCCGGCCACCGGCGCTTGGCTTCGGACAGCTCCGGAGAGCCGTAGTGTGGGTCTGCACTAGACTGCATCATAGCGAAAAGCTTTGGCAGTGTGTCTCGCAGAGAGATAGCTTAGGAGCGCAGCGCACTTATGCCTCCCTTGTCCAGAAACACGATTTTACTGCACACTCCAAAAACAGTACTCTTCCCAGGGCAATATATAAGCTGCTTTCTGACGGCCGTGATCTTTCGATTACTCTTGCCCAGCTCGTTGTTTTAACGTGCACATGCCGTCCTGGCATTCAGTGCACAGTGAAAGCAATCGCAAAAGTCCAGCAGCTGCTGACTCCCAAACACAAGGCGCTGGCTATGTTCTTGCTTCTCGACAACTCAACGCAGCCCTTCATTTCTGCAGTTGCCATCGATGTCTCTGCATGTCGGAGACTCAGAGGACGAGCACGAGTTTCCCACGAGGGGCTGCATCAAGAGGAATTCAAAACTCAGGAAAATTGTCTTTGAACACCTTCCATAGGATGCTAGAAGGGAATTGAAGAGGCAGGCGAGCGGCCACCACCGTCCTCTAGCAGTCCTTAGGGTGTGCGCAAAAGCCCGATGCTCTTCGGCTTCGTTCTTCGCCCTCGTACAAGCTACCGCTCTGTCCGGCTCCCGGAGCAGGAGAAGCGGCTGCTTCGCGCACACAACAGCGGAGCGGCAGCCGTACTCTCCGAAGCGCTGCTTCAGCCGAAAGACGCCGGCCACCGGCGCTTCGCTTCGGACAGCTCCGGAGAGCCGTAGTGTGCGTCTACAACTAGACTGCATCATAGCGAAAAGCTTTGGCAGTGTGTCTCGCAGAGAGATAGCTTAGGAGCGCAGCGCACTTATGCCTCCCTTGTCCAGAAACACGATTTTACTGCACACTCCAAAAACAGTACTCTTCCCAGGGCAATATGCCAGATGCTCTCTGATGCCCGTGCTCCCTTCCTACTCTTGCCCAGCTCGTTGTTTTAACGTGCACATGCCGTCCTGGAATTCAGTGCACAGTGAAAGCAATCGCAAAAGTCCAGCAGCTGCTGACTCCCAAACACAAGGCGCTGGCTATGTTCTTGCTACTCGACGACTCAACGCAGCCCTTCATTTCTGCAGTTGCCATCGAGGTCTCTGCATGTCGGAGACTCAGAGGACGAGCACGAGTTTCCCACGAGGGGCTGCATCAGGAGGAATTCAAAACTCAGGGAAATTGTCCTGGAACACCTTCCATAAGGATGCTAGAAGGGAATTGAAGAGGCAGGCGAGCGGCCACCACCGTCCTCTAGCAGTCCTTAGGGTGCGCGCAGAAGCCCGGTGCTCTGCGGCTTCGTTCTTCGCCCTCGTGCAAGCTACCGCTCTGTCCGGCTCCCGGAGCAGGAGAAGCGGCTGCTTCGCGCACACAACAGCGGAGCGGCAGCCCTACGCTCCGAAGCGCTGCTTCAGCCGAAAGACGCCGGCCACCGGCGCTTCGCTTCGGACAGCTCCGGAGAGCCGTAGTGTGGGTCTGCACTAGACTGCATCATAGCGAAAAGCTTTGGCAGTGTGTCTCGCAGAGAGATAGCTTAGGAGCGCAGCGCACTTATGCCTCCCTTGTCCAGAAACACGGATTTGCTGCACACTCCAAAAACACTGCTCTTTCCATGGTACTATGTAAGCTGCTGTCTGACGCCCGTTCTCTTCTGCCCACTCTTGCCCAGCTGGTTGTTGCAGCGTGCACGTGCCTTCCTGGCATTAAGAGCACAGTGAAAGCAATCGCAAAAGTCCAGCAGCTGCTGACTCCCAAACACAAGGCGCTTGTCTACGTTCTTGCTTCTCGACAACTCAACGCAGTCCTTCATTTCTGCAGCTGCCATCGAGTTTTCTGCATCTCGAGCCTTCTGGGACGAGCACCAATTTCCCAAGAGGGGCTGCATCAGGACGAAGTCAAAACCCAGGAAAGTTGTCTCGGAACACCTTCAATAAAGCATGCCAGCAGTGCATTGAAAAGGCAGGTAGCTTTAGCCACCGTCCTCTAGCAGTCGCAAGGCTGTGCACACAATGTCGTCTCCCTGCGGCAACGTTCTTCGCCCTCGTGCAAGCTACCGCTCTGTCCGGCTCCCGGAGCAGGAGAAGCGGCTGCTTCGCGCACACAACAGCGGAGCGGCAGCCCTACGCTCCGAAGCGCTGCTTCAGCCGAAAGACGCCGGCGACCGGCGCTTCGCTTCGGACAGCTCCGGAGAGCCGTAGTGTGCGTCTGCACTAGACTGCATCATAGCGAAAAGCTTTGGCAGTGTGTCTCGCAGAGAGATAGCTTAGGAGCGCAGCGCACTTATGCCTCCCTTGTCCAGAAACACGATTTTACTGCACACTCCAAAAACAGTACTCTTCCCAGGGCAATATATAAGCTGCTTTCTGACGGCCGTGATCTTTCAATTACTCTTGCCCAGCTCGTTGTTTTAACGTGCACATGCCGTCCTGGCATTCAGTGCACAGTGAAAGCAATCGCAAAAGTCCAGCAGCTGCTGACTCCCAAACACAAGGCGCTGGCTATGTTCTTGCTTCTCGACAACTCAACGCAGCCCTTCATTTCTGCAGTTGCCATCGATGTCTCTGCATGTCGGAGACTCAGAGGACGAGCACGAGTTTCCCACGAGGGGCTGCATCAAGAGGAATTCAAAACTCAGGAAAATTGTCTTTGAACACCTTCCATAGGATGCTAGAAGGGAATTGAAGAGGCAGGCGAGCGGCCACCACCGTCCTCTAGCAGTCCTTAGGGTGTGCGCAAAAGCCCGATGCTCTTCGGCTTCGTTCTTCGCCCTCGTACAAGCTACCGCTCTGTCCGGCTCCCGGAGCAGGAGAAGCGGCTGCTTCGCGCACACAACAGCGGAGCGGCAGCCGTACTCTCCGAAGCGCTGCTTCATCCGAAAGACGCCGGCCACCGGCGCTTCGCTTCGGACAGCTCCGGAGAGCCGTAGTGTGCGTCTACAACTAGACTGCATCATAGCGAAAAGCTTTGGCAGTGTGTCTCGCAGAGAGATAGCTTAGGAGCGCAGCGCACTTATGCCTCCCTTGTCCAGAAACACGATTTTACTGCACACTCCAAAAACAGTACTCTTCCCAGGGCAATATGCCAGATGCTCTCTGATGCCCGTGCTCCCTTCCTACTCTTGCCCAGCTCGTTGTTTTAACGTGCACATGCCGTCCTGGAATTCAGTGCACAGTGAAAGCAATCGCAAAAGTCCAGCAGCTGCTGACTCCCAAACACAAGGCGCTGGCTATGTTCTTGCTACTCGACGACTCAACGCAGCCCTTCATTTCTGCAGTTGCCATCGAGGTCTCTGCATGTCGGAGACTCAGAGGACGAGCACGAGTTTCCCACGAGGGGCTGCATCAGGAGGAATTCAAAACTCAGGGAAATTGTCCTGGAACACCTTCCATAAGGATGCTAGAAGGGAATTGAAGAGGCAGGCGAGCGGCCACCACCGTCCTCTAGCAGTCCTTAGGGTGCGCGCAGAAGCCCGGTGCTCTGCGGCTTCGTTCTTCGCCCTCGTGCAAGCTACCGCTCTGTCCGGCTCCCGGAGCAGGAGAAGCGGCTGCTTCGCGCACACAACAGCGGAGCGGCAGCCCTACGCTCCGAAGCGCTGCTTCAGCCGAAAGACGCCGGCCACCGGCGCTTCGCTTCGGACAGCTCCGGAGAGCCGTAGTGTGGGTCTGCACTAGACTGCATCATAGCGAAAAGCTTTGGCAGTGTGTCTCGCAGAGAGATAGCTTAGGAGCGCAGCGCACTTATGCCTCCCTTGTCCAGAAACACGGATTTGCTGCACACTCCAAAAACACTGCTCTTTCCATGGTACTATGTAAGCTGCTGTCTGACGCCCGTTCTCTTCTGCCCACTCTTGCCCAGCTGGTTGTTGCAGCGTGCACGTGCCTTCCTGGCATTAAGAGCACAGTGAAAGCAATCGCAAAAGTCCAGCAGCTGCTGACTCCCAAACACAAGGCGCTTGTCTACGTTCTTGCTTCTCGACAACTCAACGCAGTCCTTCATTTCTGCAGCTGCCATCGAGTTTTCTGCATCTCGAGCCTTCTGGGACGAGCACCAATTTCCCAAGAGGGGCTGCATCAGGACGAAGTCAAAACCCAGGAAA
The DNA here is from genome assembly GCF_050655825.1 of Lonchura striata. Taxonomy (NCBI): domain Eukaryota; kingdom Metazoa; phylum Chordata; class Aves; order Passeriformes; family Estrildidae; genus Lonchura; species Lonchura striata. Next base: position 17,147,425 of record NC_140716.1, on the reverse strand, counting down.
GTTGTCTCGGAACACCTTCAATAAAGCATGCCAGCAGTGCATTGAAAAGGCAGGTAGCTTTAGCCACCGTCCTCTAGCAGTCGCAAGGCTGTGCACACAATGTCGTCTCCCTGCGGCAACGTTCTTCGCCCTCGTGCAAGCTACCGCTCTGTCCGGCTCCCGGAGCAGGAGAAGCGGCTGCTTCGCGCACACAACAGCGGAGCGGCAGCCCTACGCTCCGAAGCGCTGCTTCAGCCGAAAGACGCCGGCGACCGGCGCTTCGCTTCGGACAGCTCCGGAGAGCCGTAGTGTGCGTCTGCACTAGACTGCATCATAGCGAAAAGCTTTGGCAGTGTGTCTCGCAAGGAGATAGCTTAGGAGAGCAGCGCACTTATGCCTCCCTTGTCCAGAATCACGATTTTACTGCACACTCCAAAAACAGTACTCTTCCCAGGGCAATATGCCAGATGCTCTCTGATGCCCGTGCTCCCTTCCTACTCTTGCCCAGCTCGTTGTTTTAACGTGCACATGCCGTCCTGGAATTCAGTGCACAGTGAAAGCAATCGCAAAAGTCCAGCAGCTGCTGACTCCCAAACACAAGGCGCTGGCTATGTTCTTGCTACTCGACGACTCAACGCAGCCCTTCATTTCTGCAGTTGCCATCGAGGTCTCTGCATGTCGGAGACTCAGAGGACGAGCACGAGTTTCCCACGAGGGGCTGCATCAGGAGGAATTCAAAACTCAGGGAAATTGTCCTGGAACACCTTCCATAAGGATGCTAGAAGGGAATTGAAGAGGCAGGCGAGCGGCCACCACCGTCCTCTAGCAGTCCTTAGGGTGCGCGCAGAAGCCCGGTGCTCTGCGGCTTCGTTCTTCGCCCTCGTGCAAGCTACCGCTCTGTCCGGCTCCCGGAGCAGGAGAAGCGGCTGCTTCGCGCACACAACAGCGGAGCGGCAGCTGTACTCTCCGGAGCGCTGCTTCAGCCGAAAGACGCCGGCCACCGGCGCTTGGCTTCGGACAGCTCCGGAGAGCCGTAGTGTGCGTCTGCACTAGACTGCATCATAGCGAAAAGCTTTGGCAGTGTGTCTCGCAGAGAGATAGCTTAGGAGCGCAGCGCACTTATGCCTCCCTTGTCCAGAAACACGATTTTACTGCACACTCCAAAAACAGTACTCTTCCCAGGGCAATATATAAGCTGCTTTCTGACGGCCGTGATCTTTCGATTACTCTTGCCCAGCTCGTTGTTTTAACGTGCACATGCCGTCCTGGCATTCAGTGCACAGTGAAAGCAATCGCAAACGTCCAGCAGCTGCTGACTCCCAAACACAAGGCGCTGGCTATGTTCTTGCTTCTCCACACTTCAACAGAGTCCTTCATTTCTGCAGCTGCCATCGAGTTTTCTGCATCTCGAGCCTTCTGGGACGAGCACCAATTTCCCAAGAGGGGCTGCATCAGGACGAAGTCAAAACCCAGGAAAGTTGTCTCGGAACACCTTCAATAAAGCATGCCAGCAGTGCATTGAAAAGGCAGGTAGCTTTAGCCACCGTCCTCTAGCAGTCGCAAGGCTGTGCACACAATGTCGTCTCCCTGCGGCAACGTTCTTCGCCCTCGTGCAAGCTACCGCTCTGTCCGGCTCCCGGAGCAGGAGAAGCGGCTGCTTCGCGCACACAACAGCGGAGCGGCAGCCCTACGCTCCGAAGCGCTGCTTCAGCCGAAAGACGCCGGCGACCGGCGCTTCGCTTCGGACAGCTCCGGAGAGCCGTAGTGTGCGTCTGCACTAGACTGCATCATAGCGAAAAGCTTTGGCAGTGTGTCTCGCAGAGAGATAGCTTAGGAGCGCAGCGCACTTATGCCTCCCTTGTCCAGAAACACGATTTTACTGCACACTCCAAAAACAGTACTCTTCCCAGGGCAATATATAAGCTGCTTTCTGACGGCCGTGATCTTTCGATTACTCTTGCCCAGCTCGTTGTTTTAACGTGCACATGCCGTCCTGGCATTCAGTGCACAGTGAAAGCAATCGCAAAAGTCCAGCAGCTGCTGACTCCCAAACACAAGGCGCTGGCTATGTTCTTGCTTCTCGACAACTCAACGCAGCCCTTCATTTCTGCAGTTGCCATCGATGTCTCTGCATGTCGGAGACTCAGAGGACGAGCACGAGTTTCCCACGAGGGGCTGCATCAAGAGGAATTCAAAACTCAGGAAAATTGTCTTTGAACACCTTCCATAGGATGCTAGAAGGGAATTGAAGAGGCAGGCGAGCGGCCACCACCGTCCTCTAGCAGTCCTTAGGGTGTGCGCAAAAGCCCGATGCTCTTCGGCTTCGTTCTTCGCCCTCGTACAAGCTACCGCTCTGTCCGGCTCCCGGAGCAGGAGAAGCGGCTGCTTCGCGCACACAACAGCGGAGCGGCAGCCGTACTCTCCGAAGCGCTGCTTCAGCCGAAAGACGCCGGCCACCGGCGCTTCGCTTCGGACAGCTCCGGAGAGCCGTAGTGTGCGTCTACAACTAGACTGCATCATAGCGAAAAGCTTTGGCAGTGTGTCTCGCAGAGAGATAGCTTAGGAGCGCAGCGCACTTATGCCTCCCTTGTCCAGAAACACGATTTTACTGCACACTCCAAAAACAGTACTCTTCCCAGGGCAATATGCCAGATGCTCTCTGATGCCCGTGCTCCCTTCCTACTCTTGCCCAGCTCGTTGTTTTAACGTGCACATGCCGTCCTGGAATTCAGTGCACAGTGAAAGCAATCGCAAAAGTCCAGCAGCTGCTGACTCCCAAACACAAGGCGCTGGCTATGTTCTTGCTACTCGACGACTCAACGCAGCCCTTCATTTCTGCAGTTGCCATCGAGGTCTCTGCATGTCGGAGACTCAGAGGACGAGCACGAGTTTCCCACGAGGGGCTGCATCAGGAGGAATTCAAAACTCAGGGAAATTGTCCTGGAACACCTTCCATAAGGATGCTAGAAGGGAATTGAAGAGGCAGGCGAGCGGCCACCACCGTCCTCTAGCAGTCCTTAGGGTGCGCGCAGAAGCCCGGTGCTCTGCGGCTTCGTTCTTCGCCCTCGTGCAAGCTACCGCTCTGTCCGGCTCCCGGAGCAGGAGAAGCGGCTGCTTCGCGCACACAACAGCGGAGCGGCAGCCCTACGCTCCGAAGCGCTGCTTCAGCCGAAAGACGCCGGCCACCGGCGCTTCGCTTCGGACAGCTCCGGAGAGCCGTAGTGTGGGTCTGCACTAGACTGCATCATAGCGAAAAGCTTTGGCAGTGTGTCTCGCAGAGAGATAGCTTAGGAGCGCAGCGCACTTATGCCTCCCTTGTCCAGAAACACGGATTTGCTGCACACTCCAAAAACACTGCTCTTTCCATGGTACTATGTAAGCTGCTGTCTGACGCCCGTTCTCTTCTGCCCACTCTTGCCCAGCTGGTTGTTGCAGCGTGCACGTGCCTTCCTGGCATTAAGAGCACAGTGAAAGCAATCGCAAAAGTCCAGCAGCTGCTGACTCCCAAACACAAGGCGCTTGTCTACGTTCTTGCTTCTCGACAACTCAACGCAGTCCTTCATTTCTGCAGCTGCCATCGAGTTTTCTGCATCTCGAGCCTTCTGGGACGAGCACCAATTTCCCAAGAGGGGCTGCATCAGGACGAAGTCAAAACCCAGGAAAGTTGTCTCGGAACACCTTCAATAAAGCATGCCAGCAGTGCATTGAAAAGGCAGGTAGCTTTAGCCACCGTCCTCTAGCAGTCGCAAGGCTGTGCACACAATGTCGTCTCCCTGCGGCAACGTTCTTCGCCCTCGTGCAAGCTACCGCTCTGTCCGGCTCCCGGAGCAGGAGAAGCGGCTGCTTCGCGCACACAACAGCGGAGCGGCAGCCCTACGCTCCGAAGCGCTGCTTCAGCCGAAAGACGCCGGCGACCGGCGCTTCGCTTCGGACAGCTCCGGAGAGCCGTAGTGTGCGTCTGCACTAGACTGCATCATAGCGAAAAGCTTTGGCAGTGTGTCTCGCAGAGAGATAGCTTAGGAGCGCAGCGCACTTATGCCTCCCTTGTCCAGAAACACGATTTTACTGCACACTCCAAAAACAGTACTCTTCCCAGGGCAATATATAAGCTGCTTTCTGACGGCCGTGATCTTTCGATTACTCTTGCCCAGCTCGTTGTTTTAACGTGCACATGCCGTCCTGGCATTCAGTGCACAGTGAAAGCAATCGCAAAAGTCCAGCAGCTGCTGACTCCCAAACACAAGGCGCTGGCTATGTTCTTGCTTCTCGACAACTCAACGCAGCCCTTCATTTCTGCAGTTGCCATCGAGGTCTCTGCATGTCGGAGACTCAGAGGACGAGCACGAGTTTCCCACGAGGGGCTGCATCAGGAGGAATTCAAAACTCAGGGAATTTGCCCTGGAACACCTTCCATAAGGATGCTAGAAGGGAATTGAAGAGGCAGGCGAGCGGCCACCACCGTCCTCTAGCAGTCCTTAGGGTGTGCGCAAAAGCCCGATGCTCTTCAGCTTCGTTCTTCGCCCCCGTACAAGCTACCGCTCTGTCCGGCTCCCGGAGCAGGAGAAGCGGCTGCTTCGCGCACACAACAGCGGAGCGGCAGCCCTACGCTCCGAAGCGCTGCTTCAGCCGAAAGACTCCGGCCACCGGCGCTTGGCTTCGGACAGCTCCGGAGAGCCGTAGTGTGCGTCTGCACTAGACTGCATCATAGCGAAAAGCTTTGACAGTGTGTCTCGCAGGGAGATACCTTAGGAGCGCAGCGCACTTATGCCTCCCTTGTCCAGAAACACGGATTTGCTGCACACTCCAAAAACACTGCTCTTTCCATGGTACTATGTAAGCTGCTGTCTGACGCCCGTTCTCTTCTGCCCACTCTTGCCCAGCTGGTTGTTGCAGCATGCACGTGCCTTCCTGGCATTAAGAGCACAGTGAAAGCAATCGCAAAAGACCAGCAGCTGCTGACTCCCAAACACAAGGCGCTTGTCTACGTTCTTGCTTCTCGACAACTCAACGCAGCCCTTCATTTCTGCAGCTGCCATCGAGTTTTCTGTATCTTGAGCCTTCTGGGACGAGCACCAATTTCCCAGGAGGGGCTGCATCAGGACGAAGTCAAAACCCAGGAAAGTTGTCTCGGAACACCTTCAATAAAGCATGCCAGCAGTGCATTGAAAAGGCAGGTAGCTTTAGCCACCGTCCTCTAGCAGTCGCGAAGCTGTGCACACAATGTCGTCTCCCTGCGGCAACGTTCTTCGCCCTCGTGCAAGCTACCGCTCTGTCCGGCTCCCGGAGCAGGAGAAGCGGCTGCTTCGCGCACACAGCAGCGGAGCGGCAGCCCTACGCTCCGAAGCGCTGCTTCAGCCGAAAGACGCCGGCCACCGGCGCTTCGCTTCGGACAGCTCCGGAGAGCCGTAGTGTGCGTCTGCACTAGACTGCATCATAGCGAAAAGCTTTGGCAGTGTGTCTCGCAAGGAGATAGCTTAGGAGAGCAGCGCACTTATGCCTCCCTTGTCCAGAATCACGATTTTACTGCACACTCCAAAAACAGTACTCTTCCCAGGGCAATATGCCAGATGCTCTCTGATGCCCGTGCTACCTTCCTACTCTTGCCCAGCTCGTTGTTTTAACGTGCACATGCCGTCCTGGAATTCAGTGCACAGTGAAAGCAATCGCAAAAGTCCAGCAGCTGCTGACTCCCAAACACAAGGCGCTGGCTATGTTCTTGCTACTCGACGACTCAACGCAGCCCTTCATTTCTGCAGTTGCCATCGAGGTCTCTGCATGTCGGAGACTCAGAGGACGAGCACGAGTTTCCCACGAGGGGCTGCATCAGGAGGAATTCAAAACTCAGGGAAATTGTCCTGGAACACCTTCCATAAGGATGCTAGAAGGGAATTGAAGAGGCAGGCGAGCGGCCACCACCGTCCTCTAGCAGTCCTTAGGGTGCGCGCAGAAGCCCGGTGCTCTGCGGCTTCGTTCTTCGCCCTCGTGCAAGCTACCGCTCTGTCCGGCTCCCGGAGCAGGAGAAGCGGCTGCTTCGCGCACACAACAGCGGAGCGGCAGCCGTACTCTCCGGAGCGCTGCTTCAGCCGAAAGACGCCGGCCACCGGCGCTTCGCTTCGGACAGCTCCGGAGAGCCGTAGTGTGCGTCTGCACTAGACTGCATCATAGCGAAAAGCTTTGGCAGTGTGTCTCGCAGAGAGATAGCTTAGGAGCGCAGCGCACTTATGCCTCCCTTGTCCAGAAACACGATTTTACTGCACACTCCAAAAACAGTACTCTTCCCAGGGCAATATATAAGCTGCTTTCTGACGGCCGTGATCTTTCGATTACTCTTGCCCAGCTCGTTGTTTTAACGTGCACATGCCGTCCTGGCATTCAGTGCACAGTGAAAGCAATCGCAAACGTCCAGCAGCTGCTGACTCCCAAACACAAGGCGCTGGCTATGTTCTTGCTTCTCCACACTTCAACAGAGTCCTTCATTTCTGCAGCTGCCATCGAGTTTTCTGCATCTCGAGCCTTCTGGGACGAGCACCAATTTCCCAAGAGGGGCTGCATCAGGACGAAGTCAAAACCCAGGAAAGTTGTCTCGGAACACCTTCAATAAAGCATGCCAGCAGTGCATTGAAAAGGCAGGTAGCTTTAGCCACCATCCTCTAGCAGTCGCAAGGCTGTGCACACAATGTCGTCTCCCTGCGGCAACGTTCTTCGCCCTCGTGCAAGCTACCGCTCTGTCCGGCTCCCGGAGCAGGAGAAGCGGCTGCTTCGCGCACACAACAGCGGAGCGGCAGCCCTACGCTCCGAAGCGCTGCTTCAGCCGAAAGACGCCGGCCACCGGCGCTTCGCTTCGGACAGCTCCGGAGAGCCGTAGTGTGCGTCTACAACGACACTGCATCATAGCGAAAAGCTTTGGCAGTGTGTCTCGCAGAGAGATAGCTTAGGAGCGCAGCGCACTTATGCCTCCCTTGTCCAGAAACACGATTTTACTGCACACTCCAAAAACAGTACTCTTACCAGGGCAATATGCCAGATGCTCTCTGATGCCCGTGCTCCCTTCCTACTCTTGCCCAGCTCGTTGTTTTAACGTGCACATGCCGTCCTGGCATTCAGTGCACAGTGAAAGCAATCGCGAAAGTCCAGCAGCTGCTGACTCCCAAACACAAGGCGCTGGCTATGTTCTTGCTACTCGACGACTCAACGCAGCCCTTCATTTCTGCAGTTGCCATCGAGGTCTCTGCATGTCGGAGACTCAGAGGACGAGCACGAGTTTCCCACGAGGGGCTGCATCAGGAGGAATTCAAAACTCAGGGAAATTGTCTTTGAACACCTTCCATAAGGATGCTAGAAGGGAATTGAAGAGGCAGGCGAGCGGCCACCACCGTCCAGTAGCAGTCCTTAGGGTGTGCGCAAAAGCCCGGTGCTCTTCGGCTTCGTTCTTCGCCCCCGTACAAGCTACCGCTCTGTCCGGCTCCCGGAGCAGGAGAAGCGGCTGCTTCGCGCACACAACAGCGGAGCGGCAGCCCTACGCTCCGAAGCGCTGCTTCAGCCGAAAGACGCCGGCCACCGGCGCTTGGCTTCGGACAGCTCCGGAGAGCCGTAGTGTGCGTCTGCACTAGACTGCATCATAGCGAAAAGCTTTGACAGTGTGTCTCGCAGGGAGATACCTTAGGAGCGCAGCGCACTTATGCCTCCCTTGTCCAGAAACACGGATTTGCTGCACACTCCAAAAACACTGCTCTTTCCATGGTACTATGTAAGCTGCTGTCTGACGCCCGTTCTCTTCTGCCCACTCTTGCCCAGCTGGTTGTTGCAGCGTGCACGTGCCTTCCTGGCATTAAGAGCACAGTGAAAGCAATCGCAAAAGTCCAGCAGCTGCTGACTCCCAAACACAAGGCGCTTGTCTACGTTCTTGCTTCTCGACAACTCAACGCAGCCCTTCATTTCTGCAGCTGCCATCGAGTTTTCTGTATCTTGAGCCTTCTGGGACGAGCACCAATTTCCCAGGAGGGGCTGCATCAGGACGAAGTCAAAACCCAGGAAAGTTGTCTCGGAACACCTTCAATAAAGCATGCCAGCAGTGCATTGAAAAGGCAGGTAGCTTTAGCCACCGTCCTCTAGCAGTCGCGAAGCTGTGCACACAATGTCGTCTCCCTGCGGCAACGTTCTTCGCCCTCGTGCAAGCTACCGCTCTGTCCGGCTCCCGGAGCAGGAGAAGCGGCTGCTTCGCGCACACAGCAGCGGAGCGGCAGCCCTACGCTCCGAAGCGCTGCTTCAGCCGAAAGACGCCGGCCACCGGCGCTTGGCTTCGGACAGCTCCGGAGAGCCGTAGTGTGCGTCTACAACTAGACTGCATCATAGCGAAAAGCTTTGGCAGTGTGTCTCGCAGGGAGATAGCTTAGGAGCGCAGCGCACTTATGCCTCCCTTGTCCAGAAACACGATTTTACTGCACACTCCAAAAACAGTACTCTTCCCAGGGCAATATGCCAGATGCTCTCTGATGCCCGTGCTACCTTCCTACTCTTGCCCAGCTCGTTGTTTTAACGTGCACATGCCGTCCTGGCATTCAGTGCACAGTGAAAGCAATCGCAAAAGTCCAGCAGCTGCTGACTCCCAAACACAAGGCGCTGGCTATGTTCTTGCTACTCGACGACTCAACGCAGCCCTTCATTTCTGCAGTTGCCATCGAGGTCTCTGCATGTCGGAGACTCAGAGGACGAGCACGAGTTTCCCACGAGGGGCTGCATCAGGAGGAATTCAAAACTCAGGGAATTTGTCCTGGAACACCTTCCATAAGTATGCTAGAAGGGAATTGAAGAGGCAGGCGAGCGGCCACCACCGTCCTCTAGCAGTCCTTAGGGTGCGCGCAGAAGCCCGGTGCTCTGCGGCTTCGTTCTTCGCCCTCGTGCAAGCTACCGCTCTGTCCGGCTCCCGGAGCAGGAGAAGCGGCTGCTTCGCGCACACAACAGCGGAGCGGCAGCCATACTCTCCGAAGCGCTGCTTCAGCCGAAAGACGCCGGCCACCGGCGCTTCGCTTCGGACAGCTCCGGAGAGCCGTAGTGTGGGTATGCACTAGACTGCATCATAGCGAAAAGCTTTGACAGTGTGTCTCGCAGGGAGATACCTTAGGAGCGCAGCGCACTTATGCCTCCCTTGTCCAGAAACACGGATTTGCTGCACACTCCAAAAACACTGCTCTTCCCAGGGCAATATATAAGCTGCTGTCTGACGCCCGTTCTCTTCTGCCCACTCTTGCCCAGCTGGTTGTTGCAGCGTGCACATGCCGTCCTGGCATTCAGTGCACAGTGAAAGCAATCGCAAAAGTCCAGCAGCTGCTGACTCCCAAACACAAGGCGCTGGCTATGTTCTTGCTTCTCCACACTTCAACAGAGTCCTTCATTTCTGCAGCTGCCATCGAGTTTTCTGCATCTCGAGCCTTCTGGGACGAGCACCAATTTCCCAAGAGGGGCTGCATCAGGACGAAGTCAAAACCCAGGAAAGTTGTCTCGGAACACCTTCAATAAAGCATGCCAGCCGTGCATTGAAAAGGCAGGTAGCTTTAGCCACCGTCCTCTAGCAGTCGCAAGGCTGTGCACACAATGTCGTCTCCCTGCGGCAACGTTCTTCGCCCTCGTGCAAGCTACCGCTCTGTCCGGCTCCCGGAGCAGGAGAAGCGGCTGCTTCGCGCACACAACAGCGGAGCGGCAGCCCTACGCTCCGAAGCGCTGCTTCAGCCGAAAGACGCCGGCCACCGGCGCTTCGCTTCGGACAGCTCCGGAAAGCCGTAGTGTGCGTCTGCACTAGACTGCATCATAGCGAAAAGCTTTGGCAGTGTGTCTCGCAGAGAGATAGCTTAGGAGCGCAGCGCACTTATGCCTCCCTTGTCCAGAAACACGATTTTACTGCACACTCCAAAAACAGTACTCTTCCCAGGGCAATATATAAGCTGCTTTCTGACGGCCGTGATCTTTCGATTACTCTTGCCCAGCTCGTTGTTTTAACGTGCACATGCCGTCCTGGAATTCAGTGCACAGTGAAAGCAATCGCAAAAGTCCAGCAGCTGCTGACTCCCAAACACAAGGCGCTGGCTATGTTCTTGCTACTCGACGACTCAACGCAGCCCTTCATTTCTGCAGTTGCCATCGAGGTCTCTGCATGTCGGAGACTCAGAGGACGAGCACGAGTTTCCCACGAGGGGCTGCATCAGGAGGAATTCAAAACTCAGGGAATTTGTCCTGGAACACCTTCCATAAGGATGCTAGAAGGGAATTGAAGAGGCTGGCGAGCGGCCACCACCGTCCTCTAGCAGTCCTTAGGGTGCGCGCAGAAGCCCGGTGCTCTGCGGCTTCGTTCTTCGCCCTCGTGCAAGCTACCGCTCTGTCCGGCTCCCGGAGCAGGAGAAGCGGCTGCTTCGCGCACACAACAGCGGAGCGGCAGCCCTACGCTCCGAAGCGCTGCTTCAGCCGAAAGACGCCGGCGACCGGCGGTTCGCTTCGGATAGCAGCCGAGAGCCGTAGTGTGCGTCTGCACTAAACTGCATCATAGCGAAAAGCTTTGGCAGTGTGACTCGCAGGGAGATAGCTTAGGAGCGCAGCGCACTTATGCCTCCCTTGTCCAGAAACACGGATTTGCTGCACACTCCAAAAACACTGCTCTTCCCAGGGCAATATATAAGCTGCTTTCTGATGGCCGTGATCCCTCCCTGCTCTTGCCCAGCTGGTTGTTGCAGCGTGCACATGCCGTCCTGGCATTCAGTGCACAGTGAAAGCAATCGCAAAAGTCCAGCAGCTGCTGACTCCCAAACACAAGGCGCTGGCTATGTTCTTGCTTCTCCACACTTCAACAGAGTCCTTCATTTCTGCAGCTGCCATCGAGTTTTCTGCATCTCGAGCCTTCTGGGACGAGCACCAATTTCCCAAGAGGGGCTGCATCAGGACGAAGTCAAAACCCAGGAAAGTTGTCTCGGAACACCTTCAATAAAGCATGCCAGCAGTGCATTGAAAAGGCAGGTAGCTTTAGCCACCGTCCTCTAGCAGTCGCAAGGCTGTGCACACAATGTCGTCTCCCTGCGGCAACGTTCTTCGCCCTCGTGCAAGCTACCGCTCTGTCCGGCTCCCGGAGCAGGAGAAGCGGCTGCTTCGCGCACACAACAGCGGAGCGGCAGCCCTACGCTCCGAAGCGCTGCTTCAGCCGAAAGACGCCGGCGACCGGCGCTTCGCTTCGGACAGCTCCGGAGAGCCGTAGTGTGCGTCTGCACTAGACTGCATCATAGCGAAAAGCTTTGGCAGTGTGTCTCGCAGAGAGATAGCTTAGGAGCGCAGCGCACTTATGCCTCCCTTGTCCAGAAACACGATTTTACTGCACACTCCAAAAACAGTACTCTTCCCAGGGCAATATATAAGCTGCTTTCTGACGGCCGTGATCTTTCGATTACTCTTGCCCAGCTCGTTGTTTTAACGTGCACATGCCGTCCTGGCATTCAGTGCACAGTGAAAGCAATCGCAAAAGTCCAGCAGCTGCTGACTCCCAAACACAAGGCGCTGGCTATGTTCTTGCTTCTCGACAACTCAACGCAGCCCTTCATTTCTGCAGTTGCCATCGAGGTCTCTGCATGTCGGAGACTCAGAGGACGAGCACGAGTTTCCCACGAGGGGCTGCATCAGGAGGAATTCAAAACTCAGGGAATTTGCCCTGGAACACCTTCCATAAGGATGCTAGAAGGGAATTGAAGAGGCAGGCGAGCGGCCACCACCGTCCTCTAGCAGTCCTTAGGGTGTGCGCAAAAGCCCGATGCTCTTCAGCTTCGTTCTTCGCCCCCGTACAAGCTACCGCTCTGTCCGGCTCCCGGAGCAGGAGAAGCGGCTGCTTCGCGCACACAACAGCGGAGCGGCAGCCCTACGCTCCGAAGCGCTGCTTCAGCCGAAAGACTCCGGCCACCGGCGCTTGGCTTCGGACAGCTCCGGAGAGCCGTAGTGTGCGTCTGCACTAGACTGCATCATAGCGAAAAGCTTTGACAGTGTGTCTCGCAGGGAGATACCTTAGGAGCGCAGCGCACTTATGCCTCCCTTGTCCAGAAACACGGATTTGCTGCACACTCCAAAAACACTGCTCTTTCCATGGTACTATGTAAGCTGCTGTCTGACGCCCGTTCTCTTCTGCCCACTCTTGCCCAGCTGGTTGTTGCAGCATGCACGTGCCTTCCTGGCATTAAGAGCACAGTGAAAGCAATCGCAAAAGACCAGCAGCTGCTGACTCCCAAACACAAGGCGCTTGTCTACGTTCTTGCTTCTCGACAACTCAACGCAGCCCTTCATTTCTGCAGCTGCCATCGAGTTTTCTGTATCTTGAGCCTTCTGGGACGAGCACCAATTTCCCAGGAGGGGCTGCATCAGGACGAAGTCAAAACCCAGGAAAGTTGTCTCGGAACACCTTCAATAAAGCATGCCAGCAGTGCATTGAAAAGGCAGGTAGCTTTAGCCACCGTCCTCTAGCAGTCGCGAAGCTGTGCACACAATGTCGTCTCCCTGCGGCAACGTTCTTCGCCCTCGTGCAAGCTACCGCTCTGTCCGGCTCCCGGAGCAGGAGAAGCGGCTGCTTCGCGCACACAGCAGCGGAGCGGCAGCCCTACGCTCCGAAGCGCTGCTTCAGCCGAAAGACGCCGGCCACCGGCGCTTCGCTTCGGACAGCTCCGGAGAGCCGTAGTGTGCGTCTGCACTAGACTGCATCATAGCGAAAAGCTTTGGCAGTGTGTCTCGCAAGGAGATAGCTTAGGAGAGCAGCGCACTTATGCCTCCCTTGTCCAGAATCACGATTTTACTGCACACTCCAAAAACAGTACTCTTCCCAGGGCAATATGCCAGATGCTCTCTGATGCCCGTGCTACCTTCCTACTCTTGCCCAGCTCGTTGTTTTAACGTGCACATGCCGTCCTGGAATTCAGTGCACAGTGAAAGCAATCGCAAAAGTCCAGCAGCTGCTGACTCCCAAACACAAGGCGCTGGCTATGTTCTTGCTACTCGACGACTCAACGCAGCCCTTCATTTCTGCAGTTGCCATCGAGGTCTCTGCATGTCGGAGACTCAGAGGACGAGCACGAGTTTCCCACGAGGGGCTGCATCAGGAGGAATTCAAAACTCAGGGAAATTGTCCTGGAACACCTTCCATAAGGATGCTAGAAGGGAATTGAAGAGGCAGGCGAGCGGCCACCACCGTCCTCTAGCAGTCCTTAGGGTGCGCGCAGAAGCCCGGTGCTCTGCGGCTTCGTTCTTCGCCCTCGTGCAAGCTACCGCTCTGTCCGGCTCCCGGAGCAGGAGAAGCGGCTGCTTCGCGCACACAACAGCGGAGCGGCAGCCGTACTCTCCGGAGCGCTGCTTCAGCCGAAAGACGCCGGCCACCGGCGCTTCGCTTCGGACAGCTCCGGAGAGCCGTAGTGTGCGTCTGCACTAGACTGCATCATAGCGAAAAGCTTTGGCAGTGTGTCTCGCAGAGAGATAGCTTAGGAGCGCAGCGCACTTATGCCTCCCTTGTCCAGAAACACGATTTTACTGCACACTCCAAAAACAGTACTCTTCCCAGGGCAATATATAAGCTGCTTTCTGACGGCCGTGATCTTTCGATTACTCTTGCCCAGCTCGTTGTTTTAACGTGCACATGCCGTCCTGGCATTCAGTGCACAGTGAAAGCAATCGCAAACGTCCAGCAGCTGCTGACTCCCAAACACAAGGCGCTGGCTATGTTCTTGCTTCTCCACACTTCAACAGAGTCCTTCATTTCTGCAGCTGCCATCGAGTTTTCTGCATCTCGAGCCTTCTGGGACGAGCACCAATTTCCCAAGAGGGGCTGCATCAGGACGAAGTCAAAACCCAGGAAAGTTGTCTCGGAACACCTTCAATAAAGCATGCCAGCAGTGCATTGAAAAGGCAGGTAGCTTTAGCCACCATCCTCTAGCAGTCGCAAGGCTGTGCACACAATGTCGTCTCCCTGCGGCAACGTTCTTCGCCCTCGTGCAAGCTACCGCTCTGTCCGGCTCCCGGAGCAGGAGAAGCGGCTGCTTCGCGCACACAACAGCGGAGCGGCAGCCCTACGCTCCGAAGCGCTGCTTCAGCCGAAAGACGCCGGCCACCGGCGCTTCGCTTCGGACAGCTCCGGAGAGCCGTAGTGTGCGTCTACAACGACACTGCATCATAGCGAAAAGCTTTGGCAGTGTGTCTCGCAGAGAGATAGCTTAGGAGCGCAGCGCACTTATGCCTCCCTTGTCCAGAAACACGATTTTACTGCACACTCCAAAAACAGTACTCTTACCAGGGCAATATGCCAGATGCTCTCTGATGCCCGTGCTCCCTTCCTACTCTTGCCCAGCTCGTTGTTTTAACGTGCACATGCCGTCCTGGCATTCAGTGCACAGTGAAAGCAATCGCGAAAGTCCAGCAGCTGCTGACTCCCAAACACAAGGCGCTGGCTATGTTCTTGCTACTCGACGACTCAACGCAGCCCTTCATTTCTGCAGTTGCCATCGAGGTCTCTGCATGTCGGAGACTCAGAGGACGAGCACGAGTTTCCCACGAGGGGCTGCATCAGGAGGAATTCAAAACTCAGGGAAATTGTCTTTGAACACCTTCCATAAGGATGCTAGAAGGGAATTGAAGAGGCAGGCGAGCGGCCACCACCGTCCAGTAGCAGTCCTTAGGGTGTGCGCAAAAGCCCGGTGCTCTTCGGCTTCGTTCTTCGCCCCCGTACAAGCTACCGCTCTGTCCGGCTCCCGGAGCAGGAGAAGCGGCTGCTTCGCGCACACAACAGCGGAGCGGCAGCCCTACGCTCCGAAGCGCTGCTTCAGCCGAAAGACGCCGGCCACCGGCGCTTGGCTTCGGACAGCTCCGGAGAGCCGTAGTGTGCGTCTGCACTAGACTGCATCATAGCGAAAAGCTTTGACAGTGTGTCTCGCAGGGAGATACCTTAGGAGCGCAGCGCACTTATGCCTCCCTTGTCCAGAAACACGGATTTGCTGCACACTCCAAAAACACTGCTCTTTCCATGGTACTATGTAAGCTGCTGTCTGACGCCCGTTCTCTTCTGCCCACTCTTGCCCAGCTGGTTGTTGCAGCGTGCACGTGCCTTCCTGGCATTAAGAGCACAGTGAAAGCAATCGCAAAAGTCCAGCAGCTGCTGACTCCCAAACACAAGGCGCTTGTCTACGTTCTTGCTTCTCGACAACTCAACGCAGCCCTTCATTTCTGCAGCTGCCATCGAGTTTTCTGTATCTTGAGCCTTCTGGGACGAGCACCAATTTCCCAGGAGGGGCTGCATCAGGACGAAGTCAAAACCCAGGAAAGTTGTCTCGGAACACCTTCAATAAAGCATGCCAGCAGTGCATTGAAAAGGCAGGTAGCTTTAGCCACCGTCCTCTAGCAGTCGCGAAGCTGTGCACACAATGTCGTCTCCCTGCGGCAACGTTCTTCGCCCTCGTGCAAGCTACCGCTCTGTCCGGCTCCCGGAGCAGGAGAAGCGGCTGCTTCGCGCACACAGCAGCGGAGCGGCAGCCCTACGCTCCGAAGCGCTGCTTCAGCCGAAAGACGCCGGCCACCGGCGCTTGGCTTCGGACAGCTCCGGAGAGCCGTAGTGTGCGTCTACAACTAGACTGCATCATAGCGAAAAGCTTTGGCAGTGTGTCTCGCAGGGAGATAGCTTAGGAGCGCAGCGCACTTATGCCTCCCTTGTCCAGAAACACGATTTTACTGCACACTCCAAAAACAGTACTCTTCCCAGGGCAATATGCCAGATGCTCTCTGATGCCCGTGCTACCTTCCTACTCTTGCCCAGCTCGTTGTTTTAACGTGCACATGCCGTCCTGGCATTCAGTGCACAGTGAAAGCAATCGCAAAAGTCCAGCAGCTGCTGACTCCCAAACACAAGGCGCTGGCTATGTTCTTGCTACTCGACGACTCAACGCAGCCCTTCATTTCTGCAGTTGCCATCGAGGTCTCTGCATGTCGGAGACTCAGAGGACGAGCACGAGTTTCCCACGAGGGGCTGCATCAGGAGGAATTCAAAACTCAGGGAATTTGTCCTGGAACACCTTCCATAAGTATGCTAGAAGGGAATTGAAGAGGCAGGCGAGCGGCCACCACCGTCCTCTAGCAGTCCTTAGGGTGCGCGCAGAAGCCCGGTGCTCTGCGGCTTCGTTCTTCGCCCTCGTGCAAGCTACCGCTCTGTCCGGCTCCCGGAGCAGGAGAAGCGGCTGCTTCGCGCACACAACAGCGGAGCGGCAGCCATACTCTCCGAAGCGCTGCTTCAGCCGAAAGACGCCGGCCACCGGCGCTTCGCTTCGGACAGCTCCGGAGAGCCGTAGTGTGGGTATGCACTAGACTGCATCATAGCGAAAAGCTTTGACAGTGTGTCTCGCAGGGAGATACCTTAGGAGCGCAGCGCACTTATGCCTCCCTTGTCCAGAAACACGGATTTGCTGCACACTCCAAAAACACTGCTCTTCCCAGGGCAATATATAAGCTGCTGTCTGACGCCCGTTCTCTTCTGCCCACTCTTGCCCAGCTGGTTGTTGCAGCGTGCACATGCCGTCCTGGCATTCAGTGCACAGTGAAAGCAATCGCAAAAGTCCAGCAGCTGCTGACTCCCAAACACAAGGCGCTGGCTATGTTCTTGCTTCTCCACACTTCAACAGAGTCCTTCATTTCTGCAGCTGCCATCGAGTTTTCTGCATCTCGAGCCTTCTGGGACGAGCACCAATTTCCCAAGAGGGGCTGCATCAGGACGAAGTCAAAACCCAGGAAAGTTGTCTCGGAACACCTTCAATAAAGCATGCCAGCCGTGCATTGAAAAGGCAGGTAGCTTTAGCCACCGTCCTCTAGCAGTCGCAAGGCTGTGCACACAATGTCGTCTCCCTGCGGCAACGTTCTTCGCCCTCGTGCAAGCTACCGCTCTGTCCGGCTCCCGGAGCAGGAGAAGCGGCTGCTTCGCGCACACAACAGCGGAGCGGCAGCCCTACGCTCCGAAGCGCTGCTTCAGCCGAAAGACGCCGGCCACCGGCGCTTCGCTTCGGACAGCTCCGGAAAGCCGTAGTGTGCGTCTGCACTAGACTGCATCATAGCGAAAAGCTTTGGCAGTGTGTCTCGCAGAGAGATAGCTTAGGAGCGCAGCGCACTTATGCCTCCCTTGTCCAGAAACACGATTTTACTGCACACTCCAAAAACAGTACTCTTCCCAGGGCAATATATAAGCTGCTTTCTGACGGCCGTGATCTTTCGATTACTCTTGCCCAGCTCGTTGTTTTAACGTGCACATGCCGTCCTGGAATTCAGTGCACAGTGAAAGCAATCGCAAAAGTCCAGCAGCTGCTGACTCCCAAACACAAGGCGCTGGCTATGTTCTTGCTACTCGACGACTCAACGCAGCCCTTCATTTCTGCAGTTGCCATCGAGGTCTCTGCATGTCGGAGACTCAGAGGACGAGCACGAGTTTCCCACGAGGGGCTGCATCAGGAGGAATTCAAAACTCAGGGAATTTGTCCTGGAACACCTTCCATAAGGATGCTAGAAGGGAATTGAAGAGGCTGGCGAGCGGCCACCACCGTCCTCTAGCAGTCCTTAGGGTGCGCGCAGAAGCCCGGTGCTCTGCGGCTTCGTTCTTCGCCCTCGTGCAAGCTACCGCTCTGTCCGGCTCCCGGAGCAGGAGAAGCGGCTGCTTCGCGCACACAACAGCGGAGCGGCAGCCCTACGCTCCGAAGCGCTGCTTCAGCCGAAAGACGCCGGCGACCGGCGGTTCGCTTCGGATAGCAGCCGAGAGCCGTAGTGTGCGTCTGCACTAAACTGCATCATAGCGAAAAGCTTTGGCAGTGTGACTCGCAGGGAGATAGCTTAGGAGCGCAGCGCACTTATGCCTCCCTTGTCCAGAAACACGGATTTGCTGCACACTCCAAAAACACTGCTCTTCCCAGGGCAATATATAAGCTGCTTTCTGATGGCCGTGATCCCTCCCTGCTCTTGCCCAGCTGGTTGTTGCAGCGTGCACATGCCGTCCTGGCATTCAGTGCACAGTGAAAGCAATCGCAAAAGTCCAGCAGCTGCTGACTCCCAAACACAAGGCGCTGGCTATGTTCTTGCTTCTCCACACTTCAACAGAGTCCTTCATTTCTGCAGCTGCCATCGAGTTTTCTGCATCTCGAGCCTTCTGGGACGAGCACCAATTTCCCAAGAGGGGCTGCATCAGGACGAAGTCAAAACCCAGGAAAGTTGTCTCGGAACACCTTCAATAAAGCATGCCAGCAGTGCATTGAAAAGGCAGGTAGCTTTAGCCACCGTCCTCTAGCAGTCGCAAGGCTGTGCACACAATGTCGTCTCCCTGCGGCAACGTTCTTCGCCCTCGTGCAAGCTACCGCTCTGTCCGGCTCCCGGAGCAGGAGAAGCGGCTGCTTCGCGCACACAACAGCGGAGCGGCAGCCCTACGCTCCGAAGCGCTGCTTCAGCCGAAAGACGCCGGCGACCGGCGCTTCGCTTCGGACAGCTCCGGAGAGCCGTAGTGTGCGTCTGCACTAGACTGCATCATAGCGAAAAGCTTTGGCAGTGTGTCTCGCAGAGAGATAGCTTAGGAGCGCAGCGCACTTATGCCTCCCTTGTCCAGAAACACGATTTTACTGCACACTCCAAAAACAGTACTCTTCCCAGGGCAATATATAAGCTGCTTTCTGACGGCCGTGATCTTTCAATTACTCTTGCCCAGCTCGTTGTTTTAACGTGCACATGCCGTCCTGGCATTCAGTGCACAGTGAAAGCAATCGCAAAAGTCCAGCAGCTGCTGACTCCCAAACACAAGGCGCTGGCTATGTTCTTGCTTCTCCACACTTCAACAGAGTCCTTCATTTCTGCAGCTGCCATCGAGTTTTCTGCATCTCGAGCCTTCTGGGACGAGCACCAATTTCCCAAGAGGGGCTGCATCAGGACGAAGTCAAAACCCAGGAAAGTTGTCTCGGAACACCTTCAATAAAGCATGCCAGCAGTGCATTGAAAAGGCAGGTAGCTTTAGCCACCGTCCTCTAGCAGTCGCAAGGCTGTGCACACAATGTCGTCTCCCTGCGGCAACGTTCTTCGCCCTCGTGCAAGCTACCGCTCTGTCCGGCTCCCGGAGCAGGAGAAGCGGCTGCTTCGCGCACACAACAGCGGAGCGGCAGCCCTACGCTCCGAAGCGCTGCTTCAGCCGAAAGACGCCGGCCACCGGCGCTTCGCTTCGGACAGCTCCGGAGAGCCGTAGTGTGGGTCTGCACTAGACTGCATCATAGCGAAAAGCTTTGGCAGTGTGTCTCGCAGAGAGATAGCTTAGGAGCGCAGCGCACTTATGCCTCCCTTGTCCAGAAACACGATTTTACTGCACACTCCAAAAACAGTACTCTTCCCAGGGCAATATATAAGCTGCTTTCTGACGGCCGTGATCTTTCGATTACTCTTGCCCAGCTCGTTGTTTTAACGTGCACATGCCGTCCTGGAATTCAGTGCACAGTGAAAGCAATCGCAAAAGTCCAGCAGCTGCTGACTCCCAAACACAAGGCGCTGGCTATGTTCTTGCTTCTCGACAACTCAACGCAGCCCTTCATTTCTGCAGTTGCCATCGAGGTCTCTGCAGTTCGGAGACTCAGAGGACGAGCACGAGTTTCCCACGAGGGGCTGCATCAAGAGGAATTCAAAACTCAGGAAAATTGTCTTTGAACACCTTCCATAGGATGCTAGAAGGGAATTGAAGAGGCAGGCGAGCGGCCACCACCGTCCTCTAGCAGTCCTTAGGGTGTGCGCAAAAGCCCGATGCTCTTCGGCTTCGTTCTTCGCCCCCGTACAAGCTACCGCTCTGTCCGGCTCCCGGAGCAGGAGAAGCGGCTGCTTCGCGCACACAACAGCGGAGCGGCAGCCGTACTCTCCGAAGCGCTGCTTCATCCGAAAGACGCCGGCCACCGGCGCTTCGCTTCGGACAGCTCCGGAGAGCCGTAGTGTGCGTCTACAACTAGACTGCATCATAGCGAAAAGCTTTGGCAGTGTGTCTCGCAGAGAGATAGCTTAGGAGCGCAGCGCACTTATGCCTCCCTTGTCCAGAAACACGATTTTACTGCACACTCCAAAAACAGTACTCTTCCCAGGCCAATATATAAGCTGCTTTCTGACGGCCGTGATCTTTCGATTACTCTTGCCCAGCTCGTTGTTTTAACGTGCACATGCCGTCCTGGAATTCAGTGCACAGTGAAAGCAATCGCAAAAGTCCAGCAGCTGCTGACTCCCAAACACAAGGCGCTGGCTATGTTCTTGCTTCTCGACAACTCAACGCAGCCCTTCATTTCTGCAGTTGCCATCGAGGTCTCTGCATGTCGGAGACTCAGAGGACGAGCACGAGTTTCCCACGAGGGGCTGCATCAAGAGGAATTCAAAACTCAGGAAAATTGTCTTTGAACACCTTCCATAGGATGCTAGAAGGGAATTGAAGAGGCAGGCGAGCGGCCACCACCGTCCTCTAGCAGTCCTTAGGGTGTGCGCAAAAGCCCGATGCTCTTCGGCTTCGTTCTTCGCCCCCGTACAAGCTACCGCTCTGTCCGGCTCCCGGAGCAGGAGAAGCGGCTGCTTCGCGCACACAACAGCGGAGCGGCAGCCGTACTCTCCGAAGCGCTGCTTCATCCGAAAGACGCCGGCCACCGGCGCTTCGCTTCGGACAGCTCCGGAGAGCCGTAGTGTGCGTCTACAACTAGACTGCATCATAGCGAAAAGCTTTGGCAGTGTGTCTCGCAAGGAGATAGCTTAGGAGCGCAGCGCACTTATGCCTCCCTTGTCCAGAAACACGATTTTACTGCACACTCCAAAAACAGTACTCTTCCCAGGGCAATATGCCAGATGCTCTCTGATGCCCGTGCTCCCTTCCTACTCTTGCCCAGCTCGTTGTTTTAACGTGCACATGCCGTCCTGGCATTCAGTGCACAGTGAAAGCAATCGCAAAAGTCCAGCAGCTGCTGACTCCCAAACACAAGGCGCTGGCTATGTTCTTGCTACTCGACGACTCAACGCAGCCCTTCATTTCTGCAGTTGCCATCGAGGTCTCTGCATGTCGGAGACTCAGAGGACGAGCACGAGTTTCCCACGAGGGGCTGCATCAGGAGGAATTCAAAACTCAGGGAAATTGTCCTGGAACACCTTCCATAAGGATGCTAGAAGGGAATTGAAGAGGCAGGCGAGCGGCCACCACCGTCCTCTAGCAGTCCTTAGGGTGCGCGCAGAAGCCCGGTGCTCTGCGGCTTCGTTCTTCGCCCCCGTACAAGCTACCGCTCTGTCCGGCTCCCGGAGCAGGAGAAGCGGCTGCTTCGCGCACACAACAGCGGAGCGGCAGCCCTACGCTCCGAAGCGCTGCTTCAGCCGAAAGACGCCGGCCACCGGCGCTTCGCTTCGGACAGCTCCGGAGAGCCGTAGTGTGGGTCTGCACTAGACTGCATCATAGCGAAAAGCTTTGGCAGTGTGTCTCGCAGAGAGATAGCTTAGGAGCGCAGCGCACTTATGCCTCCCTTGTCCAGAAACACGGATTTGCTGCACACTCCAAAAACACTGCTCTTTCCATGGTACTATGTAAGCTGCTGTCTGACGCCCGTTCTCTTCTGCCCACTCTTGCCCAGCTGGTTGTTGCAGCGTGCACGTGCCTTCCTGGCATTAAGAGCACAGTGAAAGCAATCGCAAAAGTCCAGCAGCTGCTGACTCCCAAACACAAGGCGCTGGCTATGTTCTTGCTTCTCCACACTTCAACAGAGTCCTTCATTTCTGCAGCTGCCATCGAGTTTTCTGCATCTCGAGCCTTCTGGGACGAGCACCAATTTCCCAAGAGGGGCTGCATCAGGACGAAGTCAAAACCCAGGAAAGTTGTCTCGGAACACCTTCAATAAAGCATGCCAGCAGTGCATTGAAAAGGCAGGTAGCTTTAGCCACCGTCCTCTAGCAGTCGCAAGGCTGTGCACACAATGTCGTCTCCCTGCGGCAACGTTCTTCGCCCTCGTGCAAGCTACCGCTCTGTCCGGCTCCCGGAGCAGGAGAAGCGGCTGCTTCGCGCACACAACAGCGGAGCGGCAGCCCTACGCTCCGAAGCGCTGCTTCAGCCGAAAGACGCCGGCCACCGGCGCTTCGCTTCGGACAGCTCCGGAGAGCCGTAGTGTGCGTCTGCACTAGACTGCATCATAGCGAAAAGCTTTGGCAGTGTGTCTCGCAGAGAGATAGCTTAGGAGCGCAGCGCACTTATGCCTCCCTTGTCCAGAAACACGATTTTACTGCACACTCCAAAAACAGTACTCTTCCCAGGGCAATATATAAGCTGCTTTCTGACGGCCGTGATCTTTCAATTACTCTTGCCCAGCTCGTTGTTTTAACGTGCACATGCCGTCCTGGCATTCAGTGCACAGTGAAAGCAATCGCAAAAGTCCAGCAGCTGCTGACTCCCAAACACAAGGCGCTGGCTATGTTCTTGCTTCTCCACACTTCAACAGAGTCCTTCATTTCTGCAGCTGCCATCGAGTTTTCTGCATCTCGAGCCTTCTGGGACGAGCACCAATTTCCCAAGAGGGGCTGCATCAGGACGAAGTCAAAACCCAGGAAAGTTGTCTCGGAACACCTTCAATAAAGCATGCCAGCAGTGCATTGAAAAGGCAGGTAGCTTTAGCCACCGTCCTCTAGCAGTCGCAAGGCTGTGCACACAATGTCGTCTCCCTGCGGCAACGTTCTTCGCCCTCGTGCAAGCTACCGCTCTGTCCGGCTCCCGGAGCAGGAGAAGCGGCTGCTTCGCGCACACAACAGCGGAGCGGCAGCCCTACGCTCCGAAGCGCTGCTTCAGCCGAAAGACGCCGGCCACCGGCGCTTGGCTTCGGACAGCTCCGGAGAGCCGTAGTGTGGGTCTGCACTAGACTGCATCATAGCGAAAAGCTTTGGCAGTGTGTCTCGCAGAGAGATAGCTTAGGAGCGCAGCGCACTTATGCCTCCCTTGTCCAGAAACACGATTTTACTGCACACTCCAAAAACAGTACTCTTCCCAGGGCAATATATAAGCTGCTTTCTGACGGCCGTGATCTTTCGATTACTCTTGCCCAGCTCGTTGTTTTAACGTGCACATGCCGTCCTGGCATTCAGTGCACAGTGAAAGCAATCGCAAAAGTCCAGCAGCTGCTGACTCCCAAACACAAGGCGCTGGCTATGTTCTTGCTTCTCGACAACTCAACGCAGCCCTTCATTTCTGCAGTTGCCATCGATGTCTCTGCATGTCGGAGACTCAGAGGACGAGCACGAGTTTCCCACGAGGGGCTGCATCAAGAGGAATTCAAAACTCAGGAAAATTGTCTTTGAACACCTTCCATAGGATGCTAGAAGGGAATTGAAGAGGCAGGCGAGCGGCCACCACCGTCCTCTAGCAGTCCTTAGGGTGTGCGCAAAAGCCCGATGCTCTTCGGCTTCGTTCTTCGCCCCCGTACAAGCTACCGCTCTGTCCGGCTCCCGGAGCAGGAGAAGCGGCTGCTTCGCGCACACAACAGCGGAGCGGCAGCCGTACTCTCCGAAGCGCTGCTTCATCCGAAAGACGCCGGCCACCGGCGCTTCGCTTCGGACAGCTCCGGAGAGCCGTAGTGTGCGTCTACAACTAGACTGCATCATAGCGAAAAGCTTTGGCAGTGTGTCTCGCAAGGAGATAGCTTAGGAGCGCAGCGCACTTATGCCTCCCTTGTCCAGAAACACGATTTTACTGCACACTCCAAAAACAGTACTCTTCCCAGGGCAATATGCCAGATGCTCTCTGATGCCCGTGCTCCCTTCCTACTCTTGCCCAGCTCGTTGTTTTAACGTGCACATGCCGTCCTGGAATTCAGTGCACAGTGAAAGCAATCGCAAAAGTCCAGCAGCTGCTGACTCCCAAACACAAGGCGCTGGCTATGTTCTTGCTACTCGACGACTCAACGCAGCCCTTCATTTCTGCAGTTGCCATCGAGGTCTCTGCATGTCGGAGACTCAGAGGACGAGCACGAGTTTCCCACGAGGGGCTGCATCAGGAGGAATTCAAAACTCAGGGAAATTGTCCTGGAACACCTTCCATAAGGATGCTAGAAGGGA
This sequence comes from Lonchura striata, assembly GCF_050655825.1. Classification (NCBI taxonomy): domain Eukaryota; kingdom Metazoa; phylum Chordata; class Aves; order Passeriformes; family Estrildidae; genus Lonchura; species Lonchura striata. Next base: position 17,123,347 of record NC_140716.1, on the reverse strand, counting down.
ATTGAAGAGGCAGGCGAGCGGCCACCACCGTCCTCTAGCAGTCCTTAGGGTGCGCGCAGAAGCCCGGTGCTCTGCGGCTTCGTTCTTCGCCCCCGTACAAGCTACCGCTCTGTCCGGCTCCCGGAGCAGGAGAAGCGGCTGCTTCGCGCACACAACAGCGGAGCGGCAGCCCTACGCTCCGAAGCGCTGCTTCAGCCGAAAGACGCCGGCCACCGGCGCTTCGCTTCGGACAGCTCCGGAGAGCCGTAGTGTGGGTCTGCACTAGACTGCATCATAGCGAAAAGCTTTGGCAGTGTGTCTCGCAGAGAGATAGCTTAGGAGCGCAGCGCACTTATGCCTCCCTTGTCCAGAAACACGGATTTGCTGCACACTCCAAAAACACTGCTCTTTCCATGGTACTATGTAAGCTGCTGTCTGACGCCCGTTCTCTTCTGCCCACTCTTGCCCAGCTGGTTGTTGCAGCGTGCACGTGCCTTCCTGGCATTAAGAGCACAGTGAAAGCAATCGCAAAAGTCCAGCAGCTGCTGACTCCCAAACACAAGGCGCTGGCTATGTTCTTGCTTCTCCACACTTCAACAGAGTCCTTCATTTCTGCAGCTGCCATCGAGTTTTCTGCATCTCGAGCCTTCTGGGACGAGCACCAATTTCCCAAGAGGGGCTGCATCAGGACGAAGTCAAAACCCAGGAAAGTTGTCTCGGAACACCTTCAATAAAGCATGCCAGCAGTGCATTGAAAAGGCAGGTAGCTTTAGCCACCGTCCTCTAGCAGTCGCAAGGCTGTGCACACAATGTCGTCTCCCTGCGGCAACGTTCTTCGCCCTCGTGCAAGCTACCGCTCTGTCCGGCTCCCGGAGCAGGAGAAGCGGCTGCTTCGCGCACACAACAGCGGAGCGGCAGCCCTACGCTCCGAAGCGCTGCTTCAGCCGAAAGACGCCGGCGACCGGCGCTTCGCTTCGGACAGCTCCGGAGAGCCGTAGTGTGCGTCTGCACTAGACTGCATCATAGCGAAAAGCTTTGGCAGTGTGTCTCGCAGAGAGATAGCTTAGGAGCGCAGCGCACTTATGCCTCCCTTGTCCAGAAACACGATTTTACTGCACACTCCAAAAACAGTACTCTTCCCAGGGCAATATATAAGCTGCTTTCTGACGGCCGTGATCTTTCAATTACTCTTGCCCAGCTCGTTGTTTTAACGTGCACATGCCGTCCTGGCATTCAGTGCACAGTGAAAGCAATCGCAAAAGTCCAGCAGCTGCTGACTCCCAAACACAAGGCGCTGGCTATGTTCTTGCTTCTCCACACTTCAACAGAGTCCTTCATTTCTGCAGCTGCCATCGAGTTTTCTGCATCTCGAGCCTTCTGGGACGAGCACCAATTTCCCAAGAGGGGCTGCATCAGGACGAAGTCAAAACCCAGGAAAGTTGTCTCGGAACACCTTCAATAAAGCATGCCAGCAGTGCATTGAAAAGGCAGGTAGCTTTAGCCACCGTCCTCTAGCAGTCGCAAGGCTGTGCACACAATGTCGTCTCCCTGCGGCAACGTTCTTCGCCCTCGTGCAAGCTACCGCTCTGTCCGGCTCCCGGAGCAGGAGAAGCGGCTGCTTCGCGCACACAACAGCGGAGCGGCAGCCCTACGCTCCGAAGCGCTGCTTCAGCCGAAAGACGCCGGCCACCGGCGCTTGGCTTCGGACAGCTCCGGAGAGCCGTAGTGTGGGTCTGCACTAGACTGCATCATAGCGAAAAGCTTTGGCAGTGTGTCTCGCAGAGAGATAGCTTAGGAGCGCAGCGCACTTATGCCTCCCTTGTCCAGAAACACGATTTTACTGCACACTCCAAAAACAGTACTCTTCCCAGGGCAATATATAAGCTGCTTTCTGACGGCCGTGATCTTTCAATTACTCTTGCCCAGCTCGTTGTTTTAACGTGCACATGCCGTCCTGGCATTCAGTGCACAGTGAAAGCAATCGCAAAAGTCCAGCAGCTGCTGACTCCCAAACACAAGGCGCTGGCTATGTTCTTGCTTCTCGACAACTCAACGCAGCCCTTCATTTCTGCAGTTGCCATCGATGTCTCTGCATGTCGGAGACTCAGAGGACGAGCACGAGTTTCCCACGAGGGGCTGCATCAAGAGGAATTCAAAACTCAGGAAAATTGTCTTTGAACACCTTCCATAGGATGCTAGAAGGGAATTGAAGAGGCAGGCGAGCGGCCACCACCGTCCTCTAGCAGTCCTTAGGGTGTGCGCAAAAGCCCGATGCTCTTCGGCTTCGTTCTTCGCCCCCGTACAAGCTACCGCTCTGTCCGGCTCCCGGAGCAGGAGAAGCGGCTGCTTCGCGCACACAACAGCGGAGCGGCAGCCGTACTCTCCGAAGCGCTGCTTCATCCGAAAGACGCCGGCCACCGGCGCTTCGCTTCGGACAGCTCCGGAGAGCCGTAGTGTGCGTCTACAACTAGACTGCATCATAGCGAAAAGCTTTGGCAGTGTGTCTCGCAAGGAGATAGCTTAGGAGCGCAGCGCACTTATGCCTCCCTTGTCCAGAAACACGATTTTACTGCACACTCCAAAAACAGTACTCTTCCCAGGGCAATATGCCAGATGCTCTCTGATGCCCGTGCTCCCTTCCTACTCTTGCCCAGCTCGTTGTTTTAACGTGCACATGCCGTCCTGGAATTCAGTGCACAGTGAAAGCAATCGCAAAAGTCCAGCAGCTGCTGACTCCCAAACACAAGGCGCTGGCTATGTTCTTGCTACTCGACGACTCAACGCAGCCCTTCATTTCTGCAGTTGCCATCGAGGTCTCTGCATGTCGGAGACTCAGAGGACGAGCACGAGTTTCCCACGAGGGGCTGCATCAGGAGGAATTCAAAACTCAGGGAAATTGTCCTGGAACACCTTCCATAAGGATGCTAGAAGGGAATTGAAGAGGCAGGCGAGCGGCCACCACCGTCCTCTAGCAGTCCTTAGGGTGCGCGCAGAAGCCCGGTGCTCTGCGGCTTCGTTCTTCGCCCCCGTACAAGCTACCGCTCTGTCCGGCTCCCGGAGCAGGAGAAGCGGCTGCTTCGCGCACACAACAGCGGAGCGGCAGCCCTACGCTCCGAAGCGCTGCTTCAGCCGAAAGACGCCGGCCACCGGCGCTTCGCTTCGGACAGCTCCGGAGAGCCGTAGTGTGGGTCTGCACTAGACTGCATCATAGCGAAAAGCTTTGGCAGTGTGTCTCGCAGAGAGATAGCTTAGGAGCGCAGCGCACTTATGCCTCCCTTGTCCAGAAACACGGATTTGCTGCACACTCCAAAAACACTGCTCTTTCCATGGTACTATGTAAGCTGCTGTCTGACGCCCGTTCTCTTCTGCCCACTCTTGCCCAGCTGGTTGTTGCAGCGTGCACGTGCCTTCCTGGCATTAAGAGCACAGTGAAAGCAATCGCAAAAGTCCAGCAGCTGCTGACTCCCAAACACAAGGCGCTGGCTATGTTCTTGCTTCTCCACACTTCAACAGAGTCCTTCATTTCTGCAGCTGCCATCGAGTTTTCTGCATCTTGAGCCTTCTGGGACGAGCACCAATTTCCCAAGAGGGGCTGCATCAGGACGAAGTCAAAACCCAGGAAAGTTGTCTCGGAACACCTTCAATAAAGCATGCCAGCAGTGCATTGAAAAGGCAGGTAGCTTTAGCCACCGTCCTCTAGCAGTCGCAAGGCTGTGCACACAATGTCGTCTCCCTGCGGCAACGTTCTTCGCCCTCGTGCAAGCTACCGCTCTGTCCGGCTCCCGGAGCAGGAGAAGCGGCTGCTTCGCGCACACAACAGCGGAGCGGCAGCCCTACGCTCCGAAGCGCTGCTTCAGCCGAAAGACGCCGGCGACCGGCGCTTCGCTTCGGACAGCTCCGGAGAGCCGTAGTGTGCGTCTGCACTAGACTGCATCATAGCGAAAAGCTTTGGCAGTGTGTCTCGCAGAGAGATAGCTTAGGAGCGCAGCGCACTTATGCCTCCCTTGTCCAGAAACACGATTTTACTGCACACTCCAAAAACAGTACTCTTCCCAGGGCAATATATAAGCTGCTTTCTGACGGCCGTGATCTTTCAATTACTCTTGCCCAGCTCGTTGTTTTAACGTGCACATGCCGTCCTGGCATTCAGTGCACAGTGAAAGCAATCGCAAAAGTCCAGCAGCTGCTGACTCCCAAACACAAGGCGCTGGCTATGTTCTTGCTTCTCCACACTTCAACAGAGTCCTTCATTTCTGCAGCTGCCATCGAGTTTTCTGCATCTCGAGCCTTCTGGGACGAGCACCAATTTCCCAAGAGGGGCTGCATCAGGACGAAGTCAAAACCCAGGAAAGTTGTCTCGGAACACCTTCAATAAAGCATGCCAGCAGTGCATTGAAAAGGCAGGTAGCTTTAGCCACCGTCCTCTAGCAGTCGCAAGGCTGTGCACACAATGTCGTCTCCCTGCGGCAACGTTCTTCGCCCTCGTGCAAGCTACCGCTCTGTCCGGCTCCCGGAGCAGGAGAAGCGGCTGCTTCGCGCACACAACAGCGGAGCGGCAGCCCTACGCTCCGAAGCGCTGCTTCAGCCGAAAGACGCCGGCCACCGGCGCTTGGCTTCGGACAGCTCCGGAGAGCCGTAGTGTGGGTCTGCACTAGACTGCATCATAGCGAAAAGCTTTGGCAGTGTGTCTCGCAGAGAGATAGCTTAGGAGCGCAGCGCACTTATGCCTCCCTTGTCCAGAAACACGATTTTACTGCACACTCCAAAAACAGTACTCTTCCCAGGGCAATATATAAGCTGCTTTCTGACGGCCGTGATCTTTCGATTACTCTTGCCCAGCTCGTTGTTTTAACGTGCACATGCCGTCCTGGCATTCAGTGCACAGTGAAAGCAATCGCAAAAGTCCAGCAGCTGCTGACTCCCAAACACAAGGCGCTGGCTATGTTCTTGCTTCTCGACAACTCAACGCAGCCCTTCATTTCTGCAGTTGCCATCGATGTCTCTGCATGTCGGAGACTCAGAGGACGAGCACGAGTTTCCCACGAGGGGCTGCATCAGGAGGAATTCAAAACTCAGGAAAATTGTCTTTGAACACCTTCCATAGGATGCTAGAAGGGAATTGAAGAGGCAGGCGAGCGGCCACCACCGTCCTCTAGCAGTCCTTAGGGTGTGCGCAAAAGCCCGATGCTCTTCGGCTTCGTTCTTCGCCCTCGTACAAGCTACCGCTCTGTCCGGCTCCCGGAGCAGGAGAAGCGGCTGCTTCGCGCACACAACAGCGGAGCGGCAGCCGTACTCTCCGAAGCGCTGCTTCAGCCGAAAGACGCCGGCCACCGGCGCTTCGCTTCGGACAGCTCCGGAGAGCCGTAGTGTGCGTCTACAACTAGACTGCATCATAGCGAAAAGCTTTGGCAGTGTGTCTCGCAGAGAGATAGCTTAGGAGCGCAGCGCACTTATGCCTCCCTTGTCCAGAAACACGATTTTACTGCACACTCCAAAAACAGTACTCTTCCCAGGGCAATATGCCAGATGCTCTCTGATGCCCGTGCTCCCTTCCTACTCTTGCCCAGCTCGTTGTTTTAACGTGCACATGCCGTCCTGGAATTCAGTGCACAGTGAAAGCAATCGCAAAAGTCCAGCAGCTGCTGACTCCCAAACACAAGGCGCTGGCTATGTTCTTGCTACTCGACGACTCAACGCAGCCCTTCATTTCTGCAGTTGCCATCGAGGTCTCTGCATGTCGGAGACTCAGAGGACGAGCACGAGTTTCCCACGAGGGGCTGCATCAGGAGGAATTCAAAACTCAGGGAAATTGTCCTGGAACACCTTCCATAAGGATGCTAGAAGGGAATTGAAGAGGCAGGCGAGCGGCCACCACCATCCTCTAGCAGTCCTTAGGGTGCGCGCAGAAGCCCGGTGCTCTGCGGCTTCGTTCTTCGCCCTCGTGCAAGCTACCGCTCTGTCCGGCTCCCGGAGCAGGAGAAGCGGCTGCTTCGCGCACACAACAGCGGAGCGGCAGCCGTACTCTCCGAAGCGCTGCTTCAGCCGAAAGACGCCGGCCACCGGCGCTTCGCTTCGGACAGCTCCGGAGAGCCGTAGTGTGGGTCTGCACTAGACTGCATCATAGCGAAAAGCTTTGGCAGTGTGTCTCGCAGAGAGATAGCTTAGGAGCGCAGCGCACTTATGCCTCCCTTGTCCAGAAACACGGATTTGCTGCACACTCCAAAAACACTGCTCTTTCCATGGTACTATGTAAGCTGCTGTCTGACGCCCGTTCTCTTCTGCCCACTCTTGCCCAGCTGGTTGTTGCAGCGTGCACGTGCCTTCCTGGCATTAAGAGCACAGTGAAAGCAATCGCAAAAGTCCAGCAGCTGCTGACTCCCAAACACAAGGCGCTTGTCTACGTTCTTGCTTCTCGACAACTCAACGCAGTCCTTCATTTCTGCAGCTGCCATCGAGTTTTCTGCATCTCGAGCCTTCTGGGACGAGCACCAATTTCCCAAGAGGGGCTGCATCAGGACGAAGTCAAAACCCAGGAAAGTTGTCTCGGAACACCTTCAATAAAGCATGCCAGCAGTGCATTGAAAAGGCAGGTAGCTTTAGCCACCGTCCTCTAGCAGTCGCAAGGCTGTGCACACAATGTCGTCTCCCTGCGGCAACGTTCTTCGCCCTCGTGCAAGCTACCGCTCTGTCCGGCTCCCGGAGCAGGAGAAGCGGCTGCTTCGCGCACACAACAGCGGAGCGGCAGCCCTACGCTCCGAAGCGCTGCTTCAGCCGAAAGACGCCGGCGACCGGCGCTTCGCTTCGGACAGCTCCGGAGAGCCGTAGTGTGGGTCTGCACTAGACTGCATCATAGCGAAAAGCTTTGGCAGTGTGTCTCGCAGAGAGATAGCTTAGGAGCGCAGCGCACTTATGCCTCCCTTGTCCAGAAACACGATTTTACTGCACACTCCAAAAACAGTACTCTTCCCAGGGCAATATATAAGCTGCTTTCTGACGGCCGTGATCTTTCGATTACTCTTGCCCAGCTCGTTGTTTTAACGTGCACATGCCGTCCTGGCATTCAGTGCACAGTGAAAGCAATCGCAAAAGTCCAGCAGCTGCTGACTCCCAAACACAAGGCGCTGGCTATGTTCTTGCTTCTCGACAACTCAACGCAGCCCTTCATTTCTGCAGTTGCCATCGAGGTCTCTGCATGTCGGAGACTCAGAGGACGAGCACGAGTTTCCCACGAGGGGCTGCATCAGGAGGAATTCAAAACTCAGGGAATTTGCCCTGGAACACCTTCCATAAGGATGCTAGAAGGGAATTGAAGAGGCAGGCGAGCGGCCACCACCGTCCTCTAGCAGTCCTTAGGGTGTGCGCAAAAGCCCGATGCTCTTCAGCTTCGTTCTTCGCCCCCGTACAAGCTACCGCTCTGTCCGGCTCCCGGAGCAGGAGAAGCGGCTGCTTCGCGCACACAACAGCGGAGCGGCAGCCCTACGCTCCGAAGCGCTGCTTCAGCCGAAAGACGCCGGCCACTGGCGCTTGGCTTCGGACAGCTCCGGAGAGCCGTAGTGTGGGTCTGCACTAGACTGCATCATAGCGAAAAGCTTTGACAGTGTGTCTCGCAGGGAGATACCTTAGGAGCGCAGCGCACTTATGCCTCCCTTGTCCAGAAACACGGATTTGCTGCACACTCCAAAAACACTGCTCTTTCCATGGTACTATGTAAGCTGCTGTCTGACGCCCGTTCTCTTCTGCCCACTCTTGCCCAGCTGGTTGTTGCAGCATGCACGTGCCTTCCTGGCATTAAGAGCACAGTGAAAGCAATCGCAAAAGTCCAGCAGCTGCTGACTCCCAAACACAAGGCGCTTGTCTACGTTCTTGCTTCTCGACAACTCAACGCAGCCCTTCATTTCTGCAGCTGCCATCGAGTTTTCTGTATCTTGAGCCTTCTGGGACGAGCACCAATTTCCCAGGAGGGGCTGCATCAGGACGAAGTCAAAACCCAGGAAAGTTGTCTCGGAACACCTTCAATAAAGCATGCCAGCAGTGCATTGAAAAGGCAGGTAGCTTTAGCCACCGTCCTCTAGCAGTCGCGAAGCTGTGCACACAATGTCGTCTCCCTGCGGCAACGTTCTTCGCCCTCGTGCAAGCTACCGCTCTGTCCGGCTCCCGGAGCAGGAGAAGCGGCTGCTTCGCGCACACAACAGCGGAGCGGCAGCCCTACGCTCCGAAGCGCTGCTTCAGCCGAAAGACGCCGGCCACCGGCGCTTCGCTTCGGACAGCTCCGGAGAGCCGTAGTGTGCGTCTGCACTAGACTGCATCATAGCGAAAAGCTTTGGCAGTGTGTCTCGCAAGGAGATAGCTTAGGAGAGCAGCGCACTTATGCCTCCCTTGTCCAGAATCACGATTTTACTGCACACTCCAAAAACAGTACTCTTCCCAGGGCAATATGCCAGATGCTCTCTGATGCCCGTGCTCCCTTCCTACTCTTGCCCAGCTCGTTGTTTTAACGTGCACATGCCGTCCTGGAATTCAGTGCACAGTGAAAGCAATCGCAAAAGTCCAGCAGCTGCTGACTCCCAAACACAAGGCGCTGGCTATGTTCTTGCTACTCGACGACTCAACGCAGCCCTTCATTTCTGCAGTTGCCATCGAGGTCTCTGCATGTCGGAGACTCAGAGGACGAGCACGAGTTTCCCACGAGGGGCTGCATCAGGAGGAATTCAAAACTCAGGGAAATTGTCCTGGAACACCTTCCATAAGGATGCTAGAAGGGAATTGAAGAGGCAGGCGAGCGGCCACCACCGTCCTCTAGCAGTCCTTAGGGTGCGCGCAGAAGCCCGGTGCTCTGCGGCTTCGTTCTTCGCCCTCGTGCAAGCTACCGCTCTGTCCGGCTCCCGGAGCAGGAGAAGCGGCTGCTTCGCGCACACAACAGCGGAGCGGCAGCTGTACTCTCCGGAGCGCTGCTTCAGCCGAAAGACGCCGGCCACCGGCGCTTGGCTTCGGACAGCTCCGGAGAGCCGTAGTGTGCGTCTGCACTAGACTGCATCATAGCGAAAAGCTTTGGCAGTGTGTCTCGCAGAGAGATAGCTTAGGAGCGCAGCGCACTTATGCCTCCCTTGTCCAGAAACACGATTTTACTGCACACTCCAAAAACAGTACTCTTCCCAGGGCAATATATAAGCTGCTTTCTGACGGCCGTGATCTTTCGATTACTCTTGCCCAGCTCGTTGTTTTAACGTGCACATGCCGTCCTGGCATTCAGTGCACAGTGAAAGCAATCGCAAACGTCCAGCAGCTGCTGACTCCCAAACACAAGGCGCTGGCTATGTTCTTGCTTCTCCACACTTCAACAGAGTCCTTCATTTCTGCAGCTGCCATCGAGTTTTCTGCATCTCGAGCCTTCTGGGACGAGCACCAATTTCCCAAGAGGGGCTGCATCAGGACGAAGTCAAAACCCAGGAAAGTTGTCTCGGAACACCTTCAATAAAGCATGCCAGCAGTGCATTGAAAAGGCAGGTAGCTTTAGCCACCATCCTCTAGCAGTCGCAAGGCTGTGCACACAATGTCGTCTCCCTGCGGCAACGTTCTTCGCCCTCGTGCAAGCTACCGCTCTGTCCGGCTCCCGGAGCAGGAGAAGCGGCTGCTTCGCGCACACAACAGCGGAGCGGCAGCCCTACGCTCCGAAGCGCTGCTTCAGCCGAAAGACGCCGGCCACCGGCGCTTCGCTTCGGACAGCTCCGGAGAGCCGTAGTGTGCGTCTACAACGACACTGCATCATAGCGAAAAGCTTTGGCAGTGTGTCTCGCAGAGAGATAGCTTAGGAGCGCAGCGCACTTATGCCTCCCTTGTCCAGAAACACGATTTTACTGCACACTCCAAAAACAGTACTCTTACCAGGGCAATATGCCAGATGCTCTCTGATGCCCGTGCTACCTTCCTACTCTTGCCCAGCTCGTTGTTTTAACGTGCACATGCCGTCCTGGCATTCAGTGCACAGTGAAAGCAATCGCAAAAGTCCAGCAGCTGCTGACTCCCAAACACAAGGCGCTGGCTATGTTCTTGCTACTCGACGACTCAACGCAGCCCTTCATTTCTGCAGTTGCCATCGAGGTCTCTGCATGTCGGAGACTCAGAGGACGAGCACGAGTTTCCCACGAGGGGCTGCATCAGGAGGAATTCAAAACTCAGGGAAATTGTCTTTGAACACCTTCCATAAGGATGCTAGAAGGGAATTGAAGAGGCAGGCGAGCGGCCACCACCGTCCAGTAGCAGTCCTTAGGGTGTGCGCAAAAGCCCGGTGCTCTTCGGCTTCGTTCTTCGCCCCCGTACAAGCTACTGCTCTGTCCGGCTCCCGGAGCAGGAGAAGCGGCTGCTTCGCGCACACAACAGCGGAGCGGCAGCCCTACGCTCCGAAGCGCTGCTTCAGCCGAAAGACGCCGGCCACCGGCGCTTGGCTTCGGACAGCTCCGGAGAGCCGTAGTGTGCGTCTGCACTAGACTGCATCATAGCGAAAAGCTTTGACAGTGTGTCTCGCAGGGAGATACCTTAGGAGCGCAGCGCACTTATGCCTCCCTTGTCCAGAAACACGGATTTGCTGCACACTCCAAAAACACTGCTCTTTCCATGGTACTATGTAAGCTGCTGTCTGACGCCCGTTCTCTTCTGCCCACTCTTGCCCAGCTGGTTGTTGCAGCGTGCACGTGCCTTCCTGGCATTAAGAGCACAGTGAAAGCAATCGCAAAAGTCCAGCAGCTGCTGACTCCCAAACACAAGGCGCTTGTCTACGTTCTTGCTTCTCGACAACTCAACGCAGCCCTTCATTTCTGCAGCTGCCATCGAGTTTTCTGTATCTTGAGCCTTCTGGGACGAGCACCAATTTCCCAGGAGGGGCTGCATCAGGACGAAGTCAAAACCCAGGAAAGTTGTCTCGGAACACCTTCAATAAAGCATGCCAGCAGTGCATTGAAAAGGCAGGTAGCTTTAGCCACCGTCCTCTAGCAGTCGCGAAGCTGTGCACACAATGTCGTCTCCCTGCGGCAACGTTCTTCGCCCTCGTGCAAGCTACCGCTCTGTCCGGCTCCCGGAGCAGGAGAAGCGGCTGCTTCGCGCACACAGCAGCGGAGCGGCAGCCCTACGCTCCGAAGCGCTGCTTCAGCCGAAAGACGCCGGCCACCGGCGCTTGGCTTCGGACAGCTCCGGAGAGCCGTAGTGTGCGTCTACAACTACACTGCATCATAGCGAAAAGCTTTGGCAGTGTGTCTCGCAGGGAGATAGCTTAGGAGCGCAGCGCACTTATGCCTCCCTTGTCCAGAAACACGATTTTACTGCACACTCCAAAAACAGTACTCTTCCCAGGGCAATATGCCAGATGCTCTCTGATGCCCGTGCTACCTTCCTACTCTTGCCCAGCTCGTTGTTTTAACGTGCACATGCCGTCCTGGCATTCAGTGCACAGTGAAAGCAATCGCAAAAGTCCAGCAGCTGCTGACTCCCAAACACAAGGCGCTGGCTATGTTCTTGCTACTCGACGACTCAACGCAGCCCTTCATTTCTGCAGTTGCCATCGAGGTCTCTGCATGTCGGAGACTCAGAGGACGAGCACGAGTTTCCCACGAGGGGCTGCATCAGGAGGAATTCAAAACTCAGGGAATTTGTCCTGGAACACCTTCCATAAGTATGCTAGAAGGGAATTGAAGAGGCAGGCGAGCGGCCACCACCGTCCTCTAGCAGTCCTTAGGGTGCGCGCAGAAGCCCGGTGCTCTGCGGCTTCGTTCTTCGCCCTCGTGCAAGCTACCGCTCTGTCCGGCTCCCGGAGCAGGAGAAGCGGCTGCTTCGCGCACACAACAGCGGAGCGGCAGCCATACTCTCCGAAGCGCTGCTTCAGCCGAAAGACGCCGGCCACCGGCGCTTCGCTTCGGACAGCTCCGGAGAGCCGTAGTGTGGGTATGCACTAGACTGCATCATAGCGAAAAGCTTTGACAGTGTGTCTCGCAGGGAGATACCTTAGGAGCGCAGCGCACTTATGCCTCCCTTGTCCAGAAACACGGATTTGCTGCACACTCCAAAAACACTGCTCTTCCCAGGGCAATATATAAGCTGCTGTCTGACGCCCGTTCTCTTCTGCCCACTCTTGCCCAGCTGGTTGTTGCAGCGTGCACATGCCGTCCTGGCATTCAGTGCACAGTGAAAGCAATCGCAAAAGTCCAGCAGCTGCTGACTCCCAAACACAAGGCGCTGGCTATGTTCTTGCTTCTCCACACTTCAACAGAGTCCTTCATTTCTGCAGCTGCCATCGAGTTTTCTGCATCTCGAGCCTTCTGGGACGAGCACCAATTTCCCAAGAGGGGCTGCATCAGGACGAAGTCAAAACCCAGGAAAGTTGTCTCGGAACACCTTCAATAAAGCATGCCAGCAGTGCATTGAAAAGGCAGGTAGCTTTAGCCACCGTCCTCTAGCAGTCCCAAGGCTGTGCACACAATGTCGTCTCCCTGCGGCAACGTTCTTCGCCCTCGTGCAAGCTACCGCTCTGTCCGGCTCCCGGAGCAGGAGAAGCGGCTGCTTCGCGCACACAACAGCGGAGCGGCAGCCCTACGCTCCGAAGCGCTGCTTCAGCCGAAAGACGCCGGCCACCGGCGCTTCGCTTCGGACAGCTCCGGAAAGCCGTAGTGTGCGTCTGCACTAGACTGCATCATAGCGAAAAGCTTTGGCAGTGTGTCTCGCAGAGAGATAGCTTAGGAGTGCAGCGCACTTATGCCTCCCTTGTCCAGAAACACGATTTTACTGCACACTCCAAAAACAGTACTCTTCCCAGGGCAATATATAAGCTGCTTTCTGACGGCCGTGATCTTTCGATTACTCTTGCCCAGCTCGTTGTTTTAACGTGCACATGCCGTCCTGGAATTCAGTGCACAGTGAAAGCAATCGCAAAAGTCCAGCAGCTGCTGACTCCCAAACACAAGGCGCTGGCTATGTTCTTGCTACTCGACGACTCAACGCAGCCCTTCATTTCTGCAGTTGCCATCGAGGTCTCTGCATGTCGGAGACTCAGAGGACGAGCACGAGTTTCCCACGAGGGGCTGCATCAGGAGGAATTCAAAACTCAGGGAAATTGTCCTGGAACACCTTCCATAAGGATGCTAGAAGGGAATTGAAGAGGCAGGCGAGCGGCCACCACCGTCCTCTAGCAGTCCTTAGGGTGCGCGCAGAAGCCCGGTGCTCTGCGGTTTCGTTCTTCGCCCTCGTGCAAGCTACCGCTCTGTCCGGCTCCCGGAGCAGGAGAAGCGGCTGCTTCGCGCACACAACAGCGGAGCGGCAGCCGTACTCTCCGGAGCGCTGCTTCAGCCGAAAGACGCCGGCCACCGGCGCTTGGCTTCGGACAGCTCCGGAGAGCCGTAGTGTGCGTCTACAACTAGACTGCATCATAGCGAAAAGCTTTGGCAGTGTGTCTCGCAGGGAGATAGCTTAGGAGCGCAGCGCACTTATGCCTCCCTTGTCCAGAAACACGATTTTACTGCACACTCCAAAAACAGTACTCTTCCCAGGGCAATATATAAGCTGCTTTCTGACGGCCGTGATCTTTCGATTACTCTTGCCCAGCTCGTTGTTTTAACGTGCACATGCCGTCCTGGCATTCAGTGCACAGTGAAAGCAATCACAAACGTCCAGCAGCTGCTGACTCCCAAACACAAGGCGCTGGCTATGTTCTTGCTTCTCCACACTTCAACAGAGTCCTTCATTTCTGCAGCTGCCATCGAGTTTTCTGCATCTCGAGCCTTCTGGGACGAGCACCAATTTCCCAAGAGGGGCTGCATCAGGACGAAGTCAAAACCCAGGAAAGTTGTCTCGGAACACCTTCAATAAAGCATGCCAGCAGTGCATTGAAAAGGCAGGTAGCTTTAGCCACCGTCCTCTAGCAGTCGCGAAGCTGTGCACACAATGTCGTCTCCCTGCGGCAACGTTCTTCGCCCTCGTGCAAGCTACCGCTCTGTCCGGCTCCCGGAGCAGGAGAAGCGGCTGCTTCGCGCACACAACAGCGGAGCGGCAGCCCTACGCTCCGAAGCGCTGCTTCAGCCGAAAGACGCCGGCCACCGGCGCTTGGCTTCGGACAGCTCCGGAGAGCCGTAGTGTGCGTCTACAACTACACTGCATCATAGCGAAAAGCTTTGGCAGTGTGTCTCGCAAGGAGATAGCTTAGGAGCGCAGCGCACTTATGCCTCCCTTGTCCAGAAACACGATTTTACTGCACACTCCAAAAACAGTACTCTTCCCAGGGCAATATGCCAGATGCTCTCTGATGCCCGTGCTACCTTCCTACTCTTGCCCAGCTCGTTGTTTTAACGTGCACATGCCGTCCTGGCATTCAGTGCACAGTGAAAGCAATCGCAAAAGTCCAGCAGCTGCTGACTCCCAAACACAAGGCGCTGGCTATGTTCTTGCTACTCGACGACTCAACGCAGCCCTTCATTTCTGCAGTTGCCATCGAGGTCTCTGCATGTCGGAGACTCAGAGGACGAGCACGAGTTTCCCACGAGGGGCTGCATCAGGAGGAATTCAAAACTCAGGGAAATTGTCTTTGAACACCTTCCATAAGGATGCTAGAAGGGAATTGAAGAGGCAGGCGAGCGGCCACCACCGTCCTCTAGCAGTCCTTAGGGTGTGCGCAAAAGCCCGGTGCTCTTCGGCTTCGTTCTTCGCCCCCGTACAAGCTACCGCTCTGTCCGGCTCCCGGAGCAGGAGAAGCGGCTGCTTCGCGCACACAACAGCGGAGCGGCAGCCCTACGCTCCGAAGCGCTGCTTCAGCCGAAAGACGCCGGCCACCGGCGCTTGGCTTCGGACAGCTCCGGAGAGCCGTAGTGTGCGTCTGCACTAGACTGCATCATAGCGAAAAGCTTTGGCAGTGTGTCTCGCAGAGAGATAGCTTAGGAGCGCAGCGCACTTATGCCTCCCTTGTCCAGAAACACGATTTTACTGCACACTCCAAAAACAGTACTCTTCCCAGGGCAATATATAAGCTGCTTTCTGACGGCCGTGATCTTTCGATTACTCTTGCCCAGCTCGTTGTTTTAACGTGCACATGCCGTCCTGGAATTCAGTGCACAGTGAAAGCAATCGCAAAAGTCCAGCAGCTGCTGACTCCCAAACACAAGGCGCTGGCTATGTTCTTGCTTCTCGACAACTCAACGCAGTCCTTCATTTCTGCAGTTGCCATCGAGTTCTCTGCATGTCGGAGACTCAGAGGACGAGCACGAGTTTCCCACGAGGGGCTGCATCAAGAGGAATTCAAAACTCAGGAAAATTGTCTTTGAACACCTTCCATAGGATGCTAGAAGGGAATTGAAGAGGCAGGCGAGCGGCCACCACCGTCCTCTAGCAGTCCTTAGGGTGCGCGCAGAAGCCCGGTGCTCTGCGGTTTCGTTCTTCGCCCTCGTGCAAGCTACCGCTCTGTCCGGCTCCCGGAGCAGGAGAAGCGGCTGCTTCGCGCACACAACAGCGGAGCGGCAGCCGTACTCTCCGGAGCGCTGCTTCAGCCGAAAGACGCCGGCCACCGGCGCTTGGCTTCGGACAGCTCCGGAGAGCCGTAGTGTGCGTCTACAACTAGACTGCATCATAGCGAAAAGCTTTGGCAGTGTGTCTCGCAGGGAGATACCTTAGGAGCGCAGCGCACTTATGCCTCCCTTGTCCAGAAACACGATTTTACTGCACACTCCAAAAACAGTACTCTTCCCAGGGCAATATATAAGCTGCTTTCTGACGGCCGTGATCTTTCGATTACTCTTGCCCAGCTCGTTGTTTTAACGTGCACATGCCGTCCTGGAATTCAGTGCACAGTGAAAGCAATCACAAACGTCCAGCAGCTGCTGACTCCCAAACACAAGGCGCTGGCTATGTTCTTGCTTCTCCACACTTCAACAGAGTCCTTCATTTCTGCAGCTGCCATCGAGTTTTCTGCATCTCGAGCCTTCTGGGACGAGCACCAATTTCCCAAGAGGGGCTGCATCAGGACGAAGTCAAAACCCAGGAAAGTTGTCTCGGAACACCTTCAATAAAGCATGCCAGCAGTGCATTGAAAAGGCAGGTAGCTTTAGCCACCGTCCTCTAGCAGTCGCGAAGCTGTGCACACAATGTCGTCTCCCTGCGGCAACGTTCTTCGCCCTCGTGCAAGCTACCGCTCTGTCCGGCTCCCGGAGCAGGAGAAGCGGCTGCTTCGCGCACACAACAGCGGAGCGGCAGCCCTACGCTCCGAAGCGCTGCTTCAGCCGAAAGACGCCGGCCACCGGCGCTTGGCTTCGGACAGCTCCGGAGAGCCGTAGTGTGCGTCTACAACTACACTGCATCATAGCGAAAAGCTTTGGCAGTGTGTCTCGCAAGGAGATAGCTTAGGAGCGCAGCGCACTTATGCCTCCCTTGTCCAGAAACACGATTTTACTGCACACTCCAAAAACAGTACTCTTCCCAGGGCAATATGCCAGATGCTCTCTGATGCCCGTGCTACCTTCCTACTCTTGCCCAGCTCGTTGTTTTAACGTGCACATGCCGTCCTGGCATTCAGTGCACAGTGAAAGCAATCGCAAAAGTCCAGCAGCTGCTGACTCCCAAACACAAGGCGCTGGCTATGTTCTTGCTACTCGACGACTCAACGCAGCCCTTCATTTCTGCAGTTGCCATCGAGGTCTCTGCATGTCGGAGACTCAGAGGACGAGCACGAGTTTCCCACGAGGGGCTGCATCAGGAGGAATTCAAAACTCAGGGAAATTGTCTTTGAACACCTTCCATAAGGATGCTAGAAGGGAATTGAAGAGGCAGGCGAGCGGCCACCACCGTCCTCTAGCAGTCCTTAGGGTGTGCGCAAAAGCCCGGTGCTCTTCGGCTTCGTTCTTCGCCCCCGTACAAGCTACCGCTCTGTCCGGCTCCCGGAGCAGGAGAAGCGGCTGCTTCGCGCACACAACAGCGGAGCGGCAGCCCTACGCTCCGAAGCGCTGCTTCAGCCGAAAGACGCCGGCCACCGGCGCTTGGCTTCGGACAGCTCCGGAGAGCCGTAGTGTGCGTCTGCACTAGACTGCATCATAGCGAAAAGCTTTGGCAGTGTGTCTCGCAGAGAGATAGCTTAGGAGCGCAGCGCACTTATGCCTCCCTTGTCCAGAAACACGATTTTACTGCACACTCCAAAAACAGTACTCTTCCCAGGGCAATATATAAGCTGCTTTCTGACGGCCGTGATCTTTCGATTACTCTTGCCCAGCTCGTTGTTTTAACGTGCACATGCCGTCCTGGAATTCAGTGCACAGTGAAAGCAATCGCAAAAGTCCAGCAGCTGCTGACTCCCAAACACAAGGCGCTGGCTATGTTCTTGCTTCTCGACAACTCAACGCAGTCCTTCATTTCTGCAGTTGCCATCGAGTTCTCTGCATGTCGGAGACTCAGAGGACGAGCACGAGTTTCCCACGAGGGGCTGCATCAAGAGGAATTCAAAACTCAGGAAAATTGTCTTTGAACACCTTCCATAGGATGCTAGAAGGGAATTGAAGAGGCAGGCGAGCGGCCACCACCGTCCTCTAGCAGTCCTTAGGGTGTGCGCAAAAGCCCGATGCTCTTCGGCTTCGTTCTTCGCCCTCGTACAAGCTACCGCTCTGTCCGGCTCCCGGAGCAGGAGAAGCGGCTGCTTCGCGCACACAGCAGCGGAGCGGCAGCCCTACGCTCCGAAGCGCTGCTTCAGCCGAAAGACGCCGGCCACCGGCGCTTGGCTTCGGACAGCTCCGGAGAGCCGTAGTGTGCGTCTACAACTATACTGCATCATAGCGAAAAGCTTTGGCAGTGTGTCTCGCAGAGAGATAGCTTAGGAGCGCAGCGCACTTATGCCTCCCTTGTCCAGAAACACGGATTTGCTGCACACTCCAAAAACACTGCTCTTTCCATGGTACTATGTAAGCTGCTGTCTGACGCCCGTTCTCTTCTGCCCACTCTTGCCCAGCTGGTTGTTGCAGCGTGCACGTGCCTTCCTGGCATTAAGAGCACAGTGAAAGCAATCGCAAAAGTCCAGCAGCTGCTGACTCCCAAACACAAGGCGCTGGCTATGTTCTTGCTTCTCGACAACTCAACGCAGCCCTTCATTTCTGCAGTTGCCATCGAGGTCTCTGCATGTCGGAGAATCAGAGGACGAGCACGAGTTTCCCACGAGGGGCTGCATCAGGAGGAATTCAAAACTCAGGGAAATTGTCCTGGAACACCTTCCATAAGGATGCTAGAAGGGAATTGAAGAGGCAGGCGAGCGGCCACCACCGTCCTCTAGCAGTCCTTAGGGTGCGCGCAGAAGCCCGGTGCTCTGCGGCTTCGTTCTTCGCCCTCGTGCAAGCTACCGCTCTGTCCGGCTCCCGGAGCAGGAGAAGCGGCTGCTTCGCGCACACAACAGCGGAGCGGCAGCCCTACGCTCCGAAGCGCTGCTTCAGCCGAAAGACGCCGGCGACCGGCGGTTCGCTTCGGATAGCAGCCGAGAGCCGTAGTGTGCGTCTGCACTAAACTGCATCATAGCGAAAAGCTTTGGCAGTGTGACTCGCAGGGAGATAGCTTAGGAGCGCAGCGCACTTATGCCTCCCTTGTCCAGAAACACGGATTTGCTGCACACTCCAAAAACACTGCTCTTCCCAGGGCAATATATAAGCTGCTTTCTGATGGCCGTGATCCCTCCCTGCTCTTGCCCAGCTGGTTGTTGCAGCGTGCACATGCCGTCCTGGCATTCAGTGCACAGTGAAAGCAATCGCAAAAGTCCAGCAGCTGCTGACTCCCAAACACAAGGCGCTGGCTATGTTCTTGCTTCTCCACTCTTCAACAGAGTCCTTCATTTCTGCAGCTGCCATCGAGTTTTCTGCATCTCGAGCCTTCTGGGACGAGCACCAATTTCCCAAGAGGGGCTGCATCAGGACGAAGTCAAAACCCAGGAAAGTTGTCTCGGAACACCTTCAATAAAGCATGCCAGCAGTGCATTGAAAAGGCAGGTAGCTTTAGCCACCGTCCTCTAGCAGTCGCAAGGCTGTGCACACAATGTCGTCTCCCTGCGGCAACGTTCTTCGCCCTCGTGCAAGCTACCGCTCTGTCCGGCTCCCGGAGCAGGAGAAGCGGCTGCTTCGCGCACACAACAGCGGAGCGGCAGCCCTACGCTCCGAAGCGCTGCTTCAGCCGAAAGACGCCGGCGACCGGCGCTTCGCTTCGGACAGCTCCGGAGAGCCGTAGTGTGGGTCTGCACTAGACTGCATCATAGCGAAAAGCTTTGGCAGTGTGTCTCGCAGAGAGATAGCTTAGGAGCGCAGCGCACTTATGCCTCCCTTGTCCAGAAACACGGATTTGCTGCACACTCCAAAAACACTGCTCTTTCCATGGTACTATGTAAGCTGCTGTCTGACGCCCGTTCTCTTCTGCCCACTCTTGCCCAGCTGGTTGTTGCAGCGTGCACGTGCCTTCCTGGCATTAAGAGCACAGTGAAAGCAATCGCAAAAGTCCAGCAGCTGCTGACTCCCAAACACAAGGCGCTGGCTATGTTCTTGCTTCTCCACACTTCAACAGAGTCCTTCATTTCTGCAGCTGCCATCGAGTTTTCTGCATCTCGAGCCTTCTGGGACGAGCACCAATTTCCCAAGAGGGGCTGCATCAGGACGAAGTCAAAACCCAGGAAAGTTGTCTCGGAACACCTTCAATAAAGCATGCCAGCAGTGCATTGAAAAGGCAGGTAGCTTTAGCCACCGTCCTCTAGCAGTCGCGAAGCTGTGCACACAATGTCGTCTCCCTGCGGCAACGTTCTTCGCCCTCGTGCAAGCTACCGCTCTGTCCGGCTCCCGGAGCAGGAGAAGCGGCTGCTTCGCGCACACAGCAGCGGAGCGGCAGCCCTACGCTCCGAAGCGCTGCTTCAGCCGAAAGACGCCGGCCACCGGCGCTTCGCTTCGGACAGCTCCGGAGAGCCGTAGTGTGCGTCTACAACTACACTGCATCATAGCGAAAAGCTTTGGCAGTGTGTCTCGCAAGGAGATAGCTTAGGAGCGCAGCGCACTTATGCCTCCCTTGTCCAGAAACACGATTTTACTGCACACTCCAAAAACAGTACTCTTCCCAGGGCAATATGCCAGATGCTCTCTGATGCCCGTGCTACCTTCCTACTCTTGCCCAGCTCGTTGTTTTAACGTGCACATGCCGTCCTGGCATTCAGTGCACAGTGAAAGCAATCGCAAAAGTCCAGCAGCTGCTGACTCCCAAACACAAGGCGCTGGCTATGTTCTTGCTTCTCGACAACTCAACGCAGCCCTTCATTTCTGCAGTTGCCATCGAGGTCTCTGCATGTCGGAGACTCAGAGGACGAGCACGAGTTTCCCACGAGGGGCTGCATCAGGAGGAATTCAAAACTCAGGGAATTTGCCCTGGAACACCTTCCATAAGGATGCTAGAAGGGAATTGAAGAGGCAGGCGAGCGGCCACCACCGTCCTCTAGCAGTCCTTAGGGTGTGCGCAAAAGCCCGATGCTCTTCGGCTTCGTTCTTCGCCCCCGTACAAGCTACCGCTCTGTCCGGCTCCCGGAGCAGGAGAAGCGGCTGCTTCGCGCACACAACAGCGGAGCGGCAGCCCTACGCTCCGAAGCGCTGCTTCAGCCGAAAGACGCCGGCCACCGGCGCTTGGCTTCGGACAGCTCCGGAGAGCTGTAGTGTGCGTCTGCACTAGACTGCATCATAGCGAAAAGCTTTGACAGTGTGTCTCGCAGGGAGATACCTTAGGAGCGCAGCGCACTTATGCCTCCCTTGTCCAGAAACACGGATTTGCTGCACACTCCAAAAACACTGCTCTTTCCATGGTACTATGTAAGCTGCTGTCTGACGCCCGTTCTCTTCTGCCCACTCTTGCCCAGCTGGTTGTTGCAGCGTGCACGTGCCTTCCTGGCATTAAGAGCACAGTGAAAGCAATTGCAAAAGTCCAGCAGCTGCTGACTCCCAAACACAAGGCGCTTGTCTACGTTCTTGCTTCTCGACAACTCAACGCAGCCCTTCATTTCTGCTGCTGCCATCGAGTTTTCTGTATCTTGAGCCTTCTGGGACGAGCACCAATTTCCCAGGAGGGGCTGCATCAGGACGAAGTCAAAACCCAGGAAAGTTGTCTCGGAACACCTTCAATAAAGCATGCCAGCAGTGCATTGAAAAGGCAGGTAGCTTTAGCCACCGTCCTCTAGCAGTCGCGAAGCTGTGCACACAATGTCGTCTCCCTGCGGCAACGTTCTTCGCCCTCGTGCAAGCTACCGCTCTGTCCGGCTCCCGGAGCAGGAGAAGCGGCTGCTTCGCGCACACAACAGCGGAGCGGCAGCCCTACGCTCCGAAGCGCTGCTTCAGCCGAAAGACGCCGGCGACCGGCGCTTGGCTTCGGACAGCTCCGGAGAGCCGTAGTGTGCGTCTACAACTAGACTGCATCATAGCGAAAAGCTTTGGCAGTGTGTCTCGCAGAGAGATAGCTTAGGAGCGCAGCGCACTTATGCCTCCCTTGTCCAGAAACACGATTTTACTGCACACTCCAAAAACAGTACTCTTCCCAGGGCAATATGCCAGATGCTCTCTGATGCCCGTGATACCTTCCTACTCTTGCCCAGCTCGTTGTTTTAACGTGCACATGCCGTCCTGGAATTCAGTGCACAGTGAAAGCAATCGCAAAAGTCCAGCAGCTGCTGACTCCCAAACACAAGGCGCTGGCTATGTTCTTGCTACTCGACGACTCAACGCAGCCCTTCATTTCTGCAGTTGCCATCGAGGTCTCTGCATGTCGGAGACTCAGAGGACGAGCACGAGTTTCCCACGAGGGGCTGCATCAGGAGGAATTCAAAACTCAGGGAATTTGTCCTGGAACACCTTCCATAAGGATGCTAGAAGGGAATTGAAGAGGCAGGCGAGCGGCCACCACCGTCCTCTAGCAGTCCTTAGGGTGCGCGCAGAAGCCCGGTGCTCTGCGGCTTCGTTCTTCGCCCTCGTGCAAGCTACCGCTCTGTCCGGCTCCCGGAGCAGGAGAAGCGGCTGCTTCGCGCACACAACAGCGGAGCGGCAGCCCTACGCTCCGAAGCGCTGCTTCAGCCGAAAGACGCCGGCGACCGGCGGTTCGCTTCGGATAGCAGCCGAGAGCCGTAGTGTGCGTCTGCACTAAACTGCATCATAGCGAAAAGCTTTGGCAGTGTGACTCGCAGGGAGATAGCTTAGGAGCGCAGCGCACTTATGCCTCCCTTGTCCAGAAACACGGATTTGCTGCACACTCCAAAAACACTGCTCTTCCCAGGGCAATATATAAGCTGCTTTCTGATGGCCGTGATCCCTCCCTGCTCTTGCCCAGCTGGTTGTTGCAGCGTGCACATGCCGTCCTGGCATTCAGTGCACAGTGAAAGCAATCGCAAAAGTCCAGCAGCTGCTGACTCCCAAACACAAGGCGCTGGCTATGTTCTTGCTTCTCCACTCTTCAACAGAGTCCTTCATTTCTGCAGCTGCCATCGAGTTTTCTGCATCTCGAGCCTTCTGGGACGAGCACCAATTTCCCAAGAGGGGCTGCATCAGGACGAAGTCAAAACCCAGGAAAGTTGTCTCGGAACACCTTCAATAAAGCATGCCAGCAGTGCATTGAAAAGGCAGGTAGCTTTAGCCACCGTCCTCTAGCAGTCCCAAGGCTGTGCACACAATGTCGTCTCCCTGCGGCAACGTTCTTCGCCCTCGTGCAAGCTACCGCTCTGT
This sequence comes from Lonchura striata, assembly GCF_050655825.1. NCBI lineage: Eukaryota > Metazoa > Chordata > Aves > Passeriformes > Estrildidae > Lonchura > Lonchura striata. Next base: position 17,100,650 of record NC_140716.1, on the reverse strand, counting down.
CCGGCTCCCGGAGCAGGAGAAGCGGCTGCTTCGCGCACACAACAGCGGAGCGGCAGCCCTACGCTCCGAAGCGCTGCTTCAGCCGAAAGACGCCGGCCACCGGCGCTTGGCTTCGGACAGCTCCGGAGAGCCGTAGTGTGCGTCTGCACTAGACTGCATCATAGCGAAAAGCTTTGGCAGTGTGTCTCGCAGAGAGATAGCTTAGGAGCGCAGCGCACTTATGCCTCCCTTGTCCAGAAACACGATTTTACTGCACACTCCAAAAACAGTACTCTTCCCAGGGCAATATGCCAGATGCTCTCTGATGCCCGTGCTCCCTTCCTACTCTTGCCCAGCTCGTTGTTTTAACGTGCACATGCCGTCCTGGAATTCAGTGCACAGTGAAAGCAATCGCAAAAGTCCAGCAGCTGCTGACTCCCAAACACAAGGCGCTGGCTATGTTCTTGCTACTCGACGACTCAACGCAGCCCTTCATTTCTGCAGTTGCCATCGAGGTCTCTGCATGTCGGAGACTCAGAGGACGAGCACGAGTTTCCCACGAGGGGCTGCATCAGGAGGAATTCAAAACTCAGGGAATTTGCCCTGGAACACCTTCCATAAGGATGCTAGAAGGGAATTGAAGAGGCAGGCGAGCGGCCACCACCGTCCTCTAGCAGTCCTTAGGGTGTGCGCAAAAGCCCGATGCTCTTCGGCTTCGTTCTTCGCCCCCGTACAAGCTACCGCTCTGTCCGGCTCCCGGAGCAGGAGAAGCGGCTGCTTCGCGCACACAACAGCGGAGCGGCAGCCCTACGCTCCGAAGCGCTGCTTCAGCCGAAAGACGCCGGCCACCGGCGCTTCGCTTCGGACAGCTCCGGAGAGCCGTAGTGTGCGTCTGCACTAGACTGCATCATAGCGAAAAGCTTTGACAGTGTGTCTCGCAGGGAGATACCTTAGGAGCGCAGCGCACTTATGCCTCCCTTGTCCAGAAACACGGATTTGCTGCACACTCCAAAAACACTGCTCTTTCCATGGTACTATGTAAGCTGCTGTCTGACGCCCGTTCTCTTCTGCCCACTCTTGCCCAGCTGGTTGTTGCAGCGTGCACGTGCCTTCCTGGCATTAAGAGCACAGTGAAAGCAATCGCAAAAGTCCAGCAGCTGCTGACTCCCAAACACAAGGCGCTTGTCTACGTTCTTGCTTCTCGACAACTCAACGCAGCCCTTCATTTCTGCAGCTGCCATCGAGTTTTCTGTATCTTGAGCCTTCTGGGACGAGCACCAATTTCCCAGGAGGGGCTGCATCAGGACGAAGTCAAAACCCAGGAAAGTTGTCTCGGAACACCTTCAATAAAGCATGCCAGCAGTGCATTGAAAAGGCAGGTAGCTTTAGCCACCGTCCTCTAGCAGTCGCGAAGCTGTGCACACAATGTCGTCTCCCTGCGGCAACGTTCTTCGCCCTCGTGCAAGCTACCGCTCTGTCCGGCTCCCGGAGCAGGAGAAGCGGCTGCTTCGCGCACACAGCAGCGGAGCGGCAGCCCTACGCTCCGAAGCGCTGCTTCAGCCGAAAGACGCCGGCCACCGGCGCTTCGCTTCGGACAGCTCCGGAGAGCCGTAGTGTGCGTCTACAACTACACTGCATCATAGCGAAAAGCTTTGGCAGTGTGTCTCGCAAGGAGATAGCTTAGGAGCGCAGCGCACTTATGCCTCCCTTGTCCAGAAACACGATTTTACTGCACACTCCAAAAACAGTACTCTTCCCAGGGCAATATGCCAGATGCTCTCTGATGCCCGTGCTACCTTCCTACTCTTGCCCAGCTCGTTGTTTTAACGTGCACATGCCGTCCTGGAATTCAGTGCACAGTGAAAGCAATCGCAAAAGTCCAGCAGCTGCTGACTCCCAAACACAAGGCGCTGGCTATGTTCTTGCTACTCGACGACTCAACGCAGCCCTTCATTTCTGCAGTTGCCATCGAGGTCTCTGCATGTCGGAGACTCAGAGGACGAGCACGAGTTTCCCACGAGGGGCTGCATCAGGAGGAATTCAAAACTCAGGGAATTTGTCCTGGAACACCTTCCATAAGGATGCTAGAAGGGAATTGAAGAGGCAGGCGAGCGGCCACCACCGTCCTCTAGCAGTCCTTAGGGTGCGCGCAGAAGCCCGGTGCTCTGCGGCTTCGTTCTTCGCCCTCGTGCAAGCTACCGCTCTGTCCGGCTCGCGGAGCAGGAGAAGCGGCTGCTTCGCGCACACAACAGCGGAGCGGCAGCCCTACGCTCCGAAGCGCTGCTTCAGCCGAAAGACGCCGGCCACCGGCGCTTCGCTTCGGACAGCTCCGGAGAGCCGTAGTGTGCGTCTACAACTAGACTGCATCATAGCGAAAAGCTTTGGCAGTGTGTCTCGCAAGGAGATAGCTTAGGAGCGCAGCGCACTTATGCCTCCCTTGTCCAGAAACACGATTTTACTGCACACTCCAAAAACAGTACTCTTCCCAGGGCAATATGCCAGATGCTCTCTGATGCCCGTGCTCCCTTCCTACTCTTGCCCAGCTCGTTGTTTTAACGTGCACATGCCGTCCTGGAATTCAGTGCACAGTGAAAGCAATCGCAAAAGTCCAGCAGCTGCTGACTCCCAAACACAAGGCGCTGGCTATGTTCTTGCTACTCGACGACTCAACGCAGCCCTTCATTTCTGCAGTTGCCATCGAGGTCTCTGCATGTCGGAGACTCAGAGGACGAGCACGAGTTTCCCACGAGGGGCTGCATCAGGAGGAATTCAAAACTCTGGGAATTTGTCCTGGAACACCTTCCATAAGGATGCTAGAAGGGAATTGAAGAGGCAGGCGAGCGGCCACCACCGTCCTCTAGCAGTCCTTAGGGTGCGCGCAGAAGCCCGGTGCTCTGCGGCTTCGTTCTTCGCCCTCGTGCAAGCTACCGCTCTGTCCGGCTCCCGGAGCAGGAGAAGCGGCTGCTTCGCGCACACAACAGCGGAGCGGCAGCCCTACGCTCCGAAGCGCTGCTTCAGCCGAAAGACGCCGGCGACCGGCGGTTCGCTTCGGATAGCAGCCGAGAGCCGTAGTGTGCGTCTGCACTAAACTGCATCATAGCGAAAAGCTTTGGCAGTGTGACTCGCAGGGAGATAGCTTAGGAGCGCAGCGCACTTATGCCTCCCTTGTCCAGAAACACGGATTTGCTGCACACTCCAAAAACACTGCTCTTCCCAGGGCAATATATAAGCTGCTTTCTGATGGCCGTGATCCCTCCCTGCTCTTGCCCAGCTGGTTGTTGCAGCGTGCACATGCCGTCCTGGCATTCAGTGCACAGTGAAAGCAATCGCAAAAGTCCAGCAGCTGCTGACTCCCAAACACAAGGCGCTGGCTATGTTCTTGCTTCTCCACACTTCAACAGAGTCCTTCATTTCTGCAGCTGCCATCGAGTTTTCTGCATCTCGAGCCTTCTGGGACGAGCACCAATTTCCCAAGAGGGGCTGCATCAGGACGAAGTCAAAACCCAGGAAAGTTGTCTCGGAACACCTTCAATAAAGCATGCCAGCAGTGCATTGAAAAGGCAGGTAGCTTTAGCCACCGTCCTCTAGCAGTCGCAAGGCTGTGCACACAATGTCGTCTCCCTGCGGCAACGTTCTTCGCCCTCGTGCAAGCTACCGCTCTGTCCGGCTCCCGGAGCAGGAGAAGCGGCTGCTTCGCGCACACAACAGCGGAGCGGCAGCCCTACGCTCCGAAGCGCTGCTTCAGCCGAAAGACGCCGGCCACCGGCGCTTCGCTTCGGACAGCTCCGGAGAGCCGTAGTGTGGGTCTGCACTAGACTGCATCATAGCGAAAAGCTTTGGCAGTGTGTCTCGCAGAGAGATAGCTTAGGAGCGCAGCGCACTTATGCCTCCCTTGTCCAGAAACATGGATTTGCTGCACACTCCAAAAACACTGCTCTTTCCATGGTACTATGTAAGCTGCTGTCTGACGCCCGTTCTCTTCTGCCCACTCTTGCCCAGCTGGTTGTTGCAGCGTGCACGTGCCTTCCTGGCATTAAGAGCACAGTGAAAGCAATCGCAAAAGTCCAGCAGCTGCTGACTCCCAAACACAAGGCGCTGGCTATGTTCTTGCTTCTCCACACTTCAACAGAGTCCTTCATTTCTGCAGCTGCCATCGAGTTTTCTGCATCTCGAGCCTTCTGGGACGAGCACCAATTTCCCAAGAGGGGCTGTATCAGGACGAAGTCAAAACCCAGGAAAGTTGTCTCGGAACACCTTCAATAAAGCATGCCAGCAGTGCATTGAAAAGGCAGGTAGCTTTAGCCACCGTCCTCTAGCAGTCGCAAGGCTGTGCACACAATGTCGTCTCCCTGCGGCAACGTTCTTCGCCCTCGTGCAAGCTACCGCTCTGTCCGGCTCCCGGAGCAGGAGAAGCGGCTGCTTCGCGCACACAACAGCGGAGCGGCAGCCCTACGCTCCGAAGCGCTGCTTCAGCCGAAAGACGCCGGCCACCGGCGCTTCGCTTCGGACAGCTCCGGAGAGCCGTAGTGTGGGTCTGCACTAGACTGCATCATAGCGAAAAGCTTTGGCAGTGTGTCTCGCAGAGAGATAGCTTAGGAGCGCAGCGCACTTATGCCTCCCTTGTCCAGAAACACGATTTTACTGCACACTCCAAAAACAGTACTCTTCCCAGGGCAATATATAAGCTGCTTTCTGACGGCCGTGATCTTTCGATTACTCTTGCCCAGCTCGTTGTTTTAACGTGCACATGCCGTCCTGGAATTCAGTGCACAGTGAAAGCAATCGCAAAAGTCCAGCAGCTGCTGACTCCCAAACACAAGGCGCTGGCTATGTTCTTGCTTCTCGACAACTCAACGCAGCCCTTCATTTCTGCAGTTGCCATCGAGGTCTCTGCAGTTCGGAGACTCAGAGGACGAGCACGAGTTTCCCACGAGGGGCTGCATCAAGAGGAATTCAAAACTCAGGAAAATTGTCTTTGAACACCTTCCATAGGATGCTAGAAGGGAATTGAAGAGGCAGGCGAGCGGCCACCACCGTCCTCTAGCAGTCCTTAGGGTGTGCGCAAAAGCCCGATGCTCTTCGGCTTCGTTCTTCGCCCCCGTACAAGCTACCGCTCTGTCCGGCTCCCGGAGCAGGAGAAGCGGCTGCTTCGCGCACACAACAGCGGAGCGGCAGCCGTACTCTCCGAAGCGCTGCTTCATCCGAAAGACGCCGGCCACCGGCGCTTCGCTTCGGACAGCTCCGGAGAGCCGTAGTGTGCGTCTACAACTAGACTGCATCATAGCGAAAAGCTTTGGCAGTGTGTCTCGCAGAGAGATAGCTTAGGAGCGCAGCGCACTTATGCCTCCCTTGTCCAGAAACACGATTTTACTGCACACTCCAAAAACAGTACTCTTCCCAGGGCAATATGCCAGATGCTCTCTGATGCCCGTGCTCCCTTCCTACTCTTGCCCAGCTCGTTGTTTTAACGTGCACATGCCGTCCTGGAATTCAGTGCACAGTGAAAGCAATCGCAAAAGTCCAGCAGCTGCTGACTCCCAAACACAAGGCGCTGGCTATGTTCTTGCTACTCGACGACTCAACGCAGTCCTTCATTTCTGCAGTTGCCATCGAGTTCTCTGCATGTCGGAGACTCAGAGGACGAGCACGAGTTTCCCACGAGGGGCTGCATCAAGAGGAATTCAAAACTCAGGAAAATTGTCTTTGAACACCTTCCATAGGATGCTAGAAGGGAATTGAAGAGGCAGGCGAGCGGCCACCACCGTCCTCTAGCAGTCCTTAGGGTGCGCGCAGAAGCCCGGTGCTCTGCGGTTTCGTTCTTCGCCCTCGTGCAAGCTACCGCTCTGTCCGGCTCCCGGAGCAGGAGAAGCGGCTGCTTCGCGCACACAACAGCGGAGCGGCAGCCGTACTCTCCGGAGCGCTGCTTCAGCCGAAAGACGCCGGCCACCGGCGCTTGGCTTCGGACAGCTCCGGAGAGCCGTAGTGTGCGTCTACAACTAGACTGCATCATAGCGAAAAGCTTTGGCAGTGTGTCTCGCAGGGAGATAGCTTAGGAGCGCAGCGCACTTATGCCTCCCTTGTCCAGAAACACGATTTTACTGCACACTCCAAAAACAGTACTCTTCCCAGGGCAATATATAAGCTGCTTTCTGACGGCCGTGATCTTTCGATTACTCTTGCCCAGCTCGTTGTTTTAACGTGCACATGCCGTCCTGGAATTCAGTGCACAGTGAAAGCAATCACAAACGTCCAGCAGCTGCTGACTCCCAAACACAAGGCGCTGGCTATGTTCTTGCTTCTCCACACTTCAACAGAGTCCTTCATTTCTGCAGCTGCCATCGAGTTTTCTGCATCTCGAGCCTTCTGGGACGAGCACCAATTTCCCAAGAGGGGCTGCATCAGGACGAAGTCAAAACCCAGGAAAGTTGTCTCGGAACACCTTCAATAAAGCATGCCAGCAGTGCATTGAAAAGGCAGGTAGCTTTAGCCACCGTCCTCTAGCAGTCGCGAAGCTGTGCACACAATGTCGTCTCCCTGCGGCAACGTTCTTCGCCCTCGTGCAAGCTACCGCTCTGTCCGGCTCCCGGAGCAGGAGAAGCGGCTGCTTCGCGCACACAACAGCGGAGCGGCAGCCCTACGCTCCGAAGCGCTGCTTCAGCCGAAAGACGCCGGCCACCGGCGCTTGGCTTCGGACAGCTCCGGAGAGCCGTAGTGTGCGTCTACAACTACACTGCATCATAGCGAAAAGCTTTGGCAGTGTGTCTCGCAAGGAGATAGCTTAGGAGCGCAGCGCACTTATGCCTCCCTTGTCCAGAAACACGATTTTACTGCACACTCCAAAAACAGTACTCTTCCCAGGGCAATATGCCAGATGCTCTCTGATGCCCGTGCTACCTTCCTACTCTTGCCCAGCTCGTTGTTTTAACGTGCACATGCCGTCCTGGCATTCAGTGCACAGTGAAAGCAATCGCAAAAGTCCAGCAGCTGCTGACTCCCAAACACAAGGCGCTGGCTATGTTCTTGCTACTCGACGACTCAACGCAGCCCTTCATTTCTGCAGTTGCCATCGAGGTCTCTGCATGTCGGAGACTCAGAGGACGAGCACGAGTTTCCCACGAGGGGCTGCATCAGGAGGAATTCAAAACTCAGGGAAATTGTCTTTGAACACCTTCCATAAGGATGCTAGAAGGGAATTGAAGAGGCAGGCGAGCGGCCACCACCGTCCTCTAGCAGTCCTTAGGGTGTGCGCAAAAGCCCGGTGCTCTTCGGCTTCGTTCTTCGCCCCCGTACAAGCTACCGCTCTGTCCGGCTCCCGGAGCAGGAGAAGCGGCTGCTTCGCGCACACAACAGCGGAGCGGCAGCCCTACGCTCCGAAGCGCTGCTTCAGCCGAAAGACGCCGGCCACCGGCGCTTGGCTTCGGACAGCTCCGGAGAGCCGTAGTGTGCGTCTGCACTAGACTGCATCATAGCGAAAAGCTTTGGCAGTGTGTCTCGCAGAGAGATAGCTTAGGAGCGCAGCGCACTTATGCCTCCCTTGTCCAGAAACACGATTTTACTGCACACTCCAAAAACAGTACTCTTCCCAGGGCAATATATAAGCTGCTTTCTGACGGCCGTGATCTTTCGATTACTCTTGCCCAGCTCGTTGTTTTAACGTGCACATGCCGTCCTGGAATTCAGTGCACAGTGAAAGCAATCGCAAAAGTCCAGCAGCTGCTGACTCCCAAACACAAGGCGCTGGCTATGTTCTTGCTTCTCGACAACTCAACGCAGTCCTTCATTTCTGCAGTTGCCATCGAGTTCTCTGCATGTCGGAGACTCAGAGGACGAGCACGAGTTTCCCACGAGGGGCTGCATCAAGAGGAATTCAAAACTCAGGAAAATTGTCTTTGAACACCTTCCATAGGATGCTAGAAGGGAATTGAAGAGGCAGGCGAGCGGCCACCACCGTCCTCTAGCAGTCCTTAGGGTGTGCGCAAAAGCCCGATGCTCTTCGGCTTCGTTCTTCGCCCTCGTACAAGCTACCGCTCTGTCCGGCTCCCGGAGCAGGAGAAGCGGCTGCTTCGCGCACACAGCAGCGGAGCGGCAGCCCTACGCTCCGAAGCGCTGCTTCAGCCGAAAGACGCCGGCCACCGGCGCTTGGCTTCGGACAGCTCCGGAGAGCCGTAGTGTGCGTCTACAACTATACTGCATCATAGCGAAAAGCTTTGGCAGTGTGTCTCGCAGAGAGATAGCTTAGGAGCGCAGCGCACTTATGCCTCCCTTGTCCAGAAACACGGATTTGCTGCACACTCCAAAAACACTGCTCTTTCCATGGTACTATGTAAGCTGCTGTCTGACGCCCGTTCTCTTCTGCCCACTCTTGCCCAGCTGGTTGTTGCAGCGTGCACGTGCCTTCCTGGCATTAAGAGCACAGTGAAAGCAATCGCAAAAGTCCAGCAGCTGCTGACTCCCAAACACAAGGCGCTGGCTATGTTCTTGCTTCTCGACAACTCAACGCAGCCCTTCATTTCTGCAGTTGCCATCGAGGTCTCTGCATGTCGGAGAATCAGAGGACGAGTACGAGTTTCCCACGAGGGGCTGCATCAGGAGGAATTCAAAACTCAGGGAAATTGTCCTGGAACACCTTCCATAAGGATGCTAGAAGGGAATTGAAGAGGCAGGCGAGCGGCCACCACCGTCCTCTAGCAGTCCTTAGGGTGCGCGCAGAAGCCCGGTGCTCTGCGGCTTCGTTCTTCGCCCTCGTGCAAGCTACCGCTCTGTCCGGCTCCCGGAGCAGGAGAAGCGGCTGCTTCGCGCACACAACAGCGGAGCGACAGCCCTACGCTCCGAAGCGCTGCTTCAGCCGAAAGACGCCGGCGACCGGCGGTTCGCTTCGGATAGCAGCCGAGAGCCGTAGTGTGCGTCTGCACTAAACTGCATCATAGCGAAAAGCTTTGGCAGTGTGACTCGCAGGGAGATAGCTTAGGAGCGCAGCGCACTTATGCCTCCCTTGTCCAGAAACACGGATTTGCTGCACACTCCAAAAACACTGCTCTTCCCAGGGCAATATATAAGCTGCTTTCTGATGGCCGTGATCCCTCCCTGCTCTTGCCCAGCTGGTTGTTGCAGCGTGCACATGCCGTCCTGGCATTCAGTGCACAGTGAAAGCAATCGCAAAAGTCCAGCAGCTGCTGACTCCCAAACACAAGGCGCTGGCTATGTTCTTGCTTCTCCACTCTTCAACAGAGTCCTTCATTTCTGCAGCTGCCATCGAGTTTTCTGCATCTCGAGCCTTCTGGGACGAGCACCAATTTCCCAAGAGGGGCTGCATCAGGACGAAGTCAAAACCCAGGAAAGTTGTCTCGGAACACCTTCAATAAAGCATGCCAGCAGTGCATTGAAAAGGCAGGTAGCTTTAGCCACCGTCCTCTAGCAGTCGCAAGGCTGTGCACACAATGTCGTCTCCCTGCGGCAACGTTCTTCGCCCTCGTGCAAGCTACCGCTCTGTCCGGCTCCCGGAGCAGGAGAAGCGGCTGCTTCGCGCACACAACAGCGGAGCGGCAGCCCTACGCTCCGAAGCGCTGCTTCAGCCGAAAGACGCCGGCGACCGGCGCTTCGCTTCGGACAGCTCCGGAGAGCCGTAGTGTGGGTCTGCACTAGACTGCATCATAGCGAAAAGCTTTGGCAGTGTGTCTCGCAGAGAGATAGCTTAGGAGCGCAGCGCACTTATGCCTCCCTTGTCCAGAAACACGGATTTGCTGCACACTCCAAAAACACTGCTCTTTCCATGGTACTATGTAAGCTGCTGTCTGACGCCCGTTCTCTTCTGCCCACTCTTGCCCAGCTGGTTGTTGCAGCGTGCACGTGCCTTCCTGGCATTAAGAGCACAGTGAAAGCAATCGCAAAAGTCCAGCAGCTGCTGACTCCCAAACACAAGGCGCTGGCTATGTTCTTGCTTCTCCACACTTCAACAGAGTCCTTCATTTCTGCAGCTGCCATCGAGTTTTCTGCATCTCGAGCCTTCTGGGACGAGCACCAATTTCCCAAGAGGGGCTGCATCAGGACGAAGTCAAAACCCAGGAAAGTTGTCTCGGAACACCTTCAATAAAGCATGCCAGCAGTGCATTGAAAAGGCAGGTAGCTTTAGCCACCGTCCTCTAGCAGTCCCAAGGCTGTGCACACAATGTCGTCTCCCTGCGGCAACGTTCTTCGCCCTCGTGCAAGCTACCGCTCTGTCCGGCTCCCGGAGCAGGAGAAGCGGCTGCTTCGCGCACACAACAGCGGAGCGGCAGCCCTACGCTCCGAAGCGCTGCTTCAGCCGAAAGACGCCGGCCACCGGCGCTTGGCTTCGGACAGCTCCGGAGAGCCGTAGTGTGCGTCTGCACTAGACTGCATCATAGCGAAAAGCTTTGGCAGTGTGTCTCGCAGAGAGATAGCTTAGGAGCGCAGCGCACTTATGCCTCCCTTGTCCAGAAACACGATTTTACTGCACACTCCAAAAACAGTACTCTTCCCAGGGCAATATATAAGCTGCTTTCTGACGGCCGTGATCTTTCGATTACTCTTGCCCAGCTCGTTGTTTTAACGTGCACATGCCGTCCTGGCATTCAGTGCACAGTGAAAGCAATCGCAAAAGTCCAGCAGCTGCTGACTCCCAAACACAAGGCGCTGGCTATGTTCTTGCTTCTCGACAACTCAACGCAGCCCTTCATTTCTGCAGTTGCCATCGAGGTCTCTGCATGTCGGAGACTCAGAGGACGAGCACGAGTTTCCCACGAGGGGCTGCATCAGGAGGAATTCAAAACTCAGGGAATTTGCCCTGGAACACCTTCCATAAGGATGCTAGAAGGGAATTGAAGAGGCAGGCGAGCGGCCACCACCGTCCTCTAGCAGTCCTTAGGGTGTGCGCAAAAGCCCGATGCTCTTCGGCTTCGTTCTTCGCCCCCGTACAAGCTACCGCTCTGTCCGGCTCCCGGAGCAGGAGAAGCGGCTGCTTCGCGCACACAACAGCGGAGCGGCAGCCCTACGCTCCGAAGCGCTGCTTCAGCCGAAAGACGCCGGCCACCGGCGCTTGGCTTCGGACAGCTCCGGAGAGCTGTAGTGTGCGTCTGCACTAGACTGCATCATAGCGAAAAGCTTTGACAGTGTGTCTCGCAGGGAGATACCTTAGGAGCGCAGCGCACTTATGCCTCCCTTGTCCAGAAACACGGATTTGCTGCACACTCCAAAAACACTGCTCTTTCCATGGTACTATGTAAGCTGCTGTCTGACGCCCGTTCTCTTCTGCCCACTCTTGCCCAGCTGGTTGTTGCAGCGTGCACGTGCCTTCCTGGCATTAAGAGCACAGTGAAAGCAATTGCAAAAGTCCAGCAGCTGCTGACTCCCAAACACAAGGCGCTTGTCTACGTTCTTGCTTCTCGACAACTCAACGCAGCCCTTCATTTCTGCTGCTGCCATCGAGTTTTCTGTATCTTGAGCCTTCTGGGACGAGCACCAATTTCCCAGGAGGGGCTGCATCAGGACGAAGTCAAAACCCAGGAAAGTTGTCTCGGAACACCTTCAATAAAGCATGCCAGCAGTGCATTGAAAAGGCAGGTAGCTTTAGCCACCGTCCTCTAGCAGTCGCGAAGCTGTGCACACAATGTCGTCTCCCTGCGGCAACGTTCTTCGCCCTCGTGCAAGCTACCGCTCTGTCCGGCTCCCGGAGCAGGAGAAGCGGCTGCTTCGCGCACACAACAGCGGAGCGGCAGCCCTACGCTCCGAAGCGCTGCTTCAGCCGAAAGACGCCGGCGACCGGCGCTTGGCTTCGGACAGCTCCGGAGAGCCGTAGTGTGCGTCTACAACTAGACTGCATCATAGCGAAAAGCTTTGGCAGTGTGTCTCGCAGAGAGATAGCTTAGGAGCGCAGCGCACTTATGCCTCCCTTGTCCAGAAACACGATTTTACTGCACACTCCAAAAACAGTACTCTTCCCAGGGCAATATGCCAGATGCTCTCTGATGCCCGTGATACCTTCCTACTCTTGCCCAGCTCGTTGTTTTAACGTGCACATGCCGTCCTGGAATTCAGTGCACAGTGAAAGCAATCGCAAAAGTCCAGCAGCTGCTGACTCCCAAACACAAGGCGCTGGCTATGTTCTTGCTACTCGACGACTCAACGCAGCCCTTCATTTCTGCAGTTGCCATCGAGGTCTCTGCATGTCGGAGACTCAGAGGACGAGCACGAGTTTCCCACGAGGGGCTGCATCAGGAGGAATTCAAAACTCAGGGAATTTGTCCTGGAACACCTTCCATAAGGATGCTAGAAGGGAATTGAAGAGGCAGGCGAGCGGCCACCACCGTCCTCTAGCAGTCCTTAGGGTGCGCGCAGAAGCCCGGTGCTCTGCGGCTTCGTTCTTCGCCCTCGTGCAAGCTACCGCTCTGTCCGGCTCCCGGAGCAGGAGAAGCGGCTGCTTCGCGCACACAACAGCGGAGCGGCAGCCCTACGCTCCGAAGCGCTGCTTCAGCCGAAAGACGCCGGCCACCGGCGCTTCGCTTCGGACAGCTCCGGAGAGCCGTAGTGTGCGTCTGCACTAGACTGCATCATAGCGAAAAGCTTTGGCAGTGTGACTCGCAGGGAGATAGCTTAGGAGCGCAGCGCACTTATGCCTCCCTTGTCCAGAAACACGGATTTGCTGCACACTCCAAAAACACTGCTCTTCCCAGGGCAATATATAAGCTGCTTTCTGATGGCCGTGATCCCTCCCTGCTCTTGCCCAGCTGGTTGTTGCAGCGTGCACATGCCGTCCTGGCATTCAGTGCACAGTGAAAGCAATCGCAAAAGTCCAGCAGCTGCTGACTCCCAAACACAAGGCGCTGGCTATGTTCTTGCTTCTCCACACTTCAACAGAGTCCTTCATTTCTGCAGCTGCCATCGAGTTTTCTGCATCTCGAGCCTTCTGGGACGAGCACCAATTTCCCAAGAGGGGCTGCATCAGGACGAAGTCAAAACCCAGGAAAGTTGTCTCGGAACACCTTCAATAAAGCATGCCAGCAGTGCATTGAAAAGGCAGGTAGCTTTAGCCACCGTCCTCTAGCAGTCCCAAGGCTGTGCACACAATGTCGTCTCCCTGCGGCAACGTTCTTCGCCCTCGTGCAAGCTACCGCTCTGTCCGGCTCCCGGAGCAGGAGAAGCGGCTGCTTCGCGCACACAACAGCGGAGCGGCAGCCCTACGCTCCGAAGCGCTGCTTCAGCCGAAAGACGCCGGCCACCGGCGCTTCGCTTCGGACAGCTCCGGAGAGCCGTAGTGTGCGTCTGCACTAGACTGCATCATAGCGAAAAGCTTTGGCAGTGTGTCTCGCAGAGAGATAGCTTAGGAGCGCAGCGCACTTATGCCTCCCTTGTCCAGAAACACGATTTTACTGCACACTCCAAAAACAGTACTCTTCCCAGGGCAATATGCCAGATGCTCTCTGATGCCCGTGCTCCCTTCCTACTCTTGCCCAGCTCGTTGTTTTAACGTGCACATGCCGTCCTGGAATTCAGTGCACAGTGAAAGCAATCGCAAAAGTCCAGCAGCTGCTGACTCCCAAACACAAGGCGCTGGCTATGTTCTTGCTACTCGACGACTCAACGCAGCCCTTCATTTCTGCAGTTGCCATCGAGGTCTCTGCATGTCGGAGACTCAGAGGACGAGCACGAGTTTCCCACGAGGGGCTGCATCAGGAGGAATTCAAAACTCAGGGAATTTGCCCTGGAACACCTTCCATAAGGATGCTAGAAGGGAATTGAAGAGGCAGGCGAGCGGCCACCACCGTCCTCTAGCAGTCCTTAGGGTGTGCGCAAAAGCCCGATGCTCTTCGGCTTCGTTCTTCGCCCCCGTACAAGCTACCGCTCTGTCCGGCTCCCGGAGCAGGAGAAGCGGCTGCTTCGCGCACACAACAGCGGAGCGGCAGCCCTACGCTCCGAAGCGCTGCTTCAGCCGAAAGACGCCGGCCACCGGCGCTTCGCTTCGGACAGCTCCGGAGAGCCGTAGTGTGCGTCTGCACTAGACTGCATCATAGCGAAAAGCTTTGACAGTGTGTCTCGCAGGGAGATAGCTTAGGAGCGCAGCGCACTTATGCCTCCCTTGTCCAGAAACACGGATTTGCTGCACACTCCAAAAACACTGCTCTTTCCATGGTACTATGTAAGCTGCTGTCTGACGCCCGTTCTCTTCTGCCCACTCTTGCCCAGCTGGTTGTTGCAGCGTGCACGTGCCTTCCTGGCATTAAGAGCACAGTGAAAGCAATCGCAAAAGTCCAGCAGCTGCTGACTCCCAAACACAAGGCGCTTGTCTACGTTCTTGCTTCTCGACAACTCAACGCAGCCCTTCATTTCTGCAGCTGCCATCGAGTTTTCTGTATCTTGAGCCTTCTGGGACGAGCACCAATTTCCCAGGAGGGGCTGCATCAGGACGAAGTCAAAACCCAGGAAAGTTGTCTCGGAACACCTTCAATAAAGCATGCCAGCAGTGCATTGAAAAGGCAGGTAGCTTTAGCCACCGTCCTCTAGCAGTCGCGAAGCTGTGCACACAATGTCGTCTCCCTGCGGCAACGTTCTTCGCCCTCGTGCAAGCTACCGCTCTGTCCGGCTCCCGGAGCAGGAGAAGCGGCTGCTTCGCGCACACAGCAGCGGAGCGGCAGCCCTACGCTCCGAAGCGCTGCTTCAGCCGAAAGACGCCGGCCACCGGCGCTTCGCTTCGGACAGCTCCGGAGAGCCGTAGTGTGCGTCTACAACTACACTGCATCATAGCGAAAAGCTTTGGCAGTGTGTCTCGCAAGGAGATAGCTTAGGAGCGCAGCGCACTTATGCCTCCCTTGTCCAGAAACACGATTTTACTGCACACTCCAAAAACAGTACTCTTCCCAGGGCAATATGCCAGATGCTCTCTGATGCCCGTGCTACCTTCCTACTCTTGCCCAGCTCGTTGTTTTAACGTGCACATGCCGTCCTGGAATTCAGTGCACAGTGAAAGCAATCGCAAAAGTCCAGCAGCTGCTGACTCCCAAACACAAGGCGCTGGCTATGTTCTTGCTACTCGACGACTCAACGCAGCCCTTCATTTCTGCAGTTGCCATCGAGGTCTCTGCATGTCGGAGACTCAGAGGACGAGCACGAGTTTCCCACGAGGGGCTGCATCAGGAGGAATTCAAAACTCAGGGAATTTGTCCTGGAACACCTTCCATAAGGATGCTAGAAGGGAATTGAAGAGGCAGGCGAGCGGCCACCACCGTCCTCTAGCAGTCCTTAGGGTGCGCGCAGAAGCCCGGTGCTCTGCGGCTTCGTTCTTCGCCCTCGTGCAAGCTACCGCTCTGTCCGGCTCGCGGAGCAGGAGAAGCGGCTGCTTCGCGCACACAACAGCGGAGCGGCAGCCCTACGCTCCGAAGCGCTGCTTCAGCCGAAAGACGCCGGCCACCGGCGCTTCGCTTCGGACAGCTCCGGAGAGCCGTAGTGTGCGTCTACAACTAGACTGCATCATAGCGAAAAGCTTTGGCAGTGTGTCTCGCAAGGAGATAGCTTAGGAGCGCAGCGCACTTATGCCTCCCTTGTCCAGAAACACGATTTTACTGCACACTCCAAAAACAGTACTCTTCCCAGGGCAATATGCCAGATGCTCTCTGATGCCCGTGCTCCCTTCCTACTCTTGCCCAGCTCGTTGTTTTAACGTGCACATGCCGTCCTGGAATTCAGTGCACAGTGAAAGCAATCGCAAAAGTCCAGCAGCTGCTGACTCCCAAACACAAGGCGCTGGCTATGTTCTTGCTACTCGACGACTCAACGCAGCCCTTCATTTCTGCAGTTGCCATCGAGGTCTCTGCATGTCGGAGACTCAGAGGACGAGCACGAGTTTCCCACGAGGGGCTGCATCAGGAGGAATTCAAAACTCTGGGAATTTGTCCTGGAACACCTTCCATAAGGATGCTAGAAGGGAATTGAAGAGGCAGGCGAGCGGCCACCACCGTCCTCTAGCAGTCCTTAGGGTGCGCGCAGAAGCCCGGTGCTCTGCGGCTTCGTTCTTCGCCCTCGTGCAAGCTACCGCTCTGTCCGGCTCCCGGAGCAGGAGAAGCGGCTGCTTCGCGCACACAACAGCGGAGCGGCAGCCCTACGCTCCGAAGCGCTGCTTCAGCCGAAAGACGCCGGCGACCGGCGGTTCGCTTCGGATAGCAGCCGAGAGCCGTAGTGTGCGTCTGCACTAAACTGCATCATAGCGAAAAGCTTTGGCAGTGTGACTCGCAGGGAGATAGCTTAGGAGCGCAGCGCACTTATGCCTCCCTTGTCCAGAAACACGGATTTGCTGCACACTCCAAAAACACTGCTCTTCCCAGGGCAATATATAAGCTGCTTTCTGATGGCCGTGATCCCTCCCTGCTCTTGCCCAGCTGGTTGTTGCAGCGTGCACATGCCGTCCTGGCATTCAGTGCACAGTGAAAGCAATCGCAAAAGTCCAGCAGCTGCTGACTCCCAAACACAAGGCGCTGGCTATGTTCTTGCTTCTCCACACTTCAACAGAGTCCTTCATTTCTGCAGCTGCCATCGAGTTTTCTGCATCTCGAGCCTTCTGGGACGAGCACCAATTTCCCAAGAGGGGCTGCATCAGGACGAAGTCAAAACCCAGGAAAGTTGTCTCGGAACACCTTCAATAAAGCATGCCAGCAGTGCATTGAAAAGGCAGGTAGCTTTAGCCACCGTCCTCTAGCAGTCGCAAGGCTGTGCACACAATGTCGTCTCCCTGCGGCAACGTTCTTCGCCCTCGTGCAAGCTACCGCTCTGTCCGGCTCCCGGAGCAGGAGAAGCGGCTGCTTCGCGCACACAACAGCGGAGCGGCAGCCCTACGCTCCGAAGCGCTGCTTCAGCCGAAAGACGCCGGCCACCGGCGCTTCGCTTCGGACAGCTCCGGAGAGCCGTAGTGTGGGTCTGCACTAGACTGCATCATAGCGAAAAGCTTTGGCAGTGTGTCTCGCAGAGAGATAGCTTAGGAGCGCAGCGCACTTATGCCTCCCTTGTCCAGAAACATGGATTTGCTGCACACTCCAAAAACACTGCTCTTTCCATGGTACTATGTAAGCTGCTGTCTGACGCCCGTTCTCTTCTGCCCACTCTTGCCCAGCTGGTTGTTGCAGCGTGCACGTGCCTTCCTGGCATTAAGAGCACAGTGAAAGCAATCGCAAAAGTCCAGCAGCTGCTGACTCCCAAACACAAGGCGCTGGCTATGTTCTTGCTTCTCCACACTTCAACAGAGTCCTTCATTTCTGCAGCTGCCATCGAGTTTTCTGCATCTCGAGCCTTCTGGGACGAGCACCAATTTCCCAAGAGGGGCTGCATCAGGACGAAGTCAAAACCCAGGAAAGTTGTCTCGGAACACCTTCAATAAAGCATGCCAGCAGTGCATTGAAAAGGCAGGTAGCTTTAGCCACCGTCCTCTAGCAGTCGCAAGGCTGTGCACACAATGTCGTCTCCCTGCGGCAACGTTCTTCGCCCTCGTGCAAGCTACCGCTCTGTCCGGCTCCCGGAGCAGGAGAAGCGGCTGCTTCGCGCACACAACAGCGGAGCGGCAGCCCTACGCTCCGAAGCGCTGCTTCAGCCGAAAGACGCCGGCCACCGGCGCTTCGCTTCGGACAGCTCCGGAGAGCCGTAGTGTGGGTCTGCACTAGACTGCATCATAGCGAAAAGCTTTGGCAGTGTGTCTCGCAGAGAGATAGCTTAGGAGCGCAGCGCACTTATGCCTCCCTTGTCCAGAAACACGATTTTACTGCACACTCCAAAAACAGTACTCTTCCCAGGGCAATATATAAGCTGCTTTCTGACGGCCGTGATCTTTCGATTACTCTTGCCCAGCTCGTTGTTTTAACGTGCACATGCCGTCCTGGAATTCAGTGCACAGTGAAAGCAATCGCAAAAGTCCAGCAGCTGCTGACTCCCAAACACAAGGCGCTGGCTATGTTCTTGCTTCTCGACAACTCAACGCAGCCCTTCATTTCTGCAGTTGCCATCGAGGTCTCTGCAGTTCGGAGACTCAGAGGACGAGCACGAGTTTCCCACGAGGGGCTGCATCAAGAGGAATTCAAAACTCAGGAAAATTGTCTTTGAACACCTTCCATAGGATGCTAGAAGGGAATTGAAGAGGCAGGCGAGCGGCCACCACCGTCCTCTAGCAGTCCTTAGGGTGTGCGCAAAAGCCCGATGCTCTTCGGCTTCGTTCTTCGCCCCCGTACAAGCTACCGCTCTGTCCGGCTCCCGGAGCAGGAGAAGCGGCTGCTTCGCGCACACAACAGCGGAGCGGCAGCCGTACTCTCCGAAGCGCTGCTTCATCCGAAAGACGCCGGCCACCGGCGCTTCGCTTCGGACAGCTCCGGAGAGCCGTAGTGTGCGTCTACAACTAGACTGCATCATAGCGAAAAGCTTTGGCAGTGTGTCTCGCAGAGAGATAGCTTAGGAGCGCAGCGCACTTATGCCTCCCTTGTCCAGAAACACGATTTTACTGCACACTCCAAAAACAGTACTCTTCCCAGGGCAATATGCCAGATGCTCTCTGATGCCCGTGCTCCCTTCCTACTCTTGCCCAGCTCGTTGTTTTAACGTGCACATGCCGTCCTGGAATTCAGTGCACAGTGAAAGCAATCGCAAAAGTCCAGCAGCTGCTGACTCCCAAACACAAGGCGCTGGCTATGTTCTTGCTACTCGACGACTCAACGCAGCCCTTCATTTCTGCAGTTGCCATCGAGGTCTCTGCATGTCGGAGACTCAGAGGACGAGCACGAGTTTCCCACGAGGGGCTGCATCAAGAGGAATTCAAAACTCAGGAAAATTGTCTTTGAACACCTTCCATAGGATGCTAGAAGGGAATTGAAGAGGCAGGCGAGCGGCCACCACCGTCCTCTAGCAGTCCTTAGGGTGTGCGCAAAAGCCCGATGCTCTTCGGCTTCGTTCTTCGCCCCCGTACAAGCTACCGCTCTGTCCGGCTCCCGGAGCAGGAGAAGCGGCTGCTTCGCGCACACAACAGCGGAGCGGCAGCCGTACTCTCCGAAGCGCTGCTTCATCCGAAAGACGCCGGCCACCGGCGCTTCGCTTCGGACAGCTCCGGAGAGCCGTAGTGTGCGTCTACAACTAGACTGCATCATAGCGAAAAGCTTTGGCAGTGTGTCTCGCAGAGAGATAGCTTAGGAGCGCAGCGCACTTATGCCTCCCTTGTCCAGAAACACGATTTTACTGCACACTCCAAAAACAGTACTCTTCCCAGGGCAATATATAAGCTGCTTTCTGACGGCCGTGATCTTTCGATTACTCTTGCCCAGCTCGTTGTTTTAACGTGCACATGCCGTCCTGGAATTCAGTGCACAGTGAAAGCAATCGCAAAAGTCCAGCAGCTGCTGACTCCCAAACACAAGGCGCTGGCTATGTTCTTGCTACTCGACGACTCAACGCAGCCCTTCATTTCTGCAGTTGCCATCGAGGTCTCTGCATGTCGGAGACTCAGAGGACGAGCACGAGTTTCCCACGAGGGGCTGCATCAGGAGGAATTCAAAACTCAGGGAATTTGTCCTGGAACACCTTCCATAAGGATGCTAGAAGGGAATTGAAGAGGCAGGCGAGCGGCCACCACCGTCCTCTAGCAGTCCTTAGGGTGCGCGCAGAAGCCCGGTGCTCTGCGGCTTCGTTCTTCGCCCTCGTGCAAGCTACCGCTCTGTCCGGCTCCCGGAGCAGGAGAAGCGGCTGCTTCGCGCACACAACAGCGGAGCGGCAGCCCTACGCTCCGAAGCGCTGCTTCAGCCGAAAGACGCCGGCCACCGGCGCTTCGCTTCGGACAGCTCCGGAGAGCCGTAGTGTGCGTCTGCACTAGACTGCATCATAGCGAAAAGCTTTGGCAGTGTGACTCGCAGGGAGATAGCTTAGGAGCGCAGCGCACTTATGCCTCCCTTGTCCAGAAACACGGATTTGCTGCACACTCCAAAAACACTGCTCTTCCCAGGGCAATATATAAGCTGCTGTCTGATGGCCGTGATCCCTCCCTGCTCTTGCCCAGCTGGTTGTTGCAGCGTGCACATGCCGTCCTGGCATTCAGTGCACAGTGAAAGCAATCGCAAAAGTCCAGCAGCTGCTGACTCCCAAACACAAGGCGCTGGCTATGTTCTTGCTTCTCCACACTTCAACAGAGTCCTTCATTTCTGCAGCTGCCATCGAGTTTTCTGCATCTCGAGCCTTCTGGGACGAGCACCAATTTCCCAAGAGGGGCTGCATCAGGACGAAGTCAAAACCCAGGAAAGTTGTCTCGGAACACCTTCAATAAAGCATGCCAGCAGTGCATTGAAAAGGCAGGTAGCTTTAGCCACCGTCCTCTAGCAGTCGCAAGGCTGTGCACACAATGTCGTCTCCCTGCGGCAACGTTCTTCGCCCTCGTGCAAGCTACCGCTCTGTCCGGCTCCCGGAGCAGGAGAAGCGGCTGCTTCGCGCACACAACAGCGGAGCGGCAGCCCTACGCTCCGAAGCGCTGCTTCAGCCGAAAGACGCCGGCCACCGGCGCTTCGCTTCGGACAGCTCCGGAGAGCCGTAGTGTGCGTCTGCACTAGACTGCATCATAGCGAAAAGCTTTGGCAGTGTGTCTCGCAGAGAGATAGCTTAGGAGCGCAGCGCACTTATGCCTCCCTTGTCCAGAAACACGATTTTACTGCACACTCCAAAAACAGTACTCTTCCCAGGGCAATATGCCAGATGCTCTCTGATGCCCGTGCTCCCTTCCTACTCTTGCCCAGCTCGTTGTTTTAACGTGCACATGCCGTCCTGGAATTCAGTGCACAGTGAAAGCAATCGCAAAAGTCCAGCAGCTGCTGACTCCCAAACACAAGGCGCTGGCTATGTTCTTGCTACTCGACGACTCAACGCAGCCCTTCATTTCTGCAGTTGCCATCGAGGTCTCTGCATGTCGGAGACTCAGAGGACGAGCACGAGTTTCCCACGAGGGGCTGCATCAGGAGGAATTCAAAACTCAGGGAATTTGCCCTGGAACACCTTCCATAAGGATGCTAGAAGGGAATTGAAGAGGCAGGCGAGCGGCCACCACCGTCCTCTAGCAGTCCTTAGGGTGTGCGCAAAAGCCCGATGCTCTTCGGCTTCGTTCTTCGCCCCCGTACAAGCTACCGCTCTGTCCGGCTCCCGGAGCAGGAGAAGCGGCTGCTTCGCGCACACAACAGCGGAGCGGCAGCCCTACGCTCCGAAGCGCTGCTTCAGCCGAAAGACGCCGGCCACCGGCGCTTCGCTTCGGACAGCTCCGGAGAGCCGTAGTGTGCGTCTGCACTAGACTGCATCATAGCGAAAAGCTTTGACAGTGTGTCTCGCAGGGAGATAGCTTAGGAGCGCAGCGCACTTATGCCTCCCTTGTCCAGAAACACGGATTTGCTGCACACTCCAAAAACACTGCTCTTTCCATGGTACTATGTAAGCTGCTGTCTGACGCCCGTTCTCTTCTGCCCACTCTTGCCCAGCTGGTTGTTGCAGCGTGCACGTGCCTTCCTGGCATTAAGAGCACAGTGAAAGCAATCGCAAAAGTCCAGCAGCTGCTGACTCCCAAACACAAGGCGCTTGTCTACGTTCTTGCTTCTCGACAACTCAACGCAGCCCTTCATTTCTGCAGCTGCCATCGAGTTTTCTGTATCTTGAGCCTTCTGGGACGAGCACCAATTTCCCAGGAGGGGCTGCATCAGGACGAAGTCAAAACCCAGGAAAGTTGTCTCGGAACACCTTCAATAAAGCATGCCAGCAGTGCATTGAAAAGGCAGGTAGCTTTAGCCACCGTCCTCTAGCAGTCGCGAAGCTGTGCACACAATGTCGTCTCCCTGCGGCAACGTTCTTCGCCCTCGTGCAAGCTACCGCTCTGTCCGGCTCCCGGAGCAGGAGAAGCGGCTGCTTCGCGCACACAGCAGCGGAGCGGCAGCCCTACGCTCCGAAGCGCTGCTTCAGCCGAAAGACGCCGGCCACCGGCGCTTCGCTTCGGACAGCTCCGGAGAGCCGTAGTGTGCGTCTACAACTACACTGCATCATAGCGAAAAGCTTTGGCAGTGTGTCTCGCAAGGAGATAGCTTAGGAGCGCAGCGCACTTATGCCTCCCTTGTCCAGAAACACGATTTTACTGCACACTCCAAAAACAGTACTCTTCCCAGGGCAATATGCCAGATGCTCTCTGATGCCCGTGCTCCCTTCCTACTCTTGCCCAGCTCGTTGTTTTAACGTGCACATGCCGTCCTGGAATTCAGTGCACAGTGAAAGCAATCGCAAAAGTCCAGCAGCTGCTGACTCCCAAACACAAGGCGCTGGCTATGTTCTTGCTACTCGACGACTCAACGCAGCCCTTCATTTCTGCAGTTGCCATCGAGGTCTCTGCATGTCGGAGACTCAGAGGACGAGCACGAGTTTCCCACGAGGGGCTGCATCAGGAGGAATTCAAAACTCAGGGAATTTGTCCTGGAACACCTTCCATAAGGATGCTAGAAGGGAATTGAAGAGGCAGGCGAGCGGCCACCACCGTCCTCTAGCAGTCCTTAGGGTGCGCACAGAAGCCCGGTGCTCTGCGGCTTCGTTCTTCGCCCTCGTGCAAGCTACCGCTCTGTCCGGCTCCCGGAGCAGGAGAAGCGGCTGCTTCGCGCACACAACAGCGGAGCGGCAGCCCTACGCTCCGAAGCGCTGCTTCAGCCGAAAGACGCCGGCCACCGGCGCTTCGCTTCGGACAGCTCCGGAGAGCCGTAGTGTGCGTCTACAACTAGACTGCATCATAGCGAAAAGCTTTGGCAGTGTGTCTCGCAAGGAGATAGCTTAGGAGCGCAGCGCACTTATGCCTCCCTTGTCCAGAAACACGATTTTACTGCACACTCCAAAAACAGTACTCTTCCCAGGGCAATATGCCAGATGCTCTCTGATGCCCGTGCTCCCTTCCTACTCTTGCCCAGCTCGTTGTTTTAACGTGCACATGCCGTCCTGGAATTCAGTGCACAGTGAAAGCAATCGCAAAAGTCCAGCAGCTGCTGACTCCCAAACACAAGGCGCTGGCTATGTTCTTGCTACTCGACGACTCAACGCAGCCCTTCATTTCTGCAGTTGCCATCGAGGTCTCTGCATGTCGGAGACTCAGAGGACGAGCACGAGTTTCCCACGAGGGGCTGCATCAGGAGGAATTCAAAACTCTGGGAATTTGTCCTGGAACACCTTCCATAAGGATGCTAGAAGGGAATTGAAGAGGCAGGCGAGCGGCCACCACCGTCCTCTAGCAGTCCTTAGGGTGCGCGCAGAAGCCCGGTGCTCTGCGGCTTCGTTCTTCGCCCTCGTGCAAGCTACCGCTCTGTCCGGCTCGCGGAGCAGGAGAAGCGGCTGCTTCGCGCACACAACAGCGGAGCGGCAGCCCTACGCTCCGAAGCGCTGCTTCAGCCGAAAGACGCCGGCCACCGGCGCTTCGCTTCGGACAGCTCCGGAGAGCCGTAGTGTGCGTCTACAACTACACTGCATCATAGCGAAAAGCTTTGGCAGTGTGTCTCGCAAGGAGATAGCTTAGGAGCGCAGCGCACTTATGCCTCCCTTGTCCAGAAACACGATTTTACTGCACACTCCAAAAACAGTACTCTTCCCAGGGCAATATGCCAGATGCTCTCTGATGCCCGTGCTCCCTTCCTACTCTTGCCCAGCTCGTTGTTTTAACGTGCACATGCCGTCCTGGAATTCAGTGCACAGTGAAAGCAATCGCAAAAGTCCAGCAGCTGCTGACTCCCAAACACAAGGCGCTGGCTATGTTCTTGCTACTCGACGACTCAACGCAGCCCTTCATTTCTGCAGTTGCCATCGAGGTCTCTGCATGTCGGAGACTCAGAGGACGAGCACGAGTTTCCCACGAGGGGCTGCATCAGGAGGAATTCAAAACTCTGGGAATTTGTCCTGGAACACCTTCCATAAGGATGCTAGAAGGGAATTGAAGAGGCAGGCGAGCGGCCACCACCGTCCTCTAGCAGTCCTTAGGGTGCGCGCAGAAGCCCGGTGCTCTGCGGCTTCGTTCTTCGCCCTCGTGCAAGCTACCGCTCTGTCCGGCTCCCGGAGCAGGAGAAGCGGCTGCTTCGCGCACACAACAGCGGAGCGGCAGCCCTACGCTCCGAAGCGCTGCTTCAGCCGAAAGACGCCGGCGACCGGCGGTTCGCTTCGGATAGCAGCCGAGAGCCGTAGTGTGCGTCTGCACTAAACTGCATCATAGCGAAAAGCTTTGGCAGTGTGACTCGCAGGGAGATAGCTTAGGAGCGCAGCGCACTTATGCCTCCCTTGTCCAGAAACACGGATTTGCTGCACACTCCAAAAACACTGCTCTTCCCAGGGCAATATATAAGCTGCTTTCTGATGGCCGTGATCCGTCCCTGCTCTTGCCCAGCTGGTTGTTGCAGCGTGCACATGCCGTCCTGGCATTCAGTGCACAGTGAAAGCAATCGCAAAAGTCCAGCAGCTGCTGACTCCCAAACACAAGGCGCTGGCTATGTTCTTGCTTCTCCACACTTCAACAGAGTCCTTCATTTCTGCAGCTGCCATCGAGTTTTCTGCATCTCGAGCCTTCTGGGACGAGCACCAATTTCCCAAGAGGGGCTGCATCAGGACGAAGTCAAAACCCAGGAAAGTTGTCTCGGAACACCTTCAATAAAGCATGCCAGCAGTGCATTGAAAAGGCAGGTAGCTTTAGCCACCGTCCTCTAGCAGTCGCAAGGCTGTGCACACAATGTCGTCTCCCTGCGGCAACGTTCTTCGCCCTCGTGCAAGCTACCGCTCTGTCCGGCTCCCGGAGCAGGAGAAGCGGCTGCTTCGCGCACACAACAGCGGAGCGGCAGCCCTACGCTCCGAAGCGCTGCTTCAGCCGAAAGACGCCGGCCACCGGCGCTTCGCTTCGGACAGCTCCGGAGAGCCGTAGTGTGGGTCTGCACTAGACTGCATCATAGCGAAAAGCTTTGGCAGTGTGTCTCGCAGAGAGATAGCTTAGGAGCGCAGCGCACTTATGCCTCCCTTGTCCAGAAACACGATTTTACTGCACACTCCAAAAACAGTACTCTTCCCAGGGCAATATATAAGCTGCTTTCTGACGGCCGTGATCTTTCGATTACTCTTGCCCAGCTCGTTGTTTTAACGTGCACATGCCGTCCTGGAATTCAGTGCACAGTGAAAGCAATCGCAAAAGTCCAGCAGCTGCTGACTCCCAAACACAAGGCGCTGGCTATGTTCTTGCTTCTCGACAACTCAACGCAGCCCTTCATTTCTGCAGTTGCCATCGAGGTCTCTGCAGTTCGGAGACTCAGAGGACGAGCACGAGTTTCCCACGAGGGGCTGCATCAAGAGGAATTCAAAACTCAGGAAAATTGTCTTTGAACACCTTCCATAGGATGCTAGAAGGGAATTGAAGAGGCAGGCGAGCGGCCACCACCGTCCTCTAGCAGTCCTTAGGGTGTGCGCAAAAGCCCGATGCTCTTCGGCTTCGTTCTTCGCCCCCGTACAAGCTACCGCTCTGTCCGGCTCCCGGAGCAGGAGAAGCGGCTGCTTCGCGCACACAACAGCGGAGCGGCAGCCGTACTCTCCGAAGCGCTGCTTCATCCGAAAGACGCCGGCCACCGGCGCTTCGCTTCGGACAGCTCCGGAGAGCCGTAGTGTGCGTCTACAACTAGACTGCATCATAGCGAAAAGCTTTGGCAGTGTGTCTCGCAGAGAGATAGCTTAGGAGCGCAGCGCACTTATGCCTCCCTTGTCCAGAAACACGATTTTACTGCACACTCCAAAAACAGTACTCTTCCCAGGGCAATATGCCAGATGCTCTCTGATGCCCGTGCTCCCTTCCTACTCTTGCCCAGCTCGTTGTTTTAACGTGCACATGCCGTCCTGGAATTCAGTGCACAGTGAAAGCAATCGCAAAAGTCCAGCAGCTGCTGACTCCCAAACACAAGGCGCTGGCTATGTTCTTGCTACTCGACGACTCAACGCAGCCCTTCATTTCTGCAGTTGCCATCGAGGTCTCTGCATGTCGGAGACTCAGAGGACGAGCACGAGTTTCCCACGAGGGGCTGCATCAAGAGGAATTCAAAACTCAGGAAAATTGTCTTTGAACACCTTCCATAGGATGCTAGAAGGGAATTGAAGAGGCAGGCGAGCGGCCACCACCGTCCTCTAGCAGTCCTTAGGGTGTGCGCAAAAGCCCGATGCTCTTCGGCTTCGTTCTTCGCCCCCGTACAAGCTACCGCTCTGTCCGGCTCCCGGAGCAGGAGAAGCGGCTGCTTCGCGCACACAACAGCGGAGCGGCAGCCGTACTCTCCGAAGCGCTGCTTCATCCGAAAGACGCCGGCCACCGGCGCTTCGCTTCGGACAGCTCCGGAGAGCCGTAGTGTGCGTCTACAACTAGACTGCATCATAGCGAAAAGCTTTGGCAGTGTGTCTCGCAGAGAGATAGCTTAGGAGCGCAGCGCACTTATGCCTCCCTTGTCCAGAAACACGATTTTACTGCACACTCCAAAAACAGTACTCTTCCCAGGGCAATATATAAGCTGCTTTCTGACGGCCGTGATCTTTCGATTACTCTTGCCCAGCTCGTTGTTTTAACGTGCACATGCCGTCCTGGAATTCAGTGCACAGTGAAAGCAATCGCAAAAGTCCAGCAGCTGCTGACTCCCAAACACAAGGCGCTGGCTATGTTCTTGCTACTCGACGACTCAACGCAGCCCTTCATTTCTGCAGTTGCCATCGAGGTCTCTGCATGTCGGAGACTCAGAGGACGAGCACGAGTTTCCCACGAGGGGCTGCATCAGGAGGAATTCAAAACTCAGGGAAATTGTCCTGGAACACCTTCCATAAGGATGCTAGAAGGGAATTGAAGAGGCAGGCGAGCGGCCACCACCGTCCTCTAGCAGTCCTTAGGGTGCGCGCAGAAGCCCGGTGCTCTGCGGCTTCGTTCTTCGCCCTCGTGCAAGCTACCGCTCTGTCCGGCTCCCGGAGCAGGAGAAGCGGCTGCTTCGCGCACACAACAGCGGAGCGGCAGCCCTACGCTCCGAAGCGCTGCTTCAGCCGAAAGACGCCGGCCACCGGCGCTTCGCTTCGGACAGCTCCGGAGAGCCGTAGTGTGCGTCTGCACTAGACTGCATCATAGCGAAAAGCTTTGGCAGTGTGACTCGCAGGGAGATAGCTTAGGAGCGCAGCGCACTTATGCCTCCCTTGTCCAGAAACACGGATTTGCTGCACACTCCAAAAACACTGCTCTTCCCAGGGCAATATATAAGCTGCTGTCTGATGGCCGTGATCCCCCCCTGCTCTTGCCCAGCTGGTTGTTGCAGCGTGCACATGCCGTCCTGGCATTCAGTGCACAGTGAAAGCAATCGCAAAAGTCCAGCAGCTGCTGACTCCCAAACACAAGGCGCTGGCTATGTTCTTGCTTCTCCACACTTCAACAGAGTCCTTCATTTCTGCAGCTGCCATCGAGTTTTCTGCATCTCGAGCCTTCTGGGACGAGCACCAATTTCCCAAGAGGGGCTGCATCAGGACGAAGTCAAAACCCAGGAAAGTTGTCTCGGAACACCTTCAATAAAGCATGCCAGCAGTGCATTGAAAAGGCAGGTAGCTTTAGCCACCGTCCTCTAGCAGTCGCAAGGCTGTGCACACAATGTCGTCTCCCTGCGGCAACGTTCTTCGCCCTCGTGCAAGCTACCGCTCTGTCCGGCTCCCGGAGCAGGAGAAGCGGCTGCTTCGCGCACACAACAGCGGAGCGGCAGCCCTACGCTCCGAAGCGCTGCTTCAGCCGAAAGACGCCGGCCACCGGCGCTTCGCTTCGGACAGCTCCGGAGAGCCGTAGTGTGGGTCTGCACTAGACTGCATCATAGCGAAAAGCTTTGGCAGTGTGTCTCGCAGAGAGATAGCTTAGGAGCGCAGCGCACTTATGCCTCCCTTGTCCAGAAACATGGATTTGCTGCACACTCCAAAAACACTGCTCTTTCCATGGTACTATGTAAGCTGCTGTCTGACGCCCGTTCTCTTCTGCCCACTCTTGCCCAGCTGGTTGTTGCAGCGTGCACGTGCCTTCCTGGCATTAAGAGCACAGTGAAAGCAATCGCAAAAGTCCAGCAGCTGCTGACTCCCAAACACAAGTCGCTGGCTATGTTCTTGCTTCTCCACACTTCAACAGAGTCCTTCATTTCTGCAGCTGCCATCGAGTTTTCTGCATCTCGAGCCTTCTGGGACGAGCACCAATTTCCCAAGAGGGGCTGCATCAGGACGAAGTCAAAACCCAGGAAAGTTGTCTCGGAACACCTTCAATAAAGCATGCCAGCAGTGCATTGAAAAGGCAGGTAGCTTTAGCCACCGTCCTCTAGCAGTCGCAAGGCTGTGCACACAATGTCGTCTCCCTGCGGCAACGTTCTTCGCCCTCGTGCAAGCTACCGCTCTGTCCGGCTCCCGGAGCAGGAGAAGCGGCTGCTTCGCGCACACAACAGCGGAGCGGCAGCCCTACGCTCCGAAGCGCTGCTTCAGCCGAAAGACGCCGGCCACCGGCGCTTCGCTTCGGACAGCTCCGGAGAGCCGTAGTGTGGGTCTGCACTAGACTGCATCATAGCGAAAAGCTTTGGCAGTGTGTCTCGCAGAGAGATAGCTTAGGAGCGCAGCGCACTTATGCCTCCCTTGTCCAGAAACACGATTTTACTGCACACTCCAAAAACAGTACTCTTCCCAGGGCAATATATAAGCTGCTTTCTGACGGCCGTGATCTTTCGATTACTCTTGCCCAGCTCGTTGTTTTAACGTGCACATGCCGTCCTGGAATTCAGTGCACAGTGAAAGCAATCGCAAAAGTCCAGCAGCTGCTGACTCCCAAACACAAGGCGCTGGCTATGTTCTTGCTTCTCGACAACTCAACGCAGCCCTTCATTTCTGCAGTTGCCATCGAGGTCTCTGCAGTTCGGAGACTCAGAGGACGAGCACGAGTTTCCCACGAGGGGCTGCATCAAGAGGAATTCAAAACTCAGGAAAATTGTCTTTGAACACCTTCCATAGGATGCTAGAAGGGAATTGAAGAGGCAGGCGAGCGGCCACCACCGTCCTCTAGCAGTCCTTAGGGTGTGCGCAAAAGCCCGATGCTCTTCGGCTTCGTTCTTCGCCCCCGTACAAGCTACCGCTCTGTCCGGCTCCCGGAGCAGGAGAAGCGGCTGCTTCGCGCACACAACAGCGGAGCGGCAGCCGTACTCTCCGAAGCGCTGCTTCATCCGAAAGACGCCGGCCACCGGCGCTTCGCTTCGGACAGCTCCGGAGAGCCGTAGTGTGCGTCTACAACTAGACTGCATCATAGCGAAAAGCTTTGGCAGTGTGTCTCGCAGAGAGATAGCTTAGGAGCGCAGCGCACTTATGCCTCCCTTGTCCAGAAACACGATTTTACTGCACACTCCAAAAACAGTACTCTTCCCAGGGCAATATGCCAGATGCTCTCTGATGCCCGTGCTCCCTTCCTACTCTTGCCCAGCTCGTTGTTTTAACGTGCACATGCCGTCCTGGAATTCAGTGCACAGTGAAAGCAATCGCAAAAGTCCAGCAGCTGCTGACTCCCAAACACAAGGCGCTGGCTATGTTCTTGCTACTCGACGACTCAACGCAGCCCTTCATTTCTGCAGTTGCCATCGAGGTCTCTGCATGTCGGAGACTCAGAGGACGAGCACGAGTTTTCCACGAGGGGCTGCATCAAGAGGAATTCAAAACTCAGGAAAATTGTCTTTGAACACCTTCCATAGGATGCTAGAAGGGAATTGAAGAGGCAGGCGAGCGGCCACCACCGTCCTCTAGCAGTCCTTAGGGTGTGCGCAAAAGCCCGATGCTCTTCGGCTTCGTTCTTCGCCCCCGTACAAGCTACCGCTCTGTCCGGCTCCCGGAGCAGGAGAAGCGGCTGCTTCGCGCACACAACAGCGGAGCGGCAGCCGTACTCTCCGAAGCGCTGCTTCATCCGAAAGACGCCGGCCACCGGCGCTTCGCTTCGGACAGCTCCGGAGAGCCGTAGTGTGCGTCTACAACTAGACTGCATCATAGCGAAAAGCTTTGGCAGTGTGTCTCGCAGAGAGATAGCTTAGGAGCGCAGCGCACTTATGCCTCCCTTGTCCAGAAACACGATTTTACTGCACACTCCAAAAACAGTACTCTTCCCAGGGCAATATATAAGCTGCTTTCTGACGGCCGTGATCTTTCGATTACTCTTGCCCAGCTCGTTGTTTTAACGTGCACATGCCGTCCTGGAATTCAGTGCACAGTGAAAGCAATCGCAAAAGTCCAGCAGCTGCTGACTCCCAAACACAAGGCGCTGGCTATGTTCTTGCTACTCGACGACTCAACGCAGCCCTTCATTTCTGCAGTTGCCATCGAGGTCTCTGCATGTCGGAGACTCAGAGGACGAGCACGAGTTTCCCACGAGGGGCTGCATCAGGAGGAATTCAAAACTCAGGGAATTTGTCCTGGAACACCTTCCATAAGGATGCTAGAAGGGAATTGAAGAGGCAGGCGAGCGGCCACCACCGTCCTCTAGCAGTCCTTAGGGTGCGCGCAGAAGCCCGGTGCTCTGCGGCTTCGTTCTTCGCCCTCGTGCAAGCTACCGCTCTGTCCGGCTCCCGGAGCAGGAGAAGCGGCTGCTTCGCGCACACAACAGCGGAGCGGCAGCCCTACGCTCCGAAGCGCTGCTTCAGCCGAAAGACGCCGGCCACCGGCGCTTCGCTTCGGACAGCTCCGGAGAGCCGTAGTGTGCGTCTGCACTAGACTGCATCATAGCGAAAAGCTTTGGCAGTGTGACTCGCAGGGAGATAGCTTAGGAGCGCAGCGCACTTATGCCTCCCTTGTCCAGAAACACGGATTTGCTGCACACTCCAAAAACACTGCTCTTCCCAGGGCAATATATAAGCTGCTGTCTGATGGCCGTGATCCCTCCCTGCTCTTGCCCAGCTGGTTGTTGCAGCGTGCACATGCCGTCCTGGCATTCAGTGCACAGTGAAAGCAATCGCAAAAGTCCAGCAGCTGCTGACTCCCAAACACAAGGCGCTGGCTATGTTCTTGCTTCTCCACACTTCAACAGAGTCCTTCATTTCTGCAGCTGCCATCGAGTTTTCTGCATCTCGAGCCTTCTGGGACGAGCACCAATTTCCCAAGAGGGGCTGCATCAGGACGAAGTCAAAACCCAGGAAAGTTGTCTCGGAACACCTTCAATAAAGCATGCCAGCAGTGCATTGAAAAGGCAGGTAGCTTTAGCCACCGTCCTCTAGCAGTCGCAAGGCTGTGCACACAATGTCGTCTCCCTGCGGCAACGTTCTTCGCCCTCGTGCAAGCTACCGCTCTGTCCGGCTCCCGGAGCAGGAGAAGCGGCTGCTTCGCGCACACAACAGCGGAGCGGCAGCCCTACGCTCCGAAGCGCTGCTTCAGCCGAAAGACGCCGGCCACCGGCGCTTCGCTTCGGACAGCTCCGGAGAGCCGTAGTGTGCGTCTGCACTAGACTGCATCATAGCGAAAAGCTTTGGCAGTGTGTCTCGCAGAGAGATAGCTTAGGAGCGCAGCGCACTTATGCCTCCCTTGTCCAGAAACACGATTTTACTGCACACTCCAAAAACAGTACTCTTCCCAGGGCAATATGCCAGATGCTCTCTGATGCCCGTGCTCCCTTCCTACTCTTGCCCAGCTCGTTGTTTTAACGTGCACATGCCGTCCTGGAATTCAGTGCACAGTGAAAGCAATCGCAAAAGTCCAGCAGCTGCTGACTCCCAAACACAAGGCGCTGGCTATGTTCTTGCTACTCGACGACTCAACGCAGCCCTTCATTTCTGCAGTTGCCATCGAGGTCTCTGCATGTCGGAGACTCAGAGGACGAGCACGAGTTTCCCACGAGGGGCTGCATCAGGAGGAATTCAAAACTCAGGGAATTTGCCCTGGAACACCTTCCATAAGGATGCTAGAAGGGAATTGAAGAGGCAGGCGAGCGGCCACCACCGTCCTCTAGCAGTCCTTAGGGTGTGCGCAAAAGCCCGATGCTCTTCGGCTTCGTTCTTCGCCCCCGTACAAGCTACCGCTCTGTCCGGCTCCCGGAGCAGGAGAAGCGGCTGCTTCGCGCACACAACAGCGGAGCGGCAGCCCTACGCTCCGAAGCGCTGCTTCAGCCGAAAGACGCCGGCCACCGGCGCTTCGCTTCGGACAGCTCCGGAGAGCCGTAGTGTGCGTCTGCACTAGACTGCATCATAGCAAAAAGCTTTGACAGTGTGTCTCGCAGGGAGATAGCTTAGGAGCGCAGCGCACTTATGCCTCCCTTGTCCAGAAACACGGATTTGCTGCACACTCCAAAAACACTGCTCTTTCCATGGTACTATGTAAGCTGCTGTCTGACGCCCGTTCTCTTCTGCCCACTCTTGCCCAGCTGGTTGTTGCAGCGTGCACGTGCCTTCCTGGCATTAAGAGCACAGTGAAAGCAATCGCAAAAGTCCAGCAGCTGCTGACTCCCAAACACAAGGCGCTTGTCTACGTTCTTGCTTCTCGACAACTCAACGCAGCCCTTCATTTCTGCAGCTGCCATCGAGTTTTCTGTATCTTGAGCCTTCTGGGACGAGCACCAATTTCCCAGGAGGGGCTGCATCAGGACGAAGTCAAAACCCAGGAAAGTTGTCTCGGAACACCTTCAATAAAGCATGCCAGCAGTGCATTGAAAAGGCAGGTAGCTTTAGCCACCGTCCTCTAGCAGTCGCGAAGCTGTGCACACAATGTCGTCTCCCTGCGGCAACGTTCTTCGCCCTCGTGCAAGCTACCGCTCTGTCCGGCTCCCGGAGCAGGAGAAGCGGCTGCTTCGCGCACACAGCAGCGGAGCGGCAGCCCTACGCTCCGAAGCGCTGCTTCAGCCGAAAGACGCCGGCCACCGGCGCTTCGCTTCGGACAGCTCCGGAGAGCCGTAGTGTGCGTCTACAACTACACTGCATCATAGCGAAAAGCTTTGGCAGTGTGTCTCGCAAGGAGATAGCTTAGGAGCGCAGCGCACTTATGCCTCCCTTGTCCAGAAACACGATTTTACTGCACACTCCAAAAACAGTACTCTTCCCAGGGCAATATGCCAGATGCTCTCTGATGCCCGTGCTCCCTTCCTACTCTTGCCCAGCTCGTTGTTTTAACGTGCACATGCCGTCCTGGAATTCAGTGCACAGTGAAAGCAATCGCAAAAGTCCAGCAGCTGCTGACTCCCAAACACAAGGCGCTGGCTATGTTCTTGCTACTCGACGACTCAACGCAGCCCTTCATTTCTGCAGTTGCCATCGAGGTCTCTGCATGTCGGAGACTCAGAGGACGAGCACGAGTTTCCCACGAGGGGCTGCATCAGGAGGAATTCAAAACTCAGGGAATTTGTCCTGGAACACCTTCCATAAGGATGCTAGAAGGGAATTGAAGAGGCAGGCGAGCGGCCACCACCGTCCTCTAGCAGTCCTTAGGGTGCGCACAGAAGCCCGGTGCTCTGCGGCTTCGTTCTTCGCCCTCGTGCAAGCTACCGCTCTGTCCGGCTCCCGGAGCAGGAGAAGCGGCTGCTTCGCGCACACAACAGCGGAGCGGCAGCCCTACGCTCCGAAGCGCTGCTTCAGCCGAAAGACGCCGGCCACCGGCGCTTCGCTTCGGACAGCTCCGGAGAGCCGTAGTGTGCGTCTACAACTAGACTGCATCATAGCGAAAAGCTTTGGCAGTGTGTCTCGCAAGGAGATAGCTTAGGAGCGCAGCGCACTTATGCCTCCCTTGTCCAGAAACACGATTTTACTGCACACTCCAAAAACAGTACTCTTCCCAGGGAAATATGCCAGATGCTCTCTGATGCCCGTGCTCCCTTCCTACTCTTGCCCAGCTCGTTGTTTTAACGTGCACATGCCGTCCTGGAATTCAGTGCACAGTGAAAGCAATCGCAAAAGTCCAGCAGCTGCTGACTCCCAAACACAAGGCGCTGGCTATGTTCTTGCTACTCGACGACTCAACGCAGCCCTTCATTTCTGCAGTTGCCATCGAGGTCTCTGCATGTCGGAGACTCAGAGGACGAGCACGAGTTTCCCACGAGGGGCTGCATCAGGAGGAATTCAAAACTCAGGGAATTTGTCCTGGAACACCTTCCATAAGGATGCTAGAAGGGAATTGAAGAGGCAGGCGAGCGGCCACCACCGTCCTCTAGCAGTCCTTAGGGTGCGCGCAGAAGCCCGGTGCTCTGCGGCTTCGTTCTTCGCCCTCGTGCAAGCTACCGCTCTGTCCGGCTCGCGGAGCAGGAGAAGCGGCTGCTTCGCGCACACAACAGCGGAGCGGCAGCCCTACGCTCCGAAGCGCTGCTTCAGCCGAAAGACGCCGGCCACCGGCGCTTCGCTTCGGACAGCTCCGGAGAGCCGTAGTGTGCGTCTACAACTACACTGCATCATAGCGAAAAGCTTTGGCAGTGTGTCTCGCAAGGAGATAGCTTAGGAGCGCAGCGCACTTATGCCTCCCTTGTCCAGAAACACGATTTTACTGCACACTCCAAAAACAGTACTCTTCCCAGGGCAATATGCCAGATGCTCTCTGATGCCCGTGCTCCCTTCCTACTCTTGCCCAGCTCGTTGTTTTAACGTGCACATGCCGTCCTGGAATTCAGTGCACAGTGAAAGCAATCGCAAAAGTCCAGCAGCTGCTGACTCCCAAACACAAGGCGCTGGCTATGTTCTTGCTACTCGACGACTCAACGCAGCCCTTCATTTCTGCAGTTGCCATCGAGGTCTCTGCATGTCGGAGACTCAGAGGACGAGCACGAGTTTCCCACGAGGGGCTGCATCAGGAGGAATTCAAAACTCTGGGAATTTGTCCTGGAACACCTTCCATAAGGATGCTAGAAGGGAATTGAAGAGGCAGGCGAGCGGCCACCACCGTCCTCTAGCAGTCCTTAGGGTGCGCGCAGAAGCCCGGTGCTCTGCGGCTTCGTTCTTCGCCCTCGTGCAAGCTACCGCTCTGTCCGGCTCCCGGAGCAGGAGAAGCGGCTGCTTCGCGCACACAACAGCGGAGCGGCAGCCCTACGCTCCGAAGCGCTGCTTCAGCCGAAAGACGCCGGCGACCGGCGGTTCGCTTCGGATAGCAGCCGAGAGCCGTAGTGTGCGTCTGCACTAAACTGCATCATAGCGAAAAGCTTTGGCAGTGTGACTCGCAGGGAGATAGCTTAGGAGCGCAGCGCACTTATGCCTCCCTTGTCCAGAAACACGGATTTGCTGCACACTCCAAAAACACTGCTCTTCCCAGGGCAATATATAAGCTGCTTTCTGATGGCCGTGATCCGTCCCTGCTCTTGCCCAGCTGGTTGTTGCAGCGTGCACATGCCGTCCTGGCATTCAGTGCACAGTGAAAGCAATCGCAAAAGTCCAGCAGCTGCTGACTCCCAAACACAAGGCGCTGGCTATGTTCTTGCTTCTCCACACTTCAACAGAGTCCTTCATTTCTGCAGCTGCCATCGAGTTTTCTGCATCTCGAGCCTTCTGGGACGAGCACCAATTTCCCAAGAGGGGCTGCATCAGGACGAAGTCAAAACCCAGGAAAGTTGTCTCGGAACACCTTCAATAAAGCATGCCAGCAGTGCATTGAAAAGGCAGGTAGCTTTAGCCACCGTCCTCTAGCAGTCGCAAGGCTGTGCACACAATGTCGTCTCCCTGCGGCAACGTTCTTCGCCCTCGTGCAAGCTACCGCTCTGTCCGGCTCCCGGAGCAGGAGAAGCGGCTGCTTCGCGCACACAACAGCGGAGCGGCAGCCCTACGCTCCGAAGCGCTGCTTCAGCCGAAAGACGCCGGCGACCGGCGCTTCGCTTCGGACAGCTCCGGAGAGCCGTAGTGTGGGTCTGCACTAGACTGCATCATAGCGAAAAGCTTTGGCAGTGTGTCTCGCAGAGAGATAGCTTAGGAGCGCAGCGCACTTATGCCTCCCTTGTCCAGAAACACGATTTTACTGCACACTCCAAAAACAGTACTCTTCCCAGGGCAATATATAAGCTGCTTTCTGACGGCCGTGATCTTTCGATTACTCTTGCCCAGCTCGTTGTTTTAACGTGCACATGCCGTCCTGGAATTCAGTGCACAGTGAAAGCAATCGCAAAAGTCCAGCAGCTGCTGACTCCCAAACACAAGGCGCTGGCTATGTTCTTGCTTCTCGACAACTCAACGCAGCCCTTCATTTCTGCAGTTGCCATCGAGGTCTCTGCAGTTCGGAGACTCAGAGGACGAGCACGAGTTTCCCACGAGGGGCTGCATCAAGAGGAATTCAAAACTCAGGAAAATTGTCTTTGAACACCTTCCATAGGATGCTAGAAGGGAATTGAAGAGGCAGGCGAGCGGCCACCACCGTCCTCTAGCAGTCCTTAGGGTGTGCGCAAAAGCCCGATGCTCTTCGGCTTCGTTCTTCGCCCCCGTACAAGCTACCGCTCTGTCCGGCTCCCGGAGCAGGAGAAGCGGCTGCTTCGCGCACACAACAGCGGAGCGGCAGCCGTACTCTCCGAAGCGCTGCTTCATCCGAAAGACGCCGGCCACCGGCGCTTCGCTTCGGACAGCTCCGGAGAGCCGTAGTGTGCGTCTACAACTAGACTGCATCATAGCGAAAAGCTTTGGCAGTGTGTCTCGCAGAGAGATAGCTTAGGAGCGCAGCGCACTTATGCCTCCCTTGTCCAGAAACACGATTTTACTGCACACTCCAAAAACAGTACTCTTCCCAGGGCAATATGCCAGATGCTCTCTGATGCCCGTGCTCCCTTCCTACTCTTGCCCAGCTCGTTGTTTTAACGTGCACATGCCGTCCTGGAATTCAGTGCACAGTGAAAGCAATCGCAAAAGTCCAGCAGCTGCTGACTCCCAAACACAAGGCGCTGGCTATGTTCTTGCTACTCGACGACTCAACGCAGCCCTTCATTTCTGCAGTTGCCATCGAGGTCTCTGCATGTCGGAGACTCAGAGGACGAGCACGAGTTTCCCACGAGGGGCTGCATCAAGAGGAATTCAAAACTCAGGAAAATTGTCTTTGAACACCTTCCATAGGATGCTAGAAGGGAATTGAAGAGGCAGGCGAGCGGCCACCACCGTCCTCTAGCAGTCCTTAGGGTGTGCGCAAAAGCCCGATGCTCTTCGGCTTCGTTCTTCGCCCCCGTACAAGCTACCGCTCTGTCCGGCTCCCGGAGCAGGAGAAGCGGCTGCTTCGCGCACACAACAGCGGAGCGGCAGCCGTACTCTCCGAAGCGCTGCTTCATCCGAAAGACGCCGGCCACCGGCGCTTCGCTTCGGACAGCTCCGGAGAGCCGTAGTGTGCGTCTACAACTAGACTGCATCATAGCGAAAAGCTTTGGCAGTGTGTCTCGCAGAGAGATAGCTTAGGAGCGCAGCGCACTTATGCCTCCCTTGTCCAGAAACACGATTTTACTGCACACTCCAAAAACAGTACTCTTCCCAGGGCAATATATAAGCTGCTTTCTGACGGCCGTGATCTTTCGATTACTCTTGCCCAGCTCGTTGTTTTAACGTGCACATGCCGTCCTGGAATTCAGTGCACAGTGAAAGCAATCGCAAAAGTCCAGCAGCTGCTGACTCCCAAACACAAGGCGCTGGCTATGTTCTTGCTACTCGACGACTCAACGCAGCCCTTCATTTCTGCAGTTGCCATCGAGGTCTCTGCATGTCGGAGACTCAGAGGACGAGCACGAGTTTCCCACGAGGGGCTGCATCAGGAGGAATTCAAAACTCAGGGAAATTGTCCTGGAACACCTTCCATAAGGATGCTAGAAGGGAATTGAAGAGGCAGGCGAGCGGCCACCACCGTCCTCTAGCAGTCCTTAGGGTGCGCGCAGAAGCCCGGTGCTCTGCGGCTTCGTTCTTCGCCCTCGTGCAAGCTACCGCTCTGTCCGGCTCCCGGAGCAGGAGAAGCGGCTGCTTCGCGCACACAACAGCGGAGCGGCAGCCCTACGCTCCGAAGCGCTGCTTCAGCCGAAAGACGCCGGCCACCGGCGCTTCGCTTCGGACAGCTCCGGAGAGCCGTAGTGTGCGTCTGCACTAGACTGCATCATAGCGAAAAGCTTTGGCAGTGTGACTCGCAGGGAGATAGCTTAGGAGCGCAGCGCACTTATGCCTCCCTTGTCCAGAAACACGGATTTGCTGCACACTCCAAAAACACTGCTCTTCCCAGGGCAATATATAAGCTGCTGTCTGATGGCCGTGATCCCCCCCTGCTCTTGCCCAGCTGGTTGTTGCAGCGTGCACATGCCGTCCTGGCATTCAGTGCACAGTGAAAGCAATCGCAAAAGTCCAGCAGCTGCTGACTCCCAAACACAAGGCGCTGGCTATGTTCTTGCTTCTCCACACTTCAACAGAGTCCTTCATTTCTGCAGCTGCCATCGAGTTTTCTGCATCTCGAGCCTTCTGGGACGAGCACCAATTTCCCAAGAGGGGCTGCATCAGGACGAAGTCAAAACCCAGGAAAGTTGTCTCGGAACACCTTCAATAAAGCATGCCAGCAGTGCATTGAAAAGGCAGGTAGCTTTAGCCACCGTCCTCTAGCAGTCGCAAGGCTGTGCACACAATGTCGTCTCCCTGCGGCAACGTTCTTCGCCCTCGTGCAAGCTACCGCTCTGTCCGGCTCCCGGAGCAGGAGAAGCGGCTGCTTCGCGCACACAACAGCGGAGCGGCAGCCCTACGCTCCGAAGCGCTGCTTCAGCCGAAAGACGCCGGCCACCGGCGCTTCGCTTCGGACAGCTCCGGAGAGCCGTAGTGTGCGTCTGCACTAGACTGCATCATAGCGAAAAGCTTTGGCAGTGTGTCTCGCAGAGAGATAGCTTAGGAGCGCAGCGCACTTATGCCTCCCTTGTCCAGAAACACGATTTTACTGCACACTCCAAAAACAGTACTCTTCCCAGGGCAATATGCCAGATGCTCTCTGATGCCCGTGCTCCCTTCCTACTCTTGCCCAGCTCGTTGTTTTAACGTGCACATGCCGTCCTGGAATTCAGTGCACAGTGAAAGCAATCGCAAAAGTCCAGCAGCTGCTGACTCCCAAACACAAGGCGCTGGCTATGTTCTTGCTACTCGACGACTCAACGCAGCCCTTCATTTCTGCAGTTGCCATCGAGGTCTCTGCATGTCGGAGACTCAGAGGACGAGCACGAGTTTCCCACGAGGGGCTGCATCAGGAGGAATTCAAAACTCAGGGAATTTGCCCTGGAACACCTTCCATA
Organism: Lonchura striata; assembly: GCF_050655825.1. NCBI lineage: Eukaryota > Metazoa > Chordata > Aves > Passeriformes > Estrildidae > Lonchura > Lonchura striata. Next base: position 17,061,448 of record NC_140716.1, on the reverse strand, counting down.
AGGATGCTAGAAGGGAATTGAAGAGGCAGGCGAGCGGCCACCACCGTCCTCTAGCAGTCCTTAGGGTGTGCGCAAAAGCCCGATGCTCTTCGGCTTCGTTCTTCGCCCCCGTACAAGCTACCGCTCTGTCCGGCTCCCGGAGCAGGAGAAGCGGCTGCTTCGCGCACACAACAGCGGAGCGGCAGCCCTACGCTCCGAAGCGCTGCTTCAGCCGAAAGACGCCGGCCACCGGCGCTTCGCTTCGGACAGCTCCGGAGAGCCGTAGTGTGCGTCTGCACTAGACTGCATCATAGCGAAAAGCTTTGACAGTGTGTCTCGCAGGGAGATAGCTTAGGAGCGCAGCGCACTTATGCCTCCCTTGTCCAGAAACACGGATTTGCTGCACACTCCAAAAACACTGCTCTTTCCATGGTACTATGTAAGCTGCTGTCTGACGCCCGTTCTCTTCTGCCCACTCTTGCCCAGCTGGTTGTTGCAGCGTGCACGTGCCTTCCTGGCATTAAGAGCACAGTGAAAGCAATCGCAAAAGTCCAGCAGCTGCTGACTCCCAAACACAAGGCGCTTGTCTACGTTCTTGCTTCTCGACAACTCAACGCAGCCCTTCATTTCTGCAGCTGCCATCGAGTTTTCTGCATCTCGAGCCTTCTGGGACGAGCACCAATTTCCCAAGAGGGGCTGCATCAGGACGAAGTCAAAACCCAGGAAAGTTGTCTCGGAACACCTTCAATAAAGCATGCCAGCAGTGCATTGAAAAGGCAGGTAGCTTTAGCCACCGTCCTCTAGCAGTCGCAAGGCTGTGCACACAATGTCGTCTCCCTGCGGCAACGTTCTTCGCCCTCGTGCAAGCTACCGCTCTGTCCGGCTCCCGGAGCAGGAGAAGCGGCTGCTTCGCGCACACAGCAGCGGAGCGGCAGCCCTACGCTCCGAAGCGCTGCTTCAGCCGAAAGACGCCGGCCACCGGCGCTTCGCTTCGGACAGCTCCGGAGAGCCGTAGTGTGCGTCTACAACTACACTGCATCATAGCGAAAAGCTTTGGCAGTGTGTCTCGCAAGGAGATAGCTTAGGAGCGCAGCGCACTTATGCCTCCCTTGTCCAGAAACACGATTTTACTGCACACTCCAAAAACAGTACTCTTCCCAGGGCAATATGCCAGATGCTCTCTGATGCCCGTGCTCCCTTCCTACTCTTGCCCAGCTCGTTGTTTTAACGTGCACATGCCGTCCTGGCATTCAGTGCACAGTGAAAGCAATCGCAAAAGTCCAGCAGCTGCTGACTCCCAAACACAAGGCGCTGGCTATGTTCTTGCTACTCGACGACTCAACGCAGCCCTTCATTTCTGCAGTTGCCATCGAGGTCTCTGCATGTCGGAGACTCAGAGGACGAGCACGAGTTTCCCACGAGGGGCTGCATCAGGAGGAATTCAAAACTCAGGGAAATTGTCTTTGAACACCTTCCATAAGGATGCTAGAAGGGAATTGAAGAGGCAGGCGAGCGGCCACCACCGTCCAGTAGCAGTCCTTAGGGTGTGCGCAAAAGCCCGGTGCTCTTCGGCTTCGTTCTTCGCCCCCGTACAAGCTACCGCTCTGTCCGGCTCCCGGAGCAGGAGAAGCGGCTGCTTCGCGCACACAACAGCGGAGCGGCAGCCCTACGCTCCGAAGCGCTGCTTCAGCCGAACGACGCCGGCCACCGGCGCTTGGCTTCGGACAGCTCCGGAGAGCCGTAGTGTGCGTCTGCACTAGACTGCATCATAGCGAAAAGCTTTGACAGTGTGTCTCGCAGGGAGATACCTTAGGAGCGCAGCGCACTTATGCCTCCCTTGTCCAGAAACACGGATTTGCTGCACACTCCAAAAACACTGCTCTTTCCATGGTACTATGTAAGCTGCTGTCTGACGCCCGTTCTCTTCTGCCCACTCTTGCCCAGCTGGTTGTTGCAGCGTGCATGTGCCTTCCTGGCATTAAGAGCACAGTGAAAGCAATCGCAAAAGTCCAGCAGCTGCTGACTCCCAAACACAAGGCGCTTGTCTACGTTCTTGCTTCTCGACAACTCAACGCAGCCCTTCATTTCTGCAGCTGCCATCGAGTTTTCTGTATCTTGAGCCTTCTGGGACGAGCACCAATTTCCCAGGAGGGGCTGCATCAGGACGAAGTCAAAACCCAGGAAAGTTGTCTCGGAACACCTTCAATAAAGCATGCCAGCAGTGCATTGAAAAGGCAGGGAGCTTTAGCCACCGTCCTCTAGCAGTCGCGAAGCTGTGCACACAATGTCGTCTCCCTGCGGCAACGTTCTTCGCCCTCGTGCAAGCTACCGCTCTGTCCGGCTCCCGGAGCAGGAGAAGCGGCTGCTTCGCGCACACAGCAGCGGAGCGGCAGCCCTACGCTCCGAAGCGCTGCTTCAGCCGAAAGACGCCGGCCACCGGCGCTTGGCTTCGGACAGCTCCGGAGAGCCGTAGTGTGCGTCTACAACTAGACTGCATCATAGCGAAAAGCTTTGGCAGTGTGTCTCGCAGGGAGATAGCTTAGGAGCGCAGCGCACTTATGCCTCCCTTGTCCAGAAACACGATTTTACTGCACACTCCAAAAACAGTACTCTTCCCAGGGCAATATGCCAGATGCTCTCTGATGCCCGTGCTACCTTCCTACTCTTGCCCAGCTCGTTGTTTTAACGTGCACATGCTGTCCTGGAATTCAGTGCACAGTGAAAGCAATCGCAAAAGTCCAGCAGCTGCTGACTCCCAAACACAAGGCGCTGGCTATGTTCTTGCTACTCGACGACTCAACGCAGCCCTTCATTTCTGCAGTTGCCATCGAGGTCTCTGCATGTCGGAGACTCAGAGGACGAGCACGAGTTTCCCACGAGGGGCTGCATCAGGAGGAATTCAAAACTCAGGGAAATTGTCCTGGAACACCTTCCATAAGGATGCTAGAAGGGAATTGAAGAGGCAGGCGAGCGGCCACCACCGTCCTCTAGCAGTCCTTAGGGTGCGCGCAGAAGCCCGGTGCTCTGCGGCTTCGTTCTTCGCCCTCGTGCAAGCTACCGCTCTGTCCGGCTCCCGGAGCAGGAGAAGCGGCTGCTTCGCGCACACAACAGCGGAGCGGCAGCCCTACGCTCCGAAGCGCTGCTTCAGCCGAAAGACGCCGGCCACCGGCGCTTGGCTTCGGACAGCTCCGGAGAGCCGTAGTGTGCGTCTGCACTAGACTGCATCATAGCGAAAAGCTTTGGCAGTGTGTCTCGCAGAGAGATAGCTTAGGAGCGCAGCGCACTTATGCCTCCCTTGTCCAGAAACACGATTTTACTGCACACTCCAAAAACAGTACTCTTCCCAGGGCAATATATAAGCTGCTTTCTGACGGCCGTGATCTTTCGATTACTCTTGCCCAGCTCGTTGTTTTAACGTGCACATGCCGTCCTGGAATTCAGTGCACAGTGAAAGCAATCGCAAAAGTCCAGCAGCTGCTGACTCCCAAACACAAGGCGCTGGCTATGTTCTTGCTACTCGACGACTCAACGCAGCCCTTCATTTCTGCAGTTGCCATCGAGGTCTCTGCATGTCGGAGACTCAGAGGACGAGCACGAGTTTCCCACGAGGGGCTGCATCAGGAGGAATTCAAAACTCAGGGAAATTGTCCTGGAACACCTTCCATAAGGATGCTAGAAGGGAATTGAAGAGGCAGGCGAGCGGCCACCACCGTCCTCTAGCAGTCCTTAGGGTGCGCGCAGAAGCCCGGTGCTCTGCGGCTTCGTTCTTCGCCCTCGTGCAAGCTACCGCTCTGTCCGGCTCCCGGAGCAGGAGAAGCGGCTGCTTCGCGCACACAACAGCGGAGCGGCAGCCGTACTCTCCGGAGCGCTGCTTCAGCCGAAAGACGCCGGCCACCGGCGCTTGGCTTCGGACAGCTCCGGAGAGCCGTAGTGTGGGTCTGCACTAGACTGCATCATAGCGAAAAGCTTTGGCAGTGTGTCTCGCAGAGAGATAGCTTAGGAGCGCAGCGCACTTATGCCTCCCTTGTCCAGAAACACGATTTTACTGCACACTCCAAAAACAGTACTCTTCCCAGGGCAATATATAAGCTGCTTTCTGACGGCCGTGATCTTTCGATTACTCTTGCCCAGCTCGTTGTTTTAACGTGCACATGCCGTCCTGGCATTCAGTGCACAGTGAAAGCAATCACAAACGTCCAGCAGCTGCTGACTCCCAAACACAAGGCGCTGGCTATGTTCTTGCTTCTCCACACTTCAACAGAGTCCTTCATTTCTGCAGCTGCCATCGAGTTTTCTGCATCTCGAGCCTTCTGGGACGAGCACCAATTTCCCAAGAGGGGCTGCATCAGGACGAAGTCAAAACCCAGGAAAGTTGTCTCGGAACACCTTCAATAAAGCATGCCAGCAGTGCATTGAAAAGGCAGGTAGCTTTAGCCACCGTCCTCTAGCAGTCGCAAGGCTGTGCACACAATGTCGTCTCCCTGCGGCAACGTTCTTCGCCCTCGTGCAAGCTACCGCTCTGTCCGGCTCCCGGAGCAGGAGAAGCGGCTGCTTCGCGCACACAACAGCGGAGCGGCAGCCCTACGCTCCGAAGCGCTGCTTCAGCCGAAAGACGCCGGCGACCGGCGCTTCGCTTCGGACAGCTCCGGAGAGCCGTAGTGTGCGTCTACAACTACACTGCATCATAGCGAAAAGCTTTGGCAGTGTGTCTCGCAAGGAGATAGCTTAGGAGCGCAGCGCACTTATGCCTCCCTTGTCCAGAAACACGATTTTACTGCACACTCCAAAAACAGTACTCTTCCCAGGGCAATATATAAGCTGCTTTCTGACGGCCGTGATCTTTCGATTACTCTTGCCCAGCTCGTTGTTTTAACGTGCACATGCCGTCCTGGCATTCAGTGCACAGTGAAAGCAATCGCAAAAGTCCAGCAGCTGCTGACTCCCAAACACAAGGCGCTGGCTATGTTCTTGCTTCTCGACAACTCAACGCAGCCCTTCATTTCTGCAGTTGCCATCGAGGTCTCTGCATGTCGGAGACTCAGAGGACGAGCACGAGTTTCCCACGAGGGGCTGCATCAGGAGGAATTCAAAACTCAGGGAATTTGCCCTGGAACACCTTCCATAAGGATGCTAGAAGGGAATTGAAGAGGCAGGCGAGCGGCCACCACCGTCCTCTAGCAGTCCTTAGGGTGTGCGCAAAAGCCCGGTGCTCTTCGGCTTCGTTCTTCGCCCCCGTACAAGCTACCGCTCTGTCCGGCTCCCGGAGCAGGAGAAGCGGCTGCTTCGCGCACACAACAGCGGAGCGGCAGCCCTACGCTCCGAAGCGCTGCTTCAGCCGAAAGACGCCGGCCACCGGCGCTTGGCTTCGGACAGCTCCGGAGAGCCGTAGTGTGCGTCTGCACTAGACTGCATCATAGCGAAAAGCTTTGGCAGTGTGTCTCGCAGAGAGATAGCTTAGGAGCGCAGCGCACTTATGCCTCCCTTGTCCAGAAACACGATTTTACTGCACACTCCAAAAACAGTACTCTTCCCAGGGCAATATATAAGCTGCTTTCTGACGGCCGTGATCTTTCGATTACTCTTGCCCAGCTCGTTGTTTTAACGTGCACATGCCGTCCTGGAATTCAGTGCACAGTGAAAGCAATCGCAAAAGTCCAGCAGCTGCTGACTCCCAAACACAAGGCGCTGGCTATGTTCTTGCTTCTCGACAACTCAACGCAGCCCTTCATTTCTGCAGTTGCCATCGAGGTCTCTGCATGTCGGAGACTCAGAGGACGAGCACGAGTTTCCCACGAGGGGCTGCATCAAGAGGAATTCAAAACTCAGGAAAATTGTCTTTGAACACCTTCCATAGGATGCTAGAAGGGAATTGAAGAGGCAGGCGAGCGGCCACCACCGTCCTCTAGCAGTCCTTAGGGTGTGCGCAAAAGCCCGATGCTCTTCGGCTTCGTTCTTCGCCCCCGTACAAGCTACCGCTCTGTCCGGCTCCCGGAGCAGGAGAAGCGGCTGCTTCGCGCACACAGCAGCGGAGCGGCAGCCATACGCTCCGAAGCGCTGCTTCAGCCGAAAGACGCCGGCCACCGGCGCTTGGCTTCGGACAGCTCCGGAGAGCCGTAGTGTGCGTCTACAACTAGACTGCATCATAGCGAAAAGCTTTGGCAGTGTGTCTCGCAAGGAGATAGCTTAGGAGCGCAGCGCACTTATGCCTCCCTTGTCCAGAAACACGATTTTACTGCACACTCCAAAAACAGTACTCTTCCCAGGGCAATATGCCAGATGCTCTCTGATGCCCGTGCTCCCTTCCTACTCTTGCCCAGCTCGTTGTTTTAACGTGCACATGCCGTCCTGGAATTCAGTGCACAGTGAAAGCAATCGCAAAAGCCCAGCAGCTGCTGACTCCCAAACACAAGGCGCTGGCTATGTTCTTGCTTCTCGACAACTCAACGCAGCCCTTCATTTCTGCAGTTGCCATCGAGGTCTCTGCATGTCGGAGACTCAGAGGACGAGCACGAGTTTCCCACGAGGGGCTGCATCAGGAGGAATTCAAAACTCAGGGAAATTGTCCTGGAACACCTTCCATAAGGATGCTAGAAGGGAATTGAAGAGGCAGGCGAGCGGCCACCACCGTCCTCTAGCAGTCCTTAGGGTGCGCGCAGAAGCCCGGTGCTCTGCGGCTTCGTTCTTCGCCCTCGTGCAAGCTACCGCTCTGTCCGGCTCCCGGAGCAGGAGAAGCGGCTGCTTCGCGCACACAACAGCGGAGCGGCAGCCCTACGCTCCGAAGCGCTGCTTCAGCCGAAAGACGCCGGCGACCGGCGGTTCGCTTCGGATAGCAGCCGAGAGCCGTAGTGTGCGTCTGCACTAAACTGCATCATAGCGAAAAGCTTTGGCAGTGTGACTCGCAGGGAGATAGCTTAGGAGCGCAGCGCACTTATGCCTCCCTTGTCCAGAAACACGGATTTGCTGCACACTCCAAAAACACTGCTCTTCCCAGGGCAATATATAAGCTGCTTTCTGATGGCCGTGATCCGTCCCTGCTCTTGCCCAGCTGGTTGTTGCAGCGTGCACATGCCGTCCTGGCATTCAGTGCACAGTGAAAGCAATCGCAAAAGTCCAGCAGCTGCTGACTCCCAAACACAAGGCGCTGGCTATGTTCTTGCTTCTCCACACTTCAACAGAGTCCTTCATTTCTGCAGCTGCCATCGAGTTTTCTGCATCTCGAGCCTTCTGGGACGAGCACCAATTTCCCAAGAGGGGCTGCATCAGGACGAAGTCAAAACCCAGGAAAGTTGTATGGAAACACCTTCAATAAAGCATGCCAGCAGTGCATTGAAAAGGCAGGTAGCTTTAGCCACCGTCCTCTAGCAGTCGCGAAGCTGTGCACACAATGTCGTCTCCCTGCGGCAACGTTCTTCGCCCTCGTGCAAGCTACCGCTCTGTCCGGCTCCCGGAGCAGGAGAAGCGGCTGCTTCGCGCACACAACAGCGGAGCGGCAGCCCTACGCTCCGAAGCGCTGCTTCAGCCGAAAGACGCCGGCGACCGGCGCTTGGCTTCGGACAGCTCCGGAGAGCCGTAGTGTGGGTCTGCACTAGACTGCATCATAGCGAAAAGCTTTGGCAGTGTGTCTCGCAGAGAGATAGCTTAGGAGCGCAGCGCACTTATGCCTCCCTTGTCCAGAAACACGATTTTACTGCACACTCCAAAAACAGTACTCTTCCCAGGGCAATATATAAGCTGCTTTCTGACGGCCGTGATCTTTCGATTACTCTTGCCCACCTCGTTGTTTTAACGTGCACATGCCGTCCTGGCATTCAGTGCACAGTGAAAGCAATCGCAAAAGTCCAGCAGCTGCTGACTCCCAAACACAAGGCGCTGGCTATGTTCTTGCTTCTCGACAACTCAACGCAGCCCTTCATTTCTGCAGTTGCCATCGAGGTCTCTGCATGTCGGAGACTCAGAGGACGAGCACGAGTTTCCCACGAGGGGCTGCATCAGGAGGAATTCAAAACTCAGGGAATTTGCCCTGGAACACCTTCCATAAGGATGCTAGAAGGGAATTGAAGAGGCAGGCGAGCGGCCACCACCGTCCTCTAGCAGTCCTTAGGGTGTGCGCAAAAGCCCGATGCTCTTCGGCTTTGTTCTTCGCCCCCGTACAAGCTACCGCTCTGTCCGGCTCCCGGAGCAGGAGAAGCGGCTGCTTCGCGCACACAACAGCGGAGCGGCAGCCCTACGCTCCGAAGCGCTGCTTCAGCCGAAAGACGCCGGCCACCGGCGCTTGGCTTCGGACAGCTCCGGAGAGCCGTAGTGTGCGTCTGCACTAGACTGCATCATAGCGAAAAGCTTTGACAGTGTGTCTCGCAGGGAGATAGCTTAGGAGCGCAGCGCACTTATGCCTCCCTTGTCCAGAAACACGGATTTGCTGCACACTCCAAAAACACTGCTCTTTCCATGGTACTATGTAAGCTGCTGTCTGACGCCCGTTCTCTTCTGCCCACTCTTGCCCAGCTGGTTGTTGCAGCGTGCACGTGCCTTCCTGGCATTAAGAGCACAGTGAAAGCAATCGCAAAAGTCCAGCAGCTGCTGACTCCCAAACACAAGGCGCTTGTCTACGTTCTTGCTTCTCGACAACTCAACGCAGCCCTTCATTTCTGCAGCTGCCATCGAGTTTTCTGTATCTTGAGCCTTCTGGGACGAGCACCAATTTCCCAGGAGGGGCTGCATCAGGACGATGTCAAAACACAGGAAAGTTGTCTCGGAACACCTTCAATAAAGCATGCCAGCAGTGCATTGAAAAGGCAGGTAGCTTTAGCCACCGTCCTCTAGCAGTCGCGAAGCTGTGCACACAATGTCGTCTCCCTGCGGCAACGTTCTTCGCCCTCGTGCAAACTACCGCTCTGTCCGGCTCCCGGAGCAGGAGAAGCGGCTGCTTCGCGCACACAACAGCGGAGCGGCAGCCCTACGCTCCGAAGCGCTGCTTCAGCCGAAAGACGCCGGCCACCGGCGCTTCGCTTCGGACAGCTCCGGAGAGCCGTAGTGTGCGTCTACAACTACACTGCATCATAGCGAAAAGCTTTGGCAGTGTGTCTCGCAAGGAGATAGCTTAGGAGCGCAGCGCACTTATGCCTCCCTTGTCCAGAAACACGATTTTACTGCACACTCCAAAAACAGTACTCTTCCCAGGGCAATATGCCAGATGCTCTCTGATGCCCGTGCTACCTTCCTACTCTTGCCCAGCTCGTTGTTTTAATGTGCACATGCCGTCCTGGAATTCAGTGCACAGTGAAAGCAATCGCAAAAGTCCAGCAGCTGCTGACTCCCAAACACAAGGCGCTGGCTATGTTCTTGCTACTCGACGACTCAACGCAGCCCTTCATTTCTGCAGTTGCCATCGAGGTCTCTGCATGTCGGAGACTCAGAGGACGAGCACGAGTTTCCCACGAGGGGCTGCATCAGGAGGAATTCAAAACTCAGGGAAATTGTCCTGGAACACCTTCCATAAGGATGCTAGAAGGGAATTGAAGAGGCAGGCGAGCGGCCACCACCGTCCTCTAGCAGTCCTTAGGGTGCGCGCAGAAGCCCGGTGCTCTGCGGCTTCGTTCTTCGCCCTCGTGCAAGCTACCGCTCTGTCCGGCTCCCGGAGCAGGAGAAGCGGCTGCTTCGCGCACACAACAGCGGAGCGGCAGCCCTACGCTCCGAAGCGCTGCTTCAGCCGAAAGACGCCGGCGACCGGCGGTTCGCTTCGGATAGCAGCCGAGAGCCGTAGTGTGCGTCTGCACTAAACTGCATCATAGCGAAAAGCTTTGGCAGTGTGACTCGCAGGGAGATAGCTTAGGAGCGCAGCGCACTTATGCCTCCCTTGTCCAGAAACACGGATTTGCTGCACACTCCAAAAACACTGCTCTTCCCAGGGCAATATATAAGCTGCTTTCTGATGGCCGTGATCCCTCCCTGCTCTTGCCCAGCTGGTTGTTGCAGCGTGCACATGCCGTCCTGGCATTCAGTGCACAGTGAAAGCAATCGAAAAAGTCCAGCAGCTGCTGACTCCCAAACACAAGGCGCTGGCTATGTTCTTGCTTCTCCACACTTCAACAGAGTCCTTCATTTCTGCAGCTGCCATCGAGTTTTCTGCATCTCGAGCCTTCTGGGACGAGCACCAATTTCCCAAGAGGGGCTGCATCAGGACGAAGTCAAAACCCAGGAAAGTTGTCTCGGAACACCTTCAATAAAGCATGCCAGCAGTGCATTGAAAAGGCAGGTAGCTTTAGCCACCGTCCTCTAGCAGTCGCAAGGCTGTGCACACAATGTCGTCTCCCTGCGGCAACGTTCTTCGCCCTCGTGCAAGCTACCGCTCTGTCCGGCTCCCGGAGCAGGAGAAGCGGCTGCTTCGCGCACACAACAGCGGAGCGGCAGCCCTACGCTCCGAAGCGCTGCTTCAGCCGAAAGACGCCGGCGACCGGCGCTTGGCTTCGGACAGCTCCGGAGAGCCGTAGTGTGGGTCTGCACTAGACTGCATCATAGCGAAAAGCTTTGGCAGTGTGTCTCGCAGAGAGATAGCTTAGGAGCGCAGCGCACTTATGCCTCCCTTGTCCAGAAACACGGATTTGCTGCACACTCCAAAAACACTGCTCTTTCCATGGTACTATGTAAGCTGCTGTCTGACGCCCGTTCTCTTCTGCCCACTCTTGCCCAGCTGGTTGTTGCAGCGTGCACGTGCCTTCCTGGCATTAAGAGCACAGTGAAAGCAATCGCAAAAGTCCAGCAGCTGCTGACTCCCAAACACAAGGCGCTGGCTATGTTCTTGCTTCTCCACACTTCAACAGAGTCCTTCATTTCTGCAGCTGCCATCGAGTTTTCTGCATCTCGAGCCTTCTGGGACGAGCACCAATTTCCCAAGAGGGGCTGCATCAGGACGAAGTCAAAACCCAGGAAAGTTGTCTCGGAACACCTTCAATAAAGCATGCCAGCAGTGCATTGAAAAGGCAGGTAGCTTTAGCCACCGTCCTCTAGCAGTCGCGAAGCTGTGCACACAATGTCGTCTCCCTGCGGCAACGTTCTTCGCCCTCGTGCAAGCTACCGCTCTGTCCGGCTCCCGGAGCAGGAGAAGCGGCTGCTTCGCGCACACAACAGCGGAGCGGCAGCCCTACGCTCCGAAGCGCTGCTTCAGCCGAAAGACGCCGGCCACCGGCGCTTCGCTTCGGACAGCTCCGGAGAGCCGTAGTGTGCGTCTACAACTACACTGCATCATAGCGAAAAGCTTTGGCAGTGTGTCTCGCAAGGAGATAGCTTAGGAGCGCAGCGCACTTATGCCTCCCTTGTCCAGAAACACGATTTTACTGCACACTCCAAAAACAGTACTCTTCCCAGGGCAATATGCCAGATGCTCTCTGATGCCCGTGCTACCTTCCTACTCTTGCCCAGCTCGTTGTTTTAATGTGCACATGCCGTCCTGGAATTCAGTGCACAGTGAAAGCAATCGCAAAAGTCCAGCAGCTGCTGACTCCCAAACACAAGGCGCTGGCTATGTTCTTGCTACTCGACGACTCAACGCAGCCCTTCATTTCTGCAGTTGCCATCGAGGTCTCTGCATGTCGGAGACTCAGAGGACGAGCACGAGTTTCCCACGAGGGGCTGCATCAGGAGGAATTCAAAACTCAGGGAATTTGCCCTGGAACACCTTCCATAAGGATGCTAGAAGGGAATTGAAGAGGCAGGCGAGCGGCCACCACCGTCCTCTAGCAGTCCTTAGGGTGTGCGCAAAAGCCCGATGCTCTTCGGCTTCGTTCTTCGCCCCCGTACAAGCTACCGCTCTGTCCGGCTCCCGGAGCAGGAGAAGCGGCTGCTTCGCGCACACAACAGCGGAGCGGCAGCCCTACGCTCCGAAGCGCTGCTTCAGCCGAAAGACGCCGGCCACCGGCGCTTGGCTTCGGACAGCTCCGGAGAGCCGTAGTGTGCGTCTGCACTAGACTGCATCATAGCGAAAAGCTTTGACAGTGTGTCTCGCAGGGAGATAGCTTAGGAGCGCAGCGCACTTATGCCTCCCTTGTCCAGAAACACGGATTTGCTGCACACTCCAAAAACACTGCTCTTTCCATGGTACTATGTAAGCTGCTGTCTGACGCCCGTTCTCTTCTGCCCACTCTTGCCCAGCTGGTTGTTGCAGCGTGCACGTGCCTTCCTGGCATTAAGAGCACAGTGAAAGCAATCGCAAAAGTCCAGCAGCTGCTGACTCCCAAACACAAGGCGCTTGTCTACGTTCTTGCTTCTCGACAACTCAACGCAGCCCTTCATTTCTGCAGCTGCCATCGAGTTTTCTGTATCTTGAGCCTTCTGGGACGAGCACCAATTTCCCAGGAGGGGCTGCATCAGGACGAAGTCAAAACACAGGAAAGTTGTCTCGGAACACCTTCAATAAAGCATGCCAGCAGTGCATTGAAAAGGCAGGTAGCTTTAGCCACCGTCCTCTAGCAGTCGCGAAGCTGTGCACACAATGTCGTCTCCCTGCGGCAACGTTCTTCGCCCTCGTGCAAGCTACCGCTCTGTCCGGCTCCCGGAGCAGGAGAAGCGGCTGCTTCGCGCACACAACAGCGGAGCGGCAGCCCTACGCTCCGAAGCGCTGCTTCAGCCGAAAGACGCCGGCCACCGGCGCTTCGCTTTGGACAGCTCCGGAGAGCCGTAGTGTGCGTCTACAACTACACTGCATCATAGCGAAAAGCTTTGGCAGTGTGTCTCGCAAGGAGATAGCTTAGGAGCGCAGCGCACTTATGCCTCCCTTGTCCAGAAACACGATTTTACTGCACACTCCAAAAACAGTACTCTTCCCAGGGCAATATGCCAGATGCTCTCTGATGCCCGTGCTCCCTTCCTACTCTTGCCCAGCTCGTTGTTTTAATGTGCACATGCCGTCCTGGAATTCAGTGCACAGTGAAAGCAATCGCAAAAGTCCAGCAGCTGCTGACTCCCAAACACAAGGCGCTGGCTATGTTCTTGATACTCGACGACTCAACGCAGCCCTTCATTTCTGCAGTTGCCATCGAGGTCTCTGCATGTCGGAGACTCAGAGGACGAGCACGAGTTTCCCACGAGGGGCTGCATCAGGAGGAATTCAAAACTCAGGGAAATTGTCCTGGAACACCTTCCATAAGGATGCTAGAAGGGTATTGAAGAGGCAGGCGAGCGGCCACCACCGTCCTCTAGCAGTCCTTAGGGTGCGCGCAGAAGCCCGGTGCTCTGCGGCTTCGTTCTTCGCCCTCGTGCAAGCTACCGCTCTGTCCGGCTCCCGGAGCAGGAGAAGCGGCTGCTTCGCGCACACAACAGCGGAGCGGCAGCCCTACGCTCCGAAGCGCTGCTTCAGCCGAAAGACGCCGGCGACCGGCGGTTCGCTTCGGATAGCAGCCGAGAGCCGTAGTGTGGGTCTGCACTAGACTGCATCATAGCGAAAAGCTTTGGCAGTGTGACTCGCAGGGAGATAGCTTAGGAGCGCAGCGCACTTATGCCTCCCTTGTCCAGAAACACGGATTTGCTGCACACTCCAAAAACACTGCTCTTCCCAGGGCAATATATAAGCTGCTTTCTGATGGCCGTGATCCCTCCCTGCTCTTGCCCAGCTGGTTGTTGCAGCGTGCACATGCCGTCCTGGCATTCAGTGCACAGTGAAAGCAATCGAAAAAGTCCAGCAGCTGCTGACTCCCAAACACAAGGCGCTGGCTATGTTCTTGCTTCTCCACACTTCAACAGAGTCCTTCATTTCTGCAGCTGCCATCGAGTTTTCTGCATCTCGAGCCTTCTGGGACGAGCACCAATTTCCCAAGAGGGGCTGCATCAGGACGAAGTCAAAACCCAGGAAAGTTGTCTCGGAACACCTTCAATAAAGCATGCCAGCAGTGCATTGAAAAGGCAGGTAGCTTTAGCCACCGTCCTCTAGCAGTCGCAAGGCTGTGCACACAATGTCGTCTCCCTGCGGCAACGTTCTTCGCCCTCGTGCAAGCTACCGCTCTGTCCGGCTCCCGGAGCAGGAGAAGCGGCTGCTTCGCGCACACAACAGCGGAGCGGCAGCCCTACGCTCCGAAGCGCTGCTTCAGCCGAAAGACGCCGGCGACCGGCGCTTGGCTTCGGACAGCTCCGGAGAGCCGTAGTGTGGGTCTGCACTAGACTGCATCATAGCGAAAAGCTTTGGCAGTGTGTCTCGCAGAGAGATAGCTTAGGAGCGCAGCGCACTTATGCCTCCCTTGTCCAGAAACACGGATTTGCTGCACACTCCAAAAACACTGCTCTTTCCATGGTACTATGTAAGCTGCTGTCTGACGCCCGTTCTCTTCTGCCCACTCTTGCCCAGCTGGTTGTTGCAGCGTGCACGTGCCTTCCTGGCATTAAGAGCACAGTGAAAGCAATCGCAAAAGTCCAGCAGCTGCTGACTCCCAAACACAAGGCGCTGGCTATGTTCTTGCTTCTCCACACTTCAACAGAGTCTTTCATTTCTGCAGCTGCCATCGAGTTTTCTGCATCTCGAGCCTTCTGGGACGAGCACCAATTTCCCAAGAGGGGCTGCATCAGGACGAAGTCAAAACCCAGGAAAGTTGTCTCGGAACACCTTCAATAAAGCATGCCAGCAGTGCATTGAAAAGGCAGGTAGCTTTAGCCACTGTCCTCTAGCAGTCCCAAGGCTGTGCACACAATGTCGTCTCCCTGCGGCAACGTTCTTCGCCCTCGTGCAAGCTACCGCTCTGTCCGGCTCCCGGAGCAGGAGAAGCGGCTGCTTCGCGCACACAACAGCGGAGCGGCAGCCCTACGCTCCGAAGCGCTGCTTCAGCCGAACGACGCCGGCCACCGGCGCTTGGCTTCGGACAGCTCCGGAGAGCCGTAGTGTGCGTCTGCACTAGACTGCATCATAGCGAAAAGCTTTGGCAGTGTGTCTCGCAGAGAGATAGCTTAGGAGCGCAGCGCACTTATGCCTCCCTTGTCCAGAAACACGATTTTACTGCACACTCCAAAAACAGTACTCTTCCCAGGGCAATATATAAGCTGCTTTCTGACGGCCGTGATCTTTCGATTACTCTTGCCCAGCTCGTTGTTTTAACGTGCACATGCCGTCCTGGCATTCAGTGCACAGTGAAAGCAATCGCAAAAGTCCAGCAGCTGCTGACTCCCAAACACAAGGCGCTGGCTATGTTCTTGCTTCTCGACAACTCAACGCAGCCCTTCATTTCTGCAGTTGCCATCGAGGTCTCTGCATGTCGGAGACTCAGAGGACGAGCACGAGTTTCCCACGAGGGGCTGCATCAGGAGGAATTCAAAACTCAGGGAATTTGCCCTGGAACACCTTCCATAAGGATGCTAGAAGGGAATTGAAGAGGCAGGCGAGCGGCCACCACCGTCCTCTAGCAGTCCTTAGGGTGTGCGCAAAAGCCCGATGCTCTTCGGCTTCGTTCTTCGCCCCCGTACAAGCTACCGCTCTGTCCGGCTCCCGGAGCAGGAGAAGCGGCTGCTTCGCGCACACAACAGCGGAGCGGCAGCCCTACGCTCCGAAGCGCTGCTTCAGCCGAAAGACGCCGGCCACCGGCGCTTGGCTTCGGACAGCTCCGGAGAGCCGTAGTGTGCGTCTGCACTAGACTGCATCATAGCGAAAAGCTTTGACAGTGTGTCTCGCAGGGAGATAGCTTAGGAGCGCAGCGCACTTATGCCTCCCTTGTCCAGAAACACGGATTTGCTGCACACTCCAAAAACACTGCTCTTTCCATGGTACTATGTAAGCTGCTGTCTGACGCCCGTTCTCTTCTGCCCACTCTTGCCCAGCTGGTTGTTGCAGCGTGCACGTGCCTTCCTGGCATTAAGAGCACAGTGAAAGCAATCGCAAAAGTCCAGCAGCTGCTGACTCCCAAACACAAGGCGCTTGTCTACGTTCTTGCTTCTCGACAACTCAACGCAGCCCTTCATTTCTGCAGCTGCCATCGAGTTTTCTGTATCTTGAGCCTTCTGGGACGAGCACCAATTTCCCAGGAGGGGCTGCATCAGGACGAAGTCAAAACACAGGAAAGTTGTCTCGGAACACCTTCAATAAAGCATGCCAGCAGTGCATTGAAAAGGCAGGTAGCTTTAGCCACCGTCCTCTAGCAGTCGCGAAGCTGTGCACACAATGTCGTCTCCCTGCGGCAACGTTCTTCGCCC
Source organism: Lonchura striata (assembly GCF_050655825.1). Lineage (NCBI taxonomy): Eukaryota > Metazoa > Chordata > Aves > Passeriformes > Estrildidae > Lonchura > Lonchura striata. Next base: position 17,045,311 of record NC_140716.1, on the reverse strand, counting down.
TCGTGCAAGCTACCGCTCTGTCCGGCTCCCGGAGCAGGAGAAGCGGCTGCTTCGCGCACACAACAGCGGAGCGGCAGCCCTACGCTCCGAAGCGCTGCTTCAGCCGAAAGACGCCGGCCACCGGCGCTTCGCTTCGGACAGCTCCGGAGAGCCGTAGTGTGCGTCTACAACTACACTGCATCATAGCGAAAAGCTTTGGCAGTGTGTCTCGCAAGGAGATAGCTTAGGAGCGCAGCGCACTTATGCCTCCCTTGTCCAGAAACACGATTTTACTGCACACTCCAAAAACAGTACTCTTCCCAGGGCAATATGCCAGATGCTCTCTGATGCCCGTGCTACCTTCCTACTCTTGCCCAGCTCGTTGTTTTAATGTGCACATGCCGTCCTGGAATTCAGTGCACAGTGAAAGCAATCGCAAAAGTCCAGCAGCTGCTGACTCCCAAACACAAGGCGCTGGCTATGTTCTTGCTACTCGACGACTCAACGCAGCCCTTCATTTCTGCAGTTGCCATCGAGGTCTCTGCATGTCGGAGACTCAGAGGACGAGCACGAGTTTCCCACGAGGGGCTGCATCAGGAGGAATTCAAAACTCAGGGAAATTGTCCTGGAACACCTTCCATAAGGATGCTAGAAGGGTATTGAAGAGGCAGGCGAGCGGCCACCACCGTCCTCTAGCAGTCCTTAGGGTGCGCGCAGAAGCCCGGTGCTCTGCGGCTTCGTTCTTCGCCCTCGTGCAAGCTACCGCTCTGTCCGGCTCCCGGAGCAGGAGAAGCGGCTGCTTCGCGCACACAACAGCGGAGCGGCAGCCCTACGCTCCGAAGCGCTGCTTCAGCCGAAAGACGCCGGCGACCGGCCGTTCGCTTCGGATAGCAGCCGAGAGCCGTAGTGTGCGTCTGCACTAAACTGCATCATAGCGAAAAGCTTTGGCAGTGTGACTCGCAGGGAGATAGCTTAGGAGCGCAGCGCACTTATGCCTCCCTTGTCCAGAAACACGGATTTGCTGCACACTCCAAAAACACTGCTCTTCCCAGGGCAATATATAAGCTGCTTTCTGATGGCCGTGATCCCTCCCTGCTCTTGCCCAGCTGGTTGTTGCAGCGTGCACATGCCGTCCTGGCATTCAGTGCACAGTGAAAGCAATCGAAAAAGTCCAGCAGCTGCTGACTCCCAAACACAAGGCGCTGGCTATGTTCTTGCTTCTCCACACTTCAACAGAGTCCTTCATTTCTGCAGCTGCCATCGAGTTTTCTGCATCTCGAGCCTTCTGGGACGAGCACCAATTTCCCAAGAGGGGCTGTATCAGGACGAAGTCAAAACCCAGGAAAGTTGTCTCGGAACACCTTCAATAAAGCATGCCAGCAGTGCATTGAAAAGGCAGGTAGCTTTAGCCACCGTCCTCTAGCAGTCGCAAGGCTGTGCACACAATGTCGTCTCCCTGCGGCAACGTTCTTCGCCCTCGTGCAAGCTACCGCTCTGTCCGGCTCCCGGAGCAGGAGAAGCGGCTGCTTCGCGCACACAACAGCGGAGCGGCAGCCCTACGCTCCGAAGCGCTGCTTCAGCCGAAAGACGCCGGCGACCGGCGCTTGGCTTCGGACAGCTCCGGAGAGCCGTAGTGTGGGTCTGCACTAGACTGCATCATAGCGAAAAGCTTTGGCAGTGTGTCTCGCAGAGAGATAGCTTAGGAGCGCAGCGCACTTATGCCTCCCTTGTCCAGAAACACGGATTTGCTGCACACTCCAAAAACACTGCTCTTTCCATGGTACTATGTAAGCTGCTGTCTGACGCCCGTTCTCTTCTGCCCACTCTTGCCCAGCTGGTTGTTGCAGCGTGCACGTGCCTTCCTGGCATTAAGAGCACAGTGAAAGCAATCGCAAAAGTCCAGCAGCTGCTGACTCCCAAACACAAGGCGCTGGCTATGTTCTTGCTTCTCCACACTTCAACAGAGTCCTTCATTTCTGCAGCTGCCATCGAGTTTTCTGCATCTCGAGCCTTCTGGGACGAGCACCAATTTCCCAAGAGGGGCTGCATCAGGACGAAGTCAAAACCCAGGAAAGTTGTCTCGGAACACCTTCAATAAAGCATGCCAGCAGTGCATTGAAAAGGCAGGTAGCTTTAGCCACCGTCCTCTAGCAGTCGCAAGGCTGTGCACACAATGTCGTCTCCCTGCGGCAACGTTCTTCGCCCTCGTGCAAGCTACCGCTCTGTCCGGCTCCCGGAGCAGGAGAAGCGGCTGCTTCGCGCACACAACAGCGGAGCGGCAGCCCTACGCTCCGAAGCGCTGCTTCAGCCGAAAGACGCCGGCCACCGGCGCTTGGCTTCGGACAGCTCCGGAGAGCCGTAGTGTGCGTCTGCACTAGACTGCATCATAGCGAAAAGCTTTGGCAGTGTGTCTCGCAGAGAGATAGCTTAGGAGCGCAGCGCACTTATGCCTCCCTTGTCCAGAAACACGATTTTACTGCACACTCCAAAAACAGTACTCTTCCCAGGGCAATATATAAGCTGCTTTCTGACGGCCGTGATCTTTCGATTACTCTTGCCCAGCTCGTTGTTTTAACGTGCACATGCCGTCCTGGCATTCAGTGCACAGTGAAAGCAATCGCAAAAGTCCAGCAGCTGCTGACTCCCAAACACAAGGCGCTGGCTATGTTCTTGCTTCTCGACAACTCAACGCAGCCCTTCATTTCTGCAGTTGCCATCGAGGTCTCTGCATGTCGGAGACTCAGAGGACGAGCACGAGTTTCCCACGAGGGGCTGCATCAGGAGGAATTCAAAACTCAGGGAATTTGCCCTGGAACACCTTCCATAAGGATGCTAGAAGGGAATTGAAGAGGCAGGCGAGCGGCCACCACCGTCCTCTAGCAGTCCTTAGGGTGTGCGCAAAAGCCCGATGCTCTTCGGCTTCGTTCTTCGCCCCCGTACAAGCTACCGCTCTGTCCGGCTCCCGGAGCAGGAGAAGCGGCTGCTTCGCGCACACAACAGCGGAGCGGCAGCCCTACGCTCCGAAGCGCTGCTTCAGCCGAAAGACGCCGGCCACCGGCGCTTGGCTTCGGACAGCTCCGGAGAGCCGTAGTGTGCGTCTGCACTAGACTGCATCATAGCGAAAAGCTTTGACAGTGTGTCTCGCAGGGAGATAGCTTAGGAGCGCAGCGCACTTATGCCTCCCTTGTCCAGAAACACGGATTTGCTGCACACTCCAAAAACACTGCTCTTTCCATGGTACTATGTAAGCTGCTGTCTGACGCCCGTTCTCTTCTGCCCACTCTTGCCCAGCTGGTTGTTGCAGCGTGCACGTGCCTTCCTGGCATTAAGAGCACAGTGAAAGCAATCGCAAAAGTCCAGCAGCTGCTGACTCCCAAACACAAGGCGCTTGTCTACGTTCTTGCTTCTCGACAACTCAACGCAGCCCTTCATTTCTGCAGCTGCCATCGAGTTTTCTGTATCTTGAGCCTTCTGGGACGAGCACCAATTTCCCAGGAGGGGCTGCATCAGGACGAAGTCAAAACCCAGGAAAGTTGTCTCGGAACACCTTCAATAAAGCATGCCAGCAGTGCATTGAAAAGGCAGGTAGCTTTAGCCACCGTCCTCTAGCAGTCGCGAAGCTGTGCACACAATGTCGTCTCCCTGCGGCAACGTTCTTCGCCCTCGTGCAAGCTACCGCTCTGTCCGGCTCGCGGAGCAGGAGAAGCGGCTGCTTCGCGCACACAACAGCGGAGCGGCAGCCCTACGCTCCGAAGCGCTGCTTCAGCCGAAAGACGCCGGCCACCGGCGCTTCGCTTCGGACAGCTCCGGAGAGCCGTAGTGTGCGTCTACAACTAGACTGCATCATAGCGAAAAGCTTTGGCAGTGTGTCTCGCAAGGAGATAGCTTAGGAGCGCAGCGCACTTATGCCTCCCTTGTCCAGAAACACGATTTTACTGCACACTCCAAAAACAGTACTCTTCCCAGGGCAATATGCCAGATGCTCTCTGATGCCCGTGCTACCTTCCTACTCTTGCCCAGCTCGTTGTTTTAACGTGCACATGCCGTCCTGGAATTCAGTGCACAGTGAAAGCAATCGCAAAAGTCCAGCAGCTGCTGACTCCCAAACACAAGGCGCTGGCTATGTTCTTGCTACTCGACGACTCAACGCAGCCCTTCATTTCTGCAGTTGCCATCGAGGTCTCTGCATGTCGGAGACTCAGAGGACGAGCACGAGTTTCCCACGAGGGGCTGCATCAGGAGGAATTCAAAACTCAGGGAATTTGTCCTGGAACACCTTCCATAAGGATGCTAGAAGGGAATTGAAGAGGCAGGCGAGCGGCCACCACCGTCCTCTAGCAGTCCTTAGGGTGCGCGCAGAAGCCCGGTGCTCTGCGGCTTCGTTCTTCGCCCTCGTGCAAGCTACCGCTCTGTCCGGCTCGCGGAGCAGGAGAAGCGGCTGCTTCGCGCACACAACAGCGGAGCGGCAGCCCTACGCTCCGAAGCGCTGCTTCAGCCGAAAGACGCCGGCCACCGGCGGTTCGCTTCGGATAGCAGCCGAGAGCCGTAGTGTGCGTCTGCACTAAACTGCATCATAGCGAAAAGCTTTGGCAGTGTGACTCGCAGGGAGATAGCTTAGGAGCGCAGCGCACTTATGCCTCCCTTGTCCAGAAACACGGATTTGCTGCACACTCCAAAAACACTGCTCTTCCCAGGGCAATATATAAGCTGCTTTCTGATGGCCGTGATCCCTCCCTGCTCTTGCCCAGCTCGTTGTTGCAGCGTGCACATGCCGTCCTGGCATTCAGTGCACAGTGAAAGCAATCGCAAAAGTCCAGCAGCTGCTGACTCCCAAACACAAGGCGCTGGCTATGTTCTTGCTTCTCCACACTTCAACAGAGTCCTTCATTTCTGCAGCTGCCATCGAGTTTTCTGCATCTCGAGCCTTCTGGGACGAGCACCAATTTCCCAAGAGGGGCTGCATCAGGACGAAGTCAAAACCCAGGAAAGTTGTCTCGGAACACCTTCAATAAAGCATGCCAGCAGTGCATTGAAAAGGCAGGTAGCTTTAGCCACCGTCCTCTAGCAGTCGCAAGGCTGTGCACACAATGTCGTCTCCCTGCGGCAACGTTCTTCGCCCTCGTGCAAGCTACCGCTCTGTCCGGCTCCCGGAGCAGGAGAAGCGGCTGCTTCGCGCACACAACAGCGGAGCGGCAGCCCTACGCTCCGAAGCGCTGCTTCAGCCGAAAGACGCCGGCCACCGGCGCTTGGCTTCGGACAGCTCCGGAGAGCCGTAGTGTGCGTCTGCACTAGACTGCATCATAGCGAAAAGCTTTGGCAGTGTGTCTCGCAGAGAGATAGCTTAGGAGCGCAGCGCACTTATGCCTCCCTTGTCCAGAAACACGATTTTACTGCACACTCCAAAAACAGTACTCTTCCCAGGGCAATATGCCAGATGCTCTCTGATGCCCGTGCTCCCTTCCTACTCTTGCCCAGCTCGTTGTTTTAACGTGCACATGCCGTCCTGGAATTCAGTGCACAGTGAAAGCAATCGCAAAAGTCCAGCAGCTGCTGACTCCCAAACACAAGGCGCTGGCTATGTTCTTGCTACTCGACGACTCAACGCAGCCCTTCATTTCTGCAGTTGCCATCGAGGTCTCTGCATGTCGGAGACTCAGAGGACGAGCACGAGTTTCCCACGAGGGGCTGCATCAGGAGGAATTCAAAACTCAGGGAATTTGCCCTGGAACACCTTCCATAAGGATGCTAGAAGGGAATTGAAGAGGCAGGCGAGCGGCCACCACCGTCCTCTAGCAGTCCTTAGGGTGTGCGCAAAAGCCCGATGCTCTTCGGCTTCGTTCTTCGCCCCCGTACAAGCTACCGCTCTGTCCGGCTCCCGGAGCAGGAGAAGCGGCTGCTTCGCGCACACAACAGCGGAGCGGCAGCCCTACGCTCCGAAGCGCTGCTTCAGCCGAAAGACGCCGGCCACCGGCGCTTCGCTTCGGACAGCTCCGGAGAGCCGTAGTGTGCGTCTGCACTAGACTGCATCATAGCGAAAAGCTTTGACAGTGTGTCTCGCAGGGAGATAGCTTAGGAGCGCAGCGCACTTATGCCTCCCTTGTCCAGAAACACGGATTTGCTGCACACTCCAAAAACACTGCTCTTTCCATGGTACTATGTAAGCTGCTGTCTGACGCCCGTTCTCTTCTGCCCACTCTTGCCCAGCTGGTTGTTGCAGCGTGCACGTGCCTTCCTGGCATTAAGAGCACAGTGAAAGCAATCGCAAAAGTCCAGCAGCTGCTGACTCCCAAACACAAGGCGCTTGTCTACGTTCTTGCTTCTCGACAACTCAACGCAGCCCTTCATTTCTGCAGCTGCCATCGAGTTTTCTGTATCTTGAGCCTTCTGGGACGAGCACCAATTTCCCAGGAGGGGCTGCATCAGGACGAAGTCAAAACCCAGGAAAGTTGTCTCGGAACACCTTCAATAAAGCATGCCAGCAGTGCATTGAAAAGGCAGGTAGCTTTAGCCACCGTCCTCTAGCAGTCGCGAAGCTGTGCACACAATGTCGTCTCCCTGCGGCAACGTTCTTCGCCCTCGTGCAAGCTACCGCTCTGTCCGGCTCCCGGAGCAGGAGAAGCGGCTGCTTCGCGCACACAACAGCGGAGCGGCAGCCCTACGCTCCGAAGCGCTGCTTCAGCCGAAAGACGCCGGCCACCGGCGCTTCGCTTCGGACAGCTCCGGAGAGCCGTAGTGTGCGTCTACAACTACACTGCATCATAGCGAAAAGCTTTGGCAGTGTGTCTCGCAAGGAGATAGCTTAGGAGCGCAGCGCACTTATGCCTCCCTTGTCCAGAAACACGATTTTACTGCACACTCCAAAAACAGTACTCTTCCCAGGGCAATATGCCAGATGCTCTCTGATGCCCGTGCTACCTTCCTACTCTTGCCCAGCTCGTTGTTTTAACGTGCACATGCCGTCCTGGAATTCAGTGCACAGTGAAAGCAATCGCAAAAGTCCAGCAGCTGCTGACTCCCAAACACAAGGCGCTGGCTATGTTCTTGCTACTCGACGACTCAACGCAGCCCTTCATTTCTGCAGTTGCCATCGAGGTCTCTGCATGTCGGAGACTCAGAGGACGAGCACGAGTTTCCCACGAGGGGCTGCATCAGGAGGAATTCAAAACTCAGGGAATTTGTCCTGGAACACCTTCCATAAGGATGCTAGAAGGGAATTGAAGAGGCAGGCGAGCGGCCACCACCGTCCTCTAGCAGTCCTTAGGGTGCGCGCAGAAGCCCGGTGCTCTGCGGCTTCGTTCTTCGCCCTCGTGCAAGCTACCGCTCTGTCCGGCTCCCGGAGCAGGAGAAGCGGCTGCTTCGCGCACACAACAGCGGAGCGGCAGCCCTACGCTCCTAAGCGCTGCTTCAGCCGAAAGACGCCGGCCACCGGCGCTTCGCTTCGGACAGCTCCGGAGAGCCGTAGTGTGCGTCTACAACTACACTGCATCATAGCGAAAAGCTTTGGCAGTGTGTCTCGCAAGGAGATAGCTTAGGAGCGCAGCGCACTTATGCCTCCCTTGTCCAGAAACACGATTTTACTGCACACTCCAAAAACAGTACTCTTCCCAGGGCAATATGCCAGATGCTCTCTGATGCCCGTGCTCCCTTCCTACTCTTGCCCAGCTCGTTGTTTTAACGTGCACATGCCGTCCTGGCATTCAGTGCACAGTGAAAGCAATCGCAAAAGTCCAGCAGCTGCTGACTCCCAAACACAAGGCGCTGGCTATGTTCTTGCTACTCGACGACTCAACGCAGCCCTTCATTTCTGCAGTTGCCATCGAGGTCTCTGCATGTCGGAGACTCAGAGGACGAGCACGAGTTTCCCACGAGGGGCTGCATCAGGAGGAATTCAAAACTCAGGGAAATTGTCTTTGAACACCTTCCATAAGGATGCTAGAAGGGAATTGAAGAGGCAGGCGAGCGGCCACCACCGTCCTCTAGCAGTCCTTAGGGTGTGCGCAAAAGCCCGGTGCTCTTCGGCTTCGTTCTTCGCCCCCGTACAAGCTACCGCTCTGTCCGGCTCCCGGAGCAGGAGAAGCGGCTGCTTCGCGCACACAACAGCGGAGCGGCAGCCCTACGCTCCGAAGCGCTGCTTCAGCCGAAAGACGCCGGCCACCGGCGCTTGGCTTCGGACAGCTCCGGAGAGCCGTAGTGTGCGTCTGCACTAGACTGCATCATAGCGAAAAGCTTTGGCAGTGTGTCTCGCAGAGAGATAGCTTAGGAGCGCAGCGCACTTATGCCTCCCTTGTCCAGAAACACGATTTTACTGCACACTCCAAAAACAGTACTCTTCCCAGGGCAATATATAAGCTGCTTTCTGACGGCCGTGATCTTTCGATTACTCTTGCCCAGCTCGTTGTTTTAACGTGCACATGCCGTCCTGGAATTCAGTGCACAGTGAAAGCAATCGCAAAAGTCCAGCAGCTGCTGACTCCCAAACACAAGGCGCTGGCTATGTTCTTGCTTCTCGACAACTCAACGCAGCCCTTCATTTCTGCAGTTGCCATCGAGGTCTCTGCATGTCGGAGACTCAGAGGACGAGCACGAGTTTCCCACGAGGGGCTGCATCAAGAGGAATTCAAAACTCAGGAAAATTGTCTTTGAACACCTTCCATAGGATGCTAGAAGGGAATTGAAGAGGCAGGCGAGCGGCCACCACCGTCCTCTAGCAGTCCTTAGGGTGTGCGCAAAAGCCCGATGCTCTTCGGCTTCGTTCTTCGCCCCCGTACAAGCTACCGCTCTGTCCGGCTCCCGGAGCAGGAGAAGCGGCTGCTTCGCGCACACAGCAGCGGAGCGGCAGCCCTACGCTCCGAAGCGCTGCTTCAGCCGAAAGACGCCGGCCACCGGCGCTTGGCTTCGGACAGCTCCGGAGAGCCGTAGTGTGCGTCTACAACTAGACTGCATCATAGCGAAAAGCTTTGACAGTGTGTCTCGCAGGGAGATAGCTTAGGAGCGCAGCGCACTTATGCCTCCCTTGTCCAGAAACACGGATTTGCTGCACACTCCAAAAACACTGCTCTTTCCATGGTACTATGTAAGCTGCTGTCTGACGCCCGTTCTCTTCTGCCCACTCTTGCCCAGCTGGTTGTTGCAGCGTGCACGTGCCTTCCTGGCATTAAGAGCACAGTGAAAGCAATCGCAAAAGTCCAGCAGCTGCTGACTCCCAAACACAAGGCGCTTGTCTACGTTCTTGCTTCTCGACAACTCAACGCAGCCCTTCATTTCTGCAGCTGCCATCGAGTTTTCTGTATCTTGAGCCTTCTGGGACGAGCACCAATTTCCCAGGAGGGGCTGCATCAGGACGAAGTCAAAACCCAGGAAAGTTGTCTCGGAACACCTTCAATAAAGCATGCCAGCAGTGCATTGAAAAGGCAGGTAGCTTTAGCCACCGTCCTCTAGCAGTCGCGAAGCTGTGCACACAATGTCGTCTCCCTGCGGCAACGTTCTTCGCCCTCGTGCAAGCTACCGCTCTGTCCGGCTCCCGGAGCAGGAGAAGCGGCTGCTTCGCGCACACAACAGCGGAGCGGCAGCCCTACGCTCCGAAGCGCTGCTTCAGCCGAAAGACGCCGGCCACCGGCGCTTCGCTTCGGACAGCTCCGGAGAGCCGTAGTGTGCGTCTACAACTACACTGCATCATAGCGAAAAGCTTTGGCAGTGTGTCTCGCAAGGAGATAGCTTAGGAGCGCAGCGCACTTATGCCTCCCTTGTCCAGAAACACGATTTTACTGCACACTCCAAAAACAGTACTCTTCCCAGGGCAATATGCCAGATGCTCTCTGATGCCCGTGCTACCTTCCTACTCTTGCCCAGCTCGTTGTTTTAACGTGCACATGCCGTCCTGGAATTCAGTGCACAGTGAAAGCAATCGCAAAAGTCCAGCAGCTGCTGACTCCCAAACACAAGGCGCTGGCTATGTTCTTGCTACTCGACGACTCAACGCAGCCCTTCATTTCTGCAGTTGCCATCGAGGTCTCTGCATGTCGGAGACTCAGAGGACGAGCACGAGTTTCCCACGAGGGGCTGCATCAGGAGGAATTCAAAACTCAGGGAATTTGTCCTGGAACACCTTCCATAAGGATGCTAGAAGGGAATTGAAGAGGCAGGCGAGCGGCCACCACCGTCCTCTAGCAGTCCTTAGGGTGCGCGCAGAAGCCCGGTGCTCTGCGGCTTCGTTCTTCGCCCTCGTGCAAGCTACCGCTCTGTCCGGCTCCCGGAGCAGGAGAAGCGGCTGCTTCGCGCACACAACAGCGGAGCGGCAGCCCTACGCTCCTAAGCGCTGCTTCAGCCGAAAGACGCCGGCCACCGGCGCTTCGCTTCGGACAGCTCCGGAGAGCCGTAGTGTGCGTCTACAACTACACTGCATCATAGCGAAAAGCTTTGGCAGTGTGTCTCGCAAGGAGATAGCTTAGGAGCGCAGCGCACTTATGCCTCCCTTGTCCAGAAACACGATTTTACTGCACACTCCAAAAACAGTACTCTTCCCAGGGCAATATGCCAGATGCTCTCTGATGCCCGTGCTCCCTTCCTACTCTTGCCCAGCTCGTTGTTTTAACGTGCACATGCCGTCCTGGCATTCAGTGCACAGTGAAAGCAATCGCAAAAGTCCAGCAGCTGCTGACTCCCAAACACAAGGCGCTGGCTATGTTCTTGCTACTCGACGACTCAACGCAGCCCTTCATTTCTGCAGTTGCCATCGAGGTCTCTGCATGTCGGAGACTCAGAGGACGAGCACGAGTTTCCCACGAGGGGCTGCATCAGGAGGAATTCAAAACTCAGGGAAATTGTCTTTGAACACCTTCCATAAGGATGCTAGAAGGGAATTGAAGAGGCAGGCGAGCGGCCACCACCGTCCTCTAGCAGTCCTTAGGGTGTGCGCAAAAGCCCGGTGCTCTTCGGCTTCGTTCTTCGCCCCCGTACAAGCTACCGCTCTGTCCGGCTCCCGGAGCAGGAGAAGCGGCTGCTTCGCGCACACAACAGCGGAGCGGCAGCCCTACGCTCCGAAGCGCTGCTTCAGCCGAAAGACGCCGGCCACCGGCGCTTGGCTTCGGACAGCTCCGGAGAGCCGTAGTGTGCGTCTGCACTAGACTGCATCATAGCGAAAAGCTTTGGCAGTGTGTCTCGCAGAGAGATAGCTTAGGAGCGCAGCGCACTTATGCCTCCCTTGTCCAGAAACACGATTTTACTGCACACTCCAAAAACAGTACTCTTCCCAGGGCAATATATAAGCTGCTTTCTGACGGCCGTGATCTTTCGATTACTCTTGCCCAGCTCGTTGTTTTAACGTGCACATGCCGTCCTGGAATTCAGTGCACAGTGAAAGCAATCGCAAAAGTCCAGCAGCTGCTGACTCCCAAACACAAGGCGCTGGCTATGTTCTTGCTTCTCGACAACTCAACGCAGCCCTTCATTTCTGCAGTTGCCATCGAGGTCTCTGCATGTCGGAGACTCAGAGGACGAGCACGAGTTTCCCACGAGGGGCTGCATCAAGAGGAATTCAAAACTCAGGAAAATTGTCTTTGAACACCTTCCATAGGATGCTAGAAGGGAATTGAAGAGGCAGGCGAGCGGCCACCACCGTCCTCTAGCAGTCCTTAGGGTGTGCGCAAAAGCCCGATGCTCTTCGGCTTCGTTCTTCGCCCCCGTACAAGCTACCGCTCTGTCCGGCTCCCGGAGCAGGAGAAGCGGCTGCTTCGCGCACACAGCAGCGGAGCGGCAGCCCTACGCTCCGAAGCGCTGCTTCAGCCGAAAGACGCCGGCCACCGGCGCTTGGCTTCGGACAGCTCCGGAGAGCCGTAGTGTGCGTCTACAACTAGACTGCATCATAGCGAAAAGCTTTGGCAGTGTGTCTCGCAAGGAGATAGCTTAGGAGCGCAGCGCACTTATGCCTCCCTTGTCCAGAAACACGATTTTACTGCACACTCCAAAAACAGTACTCTTCCCAGGGCAATATGCCAGATGCTCTCTGATGCCCGTGCTCCCTTCCTACTCTTGCCCAGCTCGTTGTTTTAACGTGCACATGCCGTCCTGGAATTCAGTGCACAGTGAAAGCAATCGCAAAAGTCCAGCAGCTGCTGACTCCCAAACACAAGGCGCTGGCTATGTTCTTGCTACTCGACAACTCAACGCAGCCCTTCATTTCTGCAGTTGCCATCGAGGTCTCTGCATGTCGGAGAATCAGAGGACGAGCACGAGTTTCCCACGAGGGGCTGCATCAGGAGGAATTCAAAACTCAGGGAAATTGTCCTGGAACACCTTCCATAAGGATGCTAGAAGGGAATTGAAGAGGCAGGCGAGCGGCCACCACCGTCCTCTAGCAGTCCTTAGGGTGCGCGCAGAAGCCCGGTGCTCTGCGGCTTCGTTCTTCGCCCTCGTGCAAGCTACCGCTCTGTCCGGCTCCCGGAGCAGGAGAAGCGGCTGCTTCGCGCACACAACAGCGGAGCGGCAGCCCTACGCTCCGAAGCGCTGCTTCAGCCGAAAGACGCCGGCGACCGGCGGTTCGCTTCGGATAGCAGCCGAGAGCCGTAGTGTGCGTCTGCACTAAACTGCATCATAGCGAAAAGCTTTGGCAGTGTGACTCGCAGGGAGATAGCTTAGGAGCGCAGCGCACTTATGCCTCCCTTGTCCAGAAACACGGATTTGCTGCACACTCCAAAAACACTGCTCTTCCCAGGGCAATATATAAGCTGCTTTCTGATGGCCGTGATCCCTCCCTGCTCTTGCCCAGCTGGTTGTTGCAGCGTGCACATGCCGTCCTGGCATTCAGTGCACAGTGAAAGCAATCACAAAAGTCCAGCAGCTGCTGACTCCCAAACACAAGGCGCTGGCTATGTTCTTGCTTCTCCACACTTCAACAGAGTCCTTCATTTCTGCAGCTGCCATCGAGTTTTCTGCATCTCGAGCCTTCTGGGACGAGCACCAATTTCCCAAGAGGGGCTGCATCAGGACGAAGTCAAAACCCAGGAAAGTTGTATGGAAACACCTTCAATAAAGCATGCCAGCAGTGCATTGAAAAGGCAGGTAGCTTTAGCCACCGTCCTCTAGCAGTCGCGAAGCTGTGCACACAATGTCGTCTCCCTGCGGCAACATTCTTCGCCCTCGTGCAAGCTACCGCTCTGTCCGGCTCCCGGAGCAGGAGAAGCGGCTGCTTCGCGCACACAACAGCGGAGCGGCAGCCCTACGCTCCGAAGCGCTGCTTCAGCCGAAAGACGCCGGCGACCGGCGCTTGGCTTCGGACAGCTCCGGAGAGCCGTAGTGTGGGTCTGCACTAGACTGCATCATAGCGAAAAGCTTTGGCAGTGTGTCTCGCAGAGAGATAGCTTAGGAGCGCAGCGCACTTATGCCTCCCTTGTCCAGAAACACGATTTTACTGCACACTCCAAAAACAGTACTCTTCCCAGGGCAATATATAAGCTGCTTTCTGACGGCCGTGATCTTTCGATTACTCTTGCCCAGCTCGTTGTTTTAACGTGCACATGCCGTCCTGGCATTCAGTGCACAGTGAAAGCAATCGCAAAAGTCCAGCAGCTGCTGACTCCCAAACACAAGGCGCTGGCTATGTTCTTGCTTCTCCACACTTCAACAGAGTCCTTCATTTCTGCAGCTGCCATCGAGTTTTCTGCATCTCGAGCCTTCTGGGACGAGCACCAATTTCCCAAGAGGGGCTGCATCATGACGAAGTCAAAACCCAGGAAAGTTGTCTCGGAACACCTTCAATAAAGCATGCCAGCAGTGCATTGAAAAGGCAGGTAGCTTTAGCCACCGTCCTCTAGCAGTCGCGAAGCTGTGCACACAATGTCGTCTCCCTGCGGCAACGTTCTTCGCCCTCGTGCAAGCTACCGCTCTGTCCGGCTCCCGGAGCAGGAGAAGCGGCTGCTTCGCGCACACAACAGCGGAGCGGCAGCCCTACGCTCCGAAGCGCTGCTTCAGCCGAAAGACGCCGGCCACCGGCGCTTCGCTTCGGACAGCTCCGGAGAGCCGTAGTGTGCGTCTACAACTACACTGCATCATAGCGAAAAGCTTTGGCAGTGTGTCTCGCAAGGAGATAGCTTAGGAGCGCAGCGCACTTATGCCTCCCTTGTCCAGAAACACGATTTTACTGCACACTCCAAAAACAGTACTCTTCCCAGGGCAATATGCCAGATGCTCTCTGATGCCCGTGCTACCTTCCTACTCTTGCCCAGCTCGTTGTTTTAACGTGCACATGCCGTCCTGGAATTCAGTGCACAGTGAAAGCAATCGCAAAAGTCCAGCAGCTGCTGACTCCCAAACACAAGGCGCTGGCTATGTTCTTGCTACTCGACGACTCAACGCAGCCCTTCATTTCTGCAGTTGCCATCGAGGTCTCTGCATGTCGGAGACTCAGAGGACGAGCACGAGTTTCCCACGAGGGGCTGCATCAGGAGGAATTCAAAACTCAGGGAATTTGTCCTGGAACACCTTCCATAAGGATGCTAGAAGGGAATTGAAGAGGCAGGCGAGCGGCCACCACCGTCCTCTAGCAGTCCTTAGGGTGCGCGCAGAAGCCCGGTGCTCTGCGGCTTCGTTCTTCGCCCTCGTGCAAGCTACCGCTCTGTCCGGCTCCCGGAGCAGGAGAAGCGGCTGCTTCGCGCACACAACAGCGGAGCGGCAGCCCTACGCTCCGAAGCGCTGCTTCAGCCGAAAGACGCCGGCCACCGGCGCTTCGCTTCGGACAGCTCCGGAGAGCCGTAGTGTGCGTCTACAACTACACTGCATCATAGCGAAAAGCTTTGGCAGTGTGTCTCGCAAGGAGATAGCTTAGGAGCGCAGCGCACTTATGCCTCCCTTGTCCAGAAACACGATTTTACTGCACACTCCAAAAACAGTACTCTTCCCAGGGCAATATGCCAGATGCTCTCTGATGCCCGTGCTCCCTTCCTACTCTTGCCCAGCTCGTTGTTTTAACGTGCACATGCCGTCCTGGCATTCAGTGCACAGTGAAAGCAATCGCAAAAGTCCAGCAGCTGCTGACTCCCAAACACAAGGCGCTGGCTATGTTCTTGCTACTCGACGACTCAACGCAGCCCTTCATTTCTGCAGTTGCCATCGAGGTCTCTGCATGTCGGAGACTCAGAGGACGAGCACGAGTTTCCCACGAGGGGCTGCATCAGGAGGAATTCAAAACTCAGGGAAATTGTCTTTGAACACCTTCCATAAGGATGCTAGAAGGGTATTGAAGAGGCAGGCGAGCGGCCACCACCGTCCTCTAGCAGTCCTTAGGGTGTGCGCAAAAGCCCGGTGCTCTTCGGCTTCGTTCTTCGCCCCCGTACAAGCTACCGCTCTGTCCGGCTCCCGGAGCAGGAGAAGCGGCTGCTTCGCGCACACAACAGCGGAGCGGCAGCCCTACGCTCCGAAGCGCTGCTTCAGCCGAAAGACGCCGGCCACCGGCGCTTGGCTTCGGACAGCTCCGGAGAGCCGTAGTGTGCGTCTGCACTAGACTGCATCATAGCGAAAAGCTTTGGCAGTGTGTCTCGCAGAGAGATAGCTTAGGAGCGCAGCGCACTTATGCCTCCCTTGTCCAGAAACACGATTTTACTGCACACTCCAAAAACAGTACTCTTCCCAGGGCAATATATAAGCTGCTTTCTGACGGCCGTGATCTTTCGATTACTCTTGCCCAGCTCGTTGTTTTAACGTGCACATGCCGTCCTGGAATTCAGTGCACAGTGAAAGCAATCGCAAAAGTCCAGCAGCTGCTGACTCCCAAACACAAGGCGCTGGCTATGTTCTTGCTTCTCGACAACTCAACGCAGCCCTTCATTTCTGCAGTTGCCATCGAGGTCTCTGCATGTCGGAGACTCAGAGGACGAGCACGAGTTTCCCACGAGGGGCTGCATCAAGAGGAATTCAAAACTCAGGAAAATTGTCTTTGAACACCTTCCATAGGATGCTAGAAGGGAATTGAAGAGGCAGGCGAGCGGCCACCACCGTCCTCTAGCAGTCCTTAGGGTGTGCGCAAAAGCCCGATGCTCTTCGGCTTCGTTCTTCGCCCCCGTACAAGCTACCGCTCTGTCCGGCTCCCGGAGCAGGAGAAGCGGCTGCTTCGCGCACACAACAGCGGAGCGGCAGCCGTACTCTCCGAAGCGCTGCTTCATCCGAAAGACGCCGGCCACCGGCGCTTCGCTTCGGACAGCTCCGGAGAGCCGTAGTGTGCGTCTACAACTAGACTGCATCATAGCGAAAAGCTTTGGCAGTGTGTCTCGCAGAGAGATAGCTTAGGAGCGCAGCGCACTTATGCCTCCCTTGTCCAGAAACACGATTTTACTGCACACTCCAAAAACAGTACTCTTCCCAGGGCAATATGCCAGATGCTCTCTGATGCCCGTGCTCCCTTCCTACTCTTGCCCAGCTCGTTGTTTTAACGTGCACATGCCGTCCTGGAATTCAGTGCACAGTGAAAGCAATCGCAAAAGTCCAGCAGCTGCTGACTCCCAAACACAAGGCGCTGGCTATGTTCTTGCTACTCGACGACTCAACGCAGCCCTTCATTTCTGCAGTTGCCATCGAGGTCTCTGCATGTCGGAGACTCAGAGGACGAGCACGAGTTTCCCACGAGGGGCTGCATCAGGAGGAATTCAAAACTCAGGGAAATTGTCCTGGAACACCTTCCATAAGGATGCTAGAAGGGTATTGAAGAGGCAGGCGAGCGGCCACCACCGTCCTCTAGCAGTCCTTAGGGTGCGCGCAGAAGCCCGGTGCTCTGCGGCTTCGTTCTTCGCCCTCGTGCAAGCTACCGCTCTGTCCGGCTCCCGGAGCAGGAGAAGCGGCTGCTTCGCGCACACAACAGCGGAGCGGCAGCCCTACGCTCCGAAGCGCTGCTTCAGCCGAAAGACGCCGGCGACCGGCGGTTCGCTTCGGATAGCAGCCGAGAGCCGTAGTGTGCGTCTGCACTAAACTGCATCATAGCGAAAAGCTTTGGCAGTGTGACTCGCAGGGAGATAGCTTAGGAGCGCAGCGCACTTATGCCTCCCTTGTCCAGAAACACGGATTTGCTGCACACTCCAAAAACACTGCTCTTCCCAGGGCAATATATAAGCTGCTTTCTGATGGCCGTGATCCGTCCCTGCTCTTGCCCAGCTGGTTGTTGCAGCGTGCACATGCCGTCCTGGCATTCAGTGCACAGTGAAAGCAATCGCAAAAGTCCAGCAGCTGCTGACTCCCAAACACAAGGCGCTGGCTATGTTCTTGCTTCTCCACACTTCAACAGAGTCCTTCATTTCTGCAGCTGCCATCGAGTTTTCTGCATCTCGAGCCTTCTGGGACGAGCACCAATTTCCCAAGAGGGGCTGCATCAGGACGAAGTCAAAACCCAGGAAAGTTGTCTCGGAACACCTTCAATAAAGCATGCCAGCAGTGCATTGAAAAGGCAGGTAGCTTTAGCCACCGTCCTCTAGCAGTCGCAAGGCTGTGCACACAATGTCGTCTCCCTGCGGCAACGTTCTTCGCCCTCGTGCAAGCTACCGCTCTGTCCGGCTCCCGGAGCAGGAGAAGCGGCTGCTTCGCGCACACAACAGCAGAGCGGCAGCCCTACGCTCCGAAGCGCTGCTTCAGCCGAAAGACGCCGGCGACCGGCGCTTCGCTTCGGACAGCTCCGGAGAGCCGCAGTGTGCGTCTGCACTAGACTGCATCATAGCGAAAAGCTTTGGCAGTGTGTCTCGCAGAGAGATAGCTTAGGAGCGCAGCGCACTTATGCCTCCCTTGTCCAGAAACACGGATTTGCTGCACACTCCAAAAACACTGCTCTTTCCATGGTACTATGTAAGCTGCTGTCTGACGCCCGTTCTCTTCTGCCCACTCTTGCCCAGCTGGTTGTTGCAGCGTGCACGTGCCTTCCTGGCATTAAGAGCACAGTGAAAGCAATCGCAAAAGTCCAGCAGCTGCTGACTCCCAAACACAAGGCGCTGGCTATGTTCTTGCTTCTCCACACTTCAACAGAGTCCTTCATTTCTGCAGCTGCCATCGAGTTTTCTGCATCTCGAGCCTTCTGGGACGAGCACCAATTTCCCAAGAGGGGCTGCATCAGGACGAAGTCAAAACCCAGGAAAGTTGTCTCGGAACACCTTCAATAAAGCATGCCAGCAGTGCATTGAAAAGGCAGGTAGCTTTAGCCACCGTCCTCTAGAAGTCCCAAGGCTGTGCACACAATGTCGTCTCCCTGCGGCAACGTTCTTCGCCCTCGTGCAAGCTACCGCTCTGTCCGGCTCCCGGAGCAGGAGAAGCGGCTGCTTCGCGCACACAACAGCGGAGCGGCAGCCCTACGCTCCGAAGCGCTGCTTCAGCCGAAAGACGCCGGCCACCGGCGCTTCGCTTCGGACAGCTCCGGAGAGCCGTAGTGTGCGTCTACAACTACACTGCATCATAGCGAAAAGCTTTGGCAGTGTGTCTCGCAAGGAGATAGCTTAGGAGCGCAGCGCACTTATGCCTCCCTTGTCCAGAAACACGATTTTACTGCACACTCCAAAAACAGTACTCTTCCCAGGGCAATATGCCAGATGCTCTCTGATGCCCGTGCTCCCTTCCTACTCTTGCCCAGCTCGT
The DNA here is from genome assembly GCF_050655825.1 of Lonchura striata. Classification (NCBI taxonomy): domain Eukaryota; kingdom Metazoa; phylum Chordata; class Aves; order Passeriformes; family Estrildidae; genus Lonchura; species Lonchura striata. Next base: position 17,026,738 of record NC_140716.1, on the reverse strand, counting down.
TGTTTTAACGTGCACATGCCGTCCTGGAATTCAGTGCACAGTGAAAGCAATCGCAAAAGTCCAGCAGCTGCTGACTCCCAAACACAAGGCGCTGGCTATGTTCTTGCTACTCGACGACTCAACGCAGCCCTTCATTTCTGCAGTTGCCATCGAGGTCTCTGCATGTCGGAGACTCAGAGGACGAGCACGAGTTTCCCACGAGGGGCTGCATCAGGAGGAATTCAAAACTCAGGGAATTTGCCCTGGAACACCTTCCATAAGGATGCTAGAAGGGAATTGAAGAGGCAGGCGAGCGGCCACCACCGTCCTCTAGCAGTCCTTAGGGTGTGCGCAAAAGCCCGATGCTCTTCGGCTTCGTTCTTCGCCCCCGTACAAGCTACCGCTCTGTCCGGCTCCCGGAGCAGGAGAAGCGGCTGCTTCGCGCACACAACAGCGGAGCGGCAGCCCTACGCTCCGAAGCGCTGCTTCAGCCGAAAGACGCCGGCCACCGGCGCTTCGCTTCGGACAGCTCCGGAGAGCCGTAGTGTGCGTCTGCACTAAACTGCATCATAGCGAAAAGCTTTGGCAGTGTGACTCGCAGGGAGATAGCTTAGGAGCGCAGCGCACTTATGCCTCCCTTGTCCAGAAACACGGATTTGCTGCACACTCCAAAAACACTGCTCTTTCCATGGTACTATGTAAGCTGCTGTCTGACGTCCGTTCTCTTCTGCCCACTCTTGCCCAACTGGTTGTTGCAGCATGCACGTGCCTTCCTGGCATTAAGAGCACAGTGAAAGCAATCGCAAAAGTCCAGCAGCTGCTGACTCCCAAACACAAGGCGCTTGTCTACGTTCTTGCTTCTCGACAACTCAACGCAGCCCTTCATTTCTGCAGCTGCCATCGAGTTTTCTGTATCTTGAGCCTTCTGGGACGAGCACCAATTTCCCAGGAGGGGCTGCATCAGATCGAAGTCAAAACCCAGGAAAGTTGTCTCGGAACACCTTCAATAAAGCATGCCAGCAGTGCATTGAAAAGGCAGGTAGCTTTAGCCACCGTCCTCTAGCAGTCGCGAAGCTGTGCACACAATGTCGTCTCCCTGCGGCAACGTTCTTCGCCCTCGTGCAAGCTACCGCTCTGTCCGGCTCCCGGAGCAGGAGAAGCGGCTGCTTCGCGCACACAACAGCGGAGCGGCAGCCCTACGCTCCGAAGCGCTGCTTCAGCCGAAAGACGCCGGCCACCGGCGCTTCGCTTCGGACAGCTCCGGAGAGCCGTAGTGTGCGTCTACAACTACACTGCATCATAGCGAAAAGCTTTGGCAGTGTGTCTCGCAAGGAGATAGCTTAGGAGCGCAGCGCACTTATGCCTCCCTTGTCCAGAAACACGATTTTACTGCACACTCCAAAAACAGTACTCTTCCCAGGGCAATATGCCAGATGCTCTCTGATGCCCGTGCTACCTTCCTACTCTTGCCCAGCTCGTTGTTTTAACGTGCACATGCCGTCCTGGAATTCAGTGCACAGTGAAAGCAATCGCAAAAGTCCAGCAGCTGCTGACTCCCAAACACAAGGCGCTGGCTATGTTCTTGCTACTCGACGACTCAACGCAGCCCTTCATTTCTGCAGTTGCCATCGAGGTCTCTGCATGTCGGAGACTCAGAGGACGAGCACGAGTTTCCCACGAGGGGCTGCATCAGGAGGAATTCAAAACTCAGGGAATTTGCCCTGGAAAACCTTCCATAAGGATGCTAGAAGGGAATTGAAGAGGCAGGCGAGCGGCCACCACCGTCCTCTAGCAGTCCTTAGGGTGTGCGCAAAAGCCCGATGCTCTTCGGCTTCGTTCTTCGCCCCCGTACAAGCTACCGCTCTGTCCGGCTCCCGGAGCAGGAGAAGCGGCTGCTTCGCGCACACAACAGCGGAGCGGCAGCCCTACGCTCCGAAGCGCTGCTTCAGCCGAAAGACGCCGGCCACCGGCGCTTCGCTTCGGACAGCTCCGGAGAGCCGTAGTGTGCGTCTGCACTAGACTGCATCATAGCGAAAAGCTTTGACAGTGTATCTCGCAGGGAGATAGCTTAGGAGCGCAGCGCACTTATGCCTCCCTTGTCCAGAAACACGGATTTGCTGCACACTCCAAAAACACTGCTCTTTCCATGGTACTATGTAAGCTGCTGTCTGACGCCCGTTCTCTTCTGCCCACTCTTGCCCAGCTGGTTGTTGCAGCGTGCACGTGCCTTCCTGGCATTAAGAGCACAGTGAAAGCAATCGCAAAAGTCCAGCAGCTGCTGACTCCCAAACACAAGGCGCTTGTCTACGTTCTTGCTTCTCGACAACTCAACGCAGCCCTTCATTTCTGCAGCTGCCATCGAGTTTTCTGTATCTTGAGCCTTCTGGGACGAGCACCAATTTCCCAGGAGGGGCTGCATCAGGACGAAGTCAAAACCCAGGAAAGTTGTCTCGGAACACCTTCAATAAAGCATGCCAGCAGTGCATTGAAAAGGCAGGTAGCTTTAGCCACCGTCCTCTAGCAGTCGCGAAGCTGTGCACACAATGTCGTCTCCCTGCGGCAACGTTCTTCGCCCTCGTGCAAGCTACCGCTCTGTCCGGCTCCCGGAGCAGGAGAAGCGGCTGCTTCGCGCACACAACAGCGGAGCGGCAGCCCTACGCTCCGAAGCGCTGCTTCAGCCGAAAGACGCCGGCCACCGGCGCTTCGCTTCGGACAGCTCCGGAGAGCCGTAGTGTGCGTCTACAACTACACTGCATCATAGCGAAAAGCTTTGGCAGTGTGTCTCGCAAGGAGATAGCTTAGGAGCGCAGCGCACTTATGCCTCCCTTGTCCAGAAACACGATTTTACTGCACACTCCAAAAACAGTACTCTTCCCAGGGCAATATGCCAGATGCTCTCTGATGCCCGTGCTCCCTTCCTACTCTTGCCCAGCTCGTTGTTTTAACGTGCACATGCCGTCCTGGAATTCAGTGCACAGTGAAAGCAATCGCAAAAGTCCAGCAGCTGCTGACTCCCAAACACAAGGCGCTGGCTATGTTCTTGCTACTCGACGACTCAACGCAGCCCTTCATTTCTGCAGTTGCCATCGAGGTCTCTGCATGTCGGAGACTCAGAGGACGAGCACGAGTTTCCCACGAGGGGCTGCATCAGGAGGAATTCAAAACTCAGGGAATTTGTCCTGGAACACCTTCCATAAGGATGCTAGAAGGGAATTGAAGAGGCAGGCGAGCGGCCACCACCGTCCTCTAGCAGTCCTTAGGGTGCGCGCAGAAGCCCGGTGCTCTGCGGCTTCGTTCTTCGCCCTCGTGCAAGCTACCGCTCTGTCCGGCTCCCGGAGCAGGAGAAGCGGCTGCTTCGCGCACACAACAGCGGAGCGGCAGCCCTACGCTCCGAAGCGCTGCTTCAGCCGAAAGACGCCGGCCACCGGCGCTTCGCTTCGGACAGCTCCGGAGAGCCGTAGTGTGGGTATGCACTAGACTGCATCATAGCGAAAAGCTTTGGCAGTGTGACTCGCAGGGAGATAGCTTAGGAGCGCAGCGCACTTATGCCTCCCTTGTCCAGAAACACGGATTTGCTGCACACTCCAAAAACACTGCTCTTTCCATGGTACTATGTAAGCTGCTGTCTGACGCCCGTTCTCTTCTGCCCACTCTTGCCCAGCTGGTTGTTGCAGCGTGCACGTGCCTTCCTGGCATTAAGAGCACAGTGAAAGCAATCGCAAAAGTCCAGCAGCTGCTGACTCCCAAACACAAGGCGCTTGTCTACGTTCTTGCTTCTCGACAACTCAACGCAGTCCTTCATTTCTGCAGCTGCCATCGAGTTTTCTGCATCTCGAGCCTTCTGGGACGAGCACCAATTTCCCAAGAGGGGCTGCATCAGGACGAAGTCAAAACCCAGGAAAGTTGTCTCGGAACACCTTCAATAAAGCATGCCAGCAGTGCATTGAAAAGGCAGGTAGCTTTAGCCACCGTCCTCTAGCAGTCGCAAGGCTGTGCACACAATGTCGTCTCCCTGCGGCAACGTTCTTCGCCCTCGTGCAAGCTACCGCTCTGTCCGGCTCCCGGAGCAGGAGAAGCGGCTGCTTCGCGCACACAACAGCGGAGCGGCAGCCCTACGCTCCGAAGCGCTGCTTCAGCCGAAAGACGCCGGCCACCGGCGCTTCGCTTCGGACAGCTCCGGAGAGCCGTAGTGTGGGTCTGCACTAGACTGCATCATAGCGAAAAGCTTTGGCAGTGTGTCTCGCAGAGAGATAGCTTAGGAGCGCAGCGCACTTATGCCTCCCTTGTCCAGAAACACGATTTTACTGCACACTCCAAAAACAGTACTCTTCCCAGGGCAATATATAAGCTGCTTTCTGACGGCCGTGATCTTTCGATTACTCTTGCCCAGCTCGTTGTTTCAACGTGCACATGCCGTCCTGGCATTCAGTGCACAGTGAAAGCAATCGCAAAAGTCCAGCAGCTGCTGACTCCCAAACACAAGGCGCTGGCTATGTTCTTGCTACTCGACGACTCAACGCAGCCCTTCATTTCTGCAGTTGCCATCGAGGTCTCTGCATGTCGGAGACTCAGAGGACGAGCACGAGTTTCCCACGAGGGGCTGCATCAGGAGGAATTCAAAACTCAGGGAATTTGTCCTGGAACACCTTCCATAAGGATGCTAGAACGGAATTGAAGAGGCAGGCGAGCGGCCACCACCGTCCTCTAGCAGTCCTTAGGGTGCGCGCAGAAGCCCGGTGCTCTGCGGCTTCGTTCTTCGCCCTCGTGCAAGCTACCGCTCTGTCCGGCTCCCGGAGCAGGAGAAGCGGCTGCTTCGCGCACACAACAGCGGAGCGGCAGCCCTACGCTCCGAAGCGCTGCTTCAGCCGAAAGACGCCGGCCACCGGCGCTTCGCTTCGGACAGCTCCGGAGAGCCGTAGTGTGGGTATGCACTAGACTGCATCATAGCGAAAAGCTTTGGCAGTCTGACTCGCAGGGAGATAGCTTAGGAGCGCAGCGCACTTATGCCTCCCTTGTCCAGAAACACGGATTTGCTGCACACTCCAAAAACACTGCTCTTTCCATGGTACTATGTAAGCTGCTGTCTGACGCCCGTTCTCTTCTGCCCACTCTTGCCCAGCTGGTTGTTGCAGCGTGCACGTGCCTTCCTGGCATTAAGAGCACAGTGAAAGCAATCGCAAAAGTCCAGCAGCTGCTGACTCCCAAACACAAGGCGCTTGTCTACGTTCTTGCTTCTCGACAACTCAACGCAGTCCTTCATTTCTGCAGCTGCCATCGAGTTTTCTGCATCTCGAGCCTTCTGGGACGAGCACCAATTTCCCAAGAGGGGCTGCATCAGGACGAAGTCAAAACCCAGGAAAGTTGTCTCGGAACACCTTCAATAAAGCATGCCAGCAGTGCATTGAAAAGGCAGGTAGCTTTAGCCACCGTCCTCTAGCAGTCGCAAGGCTGTGCACACAATGTCGTCTCCCTGCGGCAACGTTCTTCGCCCTCGTGCAAGCTACCGCTCTGTCCGGCTCCCGGAGCAGGAGAAGCGGCTGCTTCGCGCACACAACAGCGGAGCGGCAGCCCTACGCTCCGAAGCGCTGCTTCAGCCGAAAGACGCCGGCCACCGGCGCTTCGCTTCGGACAGCTCCGGAGAGCCGTAGTGTGGGTCTGCACTAGACTGCATCATAGCGAAAAGCTTTGGCAGTGTGTCTCGCAGAGAGATAGCTTAGGAGCGCAGCGCACTTATGCCTCCCTTGTCCAGAAACACGATTTTACTGCACACTCCAAAAACAGTACTCTTCCCAGGGCAATATATAAGCTGCTTTCTGACGGCCGTGATCTTTCGATTACTCTTGCCCAGCTCGTTGTTTTAACGTGCACATGCCGTCCTGGCATTCAGTGCACAGTGAAAGCAATCGCAAAAGTCCAGCAGCTGCTGACTCCCAAACACAAGGCGCTGGCTATGTTCTTGCTACTCGACGACTCAACGCAGCCCTTCATTTCTGCAGTTGCCATCGAGGTCTCTGCATGTCGGAGACTCAGAGGACGAGCACGAGTTTCCCACGAGGGGCTGCATCAGGAGGAATTCAAAACTCAGGGAATTTGTCCTGGAACACCTTCCATAAGGATGCTAGAAGGGAATTGAAGAGGCAGGCGAGCGGCCACCACCGTCCTCTAGCAGTCCTTAGGGTGCGCGCAGAAGCCCGGTGCTCTGCGGCTTCGTTCTTCGCCCTCGTGCAAGCTACCGCTCTGTCCGGCTCCCGGAGCAGGAGAAGCGGCTGCTTCGCGCACACAACAGCGGAGCGGCAGCCCTACGCTCCGAAGCGCTGCTTCAGCCGAAAGACGCCGGCCACCGGCGCTTCGCTTCGGACAGCTCCGGAGAGCCGTAGTGTGCGTCTGCACTAGACTGCATCATAGCGAAAAGCTTTGACAGTGTGTCTCGCAGGGAGATAGCTTAGGAGCGCAGCGCACTTATGCGTCCCTTGTCCAGAAACACGGATTTGCTGCACACTCCAAAAACACTGCTCTTTCCATGGTACTATGTAAGCTGCTGTCTGACGCCCGTTCTCTTCTGCCCACTCTTGCCCAGCTGGTTGTTGCAGCGTGCACGTGCCTTCCTGGCATTAAGAGCACAGTGAAAGCAATCGCAAAAGTCCAGCAGCTGCTGACTCCCAAACACAAGGCGCTTGTCTACGTTCTTGCTTCTCGACAACTCAACGCAGCCCTTCATTTCTGCAGCTGCCATCGAGTTTTCTGTATCTTGAGCCTTCTGGGACGAGCACCAATTTCCCAGGAGGGGCTGCATCAGGACGAAGTCAAAACCCAGGAAAGTTGTCTCGGAACACCTTCAATAAAGCATGCCAGCAGTGCATTGAAAAGGCAGGTAGCTTTAGCCACCGTCCTCTAGCAGTCGCGAAGCTGTGCACACAATGTCGTCTCCCTGCGGCAACGTTCTTCGCCCTCGTGCAAGCTACCGCTCTGTCCGGCTCCCGGAGCAGGAGAAGCGGCTGCTTCGCGCACACAGCAGCGGAGCGGCAGCCCTACGCTCCGAAGCGCTGCTTCAGCCGAAAGACGCCGGCCACCGGCGCTTCGCTTCGGACAGCTCCGGAGAGCCGTAGTGTGCGTCTACAACTACACTGCATCATAGCGAAAAGCTTTGGCAGTGTGTCTCGCAAGGAGATAGCTTAGGAGCGCAGCGCACTTATGCCTCCCTTGTCCAGAAACACGATTTTACTGCACACTCCAAAAACAGTACTCTTCCCAGGGCAATATGCCAGATGCTCTCTGATGCCCGTGCTCCCTTCCTACTCTTGCCCAGCTCGTTGTTTTAACGTGCACATGCCGTCCTGGAATTCAGTGCACAGTGAAAGCAATCGCAAAAGTCCAGCAGCTGCTGACTCCCAAACACAAGGCGCTGGCTATGTTCTTGCTACTCGACGACTCAATGCAGCCCTTCATTTCTGCAGTTGCCATCGAGGTCTCTGCATGTCGGAGACTCAGAGGACGAGCACGAGTTTCCCACGAGGGGCTGCATCAGGAGGAATTCAAAACTCAGGGAATTTGTCCTGGAACACCTTCCATAAGGATGCTAGAAGGGAATTGAAGAGGCAGGCGAGCGGCCACCACCGTCCTCTAGCAGTCCTTAGGGTGCGCGCAGAAGCCCGGTGCTCTGCGGCTTCGTTCTTCGCCCTCGTGCAAGCTACCGCTCTGTCCGGCTCCCGGAGCAGGAGAAGCGGCTGCTTCGCGCACACAACAGCGGAGTGGCAGCCCTACGCTCCGAAGCGCTGCTTCAGCCGAAAGACGCCGGCGACCGGCGGTTCGCTTCGGATAGCAGCCGAGAGCCGTAGTGTGCGTCTGCACTAAACTGCATCATAGCGAAAAGCTTTGGCAGTGTGACTCGCAGGGAGATAGCTTAGGAGCGCAGCGCACTTATGCCTCCCTTGTCCAGAAACACGGATTTGCTGCACACTCCAAAAACACTGCTCTTCCCAGGGCAATATATAAGCTGCTTTCTGATGGCCGTGATCCCTCCCTGCTCTTGCCCAGCTGGTTGTTGCAGCGTGCACATGCCGTCCTGGCATTCAGTGCACAGTGAAAGCAATCGCAAAAGTCCAGCAGCTGCTGACTCCCAAACACAAGGCGCTGGCTATGTTCTTGCTTCTCCACACTTCAACAGAGTCCTTCATTTCTGCAGCTGCCATCGAGTTTTCTGCATCTCGAGCCTTCTGGGACGAGCACCAATTTCCCAAGAGGGGCTGCATCAGGACGAAGTCAAAACCCAGGAAAGTTGTCTCGGAACACCTTCAATAAAGCATGCCAGCAGTGCATTGAAAAGGCAGGTAGCTTTAGCCACCGTCCTCTAGCAGTCCCAAGGCTGTGCACACAATGTCGTCTCCCTGCGGCAACGTTCTTCGCCCTCGTGCAAGCTACCGCTCTGTCCGGCTCCCGGAGCAGGAGAAGCGGCTGCTTCGCGCACACAACAGCGGAGCGGCAGCCCTACGCTCCGAAGCGCTGCTTCAGCCGAAAGACGCCGGCCACCGGCGCTTCGCTTCGGACAGCTCCGGAGAGCCGTAGTGTGCGTCTGCACTAGACTGCATCATAGCGAAAAGCTTTGGCAGTGTGTCTCGCAGAGAGATAGCTTAGGAGCGGAGCGCACTTATGCCTCCCTTGTCCAGAAACACGATTTTACTGCACACTCCAAAAACAGTACTCTTCCCAGGGCAATATGCCAGATGCTCTCTGATGCCCGTGCTCCCTTCCTACTCTTGCCCAGCTCGTTGTTTTAACGTGCACATGCCGTCCTGGAATTCAGTGCACAGTGAAAGCAATCGCAAAAGTCCAGCAGCTGCTGACTCCCAAACACAAGGCGCTGGCTATGTTCTTGCTACTCGACGACTCAACGCAGCCCTTCATTTCTGCAGTTGCCATCGAGGTCTCTGCATGTCGGAGACTCAGAGGACGAGCACGAGTTTCCCACGAGGGGCTGCATCAGGAGGAATTCAAAACTCAGGGAATTTGCCCTGGAACACCTTCCATAAGGATGCTAGAAGGGAATTGAAGAGGCAGGCGAGCGGCCACCACCGTCCTCTAGCAGTCCTTAGGGTGTGCGCAAAAGCCCGATGCTCTTCGGCTTCGTTCTTCGCCCCCGTACAAGCTACCGCTCTGTCCGGCTCCCGGAGCAGGAGAAGCGGCTGCTTCGCGCACACAACAGCGGAGCGGCAGCCCTACGCTCCGAAGCGCTGCTTCAGCCGAAAGACGCCGGCCACCGGCGCTTCGCTTCGGACAGCTCCGGAGAGCCGTAGTGTGCGTCTGCACTAGACTGCATCATAGCGAAAAGCTTTGACAGTGTGTCTCGCAGGGAGATAGCTTAGGAGCGCAGCGCACTTATGCCTCCCTTGTCCAGAAACACGGATTTGCTGCACACTCCAAAAACACTGCTCTTTCCATGGTACTATGTAAGCTGCTGTCTGACGCCCGTTCTCTTCTGCCCACTCTTGCCCAGCTGGTTGTTGCAGCATGCACGTGCCTTCCTGGCATTAAGAGCACAGTGAAAGCAATCGCAAAAGTCCAGCAGCTGCTGACTCCCAAACACAAGGCGCTTGTCTACGTTCTTGCTTCTCGACAACTCAACGCAGCCCTTCATTTCTGCAGCTGCCATCGAGTTTTCTGTATCTTGAGCCTTCTGGGACGAGCACCAATTTCCCAGGAGGGGCTGCATCAGGACGAAGTCAAAACCCAGGAAAGTTGTCTCGGAACACCTTCAATAAAGCATGCCAGCAGTGCATTGAAAAGGCAGGTAGCTTTAGCCACCGTCCTCTAGCAGTCGCGAAGCTGTGCACACAATGTCGTCTCCCTGCGGCAACGTTCTTCGCCCTCGTGCAAGCTACCGCTCTGTCCGGCTCCCGGAGCAGGAGAAGCGGCTGCTTCGCGCACACAGCAGCGGAGCGGCAGCCCTACGCTCCGAAGCGCTGCTTCAGCCGAAAGACGCCGGCCACCGGCGCTTCGCTTCGGACAGCTCCGGAGAGCCGTAGTGTGCGTCTACAACTACACTGCATCATAGCGAAAAGCTTTGGCAGTGTGTCTCGCAAGGAGATAGCTTAGGAGCGCAGCGCACTTATGCCTCCCTTGTCCAGAAACACGATTTTACTGCACACTCCAAAAACAGTACTCTTCCCAGGGCAATATGCCAGATGCTCTCTGATGCCCGTGCTCCCTTCCTACTCTTGCCCAGCTCGTTGTTTTAACGTGCACATGCCGTCCTGGAATTCAGTGCACAGTGAAAGCAATCGCAAAAGTCCAGCAGCTGCTGACTCCCAAACACAAGGCGCTGGCTATGTTCTTGCTACTCGACGACTCAATGCAGCCCTTCATTTCTGCAGTTGCCATCGAGGTCTCTGCATGTCGGAGACTCAGAGGACGAGCACGAGTTTCCCACGAGGGGCTGCATCAGGAGGAATTCAAAACTCAGGGAATTTGTCCTGGAACACCTTCCATAAGGATGCTAGAAGGGAATTGAAGAGGCAGGCGAGCGGCCACCACCGTCCTCTAGCAGTCCTTAGGGTGCGCGCAGAAGCCCGGTGCTCTGCGGCTTCGTTCTTCGCCCTCGTGCAAGCTACCGCTCTGTCCGGCTCCCGGAGCAGGAGAAGCGGCTGCTTCGCGCACACAACAGCGGAGCGGCAGCCCTACGCTCCGAAGCGCTGCTTCAGCCGAAAGACGCCGGCGACCGGCGGTTCGCTTCGGATAGCAGCCGAGAGCCGTAGTGTGCGTCTGCACTAAACTGCATCATAGCGAAAAGCTTTGGCAGTGTGACTCGCAGGGAGATAGCTTAGGAGCGCAGCGCACTTATGCCTCCCTTGTCCAGAAACACGGATTTGCTGCACACTCCAAAAACACTGCTCTTCCCAGGGCAATATATAAGCTGCTTTCTGATGGCCGTGATCCCTCCCTGCTCTTGCCCAGCTGGTTGTTGCAGCGTGCACATGCCGTCCTGGCATTCAGTGCACAGTGAAAGCAATCGCAAAAGTCCAGCAGCTGCTGACTCCCAAACACAAGGCGCTGGCTATGTTCTTGCTTCTCCACACTTCAACAGAGTCCTTCATTTCTGCAGCTGCCATCGAGTTTTCTGCATCTCGAGCCTTCTGGGACGAGCACCAATTTCCCAAGAGGGGCTGCATCAGGACGAAGTCAAAACCCAGGAAAGTTGTCTCGGAACACCTTCAATAAAGCATGCCAGCAGTGCATTGAAAAGGCAGGTAGCTTTAGCCACCGTCCTCTAGCAGTCCCAAGGCTGTGCACACAATGTCGTCTCCCTGCGGCAACGTTCTTCGCCCTCGTGCAAGCTACCGCTCTGTCCGGCTCCCGGAGCAGGAGAAGCGGCTGCTTCGCGCACACAACAGCGGAGCGGCAGCCCTACGCTCCGAAGCGCTGCTTCAGCCGAAAGACGCCGGCCACCGGCGCTTCGCTTCGGACAGCTCCGGAGAGCCGTAGTGTGCGTCTGCACTAGACTGCATCATAGCGAAAAGCTTTGGCAGTGTGTCTCGCAGAGAGATAGCTTAGGAGCGGAGCGCACTTATGCCTCCCTTGTCCAGAAACACGATTTTACTGCACACTCCAAAAACAGTACTCTTCCCAGGGCAATATGCCAGATGCTCTCTGATGCCCGTGCTCCCTTCCTACTCTTGCCCAGCTCGTTGTTTTAACGTGCACATGCCGTCCTGGAATTCAGTGCACAGTGAAAGCAATCGCAAAAGTCCAGCAGCTGCTGACTCCCAAACACAAGGCGCTGGCTATGTTCTTGCTACTCGACGACTCAACGCAGCCCTTCATTTCTGCAGTTGCCATCGAGGTCTCTGCATGTCGGAGACTCAGAGGACGAGCACGAGTTTCCCACGAGGGGCTGCATCAGGAGGAATTCAAAACTCAGGGAATTTGCCCTGGAACACCTTCCATAAGGATGCTAGAAGGGAATTGAAGAGGCAGGCGAGCGGCCACCACCGTCCTCTAGCAGTCCTTAGGGTGTGCGCAAAAGCCCGATGCTCTTCGGCTTCGTTCTTCGCCCCCGTACAAGCTACCGCTCTGTCCGGCTCCCGGAGCAGGAGAAGCGGCTGCTTCGCGCACACAACAGCGGAGCGGCAGCCCTACGCTCCGAAGCGCTGCTTCAGCCGAAAGACGCCGGCCACCGGCGCTTCGCTTCGGACAGCTCCGGAGAGCCGTAGTGTGCGTCTGCACTAGACTGCATCATAGCGAAAAGCTTTGACAGTGTGTCTCGCAGGGAGATAGCTTAGGAGCGCAGCGCACTTATGCCTCCCTTGTCCAGAAACACGGATTTGCTGCACACTCCAAAAACACTGCTCTTTCCATGGTACTATGTAAGCTGCTGTCTGACGCCCGTTCTCTTCTGCCCACTCTTGCCCAGCTGGTTGTTGCAGCGTGCACGTGCCTTCCTGGCATTAAGAGCACAGTGAAAGCAATCGCAAAAGTCCAGCAGCTGCTGACTCCCAAACACAAGGCGCTTGTCTACGTTCTTGCTTCTCGACAACTCAACGCAGCCCTTCATTTCTGCAGCTGCCATCGAGTTTTCTGTATCTTGAGCCTTCTGGGACGAGCACCAATTTCCCAGGAGGGGCTGCATCAGGACGAAGTCAAAACCCAGGAAAGTTGTCTCGGAACACCTTCAATAAAGCATGCCAGCAGTGCATTGAAAAGGCAGGTAGCTTTAGCCACCGTCCTCTAGCAGTCGCGAAGCTGTGCACACAATGTCGTCTCCCTGCGGCAACGTTCTTCGCCCTCGTGCAAGCTACCGCTCTGTCCGGCTCCCGGAGCAGGAGAAGCGGCTGCTTCGCGCACACAGCAGCGGAGCGGCAGCCCTACGCTCCGAAGCGCTGCTTCAGCCGAAAGACGCCGGCCACCGGCGCTTCGCTTCGGACAGCTCCGGAGAGCCGTAGTGTGCGTCTACAACTACACTGCATCATAGCGAAAAGCTTTGGCAGTGTGTCTCGCAAGGAGATAGCTTAGGAGCGCAGCGCACTTATGCCTCCCTTGTCCAGAAACACGATTTTACTGCACACTCCAAAAACAGTACTCTTCCCAGGGCAATATGCCAGATGCTCTCTGATGCCCGTGCTCCCTTCCTACTCTTGCCCAGCTCGTTGTTTTAACGTGCACATGCCGTCCTGGAATTCAGTGCACAGTGAAAGCAATCGCAAAAGTCCAGCAGCTGCTGACTCCCAAACACAAGGCGCTGGCTATGTTCTTGCTACTCGACGACTCAACGCAGCCCTTCATTTCTGCAGTTGCCATCGAGGTCTCTGCATGTCGGAGACTCAGAGGACGAGCACGAGTTTCCCACGAGGGGCTGCATCAGGAGGAATTCAAAACTCAGGGAATTTGCCCTGGAACACCTTCCATAAGGATGCTAGAAGGGAATTGAAGAGGCAGGCGAGCGGCCACCACCGTCCTCTAGCAGTCCTTAGGGTGTGCGCAAAAGCCCGATGCTCTTCGGCTTCGTTCTTCGCCCCCGTACAAGCTACCGCTCTGTCCGGCTCCCGGAGCAGGAGAAGCGGCTGCTTCGCGCACACAACAGCGGAGCGGCAGCCCTACGCTCCGAAGCGCTGCTTCAGCCGAAAGACGCCGGCCACCGGCGCTTCGCTTCGGACAGCTCCGGAGAGCCGTAGTGTGCGTCTGCACTAGACTGCATCATAGCGAAAAGCTTTGACAGTGTATCTCGCAGGGAGATAGCTTAGGAGCGCAGCGCACTTATGCCTCCCTTGTCCAGAAACACGGATTTGCTGCACACTCCAAAAACACTGCTCTTTCCATGGTACTATGTAAGCTGCTGTCTGACGTCCGTTCTCTTCTGCCCACTCTTGCCCAACTGGTTGTTGCAGCATGCACGTGCCTTCCTGGCATTAAGAGCACAGTGAAAGCAATCGCAAAAGTCCAGCAGCTGCTGACTCCCAAACACAAGGCGCTTGTCTACGTTCTTGCTTCTCGACAACTCAACGCAGCCCTTCATTTCTGCAGCTGCCATCGAGTTTTCTGTATCTTGAGCCTTCTGGGACGAGCACCAATTTCCCAGGAGGGGCTGCATCAGGACGAAGTCAAAACCCAGGAAAGTTGTCTCGGAACACCTTCAATAAAGCATGCCAGCAGTGCATTGAAAAGGCAGGTAGCTTTAGCCACCGTCCTCTAGCAGTCGCAAGGCTGTGCACACAATGTCGTCTCCCTGCGGCAACGTTCTTCGCCCTCGTGCAAGCTACCGCTCTGTCCGGCTCCCGGAGCAGGAGAAGCGGCTGCTTCGCGCACACAACAGCGGAGCGGCAGCCCTACGCTCCGAAGCGCTGCTTCAGCCGAAAGACGCCGGCCACCGGCGCTTCGCTTCGGACAGCTCCGGAGAGCCGTAGTGTGCGTCTGCACTAGACTGCATCATAGCGAAAAGCTTTGGCAGTGTGTCTCGCAGAGAGATAGCTTAGGAGCGCAGCGCACTTATGCCTCCCTTGTCCAGAAACACGATTTTACTGCACACTCCAAAAACAGTACTCTTCCCAGGGCAATATATAAGCTGCTTTCTGACGGCCGTGATCTTTCAATTACTCTTGCCCAGCTCGTTGTTTTAACGTGCACATGCCGTCCTGGCATTCAGTGCACAGTGAAAGCAATCGCAAAAGTCCAGCAGCTGCTGACTCCCAAACACAAGGCGCTGGCTATGTTCTTGCTTCTCCACACTTCAACAGAGTCCTTCATTTCTGCAGCTGCCATCGAGTTTTCTGCATCTCGAGCCTTCTGGGACGAGCACCAATTTCCCAAGAGGGGCTGCATCAGGACGAAGTCAAAACCCAGGAAAGTTGTCTCGGAACACCTTCAATAAAGCATGCCAGCAGTGCATTGAAAAGGCAGGTAGCTTTAGCCACCGTCCTCTAGCAGTCGCAAGGCTGTGCACACAATGTCGTCTCCCTGCGGCAACGTTCTTCGCCCTCGTGCAAGCTACCGCTCTGTCCGGCTCCCGGAGCAGGAGAAGCGGCTGCTTCGCGCACACAACAGCGGAGCGGCAGCCCTACGCTCCGAAGCGCTGCTTCAGCCGAAAGACGCCGGCCACCGGCGCTTCGCTTCGGACAGCTCCGGAGAGCCGTAGTGTGGGTATGCACTAGACTGCATCATAGCGAAAAGCTTTGGCAGTGTGTCTCGCAGAGAGATAGCTTAGGAGCGCAGCGCACTTATGCCTCCCTTGTCCAGAAACACGATTTTACTGCACACTCCAAAAACAGTACTCTTCCCAGGGCAATATATAAGCTGCTTTCTGACGGCCGTGATCTTTCGATTACTCTTGCCCAGCTCGTTGTTTTAACGTGCACATGCCGTCCTGGAATTCAGTGCACAGTGAAAGCAATCGCAAAAGTCCAGCAGCTGCTGACTCCCAAACACAAGGCGCTGGCTATGTTCTTGCTTCTCGACAACTCAACGCAGCCCTTCATTTCTGCAGTTGCCATCGAGGTCTCTGCATGTCGGAGACTCAGAGGACGAGCACGAGTTTCCCACGAGGGGCTGCATCAAGAGGAATTCAAAACTCAGGAAAATTGTCTTTGAACACCTTCCATAGGATGCTAGAAGGGAATTGAAGAGGCAGGCGAGCGGCCACCACCGTCCTCTAGCAGTCCTTAGGGTGTGCGCAAAAGCCCGATGCTCTTCGGCTTCGTTCTTCGCCCCCGTACAAGCTACCGCTCTGTCCGGCTCCCGGAGCAGGAGAAGCGGCTGCTTCGCGCACACAACAGCGGAGCGGCAGCCGTACTCTCCGAAGCGCTGCTTCATCCGAAAGACGCCGGCCACCGGCGCTTCGCTTCGGACAGCTCCGGAGAGCCGTAGTGTGCGTCTACAACTAGACTGCATCATAGCGAAAAGCTTTGGCAGTGTGTCTCGCAGAGAGATAGCTTAGGAGCGCAGCGCACTTATGCCTCCCTTGTCCAGAAACACGATTTTACTGCACACTCCAAAAACAGTACTCTTCCCAGGGCAATATGCCAGATGCTCTCTGATGCCCGTGCTCCCTTCCTACTCTTGCCCAGCTCGTTGTTTTAACGTGCACATGCCGTCCTGGCATTCAGTGCACAGTGAAAGCAATCGCAAAAGTCCAGCAGCTGCTGACTCCCAAACACAAGGCGCTGGCTATGTTCTTGCTACTCGACGACTCAACGCAGCCCTTCATTTCTGCAGTTGCCATCGAGGTCTCTGCATGTCGGAGACTCAGAGGACGAGCACGAGTTTCCCACGAGGGGCTGCATCAGGAGGAATTCAAAACTCAGGGAAATTGTCCTGGAACACCTTCCATAAGGATGCTAGAAGGGAATTGAAGAGGCAGGCGAGCGGCCACCACCGTCCTCTAGCAGTCCTTAGGGTGCGCGCAGAAGCCCGGTGCTCTGCGGCTTCGTTCTTCGCCCTCGTGCAAGCTACCGCTCTGTCCGGCTCCCGGAGCAGGAGAAGCGGCTGCTTCGCGCACACAACAGCGGAGCGGCAGCCCTACACTCCGAAGCGCTGCTTCAGCCGAAAGACGCCGGCCACCGGCGCTTCGCTTCGGACAGCTCCGGAGAGCCGTAGTGTGGGTCTGCACTAGACTGCATCATAGCGAAAAGCTTTGGCAGTGTGTCTCGCAGGGAGATAGCTTAGGAGCGCAGCGCACTTATGCCTCCCTTGTCCAGAAACACGGATTTGCTGCACACTCCAAAAACACTGCTCTTTCCATGGTACTATGTAAGCTGCTGTCTGACGCCCGTTCTCTTCTGCCCACTCTTGCCCAGCTGGTTGTTGCAGCGTGCACGTGCCTTCCTGGCATTAAGAGCACAGTGAAAGCAATCGCAAAAGTCCAGCAGCTGCTGACTCCCAAACACAAGGCGCTTGTCTACGTTCTTGCTTCTCGACAACTCAACGCAGTCCTTCATTTCTGCAGCTGCCATCGAGTTTTCTGCATCTCGAGCCTTCTGGGACGAGCACCAATTTCCCAAGAGGGGCTGCATCAGGACGAAGTCAAAACCCAGGAAAGTTGTCTCGGAACACCTTCAATAAAGCATGCCAGCAGTGCATTGAAAAGGCAGGTAGCTTTAGCCACCGTCCTCTAGCAGTCGCAAGGCTGTGCACACAATGTCGTCTCCCTGCGGCAACGTTCTTCGCCCTCGTGCAAGCTACCGCTCTGTCCGGCTCCCGGAGCAGGAGAAGCGGCTGCTTCGCGCACACAACAGCGGAGCGGCAGCCCTACGCTCCGAAGCGCTGCTTCAGCCGAAAGACGCCGGCCACCGGCGCTTCGCTTCGGACAGCTCCGGAGAGCCGTAGTGTGGGTCTGCACTAGACTGCATCATAGCGAAAAGCTTTGGCAGTGTGTCTCGCAGAGAGATAGCTTAGGAGCGCAGCGCACTTATGCCTCCCTTGTCCAGAAACACGATTTTACTGCACACTCCAAAAACAGTACTCTTCCCAGGGCAATATATAAGCTGCTTTCTGACGGCCGTGATCTTTCGATTACTCTTGCCCAGCTCGTTGTTTTAACGTGCACATGCCGTCCTGGCATTCAGTGCACAGTGAAAGCAATCGCAAAAGTCCAGCAGCTGCTGACTCCCAAACACAAGGCGCTGGCTATGTTCTTGCTTCTCGACAACTCAACGCAGCCCTTCATTTCTGCAGTTGCCATCGAGGTCTCTGCATGTCGGAGACTCAGAGGACAAGCACGAGTTTCCCACGAGGGGCTGCATCAGGAGGAATTCAAAACTCAAGGAATTTGCCCTGGAACACCTTCCATAAGGATGCTAGAAGGGAATTGAAGAGGCAGGCGAGCGGCCACCACCGTCCTCTAGCAGTCCTTAGGGTGTGCGCAAAAGCCCGATGCTCTTCGGCTTCGTTCTTCGCCCCCGTACAAGCTACCGCTCTGTCCGGCTCCCGGAGCAGGAGAAGCGGCTGCTTCGCGCACACAACAGCGGAGCGGCAGCCCTACGCTCCGAAGCGCTGCTTCAGCCGAAAGACGCCGGCCACCGGCGCTTGGCTTCGGACAGCTCCGGAGAGCCGTAGTGTGCGTCTGCACTAGACTGCATCATAGCGAAAAGCTTTGACAGTGTGTCTCGCAGGGAGATAGCTTAGGAGCGCAGCGCACTTATGCGTCCCTTGTCCAGAAACACGGATTTGCTGCACACTCCAAAAACACTGCTCTTTCCATGGTACTATGTAAGCTGCTGTCTGACGCCCGTTCTCTTCTGCCCACTCTTGCCCAGCTGGTTGTTGCAGCGTGCACGTGCCTTCCTGGCATTAAGAGCACAGTGAAAGCAATCGCAAAAGTCCAGCAGCTGCTGACTCCCAAACACAAGGCGCTTGTCTACGTTCTTGCTTCTCGACAACTCAACGCAGCCCTTCATTTCTGCAGCTGCCATCGAGTTTTCTGTATCTTGAGCCTTCTGGGACGAGCACCAATTTCCCAGGAGGGGCTGCATCAGGACGAAGTCAAAACCCAGGAAAGTTGTCTCGGAACACCTTCAATAAAGCATGCCAGCAGTGCATTGAAAAGGCAGGTAGCTTTAGCCACCGTCCTCTAGCAGTCGCGAAGCTGTGCACACAATGTCGTCTCCCTGCGGCAACGTTCTTCGCCCTCGTGCAAGCTACCGCTCTGTCCGGCTCCCGGAGCAGGAGAAGCGGCTGCTTCGCGCACACAACAGCGGAGCGGCAGCCCTACACTCCGAAGCGCTGCTTCAGCCGAAAGACGCCGGCCACCGGCGCTTCGCTTCGGACAGCTCCGGAGAGCCGTAGTGTGGGTCTGCACTAGACTGCATCATAGCGAAAAGCTTTGGCAGTGTGTCTCGCAGAGAGATAGCTTAGGAGCGCAGCGCACTTATGCCTCCCTTGTCCAGAAACACGGATTTGCTGCACACTCCAAAAACACTGCTCTTTCCATGGTACTATGTAAGCTGCTGTCTGACGCCCGTTCTCTTCTGCCCACTCTTGCCCAGCTGGTTGTTGCAGCGTGCACGTGCCTTCCTGGCATTAAGAGCACAGTGAAAGCAATCGCAAAAGTCCAGCAGCTGCTGACTCCCAAACACAAGGCGCTTGTCTACGTTCTTGCTTCTCGACAACTCAACGCAGTCCTTCATTTCTGCAGCTGCCATCGAGTTTTCTGCATCTCGAGCCTTCTGGGACGAGCACCAATTTCCCAAGAGGGGCTGCATCAGGACGAAGTCAAAACCCAGGAAAGTTGTCTCGGAACACCTTCAATAAAGCATGCCAGCAGTGCATTGAAAAGGCAGGTAGCTTTAGCCACCGTCCTCTAGCAGTCGCAAGGCTGTGCACACAATGTCGTCTCCCTGCGGCAACGTTCTTCGCCCTCGTGCAAGCTACCGCTCTGTCCGGCTCCCGGAGCAGGAGAAGCGGCTGCTTCGCGCACACAACAGCGGAGCGGCAGCCCTACGCTCCGAAGCGCTGCTTCAGCCGAAAGACGCCGGCCACCGGCGCTTCGCTTCGGACAGCTCCGGAGAGCCGTAGTGTGCGTCTGCACTAGACTGCATCATAGCGAAAAGCTTTGGCAGTGTGTCTCGCAGAGAGATAGCTTAGGAGCGGAGCGCACTTATGCCTCCCTTGTCCAGAAACACGATTTTACTGCACACTCCAAAAACAGTACTCTTCCCAGGGCAATATGCCAGATGCTCTCTGATGCCCGTGCTCCCTTCCTACTCTTGCCCAGCTCGTTGTTTTAACGTGCACATGCCGTCCTGGAATTCAGTGCACAGTGAAAGCAATCGCAAAAGTCCAGCAGCTGCTGACTCCCAAACACAAGGCGCTGGCTATGTTCTTGCTACTCGACGACTCAACGCAGCCCTTCATTTCTGCAGTTGCCATCGAGGTCTCTGCATGTCGGAGACTCAGAGGACGAGCACGAGTTTCCCACGAGGGGCTGCATCAGGAGGAATTCAAAACTCAGGGAATTTGCCCTGGAACACCTTCCATAAGGATGCTAGAAGGGAATTGAAGAGGCAGGCGAGCGGCCACCACCGTCCTCTAGCAGTCCTTAGGGTGTGCGCAAAAGCCCGATGCTCTTCGGCTTCGTTCTTCGCCCCCGTACAAGCTACCGCTCTGTCCGGCTCCCGGAGCAGGAGAAGCGGCTGCTTCGCGCACACAACAGCGGAGCGGCAGCCCTACGCTCCGAAGCGCTGCTTCATCCGAAAGACGCCGGCCACCGGCGCTTCGCTTCGGACAGCTCCGGAGAGCCGTAGTGTGCGTCTGCACTAGACTGCATCATAGCGAAAAGCTTTGACAGTGTGTCTCGCAGGGAGATAGCTTAGGAGCGCAGCGCACTTATGCCTCCCTTGTCCAGAAACACGGATTTGCTGCACACTCCAAAAACACTGCTCTTTCCATGGTACTATGTAAGCTGCTGTCTGACGCCCGTTCTCTTCTGCCCACTCTTGCCCAGCTGGTTGTTGCAGCGTGCACGTGCCTTCCTGGCATTAAGAGCACAGTGAAAGCAATCGCAAAAGTCCAGCAGCTGCTGACTCCCAAACACAAGGCGCTTGTCTACGTTCTTGCTTCTCGACAACTCAACGCAGCCCTTCATTTCTGCAGCTGCCATCGAGTTTTCTGTATCTTGAGCCTTCTGGGACGAGCACCAATTTCCCAGGAGGGGCTGCATCAGGACGAAGTCAAAACCCAGGAAAGTTGTCTCGGAACACCTTCAATAAAGCATGCCAGCAGTGCATTGAAAAGGCAGGTAGCTTTAGCCACCGTCCTCTAGCAGTCGCGAAGCTGTGCACACAATGTCGTCTCCCTGCGGCAACGTTCTTCGCCCTCGTGCAAGCTACCGCTCTGTCCGGCTCCCGGAGCAGGAGAAGCGGCTGCTTCGCGCACACAGCAGCGGAGCGGCAGCCCTACGCTCCGAAGCGCTGCTTCAGCCGAAAGACGCCGGCCACCGGCGCTTCGCTTCGGACAGCTCCGGAGAGCCGTAGTGTGCGTCTACAACTACACTGCATCATAGCGAAAAGCTTTGGCAGTGTGTCTCGCAAGGAGATAGCTTAGGAGCGCAGCGCACTTATGCCTCCCTTGTTCAGAAACACGATTTTACTGCACACTCCAAAAACAGTACTCTTCCCAGGGCAATATGCCAGATGCTCTCTGATGCCCGTGCTACCTTCCTACTCTTGCCCAGCTCGTTGTTTTAACGTGCACATGCCGTCCTGGAATTCAGTGCACAGTGAAAGCAATCGCAAAAGTCCAGCAGCTGCTGACTCCCAAACACAAGGCGCTGGCTATGTTCTTGCTTCTCGACAACTCAACGCAGCCCTTCATTTCTGCAGTTGCCATCGAGGTCTCTGCATGTCGGAGACTCAGAGGACGAGCACGAGTTTCCCACGAGGGGCTGCATCAGGAGGAATTCAAAACTCAGGAAAATTGTCTCGGAACACCTTCCATAGGATGCTAGAAGGGAATTGAAGAGGCAGGCGAGCGGCCACCACCGTCCTCTAGCAGTCCTTAGGGTGTGCGCAAAAGCCCGATGCTCTTCGGCTTCGTTCTTCGCCCCCGTACAAGCTACCGCTCTGTCCGGCTCCCGGAGCAGGAGAAGCGGCTGCTTCGCGCACACAACAGCGGAGCGGCAGCCGTACTCTCCGAAGCGCTGCTTCATCCGAAAGACGCCGGCCACCGGCGCTTCGCTTCGGACAGCTCCGGAGAGCCGTAGTGTGCGTCTACAACTAGACTGCATCATAGCGAAAAGCTTTGGCAGTGTGTCTCGCAGAGAGATAGCTTAGGAGCGCAGCGCACTTATGCCTCCCTTGTCCAGAAACACGATTTTACTGCACACTCCAAAAACAGTACTCTTCCCAGGGCAATATGCCAGATGCTCTCTGATGCCCGTGCTCCCTTCCTACTCTTGCCCAGCTCGTTGTTTTAACGTGCACATGCCGTCCTGGAATTCAGTGCACAGTGAAAGCAATCGCAAAAGTCCAGCAGCTGCTGACTCCCAAACACAAGGCGCTGGCTATGTTCTTGCTACTCGACGACTCAACGCAGCCCTTCATTTCTGCAGTTGCCATCGAGGTCTCTGCATGTCGGAGACTCAGAGGACGAGCACGAGTTTCCCACGAGGGGCTGCATCAGGAGGAATTCAAAACTCAGGGAAATTGTCCTGGAACACCTTCCATAAGGATGCTAGAAGGGAATTGAAGAGGCAGGCGAGCGGCCACCACCGTCCTCTAGCAGTCCTTAGGGTGCGCGCAGAAGCCCGGTGCTCTGCGGCTTCGTTCTTCGCCCTCGTGCAAGCTACCGCTCTGTCCGGCTCCCGGAGCAAGAGAAGCGGCTGCTTCGCGCACACAACAGCGGAGCGGCAGCCCTACGCTCCGAAGCGCTGCTTCAGCCGAAAGACGCCGGCCACCGGCGCTTCGCTTCGGACAGCTCCGGAGAGCCGTAGTGTGCGTCTGCACTAGACTGCATCATAGCGAAAAGCTTTGGCAGTGTGTCTCGCAGAGAGATAGCTTAGGAGCGCAGCGCACTTATGCCTCCCTTGTCCAGAAACACGGATTTGCTGCACACTCCAAAAACACTGCTCTTTCCATGGTACTATGTAAGCTGCTGTCTGACGCCCGTTCTCTTCTGCCCACTCTTGCCCAGCTGGTTGTTGCAGCGTGCACGTGCCTTCCTGGCATTAAGAGCACAGTGAAAGCAATCGCAAAAGTCCAGCAGCTGCTGACTCCCAAACACAAGGCGCTTGTCTACGTTCTTGCTTCTCGACAACTCAAAGCAGTCCTTCATTTCTGCAGCTGCCATCGAGTTTTCTGCATCTCGAGCCTTCTGGGACGAGCACCAATTTCCCAAGAGGGGCTGCATCAGGACGAAGTCAAAACCCAGGAAAGTTGTCTCGGAACACCTTCAATAAAGCATGCCAGCAGTGCATTGAAAAGGCAGGTAGCTTTAGCCACCGTCCTCTAGCAGTCGCAAGGCTGTGCACACAATGTCGTCTCCCTGCGGCAACGTTCTTCGCCCTCGTGCAAGCTACCGCTCTCTCCAGCTCCCGGAGCAGGAGAAGCGGCTGCTTCGCGCACACAACAGCGGAGCGGCAGCCCTACGCTCCGAAGCGCTGCTTCAGCCGAAAGACGCCGGCCACCGGCGCTTCGCTTCGGACAGCTCCGGAGAGCCGTAGTGTGCGTCTGCACTAGACTGCATCATAGCGAAAAGCTTTGGCAGTGTGTCTCGCAAGGAGATAGCTTAGGAGAGCAGCGCACTTATGCCTCCCTTCTCCAGAATCACGATTTTACTGCACACTCCAAAAACAGTACTCTTCCCAGGGCAATATGCCAGATGCTCTCTGATGCCCGTGCTCCCTTCCTACTCTTGCCCAGCTCGTTGTTTTAACGTGCACATGCCGTCCTGGAATTCAGTGCACAGTGAAAGCAATCGCAAAAGTCCAGCAGCTGCTGACTCCCAAACACAAGGCGCTGGCTATGTTCTTGCTACTCGACGACTCAACGCAGCCCTTCATTTCTGCAGTTGCCATCGAGGTCTCTGCATGTCGGAGACTCAGAGGACGAGCACGAGTTTCCCACGAGGGGCTGCATCAGGAGGAATTCAAAACTCAGGGAATTTGTCCTGGAACACCTTCCATAAGGATGCTAGAAGGGAATTGAAGAGGCAGGCGAGCGGCCACCACCGTCCTCTAGCAGTCCTTAGGGTGCGCGCAGAAGCCCGGTGCTCTGCGGCTTCGTTCTTCGCCCTCGTGCAAGCTACCGCTCTGTCCGGCTCCCGGAGCAGGAGAAGCGGCTGCTTCGCGCACACAACAGCGGAGCGGCAGCCGTACTCTCCGGAGCGCTGCTTCAGCCGAAAGACGCCGGCCACCGGCGCTTGGCTTCGGACAGCTCCGGAGAGCCGTAGTGTGCGTCTGCACTAGACTGCATCATAGCGAAAAGCTTTGGCAGTGTGTCTCGCAGAGAGATAGCTTAGGAGCGCAGCGCACTTATGCCTCCCTTGTCCAGAAACACGATTTTACTGCACACTCCAAAAACAGTACTCTTCCCAGGGCAATATATAAGCTGCTTTCTGACGGCCGTGATCTTTCGATTACTCTTGCCCAGCTCGTTGTTTTAACGTGCACATGCCGTCCTGGCATTCAGTGCACAGTGAAAGCAATCGCAAACGTCCAGCAGCTGCTGACTCCCAAACACAAGGCGCTGGCTATGTTCTTGCTTCTCCACACTTCAACAGAGTCCTTCATTTCTGCAGCTGCCATCGAGTTTTCTGCATCTCGAGCCTTCTGGGACGAGCACCAATTTCCCAAGAGGGGCTGCATCAGGACGAAGTCAAAACCCAGGAAAGTTGTCTCGGAACACCTTCAATAAAGCATGCCAGCAGTGCATTGAAAAGGCAGGTAGCTTAACCACCGTCCTCTAGCAGTCGCAAGGCTGTGCACACAATGTCGTCTCCCTGCGGCAACGTTCTTCGCCCTCGTGCAAGCTACCGCTCTGTCCGGCTCCCGGAGCAGGAGAAGCGGCTGCTTCGCGCACACAACAGCGGAGCGGCAGCCCTACGCTCCGAAGCGCTGCTTCAGCCGAAAGACGCCGGCCACCGGCGCTTCGCTTCGGACAGCTCCGGATAGCCGTAGTGTGCGTCTACAACTACACTGCATCATAGCGAAAAGCTTTGGCAGTGTGTCTCGCAAGGAGATAGCTTAGGAGCGCAGCGCACTTATGCCTCCCTTCTCCAGAAACACGATTTTACTGCACACTCCAAAAACAGTACTCTTCCCAGGGCAATATGCCAGATGCTCTCTGATGCCCGTGCTCCCTTCCTACTCTTGCCCAGCTCGTTGTTTTAACGTGCACATGCCGTCCTGGCATTCAGTGCACAGTGAAAGCAATCGCAAAAGTCCAGCAGCTGCTGACTCCCAAACACAAGGCGCTGGCTATGTTCTTGCTACTCGACGACTCAACGCAGCCCTTCATTTCTGCAGTTGCCATCGAGGTCTCTGCATGTCGGAGACTCAGAGGACGAGCACGAGTTTCCCACGAGGGGCTGCATCAGGAGGAATTCAAAACTCAGGGAAATTGTCTTTGAACACCTTCCATAAGGATGCTAGAAGGGAATTGAAGAGGCAGGCGAGCGGCCACCACCGTCCTCTAGCAGTCCTTAGGGTGTGCGCAAAAGCCCGGTGCTCTTCGGCTTCGTTCTTCGCCCCCGTACAAGCTACCGCTCTGTCCGGCTCCCGGAGCAGGAGAAGCGGCTGCTTCGCGCACACAACAGCGGAGCGGCAGCCCTACGCTCCGAAGCGCTGCTTCAGCCGAAAGACGCCGGCCACCGGCGCTTCGCTTCGGACAGCTCCGGAGAGCCGTAGTGTGGGTCTGCACTAGACTGCATCATAGCGAAAAGCTTTGGCAGTGTGTCTCGCAGAGAGATAGCTTAGGAGCGCAGCGCACTTATGCCTCCCTTGTCCAGAAACACGCATTTGCTGCACACTCCAAAAACACTGCTCTTTCCATGGTACTATGTAAGCTGCTGTCTGACGCCCGTTCTCTTCTGCCCACTCTTGCCCAGCTGGTTGTTGCAGCGTGCACGTGCCTTCCTGGCATTAAGAGCACAGTGAAAGCAATCGCAAAAGTCCAGCAGCTGCTGACTCCCAAACACAAGGCGCTTGTCTACGTTCTTGCTTCTCGACAACTCAACGCAGCCCTTCATTTCTGCAGCTGCCATCGAGTTTTCTGTATCTTGAGCCTTCTGGGACGAGCACCAATTTCCCAGGAGGGGCTGCATCAGGACGAAGTCAAAACCCAGGAAAGTTGTCTCGGAACACCTTCAATAAAGCATGCCAGCAGTGCATTGAAAAGGCAGGTAGCTTTAGCCACCGTCCTCTAGCAGTCGCGAAGCTGTGCACACAATGTCGTCTCCCTGCGGCAATGTTCTTCGCCCTCGTGCAAGCTACCGCTCTGTCCGGCTCCCGGAGCAGGAGAAGCGGCTGCTTCGCGCACACAGCAGCGGAGCGGCAGCCCTACGCTCCGAAGCGCTGCTTCAGCCGAAAGACGCCGGCCACCGGCGCTTGGCTTCGGACAGCTCCGGAGAGCCGTAGTGTGCGTCTACAACTAGACTGCATCATAGCGAAAAGCTTTGGCAGTGTGTCTCGCAGGGAGATAGCTTAGGAGCGCAGCGCACTTATGCCTCCCTTGTCCAGAAACACGATTTTACTGCACACTCCAAAAACAGTACTCTTCCCAGGGCAATATGCCAGATGCTCTCTGATGCCCGTGCTACCTTCCTACTCTTGCCCAGCTCGTTGTTTTAACGTGCACATGCCGTCCTGGAATTCAGTGCACAGTGAAAGCAATCGCAAAAGTCCAGCAGCTGCTGACTCCCAAACACAAGGCGCTGGCTATGTTCTTGCTACTCGACGACTCAACGCAGCCCTTCATTTCTGCAGTTGCCATCGAGGTCTCTGCATGTCGGAGACTCAGAGGACGAGCACGAGTTTCCCACGAGGGGCTGCATCAGGAGGAATTCAAAACTCAGGGAAATTGTCCTGGAACACCTTCCATAAGGATGCTAGAAGGGAATTGAAGAGGCAGGCGAGCGGCCACCACCGTCCTCTAGCAGTCCTTAGGGTGCGCGCAGAAGCCCGGTGCTCTGCGGCTTCGTTCTTCGCCCTCGTGCAAGCTACCGCTCTGTCCGGCTCCCGGAGCAGGAGAAGCGGCTGCTTCGCGCACACAACAGCGGAGCGGCAGCCGTACTCTCCGAAGCGCTGCTTCAGCCGAAAGACGCCGGCCACCGGCGCTTGGCTTCGGACAGCTCCGGAGAGCCGTAGTGTGGGTATGCACTAGACTGCATCATAGCGAAAAGCTTTGACAGTGTGTCTCGCAGGGAGATACCTTAGGAGCGCAGCGCACTTATGCCTCCCTTGTCCAGAAACACGGATTTGCTGCACACTCCAAAAACACTGCTCTTCCCAGGGCAATATATAAGCTGCTGTCTGACGCCCGTTCTCTTCTGCCCACTCTTGCCCAGCTGGTTGTTGCAGCGTGCACATGCCGTCCTGGCATTCAGTGCACAGTGAAAGCAATCGCAAAAGTCCAGCAGCTGCTGACTCCCAAACACAAGGCGCTGGCTATGTTCTTGCTTCTCCACACTTCAACAGAGTCCTTCATTTCTGCAGCTGCCATCGAGTTTTCTGCATCTCGAGCCTTCTGGGACGAGCACCAATTTCCCAAGAGGGGCTGCATCAGGACGAAGTCAAAACCCAGGAAAGTTGTCTCGGAACACCTTCAATAAAGCATGCCAGCCGTGCATTGAAAAGGCAGGTAGCTTTAGCCA
The DNA here is from genome assembly GCF_050655825.1 of Lonchura striata. Taxonomy (NCBI): domain Eukaryota; kingdom Metazoa; phylum Chordata; class Aves; order Passeriformes; family Estrildidae; genus Lonchura; species Lonchura striata. The sequence goes on along the minus strand of NC_140716.1, from coordinate 16,999,477 downwards.
CCGTCCTCTAGCAGTCGCAAGGCTGTGCACACAATGTCGTCTCCCTGCGGCAACGTTCTTCGCCCTCGTGCAAGCTACCGCTCTGTCCGGCTCCCGGAGCAGGAGAAGCGGCTGCTTCGCGCACACAACAGCGGAGCGGCAGCCCTACGCTCCGAAGCGCTGCTTCAGCCGAAAGACGCCGGCCACCGGCGCTTCGCTTCGGACAGCTCCGGAGAGCCGTAGTGTGCGTCTGCACTAGACTGCATCATAGCGAAAAGCTTTGGCAGTGTGTCTCGCAGAGAGATAGCTTAGGAGCGCAGCGCACTTATGCCTCCCTTGTCCAGAAACACGATTTTACTGCACACTCCAAAAACAGTACTCTTCCCAGGGCAATATATAAGCTGCTTTCTGACGGCCGTGATCTTTCGATTACTCTTGCCCAGCTCGTTGTTTTAACGTGCACATGCCGTCCTGGAATTCAGTGCACAGTGAAAGCAATCGCAAAAGTCCAGCAGCTGCTGACTCCCAAACACAAGGCGCTGGCTATGTTCTTGCTACTCGACGACTCAACGCAGCCCTTCATTTCTGCAGTTGCCATCGAGGTCTCTGCATGTCGGAGACTCAGAGGACGAGCACGAGTTTCCCACGAGGGGCTGCATCAGGAGGAATTCAAAACTCAGGGAAATTGTCTTTGAACACCTTCCATAAGGATGCTAGAAGGGAATTGAAGAGGCAGGCGAGCGGCCACCACCGTCCTCTAGCAGTCCTTAGGGTGTGCGCAAAAGCCCGGTGCTCTTCGGCTTCATTCTTCGCCCCCGTACAAGCTACCGCTCTGTCCGGCTCCCGGAGCAAGAGAAGCGGCTGCTTCGCGCACACAACAGCGGAGCGGCAGCCCTACGCTCCGAAGCGCTGCTTCAGCCGAAATACGCCGGCCACCGGCGCTTGGCTTCGGACAGCTCCGGAGAGCCGTAGTGTGCGTCTGCACTAGACTGCATCATAGCGAAAAGCTTTGGCAGTGTGTCTCGCAGAGAGATAGCTTAGGAGCGCAGCGCACTTATGCCTCCCTTGTCCAGAAACACGATTTTACTGCACACTCCAAAAACAGTACTCTTCCCAGGGCAATATATAAGCTGCTTTCTGACGGCCGTGATCTTTCGATTACTCTTGCCCAGCTGGTTGTTTTAACGTGCACATGCCGTCCTGGAATTCAGTGCACAGTGAAAGCAATCGCAAAAGTCCAGCAGCTGCTGACTCCCAAACACAAGGCGCTGGCTATGTTCTTGCTTCTCGACAACTCAACGCAGTCCTTCATTTCTGCAGTTGCCATCGAGGTCTCTGCATGTCGGAGACTCAGAGGACGAGCACGAGTTTCCCACGAGGGGCTGCATCAAGAGGAATTCAAAACTCAGGAAAATTGTCTCGGAACACCTTCCATAGGATGCTAGAAGGGAATTGAAGAGGCAGGCGAGCGGCCACCACCGTCCTCTAGCAGTCCTTAGGGTGTGCGCAAAAGCCCGATGCTCTTCGGCTTCGTTCTTCGCCCCCGTACAAGCTACCGCTCTGTCCGGCTCCCGGAGCAGGAGAAGCGGCTGCTTCGCGCACACAGCAGCGGAGCGGCAGCCCTACGCTCCGAAGCGCTGCTTCAGCCGAAAGACGCCGGCCACCGGCGCTTGGCTTCGGACAGCTCCGGAGAGCCGTAGTGTGCGTCTACAACTAGACTGCATCATAGCGAAAAGCTTTGGCAGTGTGTCTCGCAGAGAGATAGCTTAGGAGCGCAGCGCACTTATGCCTCCCATGTCCAGAAACACGGATTTGCTGCACACTCCAAAAACACTGCTCTTTCCATGGTACTATGTAAGCTGCTGTCTGACGCCCGTTCTCTTCTGCCCACTCTTGCCCAGCTGGTTGTTGCAGCGTGCACGTGCCTTCCTGGCATTAAGAGCACAGTGAAAGCAATCGCAAAAGTCCAGCAGCTGCTGACTCCCAAACACAAGGCGCTGGCTATGTTCTTGCTTCTCGACAACTCAACGCAGCCCTTCATTTCTGCAGTTGCCATCGAGGTCTCTGCATGTCGGAGAATCAGAGGACGAGCACGAGTTTCCCACGAGGGGCTGCATCAGGAGGAATTCAAAACTCAGGGAAATTGTCCTGGAACACCTTCCATAAGGATGCTAGAAGGGAATTGAAGAGGCAGGCGAGCGGCCACCACCGTCCTCTAGCAGTCGTTAGGGTGCGCGCAGAAGCCCGGTGCTCTGCGGCTTCGTTCTTCGCCCTCGTGCAAGCTACCGCTCTGTCCGGCTCCCGGAGCAGGAGAAGCGGCTGCTTCGCGCACACAACAGCGGAGCGGCAGCCCTACGCTCCGAAGCGCTGCTTCAGCCGAAAGACGCCGGCGACCGGCGGTTCGCTTCGGATAGCAGCCGAGAGCCGTAGTGTGCGTCTGCACTAAACTGCATCATAGCGAAAAGCTTTGGCAGTGTGACTCGCAGGGAGATAGCTTAGGAGCGCAGCGCACTTATGCCTCCCTTGTCCAGAAACACGGATTTGCTGCACACTCCAAAAACACTGCTCTTCCCAGGGCAATATATAAGCTGCTTTCTGATGGCCGTGATCCCTCCCTGCTCTTGCCCAGCTGGTTGTTGCAGCGTGCACATGCCGTCCTGGCATTCAGTGCACAGTGAAAGCAATCGCAAAAGTCCAGCAGCTGCTGACTCCCAAACACAAGGCGCTGGCTATGTTCTTGCTTCTCCACACTTCAACAGAGTCCTTCATTTCTGCAGCTGCCATCGAGTTTTCTGCATCTCGAGCCTTCTGGGACGAGCACCAATTTCCCAAGAGGGGCTGCATCATGACGAAGTCAAAACTCAGGAAAGTTGTCTCGGAACACCTTCAATAAAGCATGCCAGCAGTGCATTGAAAAGGCAGGTAGCTTTAGCCACCGTCCTCTAGCAGTCGCGAAGCTGTGCACACAATGTCGTCTCCCTGCGGCAACGTTCTTCGCCCTCGTGCAAGCTACCGCTCTGTCCGGCTCCCGGAGCAGGAGAAGCGGCTGCTTCGCGCACACAACAGCGGAGCGGCAGCCCTACGCTCCGAAGCGCTGCTTCAGCCGAAAGACGCCGGCCACCGGCGCTTTGCTTCGGACAGCTCCGGAGAGCCGTAGTGTGCGTCTGCACTAGACTGCATCATAGCGAAAAGCTTTGGCAGTGTGTCTCGCAGAGAGATAGCTTAGGAGCGCAGCGCACTTATGCCTCCCTTGTCCAGAAACACGATTTTACTGCACACTCCAAAAACAGTACTCTTCCCAGGGCAATATATAAGCTGCTTTCTGACGGCCGTGATCTTTCGATTACTCTTGCCCAGCTCGTTGTTTTAACGTGCACATGCCGTCCTGGAATTCAGTGCACAGTGAAAGCAATCGCAAAAGTCCAGCAGCTGCTGACTCCCAAACACAAGGCGCTGGCTATGTTCTTGCTTCTCGACAACTCAACGCAGCCCTTCATTTCTGCAGTTGCCATCGAGGTCTCTGCATGTCGGAAACTCAGAGGACGAGCACGAGTTTTCCACGAGGGGCTGCATCAAGAGGAATTCAAAACTCAGGAAAATTGTCTTTGAACACCTTCCATAGGATGCTAGAAGGGAATTGAAGAGGCAGGCGAGCGGCCACCACCGTCCTCTAGCAGTCCTTAGGGTGTGCGCAAAAGCCCGATGCTCTTCGGCTTCGTTCTTCGCCCCCGTACAAGCTACCGCTCTGTCCGGCTCCCGGAGCAGGAGAAGCGGCTGCTTCGCGCACACAACAGCGGAGCGGCAGCCGTACTCTCCGAAGCGCTGCTTCATCCGAAAGACGCCGGCCACCGGCGCTTCGCTTCGGACAGCTCCGGAGAGCCGTAGTGTGCGTCTACAACTAGACTGCATCATAGCGAAAAGCTTTGGCAGTGTGTCTCGCAGAGAGATAGCTTAGGAGCGCAGCGCACTTATGCCTCCCTTGTCCAGAAACACGGATTTGCTGCACACTCCAAAAACACTGCTCTTCCCAGGGCAATATATAAGCTGCTTTCTGATGGCCGTGATCCCTCTCTGCTCTTGCCCAGCTGGTTGTTGCAGCGTGCACATGCCGTCCTGGCATTCAGTGCACAGTGAAAGCAATCGCAAAAGTCCAGCAGCTGCTGACTCCCAAACACAAGGCGCTGGCTATGTTCTTGCTTCTCCACACTTCAACAGAGTCCTTCATTTCTGCAGCTGCCATCGAGTTTTCTGCATCTCGAGCCTTCTGGGACGAGCACCAATTTCCCAAGAGGGGCTGCATCAGGACGAAGTCAAAACCCAGGAAAGTTGTCTCGGAACACCTTCAATAAAGCATGCCAGCAGTGCATTGAAAAGGCAGGTAGCTTTAGCCACCGTCCTCTAGCAGTCGCGAAGCTGTGCACACAATGTCGTCTCCCTGCGGCAACGTTCTTCGCCCTCGTGCAAGCTACCGCTCTGTCCGGCTCCCGGAGCAGGAGAAGCGGCTGCTTCGCGCACACAACAGCGGAGCGGCAGCCCTACGCTCCGAAGCGCTGCTTCAGCCGAAAGACGCCGGCCACCGGCGCTTCGCTTCGGACAGCTCCGGAGAGCCGTAGTGTGCGTCTGCACTAGACTGCATCATAGCGAAAAGCTTTGGCAGTGTGTCTCGCAGAGAGATAGCTTAGGAGCGCAGCGCACTTATGCCTCCCTTGTCCAGAAACACGATTTTACTGCACACTCCAAAAACAGTACTCTTCCCAGGGCAATATATAAGCTGCTTTCTGACGGCCGTGATCTTTCGATTACTCTTGCCCAGCTCGTTGTTTTAACGTGCACATGCCGTCCTGGAATTCAGTGCACAGTGAAAGCAATCGCAAAAGTCCAGCAGCTGCTGACTCCCAAACACAAGGCGCTGGCTATGTTCTTGCTTCTCGACAACTCAACGCAGCCCTTCATTTCTGCAGTTGCCATCGAGGTCTCTGCATGTCGGAAACTCAGAGGACGAGCACGAGTTTTCCACGAGGGGCTGCATCAAGAGGAATTCAAAACTCAGGAAAATTGTCTTTGAACACCTTCCATAGGATGCTAGAAGGGAATTGAAGAGGCAGGCGAGCGGCCACCACCGTCCTCTAGCAGTCCTTAGGGTGTGCGCAAAAGCCCGATGCTCTTCGGCTTCGTTCTTCGCCCCCGTACAAGCTACCGCTCTGTCCGGCTCCCGGAGCAGGAGAAGCGGCTGCTTCGCGCACACAACAGCGGAGCGGCAGCCGTACTCTCCGAAGCGCTGCTTCATCCGAAAGACGCCGGCCACCGGCGCTTCGCTTCGGACAGCTCCGGAGAGCCGTAGTGTGCGTCTACAACTAGACTGCATCATAGCGCAAAGCTTTGGCAGTGTGTCTCGCAGAGAGATAGCTTAGGAGCGCAGCGCACTTATGCCTCCCTTGTCCAGAAACACGATTTTACTGCACACTCCAAAAACAGTACTCTTCCCAGGGCAATATATAAGCTGCTTTCTGACGGCCGTGATCTTTCGATTACTCTTGCCCAGCTCGTTGTTTTAACGTGCACATGCCGTCCTGGAATTCAGTGCACAGTGAAAGCAATCGCAAAAGTCCAGCAGCTGCTGACTCCCAAACACAAGGCGCTGGCTATGTTCTTGCTACTCGACGACTCAACGCAGTCCTTCATTTCTGCAGTTGCCATCGAGGTCTCTGCATGTCGGAGACTCAGAGGACGAGCACGAGTTTCCCACGAGGGGCTGCATCAAGAGGAATTCAAAACTCAGGAAAATTGTCTCGGAACACCTTCCATAGGATGCTAGAAGGGAATTGAAGAGGCAGGCGAGCGGCCACCACCGTCCTCTAGCAGTCCTTAGGGTGTGCGCAAAAGCCCGATGCTCTTCGGCTTCGTTCTTCGCCCCCGTACAAGCTACCGCTCTGTCCGGCTCCCGGAGCAGGAGAAGCGGCTGCTTCGCGCACACAGCAGCGGAGCGGCAGCCCTACGCTCCGAAGCGCTGCTTCAGCCGAAAGACGCCGGCCACCGGCGCTTCGCTTCGGACAGCTCCGGAGAGCCGTAGTGTGCGTCTGCACTAGACTGCATCATAGCGAAAAGCTTTGGCAGTGTGTCTCGCAAGGAGATAGCTTAGGAGAGCAGCGCACTTATGCCTCCCTTCTCCAGAATCACGATTTTACTGCACACTCCAAAAACAGTACTCTTCCCAGGGCAATATGCCAGATGCTCTCTGATGCCCGTGCTCCCTTCCTACTCTTGCCCAGCTCGTTGTTTTAACGTGCACATGCCGTCCTGGAATTCAGTGCACAGTGAAAGCAATCGCAAAAGTCCAGCAGCTGCTGACTCCCAAACACAAGGCGCTGGCTATGTTCTTGCTACTCGACGACTCAACGCAGCCCTTCATTTCTGCAGTTGCCATCGAGGTCTCTGCATGTCGGAGACTCAGAGGACGAGCACGAGTTTCCCACGAGGGGCTGCATCAGGAGGAATTCAAAACTCAGGGAATTTGTCCTGGAACACCTTCCATAAGGATGCTAGAAGGGAATTGAAGAGGCAGGCGAGCGGCCACCACCGTCCTCTAGCAGTCCTTAGGGTGCGCGCAGAAGCCCGGTGCTCTGCGGCTTCGTTCTTCGCCCTCGTGCAAGCTACCGCTCTGTCCGGCTCCCGGAGCAGGAGAAGCGGCTGCTTCGCGCACACAACAGCGGAGCGGCAGCCGTACTCTCCGGAGCGCTGCTTCAGCCGAAAGACGCCGGCCACCGGCGCTTGGCTTCGGACAGCTCCGGAGAGCCGTAGTGTGCGTCTGCACTAGACTGCATCATAGCGAAAAGCTTTGGCAGTGTGTCTCGCAGAGAGATAGCTTAGGAGCGCAGCGCACTTATGCCTCCCTTGTCCAGAAACACGATTTTACTGCACACTCCAAAAACAGTACTCTTCCCAGGGCAATATATAAGCTGCTTTCTGACGGCCGTGATCTTTCGATTACTCTTGCCCAGCTCGTTGTTTTAACGTGCACATGCCGTCCTGGCATTCAGTGCACAGTGAAAGCAATCGCAAACGTCCAGCAGCTGCTGACTCCCAAACACAAGGCGCTGGCTATGTTCTTGCTTCTCCACACTTCAACAGAGTCCTTCATTTCTGCAGCTGCCATCGAGTTTTCTGCATCTCGAGCCTTCTGGGACGAGCACCAATTTCCCAAGAGGGGCTGCATCAGGACGAAGTCAAAACCCAGGAAAGTTGTCTCGGAACACCTTCAATAAAGCATGCCAGCAGTGCATTGAAAAGGCAGGTAGCTTAACCACCGTCCTCTAGCAGTCGCAAGGCTGTGCACACAATGTCGTCTCCCTGCGGCAACGTTCTTCGCCCTCGTGCAAGCTACCGCTCTGTCCGGCTCCCGGAGCAGGAGAAGCGGCTGCTTCGCGCACACAACAGCGGAGCGGCAGCCCTACGCTCCGAAGCGCTGCTTCAGCCGAAAGACGCCGGCCACCGGCGCTTCGCTTCGGACAGCTCCGGATAGCCGTAGTGTGCGTCTACAACTACACTGCATCATAGCGAAAAGCTTTGGCAGTGTGTCTCGCAAGGAGATAGCTTAGGAGCGCAGCGCACTTATGCCTCCCTTCTCCAGAAACACGATTTTACTGCACACTCCAAAAACAGTACTCTTCCCAGGGCAATATGCCAGATGCTCTCTGATGCCCGTGCTCCCTTCCTACTCTTGCCCAGCTCGTTGTTTTAACGTGCACATGCCGTCCTGGCATTCAGTGCACAGTGAAAGCAATCGCAAAAGTCCAGCAGCTGCTGACTCCCAAACACAAGGCGCTGGCTATGTTCTTGCTACTCGACGACTCAACGCAGCCCTTCATTTCTGCAGTTGCCATCGAGGTCTCTGCATGTCGGAGACTCAGAGGACGAGCACGAGTTTCCCACGAGGGGCTGCATCAGGAGGAATTCAAAACTCAGGGAAATTGTCTTTGAACACCTTCCATAAGGATGCTAGAAGGGAATTGAAGAGGCAGGCGAGCGGCCACCACCGTCCTCTAGCAGTCCTTAGGGTGTGCGCAAAAGCCCGGTGCTCTTCGGCTTCGTTCTTCGCCCCCGTACAAGCTACCGCTCTGTCCGGCTCCCGGAGCAGGAGAAGCGGCTGCTTCGCGCACACAACAGCGGAGCGGCAGCCCTACGCTCCGAAGCGCTGCTTCAGCCGAAAGACGCCGGCCACCGGCGCTTCGCTTCGGACAGCTCCGGAGAGCCGTAGTGTGGGTCTGCACTAGACTGCATCATAGCGAAAAGCTTTGGCAGTGTGTCTCGCAGAGAGATAGCTTAGGAGCGCAGCGCACTTATGCCTCCCTTGTCCAGAAACACGCATTTGCTGCACACTCCAAAAACACTGCTCTTTCCATGGTACTATGTAAGCTGCTGTCTGACGCCCGTTCTCTTCTGCCCACTCTTGCCCAGCTGGTTGTTGCAGCGTGCACGTGCCTTCCTGGCATTAAGAGCACAGTGAAAGCAATCGCAAAAGTCCAGCAGCTGCTGACTCCCAAACACAAGGCGCTTGTCTACGTTCTTGCTTCTCGACAACTCAACGCAGCCCTTCATTTCTGCAGCTGCCATCGAGTTTTCTGTATCTTGAGCCTTCTGGGACGAGCACCAATTTCCCAGGAGGGGCTGCATCAGGACGAAGTCAAAACCCAGGAAAGTTGTCTCGGAACACCTTCAATAAAGCATGCCAGCAGTGCATTGAAAAGGCAGGTAGCTTTAGCCACCGTCCTCTAGCAGTCGCGAAGCTGTGCACACAATGTCGTCTCCCTGCGGCAATGTTCTTCGCCCTCGTGCAAGCTACCGCTCTGTCCGGCTCCCGGAGCAGGAGAAGCGGCTGCTTCGCGCACACAGCAGCGGAGCGGCAGCCCTACGCTCCGAAGCGCTGCTTCAGCCGAAAGACGCTGGCCACCGGCGCTTGGCTTCGGACAGCTCCGGAGAGCCGTAGTGTGCGTCTACAACTAGACTGCATCATAGCGAAAAGCTTTGGCAGTGTGTCTCGCAGGGAGATAGCTTAGGAGCGCAGCGCACTTATGCCTCCCTTGTCCAGAAACACGATTTTACTGCACACTCCAAAAACAGTACTCTTCCCAGGGCAATATGCCAGATGCTCTCTGATGCCCGTGCTACCTTCCTACTCTTGCCCAGCTCGTTGTTTTAACGTGCACATGCCGTCCTGGAATTCAGTGCACAGTGAAAGCAATCGCAAAAGTCCAGCAGCTGCTGACTCCCAAACACAAGGCGCTGGCTATGTTCTTGCTACTCGACGACTCAACGCAGCCCTTCATTTCTGCAGTTGCCATCGAGGTCTCTGCATGTCGGAGACTCAGAGGACGAGCACGAGTTTCCCACGAGGGGCTGCATCAGGAGGAATTCAAAACTCAGGGAAATTGTCCTGGAACACCTTCCATAAGGATGCTAGAAGGGAATTGAAGAGGCAGGCGAGCGGCCACCACCGTCCTCTAGCAGTCCTTAGGGTGCGCGCAGAAGCCCGGTGCTCTGCGGCTTCGTTCTTCGCCCTCGTGCAAGCTACCGCTCTGTCCGGCTCCCGGAGCAGGAGAAGCGGCTGCTTCGCGCACACAACAGCGGAGCGGCAGCCGTACTCTCCGAAGCGCTGCTTCAGCCGAAAGACGCCGGCCACCGGCGCTTGGCTTCGGACAGCTCCGGAGAGCCGTAGTGTGGGTATGCACTAGACTGCATCATAGCGAAAAGCTTTGACAGTGTGTCTCGCAGGGAGATACCTTAGGAGCGCAGCGCACTTATGCCTCCCTTGTCCAGAAACACGGATTTGCTGCACACTCCAAAAACACTGCTCTTCCCAGGGCAATATATAAGCTGCTGTCTGACGCCCGTTCTCTTCTGCCCACTCTTGCCCAGCTGGTTGTTGCAGCGTGCACATGCCGTCCTGGCATTCAGTGCACAGTGAAAGCAATCGCAAAAGTCCAGCAGCTGCTGACTCCCAAACACAAGGCGCTGGCTATGTTCTTGCTTCTCCACACTTCAACAGAGTCCTTCATTTCTGCAGCTGCCATCGAGTTTTCTGCATCTCGAGCCTTCTGGGACGAGCACCAATTTCCCAAGAGGGGCTGCATCAGGACGAAGTCAAAACCCAGGAAAGTTGTCTCGGAACACCTTCAATAAAGCATGCCAGCCGTGCATTGAAAAGGCAGGTAGCTTTAGCCACCGTCCTCTAGCAGTCGCAAGGCTGTGCACACAATGTCGTCTCCCTGCGGCAACGTTCTTCGCCCTCGTGCAAGCTACCGCTCTGTCCGGCTCCCGGAGCAGGAGAAGCGGCTGCTTCGCGCACACAACAGCGGAGCGGCAGCCCTACGCTCCGAAGCGCTGCTTCAGCCGAAAGACGCCGGCCACCGGCGCTTCGCTTCGGACAGCTCCGGAGAGCCGTAGTGTGCGTCTGCACTAGACTGCATCATAGCGAAAAGCTTTGGCAGTGTGTCTCGCAGAGAGATAGCTTAGGAGCGCAGCGCACTTATGCCTCCCTTGTCCAGAAACACGATTTTACTGCACACTCCAAAAACAGTACTCTTCCCAGGGCAATATATAAGCTGCTTTCTGACGGCCGTGATCTTTCGATTACTCTTGCCCAGCTCGTTGTTTTAACGTGCACATGCCGTCCTGGAATTCAGTGCACAGTGAAAGCAATCGCAAAAGTCCAGCAGCTGCTGACTCCCAAACACAAGGCGCTGGCTATGTTCTTGCTACTCGACGACTCAACGCAGCCCTTCATTTCTGCAGTTGCCATCGAGGTCTCTGCATGTCGGAGACTCAGAGGACGAGCACGAGTTTCCCACGAGGGGCTGCATCAGGAGGAATTCAAAACTCAGGGAAATTGTCTTTGAACACCTTCCATAAGGATGCTAGAAGGGAATTGAAGAGGCAGGCGAGCGGCCACCACCGTCCTCTAGCAGTCCTTAGGGTGTGCGCAAAACCCGGTGCTCTTCGGCTTCATTCTTCGCCCCCGTACAAGCTACCGCTCTGTCCGGCTCCCGGAGCAAGAGAAGCGTCTGCTTCGCGCACACAACAGCGGAGCGGCAGCCCTACGCTCCGAAGCGCTGCTTCAGCCGAAATACGCCGGCCACCGGCGCTTGGCTTCGGACAGCTCCGGAGAGCCGTAGTGTGCGTCTGCACTAGACTGCATCATAGCGAAAAGCTTTGGCAGTGTGTCTCGCAGAGAGATAGCTTAGGAGCGCAGCGCACTTATGCCTCCCTTGTCCAGAAACACGATTTTACTGCACACTCCAAAAACAGTACTCTTCCCAGGGCAATATATAAGCTGCTTTCTGACGGCCGTGATCTTTCGATTACTCTTGCCCAGCTGGTTGTTTTAACGTGCACATGCCGTCCTGGAATTCAGTGCACAGTGAAAGCAATCGCAAAAGTCCAGCAGCTGCTGACTCCCAAACACAAGGCGCTGGCTATGTTCTTGCTTCTCGACAACTCAACGCAGTCCTTCATTTCTGCAGTTGCCATCGAGGTCTCTGCATGTCGGAGACTCAGAGGACGAGCACGAGTTTCCCACGAGGGGCTGCATCAAGAGGAATTCAAAACTCAGGAAAATTGTCTCGGAACACCTTCCATAGGATGCTAGAAGGGAATTGAAGAGGCAGGCGAGCGGCCACCACCGTCCTCTAGCAGTCCTTAGGGTGTGCGCAAAAGCCCGATGCTCTTCGGCTTCGTTCTTCGCCCCCGTACAAGCTACCGCTCTGTCCGGCTCCCGGAGCAGGAGAAGCGGCTGCTTCGCGCACACAGCAGCGGAGCGGCAGCCCTACGCTCCGAAGCGCTGCTTCAGCCGAAAGACGCCGGCCACCGGCGCTTGGCTTCGGACAGCTCCGGAGAGCCGTAGTGTGCGTCTACAACTAGACTGCATCATAGCGAAAAGCTTTGGCAGTGTGTCTCGCAGAGAGATAGCTTAGGAGCGCAGCGCACTTATGCCTCCCATGTCCAGAAACACGGATTTGCTGCACACTCCAAAAACACTGCTCTTTCCATGGTACTATGTAAGCTGCTGTCTGACGCCCGTTCTCTTCTGCCCACTCTTGCCCAGCTGGTTGTTGCAGCGTGCACGTGCCTTCCTGGCATTAAGAGCACAGTGAAAGCAATCGCAAAAGTCCAGCAGCTGCTGACTCCCAAACACAAGGCGCTGGCTATGTTCTTGCTTCTCGACAACTCAACGCAGCCCTTCATTTCTGCAGTTGCCATAGAGGTCTCTGCATGTCGGAGAATCAGAGGACGAGCACGAGTTTCCCACGAGGGGCTGCATCAGGAGGAATTCAAAACTCAGGGAAATTGTCCTGGAACACCTTCCATAAGGATGCTAGAAGGGAATTGAAGAGGCAGGCGAGCGGCCACCACCGTCCTCTAGCAGTCGTTAGGGTGCGCGCAGAAGCCCGGTGCTCTGCGGCTTCGTTCTTCGCCCTCGTGCAAGCTACCGCTCTGTCCGGCTCCCGGAGCAGGAGAAGCGGCTGCTTCGCGCACACAACAGCGGAGCGGCAGCCCTACGCTCCGAAGCGCTGCTTCAGCCGAAAGACGCCGGCGACCGGCGGTTCGCTTCGGATAGCAGCCGAGAGCCGTAGTGTGCGTCTGCACTAAACTGCATCATAGCGAAAAGCTTTGGCAGTGTGACTCGCAGGGAGATAGCTTAGGAGCGCAGCGCACTTATGCCTCCCTTGTCCAGAAACACGGATTTGCTGCACACTCCAAAAACACTGCTCTTCCCAGGGCAATATATAAGCTGCTTTCTGATGGCCGTGATCCCTCCCTGCTCTTGCCCAGCTGGTTGTTGCAGCGTGCACATGCCGTCCTGGCATTCAGTGCACAGTGAAAGCAATCGCAAAAGTCCAGCAGCTGCTGACTCCCAAACACAAGGCGCTGGCTATGTTCTTGCTTCTCCACACTTCAACAGAGTCCTTCATTTCTGCAGCTGCCATCGAGTTTTCTGCATCTCGAGCCTTCTGGGACGAGCACCAATTTCCCAAGAGGGGCTGCATCATGACGAAGTCAAAACTCAGGAAAGTTGTCTCGGAACACCTTCAATAAAGCATGCCAGCAGTGCATTGAAAAGGCAGGTAGCTTTAGCCACCGTCCTCTAGCAGTCGCGAAGCTGTGCACACAATGTCGTCTCCCTGCGGCAACGTTCTTCGCCCTCGTGCAAGCTACCGCTCTGTCCGGCTCCCGGAGCAGGAGAAGCGGCTGCTTCGCGCACACAACAGCGGAGCGGCAGCCCTACGCTCCGAAGCGCTGCTTCAGCCGAAAGACGCCGGCCACCGGCGCTTCGCTTCGGACAGCTCCGGAGAGCCGTAGTGTGCGTCTGCACTAGACTGCATCATAGCGAAAAGCTTTGGCAGTGTGTCTCGCAGAGAGATAGCTTAGGAGCGCAGCGCACTTATGCCTCCCTTGTCCAGAAACACGATTTTACTGCACACTCCAAAAACAGTACTCTTCCCAGGGCAATATATAAGCTGCTTTCTGACGGCCGTGATCTTTCGATTACTCTTGCCCAGCTCGTTGTTTTAACGTGCACATGCCGTCCTGGAATTCAGTGCACAGTGAAAGCAATCGCAAAAGTCCAGCAGCTGCTGACTCCCAAACACAAGGCGCTGGCTATGTTCTTGCTTCTCGACAACTCAACGCAGCCCTTCATTTCTGCAGTTGCCATCGAGGTCTCTGCATGTCGGAAACTCAGAGGACGAGCACGAGTTTTCCACGAGGGGCTGCATCAAGAGGAATTCAAAACTCAGGAAAATTGTCTTTGAACACCTTCCATAGGATGCTAGAAGGGAATTGAAGAGGCAGGCGAGCGGCCACCACCGTCCTCTAGCAGTCCTTAGGGTGTGCGCAAAAGCCCGATGCTCTTCGGCTTCGTTCTTCGCCCCCGTACAAGCTACCGCTCTGTCCGGCTCCCGGAGCAGGAGAAGCGGCTGCTTCGCGCACACAACAGCGGAGCGGCAGCCGTACTCTCCGAAGCGCTGCTTCATCCGAAAGACGCCGGCCACCGGCGCTTCGCTTCGGACAGCTCCGGAGAGCCGTAGTGTGCGTCTACAACTAGACTGCATCATAGCGAAAAGCTTTGGCAGTGTGTCTCGCAGAGAGATAGCTTAGGAGCGCAGCGCACTTATGCCTCCCTTGTCCAGAAACACGGATTTGCTGCACACTCCAAAAACACTGCTCTTCCCAGGGCAATATATAAGCTGCTTTCTGATGGCCGTGATCCCTCTCTGCTCTTGCCCAGCTGGTTGTTGCAGCGTGCACATGCCGTCCTGGCATTCAGTGCACAGTGAAAGCAATCGCAAAAGTCCAGCAGCTGCTGACTCCCAAACACAAGGCGCTGGCTATGTTCTTGCTTCTCCACACTTCAACAGAGTCCTTCATTTCTGCAGCTGCCATCGAGTTTTCTGCATCTCGAGCCTTCTGGGACGAGCACCAATTTCCCAAGAGGGGCTGCATCAGGACGAAGTCAAAACCCAGGAAAGTTGTCTCGGAACACCTTCAATAAAGCATGCCAGCAGTGCATTGAAAAGGCAGGTAGCTTTAGCCACCGTCCTCTAGCAGTCGCGAAGCTGTGCACACAATGTCGTCTCCCTGCGGCAACGTTCTTCGCCCTCGTGCAAGCTACCGCTCTGTCCGGCTCCCGGAGCAGGAGAAGCGGCTGCTTCGCGCACACAACAGCGGAGCGGCAGCCCTACGCTCCGAAGCGCTGCTTCAGCCGAAAGACGCCGGCCACCGGCGCTTCGCTTCGGACAGCTCCGGAGAGCCGTAGTGTGCGTCTGCACTAGACTGCATCATAGCGAAAAGCTTTGGCAGTGTGTCTCGCAGAGAGATAGCTTAGGAGCGCAGCGCACTTATGCCTCCCTTGTCCAGAAACACGATTTTACTGCACACTCCAAAAACAGTACTCTTCCCAGGGCAATATATAAGCTGCTTTCTGACGGCCGTGATCTTTCGATTACTCTTGCCCAGCTCGTTGTTTTAACGTGCACATGCCGTCCTGGAATTCAGTGCACAGTGAAAGCAATCGCAAAAGTCCAGCAGCTGCTGACTCCCAAACACAAGGCGCTGGCTATGTTCTTGCTTCTCGACAACTCAACGCAGCCCTTCATTTCTGCAGTTGCCATCGAGGTCTCTGCATGTCGGAGACTCAGAGGACGAGCACGAGTTTTCCACGAGGGGCTGCATCAAGAGGAATTCAAAACTCAGGAAAATTGTCTTTGAACACCTTCCATAGGATGCTAGAAGGGAATTGAAGAGGCAGGCGAGCGGCCACCACCGTCCTCTAGCAGTCCTTAGGGTGTGCGCAAAAGCCCGATGCTCTTCGGCTTCGTTCTTCGCCCCCGTACAAGCTACCGCTCTGTCCGGCTCCCGGAGCAGGAGAAGCGGCTGCTTCGCGCACACAACAGCGGAGCGGCAGCCGTACTCTCCGAAGCGCTGCTTCATCCGAAAGACGCCGGCCACCGGCGCTTCGCTTCGGACAGCTCCGGAGAGCCGTAGTGTGCGTCTACAACTAGACTGCATCATAGCGCAAAGCTTTGGCAGTGTGTCTCGCAGAGAGATAGCTTAGGAGCGCAGCGCACTTATGCCTCCCTTGTCCAGAAACACGATTTTACTGCACACTCCAAAAACAGTACTCTTCCCAGGGCAATATATAAGCTGCTTTCTGACGGCCGTGATCTTTCGATTACTCTTGCCCAGCTCGTTGTTTTAACGTGCACATGCCGTCCTGGAATTCAGTGCACAGTGAAAGCAATCGCAAAAGTCCAGCAGCTGCTGACTCCCAAACACAAGGCGCTGGCTATGTTCTTGCTACTCGACGACTCAACGCAGTCCTTCATTTCTGCAGTTGCCATCGAGGTCTCTGCATGTCGGAGACTCAGAGGACGAGCACGAGTTTCCCACGAGGGGCTGCATCAAGAGGAATTCAAAACTCAGGAAAATTGTCTCGGAACACCTTCCATAGGATGCTAGAAGGGAATTGAAGAGGCAGGCGAGCGGCCACCACCGTCCTCTAGCAGTCCTTAGGGTGTGCGCAAAAGCCCGATGCTCTTCGGCTTCGTTCTTCGCCCCCGTACAAGCTACCGCTCTGTCCGGCTCCCGGAGCAGGAGAAGCGGCTGCTTCGCGCACACAGCAGCGGAGCGGCAGCCCTACGCTCCGAAGCGCTGCTTCAGCCGAAAGACGCCGGCCACCGGCGCTTGGCTTCGGACAGCTCCGGAGAGCCGTAGTGTGCGTCTACAACTAGACTGCATCATAGCGAAAAGCTTTGGCAGTGTGTCTCGCAGAGAGATAGCTTAGGAGCGCAGCGCACTTATGCCTCCCTTGTCCAGAAACACGGATTTGCTGCACACTCCAAAAACACTGCTCTTTCCATGGTACTATGTAAGCTGCTGTCTGACGCCCGTTCTCTTCTGCCCACTCTTGCCCAGCTGGTTGTTGCAGCGTGCACGTGCCTTCCTGGCATTAAGAGCACAGTGAAAGCAATCGCAAAAGTCCAGCAGCTGCTGACTCCCAAACACAAGGCGCTGGCTATGTTCTTGCTTCTCGACAACTCAACGCAGCCCTTCATTTCTGCAGTTGCCATAGAGGTCTCTGCATGTCGGAGAATCAGAGGACGAGCACGAGTTTCCCACGAGGGGCTGCATCAGGAGGAATTCAAAACTCAGGGAAATTGTCCTGGAACACCTTCCATAAGGATGCTAGAAGGGAATTGAAGAGGCAGGCGAGCGGCCACCACCGTCCTCTAGCAGTCGTTAGGGTGCGCGCAGAAGCCCGGTGCTCTGCGGCTTCGTTCTTCGCCCTCGTGCAAGCTACCGCTCTGTCCGGCTCCCGGAGCAGGAGAAGCGGCTGCTTCGCGCACACAACAGCGGAGCGGCAGCCCTACGCTCCGAAGCGCTGCTTCAGCCGAAAGACGCCGGCGACCGGCGGTTCGCTTCGGATAGCAGCCGAGAGCCGTAGTGTGCGTCTGCACTAAACTGCATCATAGCGAAAAGCTTTGGCAGTGTGACTCGCAGGGAGATAGCTTAGGAGCGCAGCGCACTTATGCCTCCCTTGTCCAGAAACACGGATTTGCTGCACACTCCAAAAACACTGCTCTTCCCAGGGCAATATATAAGCTGCTTTCTGATGGCCGTGATCCCTCCCTGCTCTTGCCCAGCTGGTTGTTGCAGCGTGCACATGCCGTCCTGGCATTCAGTGCACAGTGAAAGCAATCGCAAAAGTCCAGCAGCTGCTGACTCCCAAACACAAGGCGCTGGCTATGTTCTTGCTTCTCCACACTTCAACAGAGTCCTTCATTTCTGCAGCTGCCATCGAGTTTTCTGCATCTCGAGCCTTCTGGGACGAGCACCAATTTCCCAAGAGGGGCTGCATCATGACGTAGTCAAAACTCAGGAAAGTTGTCTCGGAACACCTTCAATAAAGCATGCCAGCAGTGCATTGAAAAGGCAGGTAGCTTTAGCCACCGTCCTCTAGCAGTCGCGAAGCTGTGCACACAATGTCGTCTCCCTGCGGCAACGTTCTTCGCCCTCGTGCAAGCTACCGCTCTGTCCGGCTCCCGGAGCAGGAGAAGCGGCTGCTTCGCGCACACAACAGCGGAGCGGCAGCCCTACGCTCCGAAGCGCTGCTTCAGCCGAAAGACGCCGGCCACCGGCGCTTCGCTTCGGACAGCTCCGGAGAGCCGTAGTGTGCGTCTGCACTAGACTGCATCATAGCGAAAAGCTTTGGCAGTGTGTCTCGCAGAGAGATAGCTTAGGAGCGCAGCGCACTTATGCCTCCCTTGTCCAGAAACACGATTTTACTGCACACTCCAAAAACAGTACTCTTCCCAGGGCAATATATAAGCTGCTTTCTGACGGCCGTGATCTTTCGATTACTCTTGCCCAGCTCGTTGTTTTAACGTGCACATGCCGTCCTGGAATTCAGTGCACAGTGAAAGCAATCGCAAAAGTCCAGCAGCTGCTGACTCCCAAACACAAGGCGCTGGCTATGTTCTTGCTTCTCGACAACTCAACGCAGCCCTTCATTTCTGCAGTTGCCATCGAGGTCTCTGCATGTCGGAAACTCAGAGGACGAGCACGAGTTTTCCACGAGGGGCTGCATCAAGAGGAATTCAAAACTCAGGAAAATTGTCTTTGAACACCTTCCATAGGATGCTAGAAGGGAATTGAAGAGGCAGGCGAGCGGCCACCACCGTCCTCTAGCAGTCCTTAGGGTGTGCGCAAAAGCCCGATGCTCTTCGGCTTCGTTCTTCGCCCCCGTACAAGCTACCGCTCTGTCCGGCTCCCGGAGCAGGAGAAGCGGCTGCTTCGCGCACACAACAGCGGAGCGGCAGCCGTACTCTCCGAAGCGCTGCTTCATCCGAAAGACGCCGGCCACCGGCGCTTCGCTTCGGACAGCTCCGGAGAGCCGTAGTGTGCGTCTACAACTAGACTGCATCATAGCGAAAAGCTTTGGCAGTGTGTCTCGCAGAGAGATAGCTTAGGAGCGCAGCGCACTTATGCCTCCCTTGTCCAGAAACACGGATTTGCTGCACACTCCAAAAACACTGCTCTTCCCAGGGCAATATATAAGCTGCTTTCTGATGGCCGTGATCCCTCTCTGCTCTTGCCCAGCTGGTTGTTGCAGCGTGCACATGCCGTCCTGGCATTCAGTGCACAGTGAAAGCAATCGCAAAAGTCCAGCAGCTGCTGACTCCCAAACACAAGGCGCTGGCTATGTTCTTGCTTCTCCACACTTCAACAGAGTCCTTCATTTCTGCAGCTGCCATTGAGTTTTCTGCATCTCGAGCCTTCTGGGACGAGCACCAATTTCCCAAGAGGGGCTGCATCAGGACGAAGTCAAAACCCAGGAAAGTTGTCTCGGAACACCTTCAATAAAGCATGCCAGCAGTGCATTGAAAAGGCAGGTAGCTTTAGCCACCGTCCTCTAGCAGTCGCGAAGCTGTGCACACAATGTCGTCTCCCTGCGGCAACGTTCTTCGCCCTCGTGCAAGCTACCGCTCTGTCCGGCTCCCGGAGCAGGAGAAGCGGCTGCTTCGCGCACACAACAGCGGAGCGGCAGCCCTACGCTCCGAAGCGCTGCTTCAGCCGAAAGACGCCGGCCACCAGCGCTTCGCTTCGGACAGCTCCGGAGAGCCGTAGTGTGCGTCTGCACTAGACTGCATCATAGCGAAAAGCTTTGGCAGTGTGTCTCGCAGAGAGATAGCTTAGGAGCGCAGCGCACTTATGCCTCCCTTGTCCAGAAACACGATTTTACTGCACACTCCAAAAACAGTACTCTTCCCAGGGCAATATATAAGCTGCTTTCTGACGGCCGTGATCTTTCGATTACTCTTGCCCAGCTCGTTGTTTTAACGTGCACATGCCGTCCTGGAATTCAGTGCACAGTGAAAGCAATCGCAAAAGTCCAGCAGCTGCTGACTCCCAAACACAAGGCGCTGGCTATGTTCTTGCTACTCGACGACTCAACGCAGCCCTTCATTTCTGCAGTTGCCATCGAGGTCTCTGCATGTCGGAGACTCAGAGGACGAGCACGAGTTTTCCACGAGGGGCTGCATCAAGAGGAATTCAAAACTCAGGAAAATTGTCTTTGAACACCTTCCATAGGATGCTAGAAGGGAATTGAAGAGGCAGGCGAGCGGCCACCACCGTCCTCTAGCAGTCCTTAGGGTGTGCGCAAAAGCCCGATGCTCTTCGGCTTCGTTCTTCGCCCCCGTACAAGCTACCGCTCTGTCCGGCTCCCGGAGCAGGAGAAGCGGCTGCTTCGCGCACACAACAGCGGAGCGGCAGCCGTACTCTCCGAAGCGCTGCTTCATCCGAAAGACGCCGGCCACCGGCGCTTCGCTTCGGACAGCTCCGGAGAGCCGTAGTGTGCGTCTACAACTAGACTGCATCATAGCGCAAAGCTTTGGCAGTGTGTCTCGCAGAGAGATAGCTTAGGAGCGCAGCGCACTTATGCCTCCCTTGTCCAGAAACACGATTTTACTGCACACTCCAAAAACAGTACTCTTCCCAGGGCAATATATAAGCTGCTTTCTGACGGCCGTGATCTTTCGATTACTCTTGCCCAGCTCGTTGTTTTAACGTGCACATGCCGTCCTGGAATTCAGTGCACAGTGAAAGCAATCGCAAAAGTCCAGCAGCTGCTGACTCCCAAACACAAGGCGCTGGCTATGTTCTTGCTACTCGACGACTCAACGCAGCCCTTCATTTCTGCAGTTGCCATCGAGGTCTCTGCATGTCGGAGACTCAGAGGACGAGCACGAGTTTCCCACGAGGGGCTGCATCAGGAGGAATTCAAAACTCAGGGAAATTGTCCTGGAACACCTTCCATAAGGATGCTAGAAGGGTATTGAAGAGGCAGGCGAGCGGCCACCACCGTCCTCTAGCAGTCCTTAGGGTGCGCGCAGAAGCCCGGTGCTCTGCGGCTTCGTTCTTCGCCCTCGTGCAAGCTACCGCTCTGTCCGGCTCCCGGAGCAGGAGAAGCGGCTGCTTCGCGCACACAACAGCGGAGCGGCAGCCCTACGCTCCGAAGCGCTGCTTCAGCCGAAAGACGCCGGCGACCGGCGGTTCGCTTCGGATAGCAGCCGAGAAGCCGTAGTGTGCGTCTGCACTAAACTGCATCATAGCGAAAAGCTTTGGCAGTGTGACTCGCAGGGAGATAGCTTAGGAGCGCAGCGCACTTATGCCTCCCTTGTCCAGAAACACGGATTTGCTGCACACTCCAAAAACACTGCTCTTCCCAGGGCAATATATAAGCTGCTTTCTGATGGCCGTGATCCCTCCCTGCTCTTGCCCAGCTGGTTGTTGCAGCGTGCACATGCCGTCCTGGCATTCAGTGCACAGTGAAAGCAATCGCAAAAGTCCAGCAGCTGCTGACTCCCAAACACAAGGCGCTGGCTATGTTCTTGCTTCTCCACACTTCAACAGAGTCCTTCATTTCTGCAGCTGCCATCGAGTTTTCTGCATCTCGAGCCTTCTGGGACGAGCACCAATTTCCCAGGAGGGGCTGCATCAGGACGAAGTCAAAACCCAGGAAAGTTGTCTCGGAACACCTTCAATAAAGCATGCCAGCAGTGCATTGAAAAGGCAGGTAGCTTTAGCCACCGTCCTCTAGCAGTCGCAAGGCTGTGCACACAATGTCGTCTCCCTGCGGCAACGTTCTTCGCCCTCGTGCAAGCTACCGCTCTGTCCGGCTCCCGGAGCAGGAGAAGCGGCTGCTTCGCGCACACAACAGCGGAGCGGCAGCCCTACGCTCCGAAGCGCTGCTTCAGCCGAAAGACGCCGGCGACCGGCGCTTCGCTTCGGACAGCTCCGGAGAGCCGTAGTGTGGGTCTGCACTAGACTGCATCATAGCGAAAAGCTTTGGCAGTGTGTCTCGCAGAGAGATAGCTTAGGAGCGCAGCGCACTTATGCCTCCCTTGTCCAGAAACACGGATTTGCTGCACACTCCAAAAACACTGCTCTTTCCATGGTACTATGTAAGCTGCTGTCTGACGCCCGTTCTCTTCTGCCCACTCTTGCCCAGCTGGTTGTTGCAGCGTGCACGTGCCTTCCTGGCATTAAGAGCACAGTGAAAGCAATCGCAAAAGTCCAGCAGCTGCTGACTCCCAAACACAAGGCGCTGGCTATGTTCTTGCTTCTCCACACTTCAACAGAGTCCTTCATTTCTGCAGCTGCCATCGAGTTTTCTGCATCTCGAGCCTTCTGGGACGAGCACCAATTTCCCAAGAGGGGCTGCATCAGGACGAAGTCAAAACCCAGGAAAGTTGTCTCGGAACACCTTCAATAAAGCATGCCAGCAGTGCATTGAAAAGGCAGGTAGCTTTAGCCACCGTCCTCTAGCAGTCGCGAAGCTGTGCACACAATGTCGTCTCCCTGCGGCAACGTTCTTCGCCCTCGTGCAAGCTACCGCTCTGTCCGGCTCCCGGAGCAGGAGAAGCGGCTGCTTCGCGCACACAACAGCGGAGCGGCAGCCCTACGCTCCGAAGCGCTGCTTCAGCCGAAAGACGCCGGCCACCGGCGCTTGGCTTCGGACAGCTCCGGAGAGCCGTAGTGTGCGTCTGCACTAGACTGCATCATAGCGAAAAGCTTTGGCAGTGTGTCTCGCAGAGAGATAGCTTAGGAGCGCAGCGCACTTATGCCTCCCTTGTCCAGAAACACGATTTTACTGCACACTCCAAAAACAGTACTCTTCCCAGGGCAATATATAAGCTGCTTTCTGACGGCCGTGATCTTTCGATTACTCTTGCCCAGCTCGTTGTTTTAACGTGCACATGCCGTCCTGGCATTCAGTGCACAGTGAAAGCAATCGCAAAAGTCCAGCAGCTGCTGACTCCCAAACACAAGGCGCTGGCTATGTTCTTGCTTCTCGACAACTCAACGCAGCCCTTCATTTCTGCAGTTGCCATCGAGGTCTCTGCATGTCGGAGACTCAGAGGACGAGCACGAGTTTCCCACGAGGGGCTGCATCAGGAGGAATTCAAAACTCAGGGAATTTGCCCTGGAACACCTTCCATAAGGATGCTAGAAGGGAATTGAAGAGGCAGGCGAGCGGCCACCACCGTCCTCTAGCAGTCCTTAGGGTGTGCGCAAAAGCCCGATGCTCTTCGGCTTCGTTCTTCGCCCCCGTACAAGCTACCGCTCTGTCCGGCTCCCGGAGCAGGAGAAGCGGCTGCTTCGCGCACACAACAGCGGAGCGGCAGCCCTACGCTCCGAAGCGCTGCTTCAGCCGAAAGACGCCGGCCACCGGCGCTTGGCTTCGGACAGCTCCGGAGAGCCGTAGTGTGCGTCTGCACTAGACTGCATCATAGCGAAAAGCTTTGACAGTGTGTCTCGCAGGGAGATAGCTTAGGAGCGCAGCGCACTTATGCCTCCCTTGTCCAGAAACACGGATTTGCTGCACACTCCAAAAACACTGCTCTTTCCATGGTACTATGTAAGCTGCTGTCTGACGCCCGTTCTCTTCTGCCCACTCTTGCCCAGCTGGTTGTTGCAGCGTGCACGTGCCTTCCTGGCATTAAGAGCACAGTGAAAGCAATCGCAAAAGTCCAGCAGCTGCTGACTCCCAAACACAAGGCGCTTGTCTACGTTCTTGCTTCTCGACAACTCAACGCAGCCCTTCATTTCTGCAGCTGCCATCGAGTTTTCTGTATCTTGAGCCTTCTGGGACGAGCACCAATTTCCCAGGAGGGGCTGCATCAGGACGAAGTCAAAACCCAGGAAAGTTCTCTCGGAACACCTTCAATAAAGCATGCCAGCAGTGCATTGAAAAGGCAGGTAGCTTTAGCCACCGTCCTCTAGCAGTCGCGAAGCTGTGCACACAATGTCGTCTCCCTGCGGCAACGTTCTTCGCCCTCGTGCAAGCTACCGCTCTGTCCGGCTCCCGGAGCAGGAGAAGCGGCTGCTTCGCGCACACAACAGCGGAGCGGCAGCCCTACGCTCCGAAGCGCTGCTTCAGCCGAAAGACGCCGGCGACCGGCGCTTGGCTTCGGACAGCTCCGGAGAGCCGTAGTGTGCGTCTACAACTACACTGCATCATAGCGAAAAGCTTTGGCAGTGTGTCTCGCAGGGAGATAGCTTAGGAGCGCAGCGCACTTATGCCTCCCTTGTCCAGAAACACGATTTTACTGCACACTCCAAAAACAGTACTCTTCCCAGGGCAATATGCCAGATGCTCTCTGATGCCCGTGCTCCCTTCCTACTCTTGCCCAGCTCGTTGTTTTAACGTGCACATGCCGTCCTGGAATTCAGTGCACAGTGAAAGCAATCGCAAAAGTCCAGCAGCTGCTGACTCCCAAACACAAGGCGCTGGCTATGTTCTTGCTACTCGACGACTCAACGCAGCCCTTCATTTCTGCAGTTGCCATCGAGGTCTCTGCATGTCGGAGACTCAGAGGACGAGCACGAGTTTCCCACGAGGGGCTGCATCAGGAGGAATTCAAAACTCAGGGAATTTGTCCTGGAACACCTTCCATAAGGATGCTAGAAGGGAATTGAAGAGGCAGGCGAGCGGCCACCACCGTCCTCTAGCAGTCCTTAGGGTGCGCGCAGAAGCCCGGTGCTCTGCGGCTTCGTTCTTCGCCCTCGTGCAAGCTACCGCTCTGTCCGGCTCCCGGAGCAGGAGAAGCGGCTGCTTCGCGCACACAACAGCGGAGCGGCAGCCCTACGCTCCGAAGCGCTGCTTCAGCCGAAAGACGCCGGCGACCGGCGGTTCGCTTCGGATAGCAGCCGAGAGCCGTAGTGTGCGTCTGCACTAAACTGCATCATAGCGAAAAGCTTTGGCAGTGTGACTCGCAGGGAGATAGCTTAGGAGCGCAGCGCACTTATGCCTCCCTTGTCCAGAAACACGGATTTGCTGCACACTCCAAAAACACTGCTCTTCCCAGGGCAATATATAAGCTGCTTTCTGATGGCCGTGATCCCTCCCTGCTCTTGCCCAGCTGGTTGTTGCAGCGTGCACATGCCGTCCTGGCATTCAGTGCACAGTGAAAGCAATCGCAAAAGTCCAGCAGCTGCTGACTCCCAAACACAAGGCGCTGGCTATGTTCTTGCTTCTCCACACTTCAACAGAGTCCTTCATTTCTGCAGCTGCCATCGAGTTTTCTGCATCTCGAGCCTTCTGGGACGAGCACCAATTTCCCAAGAGGGGCTGCATCAGGACGAAGTCAAAACCCAGGAAAGTTGTCTCGGAACACCTTCAATAAAGCATGCCAGCAGTGCATTGAAAAGGCAGGTAGCTTTAGCCACCGTCCTCTAGCAGTCCCAAGGCTGTGCACACAATGTCGTCTCCCTGCGGCAACGTTCTTCGCCCTCGTGCAAGCTACCGCTCTGTCCGGCTCCCGGAGCAGGAGAAGCGGCTGCTTCGCGCACACAACAGCAGAGCGGCAGCCCTACGCTCCGAAGCGCTGCTTCAGCCGAAAGACGCCGGCCACCGGCGCTTGGCTTCGGACAGCTCCGGAGAGCCGTAGTGTGCGTCTGCACTAGACTGCATCATAGCGAAAAGCTTTGGCAGTGTGTCTCGCAGGGAGATAGCTTAGGAGCGCAGCGCACTTATGCCTCCCTTGTCCAGAAACACGATTTTACTGCACACTCCAAAAACAGTACTCTTCCCAGGGCAATATGCCAGATGCTCTCTGATGCCCGTGCTCCCTTCCTACTCTTGCCCAGCTCGTTGTTTTAACGTGCACATGCCGTCCTGGAATTCAGTGCACAGTGAAAGCAATCGCAAAAGTCCAGCAGCTGCTGACTCCCAAACACAAGGCGCTGGCTATGTTCTTGCTACTCGACGACTCAACGCAGCCCTTCATTTCTGCAGTTGCCATCGAGGTCTCTGCATGTCGGAGACTCAGAGGACGAGCACGAGTTTCCCACGAGGGGCTGCATCAGGAGGAATTCAAAACTCAGGGAATTTACCCTGGAACACCTTCCATAAGGATGCTAGAAGGGAATTGAAGAGGCAGGCGAGCGGCCACCACCGTCCTCTAGCAGTCCTTAGGGTGTGCGCAAAAGCCCGATGCTCTTCGGCTTCGTTCTTCGCCCCCGTACAAGCTACCGCTCTGTCCGGCTCCCGGAGCAGGAGAAGCGGCTGCTTCGCGCACACAACAGCGGAGCGGCAGCCCTACGCTCCGAAGCGCTGCTTCAGCCGAAAGACGCCGGCCACCGGCGCTTCGCTTCGGACAGCTCCGGAGAGCCGTAGTGTGTGTCTGCACTAGACTGCATCATAGCGAAAAGCTTTGACAGTGTGTCTCGCAGGGAGATAGCTTAGGAGCGCAGCGCACTTATGCCTCCCTTGTCCAGAAACACGGATTTGCTGCACACTCCAAAAACACTGCTCTTTCCATGCTACTATGTAAGCTGCTGTCTGACGCCCGTTCTCTTCTGCCCACTCTTGCCCAGCTGGTTGTTGCAGCGTGCACGTGCCTTCCTGGCATTAAGAGCACAGTGAAAGCAATCGCAAAAGTCCAGCAGCTGCTGACTCCCAAACACAAGGCGCTTGTCTACGTTCTTGCTTCTCGACAACTCAACACAGCCCTTCATTTCTGCAGCTGCCATCGAGTTTTCTGTATCTTGAGCCTTCTGGGACGAGCACCAATTTCCCAGGAGGGGCTGCATCAGGACGAAGTCAAAACCCAGGAAAGTTCTCTCGGAACACCTTCAATAAAGCATGCCAGCAGTGCATTGAAAAGGCAGGTAGCTTTAGCCACCGTCCTCTAGCAGTCGCGAAGCTGTGCACACAATGTCGTCTCCCTGCGGCAACGTTCTTCGCCCTCGTGCAAGCTACCGCTCTGTCCGGCTCCCGGAGCAGGAGAAGCGGCTGCTTCGCGCACACAGCAGCGGAGCGGCAGCCCTACGCTCCGAAGCGCTGCTTCAGCCGAAAGACGCCGGCCACCGGCGCTTGGCTTCGGACAGCTCCGGAGAGCCGTAGTGTGCGTCTACAACTACACTGCATCATAGCGAAAAGCTTTGGCAGTGTGTCTCGCAAGGAGATAGCTTAGGAGCGCAGCGCACTTATGCCTCCCTTGTCCAGAAACACGATTTTACTGCACACTCCAAAAACAGTACTCTTCCCAGGGCAATATGCCAGATGCTCTCTGATGCCCGTGCTACCTTCCTACTCTTGCCCAGCTCGTTGTTTTAACGTGCACATGCCGTCCTGGAATTCAGTGCACAGTGAAAGCAATCGCAAAAGTCCAGCAGCTGCTGACTCCCAAACACAAGGCGCTGGCTATGTTCTTGCTACTCGACGACTCAACGCAGCCCTTCATTTCTGCAGTTGCCATCGAGGTCTCTGCATGTCGGAGACTCAGAGGACGAGCACGAGTTTCCCACGAGGGGCTGCATCAGGAGGAATTCAAAACTCAGGGAATTTGTCCTGGAACACCTTCCATAAGGATGCTAGAAGGGAATTGAAGAGGCAGGCGAGCGGCCACCACCGTCCTCTAGCAGTCCTTAGGGTGTGCGCAGAAGCCCGGTGCTCTGCGGCTTCGTTCTTCGCCCTCGTGCAAGCTACCGCTCTGTCCGGCTCGCGGAGCAGGAGAAGCGGCTGCTTCGCGCACACAACAGCGGAGCGGCAGCCCTACGCTCCGAAGCGCTGCTTCAGCCAAAAGACGCCGGCCACCGGCGGTTCGCTTCGGATAGCAGCCGAGAGCCGTAGTGTGCGTCTGCACTAAACTGCATCATAGCGAAAAGCTTTGGCAGTGTGACTCGCAGGGAGATAGCTTAGGAGCGCAGCGCACTTATGCCTCCCTTGTCCAGAAACACGGATTTGCTGCACACTCCAAAAACACTGCTCTTCCCAGGGCAATATATAAGCTGCTTTCTGATGGCCGTGATCCCTCCCTGCTCTTGCCCAGCTGGTTGTTGCAGCGTGCACATGCCGTCCTGGCATTCAGTGCACAGTGAAAGCAATCGCAAAAGTCCAGCAGCTGCTGACTCCCAAACACAAGGCGCTGGCTATGTTCTTGCTTCTCCACACTTCAACAGAGTCCTTCATTTCTGCAGCTGCCATCGAGTTTTCTGCATCTCGAGCCTTCTGGGACGAGCACCAATTTCCCAAGAGGGGCTGCATCAGGACGAAGTCAAAACCCAGGAAAGTTGTCTCGGAACACCTTCAATAAAGCATGCCAGCAGTGCATTGAAAAGGCAGGTAGCTTTAGCCACCGTCCTCTAGCAGTCGCAAGGCTGTGCACACAATGTCGTCTCCCTGCGGCAACGTTCTTCGCCCTCGTGCAAGCTACCGCTCTGTCCGGCTCCCGGAGCAGGAGAAGCGGCTGCTTCGCGCACACAACAGCGGAGCGGCAGCCCTACGCTCCGAAGCGCTGCTTCAGCCGAAAGACGCCGGCGACCGGCGCTTCGCTTCGGACAGCTCCGGAGAGCCGTAGTGTGCGTCTGCACTAGACTGCATCATAGCGAAAAGCTTTGGCAGTGTGTCTCGCAGAGAGATAGCTTAGGAGCGCAGCGCACTTATGCCTCCCTTGTCCAGAAACACGATTTTACTGCACACTCCAAAAACAGTACTCTTCCCAGGGCAATATATAAGCTGCTTTCTGACGGCCGATATCTTTCAATTACTCTTGCCCAGCTCGTTGTTTTAACGTGCACATGCCGTCCTGGCATTCAGTGCACAGTGAAAGCAATCGCAAAAGTCCAGCAGCTGCTGACTCCCAAACACAAGGCGCTGGCTATGTTCTTGCTTCTCCACACTTCAACAGAGTCCTTCATTTCTGCAGCTGCCATCGAGTTTTCTGCATCTCGAGCCTTCTGGGACGAGCACCAATTTCCCAAGAGGGGCTGCATCAGGACGAAGTCAAAACCCAGGAAAGTTGTCTCGGAACACCTTCAATAAAGCATGCCAGCAGTGCATTGAAAAGGCAGGTAGCTTTAGCCACCGTCCTCTAGCAGTCGCAAGGCTGTGCACACAATGTCGTCTCCCTGCGGCAACGTTCTTCGCCCTCGTGCAAGCTACCGCTCTGTCCGGCTCCCGGAGCAGGAGAAGCGGCTGCTTCGCGCACACAACAGCGGAGCGGCAGCCCTACGCTCCGAAGCGCTGCTTCAGCCGAAAGACGCCGGCCACCGGCGCTTCGCTTCGGACAGCTCCGGAGAGCCGTAGTGTGGGTCTGCACTAGACTGCATCATAGCGAAAAGCTTTGGCAGTGTGTCTCGCAGAGAGATAGCTTAGGAGCGCAGCGCACTTATGCCTCCCTTGTCCAGAAACACGATTTTACTGCACACTCCAAAAACAGTACTCTTCCCAGGGCAATATATAAGCTGCTTTCTGACGGCCGTGATCTTTCGATTACTCTTGCCCAGCTCGTTGTTTTAACGTGCACATGCCGTCCTGGAATTCAGTGCACAGTGAAAGCAATCGCAAAAGTCCAGCAGCTGCTGACTCCCAAACACAAGGCGCTGGCTATGTTCTTGCTTCTCGACAACTCAACGCAGCCCTTCATTTCTGCAGTTGCCATCGAGGTCTCTGCATGTCGGAGACTCAGAGGACGAGCACGAGTTTCCCACGAGGGGCTGCATCAAGAGGAATTCAAAACTCAGGAAAATTGTCTTTGAACACCTTCCATAGGATGCTAGAAGGGAATTGAAGAGGCAGGCGAGCGGCCACCACCGTCCTCTAGCAGTCCTTAGGGTGTGCGCAAAAGCCCGATGCTCTTCGGCTTCGTTCTTCGCCCCCGTACAAGCTACCGCTCTGTCCGGCTCCCGGAGCAGGAGAAGCGGCTGCTTCGCGCACACAACAGCGGAGCGGCAGCCGTACTCTCCGAAGCGCTGCTTCATCCAAAAGACGCCGGCCACCGGCGCTTCGCTTCGGACAGCTCCGGAGAGCCGTAGTGTGCGTCTACAACTAGACTGCATCATAGCGAAAAGCTTTGGCAGTGTGTCTCGCAGAGAGATAGCTTAGGAGCGCAGCGCACTTATGCCTCCCTTGTCCAGAAACACGATTTTACTGCACACTCCAAAAACAGTACTCTTCCCAGGGCAATATATAAGCTGCTTTCTGACGGCCGTGATCTTTCGATTACTCTTGCCCAGCTCGTTGTTTTAACGTGCACATGCCGTCCTGGAATTCAGTGCACAGTGAAAGCAATCGCAAAAGTCCAGCAGCTGCTGACTCCCAAACACAAGGCGCTGGCTATGTTCTTGCTACTCGACGACTCAACGCAGCCCTTCATTTCTGCAGTTGCCATCGAGGTCTCTGCATGTCGGAGACTCAGAGGACGAGCACGAGTTTCCCACGAGGGGCTGCATCAGGAGGAATTCAAAACTCAGGGAAATTGTCCTGGAACACCTTCCATAAGGATGCTAGAAGGGTATTGAAGAGGCAGGCGAGCGGCCACCACCGTCCTCTAGCAGTCCTTAGGGTGCGCGCAGAAGCCCGGTGCTCTGCGGCTTCGTTCTTCGCCCTCGTGCAAGCTACCGCTCTGTCCGGCTCCCGGAGCAGGAGAAGCGGCTGCTTCGCGCACACAACAGCGGAGCGGCAGCCCTACGCTCCGAAGCGCTGCTTCAGCCGAAAGACGCCGGCGACCGGCGGTTCGCTTCGGATAGCAGCCGAGAGCCGTAGTGTGCGTCTGCACTAAACTGCATCATAGCGAAAAGCTTTGGAAGTGTGACTCGCAGGGAGATAGCTTAGGAGCGCAGCGCACTTATGCCTCCCTTGTCCAGAAACACGGATTTGCTGCACACTCCAAAAACACTGCTCTTCCCAGGGCAATATATAAGCTGCTTTCTGATGGCCGTGATCCCTCCCTGCTCTTGCCCAGCTGGTTGTTGCAGCGTGCACATGCCGTCCTGGCTTTCAGTGCACAGTGAAAGCAATCGCAAAAGTCCAGCAGCTGCTGACTCCCAAACACAAGGCGCTGGCTATGTTCTTGCTTCTCCACACTTCAACAGAGTCCTTCATTTCTGCAGCTGCCATCGAGTTTTCTGCATCTCGAGCCTTCTGGGACGAGCACCAATTTCCCAAGAGGGGCTGCATCAGGACGAAGTCAAAACCCAGGAAAGTTGTCTCGGAACACCTTCAATAAAGCATGCCAGCAGTGCATTGAAAAGGCAGGTAGCTTTAGCCACCGTCCTCTAGCAGTCGCAAGGCTGTGCACACAATGTCGTCTCCCTGCGGCAACGTTCTTCGCCCTCGTGCAAGCTACCGCTCTGTCCGGCTCCCGGAGCAGGAGAAGCGGCTGCTTCGCGCACACAACAGCGGAGCGGCAGCCCTACGCTCCGAAGCGCTGCTTCAGCCGAAAGACGCCGGCCACCGGCGCTTCGCTTCGGACAGCTCCGGAGAGCCGTAGTGTGGGTCTGCACTAGACTGCATCATAGCGAAAAGCTTTGGCAGTGTGTCTCGCAGAGAGATAGCTTAGGAGCGCAGCGCACTTATGCCTCCCTTGTCCAGAAACACGGATTTGCTGCACACTCCAAAAACACTGCTCTTTCCATGGTACTATGTAAGCTGCTGTCTGACGCCCGTTCTCTTCTGCCCACTCTTGCCCAGCTGGTTGTTGCAGCGTGCACGTGCCTTCCTGGCATTCAGTGCACAGTGAAAGCAATCGCAAAAGTCCAGCAGCTGCTGACTCCCAAACACAAGGCGCTGGCTATGTTCTTGCTTCTCCACACTTCAACAGAGTCCTTCATTTCTGCAGCTGCCATCGAGTTTTCTGCATCTTGAGCCTTCTGGGACGAGCACCAATTTCCCAAGAGGGGCTGCATCAGGACGAAGTCAAAACCCAGGAAAGTTGTCTCGGAACACCTTCAATAAAGCATGCCAGCAGTGCATTGAAAAGGCAGGTAGCTTTAGCCACCGTCCTCTAGCAGTCCCAAGGCTGTGCACACAATGTCGTCTCCCTGCGGCAACGTTCTTCGCCCTCGTGCAAGCTACCGCTCTGTCCGGCTCCCGGAGCAGGAGAAGCGGCTGCTTCGCGCACACAACAGCGGAGCGGCAGCCCTACGCTCCGAAGCGCTGCTTCAGCCGAAAGACGCCGGCCACCGGCGCTTGGCTTCGGACAGCTCCGGAGAGCCGTAGTGTGCGTCTGCACTAAACTGCATCATAGCGAAAAGCTTTGGCAGTGTGTCTCGCAGAGAGATAGCTTAGGAGCGCAGCGCACTTATGCCTCCCTTGTCCAGAAACACGATTTTACTGCACACTCCAAAAACAGTACTCTTCCCAGGGCAATATATAAGCTGCTTTCTGACGGCCGTGATCTTTCGATTACTCTTGCCCAGCTCGTTGTTTTAACGTGCACATGCCGTCCTGGCATTCAGTGCACAGTGAAAGCAATCGCAAAAGTCCAGCAGCTGCTGACTCCCAAACACAAGGCGCTGGCTATGTTCTTGCTTCTCGACAACTCAACGCAGCCCTTCATTTCTGCAGTTGCCATCGAGGTCTCTGCATGTCGGAGACTCAGAGGACGAGCACGAGTTTCCCACGAGGGGCTGCATCAGGAGGAATTCAAAACTCAGGGAATTTGCCCTGGAACACCTTCCATAAGGATGCTAGAAGGGAATTGAAGAGGCAGGCGAGCGGCCACCACCGTCCTCTAGCAGTCCTTAGGGTGTGCGCAAAAGCCCGATGCTCTTCGGCTTCGTTCTTCGCCCCCGTACAAGCTACCGCTCTGTCCGGCTCCCGGAGCAGGAGAAGCGGCTGCTTCGCGCACACAACAGCGGAGCGGCAGCCCTACGCTCCGAAGCGCTGCTTCAGCCGAAAGACGCCGGCCACCGGCGCTTGGCTTCGGACAGCTCCGGAGAGCCGTAGTGTGCGTCTGCACTAGACTGCATCATAGCGAAAAGCTTTGACAGTGTGTCTCGCAGGGAGATAGCTTAGGAGCGCAGCGCACTTATGCCTCCCTTGTCCAGAAACACGGATTTGCTGCACACTCCAAAAACACTGCTCTTTCCATGGTACTATGTAAGCTGCTGTCTGACGCCCGTTCTCTTCTGCCCACTCTTGCCCAGCTGGTTGTTGCAGCGTGCACGTGCCTTCCTGGCATTAAGAGCACAGTGAAAGCAATCGCAAAAGTCCAGCAGCTGCTGACTCCCAAACACAAGGCGCTTGTCTACGTTCTTGCTTCTCGACAACTCAACGCAGCCCTTCATTTCTGCAGCTGCCATCGAGTTTTCTGTATCTTGAGCCTTCTGGGACGAGCACCAATTTCCCAGGAGGGGCTGCATCAGGACGAAGTCAAAACCCAGGAAAGTTGTCTCGGAACACCTTCAATAAAGCATGCCAGCAGTGCATTGAAAAGGCAGGTAGCTTTAGCCACCGTCCTCTAGCAGTCGCGAAGCTGTGCACACAATGTCGTCTCCCTGCGGCAACGTTCTTCGCCCTCGTGCAAGCTACCGCTCTGTCCGGCTCCCGGAGCAGGAGAAGCGGCTGCTTCGCGCACACAACAGCGGAGCGGCAGCCCTACGCTCCGAAGCGCTGCTTCAGCCGAAAGACGCCGGCCACCGGCGCTTCGCTTCGGACAGCTCCGGAGAGCCGTAGTGTGCGTCTACAACTACACTGCATCATAGCGAAAAGCTTTGGCAGTGTGTCTCGCAGAGAGATAGCTTAGGAGCGCAGCGCACTTATGCCTCCCTTGTCCAGAAACACGATTTTACTGCACACTCCAAAAACAGTACTCTTCCCAGGGCAATATGCCAGATGCTCTCTGATGCCCGTGCTCCCTTCCTACTCTTGCCCAGCTCGTTGTTTTAACGTGCACATGCCGTCCTGGAATTCAGTGCACAGTGAAAGCAATCGCAAAAGTCCAGCAGCTGCTGACTCCCAAACACAAGGCGCTGGCTATGTTCTTGCTACTCGACGACTCAACGCAGCCCTTCATTTCTGCAGTTGCCATCGAGGTCTCTGCATGTCGGAGACTCAGAGGACGAGCACGAGTTTCCCACGAGGGGCTGCATCAGGAGGAATTCAAAACTCAGGGAAATTGTCCTGGAACACCTTCCATAAGGATGCTAGAAGGGAATTGAAGAGGCAGGCGAGCGGCCACCACCGTCCTCTAGCAGTCCTTAGGGTGCGCGCAGAAGCCCGGTGCTCTGCGGCTTCGTTCTTCGCCCTCGTGCAAGCTACCGCTCTGTCCGGCTCCCGGAGCAGGAGAAGCGGCTGCTTCGCGCACACAACAGCGGAGCGGCAGCCCTACGCTCCGAAGCGCTGCTTCAGCCGAAAGACGCCGGCGACCGGCGGTTCGCTTCGGATAGCAGCCGAGAGCCGTAGTGTGCGTCTGCACTAAACTGCATCATAGCGAAAAGCTTTGGCAGTGTGACTCGCAGGGAGATAGCTTAGGAGCGCAGCGCACTTATGCCTCCCTTGTCCAGAAACACGGATTTGCTGCACACTCCAAAAACACTGCTCTTCCCAGGGCAATATATAAGCTGCTTTCTGATGGCCGTGATCCCTCCCTGCTCTTGCCCAGCTGGTTGTTGCAGCGTGCACATGCCGTCCTGGCATTCAGTGCACAGTGAAAGCAATCGCAAAAGTCCAGCAGCTGCTGACTCCCAAACACAAGGCGCTGGCTATGTTCTTGCTTCTCCACACTTCAACAGAGTCCTTCATTTCTGCAGCTGCCATCGAGTTTTCTGCATCTCGAGCCTTCTGGGACGAGCACCAATTTCCCAAGAGGGGCTGCATCAGGACGAAGTCAAAACCCAGGAAAGTTGTCTCGGAACACCTTCAATAAAGCATGCCAGCAGTGCATTGAAAAGGCAGGTAGCTTTAGCCACCGTCCTCTAGCAGTCCCAAGGCTGTGCACACAATGTCGTCTCCCTGCGGCAACGTTCTTCGCCCTCGTGCAAGCTACCGCTCTGTCCGGCTCCCGGAGCAGGAGAAGCGGCTGCTTCGCGCACACAACAGCGGAGCGGCAGCCCTACGCTCCGAAGCGCTGCTTCAGCCGAAAGACGCCGGCCACCGGCGCTTCGCTTCGGACAGCTCCGGAGAGCCGTAGTGTGCGTCTGCACTAGACTGCATCATAGCGAAAAGCTTTGGCAGTGTGTCTCGCAGAGAGATAGCTTAGGAGCGCAGCGCACTTATGCCTCCCTTGTCCAGAAACACGATTTTACTGCACACTCCAAAAACAGTACTCTTCCCAGGGCAATATGCCAGATGCTCTCTGATGCCCGTGCTCCCTTCCTACTCTTGCCCAGCTCGTTGTTTTAACGTGCACATGCCGTCCTGGAATTCAGTGCACAGTGAAAGCAATCGCAAAAGTCCAGCAGCTGCTGACTCCCAAACACAAGGCGCTGGCTATGTTCTTGCTACTCGACGACTCAACGCAGCCCTTCATTTCTGCAGTTGCCATCGAGGTCTCTGCATGTCGGAGACTCAGAGGACGAGCACGAGTTTCCCACGAGGGGCTGCATCAGGAGGAATTCAAAACTCAGGGAATTTGCCCTGGAACACCTTCCATAAGGATGCTAGAAGGGAATTGAAGAGGCAGGCGAGCGGCCACCACCGTCCTCTAGCAGTCCTTAGGGTGTGCGCAAAAGCCCGATGCTCTTCGGCTTCGTTCTTCGCCCCCGTACAAGCTACCGCTCTGTCCGGCTCCCGGAGCAGGAGAAGCGGCTGCTTCGCGCACACAACAGCGGAGCGGCAGCCCTACGCTCCGAAGCGCTGCTTCAGCCGAAAGACGCCGGCCACCGGCGCTTGGCTTCGGACAGCTCCGGAGAGCCGTAGTGTGCGTCTGCACTAGACTGCATCATAGCGAAAAGCTTTGACAGTGTGTCTCGCAGGGAGATAGCTTAGGAGCGCAGCGCACTTATGCCTCCCTTGTCCAGAAACACGGATTTGCTGCACACTCCAAAAACACTGCTCTTTCCATGGTACTATGTAAGCTGCTGTCTGACGCCCGTTCTCTTCTGCCCACTCTTGCCCAGCTGGTTGTTGCAGCGTGCACGTGCCTTCCTGGCATTAAGAGCACAGTGAAAGCAATCGCAAAAGTCCAGCAGCTGCTGACTCCCAAACACAAGGCGCTTGTCTACGTTCTTGCTTCTCGACAACTCAACGCAGCCCTTCATTTCTGCAGCTGCCATCGAGTTTTCTGTATCTTGAGCCTTCTGGGACGAGCACCAATTTCCCAGGAGGGGCTGCATCAGGACGAAGTCAAAACCCAGGAAAGTTGTCTCGGAACACCTTCAATAAAGCATGCCAGCAGTGCATTGAAAAGGCAGGTAGCTTTAGCCACCGTCCTCTAGCAGTCGCGAAGCTGTGCACACAATGTCGTCTCCCTGCGGCAACGTTCTTCGCCCTCGTGCAAGCTACCGCTCTGTCCGGCTCCCGGAGCAGGAGAAGCGGCTGCTTCGCGCACACAGCAGCGGAGCGGCAGCCCTACGCTCCGAAGCGCTGCTTCAGCCGAAAGACGCCGGCCACCGGCGCTTCGCTTCGGACAGCTCCGGAGAGCCGTAGTGTGCGTCTACAACTACACTGCATCATAGCGAAAAGCTTTGGCAGTGTGTCTCGCAAGGAGATAGCTTAGGAGCGCAGCGCACTTATGCCTCCCTTGTCCAGAAACACGATTTTACTGCACACTCCAAAAACAGTACTCTTCCCAGGGCAATATGCCAGATGCTCTCTGATGCCCGTGCTCCCTTCCTACTCTTGCCCAGCTCGTTGTTTTAACGTGCACATGCCGTCCTGGAATTCAGTGCACAGTGAAAGCAATCGCAAAAGTCCAGCAGCTGCTGACTCCCAAACACAAGGCGCTGGCTATGTTCTTGCTACTCGACGACTCAACGCAGCCCTTCATTTCTGCAGTTGCCATCGAGGTCTCTGCATGTCGGAGACTCAGAGGACGAGCACGAGTTTCCCACGAGGGGCTGCATCAGGAGGAATTCAAAACTCAGGGAATTTGTCCTGGAACACCTTCCATAAGGATGCTAGAAGGGAATTGAAGAGGCAGGCGAGCGGCCACCACCGTCCTCTAGCAGTCCTTAGGGTGCGCGCAGAAGCCCGGTGCTCTGCGGCTTCGTTCTTCGCCCTCGTGCAAGCTACCGCTCTGTCCGGCTCGCGGAGCAGGAGAAGCGGCTGCTTCGCGCACACAACAGCGGAGCGGCAGCCCTACGCTCCGAAGCGCTGCTTCAGCCGAAAGACGCCGGCCACCGGCGCTTCGCTTCGGACAGCTCCGGAGAGCCGTAGTGTGCGTCTACAACTAGACTGCATCATAGCGAAAAGCTTTGGCAGTGTGTCTCGCAAGGAGATAGCTTAGGAGCGCAGCGCACTTATGCCTCCCTTGTCCAGAAACACGATTTTACTGCACACTCCAAAAACAGTACTCTTCCCAGGGCAATATGCCAGATGCTCTCTGATGCCCGTGCTCCCTTCCTACTCTTGCCCAGCTCGTTGTTTTAACGTGCACATGCCGTCCTGGAATTCAGTGCACAGTGAAAGCAATCGCAAAAGTCCAGCAGCTGCTGACTCCCAAACACAAGGCGCTGGCTATGTTCTTGCTACTCGACGACTCAACGCAGCCCTTCATTTCTGCAGTTGCCATCGAGGTCTCTGCATGTCGGAGACTCAGAGGACGAGCACGAGTTTCCCACGAGGGGCTGCATCAGGAGGAATTCAAAACTCAGGGAATTTGTCCTGGAACACCTTCCATAAGGATGCTAGAAGGGAATTGAAGAGGCAGGCGAGCGGCCACCACCGTCCTCTAGCAGTCCTTAGGGTGCGCGCAGAAGCCCGGTGCTCTGCGGCTTCGTTCTTCGCCCTCGTGCAAGCTACCGCTCTGTCCGGCTCCCGGAGCAGGAGAAGCGGCTGCTTCGCGCACACAACAGCGGAGCGGCAGCCCTACGCTCCGAAGCGCTGCTTCAGCCGAAAGACGCCGGCGTCCGGCGGTTCGCTTCGGATAGCAGCCGAGAGCCGTAGTGTGCGTCTGCACTAAACTGCATCATAGCGAAAAGCTTTGGCAGTGTGACTCGCAGGGAGATAGCTTAGGAGCGCAGCGCACTTATGCCTCCCTTGTCCAGAAACACGGATTTGCTGCACACTCCAAAAACACTGCTCTTCCCAGGGCAATATATAAGCTGCTTTCTGATGGCCGTGATCCCTCCCTGCTCTTGCCCAGCTGGTTGTTGCAGCGTGCACATGCCGTCCTGGCATTCAGTGCACAGTGAAAGCAATCGCAAAAGTCCAGCAGCTGCTGACTCCCAAACACAAGGCGCTGGCTATGTTCTTGCTTCTCCACACTTCAACAGAGTCCTTCATTTCTGCAGCTGCCATCGAGTTTTCTGCATCTCGAGCCTTCTGGGACGAGCACCAATTTCCCAAGAGGGGCTGCATCAGGACGAAGTCAAAACCCAGGAAAGTTGTCTCGGAACACCTTCAATAAAGCATGCCAGCAGTGCATTGAAAAGGCAGGTAGCTTTAGCCACCGTCCTCTAGCAGTCCCAAGGCTGTGCACACAATGTCGTCTCCCTGCGGCAACGTTCTTCGCCCTCGTGCAAGCTACCGCTCTGTCCGGCTCCCGGAGCAGGAGAAGCGGCTGCTTCGCGCACACAACAGCGGAGCGGCAGCCCTACGCTCCGAAGCGCTGCTTCAGCCGAAAGACGCCGGCGACCGGCGCTTCGCTTCGGACAGCTCCGGAGAGCCGTAGTGTGCGTCTGCACTAGACTGCATCATAGCGAAAAGCTTTGGCAGTGTGTCTCGCAGAGAGATAGCTTAGGAGCGCAGCGCACTTATGCCTCCCTTGTCCAGAAACACGATTTTACTGCACACTCCAAAAACAGTACTCTTCCCAGGGCAATATATAAGCTGCTTTCTGACGGCCGTGATCTTTCAATTACTCTTGCCCAGCTCGTTGTTTTAACGTGCACATGCCGTCCTGGCATTCAGTGCACAGTGAAAGCAATCGCAAAAGTCCAGCAGCTGCTGACTCCCAAACACAAGGCGCTGGCTATGTTCTTGCTTCTCCACACTTCAACAGAGTCCTTCATTTCTGCAGCTGCCATCGAGTTTTCTGCATCTCGAGCCTTCTGGGACGAGCACCAATTTCCCAAGAGGGGCTGCATCAGGACGAAGTCAAAACCCAGGAAAGTTGTCTCGGAACACCTTCAATAAAGCATGCCAGCAGTGCATTGAAAAGGCAGGTAGCTTTAGCCACCGTCCTCTAGCAGTCGCAAGGCTGTGCACACAGTGTCGTCTCCCTGCGGCAACGTTCTTCGCCCTCGTGCAAGCTACCGCTCTGTCCGGCTCCCGGAGCAGGAGAAGCGGCTGCTTCGCGCACACAACAGCGGAGCGGCAGCCCTACGCTCCGGAGCGCTGCTTCAGCCGAAAGACGCCGGCCACCGGCGCTTCGCTTCGGACAGCTCCGGAGAGCCGTAGTGTGGGTCTGCACTAGACTGCATCATAGCGAAAAGCTTTGGCAGTGTGTCTCGCAGAGAGATAGCTTAGGAGCGCAGCGCACTTATGCCTCCCTTGTCCAGAAACACGATTTTACTGCACACTCCAAAAACAGTACTCTTCCCAGGGCAATATATAAGCTGCTTTCTGACGGCCGTGATCTTTCGATTACTCTTGCCCAGCTCGTTGTTTTAACGTGCACATGCCGTCCTGGAATTCAGTGCACAGTGAAAGCAATCGCAAAAGTCCAGCAGCTGCTGACTCCCAAACACAAGGCGCTGGCTATGTTCTTGCTTCTCGACAACTCAACGCAGCCCTTCATTTCTGCAGTTGCCATCGAGGTCTCTGCATGTCGGAGACTCAGAGGACGAGCACGAGTTTCCCACGAGGGGCTGCATCAAGAGGAATTCAAAACTCAGGAAAATTGTCTTTGAACACCTTCCATAGGATGCTAGAAGGGAATTGAAGAGGCAGGCG
The DNA here is from genome assembly GCF_050655825.1 of Lonchura striata. NCBI lineage: Eukaryota > Metazoa > Chordata > Aves > Passeriformes > Estrildidae > Lonchura > Lonchura striata. Next base: position 16,960,158 of record NC_140716.1, on the reverse strand, counting down.
AGCGGCCACCACCGTCCTCTAGCAGTCCTTAGGGTGTGCGCAAAAGCCCGATGCTCTTCGGCTTCGTTCTTCGCCCCCGTACAAGCTACCGCTCTGTCCGGCTCCCGGAGCAGGAGAAGCGGCTGCTTCGCGCACACAACAGCGGAGCGGCAGCCCTACGCTCCGAAGCGCTGCTTCAGCCGAAAGACGCCGGCCACCGGCGCTTCGCTTCGGACAGCTCCGGAGAGCCGTAGTGTGCGTCTACAACTAGACTGCATCATAGCGAAAAGCTTTGGCAGTGTGTCTCGCAGAGAGATAGCTTAGGAGCGCAGCGCACTTATGCCTCCCTTGTCCAGAAACACGATTTTACTGCACACTCCAAAAACAGTACTCTTCCCAGGGCAATATGCCAGATGCTCTCTGATGCCCGTGCTCCCTTCCTACTCTTGCCCAGCTCGTTGTTTTAACGTGCACATGCCGTCCTGGAATTCAGTGCACAGTGAAAGCAATCGCAAAAGTCCAGCAGCTGCTGACTCCCAAACACAAGGCGCTGGCTATGTTCTTGCTACTCGACGACTCAACGCAGCCCTTCATTTCTGCAGTTGCCATCGAGGTCTCTGCATGTCGGAGACTCAGAGGACGAGCACGAGTTTCCCACGAGGGGCTGCATCAGGAGGAATTCAAAACTCAGGGAAATTGTCCTGGAACACCTTCCATAAGGATGCTAGAAGGGAATTGAAGAGGCAGGCGAGCGGCCACCACCGTCCTCTAGCAGTCCTTAGGGTGCGCGCAGAAGCCCGGTGCTCTGCGGCTTCGTTCTTCGCCCTCGTGCAAGCTACCGCTCTGTCCGGCTCCCGGAGCAGGAGAAGCGGCTGCTTCGCGCACACAACAGCGGAGCGGCAGCCCTACGCTCCGAAGCGCTGCTTCAGCCGAAAGACGCCGGCCACCGGCGCTTCGCTTCGGACAGCTCCGGAGAGCCGTAGTGTGGGTCTGCACTAGACTGCATCATAGCGAAAAGCTTTGGCAGTGTGTCTCGCAGAGAGATAGCTTAGGAGCGCAGCGCACTTATGCCTCCCTTGTCCAGAAACACGGATTTGCTGCACACTCCAAAAACACTGCTCTTTCCATGGTACTATGTAAGCTGCTGTCTGACGCCCGTTCTCTTCTGCCCACTCTTGCCCAGCTGGTTGTTGCAGCGTGCACGTGCCTTCCTGGCATTAAGAGCACAGTGAAAGCAATCGCAAAAGTCCAGCAGCTGCTGACTCCCAAACACAAGGCGCTTGTCTACGTTCTTGCTTCTCGACAACTCAACGCAGTCCTTCATTTCTGCAGCTGCCATCGAGTTTTCTGCATCTCGAGCCTTCTGGGACGAGCACCAATTTCCCAAGAGGGGCTGCATCAGGACGAAGTCAAAACCCAGGAAAGTTGTCTCGGAACACCTTCAATAAAGCATGCCAGCAGTGCATTGAAAAGGCAGGTAGCTTTAGCCACCGTCCTCTAGCAGTCGCAAGGCTGTGCACACAATGTCGTCTCCCTGCGGCAACGTTCTTCGCCCTCGTGCAAGCTACCGCTCTGTCCGGCTCCCGGAGCAGGAGAAGCGGCTGCTTCGCGCACACAACAGCGGAGCGGCAGCCCTACGCTCCGAAGCGCTGCTTCAGCCGAAAGACGCCGGCCACCGGCGCTTGGCTTCGGACAGCTCCGGAGAGCCGTAGTGTGCGTCTGCACTAGACTGCATCATAGCGAAAAGCTTTGGCAGTGTGTCTCGCAGGGAGATAGCTTAGGAGCGCAGCGCACTTATGCCTCCCTTGTCCAGAAACACGATTTTACTGCACACTCCAAAAACAGTACTCTTCCCAGGGCAATATATAAGCTGTTTTCTGACGGCCGTGATCTTTCGATTACTCTTGCCCAGCTCGTTGTTTTAACGTGCACATGCCGTCCTGGCATTCAGTGCACAGTGAAAGCAATCGCAAAAGTCCAGCAGCTGCTGACTCCCAAACACAAGGCGCTGGCTATGTTCTTGCTTCTCGACAACTCAACGCAGCCCTTCATTTCTGCAGTTGCCATCGAGGTCTCTGCATGTCGGAGAATCAGAGGACGAGCACGAGTTTCCCACGAGGGGCTGCATCAGGAGGAATTCAAAACTCAGGGAAATTGTCCTGGAACACCTTCCATAAGGATGCTAGAAGGGAATTGAAGAGGCAGGCGAGCGGCCACCACCGTCCTCTAGCAGTCCTTAGGGTGCGCGCAGAAGCCCGGTGCTCTGCGGCTTCGTTCTTCGCCCTCGTGCAAGCTACCGCTCTGTCCGGCTCCCGGAGCAGGAGAAGCGGCTGCTTCGCGCACACAACAGCGGAGCGGCAGCCCTACGCTCCGAAGCGCTGCTTCAGCCAAAAGACGCCGGCGACCGGCGGTTCGCTTCGGATAGCAGCCGAGAGCCGTAGTGTGCGTCTGCACTAAACTGCATCATAGCGAAAAGCTTTGGCAGTGTGACTCGCAGGGAGATAGCTTAGGAGCGCAGCGCACTTATGCCTCCCTTGTCCAGAAACACGGATTTGCTGCACACTCCAAAAACACTGCTCTTCCCAGGGCAATATATAAGCTGCTTTCTGATGGCCGTGATCCCTCCCTGCTCTTGCCCAGCTGGTTGTTGCAGCGTGCACATGCCGTCCTGGCATTCAGTGCACAGTGAAAGCAATCGCAAAAGTCCAGCAGCTGCTGACTCCCAAACACAAGGCGCTGGCTATGTTCTTGCTTCTCCACACTTCAACAGAGTCCTTCATTTCTGCAGCTGCCATCGAGTTTTCTGCATCTCGAGCCTTCTGGGACGAGCACCAATTTCCCAAGAGGGGCTGCATCAGGACGAAGTCAAAACCCAGGAAAGTTGTCTCGGAACACCTTCAATAAAGCATGCCAGCAGTGCATTGAAAAGGCAGGTAGCTTTAGCCACCGTCCTCTAGCAGTCGCAAGGCTGTGCACACAATGTCGTCTCCCTGCGGCAACGTTCTTCGCCCTCGTGCAAGCTACCGCTCTGTCCGGCTCCCGGAGCAGGAGAAGCGGCTGCTTCGCGCACACAACAGCGGAGCGGCAGCCCTACGCTCCGAAGCGCTGCTTCAGCCGAAAGACGCCGGCCACCGGCGCTTCGCTTCGGACAGCTCCGGAGAGCCGTAGTGTGGGTCTGCACTAGACTGCATCATAGCGAAAAGCTTTGGCAGTGTGTCTCGCAGAGAGATAGCTTAGGAGCGCAGCGCACTTATGCCTCCCTTGTCCAGAAACACGGATTTGCTGCACACTCCAAAAACACTGCTCTTTCCATGGTACTATGTAAGCTGCTGTCTGACGCCCGTTCTCTTCTGCCCACTCTTGCCCAGCTGGTTGTTGCAGCGTGCACGTGCCTTCCTGGCATTAAGAGCACAGTGAAAGCAATCGCAAAAGTCCAGCAGCTGCTGACTCCCAAACACAAGGCGCTGGCTATGTTCTTGCTTCTCCACACTTCAACAGAGTCCTTCATTTCTGCAGCTGCCATCGAGTTTTCTGCATCTCGAGCCTTCTGGGACGAGCACCAATTTCCCAAGAGGGGCTGCATCAGGACGAAGTCAAAACCCAGGAAAGTTGTCTCGGAACACCTTCAATAAAGCATGCCAGCAGTGCATTGAAAAGGCAGGGAGCTTTAGCCACCGTCCTCTAGCAGTCCCAAGGCTGTGCACACAATGTCGTCTCCCTGCGGCAACCTTCTTCGCCCTCGTGCAAGCTACCGCTCTGTCCGGCTCCCGGAGCAGGAGAAGCGGCTGCTTCGCGCACACAACAGCGGAGCGGCAGCCCTACGCTCCGAAGCGCTGCTTCAGCCGAAAGACGCCGGCCACCGGCGCTTGGCTTCGGACAGCTCCAGAGAGCCGTAGTGTGCGTCTGCACTAGACTGCATCATAGCGAAAAGCTTTGGCAGTGTGTCTCGCAGAGAGATAGCTTAGGAGCGCAGCGCACTTATGCCTCCCTTGTCCAGAAACACGATTTTACTGCACACTCCAAAAACAGTACTCTTCCCAGGGCAATATATAAGCTGCTTTCTGACGGCCGTGATCTTTCGATTACTCTTGCCCAGCTCGTTGTTTTAACGTGCACATGCCGTCCTGGCATTCAGTGCACAGTGAAAGCAATCGCAAAAGTCCAGCAGCTGCTGACTCCCAAACACAAGGCGCTGGCTATGTTCTTGCTTCTCGACAACTCAACGCAGCCCTTCATTTCTGCAGTTGCCATCGAGGTCTCTGCATGTCGGAGACTCAGAGGACGAGCACGAGTTTCCCACGAGGGGCTGCATCAGGAGGAATTCAAAACTCAGGGATTTTGCCCTGGAACACCTTCCATAAGGATGCTAGAAGGGAATTGAAGAGGCAGGCGAGCGGCCACCACCGTCCTCTAGCAGTCCTTAGGGTGTGCGCAAAAGCCCGATGCTCTTCGGCTTCGTTCTTCGCCCCCGTACAAGCTACCGCTCTGTCCGGCTCCCGGAGCAGGAGAAGCGGCTGCTTCGCGCACACAACAGCGGAGCGGCAGCCCTACGCTCCGAAGCGCTGCTTCAGCCGAAAGACGCCGGCTACCGGCGCTTCGCTTCGGACAGCTCCGGAGAGCCGTAGTGTGCGTCTGCACTAGACTGCATCATAGCGAAAAGCTTTGACAGTGTGTCTCGCAGGGAGATAGCTTAGGAGCGCAGCGCACTTATGCCTCCCTTGTCCAGAAACACGGATTTGCTGCACACTCCAAAAACACTGCTCTTTCCATGGTACTATGTAAGCTGCTGTCTGACGCCCGTTCTCTTCTGCCCACTCTTGCCCAGCTGGTTGTTGCAGCGTGCACGTGCCTTCCTGGCATTAAGAGCACAGTGAAAGCAATCGCAAAAGTCCAGCAGCTGCTGACTCCCAAACACAAGGCGCTTGTCTACGTTCTTGCTTCTCGACAACTCAACGCAGCCCTTCATTTCTGCAGCTGCCATCGAGTTTTCTGTATCTTGAGCCTTCTGGGACGAGCACCAATTTCCCAGGAGGGGCTGCATCAGGACGAAGTCAAAACCCAGGAAAGTTGTCTCGGAACACCTTCAATAAAGCATGCCAGCAGTGCATTGAAAAGGCAGGTAGCTTTAGCCACCGTCCTCTAGCAGTCGCGAAGCTGTGCACACAATGTCGTCTCCCTGCGGCAACGTTCTTCGCCCTCGTGCAAGCTACCGCTCTGTCCGGCTCCCGGAGCAGGAGAAGCGGCTGCTTCGCGCACACAACAGCGGAGCGGCAGCCCTATGCTCCGAAGCGCTGCTTCAGCCGAAAGACGCCGGCCACCGGCGCTTCGCTTCGGACAGCTCCGGAGAGCCGTAGTGTGCGTCTACAACTACACTGCATCATAGCGAAAAGCTTTGGCAGTGTGTCTCGCAAGGAGATAGCTTAGGAGCGCAGCGCACTTATGCCTCCCTTGTCCAGAAACACGATTTTACTGCACACTCCAAAAACAGTACTCTTCCCAGGGCAATATGCCAGATGCTCTCTGATGCCCGTGCTACCTTCCTACTCTTGCCCAGCTCGTTGTTTTAACGTGCACATGCCGTCCTGGAATTCAGTGCACAGTGAAAGCAATCGCAAAAGTCCAGCAGCTGCTGACTCCCAAACACAAGGCGCTGGCTATGTTCTTGCTACTCGACGACTCAACGCAGCCCTTCATTTCTGCAGTTGCCATCGAGGTCTCTGCATGTCGGAGACTCAGAGGACGAGCACGAGTTTCCCACGAGGGGCTGCATCAGGAGGAATTCAAAACTCAGGGAATTTGTCCTGGAACACCTTCCATAAGGATGCTAGAAGGGAATTGAAGAGGCAGGCGAGCGGCCACCACCGTCCTCTAGCAGTCCTTAGGGTGCGCGCAGAAGCCCGGTGCTCTGCGGCTTCGTTCTTCGCCCTCGTGCAAGCTACCGCTCTGTCCGGCTCCCGGAGCAGGAGAAGCGGCTGCTTCGCGCACACAACAGCGGAGCGGCAGCCCTACGCTCCGAAGCGCTGCTTCAGCCGAAAGACGCCGGCCACCGGCGCTTCGCTTCGGACAGCTCCGGAGAGCCGTAGTGTGCGTCTACAACTAGACTGCATCATAGCGAAAAGCTTTGGCAGTGTGTCTCGCAAGGAGATAGCTTAGGAGCGCAGCGCACTTATGCCTCCCTTGTCCAGAAACACGATTTTACTGCACACTCCAAAAACAGTACTCTTCCCAGGGCAATATGCCAGATGCTCTCTGATGCCCGTGCTCCCTTCCTACTCTTGCCCAGCTCGTTGTTTTAACGTGCACATGCCGTCCTGGAATTCAGTGCACAGTGAAAGCAATCGCAAAAGTCCAGCAGCTGCTGACTCCCAAACACAAGGCGCTGGCTATGTTCTTGCTACTCGACGACTCAACGCAGCCCTTCATTTCTGCAGTTGCCATCGAGGTCTCTGCATGTCGGAGACTCAGAGGACGAGCACGAGTTTCCCACGAGGGGCTGCATCAGGAGGAATTCAAAACTCAGGGAATTTGTCCTGGAACACCTTCCATAAGGATGCTAGAAGGGAATTGAAGAGGCAGGCGAGCGGCCACCACCGTCCTCTAGCAGTCCTTAGGGTGCGCGCAGAAGCCCGGTGCTCTGCGGCTTCGTTCTTCGCCCTCGTGCAAGCTACCGCTCTGTCCGGCTCCCGGAGCAGGAGAAGCGGCTGCTTCGCGCACACAACAGCGGAGCGGCAGCCCTACGCTCCGAAGCGCTGCTTCAGCCGAAAGACGCCGGCGACCGGCGCTTCGCTTCGGACAGCTCCGGAGAGCCGTAGTGTGCGTCTGCACTAGACTGCATCATAGCGAAAAGCTTTGACAGTGTGTCTCGCAGGGAGATACCTTAGGAGCGCAGCGCACTTATGCCTCCCTTGTCCAGAAACACGATTTTACTGCACACTCCAAAAACAGTACTCTTCCCAGGGCAATATATAAGCTGCTTTCTGACGGCCGTGATCTTTCAATTACTCTTGCCCAGCTCGTTGTTTTAACGTGCACATGCCGTCCTGGCATTCAGTGCACAGTGAAAGCAATCGCAAAAGTCCAGCAGCTGCTGACTCCCAAACACAAGGCGCTGGCTATGTTCTTGCTTCTCCACACTTCAACAGAGTCCTTCATTTCTGCAGCTGCCATCGAGTTTTCTGCATCTCGAGCCTTCTGGGACGAGCACCAATTTCCCAAGAGGGGCTGCATCAGGACGAAGTCAAAACCCAGGAAAGTTGTCTCGGAACACCTTCAATAAAGCATGCCAGCAGTGCATTGAAAAGGCAGGTAGCTTTAGCCACCGTCCTCTAGCAGTCGCAAGGCTGTGCACACAATGTCGTCTCCCTGCGGCAACGTTCTTCGCCCTCGTGCAAGCTACCGCTCTGTCCGGCTCCCGGAGCAGGAGAAGCGGCTGCTTCGCGCACACAACAGCGGAGCGGCAGCCCTACGCTCCGAAGCGCTGCTTCAGCCGAAAGACGCCGGCCACCGGCGCTTCGCTTCGGACAGCTCCGGAGAGCCGTAGTGTGGGTCTGCACTAGACTGCATCATAGCGAAAAGCTTTGACAGTGTGTCTCGCAGAGAGATAGCTTAGGAGCGCAGCGCACTTATGCCTCCCTTGTCCAGAAACACGATTTTACTGCACACTCCAAAAACAGTACTCTTCCCAGGGCAATATATAAGCTGCTTTCTGACGGCCGTGATCTTTCGATTACTCTTGCCCAGCTCGTTGTTTTAACGTGCACATGCCGTCCTGGAATTCAGTGCACAGTGAAAGCAATCGCAAAAGTCCAGCAGCTGCTGACTCCCAAACACAAGGCGCTGGCTATGTTCTTGCTTCTCGACAACTCAACGCAGCCCTTCATTTCTGCAGTTGCCATCGAGGTCTCTGCATGTCGGAGACTCAGAGGACGAGCACGAGTTTCCCACGAGGGGCTGCATCAAGAGGAATTCAAAACTCAGGAAAATTGTCTTTGAACACCTTCCATAGGATGCTAGAAGGGAATTGAAGAGGCAGGCGAGCGGCCACCACCGTCCTCTAGCAGTCCTTAGGGTGTGCGCAAAAGCCCGATGCTCTTCGGCTTCGTTCTTCGCCCCCGTACAAGCTACCGCTCTGTCCGGCTCCCGGAGCAGGAGAAGCGGCTGCTTCGCGCACACAACAGCGGAGCGGCAGCCGTACTCTCCGAAGCGCTGCTTCATCCGAAAGACGCCGGCCACCGGCGCTTGGCTTCGGACAGCTCCGGAGAGCCGTAGTGTGCGTCTACAACTACACTGCATCATAGCGAAAAGCTTTGGCAGTGTGTCTCGCAGAGAGATAGCTTAGGAGCGCAGCGCACTTATGCCTCCCTTGTCCAGAAACACGATTTTACTGCACACTCCAAAAACAGTACTCTTCCCAGGGCAATATGCCAGATGCTCTCTGATGCCCGTGCTCCCTTCCTACTCTTGCCCAGCTCGTTGTTTTAACGTGCACATGCCGTCCTGGAATTCAGTGCACAGTGAAAGCAATCGCAAAAGTCCAGCAGCTGCTGACTCCCAAACACAAGGCGCTGGCTATGTTCTTGCTTCTCGACAACTCAACGCAGCCCTTCATTTCTGCAGTTGCCATCGAGGTCTCTGCATGTCGGAGACTCAGAGGACGAGCACGAGTTTCCCACGAGGGGCTGCATCAGGAGGAATTCAAAACTCAGGGAAATTGTCCTGGAACACCTTCCATAAGGATGCTAGAAGGGAATTGAAGAGGCAGGCGAGCGGCCACCACCGTCCTCTAGCAGTCCTTAGGGTGCGCGCAGAAGCCCGGTGCTCTGCGGCTTCGTTCTTCGCCCTCGTGCAAGCTACCGCTCTGTCCGGCTCCCGGAGCAGGAGAAGCGGCTGCTTCGCGCACACAACAGCGGAGCGGCAGCCCTACGCTCCGAAGCGCTGCTTCAGCCGAAAGACGCCGGCCACCGGCGCTTCGCTTCGGACAGCTCCGGAGAGCCGTAGTGTGGGTCTGCACTAGACTGCATCATAGCGAAAAGCTTTGGCAGTGTGTCTCGCAGAGAGATAGCTTAGGAGCGCAGCGCACTTATGCCTCCCTTGTCCAGAAACACGATTTTACTGCACACTCCAAAAACAGTACTCTTCCCAGGGCAATATATAAGCTGCTTTCTGACGGCCGTGATCTTTCGATTACTCTTGCCCAGCTCGTTGTTTTAACGTGCACATGCCGTCCTGGCATTCAGTGCACAGTGAAAGCAATCGCAAAAGTCCAGCAGCTGCTGACTCCCAAACACAAGGCGCTGGCTATGTTCTTGCTTCTCCACACTTCAACAGAGTCCTTCATTTCTGCAGCTGCCATCGAGTTTTCTGCATCTCGAGCCTTCTGGGACGAGCACCAATTTCCCAAGAGGGGCTGCATCAGGACGAAGTCAAAACCCAGGAAAGTTGTCTCGGAACACCTTCAATAAAGCATGCCAGCAGTGCATTGAAAAGGCAGGTAGCTTTAGCCACCGTCCTCTAGCAGTCGCAAGGCTGTGCACACAATGTCGTCTCCCTGCGGCAACGTTCTTCGCCCTCGTGCAAGCTACCGCTCTGTCCGGCTCCCGGAGCAGGAGAAGCGGCTGCTTCGCGCACACAACAGCGGAGCGGCAGCCCTACGCTCCGAAGCGCTGCTTCAGCCGAAAGACGCCGGCCACCGGCGCTTCGCTTCGGACAGCTCCGGAGAGCCGTAGTGTGCGTCTACAACTACACTGCATCATAGCGAAAAGCTTTGGCAGTGTGTCTCGCAAGGAGATAGCTTAGGAGCGCAGCGCACTTATGCCTCCCTTGTCCAGAAACACGATTTTACTGCACACTCCAAAAACAGTACTCTTCCCAGGGCAATATGCCAGATGCTCTCTGATGCCCGTGCTCCCTTCCTACTCTTGCCCAGCTCGTTGTTTTAACGTGCACATGCCGTCCTGGCATTCAGTGCACAGTGAAAGCAATCGCAAAAGTCCAGCAGCTGCTGACTCCCAAACACAAGGCGCTGGCTATGTTCTTGCTACTCGACGACTCAACGCAGCCCTTCATTTCTGCAGTTGCCATCGAGGTCTCTGCATGTCGGAGACTCAGAGGACGAGCACGAGTTTCCCACGAGGGGCTGCATCAGGAGGAATTCAAAACTCAGGGAAATTGTCTTTGAACACCTTCCATAAGGATGCTAGAAGGGAATTGAAGAGGCAGGCGAGCGGCCACCACCGTCCAGTAGCAGTCCTTAGGGTGTGCGCAAAAGCCCGGTGCTCTTCGGCTTCGTTCTTCGCCCCCGTACAAGCTACCGCTCTGTCCGGCTCCCGGAGCAGGAGAAGCGGCTGCTTCGCGCACACAACAGCGGAGCGGCAGCCCTACGCTCCGAAGCGCTGCTTCAGCCGAAAGACGCCGGCCACCGGCGCTTGGCTTCGGACAGCTCCGGAGAGCCGTAGTGTGCGTCTGCACTAGACTGCATCATAGCGAAAAGCTTTGACAGTGTGTCTCGCAGGGAGATACCTTAGGAGCGCAGCGCACTTATGCCTCCCTTGTCCAGAAACACGGATTTGCTGCACACTCCAAAAACACTGCTCTTTCCATGGTACTATGTAAGCTGCTGTCTGACGCCCGTTCTCTTCTGCCCACTCTTGCCCAGCTGGTTGTTGCAGCGTGCACGTGCCTTCCTGGCATTAAGAGCACAGTGAAAGCAATCGCAAAAGTCCAGCAGCTGCTGACTCCCAAACACAAGGCGCTTGTCTACGTTCTTGCTTCTCGACAACTCAACGCAGCCCTTCATTTCTGCAGCTGCCATCGAGTTTTCTGTATCTTGAGCCTTCTGGGACGAGCACCAATTTCCCAGGAGGGGCTGCATCAGGACGAAGTCAAAACCCAGGAAAGTTGTCTCGGAACACCTTCAATAAAGCATGCCAGCAGTGCATTGAAAAGGCAGGTAGCTTTAGCCACCGTCCTCTAGCAGTCGCGAAGCTGTGCACACAATGTCGTCTCCCTGCGGCAACGTTCTTCGCCCTCGTGCAAGCTACCGCTCTGTCCGGCTCCCGGAGCAGGAGAAGCGGCTGCTTCGCGCACACAACAGCGGAGCGGCAGCCCTACGCTCCGAAGCGCTGCTTCAGCCGAAAGACGCCGGCCACCGGCGCTTGGCTTCGGACAGCTCCGGAGAGCCGGAGTGTGCGTCTGCACTAGACTGCATCATAGCGAAAAGCTTTGGCAGTGTGTCTCGCAGAGAGATAGCTTAGGAGCGCAGCGCACTTATGCCTCCCTTGTCCAGAAACACGATTTTACTGCACACTCCAAAAACAGTACTCTTCCCAGGGCAATATATAAGCTGCTTTCTGACGGCCGTGATCTTTCGATTACTCTTGCCCATCTCGTTGTTTTAACGTGCACATGCCGTCCTGGAATTCAGTGCACAGTGAAAGCAATCGCAAAAGTCCAGCAGCTGCTGACTCCCAAACACAAGGCGCTGGCTATGTTCTTGCTTCTCGACAACTCAACGCAGCCCTTCATTTCTGCAGTTGCCATCGAGGTCTCTGCATGTCGGAGACTCAGAGGACGAGCACGAGTTTCCCACGAGGGGCTGCATCAAGAGGAATTCAAAACTCAGGAAAATTGTCTTTGAACACCTTCCATAGGATGCTAGAAGGGAATTGAAGAGGCAGGCGAGCGGCCACCACCGTCCTCTAGCAGTCCTTAGGGTGTGCGCAAAAGCCCGATGCTCTTCGGCTTCGTTCTTCGCCCCCGTGCAAGCTACCGCTCTGTCCGGCTCCCGGAGCAGGAGAAGCGGCTGCTTCGCGCACACAGCAGCGGAGCGGCAGCCCTACGCTCCGAAGCGCTGCTTCAGCCGAAAGACGCCGGCCACCGGCGCTTGGCTTCGGACAGCTCCGGAGAGCCGTAGTGTGCGTCTACAACTAGACTGCATCATAGCGAAAAGCTTTGGCAGTGTGTCTCGCAATGAGATAGCTTAGGAGCGCAGCGCACTTATGCCTCCCTTGTCCAGAAACACGATTTTACTGCACACTCCAAAAACAGTACTCTTCCCAGGGCAATATGCCAGATGCTCTCTGATGCCCGTGCTCCCTTCCTACTCTTGCCCAGCTCGTTGTTTTAACGTGCACATGCCGTCCTGGAATTCAGTGCACAGTGAAAGCAATCGCAAAAGTCCAGCAGCTGCTGACTCCCAAACACAGGGCGCTGGCTATGTTCTTGCTTCTCGACAACTCAACGCAGCCCTTCATTTCTGCAGTTGCCATCGAGGTCTCTGCATGTCGGAGACTCAGAGGACGAGCACGAGTTTCCCACGAGGGGCTGCATCAGGAGGAATTCAAAACTCAGGGAAATTGTCCTGGAACACCTTCCATAAGGATGCTAGAAGGGAATTGAAGAGGCAGGCGAGCGGCCACCACCGTCCTCTAGCAGTCCTTAGGGTGCGCGCAGAAGCCCGGTGCTCTGCGGCTTCGTTCTTCGCCCTCGTGCAAGCTACCGCTCTGTCCGGCTCCCGGAGCAGGAGAAGCGGCTGCTTCGCGCACACAACAGCGGAGCGGCAGCCCTACGCTCCGAAGCGCTGCTTCAGCCGAAAGACGCCGGCGACCGGCGGTTCGCTTCGGATAGCAGCCGAGAGCCGTAGTGTGCGTCTGCACTAAACTGCATCATAGCGAAAAGCTTTGGCAGTGTGACTCGCAGGGAGATAGCTTAGGAGCGCAGCGCACTTATGCCTCCCTTGTCCAGAAACACGGATTTGCTGCACACTCCAAAAACACTTCTCTTCCCAGGGCAATATATAAGCTGCTTTCTGATGGCCGTGATCCCTCCCTGCTCTTGCCCAGCTGGTTGTTGCAGCGTGCACATGCCGTCCTGGCATTCAGTGCACAGTGAAAGCAATCGCAAAAGTCCAGCAGCTGCTGACTCCCAAACACAAGGCGCTGGCTATGTTCTTGCTTCTCCACACTTCAACAGAGTCCTTCATTTCTGCAGCTGCCATCGAGTTTTCTGCATCTCGAGCCTTCTGGGACGAGCACCAATTTCCCAAGAGGGGCTGCATCAGGACGAAGTCAAAACCCAGGAAAGTTGTATGGAAACACCTTCAATAAAGCATGCCAGCAGTGCATTGAAAAGGCAGGTAGCTTTAGCCACCGTCCTCTAGCAGTCGCGAAGCTGTGCACACAATGTCGTCTCCCTGCGGCAACGTTCTTCGCCCTCGTGCAAGCTACCGCTCTGTCCGGCTCCCGGAGCAGGAGAAGCGGCTGCTTCGCGCACACAACAGCGGAGCGGCAGCCCTACGCTCCGAAGCGCTGCTTCAGCCGAAAGACGCCGGCCACCGGCGCTTGGCTTCGGACAGCTCCGGGGAGCCGTAGTGTGGGTCTGCACTAGACTGCATCATAGCGAAAAGCTTTGGCAGTGTGTCTCGCAGAGAGATAGCTTAGGAGCGCAGCGCACTTATGCCTCCCTTGTCCAGAAACACGATTTTACTGCACACTCCAAAACCAGTACTCTTCCCAGGGCAATATATAAGCTGCTTTCTGACGGCCGTGATCTTTCGATTACTCTTGCCCACCTCGTTGTTTTAACGTGCACATGCCGTCCTGGCATTCAGTGCACAGTGAAAGCAATCGCAAAAGTCCAGCAGCTGCTGACTCCCAAACACAAGGCGCTGGCTATGTTCTTGCTTCTCCACACTTCAACAGAGTCCTTCATTTCTGCAGCTGCCATCGAGTTTTCTGCATCTCGAGCCTTCTGGGACGAGCACCAATTTCCCAAGAGGGGCTGCATCATGACGAAGTCAAAACCCAGGAAAGTTGTCTCGGAACACCTTCAATAAAGCATGCCAGCAGTGCATTGAAAAGGCAGGTAGCTTTAGCCACCGTCCTCTAGCAGTCGCGAAGCTGTGCACACAATGTCGTCTCCCTGCGGCAACGTTCTTCGCCCTCGTGCAAGCTACCGCTCTGTCCGGCTCCCGGAGCAGGAGAAGCGGCTGCTTCGCGCACACAACAGCGGAGCGGCAGCCGTACGCTCCGAAGCGCTGCTTCAGCCGAAAGACGCCGGCCACCGGCGCTTCGCTTCGGACAGCTCCGGAGAGCCGTAGTGTGGGTCTGCACTAGACTGCATCATAGCGAAAAGCTTTGGCAGTGTGTCTCGCAGAGAGATAGCTTAGGAGCGCAGCGCACTTATGCCTCCCTTGTCCAGAAACACGATTTTACTGCACACTCCAAAAACAGTACTCTTCCCAGGGCAATATATAAGCTGCTTTCTGACGGCCGTGATCTTTCGATTACTCTTGCCCAGCTCGTTGTTTTAACGTGCACATGCCGTCCTGGAATTCAGTGCACAGTGAAAGCAATCGCAAAAGTCCAGCAGCTGCTGACTCCCAAACACAAGGCGCTGGCTATGTTCTTGCTTCTCGACAACTCAACGCAGCCCTTCATTTCTGCAGTTGCCATCGAGGTCTCTGCATGTCGGAGACTCAGAGGACGAGCACGAGTTTCCCACGAGGGGCTGCATCAAGAGGAATTCAAAACTCAGGAAAATTGTCTTTGAACACCTTCCATAGGATGCTAGAAGGGAATTGAAGAGGCAGGCGAGCGGCCACCACCGTCCTCTAGCAGTCCTTAGGGTGTGCGCAAAAGCCCGATGCTCTTCGGCTTCGTTCTTCGCCCCCGTACAAGCTACCGCTCTGTCCGGCTCCCGGAGCAGGAGAAGCGGCTGCTTCGCGCACACAACAGCGGAGCGGCAGCCGTACTCTCCGAAGCGCTGCTTCATCCGAAAGACGCCGGCCACCGGCGCTTCGCTTCGGACAGCTCCGGAGAGCCGTAGTGTGCGTCTACAACTAGACTGCATCATAGCGAAAAGCTTTGGCAGTGTGTCTCGCAGAGAGATAGCTTAGGAGCGCAGCGCACTTATGCCTCCCTTGTCCAGAAACACGATTTTACTGCACACTCCAAAAACAGTACTCTTCCCAGGGCAATATGCCAGATGCTCTCTGATGCCCGTGCTCCCTTCCTACTCTTGCCCAGCTCGTTGTTTTAACGTGCACATGCCGTCCTGGAATTCAGTGCACAGTGAAAGCAATCGCAAAAGTCCAGCAGCTGCTGACTCCCAAACACAAGGCGCTGGCTATGTTCTTGCTACTCGACGACTCAACGCAGCCCTTCATTTCTGCAGTTGCCATCGAGGTCTCTGCATGTCGGAGACTCAGAGGACGAGCACGAGTTTCCCACGAGGGGCTGCATCAGGAGGAATTCAAAACTCAGGGAAATTGTCCTGGAACACCTTCCATAAGGATGCTAGAAGGGTATTGAAGAGGCAGGCGAGCGGCCACCACCGTCCTCTAGCAGTCCTTAGGGTGCGCGCAGAAGCCCGGTGCTCTGCGGCTTCGTTCTTCGCCCTCGTGCAAGCTACCGCTCTGTCCGGCTCCCGGAGCAGGAGAAGCGGCTGCTTCGCGCACACAGCAGCGGAGCGGCAGCCCTACGCTCCGAAGCGCTGCTTCAGCCGAAAGACGCCGGCCACCGGCGCTTCGCTTCGGACAGCTCCGGAGAGCCGTAGTGTGCGTCTACAACTACACTGCATCATAGCGAAAAGCTTTGGCAGTGTGTCTCGCAAGGAGATAGCTTAGGAGCGCAGCGCACTTATGCCTCCCTTGTCCAGAAACACGATTTTACTGCACACTCCAAAAACAGTACTCTTCCCAGGGCAATATATAAGCTGCTTTCTGACGGCCGTGATCTTTCGATTACTCTTGCCCAGCTCGTTGTTTTAACGTGCACATGCCGTCCTGGCATTCAGTGCACAGTGAAAGCAATCGCAAAAGTCCAGCAGCTGCTGACTCCCAAACACAAGGCGCTGGCTATGTTCTTGCTTCTCCACACTTCAACAGAGTCCTTCATTTCTGCAGCTGCCATCGAGTTTTCTGCATCTCGAGCCTTCTGGGACGAGCACCAATTTCCCAAGAGGGGCTGCATCAGGACGAAGTCAAAACCCAGGAAAGTTGTCTCGGAACACCTTCAATAAAGCATGCCAGCAGTGCATTGAAAAGGCAGGTAGCTTTAGCCACCGTCCTCTAGCAGTCGCAAGGCTGTGCACACAATGTCGTCTCCCTGCGGCAACGTTCTTCGCCCTCGTGCAAGCTACCGCTCTGTCCGGCTCCCGGAGCAGGAGAAGCGGCTGCTTCGCGCACACAACAGCGGAGCGGCAGCCCTACGCTCCGAAGCGCTGCTTCAGCCGAAAGACGCCGGCCACCGGCGCTTCGCTTCGGACAGCTCCGGAGAGCCGTAGTGTGCGTCTACAACTACACTGCATCATAGCGAAAAGCTTTGGCAGTGTGTCTCGCAAGGAGATAGCTTAGGAGCGCAGCGCACTTATGCCTCCCTTGTCCAGAAACACGATTTTACTGCACACTCCAAAAACAGTACTCTTCCCAGGGCAATATGCCAGATGCTCTCTGATGCCCGTGCTCCCTTCCTACTCTTGCCCAGCTCGTTGTTTTAACGTGCACATGCCGTCCTGGCATTCAGTGCACAGTGAAAGCAATCGCAAAAGTCCAGCAGCTGCTGACTCCCAAACACAAGGCGCTGGCTATGTTCTTGCTACTCGACGACTCAACGCAGCCCTTCATTTCTGCAGTTGCCATCGAGGTCTCTGCATGTCGGAGACTCAGAGGACGAGCACGAGTTTCCCACGAGGGGCTGCATCAGGAGGAATTCAAAACTCAGGGAAATTGTCTTTGAACACCTTCCATAAGGATGCTAGAAGGGAATTGAAGAGGCAGGCGAGCGGCCACCACCGTCCAGTAGCAGTCCTTAGGGTGTGCGCAAAAGCCCGGTGCTCTTCGGCTTCGTTCTTCGCCCCCGTACAAGCTACCGCTCTGTCCGGCTCCCGGAGCAGGAGAAGCGGCTGCTTCGCGCACACAACAGCGGAGCGGCAGCCCTACGCTCCGAAGCGCTGCTTCAGCCGAAAGACGCCGGCCACCGGCGCTTGGCTTCGGACAGCTCCGGAGAGCCGTAGTGTGCGTCTGCACTAGACTGCATCATAGCGAAAAGCTTTGACAGTGTGTCTCGCAGGGAGATACCTTAGGAGCGCAGCGCACTTATGCCTCCCTTGTCCAGAAACACGGATTTGCTGCACACTCCAAAAACACTGCTCTTTCCATGGTACTATGTAAGCTGCTGTCTGACGCCCGTTCTCTTCTGCCCACTCTTGCCCAGCTGGTTGTTGCAGCGTGCACGTGCCTTCCTGGCATTAAGAGCACAGTGAAAGCAATCGCAAAAGTCCAGCAGCTGCTGACTCCCAAACACAAGGCGCTTGTCTACGTTCTTGCTTCTCGACAACTCAACGCAGCCCTTCATTTCTGCAGCTGCCATCGAGTTTTCTGTATCTTGAGCCTTCTGGGACGAGCACCAATTTCCCAGGAGGGGCTGCATCAGGACGAAGTCAAAACCCAGGAAAGTTGTCTCGGAACACCTTCAATAAAGCATGCCAGCAGTGCATTGAAAAGGCAGGTAGCTTTAGCCACCGTCCTCTAGCAGTCGCGAAGCTGTGCACACAATGTCGTCTCCCTGCGGCAACGTTCTTCGCCCTCGTGCAAGCTACCGCTCTGTCCGGCTCCCGGAGCAGGAGAAGCGGCTGCTTCGCGCACACAACAGCGGAGCGGCAGCCCTACGCTCCGAAGCGCTGCTTCAGCCGAAAGACGCCGGCCACCGGCGCTTGGCTTCGGACAGCTCCGGAGAGCCGGAGTGTGCGTCTGCACTAGACTGCATCATAGCGAAAAGCTTTGGCAGTGTGTCTCGCAGAGAGATAGCTTAGGAGCGCAGCGCACTTATGCCTCCCTTGTCCAGAAACACGATTTTACTGCACACTCCAAAAACAGTACTCTTCCCAGGGCAATATATAAGCTGCTTTCTGACGGCCGTGATCTTTCGATTACTCTTGCCCATCTCGTTGTTTTAACGTGCACATGCCGTCCTGGAATTCAGTGCACAGTGAAAGCAATCGCAAAAGTCCAGCAGCTGCTGACTCCCAAACACAAGGCGCTGGCTATGTTCTTGCTTCTCGACAACTCAACGCAGCCCTTCATTTCTGCAGTTGCCATCGAGGTCTCTGCATGTCGGAGACTCAGAGGACGAGCACGAGTTTCCCACGAGGGGCTGCATCAGGAGGAATTCAAAACTCAGGAAAATTGTCTTTGAACACCTTCCATAGGATGCTAGAAGGGAATTGAAGAGGCAGGCGAGCGGCCACCACCGTCCTCTAGCAGTCCTTAGGGTGTGCGCAAAAGCCCGATGCTCTTCGGCTTCGTTCTTCGCCCCCGTGCAAGCTACCGCTCTGTCCGGCTCCCGGAGCAGGAGAAGCGGCTGCTTCGCGCACACAGCAGCGGAGCGGCAGCCCTACGCTCCGAAGCGCTGCTTCAGCCGAAAGACGCCGGCCACCGGCGCTTGGCTTCGGACAGCTCCGGAGAGCCGTAGTGTGCGTCTACAACTAGACTGCATCATAGCGAAAAGCTTTGGCAGTGTGTCTCGCAAGGAGATAGCTTAGGAGCGCAGCGCACTTATGCCTCCCTTGTCCAGAAACACGATTTTACTGCACACTCCAAAAACAGTACTCTTCCCAGGGCAATATGCCAGATGCTCTCTGATGCCCGTGCTCCCTTCCTACTCTTGCCCAGCTCGTTGTTTTAACGTGCACATGCCGTCCTGGAATTCAGTGCACAGTGAAAGCAATCGCAAAAGTCCAGCAGCTGCTGACTCCCAAACACAGGGCGCTGGCTATGTTCTTGCTTCTCGACAACTCAACGCAGCCCTTCATTTCTGCAGTTGCCATCGAGGTCTCTGCATGTCGGAGAATCAGAGGACGAGCACGAGTTTCCCACGAGGGGCTGCATCAGGAGGAATTCAAAACTCAGGGAAATTGTCCTGGAACACCTTCCATAAGGATGCTAGAAGGGAATTGAAGAGGCAGGCGAGCGGCCACCACCGTCCTCTAGCAGTCCTTAGGGTGCGCGCAGAAGCCCGGTGCTCTGCGGCTTCGTTCTTCGCCCTCGTGCAAGCTACCGCTCTGTCCGGCTCCCGGAGCAGGAGAAGCGGCTGCTTCGCGCACACAACAGCGGAGCGGCAGCCCTACGCTCCGAAGCGCTGCTTCAGCCGAAAGACGCCGGCGACCGGCGGTTCGCTTCGGATAGCAGCCGAGAGCCGTAGTGTGCGTCTGCACTAAACTGCATCATAGCGAAAAGCTTTGGCAGTGTGACTCGCAGGGAGATAGCTTAGGAGCGCAGCGCACTTATGCCTCCCTTGTCCAGAAACACGGATTTGCTGCACACTCCAAAAACACTTCTCTTCCCAGGGCAATATATAAGCTGCTTTCTGATGGCCGTGATCCCTCCCTGCTCTTGCCCAGCTGGTTGTTGCAGCGTGCACATGCCGTCCTGGCATTCAGTGCACAGTGAAAGCAATCGCAAAAGTCCAGCAGCTGCTGACTCCCAAACACAAGGCGCTGGCTATGTTCTTGCTTCTCCACACTTCAACAGAGTCCTTCATTTCTGCAGCTGCCATCGAGTTTTCTGCATCTCGAGCCTTCTGGGACGAGCACCAATTTCCCAAGAGGGGCTGCATCAGGACGAAGTCAAAACCCAGGAAAGTTGTATGGAAACACCTTCAATAAAGCATGCCAGCAGTGCATTGAAAAGGCAGGTAGCTTTAGCCACCGTCCTCTAGCAGTCGCGAAGCTGTGCACACAATGTCGTCTCCCTGCGGCAACGTTCTTCGCCCTCGTGCAAGCTACCGCTCTGTCCGGCTCCCGGAGCAGGAGAAGCGGCTGCTTCGCGCACACAACAGCGGAGCGGCAGCCCTACGCTCCGAAGCGCTGCTTCAGCCGAAAGACGCCGGCCACCGGCGCTTGGCTTCGGACAGCTCCGGGGAGCCGTAGTGTGGGTCTGCACTAGACTGCATCATAGCGAAAAGCTTTGGCAGTGTGTCTCGCAGAGAGATAGCTTAGGAGCGCAGCGCACTTATGCCTCCCTTGTCCAGAAACACGATTTTACTGCACACTCCAAAACCAGTACTCTTCCCAGGGCAATATATAAGCTGCTTTCTGACGGCCGTGATCTTTCGATTACTCTTGCCCACCTCGTTGTTTTAACGTGCACATGCCGTCCTGGCATTCAGTGCACAGTGAAAGCAATCGCAAAAGTCCAGCAGCTGCTGACTCCCAAACACAAGGCGCTGGCTATGTTCTTGCTTCTCCACACTTCAACAGAGTCCTTCATTTCTGCAGCTGCCATCGAGTTTTCTGCATCTCGAGCCTTCTGGGACGAGCACCAATTTCCCAAGAGGGGCTGCATCATGACGAAGTCAAAACCCAGGAAAGTTGTCTCGGAACACCTTCAATAAAGCATGCCAGCAGTGCATTGAAAAGGCAGGTAGCTTTAGCCACCGTCCTCTAGCAGTCGCGAAGCTGTGCACACAATGTCGTCTCCCTGCGGCAACGTTCTTCGCCCTCGTGCAAGCTACCGCTCTGTCCGGCTCCCGGAGCAGGAGAAGCGGCTGCTTCGCGCACACAACAGCGGAGCGGCAGCCGTACGCTCCGAAGCGCTGCTTCAGCCGAAAGACGCCGGCCACCGGCGCTTCGCTTCGGACAGCTCCGGAGAGCCGTAGTGTGGGTCTGCACTAGACTGCATCATAGCGAAAAGCTTTGGCAGTGTGTCTCGCAGAGAGATAGCTTAGGAGCGCAGCGCACTTATGCCTCCCTTGTCCAGAAACACGATTTTACTGCACACTCCAAAAACAGTACTCTTCCCAGGGCAATATATAAGCTGCTTTCTGACGGCCGTGATCTTTCGATTACTCTTGCCCAGCTCGTTGTTTTAACGTGCACATGCCGTCCTGGAATTCAGTGCACAGTGAAAGCAATCGCAAAAGTCCAGCAGCTGCTGACTCCCAAACACAAGGCGCTGGCTATGTTCTTGCTTCTCGACAACTCAACGCAGCCCTTCATTTCTGCAGTTGCCATCGAGGTCTCTGCATGTCGGAGACTCAGAGGACGAGCACGAGTTTCCCACGAGGGGCTGCATAAAGAGGAATTCAAAACTCAGGAAAATTGTCTTTGAACACCTTCCATAGGATGCTAGAAGGGAATTGAAGAGGCAGGCGAGCGGCCACCACCGTCCTCTAGCAGTCCTTAGGGTGTGCGCAAAAGCCCGATGCTCTTCGGCTTCGTTCTTCGCCCCCGTACAAGCTACCGCTCTGTCCGGCTCCCGGAGCAGGAGAAGCGGCTGCTTCGCGCACACAACAGCGGAGCGGCAGCCGTACTCTCCGAAGCGCTGCTTCATCCGAAAGACGCCGGCCACCGGCGCTTCGCTTCGGACAGCTCCGGAGAGCCGTAGTGTGCGTCTACAACTAGACTGCATCATAGCGAAAAGCTTTGGCAGTGTGTCTCGCAGAGAGATAGCTTAGGAGCGCAGCGCACTTATGCCTCCCTTGTCCAGAAACACGATTTTACTGCACACTCCAAAAACAGTACTCTTCCCAGGGCAATATGCCAGATGCTCTCTGATGCCCGTGCTCCCTTCCTACTCTTGCCCAGCTCGTTGTTTTAACGTGCACATGCCGTCCTGGAATTCAGTGCACAGTGAAAGCAATCGCAAAAGTCCAGCAGCTGCTGACTCCCAAACACAAGGCGCTGGCTATGTTCTTGCTACTCGACGACTCAACGCAGCCCTTCATTTCTGCAGTTGCCATCGAGGTCTCTGCATGTCGGAGACTCAGAGGACGAGCACGAGTTTCCCACGAGGGGCTGCATCAGGAGGAATTCAAAACTCAGGGAAATTGTCCTGGAACACCTTCCATAAGGATGCTAGAAGGGAATTGAAGAGGCAGGCGAGCGGCCACCACCGTCCTCTAGCAGTCCTTAGGGTGCGCGCAGAAGCCCGGTGCTCTGCGGCTTCGTTCTTCGCCCTCGTGCAAGCTACCGCTCTGTCCGGCTCCCGGAGCAGGAGAAGCGGCTGCTTCGCGCACACAACAGCGGAGCGGCAGCCCTACGCTCCGAAGCGCTGATTCAGCCGAAAGACGCCGGCCACCGGCGCTTGGCTTCGGACAGCTCCGGAGAGCCGTAGTGTGCGTCTGCACTAGACTGCATCATAGCGAAAAGCTTTGACAGTGTGTCTCGCAGGGAGATACCTTAGGAGCGCAGCGCACTTATGCCTCCCTTGTCCAGAAACACGGATTTGCTGCACACTCCAAAAACACTGCTCTTCCCAGGGCAATATATAAGCTGCTTTCTGATGGCCGTGATCCCTCCCTGCTCTTGCCCAGCTGGTTGTTGCAGCGTGCACATGCCGTCCTGGCATTCAGTGCACAGTGAAAGCAATCGCAAAAGTCCAGCAGCTGCTGACTCCCAAACACAAGGCGCTGGCTATGTTCTTGCTTCTCCACACTTCAACAGAGTCCTTCATTTCTGCAGCTGCCATCGAGTTTTCTGCATCTCGAGCCTTCTGGGACGAGCACCAATTTCCCAAGAGGGGCTGCATCAGGACGAAGTCAAAACCCAGGAAAGTTGTCTCGGAACACCTTCAATAAAGCATGCCAGCAGTGCATTGAAAAGGCAGGTAGCTTTAGCCACCGTCCTCTAGCAGTCGCAAGGCTGTGCACACAATGTCGTCTCCCTGCGGCAACGTTCTTCGCCCTCGTGCAAGCTAGCGCTCTGTCCGGCTCCCGGAGCAGGAGAAGCGGCTGCTTCGCGCACACAACAGCGGAGCGGCAGCCCTACGCTCCGAAGCGCTGCTTCAGCCGAAAGACGCCGGCCACCGGCGCTTCGCTTCGGACAGCTCCGGAGAGCCGTAGTGTGCGTCTACAACTACACTGCATCATAGCGAAAAGCTTTGGCAGTGTGTCTCGCAAGGAGATAGCTTAGGAGCGCAGCGCACTTATGCCTCCCTTGTCCAGAAACACGATTTTACTGCACACTCCAAAAACAGTACTCTTCCCAGGGCAATATGCCAGATGCTCTCTGATGCCCGTGCTCCCTTCCTACTCTTGCCCAGCTCGTTGTTTTAACGTGCACATGCCGTCCTGGCATTCAGTGCACAGTGAAAGCAATCGCAAAAGTCCAGCAGCTGCTGACTCCCAAACACAAGGCGCTGGCTATGTTCTTGCTACTCGACGACTCAACGCAGCCCTTCATTTCTGCAGTTGCCATCGAGGTCTCTGCATGTCGGAGACTCAGAGGACGAGCACGAGTTTCCCACGAGGGGCTGCATCAGGAGGAATTCAAAACTCAGGGAAATTGTCTTTGAACACCTTCCATAAGGATGCTAGAAGGGAATTGAAGAGGCAGGCGAGCGGCCACCACCGTCCAGTAGCAGTCCTTAGGGTGTGCGCAAAAGCCCGGTGCTCTTCGGCTTCGTTCTTCGCCCCCGTACAAGCTACCGCTCTGTCCGGCTCCCGGAGCAGGAGAAGCGGCTGCTTCGCGCACACAACAGCGGAGCGGCAGCCCTACGCTCCGAAGCGCTGCTTCAGCCGAAAGACGCCGGCCACCGGCGCTTGGCTTCGGACAGCTCCGGAGAGCCGTAGTGTGCGTCTGCACTAGACTGCATCATAGCGAAAAGCTTTGACAGTGTGTCTCGCAGGGAGATACCTTAGGAGCGCAGCGCACTTATGCCTCCCTTGTCCAGAAACACGGATTTGCTGCACACTCCAAAAACACTGCTCTTTCCATGGTACTATGTAAGCTGCTGTCTGACGCCCGTTCTCTTCTGCCCACTCTTGCCCAGCTGGTTGTTGCAGCGTGCACGTGCCTTCCTGGCATTAAGAGCACAGTGAAAGCAATCGCAAAAGTCCAGCAGCTGCTGACTCCCAAACACAAGGCGCTTGTCTACGTTCTTGCTTCTCGACAACTCAACGCAGCCCTTCATTTCTGCAGCTGCCATCGAGTTTTCTGTATCTTGAGCCTTCTGGGACGAGCACCAATTTCCCAGGAGGGGCTGCATCAGGACGAAGTCAAAACCCAGGAAAGTTGTCTCGGAACACCTTCAATAAAGCATGCCAGCAGTGCATTGAAAAGGCAGGTAGCTTTAGCCACCGTCCTCTAGCAGTCGCGAAGCTGTGCACACAATGTCGTCTCCCTGCGGCAACGTTCTTCGCCCTCGTGCAAGCTACCGCTCTGTCCGGCTCCCGGAGCAGGAGAAGCGGCTGCTTCGCGCACACAACAGCGGAGCGGCAGCCCTACGCTCCGAAGCGCTGCTTCAGCCGAAAGACGCCGGCCACCGGCGCTTGGCTTCGGACAGCTCCGGAGAGCCGGAGTGTGCGTCTGCACTAGACTGCATCATAGCGAAAAGCTTTGGCAGTGTGTCTCGCAGAGAGATAGCTTAGGAGCGCAGCGCACTTATGCCTCCCTTGTCCAGAAACACGATTTTACTGCACACTCCAAAAACAGTACTCTTCCCAGGGCAATATGCCAGATGCTCTCTGATGCCCGTGCTCCCTTCCTACTCTTGCCCAGCTCGTTGTTTTAACGTGCACATGCCGTCCTGGAATTCAGTGCACAGTGAAAGCAATCGCAAAAGTCCAGCAGCTGCTGACTCCCAAACACAGGGCGCTGGCTATGTTCTTGCTTCTCGACAACTCAACGCAGCCCTTCATTTCTGCAGTTGCCATCGAGGTCTCTGCATGTCGGAGAATCAGAGGACGAGCACGAGTTTCCCACGAGGGGCTGCATCAGGAGGAATTCAAAACTCAGGGAAATTGTCCTGGAACACCTTCCATAAGGATGCTAGAAGGGAATTGAAGAGGCAGGCGAGCGGCCACCACCGTCCTCTAGCAGTCCTTAGGGTGCGCGCAGAAGCCCGGTGCTCTGCGGCTTCGTTCTTCGCCCTCGTGCAAGCTACCGCTCTGTCCGGCTCCCGGAGCAGGAGAAGCGGCTGCTTCGCGCACACAACAGCGGAGCGGCAGCCCTACGCTCCGAAGCGCTGCTTCAGCCGAAAGACGCCGGCGACCGGCGGTTCGCTTCGGATAGCAGCCGAGAGCCGTAGTGTGCGTCTGCACTAAACTGCATCATAGCGA
Organism: Lonchura striata; assembly: GCF_050655825.1. Classification (NCBI taxonomy): domain Eukaryota; kingdom Metazoa; phylum Chordata; class Aves; order Passeriformes; family Estrildidae; genus Lonchura; species Lonchura striata. Next base: position 16,935,127 of record NC_140716.1, on the reverse strand, counting down.
AAAGCTTTGGCAGTGTGACTCGCAGGGAGATAGCTTAGGAGCGCAGCGCACTTATGCCTCCCTTGTCCAGAAACACGGATTTGCTGCACACTCCAAAAACACTTCTCTTCCCAGGGCAATATATAAGCTGCTTTCTGATGGCCGTGATCCCTCCCTGCTCTTGCCCAGCTGGTTGTTGCAGCGTGCACATGCCGTCCTGGCATTCAGTGCACAGTGAAAGCAATCGCAAAAGTCCAGCAGCTGCTGACTCCCAAACACAAGGCGCTGGCTATGTTCTTGCTTCTCCACACTTCAACAGAGTCCTTCATTTCTGCAGCTGCCATCGAGTTTTCTGCATCTCGAGCCTTCTGGGACGAGCACCAATTTCCCAAGAGGGGCTGCATCAGGACGAAGTCAAAACCCAGGAAAGTTGTATGGAAACACCTTCAATAAAGCATGCCAGCAGTGCATTGAAAAGGCAGGTAGCTTTAGCCACCGTCCTCTAGCAGTCGCGAAGCTGTGCACACAATGTCGTCTCCCTGCGGCAACGTTCTTCGCCCTCGTGCAAGCTAGCGCTCTGTCCGGCTCCCGGAGCAGGAGAAGCGGCTGCTTCGCGCACACAACAGCGGAGCGGCAGCCCTACGCTCCGAAGCGCTGCTTCAGCCGAAAGACGCCGGCCACCGGCGCTTGGCTTCGGACAGCTCCGGGGAGCCGTAGTGTGGGTCTGCACTAGACTGCATCCTAGCGAAAAGCTTTGGCAGTGTGTCTCGCAGAGAGATAGCTTAGGAGCGCAGCGCACTTATGCCTCCCTTGTCCAGAAACACGATTTTACTGCACACTCCAAAACCAGTACTCTTCCCAGGGCAATATATAAGCTGCTTTCTGACGGCCGTGATCTTTCGATTACTCTTGCCCACCTCGTTGTTTTAACGTGCACATGCCGTCCTGGCATTCAGTGCACAGTGAAAGCAATCGCAAAAGTCCAGCAGCTGCTGACTCCCAAACACAAGGCGCTGGCTATGTTCTTGCTTCTCCACACTTCAACAGAGTCCTTCATTTCTGCAGCTGCCATCGAGTTTTCTGCATCTCGAGCCTTCTGGGACGAGCACCAATTTCCCAAGAGGGGCTGCATCATGACGAAGTCAAAACCCAGGAAAGTTGTCTCGGAACACCTTCAATAAAGCATGCCAGCAGTGCATTGAAAAGGCAGGTAGCTTTAGCCACCGTCCTCTAGCAGTCGCGAAGCTGTGCACACAATGTCGTCTCCCTGCGGCAACGTTCTTCGCCCTCGTGCAAGCTACCGCTCTGTCCGGCTCCCGGAGCAGGAGAAGCGGCTGCTTCGCGCACACAACAGCGGAGCGGCAGCCGTACGCTCCGAAGCGCTGCTTCAGCCGAAAGACGCCGGCCACCGGCGCTTCGCTTCGGACAGCTCCGGAGAGCCGTAGTGTGGGTCTGCACTAGACTGCATCATAGCGAAAAGCTTTGGCAGTGTGTCTCGCAGAGAGATAGCTTAGGAGCGCAGCGCACTTATGCCTCCCTTGTCCAGAAACACGATTTTACTGCACACTCCAAAAACAGTACTCTTCCCAGGGCAATATATAAGCTGCTTTCTGACGGCCGTGATCTTTCGATTACTCTTGCCCAGCTCGTTGTTTTAACGTGCACATGCCGTCCTGGAATTCAGTGCACAGTGAAAGCAATCGCAAAAGTCCAGCAGCTGCTGACTCCCAAACACAAGGCGCTGGCTATGTTCTTGCTTCTCGACAACTCAACGCAGCCCTTCATTTCTGCAGTTGCCATCGAGGTCTCTGCATGTCGGAGACTCAGAGGACGAGCACGAGTTTCCCACGAGGGGCTGCATCAAGAGGAATTCAAAACTCAGGAAAATTGTCTTTGAACACCTTCCATAGGATGCTAGAAGGGAATTGAAGAGGCAGGCGAGCGGCCACCACCGTCCTCTAGCAGTCCTTAGGGTGTGCGCAAAAGCCCGATGCTCTTCGGCTTCGTTCTTCGCCCCCGTACAAGCTACCGCTCTGTCCGGCTCCCGGAGCAGGAGAAGCGGCTGCTTCGCGCACACAACAGCGGAGCGGCAGCCGTACTCTCCGAAGCGCTGCTTCATCCGAAAGACGCCGGCCACCGGCGCTTCGCTTCGGACAGCTCCGGAGAGCCGTAGTGTGCGTCTACAACTAGACTGCATCATAGCGAAAAGCTTTGGCAGTGTGTCTCGCAGAGAGATAGCTTAGGAGCGCAGCGCACTTATGCCTCCCTTGTCCAGAAACACGATTTTACTGCACACTCCAAAAACAGTACTCTTCCCAGGGCAATATGCCAGATGCTCTCTGATGCCCGTGCTCCCTTCCTACTCTTGCCCAGCTCGTTGTTTTAACGTGCACATGCCGTCCTGGAATTCAGTGCACAGTGAAAGCAATCGCAAAAGTCCAGCAGCTGCTGACTCCCAAACACAAGGCGCTGGCTATGTTCTTGCTACTCGACGACTCAACGCAGCCCTTCATTTCTGCAGTTGCCATCGAGGTCTCTGCATGTCGGAGACTCAGAGGACGAGCACGAGTTTCCCACGAGGGGCTGCATCAGGAGGAATTCAAAACTCAGGGAAATTGTCCTGGAACACCTTCCATAAGGATGCTAGAAGGGAATTGAAGAGGCAGGCGAGCGGCCACCACCGTCCTCTAGCAGTCCTTAGGGTGCGCGCAGAAGCCCGGTGCTCTGCGGCTTCGTTCTTCGCCCTCGTGCAAGCTACCGCTCTGTCCGGCTCCCGGAGCAGGAGAAGCGGCTGCTTCGCGCACACAACAGCGGAGCGGCAGCCCTACGCTCCGAAGCGCTGATTCAGCCGAAAGACGCCGGCCACCGGCGCTTGGCTTCGGACAGCTCCGGAGAGCCGTAGTGTGCGTCTGCACTAGACTGCATCATAGCGAAAAGCTTTGACAGTGTGTCTCGCAGGGAGATACCTTAGGAGCGCAGCGCACTTATGCCTCCCTTGTCCAGAAACACGGATTTGCTGCACACTCCAAAAACACTGCTCTTCCCAGGGCAATATATAAGCTGCTTTCTGATGGCCGTGATCCCTCCCTGCTCTTGCCCAGCTGGTTGTTGCAGCGTGCACATGCCGTCCTGGCATTCAGTGCACAGTGAAAGCAATCGCAAAAGTCCAGCAGCTGCTGACTCCCAAACACAAGGCGCTGGCTATGTTCTTGCTACTCGACGACTCAACGCAGCCCTTCATTTCTGCAGTTGCCATCGAGGTCTCTGCATGTCGGAGACTCAGAGGACGAGCACGAGTTTCCCACGAGGGGCTGCATCAGGAGGAATTCAAAACTCAGGGAAATTGTCCTGGAACACCTTCCATAAGGATGCTAGAAGGGTATTGAAGAGGCAGGCGAGCGGCCACCACCGTCCTCTAGCAGTCCTTAGGGTGCGCGCAGAAGCCCGGTGCTCTGCGGCTTCGTTCTTCGCCCTCGTGCAAGCTACCGCTCTGTCCGGCTCCCGGAGCAGGAGAAGCGGCTGCTTCGCGCACACAACAGCGGAGCGGCAGCCCTACGCTCCGAAGCGCTGCTTCAGCCGAAAGACGCCGGCGACCGGCGGTTCGCTTCGGATAGCAGCCGAGAGCCGTAGTGTGCGTCTGCACTAAACTGCATCATAGCGAAAAGCTTTGGCAGTGTGACTCGCAGGGAGATAGCTTAGGAGCGCAGCGCACTTATGCCTCCCTTGTCCAGAAACACGGATTTGCTGCACACTCCAAAAACACTTCTCTTCCCAGGGCAATATATAAGCTGCTTTCTGATGGCCGTGATCCCTCCCTGCTCTTGCCCAGCTGGTTGTTGCAGCGTGCACATGCCGTCCTGGCATTCAGTGCACAGTGAAAGCAATCGCAAAAGTCCAGCAGCTGCTGACTCCCAAACACAAGGCGCTGGCTATGTTCTTGCTTCTCCACACTTCAACAGAGTCCTTCATTTCTGCAGCTGCCATCGAGTTTTCTGCATCTCGAGCCTTCTGGGACGAGCACCTATTTCCCAAGAGGGGCTGCATCAGGACGAAGTCAAAACCCAGGAAAGTTGTCTCGGAACACCTTCAATAAAGCATGCCAGCAGTGCATTGAAAAGGCAGGTAGCTTTAGCCACCGTCCTCTAGCAGTCTCGAAGCTGTGCACACAATGTCGTCTCCCTGCGGCAACGTTCTTCGCCCTCGTGCAAGCTACCGCTCTGTCCGGCTCCCGGAGCAGGAGAAGCGGCTGCTTCGCGCACACAGCAGCGGAGCGGCAGCCCTACGCTCCGAAGCGCTGCTTCAGCCGAAAGACGCCGGCCACCGGCGCTTGGCTTCGGACAGCTCCGGAGAGCCGTAGTGTGCGTCTACAACTAGACTGCATCATAGCGAAAAGCTTTGGCAGTGTGTCTCGCAAGGAGATAGCTTAGGAGCGCAGCGCACTTATGCCTCCCTTGTCCAGAAACACGATTTTACTGCACACTCCAAAAACAGTACTCTTCCCAGGGCAATATGCCAGATGCTCTCTGATGCCCGTGCTCCCTTCCTACTCTTGCCCAGCTCGTTGTTTTAACGTGCACATGCCGTCCTGGAATTCAGTGCACAGTGAAAGCAATCGCAAAAGTCCAGCAGCTGCTGACTCCCAAACACAAGGCGCTGGCTATGTTCTTGCTACTCGACGACTCAACGCAGCCCTTCATTTCTGCAGTTGCCATCGAGGTCTCTGCATGTCGGAGACTCAGAGGACGAGCACGAGTTTCCCACGAGGGGCTGCATCAGGAGGAATTCAAAACTCAGGGAAATTGTCCTGGAACACCTTCCATAAGGATGCTAGAAGGGAATTGAAGAGGCAGGCGAGCGGCCACCACCGTCCTCTAGCAGTCCTTAGGGTGCGCGCAGAAGCCCGGTGCTCTGCGGCTTCGTTCTTCGCCCTCGTGCAAGCTACCGCTCTGTCCGGCTCCCGGAGCAGGAGAAGCGGCTGCTTCGCGCACACAACAGCGGAGCGGCAGCCCTACGCTCCGAAGCGCTGATTCAGCCGAAAGACGCCGGCCACCGGCGCTTGGCTTCGGACAGCTCCGGAGAGCCGTAGTGTGCGTCTGCACTAGACTGCATCATAGCGAAAAGCTTTGACAGTGTGTCTCGCAGGGAGATACCTTAGGAGCGCAGCGCACTTATGCCTCCCTTGTCCAGAAACACGGATTTGCTGCACACTCCAAAAACACTGCTCTTCCCAGGGCAATATATAAGCTGCTTTCTGATGGCCGTGATCCCTCCCTGCTCTTGCCCAGCTGGTTGTTGCAGCGTGCACATGCCGTCCTGGCATTCAGTGCACAGTGAAAGCAATCGCAAAAGTCCAGCAGCTGCTGACTCCCAAACACAAGGCGCTGGCTATGTTCTTGCTTCTCCACACTTCAACAGAGTCCTTCATTTCTGCAGCTGCCATCGAGTTTTCTGCATCTCGAGCCTTCTGGGACGAGCACCAATTTCCCAACAGGGGCTGCATCAGGACGAAGTCAAAACCCAGGAAAGTTGTCTCGGAACACCTTCAATAAAGCATGCCAGCAGTGCATTGAAAAGGCAGGTAGCTTTAGCCACCGTCCTCTAGCAGTCGCAAGGCTGTGCACACAATGTCGTCTCCCTGCGGCAACGTTCTTCGCCCTCGTGCAAGCTACCGCTCTGTCCGGCTCCCGGAGCAGGAGAAGCGGCTGCTTCGCGCACACAACAGCGGAGCGGCAGCCCTACGCTCCGAAGCGCTGCTTCAGCCGAAAGACGCCGGCCACCGGCGCTTCGCTTCGGACAGCTCCGGAGAGCCGTAGTGTGCGTCTACAACTACACTGCATCATAGCGAAAAGCTTTGGCAGTGTGTCTCGCAAGGAGATAGCTTAGGAGCGCAGCGCACTTATGCCTCCCTTGTCCAGAAACACGATTTTACTGCACACTCCAAAAACAGTACTCTTCCCAGGGCAATATGCCAGATGCTCTCTGATGCCCGTGCTCCCTTCCTACTCTTGCCCAGCTCGTTGTTTTAACGTGCACATGCCGTCCTGGCATTCAGTGCACAGTGAAAGCAATCGCAAAAGTCCAGCAGCTGCTGACTCCCAAACACAAGGCGCTGGCTATGTTCTTGCTACTCGACGACTCAACGCAGCCCTTCATTTCTGCAGTTGCCATCGAGGTCTCTGCATGTCGGAGACTCAGAGGACGAGCACGAGTTTCCCACGAGGGGCTGCATCAGGAGGAATTCAAAACTCAGGGAAATTGTCTTTGAACACCTTCCATAAGGATGCTAGAAGGGAATTGAAGAGGCAGGCGAGCGGCCACCACCGTCCTCTAGCAGTCCTTAGGGTGTGCGCAAAAGCCCGGTGCTCTTCGGCTTCGTTCTTCGCCCCCGTACAAGCTACCGCTCTGTCCGGCTCCCGGAGCAGGAGAAGCGGCTGCTTCGCGCACACAACAGCGGAGCGGCAGCCCTACGCTCCGAAGCGCTGCTTCAGCCGAAAGACGCCGGCCACCGGCGCTTGGCTTCGGACAGCTCCGGAGAGCCGTAGTGTGCGTCTGCACTAGACTGCATCATAGCGAAAAGCTTTGGCAGTGTGTCTCGCAGAGAGATAGCTTAGGAGCGCAGCGCACTTATGCCTCCCTTGTCCAGAAACACGATTTTACTGCACACTCCAAAAACAGTACTCTTCCCAGGGCAATATATAAGCTGCTTTCTGACGGCCGTGATCTTTCGATTACTCTTGCCCAGCTCGTTGTTTTAACGTGCACATGCCGTCCTGGAATTCAGTGCACAGTGAAAGCAATCGCAAAAGTCCAGCAGCTGCTGACTCCCAAACACAAGGCGCTGGCTATGTTCTTGCTTCTCGACAACTCAACGCAGCCCTTCATTTCTGCAGTTGCCATCGAGGTCTCTGCATGTCGGAGACTCAGAGGATGAGCACGAGTTTCCCACGAGGGGCTGCATCAAGAGGAATTCAAAACTCAGGAAAATTGTCTTTGAACACCTTCCATAGGATGCTAGAAGGGAATTGAAGAGGCAGGCGAGCGGCCACCACCGTCCTCTAGCAGTCCTTAGGGTGTGCGCAAAAGCCCGATGCTCTTCGGCTTCGTTCTTCGCCCCCGTACAAGCTACCGCTCTGTCCGGCTCCCGGAGCAGGAGAAGCGGCTGCTTCGCGCACACAGCAGCGGAGCGGCAGCCCTACGCTCCGAAGCGCTGCTTCAGCCGAAAGACGCCGGCCACCGGCGCTTGGCTTCGGACAGCTCCGGAGAGCCGTAGTGTGCGTCTACAACTAGACTGCATCATAGCGAAAAGCTTTGGCAGTGTGTCTCGCAAGGAGATAGCTTAGGAGCGCAGCGCACTTATGCCTCCCTTGTCCAGAAACACGATTTTACTGCACACTCCAAAAACAGTACTCTTCCCAGGGCAATATGCCAGATGCTCTCTGATGCCCGTGCTCCCTTCCTACTCTTGCCCAGCTCGTTGTTTTAACGTGCACATGCCGTCCTGGAATTCAGTGCACAGTGAAAGCAATCGCAAAAGTCCAGCAGCTGCTGACTCCCAAACACAAGGCGCTGGCTATGTTCTTGCTTCTCGACAACTCAACGCAGCCCTTCATTTCTGCAGTTGCCATCGAGGTCTCTGCATGTCGGAGAATCAGAGGACGAGCACGAGTTTCCCACGAGGGGCTGCATCAGGAGGAATTCAAAACTCAGGGAAATTGTCCTGGAACACCTTCCATAAGGATGCTAGAAGGGAATTGAAGAGGCAGGCGAGCGGCCACCACCGTCCTCTAGCAGTCCTTAGGGTGCGCGCAGAAGCCCGGTGCTCTGCGGCTTCGTTCTTCGCCCTCGTGCAAGCTACCGCTCTGTCCGGCTCCCGGAGCAGGAGAAGCGGCTGCTTCGCGCACACAACAGCGGAGCGGCAGCCCTACGCTCCGAAGCGCTGCTTCAGCCGAAAGACGCCGGCGACCGGCGGTTCGCTTCGGATAGCAGCCGAGAGCCGTAGTGTGCGTCTGCACTAAACTGCATCATAGCGAAAAGCTTTGGCAGTGTGACTCGCAGGGAGATAGCTTAGGAGCGCAGCGCACTTATGCCTCCCTTGTCCAGAAACACGGATTTGCTGCACACTCCAAAAACACTGCTCTTCCCAGGGCAATATATAAGCTGCTTTCTGATGGCCGTGATCCCTCCCTGCTCTTGCCCAGCTGGTTGTTGCAGCGTGCACATGCCGTCCTGGCATTCAGTGCACAGTGAAAGCAATCGCAAAAGTCCAGCAGCTGCTGACTCCCAAACACAAGGCGCTGGCTATGTTCTTGCTTCTCCACACTTCAACAGAGTCCTTCATTTCTGCAGCTGCCATCGAGTTTTCTGCATCTCGAGCCTTCTGGGACGAGCACCAATTTCCCAAGAGGGGCTGCATCAGGACGAAGTCAAAACCCAGGAAAGTTGTATGGAAACACCTTCAATAAAGCATGCCAGCAGTGCATTGAAAAGGCAGGTAGCTTTAGCCACCGTCCTCTAGCAGTCGCGAAGCTGTGCACACAATGTCGTCTCCCTGCGGCAATGTTCTTCGCCCTCGTGCAAGCTACCGCTCTGTCCGGCTCCCGGAGCAGGAGAAGCGGCTGCTTCGCGCACACAACAGCGGAGCGGCAGCCCTACGCTCCGAAGCGCTGCTTCAGCCGAAAGACGCCGGCGACCGGCGCTTGGCTTCGGACAGCTCCGGAGAGCCGTAGTGTGGGTCTGCACTAGACTGCATCATAGCGAAAAGCTTTGGCAGTGTGTCTCGCAGAGAGATAGCTTAGGAGCGCAGCGCACTTATGCCTCCCTTGTCCAGAAACACGATTTTACTGCACACTCCAAAACCAGTACTCTTCCCAGGGCAATATATAAGCTGCTTTCTGACGGCCGTGATCTTTCGATTACTCTTGCCCACCTCGTTGTTTTAACGTGCACATGCCGTCCTGGCATTCAGTGCACAGTGAAAGCAATCGCAAAAGTCCAGCAGCTGCTGACTCCCAAACACAAGGCGCTGGCTATGTTCTTGCTTCTCCACACTTCAACAGAGTCCTTCATTTCTGCAGCTGCCATCGAGTTTTCTGCATCTCGAGCCTTCTGGGACGAGCACCAATTTCCCAACAGGGGCTGCATCAGGACGAAGTCAAAACCCAGGAAAGTTGTCTCGGAACACCTTCAATAAAGCATGCCAGCAGTGCATTGAAAAGGCAGGTAGCTTTAGCCACCGTCCTCTAGCAGTCGCGAAGCTGTGCACACAATGTCGTCTCCCTGCGGCAACGTTCTTCGCCCTCGTGCAAGCTACCGCTCTGTCCGGCTCCCGGAGCAGGAGAAGCGGCTGCTTCGCGCACACAACAGCGGAGCGGCAGCCGTACGCTCCGAAGCGCTGCTTCAGCCGAAAGACGCCGGCCACCGGCGCTTCGCTTCGGACAGCTCCGGAGAGCCGTAGTGTGGGTCTGCACTAGACTGCATCATAGCGAAAAGCTTTGGCAGTGTGTCTCGCAGAGAGATAGCTTAGGAGCGCAGCGCACTTATGCCTCCCTTGTCCAGAAACACGATTTTACTGCACACTCCAAAAACAGTACTCTTCCCAGGGCAATATATAAGCTGCTTTCTGACGGCCGTGATCTTTCGATTACTCTTGCCCAGCTCGTTGTTTTAACGTGCACATGCCGTCCTGGAATTCAGTGCACAGTGAAAGCAATCGCAAAAGTCCAGCAGCTGCTGACTCCCAAACACAAGGCGCTGGCTATGTTCTTGCTTCTCGACAACTCAACGCAGCCCTTCATTTCTGCAGTTGCCATCGAGGTCTCTGCATGTCGGAGACTCAGAGGACGAGCACGAGTTTCCCACGAGGGGCTGCATAAAGAGGAATTCAAAACTCAGGAAAATTGTCTTTGAACACCTTCCATAGGATGCTAGAAGGGAATTGAAGAGGCAGGCGTGCGGCCACCACGGTCCTCTAGCAGTCCTTAGGGTGTGCGCAAAAGCCCGATGCTCTTCGGCTTCGTTCTTCGCCCCCGTACAAGCTACCGCTCTGTCCGGCTCCCGGAGCAGGAGAAGCGGCTGCTTCGCGCACACAACAGCGGAGCGGCAGCCGTACTCTCCGAAGCGCTGCTTCATCCGAAAGACGCCGGCCACCGGCGCTTCGCTTCGGACAGCTCCGGAGAGCCGTAGTGTGCGTCTACAACTAGACTGCATCATAGCGAAAAGCTTTGGCAGTGTGTCTCGCAGAGAGATAGCTTAGGAGCGCAGCGCACTTATGCCTCCCTTGTCCAGAAACACGATTTTACTGCACACTCCAAAAACAGTACTCTTCCCAGGGCAATATGCCAGATGCTCTCTGATGCCCGTGCTCCCTTCCTACTCTTGCCCAGCTCGTTGTTTTAACGTGCACATGCCGTCCTGGAATTCAGTGCACAGTGAAAGCAATCGCAAAAGTCCAGCAGCTGCTGACTCCCAAACACAAGGCGCTGGCTATGTTCTTGCTACTCGACGACTCAACGCAGCCCTTCATTTCTGCAGTTGCCATCGAGGTCTCTGCATGTCGGAGAATCAGAGGACGAGCACGAGTTTCCCACGAGGGGCTGCATCAGGAGGAATTCAAAACTCAGGGAAATTGTCCTGGAACACCTTCCATAAGGATGCTAGAAGGGTATTGAAGAGGCAGGCGAGCGGCCACCACCGTCCTCTAGCAGTCCTTAGGGTGCGCGCAGAAGCCCGGTGCTCTGCGGCTTCGTTCTTCGCCCTCGTGCAAGCTACCGCTCTGTCCGGCTCCCGGAGCAGGAGAAGCGGCTGCTTCGCGCACACAACAGCGGAGCGGCAGCCCTACGCTCCGAAGCGCTGCTTCAGCCGAAAGACGCCGGCGACCGGCGGTTCGCTTCGGATAGCAGCCGAGAGCCGTAGTGTGCGTCTGCACTAAACTGCATCATAGCGAAAAGCTTTGGCAGTGTGACTCGCAGGGAGATAGCTTAGGAGCGCAGCGCACTTATGCCTCCCTTGTCCAGAAACACGGATTTGCTGCACACTCCAAAAACACTTCTCTTCCCAGGGCAATATATAAGCTGCTTTCTGATGGCCGTGATCCCTCCCTGCTCTTGCCCAGCTGGTTGTTGCAGCGTGCACATGCCGTCCTGGCATTCAGTGCACAGTGAAAGCAATCGCAAAAGTCCAGCAGCTGCTGACTCCCAAACACAAGGCGCTGGCTATGTTCTTGCTTCTCCACACTTCAACAGAGTCCTTCATTTCTGCAGCTGCCATCGAGTTTTCTGCATCTCGAGCCTTCTGGGACGAGCACCAATTTCCCAAGAGGGGCTGCATCAGGACGAAGTCAAAACCCAGGAAAGTTGTCTCGGAACACCTTCAATAAAGCATGCCAGCAGTGCATTGAAAAGGCAGGTAGCTTTAGCCACCGTCCTCTAGCAGTCGCGAAGCTGTGCACACAATGTCGTCTCCCTGCGGCAACGTTCTTCGCCCTCGTGCAAGCTACCGCTCTGTCCGGCTCCCGGAGCAGGAGAAGCGGCTGCTTCGCGCACACAACAGCGGAGCGGCAGCCGTACGCTCCGAAGCGCTGCTTCAGCCGAAAGACGCCGGCCACCGGCGCTTCGCTTCGGACAGCTCCGGAGAGCCGTAGTGTGGGTCTGCACTAGACTGCATCATAGCGAAAAGCTTTGGCAGTGTGTCTCGCAGAGAGATAGCTTAGGAGCGCAGCGCACTTATGCCTCCCTTGTCCAGAAACACGATTTTACTGCACACTCCAAAAACAGTACTCTTCCCAGGGCAATATATAAGCTGCTTTCTGACGGCCGTGATCTTTCGATTACTCTTGCCCAGCTCGTTGTTTTAACGTGCACATGCCGTCCTGGCATTCAGTGCACAGTGAAAGCAATCGCAAAAGTCCAGCAGCTGCTGACTCCCAAACACAAGGCGCTGGCTATGTTCTTGCTTCTCGACAACTCAACGCAGCCCTTCATTTCTGCAGTTGCCATCGAGGTCTCTGCATGTCGGAGACTCAGAGGACGAGCACGAGTTTCCCACGAGGGGCTGCATAAAGAGGAATTCAAAACTCAGGAAAATTGTCTTTGAACACCTTCCATAGGATGCTAGAAGGGAATTGAAGAGGCAGGCGTGCGGCCACCACGGTCCTCTAGCAGTCCTTAGGGTGTGCGCAAAAGCCCGATGCTCTTCGGCTTCGTTCTTCGCCCCCGTACAAGCTACCGCTCTGTCCGGCTCCCGGAGCAGGAGAAGCGGCTGCTTCGCGCACACAACAGCGGAGCGGCAGCCGTACTCTCCGAAGCGCTGCTTCATCCGAAAGACGCCGGCCACCGGCGCTTCGCTTCGGACAGCTCCGGAGAGCCGTAGTGTGCGTCTACAACTAGACTGCATCATAGCGAAAAGCTTTGGCAGTGTGTCTCGCAGAGAGATAGCTTAGGAGCGCAGCGCACTTATGCCTCCCTTGTCCAGAAACACGATTTTACTGCACACTCCAAAAACAGTACTCTTCCCAGGGCAATATGCCAGATGCTCTCTGATGCCCGTGCTCCCTTCCTACTCTTGCCCAGCTCGTTGTTTTAACGTGCACATGCCGTCCTGGAATTCAGTGCACAGTGAAAGCAATCGCAAAAGTCCAGCAGCTGCTGACTCCCAAACACAAGGCGCTGGCTATGTTCTTGCTACTCGACGACTCAACGCAGCCCTTCATTTCTGCAGTTGCCATCGAGGTCTCTGCATGTCGGAGAATCAGAGGACGAGCACGAGTTTCCCACGAGGGGCTGCATCAGGAGGAATTCAAAACTCAGGGAAATTGTCCTGGAACACCTTCCATAAGGATGCTAGAAGGGTATTGAAGAGGCAGGCGAGCGGCCACCACCGTCCTCTAGCAGTCCTTAGGGTGCGCGCAGAAGCCCGGTGCTCTGCGGCTTCGTTCTTCGCCCTCGTGCAAGCTACCGCTCTGTCCGGCTCCCGGAGCAGGAGAAGCGGCTGCTTCGCGCACACAACAGCGGAGCGGCAGCCCTACGCTCCGAAGCGCTGCTTCAGCCGAAAGACGCCGGCGACCGGCGGTTCGCTTCGGATAGCAGCCGAGAGCCGTAGTGTGCGTCTGCACTAAACTGCATCATAGCGAAAAGCTTTGGCAGTGTGACTCGCAGGGAGATAGCTTAGGAGCGCAGCGCACTTATGCCTCCCTTGTCCAGAAACACGGATTTGCTGCACACTCCAAAAACACTTCTCTTCCCAGGGCAATATATAAGCTGCTTTCTGATGGCCGTGATCCCTCCCTGCTCTTGCCCAGCTGGTTGTTGCAGCGTGCACATGCCGTCCTGGCATTCAGTGCACAGTGAAAGCAATCGCAAAAGTCCAGCAGCTGCTGACTCCCAAACACAAGGCGCTGGCTATGTTCTTGCTTCTCCACACTTCAACAGAGTCCTTCATTTCTGCAGCTGCCATCGAGTTTTCTGCATCTCGAGCCTTCTGGGACGAGCACCAATTTCCCAAGAGGGGCTGCATCAGGACGAAGTCAAAACCCAGGAAAGTTGTCTCGGAACACCTTCAATAAAGCATGCCAGCAGTGCATTGAAAAGGCAGGTAGCTTTAGCCACCGTCCTCTAGCAGTCTCGAAGCTGTGCACACAATGTCGTCTCCCTGCGGCAACGTTCTTCGCCCTCGTGCAAGCTACCGCTCTGTCCGGCTCCCGGAGCAGGAGAAGCGGCTGCTTCGCGCACACAGCAGCGGAGCGGCAGCCCTACGCTCCGAAGCGCTGCTTCAGCCGAAAGACGCCGGCCACCGGCGCTTGGCTTCGGACAGCTCCGGAGAGCCGTAGTGTGCGTCTACAACTAGACTGCATCATAGCGAAAAGCTTTGGCAGTGTGTCTCGCAAGGAGATAGCTTAGGAGCGCAGCGCACTTATGCCTCCCTTGTCCAGAAACACGATTTTACTGCACACTCCAAAAACAGTACTCTTCCCAGGGCAATATGCCAGATGCTCTCTGATGCCCGTGCTCCCTTCCTACTCTTGCCCAGCTCGTTGTTTTAACGTGCACATGCCGTCCTGGAATTCAGTGCACAGTGAAAGCAATCGCAAAAGTCCAGCAGCTGCTGACTCCCAAACACAAGGCGCTGGCTATGTTCTTGCTACTCGACGACTCAACGCAGCCCTTCATTTCTGCAGTTGCCATCGAGGTCTCTGCATGTCGGAGACTCAGAGGACGAGCACGAGTTTCCCACGAGGGGCTGCATCAGGAGGAATTCAAAACTCAGGGAAATTGTCCTGGAACACCTTCCATAAGGATGCTAGAAGGGAATTGAAGAGGCAGGCGAGCGGCCACCACCGTCCTCTAGCAGTCCTTAGGGTGCGCGCAGAAGCCCGGTGCTCTGCGGCTTCGTTCTTCGCCCTCGTGCAAGCTACCGCTCTGTCCGGCTCCCGGAGCAGGAGAAGCGGCTGCTTCGCGCACACAACAGCGGAGCGGCAGCCCTACGCTCCGAAGCGCTGATTCAGCCGAAAGACGCCGGCCACCGGCGCTTGGCTTCGGACAGCTCCGGAGAGCCGTAGTGTGCGTCTGCACTAGACTGCATCATAGCGAAAAGCTTTGACAGTGTGTCTCGCAGGGAGATACCTTAGGAGCGCAGCGCAGTTATGCCTCCCTTGTCCAGAAACACGGATTTGCTGCACACTCCAAAAACACTGCTCTTCCCAGGGCAATATATAAGCTGCTTTCTGATGGCCGTGATCCCTCCCTGCTCTTGCCCAGCTGGTTGTTGCAGCGTGCACATGCCGTCCTGGCATTCAGTGCACAGTGAAAGCAATTGCAAAAGTCCAGCAGCTGCTGACTCCCAAACACAAGGCGCTGGCTATGTTCTTGCTTCTCCACACTTCAACAGAGTCCTTCATTTCTGCAGCTGCCATCGAGTTTTCTGCATCTCGAGCCTTCTGGGACGAGCACCAATTTCCCAAGAGGGGCTGCATCAGGACGAAGTCAAAACCCAGGAAAGTTGTCTCGGAACACCTTCAATAAAGCATGCCAGCAGTGCATTGAAAAGGCAGGTAGCTTTAGCCACCGTCCTCTAGCAGTCGCAAGGCTGTGCACACAATGTCGTCTCCCTGCGGCAACGTTCTTCGCCCTCGTGCAAGCTAGCGCTCTGTCCGGCTCCCGGAGCAGGAGAAGCGGCTGCTTCGCGCACACAACAGCGGAGCGGCAGCCCTACGCTCCGAAGCGCTGCTTCAGCCGAAAGACGCCAGCCACCGGCGCTTGGCTTCGGACAGCTCCGGAGAGCCGTAGTGTGCGTCTGCACTAGACTGCATCATAGCGAAAAGCTTTGGCAGTGTGTCTCGCAGAGAGATAGCTTAGGAGCGCAGCGCACTTATGCCTCCCTTGTCCAGAAACACGATTTTACTGCACACTCCAAAAACAGTACTCTTCCCAGGGCAATATATAAGCTGCTTTCTGACGGCCATGATCTTTCGATTACTCTTGCCCAGCTCGTTGTTTTAACGTGCACATGCCGTCCTGGAATTCAGTGCACAGTGAAAGCAATCGCAAAAGTCCAGCAGCTGCTGACTCCCAAACACAAGGCGCTGGCTATGTTCTTGCTTCTCGACGACTCAACGCAGCCCTTCATTTCTGCAGTTGCCATCGAGGTCTCTGCATGTCGGAGACTCAGAGGACGAGCACGAGTTTCCCACGAGGGGCTGCATCAGGAGGAATTCAAAACTCAGGGAAATTGTCCTGGAACACCTTCCATAAGGATGCTAGAAGGGAATTGAAGAGGCAGGCGAGCGGCCACCACCGTCCTCTAGCAGTCCTTAGGGTGCGCGCAGAAGCCCGGTGCTCTGCGGCTTCGTTCTTCGCCCTCGTGCAAGCTACCGCTCTGTCCGGCTCCCGGAGCAGGAGAAGCGGCTGCTTCGCGCACACAACAGCGGAGCGGCAGCCCTACGCTCCGAAGCGCTGCTTCAGCCGAAAGACGCCGGCCACCGGCGCTTGGCTTCGGACAGCTCTGGAGAGCCGTAGTGTGGGTATGCACTAGACTGCATCATAGCGAAAAGCTTTGGCAGTGTGTCTCGCAGGGAGATAGCTTAGGAGCGCAGCGCACTTATGCCTCCCTTGTCCAGAAACACGGATTTGCTGCACACTCCAAAAACACTGCTCTTTCCATGGTACTATGTAAGCTGCTGTCTGACGCCCGTTCTCTTCTGCCCACTCTTGCCCAGCTGGTTGTTGCAGCGTGCACGTGCCTTCCTGGCATTAAGAGCACAGTGAAAGCAATCGCAAAAGTCCAGCAGCTGCTGACTCCCAAACACAAGGCGCTTGTCTACGTTCTTGCTTCTCGACAACTCAACGCAGCCCTTCATTTCTGCAGCTGCCATCGAGTTTTCTGTATCTTGAGCCTTCTGGGACGAGCACCAATTTCCCAGGAAGGGGCTGCATCAGGACGAAGTCAAAACCCAGGAAAGTTGTCTCGGAACACCTTCAATAAAGCATGCCAGCAGTTCATTGAAACGCAGGTAGCTTTAGCCACCGTCCTCTAGCAGTCTCGAAGCTGTGCACACAATGTCGTCTCCCTGCGGCAACGTTCTTCGCCCTCGTGCAAGCTACCGCTCTGTCCGGCTCCCGGAGCAGGAGAAGCGGCTGCTTCGCGCACACAACAGCGGAGCGGCAGCCGTACGCTCCGAAGCGCTGCTTCAGCCGAAAGACGCCGGCCACCGGCGCTTGGCTTCGGACAGCACCGGAGAGCCGTAGTGTACGTCTGCAACTAGACTGCATCCTAGCGAAAGTTTTGGCAGTGTGTCTCGCAGAGAGATAGCTTAGGAGCGCAGCGCACTTATGCCTCCCTTGTCCAGAAACACGATTTTACTGCACACTCCAAAAACAGTACTCTTCCCAGGGCAATATATAAGCTGTTTTCTGACGGCCGTGATCTTTCGATTACTCTTGCCCAGCTCGTTGTTTCAGCGTGCACGTGCCGTCCTGGCATTCAGTGCACAGTGAAAGCAATCGCAAAAGTCCAGCAGCTGCTGACTCCCAAACACAAGGCGCTGGCTATGTTCTTGCTTCTCCACACTTCAACAGAGTCCTTCATTTCTGCAGCTGCCATCGAGTTTTCTGCATCTCGAGCCTTCTGGGACGAGCACCAATTTCCCAGGAGGGGCTGCATCAGGACGAAGTCAAAACCCAGGAAAGTTGTCTCGGAACACCTTCAATAAAGCATGCCAGCAGTGCATTGAAAAGGCAGGGAACTTTAGCCACCGTCCTCTAGCAGTCGCAAGGCTGTGCACACAATGTCGTCTCCCTGCGGCAACGTTCTTCGCCCTCGTACAAGCTAGCGCTCTGTCCGGCTCCCGGAGCAGGAGAAGCGGCTGCTTCGCGCACACAACAGCGGAGCGGCAGCCGTACGCTCCGAAGCGCTGCTTCAGCCGAAAGACGCCGGCCACCGGCGCTTGGCTTCGGACAGCTCCGGAGAGCCGTAGTGTGCGTCTGCACTAGACTGCATCCTAGCGAAAAGCTTTGGCAGTGTGTCTCGCAGGGAGATAGCTTAGGAGCGCAGCGCACTTATGCCTCCCTTGCCCAGAAACACGATTTTACTGCACACTCCAAAAACAGTGCTCTTCCCAGGGCAATATATAAGCTGCTTTCTGACAGCCGTGATCTTTCGATTACTCTTGCCCAGCTCGTTGTTTTAACGTGCACATGCCGTCCTGGCATTCAGTGCACAGTGAAAGCAATCGCAAAAGTCCAGCAGCTGCTGACTCCCAAACACAAGGCGCTGGCTATGTTCTTGCTTCTCGACAACTCAACGCAGCCCTTCATTTCTGCAGTTGCCATCGAGGTCTCTGCATGTCGGAGACTCAGAGGACGAGCACGAGTTTCCCACGAGGGGCTGCATCAGGAGGAATTCAAAACTCAGGGAATTTGCCCTGGAACACCTTCCATAAGGATGCTAGAAGGGAATTGAAGAGGCAGGCGAGCGGCCACCACGGTCCTCTAGCAGTCCTTAGGGTGTGCGCAAAAGCCCGGCGCATTTCGGCTTCGTTCTTCGCCCTCCTACAAGCTACCGCTCTGTCCGGCTCCCGGAGCAGGAGAAGCGGCTGCTTCGCGCACACAACAGCGGAGCGGCAGCCGTACGCTCCGAAGCGCTGCTTCAGCCGAAAGACGCCGGCCACCGGCGCTTGGCTTCGGACAGCTCCGGAGAGCCGTAGTGTGCGTCTGCACTAGACTGCATCCTAGCGAAAAGCTTTGGCAGTGTGTCTCGCAGGGAGATAGCTTAGGAGCGCAGCGCACTTATGCCCCCCTTGTCCAGAAACACGGATTTGCTGCACACTCCAAAAACACTGCTCTTTCCATGGTACTATGTAAGGTGCTGTCTGACGCCCGTTCTCTTCTGCCCACTCTTGCCCAGCTGGTTGTTGCAGCGTGCACGTGCCTTCCTGGCATTAAGAGCACAGTGAAAGCAATCGCAAAAGTCCAGCAGCTGCTGACTCCCAAACACAAGGCGCTTGTCTACGTTCTTGCTTCTCGACAACTCAACGCAGCCCTTCATTTCTGCAGCTGCCATCGAGTTTTCTGTATCTTGAGCCTTCTGGGACGAGCACCAATTTCCCAGGAGGGGCTGCATCAGGACGAAGTCAAAACCCAGGAAAGTTGTCTCGGAACACCTTCAATAAAGCATGCCAGCAGGGCATTGAAAAGGCAGGTAGCTTTAGCCACCGTCCTCTAGCAGTCGCAAGGCTGTGCACACAATGTCGTCTCCCTGCGGCAACGTTCTTCGCCCTCGTGCAAGCTAGCGCTCTGTCCGGCTCCCGGAGCAGGAGAAGCGGCTGCTTCGCGCACACAACAGCGGAGCGGCAGCCGTACGCTCCGAAGCGCTGCTTCAGCCGAAAGACGCCGGCCACCGGCGCTTGGCTTCGGACAGCTCCGGAGAGCCGTAGTGTGCGTCTGCACTAGACTGCATCCTAGCGAAAAGCTTTGGCAGTGTGTCTCGCAGGGAGATACCTTAGGAGCGCAGCGCACTTATGCCTCCCTTGCCCAGAAACACGATTTTATTGCAAACTCCAAAAACATTGCTCTTTCCCAAGCAATATATAAGCTGATTTCTGACGGCCGTGATCTTTCGATTACTCTTGCCCAGCTCGTTGTTTCAGTGTGCACGTGCCGTCCTGACATTCAGTGCACAGTGAAAGCAATCGCAAAAGTCCAGCAGCTGCTCACTCCCAAACACAAGGCGCTTGTCTACGTTCTTGCTTCTCCACACTTCAACAGAGTCCTTCATTTCTGCAGCTGCCATCGAGTTTTCTGCATCTCGAGCCTTCTGGGACGAGCACCAATTTCCCAGGAGGGGCTGCATCAGGACGAAGTCAAAACCCAGGAAAGTTGCCTCGGAACACCTTCAATAAAGCATGCCAGCAGTTCACTGAAAAGGCAGGGAGCTTTAGCCACCGCCCTCCAGAATTGCCAAGGCTGTGCACACAATGTCGTCTCCCTGCGGCAACGTTCTTCGCCCTCGTGCAAGCTAGCGCTCTCTCCGGCTCCCGGAGCAGGAGAAGCGGCTGCTTCGCGCACACAACAGCGGAGCGGCAGCCGTACGCTCCGAAGCGCTGCTTCAGCCGAAAGACGCCGGCCACCGGCGCTTAGCTTTGGACAGCTCCGGAGGCCGTAGTGTGCGTCTGCACTAGACTGCATCCTAGCGAAAAGCTTTGGCAGTGTGTCTCGCAGAGAGATAGCTTAGGAGCGCAGCGCACTTATGCCTCCCTTGTCCAGAAACACGATTTTATTGCAAACTCCAAAAGCATTGCTCTTTCCAGGGCAATATATAAGCTGTTTTCTGACGGCCGTGATCTTTCGATTACTCTTGCCCAGCTCGTTGTTTCAGCGTGCACGTGCCGTCCTGGCATTCAGTGCACAGTGAAAGCAATCGCAAAAGTCCAGCAGCTGCTGACTCCCAAACACAAGGCGCTGGCTATGTTCTTGCTTCTCCACACTTCAACAGAGTCCTTCATTTCTGCAGCTGCCATCGAGTTTTCTGCATCTCGAGCCTTCTGGGACGAGCACCAATTTCCCAGGAGGGGCTGCATCAGGACGAAGTCAAAACCCAGGAAAGTTGTCTCGGATCACCTTCAATAAAGCATGCCAGCAGTGCATTGAAAAGGCAGGGAACTTTAGCCACCGTCCTCTAGCAGTCGCAAGGCTGTGCACACAATGTCGTCTCCCTGCGGCAACGTTCTTCGCCCTCGTGCAAGCTAGCGCTCTGTCCGGCTCCCGGAGCAGGAGAAGCGGCTGCTTCGCGCACACAACAGCGGAGCGGCAGCCGTACGCTCCGAAGCGCTGCTTCAGCCGAAAGACGCCGGCCACCGGCGCTTGGCTTCGGACAGCTCCGGAGAGCCGTAGTGTGCGTCTGCACTAGACTGCATCCTAGCGAAAAGCTTTGGCAGTGTGTCTCGCAGAGAGATAGCTTAGGAGCGCAGCGCACTTATGCCTCCCTTGTCCAGAAACACGATTTTACTGCACACTCCAAAAACAGTACTCTTCCCAGGGCAATATATAAGCTGCTTTCTAATGGCCCTGATCCCTCCCTGCTCTTGCCCAGCTCGTTGTTTTAACGTGCACAGGCCGTCCTGGCATTCAGTGCACAGTGAAAGCAATCGCAAAAGTCCAGCAGCTGCTGACTCCCAAACACAAGGCGCTGGCTATGTTCTTGCTTCTCCACACTTCAACAGAGTCCTTCATTTCTGCAGCTGCCATCGAGTTTTCTGCATCTCGAGCTTTCTGGGACGAGCACAAATTTCCCAGGAGGGGCTGCATCAGGACGAAGTCAAAACCAAGGAAAGTTGTCTCGGAACACCTTCAATAAAGCATGCCAGCAGTGCATTGAAAAGGCAGGGAGCTTTAGCCACCGACTTCTAGCAGTCGCAAGGCTGTGCACACAATGTCGTCTCCCTGCGGCAACGTTCTTCGCCCTCGTGCAAGCTACCGCTCTGTCTGGCTCCCGGAGCAGGAGAAGCGGCTGCTTCGCGCACACAACAGCGGAGCGGCAGCCGTACGCTCCGAAGCGCTGCTTCAGCCGAAAGACGCCGGCCACCGGCGCTTGGCTTCGGACAGCTCCGGAGAGCCGTAGTGTGCGTCTGCACTAGACTGCATCATAGCGAAAAGCTTTGGCAGTGTGTCTCGCAGGGAGACAGCTTAGGAGCGCAGCGCACTTATGCCTCCCTTGTCCAGAAACACGATTTTACTGCACACTCCAAAAACAGTACTCTTCCCAGGGCAATATATTAGCTGCTTTCTGATGGCCGTGATCCCTCCCTGCTCTTGCCCAGCTCGTTGTTTTAACGTGCACAGGCCGTCCTGGCATTCAGTGCACAGTGAAAGCAATCGCAAAAGTCCAGCAGCTGCTGACTCCCAAACACAAGGCGCTGGCTATGTTCTTGCTTCTCGACAACTCAACGCAGCCTTTCATTTCTGCAGTTGCCATCGAGGTCTCTGCATGTCGGAGACTCAGAGGACGAGCACGAGTTTCCCAGGAGGGGCTGCATCAGGAGGAATTCAAAACTCAGGGAATTTTTCCTGGAACACCTTCCATAAGGATGCTAGAAGGGAATTGAAGAGGCAGGCGTGCGGCCACCACGGTCCTCTAGCAGTCCTTAGGGTGCGCGCAGAAGCCCGGTGCTCTGCGGCTTCGTTCTTCGCCCCCGTACAAGCTACCGCTCTGTCCGGCTCCCGGAGCAGGAGAAGCGGCTGCTTCGCGCACACAACAGCGGAGCGGCAGCCGTACGCTCCGAAGCGCTGCTTCAGCCGAAAGACGCCGGCCACCGGCGCTTGGCTTCGGACAGCTCCGGAGAGCCGGAGTGTGCGTCTGCACTAGACTGCATCCTAGCGAAAAGCTTTGGCAGTGTGTCTCGCAGAGAGATACCTTAGGAGTGCAGCGCACTTATGCCTCCCTTGTCCAGAAACACGATTTTACTGCACACTCCAAAAACAGTACTCTTCCCAGGGCAATATATAAGCTGCTTTCTGATGGCCGTGATCCCTCCCTGCTCTTGCCCAGCTCGTTGTTTCAGCGTGCACAGGCCGTCCTGGCATTCAGTGCACAGTGAAAGCAATCGCAAAAGTCCAGCAGCTGCTGACTCCCAAACACTAGGCGCTGGCTATGTTCTTGCTTCTCCACACTTCAACAGAGTCCTTCATTTCTGCAGCTGCCATCGAGTTTTCTGCATCTCGAGCCTTCTGGGACGAGCACCAATTTCCCAGGAGGGGCTGTATCAGAACGAAGTCAAAACCCAGGAAAGTTGTCTCGGAACACCTTCAATAAAGCATGCCAGCAGTGCATTGAAAAGGCAGGGAACTTTAGCCACCGTCCTCTAGCAGTCGCAAGGCTGTGCACACAATGTCGTCTCCCTGCGGCAACGTTCTTCGCCCTCGTGCAAGCTAGCGCTCTGTCCGGCTCCCGGAGCAGGAGAAGCGGCTGCTTCGCGCACACAACAGCGGAGCGGCAGCCGTACGCTCCGAAGCGCTGCTTCAGCCGAAAGACGCCGGCCACCGGCGCTTGGCTTCGGACAGCTCCGGAGAGCCGTAGTGTGCGTCTGCACTAGACTGCATCCTAGCGAAAAGCTTTGGCAGTGTGTCTCGCAGAGAGATAGCTTAGGAGCGCAGCGCACTTATGCCTCCCTTGTCCAGAAACACGATTTTACTGCACACTCCAAAAACAGTACTCTTCCCAGGGCAATATATAAGCTGCTTTCTGATGGCCGTGATCCCTCCCTGCTCTTGCCCTGCTCGTTGTTTTAACGTGCACAGGCCGTCCTGGCATTCAGTGCACAGTGAAAGCAATCGCAAAAGTCCAGCAGCTGCTGACTCCCAAACACAAGGCGCTGGCTATGTTCTTGCTTCTCCACACTTCAACTGAGTCCTTCATTTCTGCAGCTGCCATCGAGTTTTCTGCATCTCGAGCTTTCTGGGACGAGCACAAATTTCCCAGGAGGGGCTGCATCAGGACGAAGTCAAAACCCAGGAAAGTTGTCTCGGAACACCTTCAATAAAGCATGCCAGCAGTGCATTGAAAAGGCAGGGAGCTTTAGTCACCGACTTCTAGCAGTCGCAAGGCTGTGCACACAATGTCGTCTCCCTGCGGCAACGTTCTTCGCCCTCGTGCAAGCTAGCGCTCTGTCCGGCTCCCGGAGCAGGAGAAGCGGCTGCTTCGCGCACACAACAGCGGAGCGGCAGCCGTACGCTCCGAAGCGCTGCTTCAGCCGAAAGACGCCGGCCACCGGCGCTTGGCTTCGGACAGCTCCGGAGAGCCGTAGTGTGTGTCTGCACTAGACTGCATCATAGCGAAAAGCTTTGGCAGTGTGTCTCGCAGGGAGATAGCTTAGGAGCGCAGCGCACTTATGCCTCCCTTGTCCAGAAACACGATTTTACTGCACACTCCAAAAACAGTACTCTTCCCAGGGCAATATATTAGCTGCTTTCTGATGGCCGTGATCCCTCCCTGCTCTTGCCCAGCTCGTTGTTTTAACGTGCACATGCCGTCCTGGCATTCAGTGCACAGTGAAAGCAATCGCAAAAGTCCAGCAGCTGCTGACTCCCAAACACAAGGCGCTGGCTATGTTCTTGCTTCTCGACAACTCAACGCAGCCCTTCATTTCTGCAGTTGCCATCGAGGTCTCTGCATGTCGGAGAATCAGAGGACGAGCACGAGTTTCCCAGGAGGGGCTGCATCAGGAGGAATTCAAAACTCAGGGAATTTGTCCTGGAACACCTTCCATAAGAATGCTAGAAGGGAATTGAAGAGGCAGGCGAGCGGCCACCACGGTCCTCTAGCAGTCCTTAGGGTGTGCGCAAAAGCCCGGTGCTCTTCGGCTTCGTTCTTCGCCCTCCTACAAGCTACCGCTCTGTCCGGCTCCCGGAGCAGGAGAAGCGGCTGCTTCGCGCACACAACAGCGGAGCGGCAGCCGTACGCTCCGAAGCGCTGCTTCAGCCGAAAGACGCTGGCCACCGGCGCTTGGCTTCGGACAGCTCCGGAGAGCCGTAGTGTGCGTCTGCACTAGACTGCATCCTAGCGAAAAGCTTTGACAGTGTGTCTCGCAGGGAGATAGCTTAGGAGCGCAGCGCACTTATGCCTCCCTTGTCCAGAAACACGGATTTGCTGCACACTCCAAAAACACTGTTCTTTCCATAGTACTATGTAAGCTGCTGTCTGACGCCCGTTCTCTTCTGCCCACTCTTGCCCAGCTGGTTGTTGCAGCGTGCACGTGCCTTCCTGGCATTAAGAGCACAGTGAAAGCAATCGCAAAAGTCCAGCAGCTGCTGACTCCCAAACACAAGGCGCTTGTCTATGTTCTTGCTTCTCGACAACTCAACGCAGCCCTTCATTTCTGCAGCTGCCATCGAGTTTTCTGTATCTTGAGCCTTCTGGGACGAGCACCAATTTCCCAGGAGGGGCTGCATCAGGACGAAGTCAAAACCCAGGAAAGTTGTCTCGGAACACCTTCAATAAAGCATGCCAGCAGTGCATTGAAAAGGCAGGTAGCTTTAGCCACCGTCCTCTAGCAGTCGCAAAGCTGTGCACACAATGTCGTCTCCCTGCGGCAACGTTCTTCGCCCTCGTGCAAGCTACCGCTCTGTCCGGCTCCCGGAGCAGGAGAAGCGGCTGCTTCGCGCACACAACAGCGGAGCGGCAGCCGTACGCTCCGAAGCGCTGCTTCAGCCGAAAGACGCCGGCCACCGGCGCTTGGCTTCGGACAGCTCCGGAGAGCCATAGTGTGCGTCTGCAACTAGACTGCATCCTAGCGAAAAGCTTTGGCAGTGTGTCTCGCAGAGAGATAGCTTAGGAGCGCAGCGCACTTATGCCTCCCTTGTCCAGAAACACGATTTTACTGCACACTCCAAAAACAGTACTCTTCCCAGGGCAATATATAAGATGCTTTCTGATGGCCGTGATCCCTCCCTGCTCTTGCCCAGCTCGTTGTTTTAACGTGCACAGGCCGTCCTGGCATTCAGTGCACAGTGAAAGCAATCGCAAAAGTCCAGCAGCTGCTGACTCCCAAACACAAGGCGCTGGCTATGTTCTTGCTTCTCGACGACTCAACGCAGCCTTTCATTTCTGCAGTTGCCATCGAGGTCTCTGCATGTCGGAGACTCAGAGGACGAGCACGAGTTTCCCAGGAGGGGCTGCATCAGGAGGAATTCAAAACTCAGGGAATTTTTCCTGGAACACCTTCCATAAGGATGCTAGAAGGGAATTGAAGAGGCAGGCGTGCGGCCACCACGGTCCTCTAGCAGTCCTTAGGGTGCGCGCAGAAGCCCGGTGCTCTGCGGCTTCGTTCTTCGCCCTCCTACAAGCTACCGCTCTGTCCGGCTCCCGGAGCAGGAGAAGCGGCTGCTTCGCGCACACAACAGCGGAGCGGCAGCCGTACGCTCCGAAGCGCTGCTTCCGCCGAAAGACGCCGGCCACCGGCGCTTGGCTTCGGACAGCTCCGGAGAGCCGTAGTGTGCGTCTGCACTAGACTGCATCCTAGCGAAAAGCTTTGGCAGTGTGTCTCGCAGGGAGATACCTTAGGAGCGCAGCGCACTTATGCCTCCCTTGCCCAGAAACACGATTTTATTGCAAACTCCAAAAACATTGCTCTTTCCCAAGCAATATATAAGCTGTTTTCTGACGGCCGTGATCTTTCGATTACTCTTGCCCAGCTCGTTGTTTCAGTGTGCACGTGCCGTCCTGACATTCAGTGCACAGTGAAAGCAATCGCAAAAGTCCAGCAGCTGCTCACTCCCAAACACTAGGCGCTGGCTATGTTCTTGCTTCTCCACACTTCAACAGAGTCCTTCATTTCTGCAGCTGCCATTGAGTTTTCTGCATCTCGAGCCTTCTGGGACGAGCACCAATTTCCCAGGAGGGGCTGCATCAGAACGAAGTCAAAACCCAGGAAAGTTGTCTCGGAACACCTTCAATAAAGCATGCCAGCAGTGCATTGAAAAGGCAGGGAACTTTAGCCACCGTCCTCTAGCAGTCGCAAGGCTGTGCACACAATGTCGTCTCCCTGCGGCAACGTTCTTCGCCCTCGTGCAAGCTAGCGCTCTGTCCGGCTCCCGGAGCAGGAGAAGCGGCTGCTTCGCGCACACAACAGCGGAGCGGCAGCCCTACGCTCCGAAGCGCTGCTTCAGCCGAAAGACGCCGGCCACCGGCGCTTGGCTTCGGACAGCTCCGGAGAGCCGTAGTGTGCGTCTGCACTAGACTGCATCCTAGCGAAAAGCTTTGGCAGTGTGTCTCGCAGAGAGATAGCTTAGGAGCGCAGCGCACTTATGCCTCCCTTGTCCAGAAACACGATTTTACTGCACACTCCAAAAACAGTACTCTTCCCAGGGCAATATATAAGCTGCTTTCTGACGGCCGTGATCTTTCGATTACTCTTGCCCAGCTCGTTGTTTTAACGTGCACATGCCGTCCTGGCATTCAGTGCACAGTGAAAGCAATCGCAAAAGTCCAGCAGCTGCTGACTCCCAAACACAAGGCGCTGGCTATGTTCTTGCTTCTCGACAACTCAACGCAGCCCTTCATTTCTGCAGTTGC
Source organism: Lonchura striata (assembly GCF_050655825.1). Classification (NCBI taxonomy): domain Eukaryota; kingdom Metazoa; phylum Chordata; class Aves; order Passeriformes; family Estrildidae; genus Lonchura; species Lonchura striata. The sequence goes on along the minus strand of NC_140716.1, from coordinate 16,908,595 downwards.
CATCGAGGTCTCTGCATGTCGGAGAATCAGAGGACGAGCACGAGTTTCCCAGGAGGGGCTGCATCAGGAGAAATTCAAAACTCAGGGAATTTTTCCTGGAACACCTTCCATAAGGATGCTAGAAGGGAATTGAAGAGGCAGGCGAGCGGCCACCACGGTCCTCTAGCAGTCCTTAGGGTGTGCGCAAAAGCCCGGTGCTCTTCGGCTTCGTTCTTCGCCCTCCTACAAGCTACCGCTCTGTCCGGCTCCCGGAGCAGGAGAAGCGGCTGCTTCGCGCACACAACAGCGGAGCGGCAGACGTACGCTCCGAAGCGCTGCTTCAGCCGAAAGACGCCGGCCACCGGCGCTTGGCTTCGGACAGCTCCGGAGAGCCGTAGTGTGCGTCTGCACTAGACTGCATCCTAGCGAAAAGCTTTGACAGTGTGTCTCGCAGGGAGATAGCTTAGGAGCGCAGCGCACTTATGCCTCCCTTGTCCAGAAACACGGATTTGCTGCACACTCCAAAAACACTGCTCTTTCCATGGTACTATGTAAGCTGCTGTCTGACGCCCGTTCTCTTCTGCCCACTCTTGCCCAGCTGGTTGTTGCAGTGTGCACGTGCCTTCCTGGCATTAAGAGCACAGTGAAAGCAATCGCAAAAGTCCAGCAGCTGCTGACTCCCAAACACAAGGCGCTTGTCTACGTTCTTGCTTCTCGACAACTCAACGCAGACCTTCATTTCTGCAGCTGCCATCGAGTTTTCTGTATCTTGAGCCTTCTGGGACGAGCACCAATTTCCCAGGAAGGGGCTGCATCAGGACGAAGTCAAAACCCAGGAAAGTTGTCTCGGAACACCTTCAATAAAGCATGCCAGCAGTGCATTGAAAAGGCAGGTAGCTTTAGCCACCGTCCTCTAGCAGTCGCAAAGCTGTGCACACAATGTCGTCTCCCTGCGGCAACGTTCTTCGCCCTCGTGCAAGCTACCGCTCTGTCCGGCTCCCGGAGCAGGAGAAGCGGCTGCTTCGCGCACACAACAGCGGAGCGGCAGCCGTACGCTCCGAAGCGCTGCTTCAGCCGAAAGACGCCGGCCACCGGCGCTTGGCTTCGGACAGCTCCGGAGAGCCGGAGTGTGCGTCTGCAACTAGACTGCATCCTAGCGAAAAGCTTTGGCAGTGTGTCTCGCAGAGAGATAGCTTAGGAGCGCAGCGCACTTATGCCTCCCTTGTCCAGAAACACGATTTTACTGCACACTCCAAAAACAGTACTCTTCCCAGGGCAATATATAAGCTGCTTTCTGATGGCCGTGATCCCTCCCTGCTCTTGCCCAGCTCGTTGTTTTAACGTGCACAGGCCGTCCTGGCATTCAGTGCACAGTGAAAGCAATCGCAAAAGTCCAGCAGCTGCTGACTCCCAAACACAAGGCGCTGGCTATGTTCTTGCTTCTCGACGACTCAACGCAGCCCTTCATTTCTGCAGTTGCCATCGAGGTCTCTGCATGTCGGAGACTCAGAGGACGAGCACGAGTTTCCCAGGAGGGGCTGCATCAGGAGGAATTCAAAACTCAGGGAATTTGCCCTGGAACACCTTCCATTAGGATGCTAGAAGAGAATTGAAGAGGCAGGCGTGCGGCCACCACGGTCCTCTAGCAGTCCTTAGGGTGCGCGCAGAAGCCCGGTGCTCTGCGGCTTCGTTCTTCGCCCTCGTGCAAGCTACCGCTCTGTCCGGCTCCCGGAGCAGGAGAAGTGGCTGCTTCGCCTACACAAGAGCGGAGCGGCAGCCGTACGCTCCGAAGCGCTGCTTCAGCCGAAAGACGCCGGCCACCGGCGCTTGGCTTCGGACAGCTCCGGAGAGCCGTAGTGTGCGTCTGCACTAGACTGCATCCTAGCGAAAAGCTTTGGCAGTGTGTCTCGCAGGGAGATAGCTTAGGAGCGCAGCGCACTTATGCCTCCCTTGCCCAGAAACACGATTTTATTGCAAACTCCAAAAACATTGCTCTTTCCCAGGCAATATATAAGCTGTTTTCTGACGGCCGTGATCTTTCGATTACTCTTGCCCAGCTCGTTGTTTTAACGTGCACGTGCCGTCCTGACATTCAGTGCACAGTGAAAGCAATCACAAAAGTCCAGCAGCTGCTGACTCCCAAACACAAGGCGCTTGTCTACGTTCTTGCTTCTCCACACTTCAACAGAGGCCTTCATTTCTGCAGCTGCCATCGAGTTTTCTGCATCTCGAGCCTTCTGGGACGAGCACCAATTTCCCAGGAGGGGCTGCATCAGGACGAAGTCAAAACCCAGGAAAGTTGTCTCGGAACACCTTCAATAAAGCATGCCAGCAGTGCCTTGAAAAGGCAGGGAGCTTTAGCCACCGTCCTCTAGCAGTCGCAAGGCTGTGCACACAATGTCGTCTCCCTGCGGCAACGTTCTTCGCCCTCGTACAAGCTAGCGCTCTCTCCGGCTCCCGGAGCAGGAGAAGCGGCTGTTTCGCGCACACAACAGCGGAGCGGCAGCCGTACGCTCCGAAGCGCTGCTTCAGCCGAAAGACGCCGGCCACCGGCGCTTGGCTTCGGACAGCTCCGGAGAGCCGTAGTGTGCGTCTGCACTAGACTGCATCCTAGCGAAAAGCTTTGGCAGTGTGTCTCGCAGGGAGATAGCTTAGGAGCGCAGCGCACTTATGCCTCCCTTGTCCAGAAACACGATTTTACTGCACACTCCAAAAACAGTACTCTTCCCAGGGCAATATATAAGCTGCTTTCTGATGGCCGTGATCCCTCCCTGCTCTTGCCCAGCTCGTTGTTTTAACGTGCACAGGCCGTCCTGGCATTCAGTGCACAGTGAAAGCAATCGCAAAAGTCCAGCAGCTGCTGACTCCCAAACACAAGGCGCTGGTTATGTTCTTGCTTCTCCACACTTCAACAGAGTCCTTCATTTCTGCAGCTGCCATCGAGTTTTCTGCATCTCGAGCCTTCTGGGACGAGCACCAATTTCCCAGGAGGGGCTGCATCAGGACGAAGTCAAAACCCAGGAAAGTTGTCTCGGAACACCTTCAATAAAGCATGCCAGCAGTGCATTGAAAAGGCAGGGAACTTTAGCCACCGTCCTCTAGCAGTCGCAAGGCTGTGCACACAATGTCGTCTCCCTGCGGCAACGTTCGTCGCCCTCGTGCAAGCTAGCGCTCTGTCCGGCTCCCGGAGCAGGAGAAGCGGCTGCTTCACGCACACAACAGCGGAGCGGCAGCCGTACGCTCCGAAGCGCTGCTTCAGCCGAAAGACGCCGGCCACCGGCGCTTGGCTTCGGACAGCTCCGGAGAGCCGGAGTGTGCGTCTGCACTAGACTGCATCCTAGCGAAAAGCTTTGGCAGTGTGTCTCGCAGAGAGATAGCTTAGGAGCGCAGCGCACTTATGCCTCCCTTGTCCAGAAACACGATTTTACTGCACACTCCAAAAACAGTACTCTTCCCAGGGCAATATATAAGCTGCTTTCTGATGGCCGTGATCCCTCCCTGCTCTTGCCCAGCTCGTTGTTTTAACGTGCACAGGCCGTCCTGGCATTCAGTGCACAGTGAAAGCAATCGCAAAAGTCCAGCAGCTGCTGACTCCCAAACACAAGGCGCTTGTCTACGTTCTTGCTTCTCCACACTTCAACAGAGGCCTTCATTTATGCAGCTGCCATCGAGTTTTCTGCATCTCGAGCCTTCTGGGACGAGCACCAATTTCCCAGGAGGGGCTGCATCAGGACGAAGTCAAAACCCAGGAAAGTTGTCTCGGAACACCTTCAATAAAGCATGCCAGCAGTGCCTTGAAAAGGCAGGGAGCTTTAGCCACCGTCCTCTAGCAGTCGCAAGGCTGTGCACACAATGTCGTCTCCCTGCGGCAACGTTCTTCGCCCTCGTACAAGCTAGCGCTCTGTCCGGCTCCCGGAGCAGGAGAAGCGGCTGTTTCGCGCACACAACAGCGGAGCGGCAGCCGTACGCTCCGAAGCGCTGCTTCAGCCGAAAGACGCCGGCCACCGGCGCTTGGCTTCGGACAGCTCCGGAGAGCCGTAGTGTGCGTCTGCACTAGACTGCATCCTAGCGAAAAGCTTTGGCAGTGTGTCTCGCAGGGAGATAGCTTAGGAGCGCAGCGCACTTATGCCTCCCTTGTCCAGAAACACGATTTTACTGCACACTCCAAAAACAGTACTCTTCCCAGGGCAATATATAAGCTGCTTTCTGATGGCCGTGATCCCTCCCTGCTCTTGCCCAGCTCGTTGTTTTAACGTGCACAGGCCGTCCTGGCATTCAGTGCACAGTGAAAGCAATCGCAAAAGTCCAGCAGCTGCTGACTCCCAAACACAAGGCGCTTGTCTACGTTCTTGCTTCTCCACACTTCAACAGAGGCCTTCATTTCTGCAGCTGCCATCGAGTTTTCTGCATCTCGAGCCTTCTGGGACGAGCACCAATTTCCCAGGAGGGGCTGCATCAGGACGAAGTCAAAACCCAGGAAAGTTGTCTCGGAACACCTTCAATAAAGCATGCCAGCAGTGCATTGAAAAGGCAGGGAACTTTAGCCACCGTCCTCTAGCAGTCGCAAGGCTGTGCACACAATGTCGTCTCCCTGCGGCAACGTTCTTCGCCCTCGTGCAAGCTAGCGCTCTGTCCGGCTCCCGGAGCAGGAGAAGCGGCTGCTTCGCGCACACAACAGCGGAGCGGCAGCCGTACGCTCCGAAGCGCTGCTTCAGCCGAAAGACGCCGGCCACCGGCGCTTGGCTTCGGACAGCTCCGGAGAGCCGGAGTGTGCGTCTGCACTAGACTGCATCCTAGCGAAAAGCTTTGGCAGTGTGTCTCGCAGAGAGATAGCTTAGGAGCGCAGCGCACTTATGCCTCCCTTGTCCAGAAACACGATTTTACTGCACACTCCAAAAACAGTACTCTTCCCAGGGCAATATATAAGCTGCTTTCTGATGGCCGTGATCCCTCCCTGCTCTTGCCCAGCTCGTTGTTTTAACGTGCACAGGCCGTCCTGGCATTCAGTGCACAGTGAAAGCAATCGCAAAAGTCCAGCAGCTGCTGACTCCCAAACACAAGGCGCTGGCTATGTTCTTGCTTCTCCACACTTCAACAGAGTCCTTCATTTCTGCAGCTGCCATCGAGTTTTCTGCATCTCGAGCTTTCTGGGACGAGCACAAATTTCCCAGGAGGGGCTGCATCAGGACGAAGTCAAAACCCAGGAAAGTTGTCTCGGAACACCTTCAATAAAGCATGCCAGCAGTGCATTGAAAAGGCAGGGAGCTTTAGCCACCGACTTCTAGCAGTCGCAAGGCTGTGCACACAATGTCGTCTCCCTGCGGCAACGTTCTTCGCCCTCGTGCAAGCTACCGCTCTGTCCGGCTCCCGGAGCAGGAGAAGCGGCTGCTTCGCGCACACAACAGCGGAGCGGCAGCCGTACGCTCCGAAGCGCTGCTTCAGCCGAAAGACGCCGGCCACCGGCGCTTGGCTTCGGACAGCTCCGGAGAGCCGGAGTGTGCGTCTGCACTAGACTGCATCATAGCGAAAAGCTTTGGCAGTGTGTCTCGCAGGGAGATAGCTTAGGAGCGCAGCGCACTTATGCCTCCCTTGCCCAGAAACACGATTTTACTGCACACTCCAAAAACAGTACTCTTCACAGGGCAATATATTAGCTGCTTTCTGATGGCCGTGATCCCTCCCTGCTCTTGCCCAGCTCGTTGTTTTAACGTGCACAGGCCGTCCTGGCATTCAGTGCACAGTGAAAGCAATCGCAAAAGTCCAGCAGCTGCTGACTCCCAAACACAAGGCGCTGGCTATGTTCTTGCTTCTCGACAACTCAACGCAGCCTTTCATTTCTGCAGTTGCCATCGAGGTCTCTGCATGTCGGAGACTCAGAGGACGAGCACGAGTTTCCCAGGAGGGGCTGCATCAGGAGGAATTCAAAACTCAGGGAATTTGTCCTGGAACACCTTCCATAAGGATGCTAGAAGGGAATTGAAGAGGCAGGCGAGCGGCCACCACCGTCCTCTAGCAGTCCTTAGGGTGTGCGCAAAAGCCCGGTGCTCTTCGGCTTCGTTCTTCGCCCTCGTGCAAGCTACCGCTCTGTCCGGCTCCCGGAGCAGGAGAAGCGGCTGCTTCGCGCACACAACAGCGGAGCGGCAGCCGTACGCTCCGAAGCGCTGCTTCAGCCGAAAGACGCCGGCCACCGGCGCTTGGCTTCGGACAGCTCCGGAGAGCCGTAGTGTGCGTCTGCACTAGACTGCATCCTAGCGAAAAGCTTTGAAAGTGTGTCTCGCAGGGAGATAGCTTAGGAGCGCAGCGCACTTATGCCTCCCTTGTCCAGAAACACGGATTTGCTGCACACTCCAAAAACACTGCTCTTTCCATGGTACTATGTAAGCTGCTGTCTGACGCCCGTTCTCTTCTGCCCACTCTTGCCCAGCTGGTTGTTGCAGCGTGCACGTGCCTTCCTGGCATTAAGAGCACAGTGAAAGCAATCGCAAAAGTCCAGCAGCTGCTGACTCCCAAACACAAGGCGCTTGTCTACGTTCTTGCTTCTCGACAACTCAACGCAGCCCTTCATTTCTGCAGCTGCCATCGAGTTTTCTGTATCTTGAGCCTTCTGGGACGAGCACCAATTTCCCAGGAGGGGCTGCATCAGGACGAAGTCAAAACCCAGGAAAGTTGTCTCGGAACACCTTCAATAAAGCATGCCAGCAGTGCATTGAAAAGGCAGGTAGCTTTAGCCACCGTCCTCTAGCAGTCGCGAAGCTGTGCACACAATGTCGTCTCCCTGCGGCAACGTTCTTCGCCCTCGTGCAAGCTACCGCTCTGTCCGGCTCCCGGAGCAGGAGAAGCGGCTGCTTCGCGCACACAACAGCGGAGCGGCAGCCGTACGCTCCGAAGCGCTGCTTCAGCCGAAAGACGCCGGCCACCGGCGCTTGGCTTCGGACAGCTCCGGAGAGCCGTAGTGTGCGTCTGCACTAGACTGCATCCTAGCGAAAAGCTTTGAAAGTGTGTCTCGCAGGGAGATAGCTTAGGAGCGCAGCGCACTTATGCCTCCCTTGTCCAGAAACACGGATTTGCTGCACACTCCAAAAACACTGCTCTTTCCATGGTACTATGTAAGCTGCTGTCTGACGCCCGTTCTCTTCTGCCCACTCTTGCCCAGCTGGTTGTTGCAGCGTGCACGTGCCTTCCTGGCATTAAGAGCACAGTGAAAGCAATCGCAAAAGTCCAGCAGCTGCTGACTCCCAAACACAAGGCGCTTGTCTACGTTCTTGCTTCTCGACAACTCAACGCAGCCCTTCATTTCTGCAGCTGCCATCGAGTTTTCTGTATCTTGAGCCTTCTGGGACGAGCACCAATTTCCCAGGAGGGGCTGCATCAGGACGAAGTCAAAACCCAGGAAAGTTGTCTCGGAACACCTTCAATAAAGCATGCCAGCAGTGCATTGAAAAGGCAGGTAGCTTTAGCCACCGTCCTCTAGCAGTCGCGAAGCTGTGCACACAATGTCGTCTCCCTGCGGCAACGTTCTTCGCCCTCGTGCAAGCTACCGCTCTGTCCGGCTCCCGGAGCAGGAGAAGCGGCTGCTTCGCGCACACAACAGCGGAGCGGCAGCCGTACGCTCCGAAGCGCTGCTTCAGCCGAAAGACGCCGGCCACCGGCGCTTGGCTTCGGACAGCTCCGGAGAGCCGTAGTGTGCGTCTGCAACTAGACTGCATCCTAGCGAAAAGCTTTGGCAGTGTGTCTCGCAGGGAGATAGCTTAGGAGCGCAGCGCACTTATGCCTCCCTTGTCCAGAAACACGATTTTACTGCACACTCCAAAAACAGTACTCTTCCCAGGGCAATATATAAGCTGCTTTCTGATGGCCGTGATCCCTCCCTGCTCTTGCCCAGCTCGTTGTTTTAACGTGCACAGGCCGTCCTGGCATTCAGTGCACAGTGAAAGCAATCGCAAAAGTCCAGCAGCTGCTGACTCCCAAACACAAGGCACTGGCTATGTTCTTGCTTCTCGACGACTCAACGCAGCCCTTCATTTCTGCAGTTGCCATCGAGGTCTCTGCATGTCGGAGACTCAGAGGACGAGCACGAGTTTCCCACGAGGGGCTGCATCAGGAGGAATTCAAAACTCAGGGAATTTGCCCTGGAACACCTTCCATTAGGATGCTAGAAGAGAATTGAAGAGGCAGGCGTGCGGCCACCACGGTCCTCTAGCAGTCCTTAGGGTGCGCGCAGAAGCCCGGTGCTCTGCGGCTTCGTTCTTCGCCCTCGTGCAAGCTACCGCTCTGTCCGGCTCCCGGAGCAGGAGAAGCGGCTGCTTCACGCACACAACAGCGGAGCGGCAGCCGTACGCTCCGAAGCGCTGCTTCAGCCGAAAGACGCCGGCCACCGGCGCTTGGCTTCGGACAGCTCCGGAGAGCCGGAGTGTGCGTCTGCACTAGACTGCATCCTAGCGAAAAGCTTTGGCAGTGTGTCTCGCAGGGAGATAGCTTAGGAGCGCAGCGCACTTATGCCTCCCTTGCCCAGAAACACGATTTTATTGCAAACTCCAAAAACAGTACTCTTCCCAGGGCAATATATAAGCTGCTTTCTGATGGCCGTGATCCCTCCCTGCTCTTGCCCAGCTCGTTGTTTTAACGTGCACAGGCCGTCCTGGCATTCAGTGCACAGTGAAAGCAATCGCAAAAGTCCAGCAGCTGCTGACTCCCAAACACAAGGCGCTGGCTATGTTCTTGCTTCTCGACAACTCAACGCAGCCTTTCATTTCTGCAGTTGCCATCGAGGTCTCTGCATGTCGGAGACTCAGAGGACGAGCACGAGTTTCCCAGGAGGGGCTGCATCAGGAGGAATTCAAAACTCAGGGAATTTTTCCTGGAACACCTTCCATAAGGATGCTAGAAGGGAATTGAAGAGGCAGGCGTGCGGCCACCACGGTCCTCTAGCAGTCCTTAGGGTGCGCGCAGAAGCCCGGTGCTCTGCGGCTTCGTTCTTCGCCCCCGTACAAGCTACCGCTCTGTCCGGCTCCCGGAGCAGGAGAAGCGGCTGCTTCGCGCACACAACAGCGGAGCGGCAGCCGTACGCTCCGAAGCGCTGCTTCAGCCGAAAGACGCCGGCCACCGGCGCTTGGCTTCGGACAGCTCCGGAGAGCCGGAGTGTGCGTCTGCACTAGACTGCATCCTAGCGAAAAGCTTTGGCAGTGTGTCTCGCAGGGAGATACCTTAGGAGCGCAGCGCACTTATGCCTCCCTTGTCCAGAAACACGATTTTACTGCACACTCCAAAAACAGTACTCTTCCCAGGGCAATATATAAGCTGCTTTCTGATGGCCGTGATCCCTCCCTGCTCTTGCCCAGCTCGTTGTTTTAACGTGCACAGGCCGTCCTGGCATTCAGTGCACAGTGAAAGCAATCGCAAAAGTCCAGCAGCTGCTGACTCCCAAACACAAGGCACTGGCTATGTTCTTGCTTCTCGACGACTCAACGCAGCCCTTCATTTCTGCAGTTGCCATCGAGGTCTCTGCATGTCGGAGACTCAGAGGACGAGCACGAGTTTCCCAGGAGGGGCTGCATCAGGAGGAATTCAAAACTCAGGGAATTTGCCCTGGAACACCTTCCATTAGGATGCTAGAAGAGAATTGAAGAGGCAGGCGTGCGGCCACCGCGGTCCTCTAGCAGTCCTTAGGGTGCGCGCAGAAGCCCGGTGCTCTGCGGCTTCGTTCTTCGCCCTCGTGCAAGCTACCGCTCTGTCCGGCTCCCGGAGCAGGAGAAGCGGCTGCTTCGCGCACACAACAGCGGAGCGGCAGCCGTACGCTCCGAAGCGCTGCTTCAGCCGAAAGACGCCGGCCACCGGCGCTTGGCTTCGGACAGCTCCGGAGAGCCGTAGTGTGCGTCTGCACTAGACTGCATCCTAGCGAAAAGCTTTGGCAGTGTGTCTCGCAGAGAGATAGCTTAGGAGCGCAGCGCACTTATGCCTCCCTTGCCCAGAAACACGATTTTACTGCACACTCCAAAAACAGTACTCTTCCCAGGGCAATATATAAGCTGCTTTCTGATGGCCGTGATCCCTCCCTGCTCTTGCCCAGCTCGTTGTTTTAACGTGCACAGGCCGTCCTGGCATTCAGTGCACAGTGAAAGCAATCGCAAAAGTCCAGCAGCTGCTGACTCCCAAACACAAGGCGCTGGCTATGTTCTTGCTTCTCCACACTTCAACAGAGTCCTTCATTTCTGCAGCTGCCATCGAGTTTTCTGCATCTCGAGCTTTCTGGGACGAGCACAAATTTCCCAGGAGGGGCTGCATCAGGACGAAGTCAAAACCCAGGAAAGTTGTCTCGGAACACCTTCAATAAAGCATGCCAGCAGTGCATTGAAAAGGCAGGGAGCTTTAGCCACCGACTTCTAGCAGTCGCAAGGCTGTGCACACAATGTCGTCTCCCTGCGGCAACGTTCTTCGCCCTCGTGCAAGCTAGCGCTCTGTCCGGCTCCCGGAGCAGGAGAAGCGGCTGCTTCGCGCACACAACAGCGGAGCGGCAGCCGTACGCTCCGAAGCGCTGCTTCAGCCGAAAGACGCCGGCCACCGGCGCTTGGCTTCGGACAGCTCCGGAGAGCCGTAGTGTGCGTCTGCACTAGACTGCATCATAGCGAAAAGCTTTGGCAGTGTGTCTCGCAGGGAGATAGCTTAGGAGCGCAGCGCACTTATGCCTCCCTTGCCCAGAAACACGATTTTACTGCACACTCCAAAAACAGTACTCTTCCCAGGGCAATATATAAGCTGCTTTCTGATGGCCGTGATCCCTCCCTGCTCTTGCCCAGCTCGTTGTTTTAACGTGCACAGGCCGTCCTGGCATTCAGTGCACAGTGAAAGCAATCGCAAAAGTCCAGCAGCTGCTGACTCCCAAACACAAGGCGCTGGCTATGTTCTTGCTTCTCGACAACTCAACGCAGCCTTTCATTTCTGCAGTTGCCATCGAGGTCTCTGCATGTCGGAGACTCAGAGGACGAGCACGAGTTTCCCAGGAGGGGCTGCATCAGGAGGAATTCAAAACTCAGGGAATTTTTCCTGGAACACCTTCCATAAGGATGCTAGAAGGGAATTGAAGAGGCAGGCGTGCGGCCACCACGGTCCTCTAGCAGTCCTTAGGGTGCGCGCAGAAGCCCGGTGCTCTGCGGCTTCGTTCTTCGCCCCCGTACAAGCTACCGCTCTGTCCGGCTCCCGGAGCAGGAGAAGCGGCTGCTTCGCGCACACAACAGCGGAGCGGCAGCCGTACGCTCCGAAGCGCTGCTTCAGCCGAAAGACGCCGGCCACCGGCGCTTGGCTTCGGACAGCTCCGGAGAGCCGTAGTGTGCGTCTGCACTAGACTGCATCCTAGCGAAAAGCTTTGGCAGTGTGTCTCGCAGGGAGATACCTTAGGAGCGCAGCGCACTTATGCCTCCCTTGCCCAGAAACACGATTTTACTGCACACTCCAAAAACAGTACTCTTCCCAGGGCAATATATAAGCTGCTTTCTGATGGCCGTGATCCCTCCCTGCTCTTGCCCAGCTCGTTGTTTTAACGTGCACAGGCCGTCCTGGCATTCAGTGCACAGTGAAAGCAATCGCAAAAGTCCAGCAGCTGCTGACTCCCAAACACAAGGCACTGGCTATGTTCTTGCTTCTCGACGACTCAACGCAGCCCTTCATTTCTGCAGTTGCCATCGAGGTCTCTGCATGTCGGAGACTCAGAGGACGAGCACGAGTTTCCCAGGAGGGGCTGCATCAGGAGGAATTCAAAACTCAGGGAATTTGCCCTGGAACACCTTCCATTAGGATGCTAGAAGAGAATTGAAGAGGCAGGCGTGCGGCCACCACGGTCCTCTAGCAGTCCTTAGGGTGCGCGCAGAAGCCCGGTGCTCTGCGGCTTCGTTCTTCGCCCTCGTGCAAGCTACCGCTCTGTCCGGCTCCCGGAGCAGGAGAAGCGGCTGCTTCGCGCACACAACAGCGGAGCGGCAGCCGTACGCTCCGAAGCGCTGCTTCAGCCGAAAGACGCCGGCCACCGGCGCTTGGCTTCGGACAGCTCCGGAGAGCCGTAGTGTGCGTCTGCACTAGACTGCATCCTAGCGAAAAGCTTTGGCAGTGTGTCTCGCAGGGAGATAGCTTAGGAGCGCAGCGCACTTATGCCTCCCTTGCCCAGAAACACGATTTTATTGCAAACTCCAAAAACATTGCTCTTTCCCAGGCAATATATAAGCTGTTTTCTGACGGCCGTGATCTTTCGATTACTCTTGCCCAGCTCGTTGTTTCAGCGTGCACGTGCCGTCCTGACATTCAGTGCACAGTGAAAGCAATCACAAAAGTCCAGCAGCTGCTGACTCCCAAACACAAGGCGCTTGTCTACGTTCTTGCTTCTCCACACTTCAACAGAGTCCTTCATTTCTGCAGCTGCCATCGAGTTTTCTGCATCTCGAGCCTTCTGGGACGAGCACCAATTTCCCAGGAGGGGCTGCATCAGGACGAAGTCAAAACCCAGGAAAGTTGTCTCGGAATACCTTCAATAAAGCATGCCAGCAGTGCCTTGAAAAGGCAGGGAGCTTTAGCCACCGTCCTCTAGCAGTCGCAAGGCTGTGCACACAATGTCGTCTCCCTGCGGCAACGTTCTTCGCCCTCGTGCAAGCTAGCGCTCTCTCCGGCTCCCGGAGCAGGAGAAGCGGCTGTTTCGCGCACACAACAGCGGAGCGGCAGCCGTACGCTCCGAAGCGCTGCTTCAGCCGAAAGACGCCGGCCACCGGCGGTTCGCTTCGGACAGCTCCGGAGAGCCGTAGTGTGCGTCTGCACTAGACTGCATCCTAGCGAAAAGCTTTGGCAGTGTGTCTCGCAGAGAGATAGCTTAGGAGCGCAGCGCACTTATGCCTCCCTTGTCCAGAAACACGGATTTGCTGCACACTCCAAAAACTCTGCTCTTTCCATGGTACTATGTAAGCTGCTGTCTGACGCCCGTTTTCTTCTGCCCACTCTTGCCCAGCTGGTTGTTGCAGCGTGCACGTGCCTTCCTGGCATTAAGAGCACAGTGAAAGCAATCGCAAAAGTCCAGCAGCTGCTGACTCCCAAACACAAGGCGCTTGTCTACGTTCTTGCTTCTCGACAACTCAACGTAGCACTTCATTTCTGCAGCTGCCATCGAATTTTCTGTATCTTGAGCCTTCTGGGACGAGCACCAATTTCCCAGGAGGGGCTGCATCAGGACGAAGTCAAAACCCAGGAAAGTTGTCTCGGAACACCTTCAATAAAGCATGCCAGCAGTGCATTGAAAAGGCAGGGAGCTTTAGCCACCGTCCTCTAGCAGTCGCAAAGCTGTGCACACAATGTCGTCTCCCTGCGGCAGCGTTCTTCGCCCTCGTGCAAGCTACCGCTCTGTCCGGCTCCCGGAGCAGGAGAAGCGGCTGCTTCACGCACACAACAGTGGAGCGGCAGCCGTACGCTCCGAAGCGCTGCTTCAGCCGAAAGACGCCGGCCACCGGCGCTTGGCTTCGGACAGCTCCGGAGAGCCGTAGTGTGCGTCTGCAACTAGACTGCATCATAGCGAAAAGCTTTGGCAGTGTGTCTCGCAGGGAGATAGCTTAGGAGCGCAGCGCACTTATGCCTCCTTTGTCCAGAAACACGATTTTACTGCACACTCCAAAAACAGTACTCTTCCCAGGGCAATATATAAGCTGCTTTCTGATGGCCGTGATCCCTCCCTGCTCTTGCCCAGCTCGTTGTTTTAACGTGCACATGCCGTCCTGGCATTCAGTGCACAGTGAAAGCAATCGCAAAAGTCCAGCAGCTGCTGACTCCCAAACACAAGGCGCTGGCTATGTTCTTGCTTCTCCACACTTCAACAGAGTCCTTCATTTCTGCAGCTGCCATCGAGTTTTCTGCATCTCGAGCCTTCTGGGACGAGCACCAATTTCCCAGGAGGGGCTGCATCAGGACGAAGTCAAAACCAAGGAAAGTTGTCTCGGAACACCTTTAATAAAGCATGCCAGCAGTGCATTGAAAAGGCAGGGAGCTTTAGCCACCGTCCTCTAGCAGTCGCAAAGCTGTGCACACAATGTCGTCTCCCTGCGGCAACGTTCGTCGCCCTCGTGCAAGCTACCGCTCTGTCCGGCTCCCGGAGCAGGAGAAGCGGCTGCTTCGCGCACACAACAGCGGAGCGGCAGCCGTACGCTCCGAAGCGCTGCTTCAGCCGAAAGACGCCGGCCACCGGCGCTTAGCTTGGGACAGCTCCGGAGAGCCGTAGTGTGCGTCTGCACTAGACTGCATCCTAGCGAAAAGCTTTGGCAATGTGTCTCGCAGAGAGATAGCTTAGGAGCGCAGCGCACTTATGCCTCCCTTGTCCAGAAACACGATTTTACTGCACACTCCAAAAGCAGTACTCTTCCCAGGGCAATATATAAGCTGCTTTCTGACGGCCGTGATCTTTCGATTACTCTTGCCCAGCTCGTTGTTTTAACGTGCACATGCCGTCCTGGCATTCAGTGCACAGTGAAAGCAATCGCAAAAGTCCAGCAGCTGCTGACTCCCAAACACAAGGCGCTGGCTTTGTTCTTGCTTCTCGACAACTCAACGCAGCCTTTCATTTCTGCAGTTGCCATCGAGGTCTCTGCATGTCGGAGAATCAGAGGACGAGCACGAGTTTCCCAGGAGGGGCTGCATCAGGAGGAATTCAAAACTCAGGGAATTTGTCCTGGAACACCTTCCATAAGGATGCTAGAAGGGAATTGAAGAGGCAGGCGTGCGGCCACCACGGTCCTCTAGCAGTCCTTAGAGTGCGCGCAGAAGCCGGTGCTCTGCGGCTTCGTTCTTCGCCCCCGTACAAGCTACCGCTCTGTCCGGCTCCCGGAGCAGGAGAAGCGGCTGCTTCGCGCACACAACAGCGGAGCGGCAGCCCTACGCTCCGAAGCGCTGCTTCAGCCGAAAGACGCCGGCCACCGGCGCTTGGCTTCGGACAGCTCCGGAGAGCCGTAGTGTGCGTCTGCACTAGACTGCATCCTAGCGAAAAGCTTTGGCAGTGTGTCTCGCAGAGAGATAGCTTAGGAGCGCAGCGCACTTATGCCTCCCTTGCCCAGAAACACGATTTTACTGCACACTCCAAAAACAGTACTCTTCCCAGGGCAATATATAAGCTGCTTTCTGATGGCCGTGATCCCTCCCTGCTCTTGCCCAGCTCGTTGTTTTAACGTGCACAGGCCGTCCTGGCATTCAGTGCACAGTGAAAGCAATCGCAAAAGTCCAGCAGCTGCTGACTCCCAAACACAAGGCGCTGGCTATGTTCTTGCTTCTCCACACTTCAACAGAGTCCTTCATTTCTGCAGCTGCCATCGAGTTTTCTGTATCTTGAGCCTTCTGGGACGAGCACCAATTTCCCAGGAGGGGCTGCATCAGGACGAAGTCAAAACCCAGGAAAGTTGTCTCGGAACACCTTCAATAAAGCATGCCAGCAGTGCATTGAAAAGGCAGGGAGCTTTAGCCACCGACTTCTAGCAGTCGCAAGGCTGTGCACACAACAGCGGAGCGGCAGCCGTACGCTCCGAAGCGCTGCTTCAGCCGAAATACGCCGGCCACCGGCGCTTGGCTTCGGACAGCTCCGGAGAGCCGTAGTGTGCGTCTGCACTAGACTGCATCATAGCGAAAAGCTTTGGCAGTGTGTCTCGCAGGGAGATAGCTTAGGAGCGCAGCGCACTTATGCCTCCCTTGCCCAGAAACACGATTTTACTGCACACTCCAAAAACAGTACTCTTCCCAGGGCAATATATAAGCTGCTTTCTGATGGCCGTGATCCCTCCCTGCTCTTGCCCAGCTCGTCGTTTTAACGTGCACAGGCCGTCCTGGCATTCAGTGCACAGTGAAAGCAATCGCAAAAGTCCAGCAGCTGCTGACTCCCAAACACAAGGCACTGGCTATGTTCTTGCTTCTCGACGACTCAACGCAGCCCTTCATTTCTGCAGTTGCCATCGAGGTCTCTGCATGTCGGAGACTCAGAGGACGAGCACGAGTTTCCCAGGAGGGGCTGCATCAGGAGGAATTCAAAACTCAGGGAATTTGCCCTGGAACACCTTCCATTAGGATGCTAGAAGAGAATTGAAGAGGCAGGCGTGCGGCCACCACGGTCCTCTAGCAGTCCTTAGGGTGCGCGCAGAAGCCCGGTGCTCTGCGGCTTCGTTCTTCGCCCTCGTGCAAGCTACCGCTCTGTCCGGCTCCCGGAGCAGGAGAAGCGGCTGCTTCACGCACACAACAGCGGAGCGGCAGCCGTACGCTCCGAAGCGCTGCTTCAGCCGAAAGACGCCGGCCACCGGCGCTTGGCTTCGGACAGCTCCGGAGAGCCGTAGTGTGCGTCTGCACTAGACTGCATCCTAGCGAAAAGCTTTGGCAGTGTGTCTCGCAGGGAGATAGCTTAGGAGCGCAGCGCACTTATGCCTCCCTTGCCCAGAAACACGATTTTATTGCAAACTCCAAAAACAGTACTCTTCCCAGGGCAATATATAAGCTGTTTTCTGACGGCTGTGATCTTTCGATTACTCTTGCCCAGCTCGTTGTTTCAGCGTGCACGTGCTGTCCTGGCATTCAGTGCACAGTGAAAGCAATCGCAAAAGTCCAGCAGCTGCTGACTCCCAAACACAAGGCGCTGGCTATGTTCTTGCTTCTCCACACTTCAACAGAGTTCTTCATTTCTGCAGCTGCCATCGAGTTTTCTGCATCTCGAGCCTTCTGGGACGAGCACCAATTTCCCAGGAGGGGCTGCATCAGGACGAAGTCAAAACCCAGGAAAGTTGTCTCGGAACACCTTCAATAAAGCATGCCAGCAGTGCATTGAAAAGGCAGGGAACTTTAGCCACCGTCCTCTAGCAGTCGCAAGGCTGTGCACACAATGTCGTCTCCCTGCGGCAACGTTCTTCGCCCTCGTGCAAGCTACCGCTCTGTCCGGCTCCCGGAGCAGGAGAAGCGGCTGCTTCGCGCACACAACAGCGGAGCGGCAGCCCTACGCTCCGAAGCGCTGCTTCAGCCGAAAGACGCCGGCCACCGGCGCTTGGCTTCGGACAGCTCCGGAGAGCCGGAGTGTGCGTCTGCACTAGACTGCATCCTAGCGAAAAGCTTTGGCAGTGTGTCTCGCAGAGAGATAGCTTAGGAGCGCAGCGCACTTATGCCTCCCTTGTCCAGAAACACGATTTTACTGCACACTCCAAAAACAGTACTCTTCCCAGGGCAATATATAAGCTGCTTTCTGATGGCCGTGATCCCTCCCTGCTCTTGCCCAGCTCGTTGTTTTAACGTGCACAGGCCGTCCTGGCATTCAGTGCACAGTGAAAGCAATCGCAAAAGTCCAGCAGCTGCTGACTCCCAAACACAAGGCGCTGGCTATGTTCTTGCTTCTCGACAACTCAACGCAGCCTTTCATTTCTGCAGTTGCCATCGAGGTCTCTGCATGTCGGAGACTCAGAGGACGAGCACGAGTTTCCCAGGAGGGGCTGCATCAGGAGGAATTCAAAACTCAGGGAATTTTTCCTGGAACACCTTCCATAAGGATGCTAGAAGGGAATTGAAGAGGCAGGCGTGCGGCCACCACGGTCCTCTAGCAGTCCTTAGGGTGCGCGCAGAAGCCCGGTGCTCTGCGGCTTCGTTCTTCGCCCCCGTACAAGCTACCGCTCTGTCCGGCTCCCGGAGCAGGAGAAGCGGCTGCTTCGCGCACACAACAGCGGAGCGGCAGCCGTACGCTCCGAAGCGCTGCTTCAGCCGAAAGACGCCGGCCACCGGCGCTTGGCTTCGGACAGCTCCGGAGAGCCGGAGTGTGCGTCTGCACTAGACTGCATCCTAGCGAAAAGCTTTGGCAGTGTGTCTCGCAGGGAGATACCTTAGGAGCGCAGCGCACTTATGCCTCCCTTGTCCAGAAACACGATTTTACTGCACACTCCAAAAACAGTACTCTTCCCAGGGCAATATATAAGCTGCTTTCTGATGGCCGTGATCCCTCCCTGCTCTTGCCCAGCTCGTTGTTTTAACGTGCACAGGCCGTCCTGGCATTCAGTGCACAGTGAAAGCAATCGCAAAAGTCCAGCAGCTGCTGACTCCCAAACACAAGGCACTGGCTATGTTCTTGCTTCTCGACGACTCAACGCAGCCCTTCATTTCTGCAGTTGCCATCGAGGTCTCTGCATGTCGGAGACTCAGAGGACGAGCACGAGTTTCCCAGGAGGGGCTGCATCAGGAGGAATTCAAAACTCAGGGAATTTGCCCTGGAACACCTTCCATTAGGATGCTAGAAGAGAATTGAAGAGGCAGGCGTGCGGCCACCACGGTCCTCTAGCAGTCCTTAGGGTGCGCGCAGAAGCCCGGTGCTCTGCGGCTTCGTTCTTCGCCCTCGTGCAAGCTACCGCTCTGTCCGGCTCCCGGAGCAGGAGAAGCGGCTGCTTCGCGCACACAACAGCGGAGCGGCAGCCGTACGCTCCGAAGCGCTGCTTCAGCCGAAAGACGCCGGCCACCGGCGCTTGGCTTCGGACAGCTCCGGAGAGCCGTAGTGTGCGTCTGCACTAGACTGCATCCTAGCGAAAAGCTTTGGCAGTGTGTCTCGCAGGGAGATAGCTTAGGAGCGCAGCGCACTTATGCCTCCCTTGCCCAGAAACACGATTTTATTGCAAACTCCAAAAACATTGCTCTTTCCCAGGCAATATATAAGCTGTTTTCTGACGGCCGTGATCTTTCGATTACTCTTGCCCAGCTCGTTGTTTCAGCGTGCACGTGCCGTCCTGACATTCAGTGCACAGTGAAAGCAATCACAAAAGTCCAGCAGCTGCTGACTCCCAAACACAAGGCGCTTGTCTACGTTCTTGCTTCTCCACACTTCAACAGAGTCCTTCATTTCTGCAGCTGCCATCGAGTTTTCTGCATCTCGAGCCTTCTGGGACGAGCACCAATTTCCCAGGAGGGGCTGCATCAGGACGAAGTCAAAACCCAGGAAAGTTGTCTCGGAACACCTTCAATAAAGCATGCCAGCAGTGCATTGAAAAGGCAGGGAGCTTTAGCCACCGTCCTCTAGCAGTCGCAAGGCTGTGCACACAATGTCGTCTCCCTGCGGCAACGTTCTTCGCCCTCGTGCAAGCTACCGCTCTGTCCGGCTCCCGGAGCAGGAGAAGCGGCTGCTTCGCGCACACAACAGCGGAGCGGCAGCCGTACGCTCCGAAGCGCTGCTTCAGCCGAAAGACGCCGGCCACCGGCGCTTGGCTTCGGACAGCTCCGGAGAGCCGTAGTGTGCGTCTGCACTAGACTGCATCCTAGCGAAAAGCTTTGGCAGTGTGTCTTGCAGAGAGATAGCTTAGGAGCGCAGCGCACTTATGCCTCCCTTGCCCAGAAACACGATTTTACTGCACACTCCAAAAACAGTACTCTTCCCAGGGCAATATATAAGCTGCTTTCTGATGGCCGTGATCCCTCCCTGCTCTTGCCCAGCTCGTTGTTTTAACGTGCACAGGCCGTCCTGGCATTCAGTGCACAGTGAAAGCAATCGCAAAAGTCCAGCAGCTGCTGACTCCCAAACACAAGGCGCTGGCTATGTTCTTGCTTCTCCACACTTCAACAGAGTCCTTCATTTCTGCAGCTGCCATCGAGTTTTCTGCATCTCGAGCTTTCTGGGACGAGCACAAATTTCCCAGGAGGGGCTGCATCAGGACGAAGTCAAAACCCAGGAAAGTTGTCTCGGAACACCTTCAATAAAGCATGCCAGCAGTGCATTGAAAAGGCAGGGAGCTTTAGCCACCGACTTCTAGCAGTCGCAAGGCTGTGCACACAATGTCGTCTCCCTGCGGCAACGTTCTTCGCCCTCGTGCAAGCTAGCGCTCTGTCCGGCTCCCGGAGCAGGAGAAGCGGCTGCTTCGCGCACACAACAGCGGAGCGGCAGCCGTACGCTCCGAAGCGCTGCTTCAGCCGAAAGACGCCGGCCACCGGCGCTTGGCTTCGGACAGCTCCGGAGAGCCGTAGTGTGCGTCTGCACTAGACTGCATCATAGCGAAAAGCTTTGGCAGTGTGTCTCGCAGGGAGATAGCTTAGGAGCGCAGCGCACTTATGCCTCCCTTGCCCAGAAACACGATTTTACTGCACACTCCAAAAACAGTACTCTTCCCAGGGCAATATATAAGCTGCTTTCTGATGGCCGTGATCCCTCCCTGCTCTTGCCCAGCTCGTTGTTTTAACGTGCACAGGCCGTCCTGGCATTCAGTGCACAGTGAAAGCAATCGCAAAAGTCCAGCAGCTGCTGACTCCCAAACACAAGGCGCTGGCTATGTTCTTGCTTCTCGACAACTCAACGCAGCCTTTCATTTCTGCAGTTGCCATCGAGGTCTCTGCATGTCGGAGACTCAGAGGACGAGCACGAGTTTCCCAGGAGGGGCTGCATCAGGAGGAATTCAAAACTCAGGGAATTTTTCCTGGAACACCTTCCATAAGGATGCTAGAAGGGAATTGAAGAGGCAGGCGTGCGGCCACCACGGTCCTCTAGCAGTCCTTAGGGTGCGCGCAGAAGCCCGGTGCTCTGCGGCTTCGTTCTTCGCCCCCGTACAAGCTACCGCTCTGTCCGGCTCCCGGAGCAGGAGAAGCGGCTGCTTCGCGCACACAACAGCGGAGCGGCAGCCGTACGCTCCGAAGCGCTGCTTCAGCCAAAAGACGCCGGCCACCGGCGCTTGGCTTCGGACAGCTCCGGAGAGCCGTAGTGTGCGTCTGCACTAGACTGCATCCTAGCGAAAAGCTTTGGCAGTGTGTCTCGCAGGGAGATACCTTAGGAGCGCAGCGCACTTATGCCTCCCTTGCCCAGAAACACGATTTTACTGCACACTCCAAAAACAGTACTCTTCCCAGGGCAGTATATAGGCTGCTTTCTGATGGCCGTGATCCCTCCCTGCTCTTGCCCAGCTCGTTGTTTTAACGTGCACAGGCCGTCCTGGCATTCAGTGCACAGTGAAAGCAATCGCAAAAGTCCAGCAGCTGCTGACTCCCAAACACAAGGCACTGGCTATGTTCTTGCTTCTCGACGACTCAACGCAGCCCTTCATTTCTGCAGTTGCCATCGAGGTCTCTGCATGTCGGAGACTCAGAGGACGAGCACGAGTTTCCCAGGAGGGGCTGCATCAGGAAGAATTCAAAACTCAGGGAATTTGCCCTGGAACACCTTCCATTAGGATGCTAGAAGAGAATTGAAGAGGCAGGCGTGCGGCCACCACGGTCCTCTAGCAGTCCTTAGGGTGCGCGCAGAAGCCCGGTGCTCTGCGGCTTCGTTCTTCGCCCTCGTGCAAGCTACCGCTCTGTCCGGCTCCCGGAGCAGGAGAAGCGGCTGCTTCGCGCACACAACAGCGGAGCGGCAGCCGTACGCTCCGAAGCGCTGCTTCAGCCGAAAGACGCCGGCCACCGGCGCTTGGCTTCGGACAGCTCCGGAGAGCCGTAGTGTGCGTCTGCACTAGACTGCATCCTAGCGAAAAGCTTTGGCAGTGTGTCTCGCAGGGAGATAGCTTAGGAGCGCAGCGCACTTATGCCTCCCTTGCCCAGAAACACGATTTTATTGCAAACTCCAAAAACATTGCTCTTTCCCAGGCAATATATAAGCTGTTTTCTGACGGCCGTGATCTTTCGATTACTCTTGCCCAGCTCGTTGTTTCAGCGTGCACGTGCCGTCCTGACATTCAGTGCACAGTGAAAGCAATCACAAAAGTCCAGCAGCTGCTGACTCCCAAACACAAGGCGCTTGTCTACGTTCTTGCTTCTCCACACTTCAACAGAGTCCTTCATTTCTGCAGCTGCCATCGAGTTTTCTGCATCTCGAGCCTTCTGGGACGAGCACCAATTTCCCAGGAGGGGCTGCATCAGGACGAAGTCAAAACCCAGGAAAGTTGTCTCGGAACACCTTCAATAAAGCATGCCAGCAGTGCCTTGAAAAGGCAGGGAGCTTTAGCCACCGTCCTCTAGCAGTCGCAAGGCTGTGCACACAATGTCGTCTCCCTGCGGCAACGTTCTTCGCCCTCGTGCAAGCTAGCGCTCTCTCCGGCTCCCGGAGCAGGAGAAGCGGCTGTTTCGCGCACACAACAGCGGAGCGGCAGCCGTACGCTCCGAAGCGCTGCTTCAGCCGAAAGACGCCGGCCACCGGCGCTTGGCTTCGGACAGCTCCGGAGAGCCGTAGTGTGCGTCTGCACTAGACTGCATCCTAGCGAAAAGCTTTGGCAGTGTGTCTCGCAGAGAGATAGCTTAGGAGCGCAGCGCACTTATGCCTCCCTTGTCCAGAAACACGGATTTGCTGCACACTCCAAAAACTCTGCTCTTTCCATGGTACTATGTAAGCTGCTGTCTGACGCCCGTTTTCTTCTGCCCACTCTTGCCCAGCTGGTTGTTGCAGCGTGCACGTGCCTTCCTGGCATTAAGAGCACAGTGAAAGCAATCGCAAAAGTCCAGCAGCTGCTGACTCCCAAACACAAGGCGCTTGTCTACGTTCTTGCTTCTCGACAACTCAACGTAGCACTTCATTTCTGCAGCTGCCATCGAATTTTCTGTATCTTGAGCCTTCTGGGACGAGCACCAATTTCCCAGGAGGGGCTGCATCAGGACGAAGTCAAAACCCAGGAAAGTTGTCTCGGAACACCTTCAATAAAGCATGCCAGCAGTGCATTGAAAAGGCAGGGAGCTTTAGCCACCGTCCTCTAGCAGTCGCAAAGCTGTGCACACAATGTCGTCTCCCTGCGGCAGCGTTCTTCGCCCTCGTGCAAGCTACCGCTCTGTCCGGCTCCCGGAGCAGGAGAAGCGGCTGCTTCGCGCACACAACAGTGGAGCGGCAGCCGTACGCTCCGAAGCGCTGCTTCAGCCGAAAGACGCCGGCCACCGGCGCTTGGCTTCGGACAGCTCCGGAGAGCCGTAGTGTGCGTCTGCAACTAGACTGCATCATAGCGAAAAGCTTTGGCAGTGTGTCTCGCAGGGAGATAGCTTAGGAGCGCAGCGCACTTATGCCTCCCTTGTCCAGAAACACGATTTTACTGCACACTCCAAAAGCAGTACTCTTCCCAGGGCAATATATAAGCTGCTTTCTGACGGCCGTGATCTTTCGATTACTCTTGCCCAGCTCGTTGTTTTAACGTGCACATGCCGTCCTGGCATTCAGTGCACAGTGAAAGCAATCGCAAAAGTCCAGCAGCTGCTGACTCCCAAACACAAGGCGCTGGCTATGTTCTTGCTTCTCGACAACTCAACGCAGCCTTTCATTTCTGCAGTTGCCATCGAGGTCTCTGCATGTCGGAGAATCAGAGGACGAGCACGAGTTTCCCAGGAGGGGCTGCATCAGGAGGAATTCAAAACTCAGGGAATTTGTCCTGGAACACCTTCCATAAGGATGCTAGAAGGGAATTGAAGAGGCAGGCGTGCGGCCACCACGGTCCTCTAGCAGTCCTTAGAGTGCGCGCAGAAGCCGGTGCTCTGCGGCTTCGTTCTTCGCCCCCGTACAAGCTACCGCTCTGTCCGGCTCCCGGAGCAGGAGAAGCGGCTGCTTCGCGCACACAACAGCGGAGCGGCAGCCGTACGCTCCGAAGCGCTGCTTCAGCCGAAAGACGCCGGCCACCGGCGCTTGGCTTCGGACAGCTCCGGAGAGCCGTAGTGTGCGTCTGCACTAGACTGCATCCTAGCGAAAAGCTTTGGCAGTGTGTCTCGCAGAGAGATAGCTTAGGAGCGCAGCGCACTTATGCCTCCCTTGCCCAGAAACACGATTTTACTGCACACTCCAAAAACAGTACTCTTCCCAGGGCAATATATAAGCTGCTTTCTGATGGCCGTGATCCCTCCCTGCTCTTGCCCAGCTCGTTGTTTTAACGTGCACAGGCCGTCCTGGCATTCAGTGCACAGTGAAAGCAATCGCAAAAGTCCAGCAGCTGCTGACTCCCAAACACAAGGCGCTGGCTATGTTCTTGCTTCTCCACACTTCAACAGAGTCCTTCATTTCTGCAGCTGCCATCGAGTTTTCTGCATCTCGAGCTTTCTGGGACAACCACAAATTTCCCAGGAGGGGCTGCATCAGGACGAAGTCAAAACCCAGGAAAGTTGTCTCGGAACACCTTCAATAAAGCATGCCAGCAGTGCATTGAAAAGGCAGGGAGCTTTAGCCACCGACTTCTAGCAGTCGCAAGGCTGTGCACACAACAGCGGAGCGGCAGCCGTACGCTCCGAAGCGCTGCTTCAGCCGAAATACGCCGGCCACCGGCGCTTGGCTTCGGACAGCTCCGGAGAGCCGTAGTGTGCGTCTGCACTAGACTGCATCATAGCGAAAAGCTTTGGCAGTGTGTCTCGCAGGGAGATAGCTTAGGAGCGCAGCGCACTTATGCCTCCCTTGCCCAGAAACACGATTTTACTGCACACTCCAAAAACAGTACTCTTCCCAGGGCAATATATAAGCTGCTTTCTGATGGCCGTGATCCCTCCCTGCTCTTGCCCAGCTCGTCGTTTTAACGTGCACAGGCCGTCCTGGCATTCAGTGCACAGTGAAAGCAATCGCAAAAGTCCAGCAGCTGCTGACTCCCAAACACAAGGCGCTGGCTATGTTCTTGCTTCTCGACAACTCAACGCAGCCTTTCATTTCTGCAGTTGCCATCGAGGTCTCTGCATGTCGGAGACTCAGAGGACGAGCACGAGTTTCCCAGGAGGGGCTGCATCAGGAGGAATTCAAAACTCAGGGAATTTTTCCTGGAACACCTTCCATAAGGATGCTAGAAGGGAATTGAAGAGGCAGGCGTGCGGCCACCACGGTCCTCTAGCAGTCCTTAGGGTGCGCGCAGAAGCCCGGTGCTCTGCGGCTTCGTTCTTCGCCCCCGTACAAGCTACCGCTCTGTCCGGCTCCCGGAGCAGGAGAAGCGGCTGCTTCGCGCACACAACAGCGGAGCGGCAGCCGTACGCTCCGAAGCGCTGCTTCAGCCGAAAGACGCCGGCCACCGGCGCTTGGCTTCGGACAGCTCCGGAGAGCCGTAGTGTGCGTCTGCACTAGACTGCATCCTAGCGAAAAGCTTTGGCAGTGTGTCTCGCAGGGAGATACCTTAGGAGCGCAGCGCACTTATGCCTCCCTTGTCCAGAAACACGATTTTACTGCACACTCCAAAAACAGTACTCTTCCCAGGGCAATATATAAGCTGCTTTCTGATGGCCGTGATCCCTCCCTGCTCTTGCCCAGCTCGTTGTTTTAACGTGCACAGGCCGTCCTGGCATTCAGTGCACAGTGAAAGCAATCGCAAAAGTCCAGCAGCTGCTGACTCCCAAACACTAGGCGCTGGCTATGTTCTTGCTTCTCCACACTTCAACAGAGTCCTTCATTTATGCAGCTGCCATCGAGTTTTCTGCATCTCGAGCCTTCTGGGACGAGCACCAATTTCCCAGGAGGGGCTGCATCAGGACGAAGTCAAAACCCAGGAAAGTTGTCTCGGAACACCTTCAATAAAGCATGCCAGCAGTGCATTGAAAAGGCAGGGAGCTTTAGCCACCGACTTCTAGCAGTGCCAAGGCTGTGCACACAATGTCGTCTCCCTGCGGCAACGTTCTTCGCCCTCGTACAAGCTACCGCTCTGTCCGGCTCCCGGAGCAGGAGAAGTGGCTGCTTCGCGCACACAACAGCGGAGCGGCAGCCCTACGCTCCGAAGCGCTGCTTCAGCCGAAAGACGCCGGCCACCGGCGCTTGGCTTCGGACAGCACCGGAGAGCCGGAGTGTGCGTCTGCACTAGACTGCATCCTAGCGAAAAGCTTTGGCAGTGTGTCTCGCAGGGAGATAGCTTAGGAGCGCAGCGCACTTATGCCTCCCTTGTCCAGAAACACGATTTTACTGCACACTCCAAAAACAGTACTCTTCCCAGGGCAATATATAAGCTGCTTTCTGATGGCCGTGATCCCTCCCTGCTCTTGCCCAGCTCGTTGTTTTAACGTGCACAGGCCGTCCTGGCATTCAGTGCACAGTGAAAGCAATCGCAAAAGTCCAGCAGCTGCTGACTCCCAAACACAAGGCGCTTGTCTACGTTCTTGCTTCTCCACACTTCAACAGAGGCCTTCATTTATGCAGCTGCCATCGAGTTTTCTGCATGTCGGAGACTCAGAGGACGAGCACGAGTTTCCCAGGAGGGGCTGCATCAGGAGGAATTCAAAACTCAGGGAATTTGCCCTGGAACACCTTCCATTAGGATGCTAGAAGAGAATTGAAGAGGCAGGCGTGCGGACACCACGGTCCTCTAGCAGTCCTTAGGGTGCGCGCAGAAGCCCGGTGCTCTGCGGCTTCGTTCTTCGCCCTCGTGCAAGCTACCGCTCTGTCCGGCTCCCGGAGCAGGAGAAGCGGCTGCTTCACGCACACAAGAGCGGAGCGGCAGCCGTACGCTCCGAAGTGCTGCTTCAGCCGAAAGACGCCGGCCACCGGCGCTTGGCTTCGGACAGCTCCGGAGAGCCGTAGTGTGCGTCTGCACTAGACTGCATCCTAGCGAAAAGCTTTGGCAGTGTGTCTCGCAGGGAGATAGCTTAGGAGCGCAGCGCACTTATGCCTCCCTTGCCCAGAAACACGATTTTATTGCAAACTCCAAAAACATTGCTCTTTCCCAGGCAATATATAAGCTGCTTTCTGACGGCCGTGATCTTTCGATTACTCTTGCCCAGCTCGTTGTTTCAGCGTGCACGTGCCGTCCTGACATTCAGTGCACAGTGAAAGCAATCACAAAAGTCCAGCAGCTGCTCACTCCCAAACACAAGGCACTTGTCTACGTTCTTGCTTCTCCACACTTCAACAGAGTCCTTCATTTCTGCAGCTGCCATCGAGTTTTCTGCATCTCGAGCCTTCTGGGACGAGCACCAATTTCCCAGGAGGGGCTGCATCAGGACGAAGTCAAAACCCAGGAAAGTTGCCTCGGAACACCTTCAATAAAGCATGCCAGCAGTGCACTGAAAAGGCAGGGAGCTTTAGCCACCGTCCTCCAGAATTGCCAAGGCTGTGCACACAATGTCGTCTCCCTGCGGCAACGTTCTTCGCCCTCGTACAAGCTAGCGCTCTCTCCGGCTCCCGGAGCAGGAGAAGCGGCTGCTTCGCGCACACAACAGCGGAGCGGCAGCCGTACGCTCCGAAGCGCTGCTTCAGCCGAAAGACGCCGGCCACCGGTGCTTAGCTTTGGACAGCTCCGGAGGCCGTAGTGTGCGTCTGCACTAGACTGCATCCTAGCGAAAAGCTTTGGCAGTGTGTCTCGCAGGGAGATACCTTAGGAGCGCAGCGCACTTATGCCTCCCTTGTCCAGAAACACGATTTTATTGCAAACTCCAAAAACATTGCTCTTTCCAGGGCAATATATAAGCTGTTTTCTGACGGCCGTGATCTTTCGATTACTCTTGCCCAGCTCGTTGTTTCAGCGTGCACGTGCCGTCCTGGCATTCAGTGCACAGTGAAAGCAATCGCAAAAGTCCAGCAGCTGCTGACTCCCAAACACAAGGCGCTGTCTACGTTCTTGCTTCTCGACAACTCAACGCAGCCCTTCATTTCTGCAGCTGCCATCGAGTTTTCTGCATCTCGAGCCTTCTGGGACGAGCACCAATTTCCCAGGAGGGGCTGCATCAGGACGAAGTCAAAACCCAGGAAAGTTGTCTCGGAACACCTTCAATAAAGCATGCCAGCAGTGCCTTGAAAAGGCAGGGAGCTTTAGCCACCGTCCTCTAGCAGTCGCAAGGCTGTGCACACAATGTCGTCTCCCTGCGGCAACGTTCTTCGCCCTCGTACAAGCTAGCGCTCTCTCCGGCTCCCGGAGCAGGAGAAGCGGCTGTTTCGCGCACACAACAGCGGAGCGGCAGCCGTACGCTCCGAAGCGCTGCTTCAGCCGAAAGACGCCGGCCACCGGCGCTTGGCTTCGGACAGCTCCGGAGAGCCGTAGTGTGCGTCTGCACTAGACTGCATCCTAGCGAAAAGCTTTGGCAGTGTGTCTCGCAGGGAGATACCTTAGGAGCGCAGCGCACTTATGCCTCCCTTGTCCAGAAACACGATTTTATTGCAAACTCCAAAAACATTGCTCTTTCCAAGGCAATAAATAAGCTGTTTTCTGACGGTCGTGATCTTTCGATTACTCTTGCCCAGCTCGTTGTTTTAACGTGCACATGCCTTCCTGGCATTAAGAGCACAGTGAAAGCAATCGCAAAAGTCCAGCAGCTGCTGACTCCCAAACACAAGGCGCTGGCTATGTTCTTGCTTCTCGACGACTCAACGCAGCCCTTCATTTCTGCAGTTGCCATCGAGGTCTCTGCATGTCGGAGACTCAGAGGACGAGCACGAGTTTCCCAGGAGGGGCTGCATCAGGAGGAATTCAAAACTCAGGGAATTTTTCCTGGAACACCTTCCATAAGGATGCTAGAAGGGAATTGAAGAGGCAGGCGAGCGGCCACCACCGTCCTCTAGCAGTCCTTAGGGTGTGCGCAGAAGCCCGGTGCTCTGCGGCTTCGTTCTTCGCCCCCGTACAAGCTACCGCTCTGTCCGGCTCCCGGAGCAGGAGAAGCGGCTGCTTCGTGCACACAACAGCGGAGCGGCAGACGTACGCTCCGAAGCGCTGCTTCAGCCGAAAGATGCCGGCCACTGGCGCTTGGCTTCGGACAGCTCCGGAGAGCCGTAGTGTGGGTATGCACTAGACTGCATCATAGCGAAAATCTTAGCCATTCTGTCTCGCCGGGAGAAAGCTCAAACTTGTGCCGCCCAGCCAGTCTTATGGGAGCCCTTCAAACTGACATCAGGAACCTGGACTGGTGATTTTTCCTTCCCAGGGAAATGGCCAAGAATTTGCTAAGAGGCTTCTGGCACTGGGCTGGGACCTGACTGCAAATAATCCTTATATCGAAGGATGGATCGCAGACTGAAGTTGTCCCCATCTCATACTTGTGCTGCCCTGATAGACCCAAGGGAGCCCTACAAACTGACATCAGCAACCTGGACTGGTGAGTTTTCTTTCCCAGGGAAAATGGCCAAAGCATGTGCCCAGGGGCCCCTGACCGCGGGCTGGGGCCTGACTGCAAAGAATCCCTATATCGAAGGATGGATCACAGACCGAAGTTGTCCCCTCCTCAAATTTCTGCTTCCCAGATAGACCCAAGGGAGCCCTAAAAAGTGACATCAGGAACCTGGACTGGTGAGTTCTCTTTCCCAGGGAAAATGGCCAAAGGATGTGCCCAGGGGCCCCTGGCACTGGGCTGGGGCCTGACTGCAAAGAATCCCTATATAGAAGGATGGTTCGCAGACCAAAGTTGTCCCCTCCTCAAATTTCTGCTTCCCAGATAGACCCAAGGGAGCCCTACAAAGTGACATCAGGAACCTGGACTGGTGAGTTTTCTTTCCCAGGGA
This sequence comes from Lonchura striata, assembly GCF_050655825.1. Taxonomy (NCBI): domain Eukaryota; kingdom Metazoa; phylum Chordata; class Aves; order Passeriformes; family Estrildidae; genus Lonchura; species Lonchura striata. The sequence continues at coordinate 16,879,284 of NC_140716.1, read as the reverse complement.
AAATGGCCAAAGCATGTGCCCAGGGGCCCCAAGCACAGGGCTGGGACCTGACTGCAGAGAATCCTTATATTGAAGTTTGGACCCCAGACCAAAGTTGTCCCCTCCTCAAAGTTGTGCTGCCCTGATAGACCCAAGGGAGCCCTACAAACTGACATCAGCCACCTGGACTGGTGAATTTTCTTTCCCAGGGAAAATGGCCAAAGGATGTGCCCAGGGGCCCCGGGCCCTGGGCTCGGACCTGAATGCAAAGAATCCTTATATCGAAGGATGGACCCCAGACCGAAGTTGTCCCCTCCTCAAAGTTGTGCTGCCCTGATGGATCCAAGGGAGCCCTACAAACTGACATCAGCAACCTGGACTGGTGAGTTTTCTTTCCCAGGGAAAATGGCCAAAGGATGTGCCCAGGGGCCCCTGGCACTGGGCTGGGGCCTGACTGCAAAGAATCCCTATATAGAAGGATGGTTCGCAGACCAAAGTTGTCCCCTCCTCAAATTTCTGCTTCCCAGATAGACCCAAGGGAGCCCTACAAAGTGACATCAGGAACCTGGACTGGTGAGTTTTCTTTCCCAGGGAAAATGGCCAAAGCATGTGCCCAGGGGCCCCAAGCACAGGGCTGGGACCTGACTGCAGAGAATCCTTATATTGAAGTTTGGACCCCAGACCAAAGTTGTCCCCTTTGTCCCCTCCTCAAAGTTGTGCTGCCCTGATAGACCCAAGGGAGCCCTACAAACTGACATCAGCCACCTGGACTGGTGAATTTTCTTTCCCAGGGAAAATGGCCAAAGGATGTGCCCAGGGGCCCCGGGCCCTGGGCTCGGACCTGAATGCAAAGAATCCTTATATCGAAGGATGGACCCCAGACCGAAGTTGTCCCCTCCTCAAAGTTGTGCTGCCCTGATGGATCCAAGGGAGCCCTACAAACTGACATCAGCAACCTGGACTGGTGAGTTTTCTTTCCCAGGGAAAATGGCCAAAGGATGTGCCCAGGGGCCCCTGGCACTGGGCTGGGGCCTGACTGCAAATAATCCATATATCGAAGGATGGACCCCAGACCGAAGTTGTCCCCTCCTCAAAGTTGTGCTGCCCTGATAGACCCAAGGGAGCCCTACAAACTGACATCAGCAACCTGGACTGGTGAGTTTTCTTTCCCAGGGAAAATGGCCAAAGCATGTGCCCAGGGGCCACAAGCACAGGGCTGGGACCTGACTGCAGAGAATCCTTATATTGAAGTTTGGACCCCAGACCTTAGTTGTCCCCTCCGCAAAGTTGTGCTGCCCTGATAGACCTAAGGGAGCCCTACAAACTGACATCAGCAACCTGGACTGGTGAGTTTTCTTTCCCAGGGAAAATGGCCAAAGGATGTGCCCAGGGGCCCCTGGCACTGGGCTGGGACCTGAATGCAAAAAATCCTTATATCGAAGGATGGACCCCAGACTGAAGTTGTCCCCTCCTCAAAGTTGTGCTGCCCTGATAAACTCAAGGGAGCCCTACAAACTGACATTAGCAACCTGGACTGGTGAATTTTCTGTCCAAGGGAAAATGGCCAAAGGATGTGCCCGGGGCCCCTGGCCCTGGGCTTGGGCCTGACTGTAAAGAATCCCTATATCGAAGGATGGATCACAGACCAAAATTGTCCCCACCTCAACCTTGAGCTGCCCTGATAGACCCAAGGGAGCCCTACAAACTGGCATCAGCAACCTGGACTGGTGAGTTTTCTTCCCCATGGAAAATGGCCAAAGCATGTGCCCAGGGGCCCCTGGCACTGGGCTTTCGCCTGAATGGAAAGAATCCTTATATCGAAGGATGGATCCCAGACCGAAGTTGTCCTCATCTCATACTTGTGCTGCCCTGATAGACCCAAGGGAGCCCTACAAACTGATATCAGCAACCTGGACTGGTGAATTTTCTTTCCCAGGGAAAATGGCCAAAGCATGTGCCCAGGGGCCCCTGGCAATGGGCTAGGGCCTGACTGCAAAGAATCCTTATATCGAAGGATGGTTCGCAGACCAAAGTTGTCCCCTCCTCAAAGTTGTGCTGCCCTGTGTTGCCTTCAGGGGAAGGCAAGGCGACCTGGTTTCAAGGAACAGCACGGCAGCCCAGTCTCCCCTGGGCCACTCGGGCCAACGACACACGCAGGCACCAGTGTGGTGGACGGTCGAAAGCCTTTATTATCTTATCTCATGGGTTTAAATAGTCTTGGGGGACTCTGCTACGTCAGGGGGGGTTGGTAGGGTCTCTAGGGTTAGTCAGGAGTGGAAAACTACTGGGTTAGGTGTGGTTACATTCTTTGGGGTAATGGATAACATGTTGCAGGGTGAGAGGGGGAAGGGGTCTTTCTTTCCGTCACATCCCGAAATCTTCCGTTCGCCTGTCCCTATCTACTACATCTCCCCCCTCCTTTTCATAAGTAACATGAGGTAGTCGTAGATATAGGCACTGGAGTGAGGTACAAACTTGTAACTTGGTAAGGAAAAAAGGGTTTTTGGTAAACCTGAGTAAATTTCGCAAGGTGAGTTTTGAAGGCTTTTGCAGCTGATTGTATTCGCAGTTTTTGGTTCACAGCATTTGTTGTTGGCCCACGAACAGAATGTTTGCCCGTTCTAGACGGGCCTGAACAAACGAGACTAGCTTGTTCAGCAGGCATGGTCCTATGGTAACAGCTAAAAGCAGTATTGCCAGTGGACCTACCAGGGCAGAAATTAAAGTGGTGAGCCAAGGTGATTGATTGAACCAGGATTCGAACCAGCTCTGCTGGGTTTCCCTGTCTCTCTTTCTTTGAGCCAGTCTATCTCGGAGTTCTGCCATGGAGTCTTTAACGACTCCCGTATGATCTGCATAAAAGCAGCATTCCTTTTTCAAAGCTGCACACAGTCCTCCTTGTTGCATGAACAAGAGGTCCAGTCCTCGCCTATTCTGTAAAACTACTTCTGAAAGCGAAGAGACTGATTTCTCTAGATAGGAGATGGATTTCTCGATCCTCTGCAGGTCTTCATCGATGGTCATTTGCAGCTGAGAGAGTCTGTGCTGTTGGGTTGCGATGGTTGAGACACCTGTGGCTGTACCAGCTGCTCTCAGGCCGAGCAGCATTGCGATAGTTATACCTGTGATTATTTCTCTTTTGTGCAGTCTGTCAGGTTCTTCGAAAAGGTGGTACACTTCTTCATCTGAGTGGTATAGGACCCTAGGAACAATCAGAACTTGGACACAGAAGTCAATAGAGTCATTAAATTTGGCAAGGAACACACAAGGATTCACTCCGGATCGCTGGCAAACTCACATCTCAGATGCGGATGGGACCACCCACTTACCGATCTTTCTGTTGGGCTTGACAACTTTAGTGCAGAAGTTGCCTTTCTGCTTTGCTAAAGTTGCATTACCAAAACATTTGCCTTGTCCTGTGATTTGACTCAGGGTGATTCTTCTGCGGGGAGTGTCCCATCTGCACTGGTGGGGGGCACTGGCTGTGGAGTAACTGAAGGGGGTGTCTAAAGCAATGCCTTCGTAGAAAGGGGGTTTAACATCATAACAAAGCCAACAGGAGTTAGGTTCGGTTTGGTTTCGTTTAGGGTTAGAAAGGTAGTTTCTAGTATATAAACACAGGGGTGTTCCACGGGCTGGTGGAGGGTTCTATGTGACCCTTTTGCAGCTCGAGGTCGACCAGTTCTAGCAAGGCTGCCATTCGAGGCTTTGACAGGGGCCACTGCTCGACCCATACGGGGTCTGGTGATTTCCAAGTCAGTTTGATTGGCAGCAGTGGGTGTACGGCAGTGGCCCTTATTATAAATTTGTAATCCTGACTCCTAACATAGCAAGGATGTCCCTTCTTATCAGGGGTGGAGAGTTTTGCAAAATGTAGGGGTGGATTGCTACTGTTTGTTCTGGTCCCTTTTTTGTATGAAGCGTTATGGTTACTAATTGGGTGCTTTTCCAAGCTCGGGACGGCCCTCTTACTCCGTTCACTGGGGGGACTTCTTTGCATTGCCAGTGTCGGGGCCACAGTGCTTGGGGAAAAATCGAGCAGTCTGCTCCTGTGTTTGCTCAAAACTGAAGCCCTATGACATGGGGGTCCTGACTGCCATAAAGGCGGCACGTCCCCCACACCTTTGGTGGCTCCTTCCCTATTTTCATGGCCAGGGCCACCCAGGGGTCCCGTTCTGGGGCGTCCCCTGCTGACCCTGCGGCACAGGTGCTGCTTGCAGTGGTAGTGGGTACAAAGGTACCGCAGGCTGTGTTGCGAAATTCGCTGGCGAGGGTACGAAGCTGGCTGCCTCCTGTGTGGGTATGGGGTATAAGGGCACCCCGTCCCACTGGGGGTTGGCATAGATGGGCTGCCTTGCATTTGCAGCGGGAGGAGGCTGGGTGCAGCCCGCACGCCCCCTCCCTCTCCCGTTTCCCTGGGGCCGGGACCTGCATTCCTTGGCCAGATGCCCCTTCCTCCCGCAGCTCCAACAGGCTCCTCTCTGGCGTGTTTGGGGTGGAGGCGCCGCGGCGGGCTGCCGTGTCGGCTGGGGACAGCTCACCGCGATGTGACCTGCCTCACCACACTTGAAACACGCCATGGCACTGGTCAGGGTGTGGACGGCTGCCTGAATGGGTGTCAGGTGTTCTTCCCTCACTACATGTCTGATCATGTCAGCCAGGCTGGCTCCGGCTGGCAGGGAACGTAAGATATCTTTGGTGACAGAGTTGCACTGCTGGCGCAAGCAGTCAGCTACCACGGGGCCCTTTGCCTCTGCCGGCAGGGTAGAGGAGTCTATTGCTGCCTGTAGGCGATCTACGAACTGCGTGAAGCTTTCGCTCTCTGCCTGCCTCACGGTGGACCACGGCGACGGCTTGGCTACGACCCGAGAGGCTGCACGAATAGCTTCCCTGGCAGCCTGAGTGGTCGCCCTGACCTCCTCAGCCCGCATCTGCGTGGCTTGTTGCTGAGGCGTGATCATATCATCGTGCTTTCCCATAAGCCTGGATAAAGTCGATTTGTGTAGTGGCTGCCTCGCGCCAGATGCTTGGGCTAATAGCTTTGTACAATTATCCTCCCATTCTTGTCTAAATACAATCATTCCCGCGCCATCAAGTATCATGCGACCTATTCGCTCGATATCAAAGGGAAGCAGGTCGTCATTACTAAAAAGACCATCAATTAGTGTAGAGACCATGGCCGAATTGATTCCTTTTTCTGCAATGGCTTTGACAATTGATTGTACATCTTTTGGGTTTACCGGGGCATATACCCTCTGCTGGTTCCCTTCCGGGCCGGTGATCCTTACCGGGAAGGCTTGTACGGCGGCCGCTGGGGACCATTCAGCACAGGCTATTTTTATTTCTCCCCAGTCGGTAAACTGGGCTGGTTCGTATGGTGGCTGCTTTTCGGTGCGGCTTAAAGCTTTACTTGGTTTTGTTTTAAATTGCATTGGCTCTATTCTCTTTGTCTCAGAGTCCCAGCCGGCTCCCGTCAGCTCTTCCGAGCTGCCGGAGCTGCTGCTGGACTCCGAGTCGGAAGTCGAATGCCAGCGCACTTCCGGGGCTCGGTGCCGTTTTGTGCGGCTCCGACTCCGCTCCTCCCCCCGGGGGTGGCGCCGCTGCCGCCCCCCGGGCTCGCCCTGCCTCCTGCAGGGGTGGGTTTCTCCCTTACATGGTGGCAGCGTCAGGCGCGGCTGCCGATCGGCTCCGAGCCCTCTGCCGCTCTCCTCCTCTTTCTCCCGCACACGCGCATTAGCGAAACTCCGCGCCTCTGGGCTCTTCGCGCCGAGACTGCCCGTGCCCCGCCCCTCCCCTTGGCTGCCGGCGCCATTTTCAAAGGCGTATGGAGGCGGCGTGGGCAGGATCCCCTCCCGAGCCGCGGCTCCCGCGGCTCTGGCTTCCCCCGCCAGTCCCTGCCAACAGAGCTCTGCGCGCTGCTGCACCTCCGGTACCGGGTCACTGACCGGCGGTGGCGGGGCGGATGGGGAAGCCGCGGATTTTTGGGAGGTTTCCGCGGGGGGTCCCGGGCCCCCGCCCGGGGAGGGGGGTGACGCGCCGGCCCCCCCCGGATCCCCGCTCCCGGGCGGGTCACCCTCAGGGGCGGTTTGCGTTGCCGCTCCTACCCCTAGCTTGGGTGTAACCAATAAACACGTACGCGCTGCGCTCCATGTCTCCTGCTCTTCTATTGCTCTGCGCAGGGCTTTCTCTACTTTTCCCCACGCCTTAAGGCATTTGCCGCTGCCTGAGGATTTCGTGTCCTCGGCCAGCGCGGCTGTGCATTTTTCCCATATCTCCGGATGCAAAACATCCACAGGGCGTTCAATTGCCCCAAGCTCAAGCAGCCTTGCTATAGCAAGGTAAAAGTCTTTGAGCTTACACTCAATTCCCCATTGCTTATGAACTTCACTTACGACCCTGGCGAAGGCATCCATGATGATCGCGGGTCCTGGGACGTCTCCCTTGCCGAGAACACGGTTCCACCGGTCCGGCCGCTGCTCTTGTCCAGGCGACACCCGCAACCCGAGCGAATTATTCCCGGGCTTCGGCACCAGTTATGTTGCCTTCAGGGGAAGGCAAGGCGACCTGGTTTCAAGGAACAGCACGGCAGCCCAGTCTCCCCTGGGCCACTCGGGCCAACGACACACGCAGGCACCAGTGTGGTGGACGGTCGAAAGCCTTTATTATCTTATCTCATGGGTTTAAATAGTCTTGGGGGACTCTGCTACGTCAGGGGGGGTTGGTAGGGTCTCTAGGGTTAGTCAGGAGTGGAAAACTACTGGGTTAGGTGTGGTTACATTCTTTGGGGTAATGGATAACATGTTGCAGGGTGAGAGGGGGAAGGGGTCTTTCTTTCCGTCACATCCCGAAATCTTCCGTTCGCCTGTCCCTATCTACTACACCCTGAGAGACCCAAGGGAGCCCTACAAACTGACATCAGCAACCTGGACTGGTGAGTTTTCTTTCTCAGGGAAAATGGCCAAAGGATGTGCCCAGGTGCCCCTGGCAATGGGCTGGGGCCTGACTGCAGAGAATCCTTATATCGAAGGATGGTTCGCAGACCGAAGTTGTCCCCTCCTCAAAGTTGTGCTGCCCTGATAGACCCAAGGGAGCCCTACAAACTGACATCAGCAACCTGGACTGGTGAGTTTTCTTTCCCAGGGAAAATGGCCATAGCATGTGCCCAGGGGCCCCAAGCACAGGGCAGGGACCTGACTGCAGAGAATCCTTATATTGAAGTTTGGACCCCTGACCAAAGTTGTCCCCTCCTCAAAGTTGTGCTGCCCTGATAGACCCAAGGGAGCCCTACAAACTGACATCAGCAACCTGGAATGGTGAATTTTCTTTTCCAGGGAAAATGGTCAAAGGATGTGCCCAGGGGCCCCTGGCACTGGGATGGGGCCTGAATGCAAAGAATCCTTATATCGAAGAATGGATCGCAGACTGAAGTTGTCCCCATCTCATACTTGTGCTACCCTGATAGACCCAAGGGAGCCCTACAAACTGACATCAGCAACCTGGACTGGTGAGTTTTCTTTCCCAGGGAAAATGGCCAAAGGATGTGCCCAGGGGCCCTAAGCACAGGGCTGGGACCTGACTGCAGAGAATCCTTATATTGAATTTGGACCCCAGACCGAAGTTGTCCCCTCCTCAAAGTTGTGCTGCCCTGATAGACCCAAGGGAGCCCTACAAACTGACATCAGCAACCTGGAATGGTAAATTTTCTTTCCCAGGGAAAATGGCCAAAGGATGTGCCCAGGGGCCCCAGGCACTGGGCTCGGACCTGAATGCAAAGAATCCTTATATCGAAGGATGGACCCCAGACCGAAGTTGTCCCCTCCTCAAAGTTGTGCTGCCCTGATAGACCCAAGGGAGCCCTACAAACTGGCATCAGCAACCTGGACTGGTGAGTTTTCTTTCCCAGGGAAAATGGCCAAAGCATGTGCCCAGGGGCCCCTTGCCCTGGGCTCGGGCCTGAATGCAAAGAATCCTTATATCGAAGGATGGACCCCAGACCGAAGTTGTCCCCTCCTCAAAGTTGTGCTGCCCTGATAGACCCAAGAAAGCCCTACAAACTGACATCAGCAACTGGACTGGTGAGTTTTCTTTCCCAGGGAAAATGGCCAAAGGATGTGCCCAGGGGCCCCTGGCACTGGGGTGGGGCCTGAATGCAAAAAATCCTTATATCGAAGGATGGACCCCAGACCGAAGTTGTCCCCTCCTCAAAGTTGTGCTGCCCTGATAGACCCAAGGGAGCCCTACAAACTGACATCAGCAACCTGGACTGGTGAGTTTTCTTTCCCAGGGAAAATGGCCAAAGGATGTGCCCAGGGGCCCCTGGCACTGGGCTGGGGCCTGACTGCAAAGAATCCCTATATCGAAGGATGGTTCGCAGACCAAAGTTGTACCCTCCTCAAATTACTGCTTCACAGATAGACCCAAGGGAGCCCTACAAAGTGACATCAGCAACCTGGACTGGTGAGTTTTCTTTCCCAGGGAAAATGGCCAAAGGATGTGCCCAGCGGCCCCTGGCACTGGGCTGGGACCTGAATGCAAAGAATCCCTATATCGAAGGATGGACCCCAGACCGAAGTTGTCCCCTCCTCAAAGTTGTGCTGCCCTGATAGATCCAAGGGAGCCCTACAAACTGACATCAGCAACCTGGACTGGTGAGTTTTATTTCCCAGGGAAAATGGCCAAAGCATGTGCCCAGGGGCCCCTTGCCCTGGGCTGGGGCCTGACTGCAAAGAATCCTTATATTGAAGTTTGGACCCCAGACCGAAGTTGTCCCCTCCTCAAAGTTGTGCTGCCCTGATAGACCCAAGGGGGCCCTACAAACTGACATCAGCAACCTGGACTGGTGAGTTTTCTTTCCCAGGGAAAATGGCCAAAGGATGTGCCCAGGGGCCCCAGGCACTGGGCTCGGACCTGACTGCAAAGTATCCTTATATCGAAGGATTGACCCCAGACCAAAGTTGTCCCCTCCTCATAGTTGTGCTGCCCTGATAGACCCAAGGGAGTCGTTCAAAGCGAATCAGGAACCTGGACTGGTGAGTTTTCTTTCCCTGGGAAAATGGCCAAAGCATGTGCCCAGGGGCCCCAAGCACTGGGCTGGGACCTGACTACAGAGAATCCTTATATCGAAGTTTGGACCCCAACCGAAGTTGTCCCCTCCTCATAGTTGTGCTGCCCTGATTGACCCAAGGAAGCCCTACAAACTGACATCAGGAACCTGGACTGGTGCGTTTTATTTCCCAGGGAAAATGGCCAAAGCATGTGCCCAGGGGCCCCTTGCCCTGGGCTCGGGCCTAACTGCAAAGAATCCTTATATGGAAGTTTGGACCCCAGACCGAAGTTGTCCCCTCCTCAAAGTTGTGCTGCCCTGATAGACCCAAGGGAGCCCTACAAACTGACATCAGCAACCTGGACTGGTGAGTTTTCTTTCCCAGGGAAAATGGCCAAAGGATGTGCCCAGGGGCTCCTGGCACTGGTTTGGGGCCTGAATGCAAATAATCCTTATATCGAAGGATGGACCCCAGACCGAAGTTGTCCCCTCCTCAAAGTTGTGCTGCACTGATAGACCCAAGGGAGCCCTACAAACTGACATCAGCAACCTGGACTGGTGAGTTTTCTATTCCAGGGAAAATGGCCAAAGGATGTGCCCAGGGGCCCCTGGCCCTGGGCTGGGGCCTGATTGCAAATAATCCTTATATCGAAGGATGGACCCCAGACCGAAGTTGTCCCCTCCTCAAAGTTGTGCTGCCCTGAAGACCCAAGGGAGCCCTACAAACTGACATCAGCAACTGGACTGGTGAGTTTTCTTTCCCAGGGAAAATGGCCAAAGGATGTGCCCAGGGGCCCCTGGCACTGGGGTGGGGCCTGAATGCAAAAAATCCTTATATCGAAGGATGGACCCCAGACCGAAGTTGTCCCCTCCTCAAAGTTGTGCTGCCCTGATAGACCCAAGGGAGCCCTACAAACTGACATCAGCAACCTGGACTGGTGAGTTTTCTTTCCCAGGGAAAATGGCCAAAGGATGTGCCCAGGGGCCCCTGGCACTGGGCTGGGCCCTGACTGCAAAGAATCCCTATATCGAAGGATGGTTCGCAGACCAAAGTTGTACCCTCCTCAAATTACTGCTTCACAGATAGACCCAAGGGAGCCCTACAAAGTGACATCAGCAACCTGGACTGGTGAGTTTTCTTTCCCAGGGAAAATGGCCAAAGGATGTGCCCAGCGGCCCCTGGCACTGGGCTGGGACCTGAATGCAAAGAATCCCTATATCGAAGGATGGACCCCAGACCGAAGTTGTCCCCTCCTCAAAGTTGTGCTGCCCTGATAGATCCAAGGGAGCCCTACAAACTGACATCAGCAACCTGGACTGGTGAGTTTTATTTCCCAGGGAAAATGGCCAAAGCATGTGCCCAGGGGCCCCTTGCCCTGGGCTGGGGCCTGACTGCAAAGAATCCTTATATTGAAGTTTGGACCCCAGACCGAAGTTGTCCCCTCCTCAAAGTTGTGCTGCCCTGATAGACCCAAGGGGGCCCTACAAACTGACATCAGCAACCTGGACTGGTGAGTTTTCTTTCCCAGGGAAAATGGCCAAAGGATGTGCCCAGGGGCCCCAGGCACTGGGCTCGGACCTGACTGCAAAGTATCCTTATATCGAAGGATTGACCCCAGACCAAAGTTGTCCCCTCCTCATAGTTGTGCTGCCCTGATAGACCCAAGGGAGTCGTTCAAAGCGAATCAGGAACCTGGACTGGTGAGTTTTCTTTCCCTGGGAAAATGGCCAAAGCATGTGCCCAGGGGCCCCAAGCACTGGGCTGGGACCTGACTACAGAGAATCCTTATATCGAAGTTTGGACCCCAACCGAAGTTGTCCCCTCCTCATAGTTGTGCTGCCCTGATTGACCCAAGGAAGCCCTACAAACTGACATCAGGAACCTGGACTGGTGCGTTTTATTTCCCAGGGAAAATGGCCAAAGCATGTGCCCAGGGGCCCCTTGCCCTGGGCTCGGGCCTAACTGCAAAGAATCCTTATATGGAAGTTTGGACCCCAGACCGAAGTTGTCCCCTCCTCAAAGTTGTGCTGCCCTGATAGACCCAAGGGAGCCCTACAAACTGACATCAGCAACCTGGACTGGTGAGTTTTCTTTCCCAGGGAAAATGGCCAAAGGATGTGCCCAGGGGCTCCTGGCACTGGTTTGGGGCCTGAATGCAAATAATCCTTATATCGAAGGATGGACCCCAGACCGAAGTTGTCCCCTCCTCAAAGTTGTGCTGCACTGATAGACCCAAGGGAGCCCTACAAACTGACATCAGCAACCTGGACTGGTGAGTTTTCTATTCCAGGGAAAATGGCCAAAGGATGTGCCCAGGGGCCCCTGGCCCTGGGCTGGGGCCTGATTGCAAATAATCCTTATATCGAAGGATGGACCCCAGACCGAAGTTGTCCCCTCCTCAAAGTTGTGCTGCCCTGAAGACCCAAGGGAGCCCTACAAACTGACATCAGCAACCTGGACTGGTGAATTTTCTTTCCCAGGGAAAATGGCCAAAGGATGTGGCCATAATGCAAATATTGTGCCCTGAATGCAAATAATCCTTATATCGAACAATGGACCCCAGAAGAAAGTTGTCCCCTCCTCAAATTTCTGCTTCCCGTATAGACCCAAGGGAGCCCTACAAACTGACATCAGCAACCTGGACTGGTGAGTTTTATTTCCCAGGGAAAATGGCCAAAGGATGTGCCCAGGGGCCCCTGGCACTGGGCTGGGGCCTGAATGCAAAAAATCCTTATATCGAAGGATGGACCCCAGACCGAAGTTGTCCCCTCCTCAAAGTTGTGCTGCCCTGATGAACTCAAGGGAGCCCTACAAACTGACATCAGCAATCTGGACTGGTGAATTTTCTGTCCAAGGGAAAATGGCCAAAGGATGTGCCCAGGGGCCCCTGGCCCTGGGCTCGGGCCTGACTGTAAAGAATCCCTATATCGAAGGATGGATTGTAGACCGAAGTTGTCCCCATCTCATACTTGTGCTGCCCTGATAGACCCAAGGGAGCCCTACAAACTGACATCAGCAACCTGGACTGGTGAGTTTTCTTTCCCAGGGAAAATGGCCAAAGGATGTGCCCAGGGGCCCCAGGCACTGGGCTGGGGCCTGAATGCAAAGAATCCCTATATCGAAGGATGGATCACAGACCGAAGTTGTCCCCTCCTCAAAGTTGTGCTGCCCTGATAGACCCAAGGGAGCCCTACAAACTGACATCAGGAACCTGGACTGGTGAATTTTAAATCTCAGGGAAAAGGGCCAGAGTGTGTGTCTAGAGGTCACTGGCCCTCTGCCAGTGGCTGACCTTAAGAAATCCAAACATCGAAGGAAGTATCCCAAACAGCATCCGATTCCACCTGCTTCATCAGGAAGAATTCGAACCCAGCAAAGTTGTCTCGGAACACCTTCAATAAAGCATGCCAGCAGTTCATTGAAAAGGCAGGTAGCTTTAGCCACCGTCCTCCAGAATTGCCAAGGATGTGCACACAATGTCGTCTCCCTGCGGCAACGTTCTTCGCCCTCGTGCAAGCTACCGCTCTGTCCGGCTCCCGAAGCAGGAGAAGCGGCTGCTTCGCGCACACAACAGCGGAGCGGCAGCCGTAGGCTCCGAAGCGCTGCTTCAGCCGAAAGACGCCGGCCACCGGCGCTTGGCTTCGGACAGCTCCGGAGAGCCGTAGTGTGCGTCTGCACTAGACTGCATCCTAGCGAAAAGCTTTGGCAATGTGTCTCGCAGAGAGATAGCTTAGGAGCGCAGCGCACTTATGCCTCCCTTGTCCAGAAACACGATTTTACTGCACACTCCAAAAACAGTACTCTTCCCAGGGCAATATATAAGCTGCTTTCTGATGGCCGTGATCCCTCCCTGCTCTTGCCCAGCTCGTTGTTTTAACGTGCACAGGCCGTCCTGGCATTCAGTGCACAGTGAAAGCAATCGCAAAAGTCAGGCAGCTGCTGACTCCCAAACACAAGGCGCTGGCTATGTTCTTGCTTCTCGACAACTCAACGCAGCCTTTCATTTCTGCAGTTGTCATCGAGGTCTCTGCATGTCGGAGAATCAGAGGACGAGCACGAGTTTCCCAGGAGGGGCTGCATCAGGAGGAATTCAAAACTCAGGGAATTTTTCCTGGAACACCTTCCATAAGGATGCTAGAAGGGAATTGAAGAGGCAGGCGAGCGGCCACCACCGTCCTCTAGCAGTCCTTAGGGTGTGCGCAAAAGCCCGGTGCTCTTCGGCTTCGTTCTTCGCCCTCGTACAAGCTACCGCTCTGTCCGGCTCCCGGAGCAGGAGAAGCGGCTGCTTCGCGCACACAACAGTGGAGCGGCAGCCGTACGCTCCGAAGCGCTGCTTCAGCCGAAAGACGCCGGCCACTGGCGCTTGGCTTCGGACAGCTCCGGAGAGCCGTAGTGTGCATCTGCACTAGACTGCATCATAGCGAAAAGCTTTGGCAGTGTGTCTCGCAGGGAGATAGCTTAGGAGCGCAGCGCACTTATGCCTCCCTTGTCCAGAAACACGGATTTGCTGCACACTCCAAAAACTCTGCTCTTTCCATGGTACTATGTAAGCTGCTGTCTGACGCCCGTTCTCTTCTGCCCACTCTTGCCCAGCTGGTTGTTGCAGCGTGCACGTGCCTTCCTGGCATTAAGAGCACAGTGAAAGCAATCGCAAAAGTCCAGCAGCTGCTGACTCCCAAACACAAGGCGCTTGTCTACGTTCTTGCTTCTCGACAACTCAACGCAGCACTTCATTTCTGCAGCTGCCATCGAATTTTCTGTATCTTGAGCCTTCTGGGACGAGCACCAATTTCCCAGGAGGGGCTGCATCAGGACGAAGTCAAAACCCAGGAAAGTTGTCTCGGAACACCTTCAATAAAGCATGCCAGCAGTGCATTGAAAAGGCAGGTAGCTTTAGCCACCGTCCTCTAGCAGTCGCAAAGCTGTGCACACAATGTCGTCTCCCTGCGGCAACGTTCTTCGCCCTCGTGCAAGCTACCGCTCTGTCCGGCTCCCGGAGCAGGAGAAGCGGCTGCTTCGCGCACACAACAGCGGAGCGGCAGCCGTACGCTCCGAAGCGCTGCTTCAGCCGAAAGACGCCGGCCACCGGCGCTTGGCTTCGGACAGCTCCGGAGAGCCGTAGTGTGCGTCTGCAACTAGACTGCATCATAGCGAAAAGCTTTGGCAGTGTGTCTCGCAGGGAGATAGCTTAGGAGCGCAGCGCACTTATGCCTCCCTTGTCCAGAAACACGATTTTACTGCACACTCCAAAAACAGTACTCTTCCCAGGGCAATATATAAGCTGCTTTCTGATGGCCGTGATCCCTCCCTGCTCTTGCCCAGCTCGTTGTTTTAACGTGCACATGCCGTCCTGGCATTCAGTGCACAGTGAAAGCAATCGCAAAAGTCCAGCAGCTGCTGACTCCCAAACACAAGGCGCTGGCTATGTTCTTGCTTCTCCACACTTCAACAGAGTCCTTCATTTCTGCAGCTGCCATCGAGTTTTCTGCATCTCGAGCCTTCTGGGACGAGCACCAATTTCCCAGGAGGGGCTGCATCAGGACGAAGTCAAAACCAAGGAAAGTTGTCTCGGAACACCTTCAATAAAGCATGCCAGCAGTGCATTGAAAAGGCAGGGAGCTTTAGCCACCGTCCTCTAGCAGTCGCAAGGCTGTGCACACAATGTCGTCTCCCTGCGGCAACGTTCTTCGCCCTCGTGCAAGCTACCGCTCTGTCCGGCTCCCGGAGCAGGAGAAGCGGCTGCTTCGCGCACACAACAGCGGAGCGGCAGCCGTACGCTCCGAAGCGCTGCTTCAGCCGAAAGAGGCCGGCCACCGGCGCTTGGCTTCGGACAGCTCCGGAGAGCCGTAGTGTGCGTCTGCACTAGACTGCATCCTAGCGAAAAGCTTTGGCAATGTGTCTCGCAGAGAGATAGCTTAGGAGCGCAGCGCACTTATGCCTCCCTTGTCCAGAAACACGATTTTACTGCACACTCCAAAAACAGTACTCTTCCCAGGGCAATATATAAGCTGCTTTCTGATGGCCGTGTGTTGAGGCGCGGCATGCGCTCCTCGCCGCGGCACCCCGAGCGGTGCCAGGCTGGGCGGTGAGGGAAGAGAACGGGCGGCCGCTTTCCCCCGCAAGCTCTGCAGTTTCAGTTCGTGGCGCGCAGGGACAGACGAAGGCGACACGGGACTTGGGGGGGGAACGAGATGGTTTTATTCCATGAGCCCCAAGACCCCGGCGGGCGGGGGGGCAAAGGTTTTATACAGAACTCAGGAGGACGGGTGTAGGAACAGCAACCAATGAGGGAATAGCAGGGGAGGAGTTTAGGGCAGAACTAACATCTGGAAGCTGAGGAGGGGGCTAGAATGAATGACAGGGAAGGTTCTAGGGAAAGGGGCAGGGAAAGGGGGGTTGGGGGGGGGAAACAGATATTAAACAAATATCAAATGAAAGAAAAACACACCACCGCATCTCCCTCTTTTTCTTTACAAAAAGAAGGAGAATTTTGTGGTTTAAGCAAATTAATAAAACATGCAAATAATATAAAATCATATGATAACATTGTAAATTACTTAAAGGACATGAAAGACACATTATTGCATTTATAGGGCAGGAAGAGTAGTAACAGCCTAAATTAGACACAAGACTGCACAAAACTTGCTGTTTTGCTGCTCTGAGTAACAATCTAAAATAATGTAAATAATGTAAATAATTGAAATAGAATGAAATAATTGACAGAAATTAAACTAAAAAATTTAATTAGAATGATTAAAATTACAACTATCTAATTTGAATAAAATAATTAAATGGAATTATTGGAATTAAATATAATAAAAGATCAACTAAATATAACTAATAAATTTTTAAATTTCGCAGCAATGCAGCAAGCCTGAAGCGATATAGTAGCTGAGTGATTCCTGTAGCAATAATGGTTAAACACAGCCTTTAAGTTAAAAAATATTAGAAAAGACTGAATTAATTATAATTACAACAAAACAACTTAATATAAAATCAAATTGTAACATTACATATTATTAAAAAAACATAAATTGAAAGACATTAAAAAATGATAAACTAATTGTGATTACAACATATGAAACATATAAAAACTTTATCTGGAATATATAAAATTGTCCTAAATCAAAGTCCAAATTAAGGGTACAAAGCACAGCAGGATTTGTGACTTCATCTGATTTAGAATTTGCTTCGTCGCGGTGTTTGCGATGTTCAGCTTCTTAAATTTTTAAAGCAGAGTCAGCGGATAACGGCGCTTGTTTTAAAGTAGAGTTAGCAGATAGCGATGTGGTTTGTTCAATTTGAATGTCCGTTTGAGAGGTGGGCATAATATCTTGAGTAATAATTAACTGGGATGATTTTTTTTTTTTCTATAAAATATAACTCAACAAACAGATTATTCAAAAATAATCAAAAGCAAAAAGAGGAATTCGTAGTTAAATAAAAAGGAGTATTGGGTAGGGTACATTAAGGAATAGGATAGGGGAATCAGACAATCACTTAATTAGTGATTGCCATGATTAACAGGGGGTATCGGTAAGGGGTGGACCGGGGCGCCGCCATTTCAGGGGGAAGACAAAATGACGAATCCCCAGTCCCGGGTTTCGGCTCCATTTCCTCGGGAGAAGATCCCTCCCGACCCTCCCCCCAGAGGAAGAGCCCGAAGAAGGATGGGGGAATATCCAACCCCGCCTCCCCCAACAGGGACTAGCCTCGTGCAGGGACGGTGCAGGGCTATTGGGGGAGAAATGGGACTGGTGGGAAGCCAGAGGCGGAAAAGAAGGGTCAAGGCGGGAAAATGGGTCCTGAGCGGCGTGGCCAGCGCCATCTTGGGAGGGGTGCCAGATACACTGCACTTGGCCTGAGCAGTGTCCGGCAGGGCACTTGGGGCGGCTCGGCCACAGCAATCCCCAAGGGAGGATAGGAAAGGGTTTTAGGAAAGTCCGAGGGGATGGGGGCATAGGGAGCTTCACAGAAGCAAAAAGGGGAAATTTATAGGAGGGGGGGGGGGCCGCCCGACGCAGCTGGATGTCGGCGCAATGCGTGGGTGTAAAGGGCCCCTTTTAACAACGCTCCTATAGCTAACGTGTCGTCTTCTTAGCTGATCCCTACTGGTGTCTTTTCTACCCCCTCCGTCCAGCCCAGAATGGGGAGGGGAGGATAGAGAAGACAACT
Source organism: Lonchura striata (assembly GCF_050655825.1). NCBI lineage: Eukaryota > Metazoa > Chordata > Aves > Passeriformes > Estrildidae > Lonchura > Lonchura striata. Next base: position 16,862,086 of record NC_140716.1, on the reverse strand, counting down.
TTTTCGAGGAGAAGAAAAAGCGATCTAATCTAGGTCCCCACAGAAGACTAGGCGAAGGATAGCACTCAGTGCTAGCTTCCCCCAGAAAAAGAAAACCCACCCGCTTGCCAGGGACATGCACGGCTACAGCCCCAGTCTGGGCGCAGACGGGGGTTAAAACACGAGAAAAAAAAAAGGTGGCAGACCCAGCCGTCCGTCGGGGCGACCCCGCACCCGTATAGCCCACCTTACCTTGCAGGCTCGGACGGAGATGGCTTGAATTTTCTCCTCGACTCGATGGAAAAGTCGCGCTGAAAACTGGGGATGTTCCTTCCCGGTTTTGGCCCTTCCGGAAGCCTGGGTGTTCCCGTTAAACCAAGACTCGTCCCCGAAGCCTTGGTTTCGGCCACTATCAGCCTCCGGTGGTCTCGCTGCAGATGCTGACCGAGGAATGAACCTCTTCTCGGTCAGTCCCTCTTCAGGCTCCCCCGAGCCGCTGCCAAAACCGCCCTCTGTGTTCTCGGGTAAGTCTGCCCGCCAAAAAGCTCTGCAGCCCGGCTGCCCGTGCAGCGCGGCTGCTCTCGGGCGGGAAGATGGCGAGAACAAAGAGGTCCCGGAGCGTCAATCTTTTTCGGTCGGCGCTCAGCTCCTCATAGCATCCGGCAGAGCTTTTACGGCCGTAGATGTTCCTCTTCCCTCCTTCTTCTTCTGTGAGGCGGGCGCCCCCACAAATTTGCCCGTTTTTTTTACAAGACGAAGGAGGGAACCATCCTCTGCTACCATATGTTGAGGCGCGGCATGCGCTCCTCGCCGCGGCACCCCGAGCGGTGCCAGGCTGGGCGGTGAGGGAAGAGAACGGGCGGCCGCTTTCCCCCGCAAGCTCTGCAGTTTCAGTTCGTGGCGCGCAGGGACAGACGAAGGCGACACGGGACTTGGGGGGGGAACGAGATGGTTTTATTCCATGAGCCCCAAGACCCCGGCGGGCGGGGGGGCAAAGGTTTTATACAGAACTCAGGAGGACGGGTGTAGGAACAGCAACCAATGAGGGAATAGCAGGGGAGGAGTTTAGGGCAGAACTAACATCTGGAAGCTGAGGAGGGGGCTAGAATGAATGACAGGGAAGGTTCTAGGGAAAGGGGCAGGGAAAGGGGGGTTGGGGGGGGGAAACAGATATTAAACAAATATCAAATGAAAGAAAAACACACCACCGCAGCCGTGATCCCTCCCTGCTCTTGCCCAGCTCGTTGTTTTAACGTGCACAGGCCGTCCTGGCATTCAGTGCACAGTGAAAGCAATCGCAAAAGTCCAGCAGCTGCTGACTCCCAAACACAAGGCGCTGGCTATGTTCTTGCTTCTCCACACTTCAACAGAGTCCTTCATTTCTGCAGCTGCCATCGAGTTTTCTGCATCTCGAGCCTTCTGGGACGAGCACCAATTTCCCAGGAGGGGCTGCATCAGGACGAAATCATAACCAAGGAAAGTTGTCTCGGAACACCTTCAATAAAGCATGCCAGCAGTGCATTGAAAAGGCAGGTAGCTTTAGCCACCGTCCTCTAGCAGTCGCAAGGCTGTGCACACAATGTCGTCTCCCTGCGGCAACGTTCGTCGCCCTCGTGCAAGCTACCGCTCTGTCCGGCTCCCGGAGCAGGAGAAGCGGCTGCTTCGCGCACACAACAGCGGAGCGGCAGCCGTACGCTCCGAAGCGCTGCTTCAGCCGAAAGACGCCGGCCACCGGCGCTTAGCTTTGGACAGCTCCGGAGAGCCGTAGTGTGCGTCTGCACTAGACTGCATCCTAGCGAAAAGCTTTGGCAGTGTGTCTCGCAGGGAGATAGCTTAGGAGCGCAGCGCACTTATGCCTCCCTTGTCCAGAAACACGATTTTACTGCACACTCCAAAAACAGTACTCTTCCCAGGGCAATATATAAGCTGTTTTCTGACGGCCGTGATCTTTCGATTACTCTTGCCCAGCTCGTTGTTTTAACGTGCACATGCCGTCCTGGCATTCAGTGCACAGTGAAAGCAATCGCAAAAGTCCAGCAGCTGCTGACTCCCAAACACAAGGCGCTGGCTATGTTCTTGCTTCTCGACAACTCAACGCAGCCTTTCATTTCTGCAGTTGCCATCGAGGTCTCTGCATGTCGGAGAATCAGAGGACGAGCACGAGTTTCCCAGGAGGGGCTGCATCAGGAGGAATTCAAAACTCAGGGAATTTGTCCTGGAACACCTTCCATAAGGATGCTAGAAGGGAATTGAAGAGGCAGGCGTGCGGCCACCACGGTCCTCTAGCAGTCCTTAGGGTGCGCGCAGAAGCCCGGTGCTCTGCGGCTTCGTTCTTCGCCCCCGTACAAGCTACCGCTCTGTCCGGCTCCCGGAGCAGGAGAAGCGGCTGCTTCGCGCACACAACAGCGGAGCGGCAGCCGTACGCTCCGAAGCGCTGCTTCAGCCGAAAGACGCCGGCCACCGGCGCTTGGCTTCGGACAGCTCCGGAGAGCCGTAGTGTGCGTCTGCACTAGACTGCATCCTAGCGAAAAGCTTTGGCAATGTGTCTCGCAGAGAGATAGCTTAGGAGCGCAGCGCACTTATGCCTCCCTTGTCCAAAAACACGATTTTACTGCACACTCCAAAAACAGTACTCTTCCCAGGGCAATATATAAGCTGCTTTCTGATGGCCGTGATCCCTCCCTGCTCTTGCCCAGCTCGTTGTTTTAACGTGCACAGGCCGTCCTGGCATTCAGTGCACAGTGAAAGCAATCGCAAAAGTCCAGCAGCTGCTGACTCCCAAACACAAGGCGCTGGCTATGTTCTTGCTTCTCCACACTTCAACAGAGTCCTTCATTTCTGCAGCTGCCATCGAGTTTTCTGCATCTCGAGCCTTCTGGGACGAGCACCAATTTCCCAGGAGGGGCTGCATCAGGACGAAGTCAAAACCTAGGAAAGTTTTCTCGGAACACCTTCAATAAAGCATGCCAGCAGTGCATTGAAAAGGCAGGGAGCTTTAGCCACCGTCCTCTTGCAGTCGCAAGGCTGTGCACACAATGTCGTCTCCCTGCGGACACGTTCGTCGCCCTCGTGCAAGCTACCGCTCTGTCCGGCTCCCGGAGCAGGAGAAGCGGCTGCTTCGCGCACACAACAGCGGAGCGGCAGCCGTACGCTCCGAAGCGCTGCTTCAGCCGAAAGACGCCGGCCACCGGCGCTTAGCTTTGGACAGCTCCGGAGAGCCGTAGTGTGCGTCTGCACTAGACTGCATCCTAGCGAAAAGCTTTGGCAGTGTGTCTCGCAGGGAGATAGCTTAGGAGCGCAGCGCACTTATGCCTCCCTTGTCCAGAAACACGATTTTACTGCACACTCCAAAAACAGTACTCTTCCCAGGGCAATATATAAGCTGCTTTCTGACGGCCGTGATCTTTCGATTACTCTTGCCCAGCTCGTTGTTTTAACGTGCACATGCCGTCCTGGCATTCAGTGCACAGTGAAAGCAATCGCAAAAGTCCAGCAGCTGCTGACTCCCAAACACAAGGCGCTGGCTATGTTCTTGCTTCTCGACAACTCAACGCAGCCTTTCATTTCTGCAGTTGCCATCGAGGTCTCTGCATGTCGGAGAATCAGAGGACGAGCACGAGTTTCCCAGGAGGGGCTGCATCAGGAGGAATTCAAAACTCAAGGAATTTGTCCTGGAACACCTTCCATAAGGATGCTAGAAGGGAATTGAAGAGGCAGGCGTGCGGCCACCACGGTCCTCTAGCAGTCCTTAGGGTGCGCGCAGAAGCCCGGTGCTCTGCGGCTTCGTTCTTCGCCCCCGTACAAGCTACCGCTCTGTCCGGCTCCCGGAGCAGGAGAAGCGGCTGCTTCGCGCACACAACAGCGGAGCGGCAGCCGTACGCTCCGAAGCGCTGCTTCAGCCGAAAGACGCCGGCCACCGGCGCTTGGCTTCGGACAGCTCCGGAGAGCCGTAGTGTGCGTCTGCACTAGACTGCATCCTAGCGAAAAGCTTTGGCAGTGTGTCTCGCAGAGAGATAGCTTAGGAGCGCAGCGCACTTATGCCTCCCTTCTCCAGAAACACGATTTTACTGCACACTCCAAAAACAGTACTCTTCCCAGGGCAATATATAAGCTGCTTTCTGATGGCCGTGATCCCTCCCTGCTCTTGCCCAGCTCGTTGTTTTAACGTGCACAGGCCGTCCTGGCATTCAGTGCACAGTGAAAGCAATCGCAAAAGTCCAGCAGCTGCTGACTCCCAAACACAAGGCGCTGGCTATGTTCTTGCTTCTCCACACTTCAACAGAGTCCTTCATTTCTGCAGCTGCCATCGAGTTTTCTGCATCTCGAGCCTTCTGGGACGAGCACCAATTTCCCAGGAGGGGCTGCATCAGGACGAAGTCAAAACCCAGGAAAGTTGTCTCGGAACACCTTCAATAAAGCATGCCAGCAGTACATTGAAAAGGCAGGGAGCTTTAGCCACCGTCCTCTAGCAGTCGCAAGGCTGTGCACACAATGTCGTCTCCCTGCGGCAACGTTCGTCGCCCTCGTGCAAGCTACCGCTCTGTCCGGCTCCCGGAGCAGGAGAAGCGGCTGCTTCGCGCACACAACAGCGGAGCGGCAGCCGTACGCTCCGAAGCGCTGCTTCAGCCAAAAGACGCCGGCCACCGGCGCTTGGCTTCGGACAGCTCCGGAGAGCCGTAGTGTGCGTCTGCAACTAGACTGCATCCTAGCGAAAAGCTTTGGCAATGTGTCTCGCAGAGAGATAGCTTAGGAGCGCAGCGCACTTATGCCTCCCTTGTCCAGAAACACGATTTTACTGCACACTCCAAAAACAGTACTCTTCCCAGGGCAATATATAAGCTGTTTTCTGACGGCCGTGATCTTTCGATTACTCTTGCCCAGCTCGTTGTTTTAACGTGCACATGCCGTCCTGGCATTCAGTGCACAGTGAAAGCAATCGCAAAAGTCCAGCAGCTGCTGACTCCCAAGGCGCTGGCTATGTTCTTGCTTCTCGACAACTCAAGGCAGCCTTTCATTTCTGCAGTTGCCATCGAGGTCTCTGCATGTCGGAGAATCAGAGGACGAGCACGAGTTTCCCAGGAGGGGCTGCATCAGGAGGAATTCAAAACTCAGGGAATTTGTCCTGGAACACCTTCCATAAGGATGCTAGAAGGGAATTGAAGAGGCAGGCGTGCGGCCACCACGGTCCTCTAGCAGTCCTTTGGGTGCGCGCAGAAGCCCGGTGCTCTGCGGCTTCGTTCTTCGCCCCCGTACAAGCTACCGCTCTGTCCGGCTCCCGGAGCAGGAGAAGCAGCTGCTTCGCGCACACAACAGCGGAGCGGCAGCCGTACGCTCCGAAGCGCTGCTTCAGCCGAAAGACGCCGGCCACCGGCGCTTGGCTTCGGACAGCTCCGGAGAGCCGTAGTGTGCGTCTGCACTAGACTGCATCCTAGCGAAAAGCTTTGGCAGTGTGTCTCGCAGAGAGATAGCTTAGGAGCGCAGCGCACTTATGCCTCCCTTGTCCAGAAACACGATTTTACTGCACACTCCAAAAACAGTACTCTTCCCAGGGCAATATATAAGCTGTTTTCTGATGGCCGTGATCCCTCCCTGCTCTTGCCCAGCTCGTTGTTTTAACGTGCACAGGCCGTCCTGGCATTCAGTGCACAGTGAAAGCAATCGCAAAAGTCCAGCAGCTGCTGACTCCCAAACACAAGGCGCTGGCTATGTTCTTGCTTCTCCACACTTCAACAGAGTCCTTCATTTCTGCAGCTGCCATCGAGTTTTCTGCATCTCGAGCCTTCTGGGACGAGCACCAATTTCCCAGGAGGGGCTGCATCAGGACGAAGTCAAAACCCAGGAAAGTTGTCTCGGAACACCTTCAATAAAGCATGCCAGCAGTGCATTGAAAAGGCAGGGAGCTTTAGCCACCGTCCTCTAGCAGTCGCAAGGCTGTGCACACAATGTCGTCTCCCTGCGGCAACGCTCTTCGACCTCGTGCAAGCTAGCGCTCTGTCCGGCTCCCGGAGCAGGAGAAGCGGCTGCTTCGCGCACACAGCAGCGGAGCGGCAGCCGTACGCTCCGAAGCGCTGCTTCAGCCGAAAGACGCCGGCCACCGGCGCTTGGCTTCGGACAGCTCCGGAGAGCCGTAGTGTGCGTCTGCACTAGACTGCATCCTAGCGAAAAGCTTTGGCAGTGTGTCTCGCAGGGAGATAGCTTAGGAGCGCAGCGCACTTATGCCTCCCTTGTCCAGAAACACGATTTTACTGCACACTCCAAAAACAGTACTCTTCCCAGGGCAATATATAAGCTGCTTTCTGATGGCCGTGATCCCTCCCTGCTCTTGCCCAGCTCGTTGTTTTAACGTGCACAGGCCGTCCTGGCATTCAGTGCACAGTGAAAGGAATCGCAAGAGTCCAGCAGCTGCTGACTCCCAAACACAAGGCGCTGGCTATGTTCTTGCTTCTCGACGACTCAACGCAGCCCTTCATTTCTGCAGTTGCCATCGAGGTCTCTGCATGTCGGAGACTCAGAGGACGAGCACGAGTTTCCCAGGAGTGGCTGCATCAGGAGGAATTCAAAACTCAGGGAATTTGCCCTGGAACACCTTCCATTAGGATGCTAGAAGAGAATTGAAGAGGCAGGCGTGCGGCCACCACGGTCCTCTAGCAGTCCTTAGGGTGCGCGCAGAAGCCCGGTGCTCTGCGGCTTCGTTCTTCGCCCTCCTACAAGCTACCGCTCTGTCCGGCTCCCGGAGCAGGAGAAGCGGCTGCTTCGCCTACACAACAGCGGAGCGGCAGCCGTATGCTCCGAAGCGCTGCTTCAGCCGAAAGACGCCGGCCACCGGCGCTTGGCTTTGGACAGCTCCGGAGAGCCGTAGTGTACGTCTGCACTAGACTGCATCCTAGCGAAAAGCTTTGGCAGTGTGTCTCGCAGGGAGATAGCTTAGGAGCGCAGCGCACTTATGCCTCCCTTGCCCAGAAACACAATTTTATTGCAAACTCCAAAAACATTGCTCTTTCCCAGGCAATATATAAGCTGTTTTCTGACGGCCGTGATCTTTCGATTACTCTTGGCCAGCTCGTTGTTTCAGCGTGCACGTGCCGTCCTGACATTCAGTGCACAGTGAAAGCAATCACAAAAGTCCAGCAGCTGCTCACTCCCAAACACAAGGCGCTTTTCTACGTTCTTGCTTCTCCACACTTCAACAGAGTCCTTCATTTCTGCAGCTGCCATCGAGTTTTCTGCATCTCGAGCCTTCTGGGACGAGCACCAATTTCCCAGGAGGGGCTGCATCAGGACGAAGTCAAAACCCAGGAAAGTTGTCTCGGAACACCTTCAATAAAGCATGCCAGCAGTGCATTGAAAAGGCAGGGAGCTTTAGCCACCGTCCTCCAGAATTGCCAAGGCTGTGCACACAATGTCGTCTCCCTGCGGCAACGTTCTTCGCCCTCGTACAAGCTAGCGCCCTCTCCGGCTCCCGGAGCAGGAGAAGCTGCTGCTTCGCGCACACAACACCGGAGCGGCAGCCGTACGCTCTGAAGCGCTGCTTCAGCCGAAAGACGCCGGCCACCGGCGCTTAGCTTTGGACAGCTCCGGAGAGCCGTAGTGTGCGTCTGCACTAGACTGCATCCTAGCGAAAAGCTTTGGCAGTGTGTCTCGCAGGGAGATAGCTTAGGAGCGCAGCGCACTTATGCCTCCCTTGTCCAGAAACACGATTTTATTGCAAACTCCAAAAACATTGCTCTTTCCAGGGCAATATATAAGCTGTTTTCTGACGGCCGTGATCTTTTGATTACTCTTGCCCAGCTCGTTGTTTCAGCGTGCACGTGCCGTCCTGGCATTCAGTGCACAGTGAAAGCAATCGCAAAAGTCCAGCAGCTGCTGACTCCCAAACACAAGGCGCTGTCTACGTTCTTGCTTCTCGACAACTCAACGCAGCCCTTCATTTCTGCAGCTGCCATCGAGTTTTCTGCATCTCGAGCCTTCTGGGACGAGCACCAATTTCCCAGGAGGGGCTGCATCAGGACGAAGTCAAAACCCAGGAAAGTTGTCTCGGAACACCTTCAATAAAGCATGCCAGCAGTGCATTGAAAAGGCAGGGAGCTTTAGCCACCGTCCTCTAGCAGTCGCAAGGCTGTGCACACAATGTCGTCTCCCTGCGGCAACGTTCTTCGCCCTCGTACAAGCTAGCGCTCTTTCCGGCTCCCGGAGCAGGAGAAGCGGCTGCTTCGCGCACACAGCAGCGGAGCGGCAGCCGTACGCTCCGAAGCGCTGCTTCAGCCGAAAGACGCCGGCCACCGGCGCTTGGCTTCGGACAGCTCCGGAGAGCCGTAGTGTGCGTCTGCACTAGACTGCATCCTAGCGAAAAGCTTTGGCAGTGTGTCTCGCAGGGAGATACCTTAGGAGCGCAGCGCACTTATGCCTCCCTTGTCCAGAAACACGATTTTATTGCAAACTCCAAAAACATTGCTCTTTCCAAGGCAATATATAAGCTGCTTTCTGACGGCCGTGATCTTTCGATTACTCTTGCCCAGCTCGTTGTTTTAACGTGCACATGCCGTCCTGGCATTCAGTGCACAGTGAAAGCAATCGCAAAAGTCCAGCAGCTGCTGACTCCCAAACACAAGGCACTGGCTATGTTCTTGCTTCTCGACGACTCAACGCAGCCCTTCATTTCTGCAGTTGCCATCGAGGTCTCTGCATGTCGGAGACTCAGAGGACGAGCACGAGTTTCCCAGGAAGGGCTGCATCAGGAGGAATTGAAAACTCAGGGAATTTGTCCTGGAACACCTTCCATAAGGATGCTAGAAGGGAATTGAAGAGGCAGGCGAGCGGCCACCACCGTACTCTAGCAGTCCTTAGGGTGTGCGCAGAAGCCCGGTGCTCTGCGGCTTCGTTCTTCGCCCCCGTACAAGCTACCGCTCTGTCCGGCATTCGGAGCAGGAGAAGCGGCTGCTTCGCGCACACAACAGCGGAGCGGCAGACGTGCGCTCCGAAGCGCTGCTTCAGCCGAAAGACGCCGGCCACCGGCGCTTCGCTAAGGACAGCAGCCGAGAGCCGTAGTGTGGGTATGCACTAGACTGCATCATAGCGAAAATCTTAGCCATTCTGTCTCGCCGGGAGAAAGCTCAAACTTGTGCCGCCCAGCCAGTCTTATGGGAGCCCTTCAAACTGACATCAGGAACCTGGACTGGTGAGTTTTCCTTCCCAGGGAAATGGCCAAGAATTTGCTAAGAGGCTTCTGGCACTGGGCTGGGACCTGACTGCAAATAATCCTTATATCGAAGGATGGATCGCAGACTGAAGTTGTCCCCATCTCATACTTGTGCTGCCCTGATAGACCCAAGGGAGCCCTACAAAGTGACATCAGCAACCTGGACTGGTGAGTTTTCTTTCCCAGGGAAAATGGCCAAAGCATGTGCCCAGGGGCCCCTGACCGCGGGCTGGGGCCTGACTGCAAAGAATCCCTATATCGAAGGATGGATCACAGACCGAAGTTGTCCCCTCCTCAAATTTCTGCTTCCCAGATAGACCCAAGGGAGCCCTACAAACTGACATCAGCAACCTGGACTGGTGAGTTCTCTTTCCCAGGGAAAATGGCCAAAGGATGTGCCCAGGGGCCCCTGGCACTGGGCTGGGGCCTGAATGCAAATAATCCTTATATCGAAGGATGGATCGCAGATCGAAGTTGTCCCCTCCTCAAATTTCTGCTTCCCAGATAGACCCAAGGGAGCCCTACAAACTGACATCAGCAACCGTGATTGGTGAGTTTTCTTTCCCAGGGAAAATGGCCAAAGGATGTGCCCAGGGGCCCCTGGCACTGGGCTGGGGCCTGAATGCAAATAATCCTTATATCGAAGGATGGATCGCAGACTGAAGTTGTCCCCATCTCATACTTGTGCTGCCCTAATAGACCCAAGGGAGCCCTACAAACTGACATCAGGAATCTGGACTGGTGAGTTTTCTTCCCCATGGAAAATGGCCAAAGGATGTGCCCAGGGGCCCCAGGCACTGGGCTCGGACCTGAATGCAAAGTATCCTTATATCGAAGGATGGACCCCAGACCAAAGTTGTCCCCTCCTCAAAGTTCTGCTGCCCTGATAGACCCAAGGGAGCCGTTCAAAGTGACATCAGCAACCTGGACTGGTGAGTTTTCTTTCCCTGGGAAAATGGCCAAAGCATGTGCCCAGGGGCCCCAAGCACTGGGCTGGGACCTGACGGCAGAGAATCCTTATATCGAAGTTTGGACCCCCAACCGAAGTTGTCCCCTCCTCATAGTTGTGCTGCCCTGATTGACCCAAGGAAGCCCTACAAACTGACATCAGCAACCTGGACTGGTGAGTTTTCTTTCCCAGGGAAAATGGCCAAAGGATGTGCCCAGGGGTCCCTGGCACTGGGCTGGGGCCTGAATGTAAGAAATCCTTATATCAAAGGATGGACCCCAGACCGAAGTTGTCCCCTCCTCAAAGTTGTGCTGCCCTGATAGACACAAGGGAGCCCTACAAACTGACATCAGCAACCTGGACTGGTGAGTTTTCTTTCCCAGGGAAAATGGCCAAAGGATGTGCCCAGGGGCCCCTGGCACTGGGCTGGGGCCTGACTGCAAAAAATCATTATATCGAAGGATGGTTCGCAGACCAAAGTTGTCCCCTCCTCAAATTTCTGCTTCCCAGATAGACCCAAGGGAGCCCTACAAATTGACATCAGGAACCTGGACTGGTGAGTTTTCTTTCCCAGGGAAAATGGCCAAAGCATGTGCCCAGGGGACCCAAGCACAGGGCTGGGACCTGACTGCAGAGAATCCTTATATTGAAGTTTGGACCCCTGACCAAAGTTGTCCCCTCCTCAAAGTTGTGCTGCCCTGATAGACCCAAGGGAGCCCTACAAACTGACATCAGCAACCTGGACTGGTGAGTTTTCTTTCCCAGGGAAAATGGCCGAAGGATGTGCCCAGGGGCCCCTGGCACTGGGCTGGGGCCGGAATGCAAAGAATCCTTATATCGAAGGATGGACCCCAGACCGAAGTTGTCCCCTCCTCAAAGTTGTGCTGCCCTGATAAACCCAAGGGAGCCCTACAAACTGACATCAGCAACCTGGACTGGTGAGTTTTATTTCCCAGGGAAAATGGCCAAAGCATGTGCCCAGGGGCCCCTTGCCCTGGACTCGGGCCTGACTGCAAAGAATCCTTATATGGAAGTTTGGACCCCAGACCGAAGTTGTCCCCTCCTCAAAGTTGTGCTGCCCTGATAGACACAAGGGAGCCCTACAAACTGACATCAGCAACCTGGACTGGTGAGTTTTCTTTCCCAGGGAAAATGGCCAAAGGATGTGCCCAGGGGCTCCTGGCACTGGGTTGGGGCCTGAATGCAAATAATCCTTATATCGAAGGATGGACCCCAGACCGAAGTTGTCCCCTCCTCAAAGTTGTGCTGCCCTGATTGACCCAAGGAAGCCGTTCAAAGTGACATCAGGAACCTGGACTGGTGAGTTTTCTTTCCCTGGGAAAATGGCCAAAGCATGTGCCCAGGGGCCCCAAGCACTGGGCTGGGGCCTGAATGCAAATAATCCTTATATCGAAGGATGGATCGCAGATCGAAGTTGTCCCCTCCTCAAATTTCTGCTTCCCAGATAGACCCAAGGGAGCCCTACAAACTGACATCAGCAACCGTGATTGGTGAGTTTTCTTTCCCAGGGAAAATGGCCAAAGGATGTGCCCAGGGGCCCCTGGCACTGGGCTGGGGCCTGAATGCAAATAATCCTTATATCGAAGGATGGATCGCAGACTGAAGTTGTCCCCATCTCATACTTGTGCTGCCCTAATAGACCCAAGGGAGCCCTACAAACTGACATCAGGAATCTGGACTGGTGAGTTTTCTTCCCCATGGAAAATGGCCAAAGGATGTGCCCAGGGGCCCCAGGCACTGGGCTCGGACCTGAATGCAAAGTATCCTTATATCGAAGGATGGACCCCAGACCAAAGTTGTCCCCTCCTCAAAGTTCTGCTGCCCTGATAGACCCAAGGGAGCCGTTCAAAGTGACATCAGCAACCTGGACTGGTGAGTTTTCTTTCCCTGGGAAAATGGCCAAAGCATGTGCCCAGGGGCCCCAAGCACTGGGCTGGGACCTGACGGCAGAGAATCCTTATATCGAAGTTTGGACCCCCAACCGAAGTTGTCCCCTCCTCATAGTTGTGCTGCCCTGATTGACCCAAGGAAGCCCTACAAACTGACATCAGCAACCTGGACTGGTGAGTTTTCTTTCCCAGGGAAAATGGCCAAAGGATGTGCCCAGGGGTCCCTGGCACTGGGCTGGGGCCTGAATGCAAGAAATCCTTATATCAAAGGATGGACCCCAGACCGAAGTTGTCCCCTCCTCAAAGTTGTGCTGCCCTGATAGACCCAAGGGAGCCCTACAAACTGACATCAGCAACCTGGACTGGTGAGTTTTCTTTCCCAGGGAAAATGGCCAAAGGATGTGCCCAGGGGCCCCTGGCACTGGGCTGGGGCCTGACTGCAAAAAATCATTATATCGAAGGATGGTTCGCAGACCAAAGTTGTCCCCTCCTCAAATTTCTGCTTCCCAGATAGACCCAAGGGAGCCCTACAAATTGACATCAGGAACCTGGACTGGTGAGTTTTCTTTCCCAGGGAAAATGGCCAAAGCATGTGCCCAGGGGACCCAAGCACAGGGCTGGGACCTGACTGCAGAGAATCCTTATATTGAAGTTTGGACCCCTGACCAAAGTTGTCCCCTCCGCAAAGTTGTGCTGCCCTGATAGACCCAAGGGAGCCCTACAAACTGACATCAGCAACCTGGACTGGTGAGTTTTCTTTCCCAGGGAAAATGGCCGAAGGATGTGCCCAGGGGCCCCTGGCACTGGGCTGGGGCCGGAATGCAAAGAATCCTTATATCGAAGGATGGACCCCAGACCGAAGTTGTCCCCTCCTCAAAGTTGTGCTGCCCTGATAAACCCAAGGGAGCCCTACAAACTGACATCAGCAACCTGGACTGGTGAGTTTTATTTCCCAGGGAAAATGGCCAAAGCATGTGCCCAGGGGCCCCTTGCCCTGGGCTGGGGCCTGACTGCAAAGAATCCTTATATGGAAGTTTGGACCCCAGACCGAAGCTGTCCCCTCCTCAAAGTTGTGCTGCCCTGATAGACACAAGGGAGCCCTACAAACTGACATCAGCAACCTGGACTGGTGAGTTTTCTTTCCCAGGGAAAATGGCCAAAGCATGTGCCCAGGGGCCCCAAGCACTGGGCTGGGACCTGACGGCAGAGAATCCTTATATCGAAGTTTGGACCCCCAACCGAAGTTGTCCCCTCCTCATAGTTGTGCTGCCCTGATTGACCCAAGGAAGCCCTACAAACTGACATCAGCAACCTGGACTGGTGAGTTTTCTTTCCCAGGGAAAATGGCCAAAGGATGTGCCCAGGGGTCCCTGGCACTGGGCTGGGGCCTGACTGCAAAAAATCCCTATATCGAAGGATGGTTCGCAGACCAAAGTTGTCCCCTCCTCAAATTTCTGCTTCCCAGATAGACCCAAGGGAGCCCTACAAATTGACATCAGGAACCTGGACTGGTGAGTTTTCTTTCCCAGGGAAAATGCCCAAAGCATGTGCCCAGGGGACCCAAGCACAGGGCTGGGACCTGACTGCAGAGAATCCTTATATTGAAGTTTGGACCCCTGACCAAAGTTGTCCCCTCCGCAAAGTTGTGCTGCCCTGATAGACCCAAGGGAGCCCTACAAACTGACATCAGCAACCTGGACTGGTGAGTTTTCTTTCCCAGGGAAAATGGCCGAAGGATGTGCCCAGGGGCCCCTGGCACTGGGCTGGGGCCGGAATGCAAAGAATCCTTATATCGAAGGATGGACCCCAGACCGAAGTTGTCCCCTCCTCAAAGTTGTGCTGCCCTGATAAACCCAAGGGAGCCCTACAAACTGACATCAGCAACCTGGACTGGTGAGTTTTATTTCCCAGGGAAAATGGCCAAAGCATGTGCCCAGGGGCCCCTTGCCCTGGGCTCGGGCCTGACTGCAAAGAATCCTTATATGGAAGTTTGGACCCCAGACCGAAGTTGTCCCCTCCTCAAAGTTGTGCTGCCCTGATAGACACAAGGGAGCCCTACAAACTGACATCAGCAACCTGGACTGGTGAGTTTTCTTTCCCAGGGAAAATGGCCAAAGGATGTGCCCAGGGGCTCCTGGCACTGGGTTGGGGCCTGAATGCAAATAATCCTTATATCGAAGGATGGACCCCAGACCGAAGTTGTCCCCTCCGCAAAGTTGTGCTGCCCTGATTGACCCAAGGAAGCCGTTCAAAGTGACATCAGGAACCTGGACTGGTGAGTTTTCTTTCCCAGGGAAAATGGCCAAAGCATGTGCCCAGGGGCCCCAAGCACATGGCTGGGACCTGACTGCAGAGAATCCTTATATCGAAGGATGGACCCCAGACTGAAGTAGTACCCTCCTCAAAGTTGTGCTGCCCTGATAGACCTAAGGGAGCCCTACAAACTGACATCAGCAACCTGGACTGGTGAGTTTTCTTTCCCAGGGAAAATGGCCAAAGGATGTGCCCAGGGGCCCCTGGCACTGGGCTGGGACCTGAATGCAAAAAATCCTTATATCGAAGGATGGACCCCAGACTGAAGTTGTCCCCTCCTCAAAGTTGTGCTGCCCTGATAAACTCAAGGGAGCCCTACAAACTGACATTAGCAACCTGGACTGGTGAATTTTCTGTCCAAGGGAAAATGGCCAAAGGATGTGCCCAGGGGCCCCTGGCCCTGGGCTTGGACCTGACTGTAAAGAATCCCTATATCGAAGGATGGATCACAGACCAAAATTGTCCCCACCTCAACCTTGAGCTGCCCTGATAGACCCAAGGGAGCCCTACAAACTGACATCAGCAACCTGGACTGGTAAGTTTTCTTCCCCATGGAAAATGGCCAAAGGATGTGCCCAGGGGCCCCTGGCACTGGGCTTTCGCCTGAATGGAAAGAATCCTTATATCGAAGGATGGATCGGAGACCGAAGTAGTCCCCATCTCATACTTGTGCTGCCCTGATAGACCCAAGGGAGCCCTACAAACTGATATCAGCAACCTGGACTGGTGAATTTTCTTTCCCAGGGAAAATGGCCAAAGCATGTGCCCAGGGGCCCCTGGCAATGGGCTAGGGCCTGACTGCAAAGAATCCTTATATCGAAGGATGGTTCGCAGACCAAAGTTGTCCCCTCCTCAAAGTTGTGCTGCCCTGATAGACCCAAGGGAGCCCTCCGTACTGACATCAGCAACCTGGACTGGTGAGTTTTCTTTCTCAGGGAAAATGGCCAAAGGATGTGCCCAGGGGCCCCTGGCAATGGGCTGGGGCCTGCCTGCAGAGAATCCTTATATCGAAGGATGGTTCGCAGACCGAAGTTGTCCCCTCCTCAAAGTTGTGCTGCCCTGATAGACCCAAGGGAGCCCTACAAACTGACATCAGCAACCTGGACTGGTGAGTTTTCTTTCCCAGGGAAAATGGCTAAAGCATGTGCCCAGGGGCCCTACGCACAGGGCTGGGACCTGACTGCAGAGAATCCTTATATTGAAGTTTGGACCCCAGACCGAAGTTGTCCCCTCCTCAAAGTTGTGCTGCCCTGATAGACCCAAGGGAGCCCTACAAACTGACATCAGCAACCTGGAATGGTGAATTTTCTTTTCCAGGGAAAATGGCCAAAGGATGTGCCCAGGGGCCCCTGGCACTGGGATGGGGCCTGAATGCAAAGAATCCTTATATCGAAGAATGGATCGCAGACTGAAGTTGTCCCCATCTCATACTTGTGCTGCCCTGATAGACCCAAGGGAGCCCTACAAACTGACATCAGCAACCTGGACTGGTGAGTTTTCTTTCCCAGGGAAAATGGCCAAAGGATGTGCCCAGGGGCCCCAAGCACAGGGCTGGGACCTGACTGCAGAGAATCCTTATATTGAATTTGGACCCCAGACCGAAGTTGTCCCGTCCTCAAAGTTGTGCTGCCCTGATAGACCCAAGGGAGCCCTACAAACTGGCATCAGCAACCTGGACTGGTGAGTTTTCTTTCCCAGGGAAAATGGCCAAAGCATGTGCCCAGGGGCCCCTGGCCCTGGGCTCGAGCCTGAATGCAAAGAATCCATTTATATAAGGATGGACCCCAGACCGAAGTTGTCCCCTCCTCAAAGTTGTGCTGCCCTGATAGACCCAAGAAAGCCCTACAAACTGACATCAGCAACTGGACTGGTGAGTTTTCTTTCCCAGGGAAAATGGCCAAAGCATGTGCCCAGGGGACCCAAGCACAGGGCTGGGACCTGACTGCAGAGAATCCTTATATTGAAGTTTGGACCCCTGACCAAAGTTGTCCCCTCCGCAAAGTTGTGCTGCCCTGATAGACCCAAGGGAGCCCTACAAACTGACATCAGCAACCTGGACTGGTGAGTTTTCTTTCCCAGGGAAAATGGCCGAAGGATGTGCCCAGGGGCCCCTGGCACTGGGCTGGGGCCGGAATGCAAAGAATCCTTATATCGAAGGATGGACCCCAGACCGAAGTTGTCCCCTCCTCAAAGTTGTGCTGCCCTGATAAACCCAAGGGAGCCCTACAAACTGACATCAGCAACCTGGACTGGTGAGTTTTATTTCCCAGGGAAAATGGCCAAAGCATGTGCCCAGGGGCCCCTTGCCCTGGGCTGGGGCCTGACTGCAAAGAATCCTTATATGGAAGTTTGGACCCCAGACCGAAGCTGTCCCCTCCTCAAAGTTGTGCTGCCCTGATAGACACAAGGGAGCCCTACAAACTGACATCAGCAACCTGGACTGGTGAGTTTTCTTTCCCAGGGAAAATGGCCAAAGGATGTGCCCAGGGGCTCCTGGCACTGGGTTGGGGCCTGAATGCAAATAATCCTTATATCGAAGGATGGACCCCAGACCGAAGTTGTCCCCTCCTCAAAGTTGTGCTGCCCTGATTGACCCAAGGAAGTCGTTCAAAGTGACATCAGGAACCTGGACTGGTGAGTTTTCTTTCCCTGGGAAAATGGCCAAAGCATGTGCCCAGGGGCCCCAAGCACTGGGCTGGGACCTGACGGCAGAGAATCCTTATATCGAAGTTTGGACCCCCAACCGAAGTTGTCCCCTCCTCATAGTTGTGCTGCCCTGATTGACCCAAGGAAGCCCTACAAACTGACATCAGCAACCTGGACTGGTGAGTTTTCTTTCCCAGGGAAAATGGCCAAAGGATGTGCCCAGGGGTCCCTGGCACTGGGCTGGGGCCTGACTGCAAAAAATCCCTATATCGAAGGATGGTTCGCAGACCAAAGTTGTCCCCTCCTCAAATTTCTGCTTCCCAGATAGACCCAAGGGAGCCCTACAAATTGACATCAGGAACCTGGACTGGTGAGTTTTCTTTCCCAGGGAAAATGGCCAAAGCATGTGCCCAGGGGACCCAAGCACAGGGCTGGGACCTGACTGCAGAGAATCCTTATATTGAAGTTTGGACCCCTGACCAAAGTTGTCCCCTCCGCAAAGTTGTGCTGCCCTGATAGACCCAAGGGAGCCCTACAAACTGACATCAGCAACCTGGACTGGTGACTTTTCTTTCCCAGGGAAAATGGCCGAAGGATGTGCCCAGGGGCCCCTGGCACTGGGCTGGGGCCGGAATGCAAAGAATCCTTATATCGAAGGATGGACCCCAGACCGAAGTTGTCCCCTCCTCAAAGTTGTGCTGCCCTGATAAACCCAAGGGAGCCCTACAAACTGACATCAGCAACCTGGACTGGTGAGTTTTCTTTCCCAGGGAAAATGGCCAAAGCATGTGCCCAGGGGCCCCTTGCCCTGGGCTCGGGCCTGACTGCAAAGAATCCTTATATGGAAGTTTGGACCCCAGACCGAAGTTGTCCCCTCCTCAAAGTTGTGCTGCCCTGATAGACACAAGGGAGCCCTACAAACTGACATCAGCAACCTGGACTGGTGAGTTTTCTTTCCCAGGGAAAATGGCCAAAGGATGTGCCCAGGGGCTCCTGGCACTGGGTTGGGGCCTGAATGCAAATAATCCTTATATCGAAGGATGGACCCCAGACCGAAGTTGTCCCCTCCTCAAAGTTGTGCTGCCCTGATTGACCCAAGGAAGCCGTTCAAAGTGACATCAGGAACCTGGACTGGTGAGTTTTCTTTCCCAGGGAAAATGGCCAAAGCATGTGCCCAGGGGCCCCAAGCACAGGGCTGGGACCTGACTGCAGAGAATCCTTATATCGAAGGATGGACCCCAGACCGAAGTTGTCCCCTCCGCAAAGTTGTGCTGCCCTGATAGACCTAAGGGAGCCCTACAAACTGACATCAGCAACCTGGACTGGTGAGTTTTCTTTCCCAGGGAAAATGGCCAAAGGATGTGCCCAGGGGCCCCTGGCACTGGGCTGGGGCCTGAATGCAAAGAATCCTTATATCGAAGGATGGACCCCAGACTGAAGTTGTCCCCTCCTCAAAGTTGTGCTGCCCTGATAAACTCAAGGGAGCCCTACAAACTGACATTAGCAACCTGGACTGGTGAATTTTCTGTCCAAGGGAAAATGGCCAAAGGATGTGCCCAGGGGCCCCTGGCACTGGGCTTTCGCCTGAATGGAAAGAATCCTTATATCGAAGGATGGATCGGAGACCGAAGTAGTCCCCATCTCATACTTGTGCTGCCCTGATAGACCCAAGGGAGCCCTACAAACTGATATCAGCAACCTGGACTGGTGAATTTTCTTTCCCAGGGAAAATGGCCAAAGCATGTGCCCAGGGGCCCCTGGCAATGGGCTAGGGCCTGACTGCAAAGAATCCTTATATCGAAGGATGGTTCGCAGACCAAAGTTGTCCCCTCCTCAAAGTTGTGCTGCCCTGATAGACCCAAGGGAGCCCTCCGTACTGACATCAGCAACCTGGACTGGTGAGTTTTCTTTCTCAGGGAAAATGGCCAAAGGGTGTGCCCAGGGGCCCCTGGCAATGGGCTGGGGCCTGCCTGCAGAGAATCCTTATATCGAAGGATGGTTCGCAGACCGAAGTTGTCCCCTCCTCAAAGTTGTGCTGCCCTGATAGACCCAAGGGAGCCCTACAAACTGACATCAGCAACCTGGACTGGTGAGTTTTCTTTCCCAGGGAAAATGGCCAAAGCATGTGCCCAGGGGCCCTACGCACAGGGCTGGGACCTGACTGCAGAGAATCCTTATATTGAAGTTTGGACCCCAGACCGAAGTTGTCCCCTCCTCAAAGTTGTGCTGCCCTGATAGACCCAAGGGAGCCCTACAAACTGACATCAGCAACCTGGAATGGTGAATTTTCTTTTCCAGGGAAAATGGCCAAAGGATGTGCCCAGGGGCCCCTGGCACTGGGATGGGGCCTGAATGCAAAGAATCCTTATATCGAAGAATGGATCGCAGACTGAAGTTGTCCCCATCTCATACTTGTGCTGCCCTGATAGACCCAAGGGAGCCCTACAAACTGACATCAGCAACCTGGACTGGTGAGTTTTCTTTCCCAGGGAAAATGGCCAAAGGATGTGCCCAGGGGCCCCAAGCACAGGGCTGGGACCTGACTGCAGAGAATCCTTATATTGAATTTGGACCCCAGACCGAAGTTGTCCCGTCCTCAAAGTTGTGCTGCCCTGATAGACCCAAGGGAGCCCTACAAACTGGCATCAGCCACCTGGACTGGTGAGTTTTCTTTCCCAGGGAAAATGGCCAAAGCATGTGCCCAGGGGCCCCTGGCCCTGGGCTCGAGCCTGAATGCAAAGAATCCTTTTATATAAGGATGGACCCCAGACCGAAGTTGTCCCCTCCTCAAAGTTGTGCTGCCCTGATAGACCCAAGAAAGCCCTACAAACTGACATCAGCAACTGGACTGGTGAGTTTTCTTTCCCAGGGAAAATGGCCAAAGGATGTGCCCAGGGGCTCCTGGCACTGGGGTGGGGCCTGAATGCAAAAAATCCTTATATCGAAGGATGGACCCCAGACCGAAGTTGTCCCCTCCTCAAAGTTGTGCTGCCCTGATAGACCCAAGGGAGCCCTACAAACTGACATCAGCAACCTGGACTGGTGAGTTTTCTTTCCCAGGGAAAATGGCCAAAGGATGTGCCCAGGGGCCCCTGGCCCTGGGCTGGGGCCTGACTGCAAAGAATCCCTATATCGAAGGATGGTTCGCAGACCAAAGTTGTACCCTCCTCAAATTTCTACTTCCCAGATAGACCCAAGGGAGCCCTACAAACTGACATCAGCAACCTGGACTGGTGAGTTTTCTTTCCCAGGGAAAATGGCCAAAGTATGTTTCCAGGGGCCCCAAGCACAGGGCTGGGACCTGACTGCAGAGAATCCTTATATTGAAGTTTGGACCCCAGACCGAAGTTGTCCCCTCCGCAAAGTTGTGCTGCCCTGATAGACCCAAGGGAGCCCTACAAACTGACATCAGCAACCTGGACTGGTGAGTTTTCTTTCCCAGGGAAAATGGCCAAAGGATGTGCCCAGCGGCCCCTGGCACTGGGCTGGGGCCTGAATGCAAAGAATCCCTATATCGAAGGATGGACCCCAGACCAAAGTTGTCCCCTCCTCAAAGTTGTGCTGCCCTGATAGATCCAAGGGAGCCCTACAAACTGACATCAGCAACCTGGACTGGTGAGTTTTATTTCCCAGGGAAAATGGCCAAAGCATGTGCCCAGGGGCCCCTTGCCCTGGGCTGGGGCCTGACTGCAAAGAATCCTTATATGGAAGTTTGGACCCCAGACCGAAGTTGTCCCCTCCTCAAAGTTGTGCTGCCCTGATAGACACAAGGGAGCCCTACAAACTGACATCAGCAACCTGGACTGGTGAGTTTTCTTTCCCAGGGAAAATGGCCAAAGGATGTGCCCAGGGGCTCCTGGCACTGGGTTGGGGCCTGAATGCAAATAATCCTTATATCGAAGGATGGACCCCAGACCGAAGTTGTCCCCTCCTCAAAGTTGTGCTGCCCTGATAGACCCAAGGGAGCCCTACAAACTGACATCAGCAACCTGGACTGGTGAGTTTTCTTTCCCAGGGAAAATGGCCAAAGCATGTGCCCAGGGGCCCCAAGCACAGGGCTGGGACCTGACTGCAGAGAATCCTTATATTGAAGTTTGGACCCCAGACCGAAGTTGTCCCCTCCTCAAAGTTGTGCTGCCCTGATAGACCCAAGGGAGCCCTACAAACTGACATCAGCAACCTGGAATGGTGAGTTTTCTTTCCCAGGGAAAATGGCCAAAGGATGTGCCCAGGGGCCCCTGGCACTGGGATGGGGCCTGAATGCAAAGAATCCTTATATCGAAGAATGGATCGCAGACTGAAGTTGTCCCCATCTCATACTTGTGCTGCCCTGATAGACCCAAGGGAGCCCTACAAACTGACATCAGCAACCTGGACTGGTGAGTTTTCTTTCCCAGGGAAAATGGCCAAAGAATGTGCCCAGGGACCCCTGGCAATGGGCTGGGGCCTGAATGCAAATAATCCTTATATCGAAGGATGGACCCCAGACCGAAGTTGTCCCCTCCTCAAAGTTGTGCTTCCCTGATAGACCCAAGAGAGCCCCACAAACTGACATCAGCAACCTGGACTGGTGAGTTTTCTTTCCCAGGGAAAATGGCCAAAGCATGTGCCCAGGGGCCCCTGGCACTGGGCTGGGGCCTGACTGCAAAGAATCCCTATATCGAAGGATGGTTCGCAGACCAAAATTGTCCCCTCCTCAAATTTCTGCTTCCCAGATAGACACAAGGGAGCCCTACAAAGTGACATCAGGAACCTGGACTGGTTAGTTTTCTTTCCCTGGGAAAATGGCCAAAGCATGTGCCCAGGGGCCCCAAGCACAGGCCTCGGACCTGACTGCAGAGAATCCTTATATCGAAGGATGGACCCCCAACCGAAGTTGTCCCCTCCTCAAAGTTGTGCTGCCCTGATAGACCCAAGGGAGCCCTACAAACTGACATCAGCAACCTGGACTGGTGAATTTTCTTTCCCAGGGAAAATGGCCAAAGGATGTGCCCAGGGGCCCCTGGCCCTGCGCTCGGACCTGAATGCAAAGAATCCTTATATCGAAGTTTGGACCCCAGACCGAAATTGTCCCCTCCTCAAAGTTGTGCTGCCCTGATAAACCCAAGGGAGCCCTACAAACTGACATCAGCAACCTGGACTGGTGAGTTTTTTTTCCCAGGGAAAATGGCCAAAGCATGTGCCCAGGGGCCCCTGGCCCTGGGCTCGGGCCTGAATGCAAAGAATCCTTATATGGAAGTTTGGACCCCAGACCGAAGTTGTCCCCTCCTCAAAGTTGTGCTGCCCTGATAGACACAAGGGAGCCCTACAAACTGACATCAGCAACCTGGACTGGTGAGTTTTATTTCCCAGGGACAATGGCCAAAGGATGTGCCCAGGGGCCCCTGAACCCGGGCTGGGACCAGACTGCGAAGAATCCTTATATCGAAGAATGGATCACAGACCGAAGTTGTCCCCTCCTCAAAGTTGTGCTCCCCTGATAGACCCAAGGGAGCCCTACAAACTGACATCAGCAACCTGGAATGGTGAATTTTCTTTCCCAGGGAAAATGGCCAAAGGGTGTGCCCAGGGGCCCTTGGCACTGGGATGGGGCCTGAATGCAAAGAATCCTTATATCGAAGAATGGATCGCAGACTGAAGTTGTCCACATCTCATACTTGTGCTGCCCTGATAGACCCAAGGGAGCCCTACAAACTGACATCAGCAACCTGGACTGGTGAGTTTTCTTTCCCAGGGAAAATGGCCAAAGGATGTGCCCAGGGGCCCCAAGCACAGGGCTGGGACCTGACTGCAGAGAATCCTTATATTGAATTTGGACCCCAGACCGAAATTGTCCCCTCCTCAAAGTTGTGCTGCCCTGATAGACCCAAGGGAGCCCTACAAACTGACATCAGCAACCTGGAATGGTGAATTTTTTTTCCCAGGGAAAATGGCCAAAGGATGTGCCCAGGGGCCCCAGGCACTGGGCTCGGACCTGAATGCAAAAAATCCTTATATCGAAGGATGGACCCCAGACCGAAGTTGTCCCCTCCTCAAAGTTGTGCTGCCCTGATAGACCCAAGGGAGCCCTACAAACTGGCATCAGCAACCTGGACTGGTGAGTTTTCTTTCCCAGGGAAAATGGCCAAAGCATGTGCCCAGGGGCCCCTGGCCCTGGGCTCGAGCCTGAATGCAAAGAATCCTTATATCGAAGGATGGACCCCAGACTGAAGTTGTCCCCTCCTCAAAGTTGTGCTGCCCTGATAGACCCAAGAAAGCCCTACAAACTGACATCAGCAACTGGACTGGTGAGTTTTCTTTCCCAGGGAAAATGGCCAAAGCATGTGCCCAGGGGCCCCTGGCACTGGGCTGGGGCCTGACTGCAAAGAATCCCTATATCGAAGGATGGTTCGCAGACCAAAGTTGTACCCTCCTCAAAGTTGTGCAGCCCTGATAGACCCAAGGGAGCCCTACAAACTGACATCAGCAACCTGGACTGGTGAGTTTTCTTTCCCAGGGAAAATGGCCAAAGGATGTGCCCAGGGGCCCCTGGCACTGGGCTGGGGCCTGACTGCAAAGAATCCCTATATCTAAGGATGGTTCGCAGACCAAAGTTGTACCCTCCTCAAATTTCTGCTTCCCAGATAGACCCAAGGGAGCCCTACAAACTGACATCAGCAACCTGGACTGGTGAGTTTTCTTTCCCAGGGAAAATGGCCAAAGTATGTTTCCAGGGGCCCCAAGCACAGGGCTGGGACCTGACTGCAGAGAATCCTTATATTGAAGTTTGGACCCCAGACCGAAGTTGTCCCCTCCGCAAAGTTGTGCTGCCCTGATAGACCCAAGGGAGCCCTACAAACTGACATCAGCAACCTGGACTGGTGAGTTTTCTTTCCCAGGGAAAATGGCCAAAGCATGTGCCCAGCGGCCCCTGGCCCTGGGCTGGAGCCTGAATGCAAAGAATCCCTATATCGAAGGATGGATCACAGACCGAAGTTGTCCCCTCCTCAAAGTTGTGCTGCCCTGATAGATCCAAGGGAGCCCTACAAACTGACATCAGCAACCTGGACTGGTGAGTTTTATTTCCCAGGGAAAATGGCCAAAGGATGTGCCCAGGGGCCCCTTGCCCTGGGCTGGGGCCTGACTGCAAAGAATCCTTATATGGAAGTTTGGACCCCAGACCGAAGTTGTCCCCTCCTCAAAGTTGTGCTGCCCTGATAGACCCAAGGGAGCCCTACAAACTGACATCAGCAACCTGGACTGGTGAGTTTTCTTTCCCAGGGAAAATGGCCAAAGGATGTGCCCAGGGGCTCCTGGCACTGGGTTGGGGCCTGAATGCAAATAATCCTTATATCGAAGGATGGACCCCAGACCGAAGTTGTCCCCTCCTCAAAGTTGTGCTGCCCTGATAGACCCAAGGGAGCCCTACAAACTGACATCAGCAACCTGGACTGGTGAGTTTTCTTTCCCAGGGAAAATGGCCAAAGCATGTGCCCAGGGGCCCCAAGCACAGGGCTGGGACCTGACTGCAGAGAATCCTTATATTGAAGTTTGGACCCCAGACCGAAGTTGTCCCCTCCTCAAAGTTGTGCTGCCCTGATAGACCCAAGGGAGCCCTACAAACTGACATCAGCAACCTGGACTGGTGAGTTTTCTTTCCCAGGGAAAATGGCCAAAGGATGTGCCCAGGGGCCCCTGGCACTGGGCTGGGGCCTGAATGCAAATAATCCTTATATCGAAGAATGGATCGCAGACTGAAGTTGTCCCCATCTCATACTTGTGCTGCCCTGATAGACCCAAGGGAGCCCTACAAACTGACATCAGCAACCTGGACTGGTGAGTTTTCTTTCCCAGGGAAAATGGCCAAAGAATGTGCCCAGGGGCCCC
Source organism: Lonchura striata (assembly GCF_050655825.1). Lineage (NCBI taxonomy): Eukaryota > Metazoa > Chordata > Aves > Passeriformes > Estrildidae > Lonchura > Lonchura striata. The sequence continues at coordinate 16,837,227 of NC_140716.1, read as the reverse complement.
TGGCAATGGGCTGGGGCCTGAATGCAAATAATCCTTATATCGAAGGATGGACCCCAGACCGAAGTTGTCCCCTCCTCAAAGTTGTGCTTCCCTGATAGACCCAAGGGAGCCCCACAAACTGACATCAGCAACCTGGACTGGTGAGTTTTCTTTCCCAGGGAAAATGGCCAAAGCATGTGCCCAGGGGCCCCTGGCACTGGGCTGGGGCCTGACTGCAAAGAATCCCTATATCGAAGGATGGTTCGCAGACCAAAATTGTCCCCTCCTCAAATTTCTGCTTCCCAGATAGACACAAGGGAGCCCTACAAAGTGACATCAGGAACCTGGACTGGTTAGTTTTCTTTCCCAGGGAAAATGGCCAAAGGATGTGCCCAGGTGCCCCAAGCACAGGCCTCGGACCTGACTGCAGAGAATCCTTATATCGAAGGATGGACCCCCAACCGAAGTTGTCCCCTCCTCAAAGTTGTGCTGCCCTGATAGACCCAAGGGAGCCCTACAAACTGACATCAGCAACCTGGACTGGTGAGTTTTCTTTCCCAGGGAAAATGGCCAAAGGATGTGCCCAGGGGCCCCTGGCCCTGCGCTCGGACCTGAATGCAAAGAATCCTTATATCAAAGGATGGACCCCAGACCGAAGTTGTCCCCTCCTCAAAGTTGTGCTGCCCTGATAAACCCAAGGGAGCCCTACAAACTGACATCAGCAACCTGGACTGGTGAGTTTTTTTTCCCAGGGAAAATGGCCAAAGCATGTGCCCAGGGGCCCCTGGCCCTGGGCTCGGGCCTGAATGCAAAGAATCCTTATATGGAAGTTTGGACCCCAGACCGAAGTTGTCCCCTCCTCAAAGTTGTGCTGCCCTGATAGACCCAAGGGAGCCCTACAAACTGACATCAGCAGCCTGGACTGGTGAGTTTTATTTCCCAGGGAAAATGGCCAAAGGATGTGCCCAGGGGCCCCTGAACCCGGGCTGGGACCAGACTGCGAAGAATCCTTATATCGAAGAATGGATCACAGACCGAAGTTGTCCCCTCCTCAAAGTTGTGCTGCCCTGATAGACCCAAGGGAGCCCTACAAACTGACATCAGCAACCTGGACTGGTGAGTTTTCTTTCCCAGGGAAAATGGCCAAAGGATGTGCCCAGGGGCCCCTGGCCCTGGGCTCGGACCTGACTACAAAGAATACTTATATCGAAGGATGGAATCCAGACCGAAGTTGTCCCCTCCTCAAAGTTGTGCTGCCCTGATAGACCCAAGGGAGCCCTACAAACTGACATCAGCAACCTGGACTGGTGAATTTTCTTTCCCAGGGAAAATGGCCAAAGGATGTGCCCAGGGGCCCCAGGCACTGGGCTCGGGCCTGACTGCAAAAAATCCTTATATCGAAGAATGGACCCCAGACCGAAGTTGTCCCCTCCTCAAAGTTGTGCTGCCCTGATAGACACAAGGGAGCCCTACAAACTGACATCAGCAACCTGGACTGGTGAGTTTTCTTTCCCAGGGAAAATGGCCAAAGGATGTGCCCAGGGGCCCCTGGCCCTGGGCTGGGGCCTGAATGCAAAGAATCCTTATATCGAAGGATGGACCCCAGACCGAAGTTGTCCCCTCCTCAAAGTTGTGCTGCCCTGATAGACCCAAGGGAGCCCTACAAACTGACATCAGCAACCTGGACTGGTGAATTTTCTTTCCCAGGGAAAATGGCCAAAGGATGTGCCCAGGGGCCCCTGGCCCTGGGCTCGGACCTGATTGCAAAGAATTCTTATATCGAAGGATGGAATCCAGACCGAAGTTGTCCCCTCCTCATAGTTGTGCTGCCCTGATAGACCCAAGGGAGCCCTACAAACTGACATCAGCAACCTGGACTGGTGAGTTTTCTTTCCCAGGGAAAATGGCCAAAGGATGTGCCCAGGGGCCCCTGGCACTGGGCTCGGGCCTGAATGCAAATAATCCTTATATCGAAGTATTGATCGCAGACCGAAGTTGTCCCCTCCTCAAAGTTGTGCTGCCCTGATAGACCCAAGGGAGCCCTACAAACTGACATCAGCAACCTGGAATGGTGAATTTTCTTTCCCAGGGAAAATGGCCAAAGGATGTGCCCAGGGGCCCTTGGCACTGGGATGGGGCCTGAATGCAAAGAATCCTTATATCGAAGAATGGATCGCAGACTGAAGTTGTCCCCATCTCATACTTGTGCTGCCCTGATAGACCCAAGGGAGCCCTACAAACTGACATCAGCAACCTGGACTGGTGAGTTTTCTTTCCCAGGGAAAATGGCCAAAGGATGTGCCCAGGGGCCCCAAGCACAGGGCTGGGACCTGACTGCAGAGAATCCTTATATTGAATTTGGACCCCAGACCGAAGTTGTCCCCTCCTCAAAGTTGTGCTGCCCTGATAGACCCAAGGGAGCCCTACAAACTGACATCAGCAACCTGGAATGGTGAATTTTTTTTCCCAGGGAAAATGGCCAAAGGATGTGCCCAGGGGCCCCAGGCACTGGGCTCGGACCTGAATGCAAAAAATCCTTATATCGAAGGATGGACCCCAGACCGAAGTTGTCCCCTCCTCAAAGTTGTGCTGCCCTGATAGACCCAAGGGAGCCCTACAAACTGGCATCAGCAACCTGGACTGGTGAGTTTTCTTTCCCAGGGAAAATGGCCAAAGCATGTGCCCAGGGGCCCCTGGCCCTGGGCTCGAGCCTGAATGCAAAGAATCCTTATATCGAAGGATGGACCCCAGACTGAAGTTGTCCCCTCCTCAAAGTTGTGCTGCCCTGATAGACCCAAGAAAGCCCTACAAACTGACATCAGCAACTGGACTGGTGAGTTTTCTTTCCCAGGGAAAATGGCCAAAGCATGTGCCCAGGGGCCCCTGGCACTGGGCTGGGGCCTGACTGCAAAGAATCCCTATATCGAAGGATGGTTCGCAGACCAAAGTTGTACCCTCCTCAAAGTTGTGCAGCCCTGATAGACCCAAGGGAGCCCTACAAATTGACATCAGGAACCTGGACTGGTGAGTTTTCTTTCCCAGGGAAAATGGCCAAAGCATGTGCCCAGGGGACCCAAGCACAGGGCTGGGACCTGACTGCAGAGAATCCTTATATTGAAGTTTGGACCCCTGACCAAAGTTGTCCCCTCCGCAAAGTTGTGCTGCCCTGATAGACCCAAGGGAGCCCTACAAACTGACATCAGCAACCTGGACTGGTGAGTTTTCTTTCCCAGGGAAAATGGCCGAAGGATGTGCCCAGGGGCCCCTGGCACTGGGCTGGGGCCGGAATGCAAAGAATCCTTATATCGAAGGATGGACCCCAGACCGAAGTTGTCCCCTCCTCAAAGTTGTGCTGCCCTGATAAACCCAAGGGAGCCCTACAAACTGACATCAGCAACCTGGACTGGTGAGTTTTCTTTCCCAGGGAAAATGGCCAAAGCATGTGCCCAGGGGCCCCTTGCCCTGGGCTCGGGCCTGACTGCAAAGAATCCTTATATGGAAGTTTGGACCCCAGACCGAAGTTGTCCCCTCCTCAAAGTTGTGCTGCCCTGATAGACACAAGGGAGCCCTACAAACTGACATCAGCAACCTGGACTGGTGAGTTTTCTTTCCCAGGGAAAATGGCCAAAGGATGTGCCCAGGGGCTCCTGGCACTGGGTTGGGGCCTGAATGCAAATAATCCTTATATCGAAGGATGGACCCCAGAACGAAGTTGTCCCCTCCTCAAAGTTGTGCTGCCCTGATTGACCCAAGGAAGCCGTTCAAAGTGACATCAGGAACCTGGACTGGTGAGTTTTCTTTCCCAGGGAAAATGGCCAAAGCATGTGCCCAGGGGCCCCAAGCACAGGGCTGGGACCTGACTGCAGAGAATCCTTATATCGAAGGATGGACCCCAGACCGAAGTTGTCCCCTCCGCAAAGTTGTGCTGCCCTGATAGACCTAAGGGAGCCCTACAAACTGACATCAGCAACCTGGACTGGTGAGTTTTCTTTCCCAGGGAAAATGGCCAAAGGATGTGCCCAGGGGCCCCTGGCACTGGGCTGGGGCCTGAATGCAAAGAATCCTTATATCGAAGGATGGACCCCAGACCGAAGTTGTCCCCTCCTCAAAGTTGTGCTGCCCTGATAAACTCAAGGGAGCCCTACAAACTGACATTAGCAACCTGGACTGGTGAATTTTCTGTCCAAGGGAAAATGGCCAAAGGATGTGCCCAGGGGCCCCTGGCCCTGGGCTTGGGCCTGACTGTAAAGAATCCCTATATCGAAGGATGGATCACAGACCAAAATTGTCCCCACCTCAACCTTGAGCTGCCCTGATAGACCCAAGGGAGCCCTACAAACTGACATCAGCAACCTGGACTGGTGAGTTTTCTTCCCCATGGAAAATGGCCAAAGGATGTGCCCAGGGGCCCCTGGCACTGGGCTTTCGCCTGAATGGAAAGAATCCTTATATCGAAGGATGGATCGGAGACCGAAGTAGTCCCCATCTCATACTTGTGCTGCCCTGATAGACCCAAGGGAGCCCTACAAACTGATATCAGCAACCTGGACTGGTGAATTTTCTTTCCCAGGGAAAATGGCCAAAGCATGTGCCCAGGGGCCCCTGGCAATGGGCTAGGGCCTGACTGCAAAGAATCCTTATATCGAAGGATGGTTCGCAGACCAAAGTTGTCCCCTCCTCAAAGTTGTGCTGCCCTGATAGACCCAAGGGAGCCCTCCGTACTGACATCAGCAACCTGGACTGGTGAGTTTTCTTTCCCAGGGAAAATGGCCAAAGGATGTGCCCAGGGGCCCCTGGCACTGGGATGGGGCCTGAATGCGAAGAATCCTTATATCGAAGAATGGATCGCAGACTGAAGTTGTCCCCATCTCATACTTGTGCTGCCCTGATAGACCCAAGGGAGCCCTACAAACTGACATCAGCAACCTGGACTGGTGAGTTTTCTTTCCCAGGGAAAATGGCCAAAGCATGTGCCCAGGGGCCCCAAGCACAGGGCTGGGACCTGACTGCAGAGAATCCTTATATTGAATTTGGACCCCAGACCGAAGTTGTCCCGTCCTCAAAGTTGTGCTGCCCTGATAGACCCAAGGGAGCCCTACAAACTGGCATCAGCAACCTGGACTGGTGAGTTTTCTTTCCCAGGGAAAATGGCCAAAGCATGTGCCCAGGGGCCCCTGGCCCTGGGCTCGAGCCTGAATGCAAAGAATCCTTTTATATAAGGATGGACCCCAGACCGAAGTTGTCCCCTCCTCAAAGTTGTGCTGCCCTGATAGACCCAAGAAAGCCCTACAAACTGACATCAGCAACTGGACTGGTGAGTTTACTTTCCCAGGGAAAATGGCCAAAGGATGTGCCCAGGGGCCCCTGGCACTGGGGTGGGGCCTGAATGCAAAAAATCCTTATATCGAAGGATGGACCCCAGACCGAAGTTGTCCCCTCCTCAAAGTTGTGCTGCCCTGATAGACCCAAGGGAGCCCTACAAACTGACATCAGCAACCTGGACTGGTGAGTTTTCTTTCCCAGGGAAAATGGCCAAAGGATGTGCCCAGGGGCCCCTGGCCCTGGGCTGGGGCCTGACTGCAAATAATCCCTATATCGAAGGATGGTTCGCAGACCAAAGTTGTACCCTCCTCAAATTTCTACTTCCCAGATAGACCCAAGGGAGCCCTACAAACTGACATCAGCAACCTGGACTGGTGAGTTTTCTTTCCCAGGGAAAATGGCCAAAGTATGTTTCCAGGGGCCCCAAGCACAGGGCTGGGACCTGACTGCAGAGAATCCTTATATTGAAGTTTGGACCCCAGACCGAAGTTGTCCCCTCCGCAAAGTTGTGCTGCCCTGATAGACCCAAGGGAGCCCTACAAACTGACATCAGCAACCTGGACTGGTGAGTTTTCTTTCCCAGGGAAAATGGCCAAAGGATGTGCCCAGGGGCCCCTGGCACTGGGCTGGGGCCTGAATGCAAAGAATCCCTATATCGAAGGATGGACCCCAGACCAAAGTTGTCCCCTCCTCAAAGTTGTGCTGCCCTGATAGATCCAAGGGAGCCCTACAAACTGACATCAGCAACCTGGACTGGTGAGTTTTATTTCCCAGGGAAAATGGCCAAAGCATGTGCCCAGGGGCCCCTTGCCCTGGGCTGGGGCCTGACTGCAAAGAATCCTTATATGGAAGTTTGGACCCCAGACCGAAGTTGTCCCCTCCTCAAAGTTGTGCTGCCCTGATAGACACAAGGGAGCCCTACAAACTGACATCAGCAACCTGGACTGGTGAGTTTTCTTTCCCAGGGAAAATGGCCAAAGGATGTGCCCAGGGGCTCCTGGCACTGGGTTGGGGCCTGAATGCAAATAATCCTTATATCGAAGGATGGACCCCAGACCAAAGTTGTCCCCTCCTCAAAGTTGTGCTGCCCTGATAGACCCAAGGGAGCCCTACAAACTGACATCAGCAACCTGGACTGGTGAGTTTTCTTTCCCAGGGAAAATGGCCAAAGCATGTGCCCAGGGGCCCCAAGCACAGGGCTGGGACCTGACTGCAGAGAATCCTTATATTGAAGTTTGGACCCCAGACCGAAGTTGTCCCCTCCTCAAAGTTGTGCTGCCCTGATAGACCCAAGGGAGCCCTACAAACTGACATCAGCAACCTGGAATGGTGAGTTTTCTTTCCCAGGGAAAATGGCCAAAGGATGTGCCCAGGGGCCCCTGGCACTGGGATGGGGCCTGAATGCAAAGAATCCTTATATCGAAGAATGGATCGCAGACTGAAGTTGTCCCCATCTCATACTTGTGCTGCCCTGATAGACCCAAGGGAGCCCTACAAACTGACATCAGCAACCTGGACTGGTGAGTTTTCTTTCCCAGGGAAAATGGCCAAAGAATGTGCCCAGGGACCCCTGGCAATGGGCTGGGGCCTGAATGCAAATAATCCTTATATCGAAGGATGGACCCCAGACCGAAGTTGTCCCCTCCTCAAAGTTGTGCTTCCCTGATAGACCCAAGGGAGCCCCACAAACTGACATCAGCAACCTGGACTGGTGAGTTTTCTTTCCCAGGGAAAATGGCCAAAGCATGTGCCCAGGGGCCCCTGGCACTGGGCTGGGGCCTGACTGCAAAGAATCCCTATATCGAAGGATGGTTCGCAGACCAAAATTGTCCCCTCCTCAAATTTCTGCTTCCCAGATAGACACAAGGGAGCCCTACAAAGTGACATCAGGAACCTGGACTGGTTAGTTTTCTTTCCCTGGGAAAATGGCCAAAGCATGTGCCCAGGGGCCCCAAGCACAGGCCTCGGACCTGACTGCAGAGAATCCTTATATCGAAGGATGGACCCCCAACCGAAGTTGTCCCCTCCTCAAAGTTGTGCTGCCCTGATAGACCCAAGGGAGCCCTACAAACTGACATCAGCAACCTGGACTGGTGAATTTTCTTTCCCAGGGAAAATGGCCAAAGGATGTGCCCAGGGGCCCCTGGCCCTGCGCTCGGACCTGAATGCAAAGAATCCTTATATCGAAGGATGGACCCCAGACCGAAGTTGTCCCCTCCTCAAAGTTGTGCTGCCCTGATAAACCCAAGGGAGCCCTACAAATTGACATCAGCAACCTGGACTGGTGAGTTTTTTTTCCCAGGGAAAATGGCCAAAGCATGTGCCCAGGGGCCCCTGGCCCTGGGCTCGGGCCTGAATGCAAAGAATCCTTATATGGAAGTTTGGACCCCAGACCGAAGTTGTCCCCTCCTCAAAGTTGTGCTGCCCTGATAGACACAAGGGAGCCCTACAAACTGACATCAGCAACCTGGACTGGTGAGTTTTCTTTCCCAGGGAAAATGGCCAAAGGATGTGCCCAGGGGCCCCTTGCCCTGGGTTCGGGTCTGAATGCAAATAATCCTTATATCGAAGGATGGACCCCAGACCGAAGTTGTCCCCTCCTCAAAGTTGTGCAGCCCTGATAGACCCAAGGGAGCCCTACAAACTGACATCAGCAACCTGGACTGGTGAGTTTTATTTCCCAGGGACAATGGCCAAAGGATGTGCCCAGGGGCCCCTGAACCCGGGCTGGGACCAGACTGCGAAGAATCCTTATATCGAAGAATGGATCACAGACCGAAGTTGTCCCCTCCTCAAAGTTGTGCTCCCCTGATAGACCCAAGGGAGCCCTACAAACTGACATCAGCAACCTGGAATGGTGAATTTTCTTTCCCAGGGAAAATGGCCAAAGGGTGTGCCCAGGGGCCCTTGGCACTGGGATGGGGCCTGAATGCAAAGAATCCTTATATCGAAGAATGGATCGCAGACTGAAGTTGTCCACATCTCATACTTGTGCTGCCCTGATAGACCCAAGGGAGCCCTACAAACTGACATCAGCAACCTGGACTGGTGAGTTTTCTTTCCCAGGGAAAATGGCCAAAGGATGTGCCCAGGGGCCCCAAGCACAGGGCTGGGACCTGACTGCAGAGAATCCTTATATTGAATTTGGACCCCAGACCGAAGTTGTCCCCTCCTCAAAGTTGTGCTGCCCTGATAGACCCAAGGGAGCCCTACAAACTGACATCAGCAACCTGGAATGGTGAATTTTTTTTCCCAGGGAAAATGGCCAAAGGATGTGCCCAGGGGCCCCAGGCACTGGGCTCGGACCTGAATGCAAAAAATCCTTATATCGAAGGATGGACCCCAGACCGAAGTTGTCCCCTCCTCAAAGTTGTGCTGCCCTGATAGACCCAAGGGAGCCCTACAAACTGGCATCAGCAACCTGGACTGGTGAGTTTTCTTTCCCAGGGAAAATGGCCAAAGCATGTGCCCAGGGGCCCCTGGCACTGGGCTGGGGCCTGACTGCAAAGAATCCCTATATCGAAGGATGGTTCGCAGACCAAAGTTGTACCCTCCTCAAAGTTGTGCAGCCCTGATAGAACCAAGGGAGCCCTACAAATTGACATCAGGAACCTGGACTGGTGAGTTTTCTTTCCCAGGGAAAATGGCCAAAGCATGTGCCCAGGGGCCCCTGGCACTGGGCTGGGGCCTGACTGCAAAGAATCCCTATATCGAAGGATGGTTCGCAGACCAAAGTTGTACCCTCCTCAAAGTTGTGCAGCCCTGATAGACCCAAGGGAGCCCTACAAATTGACATCAGGAACCTGGACTGGTGAGTTTTCTTTCCCAGGGAAAATGGCCAAAGCATGTGCCCAGGGGACCCAAGCACAGGGCTGGGACCTGACTGCAGAGAATCCTTATATTGAAGTTTGGACCCCTGACCAAAGTTGTCCCCTCCGCAAAGTTGTGCTGCCCTGATAGACCCAAGGGAGCCCTACAAACTGACATCAGCAACCTGGACTGGTGAGTTTTCTTTCCCAGGGAAAATGGCCGAAGGATGTGCCCAGGGGCCCCTGGCACTGGGCTGGGGCCGGAATGCAAAGAATCCTTATATCGAAGGATGGACCCCAGACCGAAGTTGTCCCCTCCTCAAAGTTGTGCTGCCCTGATAAACCCAAGGGAGCCCTACAAACTGACATCAGCAACCTGGACTGGTGAGTTTTCTTTCCCAGGGAAAATGGCCAAAGCATGTGCCCAGGGGCCCCTTGCCCTGGGCTCGGGCCTGAATGCAAAGAATCCTTATATCGAAGGATGGACCCCAGACTGAAGTTGTCCCCTCCTCAAAGTTGTGCTGCCCTGATAAACTCAAGGGAGCCCTACAAACTGACATTAGCAACCTGGACTGGTGAATTTTCTGTCCAAGGGAAAATGGCCAAAGGATGTGCCCAGGGGCCCCTGGCCCTGGGCTTGGGCCTGACTGTAAAGAATCCCTATATCGAAGGATGGATCACAGACCAAAATTGTCCCCACCTCAACCTTGAGCTGCCCTGATAGACCCAAGGGAGCCCTACAAACTGACATCAGCAACCTGGACTGGTGAGTTTTCTTCCCCATGGAAAATGGCCAAAGGATGTGCCCAGGGGCCCCTGGCACTGGGCTTTCGCCTGAATGGAAAGAATCCTTATATCGAAGGATGGATCGGAGACCGAAGTAGTCCCCATCTCATACTTGTGCTGCCCTGATAGACCCAAGGGAGCCCTACAAACTGATATCAGCAACCTGGACTGGTGAATTTTCTTTCCCAGGGAAAATGGCCAAAGCATGTGCCCAGGGGCCCCTGGCAATGGGCTAGGGCCTGACTGCAAAGAATCCTTATATCGAAGGATGGTTCGCAGACCAAAGTTGTCCCCTCCTCAAAGTTGTGCTGCCCTGATAGACCCAAGGGAGCCCTACAAACTGACATCAGCAACCTGGACTGGTGAGTTTTCTTTCCCAGGGAAAATGGCCAAAGCATGTGCCCAGGGGCCCCTGGCAATGGGCTGGGGCCTGCCTGCAGAGAATCCTTATATCGAAGGATGGTTCGCAGACCGAAGTTGTCCCCTCCTCAAAGTTGTGCTGCCCTGATAGACCCAAGGGAGCCCTACAAACTGACATCAGCAACCTGGACTGGTGAGTTTTCTTTCCCAGGGAAAATGGCCAAAGCATGTGCCCAGGGGCCCTACGCACAGGGCTGGGACCTGACTGCAGAGAATCCTTATATTGAAGTTTGGACCCCAGACCGAAGTTGTCCCCTCCTCAAAGTTGTGCTGCCCTGATAGACCCAAGGGAGCCCTACAAACTGACATCAGCAACCTGGAATGGTGAATTTTCTTTTCCAGGGAAAATGGCCAAAGGATGTGCCCAGGGGCCCCTGGCACTGGGATGGGGCCTGAATGCAAAGAATCCTTATATCGAAGAATGGATCGCAGACTGAAGTTGTCCCCATCTCATACTTGTGCTGCCCTGATAGACCCAAGGGAGCCCTACAAACTGACATCAGCAACCTGGACTGGTGAGTTTTCTTTCCCAGGGAAAATGGCCAAAGGATGTGCCCAGGGGCCCCAAGCACAGGGCTGGGACCTGACTGCAGAGAATCCTTATATTGAATTTGGACCCCAGACCGAAGTTGTCCCGTCCTCAAAGTTGTGCTGCCCTGATAGACCCAAGGGAGCCCTACAAACTGGCATCAGCAACCTGGAATGGTGAGTTTTCTTTCCCAGGGAAAATGGCCAAAGCATGTGCCCAGGGGCCCCTGGCCCTGGGCTCGAGCCTGAATGCAAAGAATCCTTTTATATAAGGATGGACCCCAGACCGAAGTTGTCCCCTCCTCAAAGTTGTGCTGCCCTGATAGACCCAAGAAAGCCCAACAAACTGACATCAGCAACTGGACTGGTGAGTTTACTTTCCCAGGGAAAATGGCCAAAGGATGTGCCCAGGGGCCCCTGGCACTGGGGTGGGGCCTGAATGCAAAAAATCCTTATATCGAAGGATGGACCCCAGACCGAAGTTGTCCCCTCCTCAAAGTTGTGCTGCCCTGATAGACCCAAGGGAGCCCTACAAACTGACATCAGCAACCTGGACTGGTGAGTTTTCTTTCCCAGGGAAAATGGCCAAAGGATGTGCCCAGGGGCCCCTGGCACTGGGCTGGGACCTGACTGCAAATAATCCCTATATCGAAGGATGGTTCGCAGACCAAAGTTGTACCCTCCTCAAATTTCTACTTCCCAGATAGACCCAAGGGAGCCCTACAAACTGACATCAGCAACCTGGACTGGTGAGTTTTCTTTCCCAGGGAAAATGGCCAAAGTATGTTTCCAGGGGCCCCAAGCACAGGGCTGGGACCTGACTGCAGAGAATCCTTATATTGAAGTTTGGACCCCAGACCGAAGTTGTCCCCTCCGCAAAGTTGTGCTGCCCTGATAGACCCAAGGGAGCCCTACAAACTGACATCAGCAACCTGGACTGGTGAGTTTTCTTTCCCAGGGAAAATGGCCAAAGGATGTGCCCAGGGGCCCCTGGCACTGGGCTGGGGCCTGAATGCAAAGAATCCCTATATCGAAGGATGGACCCCAGACCAAAGTTGTCCCCTCCTCAAAGTTGTGCTGCCCTGATAGATCCAAGGGAGCCCTACAAACTGACATCAGCAACCTGGACTGGTGAGTTTTATTTCCCAGGGAAAATGGCCAAAGCATGTGCCCAGGGGCCCCTTGCCCTGGGCTGGGGCCTGACTGCAAAGAATCCTTATATGGAAGTTTGGACCCCAGACCGAAGTTGTCCCCTCCTCAAAGTTGTGCTGCCCTGATAGACACAAGGGAGCCCTACAAACTGACATCAGCAACCTGGACTGGTGAGTTTTCTTTCCCAGGGAAAATGGCCAAAGGATGTGCCCAGGGGCTCCTGGCACTGGGTTGGGGCCTGAATGCAAATAATCCTTATATCGAAGGATGGACCCCAGACCGAAGTTGTCCCCTCCTCAAAGTTGTGCTGCCCTGATAGACCCAAGGGAGCCCTACAAACTGACATCAGCAACCTGGACTGGTGAGTTTTCTTTCCCAGGGAAAATGGCCAAAGCATGTGCCCAGGGGCCCCAAGCACAGGGCTGGGACCTGACTGCAGAGAATCCTTATATTGAAGTTTGGACCCCAGACCGAAGTTGTCCCCTCCTCAAAGTTGTGCTGCCCTGATAGACCCAAGGGAGCCCTACAAACTGACATCAGCAACCTGGAATGGTGAGTTTTCTTTCCCAGGGAAAATGGCCAAAGGATGTGCCCAGGGGCCCCTGGCACTGGGATGGGGCCTGAATGCAAAGAATCCTTATATCGAAGAATGGATCGCAGACTGAAGTTGTCCCCATCTCATACTTGTGCTGCCCTGATAGACCCAAGGGAGCCCTACAAACTGACATCAGCAACCTGGACTGGTGAGTTTTCTTTCCCAGGGAAAATGGCCAAAGAATGTGCCCAGGGACCCCTGGCAATGGGCTGGGGCCTGAATGCAAATAATCCTTATATCGAAGGATGGACCCCAGACCGAAGTTGTCCCCTCCTCAAAGTTGTGCTTCCCTGATAGACCCAAGGGAGCCCCACAAACTGACATCAGCAACCTGGACTGGTGAGTTTTCTTTCCCAGGGAAAATGGCCAAAGCATGTGCCCAGGGGCCCCTGGCACTGGGCTGGGGCCTGACTGCAAAGAATCCCTATATCGAAGGATGGTTCGCAGACCAAAATTGTCCCCTCCTCAAATTTCTGCTTCCCAGATAGACACAAGGGAGCCCTACAAAGTGACATCAGGAACCTGGACTGGTTAGTTTTCTTTCCCTGGGAAAATGGCCAAAGCATGTGCCCAGGGGCCCCAAGCACAGGCCTCGGACCTGACTGCAGAGAATCCTTATATCGAAGGATGGACCCCCAACCGAAGTTGTCCCCTCCTCAAAGTTGTGCTGCCCTGATAGACCCAAGGGAGCCCTACAAACTGACATCAGCAACCTGGACTGGTGAATTTTCTTTCCCAGGGAAAATGGCCAAAGGATGTGCCCAGGGGCCCCTGGCCCTGCGCTCGGACCTGAATGCAAAGAATCCTTATATCGAAGGATGGACCCCAGACCGAAGTTGTCCCCTCCTCAAAGTTGTGCTGCCCTGATAAACCCAAGGGAGCCCTACAAATTGACATCAGCAACCTGGACTGGTGAGTTTTTTTTCCCAGGGAAAATGGCCAAAGCATGTGCCCAGGGGCCCCTGGCCCTGGGCTCGGGCCTGAATGCAAAGAATCCTTATATGGAAGTTTGGACCCCAGACCGAAGTTGTCCCCTCCTCAAAGTTGTGCTGCCCTGATAGACACAAGGGAGCCCTACAAACTGACATCAGCAACCTGGACTGGTGAGTTTTCTTTCCCAGGGAAAATGGCCAAAGGATGTGCCCAGGGGCCCCTTGCCCTGGGTTCGGGTCTGAATGCAAATAATCCTTATATCGAAGGATGGACCCCAGACCGAAGTTGTCCCCTCCTCAAAGTTGTGCAGCCCTGATAGACCCAAGGGAGCCCTACAAACTGACATCAGCAACCTGGACTGGTGAGTTTTATTTCCCAGGGACAATGGCCAAAGGATGTGCCCAGGGGCCCCTGAACCCGGGCTGGGACCAGACTGCGAAGAATCCTTATATCGAAGAATGGATCACAGACCGAAGTTGTCCCCTCCTCAAAGTTGTGCTCCCCTGATAGACCCAAGGGAGCCCTACAAACTGACATCAGCAACCTGGAATGGTGAATTTTCTTTCCCAGGGAAAATGGCCAAAGGGTGTGCCCAGGGGCCCTTGGCACTGGGATGGGGCCTGAATGCAAAGAATCCTTATATCGAAGAATGGATCGCAGACTGAAGTTGTCCACATCTCATACTTGTGCTGCCCTGATAGACCCAAGGGAGCCCTACAAACTGACATCAGCAACCTGGACTGGTGAGTTTTCTTTCCCAGGGAAAATGGCCAAAGGATGTGCCCAGGGGCCCCAAGCACAGGGCTGGGACCTGACTGCAGAGAATCCTTATATTGAATTTGGACCCCAGACCGAAGTTGTCCCCTCCTCAAAGTTGTGCTGCCCTGATAGACCCAAGGGAGCCCTACAAACTGACATCAGCAACCTGGAATGGTGAATTTTTTTTCCCAGGGAAAATGGCCAAAGGATGTGCCCAGGGGCCCCAGGCACTGGGCTCGGACCTGAATGCAAAAAATCCTTATATCGAAGGATGGACCCCAGACCGAAGTTGTCCCCTCCTCAAAGTTGTGCTGCCCTGATAGACCCAAGGGAGCCCTACAAACTGGCATCAGCAACCTGGACTGGTGAGTTTTCTTTCCCAGGGAAAATGGCCAAAGCATGTGCCCAGGGGCCCCTGGCCCTGGGCTCGAGCCTGAATGCAAAGAATCCTTATATCGAAGCATGGACCCCAGACTGAAGTTGTCCCCTCCTCAAAGTTGTGCTGCCCTGATAGACCCAAGAAAGCCCTACAAACTGACATCAGCAACTGGACTGGTGAGTTTTCTTTCCCAGGGAAAATGGCCAAAGCATGTGCCCAGGGGCCCCTGGCACTGGGCTGGGGCCTGACTGCAAAGAATCCCTATATCGAAGGATGGTTCGCAGACCAAAGTTGTACCCTCCTCAAAGTTGTGCAGCCCTGATAGACCCAAGGGAGCCCTACAAATTGACATCAGGAACCTGGACTGGTGAGTTTTCTTTCCCAGGGAAAATGGCCAAAGCATGTGCCCAGGGGACCCAAGCACAGGGCTGGGACCTGACTGCAGAGAATCCTTATATTGAAGTTTGGACCCCTGACCAAAGTTGTCCCCTCCGCAAAGTTGTGCTGCCCTGATAGACCCAAGGGAGCCCTACAAACTGACATCAGCAACCTGGACTGGTGAGTTTTCTTTCCCAGGGAAAATGGCCGAAGGATGTGCCCAGGGGCCCCTGGCACTGGGCTGGGGCCGGAATGCAAAGAATCCTTATATCGAAGGATGGACCCCAGACCGAAGTTGTCCCCTCCTCAAAGTTGTGCTGCCCTGATAAACCCAAGGGAGCCCTACAAACTGACATCAGGAACCTGGACTGGTGAGTTTTCTTTCCCAGGGAAAATGGCCAAAGCATGTGCCCAGGGGCCCCAAGCACAGGGCTGGGACCTGACTGCAGAGAATCCTTATATCGAAGGATGGACCCCAGACCGAAGTTGTCCCCTCCGCAAAGTTGTGCTGCCCTGATAGACCTAAGGGAGCCCTACAAACTGACATCAGCAACCTGGACTGGTGAGTTTTCTTTCCCAGGGAAAATGGCCAAAGGATGTGCCCAGGGGCCCCTGGCACTGGGCTGGGGCCTGAATGCAAAGAATCCTTATATCGAAGGATGGACCCCAGACTGAAGTTGTCCCCTCCTCAAAGTTGTGCTGCCCTGATAAACTCAAGGGAGCCCTACAAACTGACATTAGCAACCTGGACTGGTGAATTTTCTGTCCAAGGGAAAATGGCCAAAGGATGTGCCCAGGGGCCCCTGGCCCTGGGCTTGGGGCCTGACTGTAAAGAATCCCTATATCGAAGGATGGATCACAGACCAAAATTGTCCCCACCTCAACCTTGAGCTGCCCTGATAGACCCAAGGGAGCCCTACAAACTGACATCAGCAACCTGGACTGGTGAGTTTTCTTCCCCATGGAAAATGGCCAAAGGATGTGCCCAGGGGCCCCTGGCACTGGGCTTTCGCCTGAATGGAAAGAATCCTTATATCGAAGGATGGATCGGAGACCGAAGTAGTCCCCATCTCATACTTGTGCTGCCCTGATAGACCCAAGGGAGCCCTACAAACTGATATCAGCAACCTGGACTGGTGAATTTTCTTTCCCAGGGAAAATGGCCAAAGCATGTGCCCAGGGGCCCCTGGCAATGGGCTAGGGCCTGACTGCAAAGAATCCTTATATCGAAGGATGGTTCGCAGACCAAAGTTGTCCCCTCCTCAAAGTTGTGCTGCCCTGATAGACCCAAGGGAGCCCTCCGTACTGACATCAGCAACCTGGACTGGTGAGTTTTCTTTCTCAGGGAAAATGGCCAAAGGATGTGCCCAGGGGCCCCTGGCAATGGGCTGGGGCCTGCCTGCAGAGAATCCTTATATCGAAGGATGGTTCGCAGACCGAAGTTGTCCCCTCCTCAAAGTTGTGCTGCCCTGATAGACCCAAGGGAGCCCTACAAACTGACATCAGCAACCTGGACTGGTGAGTTTTCTTTCCCAGGGAAAATGGCCAAAGCATGTGCCCAGGGGCCCTACGCACAGGGCTGGGACCTGACTGCAGAGAATCCTTATATTGAAGTTTGGACCCCAGACCGAAGTTGTCCCCTCCTCAAAGTTGTGCTGCCCTGATAGACCCAAGGGAGCCCTACAAACTGACATCAGCAACCTGGAATGGTGAATTTTCTTTTCCAGGGAAAATGGCCAAAGGATGTGCCCAGGGGCCCCTGGCACTGGGATGGGGCCTGAATGCAAAGAATCCTTATATCGAAGAATGGATCGCAGACTGAAGTTGTCCCCATCTCATACTTGTGCTGCCCTGATAGACCCAAGGGAGCCCTACAAACTGACATCAGCAACCTGGACTGGTGAGTTTTCTTTCCCAGGGAAAATGGCCAAAGGATGTGCCCAGGGGCCCCAAGCACAGGGCTGGGACCTGACTGCAGAGAATCCTTATATTGAATTTGGACCCCAGACCGAAGTTGTCCCGTCCTCAAAGTTGTGCTGCCCTGATAGACCCAAGGGAGCCCTACAAACTGGCATCAGCAACCTGGACTGGTGAGTTTTCTTTCCCAGGGAAAATGGCCAAAGCATGTGCCCAGGGGCCCCTGGCCCTGGGCTCGAGCCTGAATGCAAAGAATCCTTTTATATAAGGATGGACCCCAGACCGAAGTTGTCCCCTCCTCAAAGTTGTGCTGCCCTGATAGACCCAAGAAAGCCCTACAAACTGACATCAGCAACTGGACTGGTGAGTTTACTTTCCCAGGGAAAATGGCCAAAGGATGTGCCCAGGGGCCCCTGGCACTGGGGTGGGGCCTGAATGCAAAAAATCCTTATATCGAAGGATGGACCCCAGACCGAAGTTGTCCCCTCCTCAAAGTTGTGCTGCCCTGATAGACCCAAGGGAGCCCTACAAACTGACATCAGCAACCTGGACTGGTGAGTTTTCTTTCCCAGGGAAAATGGCCAAAGGATGTGCCCAGGGGCCCCTGGCCCTGGGCTGGGGCCTGACTGCAAATAATCCCTATATCGAAGGATGGTTCGCAGACCAAAGTTGTACCCTCCTCAAATTTCTACTTCCCAGATAGACCCAAGGGAGCCCTACAAACTGACATCAGCAACCTGGACTGGTGAGTTTTCTTTCCCAGGGAAAATGGCCAAAGTATGTTTCCAGGGGCCCCAAGCACAGGGCTGGGACCTGACTGCAGAGAATCCTTATATTGAAGTTTGGACCCCAGACCGAAGTTGTCCCCTCTGCAAAGTTGTGCTGCCCTGATAGACCCAAGGGAGCCCTACAAACTGACATCAGCAACCTGGACTGGTGAGTTTTCTTTCCCAGGGAAAATGGCCAAAGGATGTGCCCAGGGGCCCCTGGCACTGGGCTGGGGCCTGAATGCAAAGAATCCCTATATCGAAGGATGGACCCCAGACCAAAGTTGTCCCCTCCTCAAAGTTGTGCTGCCCTGATAGATCCAAGGGAGCCCTACAAACTGACATCAGCAACCTGGACTGGTGAGTTTTATTTCCCAGGGAAAATGGCCAAAGCATGTGCCCAGGGGCCCCTTGCCCTGGGCTGGGGCCTGACTGCAAAGAATCCTTATATGGAAGTTTGGACCCCAGACCGAAGTTGTCCCCTCCTCAAAGTTGTGCTGCCCTGATAGACACAAGGGAGCCCTACAAACTGACATCAGCAACCTGGACTGGTGAGTTTTCTTTCCCAGGGAAAATGGCCAAAGGATGTGCCCAGGGGCTCCTGGCACTGGGTTGGGGCCTGAATGCAAATAATCCTTATATCGAAGGATGGACCCCAGACCGAAGTTGTCCCCTCCTCAAAGTTGTGCTGCCCTGATAGACCCAAGGGAGCCCTACAAACTGACATCAGCAACCTGGACTGGTGAGTTTTCTTTCCCAGGGAAAATGGCCAAAGCATGTGCCCAGGGGCCCCAAGCACAGGGCTGGGACCTGACTGCAGAGAATCCTTATATTGAAGTTTGGACCCCAGACCGAAGTTGTCCCCTCCTCAAAGTTGTGCTGCCCTGATAGACCCAAGGGAGCCCTACAAACTGACATCAGCAACCTGGAATGGTGAGTTTTCTTTCCCAGGGAAAATGGCCAAAGGATGTGCCCAGGGGCCCCTGGCACTGGGATGGGGCCTGAATGCAAAGAATCCTTATATCGAAGAATGGATCGCAGACTGAAGTTGTCCCCATCTCATACTTGTGCTGCCCTGATAGACCCAAGGGAGCCCTACAAACTGACATCAGCAACCTGGACTGGTGAGTTTTCTTTCCCAGGGAAAATGGCCAAAGAATGTGCCCAGGGAACCCTGGCAATGGGCTGGGGCCTGAATGCAAATAATCCTTATATCGAAGGATGGTTCGCAGACCGAAGTTGTCCCCTCCTCAAAGTTGTGCTGCCCTGATAGACCCAAGGGAGCCCTACAAACTGACATCAGCAACCTGGACTGGTGAGTTTTCTTTCCCAGGGAAAATGGCCAAAGCATGTGCCCAGGGGCCCTACGCACAGGGCTGGGACCTGACTGCAGAGAATCCTTATATTGAAGTTTGGACCCCAGACCGAAGTTGTCCCCTCCTCAAAGTTGTGCTGCCCTGATAGACCCAAGGGAGCCCTACAAACTGACATCAGCAACCTGGAATGGTGAATTTTCTTTTCCAGGGAAAATGGCCAAAGGATGTGCCCAGGGGCCCCTGGCACTGGGATGGGGCCTGAATGCAAAGAATCCTTATATCGAAGAATGGATCGCAGACTGAAGTTGTCCCCATCTCATACTTGTGCTGCCCTGATAGACCCAAGGGAGCCCTACAAACTGACATCAGCAACCTGGACTGGTGAGTTTTCTTTCCCAGGGAAAATGGCCAAAGGATGTGCCCAGGGGCCCCAAGCACAGGGCTGGGACCTGACTGCAGAGAATCCTTATATTGAATTTGGACCCCAGACCGAAGTTGTCCCGTCCTCAAAGTTGTGCTGCCCTGATAGACCCAAGGGAGCCCTACAAACTGGCATCAGCAACCTGGACTGGTGAGTTTTCTTTCCCAGGGAAAATGGCCAAAGCATGTGCCCAGGGGCCCCTGGCCCTGGGCTCGAGCCTGAATGCAAAGAATCCTTTTATATAAGGATGGACCCCAGACCGAAGTTGTCCCCTCCTCAAAGTTGTGCTGCCCTGATAGACCCAAGAAAGCCCTACAAACTGACATCAGCAACTGGACTGGTGAGTTTACTTTCCCAGGGAAAATGGCCAAAGGATGTGCCCAGGGGCCCCTGGCACTGGGGTGGGGCCTGAATGCAAAAAATCCTTATATCGAAGGATGGACCCCAGACCGAAGTTGTCCCCTCCTCAAAGTTGTGCTGCCCTGATAGACCCAAGGGAGCCCTACAAACTGACATCAGCAACCTGGACTGGTGAGTTTTCTTTCCCAGGGAAAATGGCCAAAGGATGTGCCCAGGGGCCCCTGGCCCTGGGCTGGGGCCTGACTGCAAATAATCCCTATATCGAAGGATGGTTCGCAGACCAAAGTTGTACCCTCCTCAAATTTCTACTTCCCAGATAGACCCAAGGGAGCCCTACAAACTGACATCAGCAACCTGGACTGGTGAGTTTTCTTTCCCAGGGAAAATGGCCAAAGTATGTTTCCAGGGGCCCCAAGCACAGGGCTGGGACCTGACTGCAGAGAATCCTTATATTGAAGTTTGGACCCCAGACCGAAGTTGTCCCCTCTGCAAAGTTGTGCTGCCCTGATAGACCCAAGGGAGCCCTACAAACTGACATCAGCAACCTGGACTGGTGAGTTTTCTTTCCCAGGGAAAATGGCCAAAGGATGTGCCCAGGGGCCCCTGGCACTGGGCTGGGGCCTGAATGCAAAGAATCCCTATATCGAAGGATGGACCCCAGACCAAAGTTGTCCCCTCCTCAAAGTTGTGCTGCCCTGATAGATCCAAGGGAGCCCTACAAACTGACATCAGCAACCTGGACTGGTGAGTTTTATTTCCCAGGGAAAATGGCCAAAGCATGTGCCCAGGGGCCCCTTGCCCTGGGCTGGGGCCTGACTGCAAAGAATCCTTATATGGAAGTTTGGACCCCAGACCGAAGTTGTCCCCTCCTCAAAGTTGTGCTGCCCTGATAGACACAAGGGAGCCCTACAAACTGACATCAGCAACCTGGACTGGTGAGTTTTCTTTCCCAGGGAAAATGGCCAAAGGATGTGCCCAGGGGCTCCTGGCACTGGGTTGGGGCCTGAATGCAAATAATCCTTATATCGAAGGATGGACCCCAGACCGAAGTTGTCCCCTCCTCAAAGTTGTGCTGCCCTGATAGACCCAAGGGAGCCCTACAAACTGACATCAGCAACCTGGACTGGTGAGTTTTCTTTCCCAGGGAAAATGGCCAAAGCATGTGCCCAGGGGCCCCAAGCACAGGGCTGGGACCTGACTGCAGAGAATCCTTATATTGAAGTTTGGACCCCAGACCGAAGTTGTCCCCTCCTCAAAGTTGTGCTGCCCTGATAGACCCAAGGGAGCCCTACAAACTGACATCAGCAACCTGGAATGGTGAGTTTTCTTTCCCAGGGAAAATGGCCAAAGGATGTGCCCAGGGGCCCCTGGCACTGGGATGGGGCCTGAATGCAAAGAATCCTTATATCGAAGAATGGATCGCAGACTGAAGTTGTCCCCATCTCATACTTGTGCTGCCCTGATAGACCCAAGGGAGCCCTACAAACTGACATCAGCAACCTGGACTGGTGAGTTTTCTTTCCCAGGGAAAATGGCCAAAGAATGTGCCCAGGGAACCCTGGCAATGGGCTGGGGCCTG
Organism: Lonchura striata; assembly: GCF_050655825.1. Lineage (NCBI taxonomy): Eukaryota > Metazoa > Chordata > Aves > Passeriformes > Estrildidae > Lonchura > Lonchura striata. The sequence goes on along the minus strand of NC_140716.1, from coordinate 16,815,827 downwards.
AATGCAAATAATCCTTATATCGAAGGATGGACCCCAGACCGAAGTTGTCCCCTCCTCAAAGTTGTGCTTCCCTGATAGACCCAAGGGAGCCCCACAAACTGACATCAGCAACCTGGACTGGTGAGTTTTCTTTCCCAGGGAAAATGGCCAAAGCATGTGCCCAGGGGCCCCTGGCACTGGGCTGGGGCCTGACTGCAAAGAATCCCTATATCGAAGGATGGTTCGCAGACCAAAATTGTCCCCTCCTCAAATTTCTGCTTCCCAGATAGACACAAGGGAGCCCTACAAAGTGACATCAGGAACCTGGACTGGTTAGTTTTCTTTCCCTGGGAAAATGGCCAAAGCATGTGCCCAGGGGCCCCAAGCACAGGCCTCGGACCTGACTGCAGAGAATCCTTATATCGAAGGATGGACCCCCAACCGAAGTTGTCCCCTCCTCAAAGTTGTGCTGCCCTGATAGACCCAAGGGAGCCCTACAAACTGACATCAGCAACCTGGACTGGTGAATTTTCTTTCCCAGGGAAAATGGCCAAAGGATGTGCCCAGGGGCCCCTGGCCCTGCGCTCGGACCTGAATGCAAAGAATCCTTATATCGAAGGATGGACCCCAGACCGAAGTTGTCCCCTCCTCAAAGTTGTGCTGCCCTGATAAACCCAAGGGAGCCCTACAAATTGACATCAGCAACCTGGACTGGTGAGTTTTTTTTCCCAGGGAAAATGGCCAAAGCATGTGCCCAGGGGCCCCTGGCCCTGGGCTCGGGCCTGAATGCAAAGAATCCTTATATGGAAGTTTGGACCCCAGACCGAAGTTGTCCCCTCCTCAAAGTTGTGCTGCCCTGATAGACACAAGGGAGCCCTACAAACTGACATCAGCAACCTGGACTGGTGAGTTTTCTTTCCCAGGGAAAATGGCCAAAGGATGTGCCCAGGGGCCCCTTGCCCTGGGTTCGGGTCTGAATGCAAATAATCCTTATATCGAAGGATGGACCCCAGACCGAAGTTGTCCCCTCCTCAAAGTTGTGCAGCCCTGATAGACCCAAGGGAGCCCTACAAACTGACATCAGCAACCTGGACTGGTGAGTTTTATTTCCCAGGGACAATGGCCAAAGGATGTGCCCAGGGGCCCCTGAACCCGGGCTGGGACCAGACTGCGAAGAATCCTTATATCGAAGAATGGATCACAGACCGAAGTTGTCCCCTCCTCAAAGTTGTGCTCCCCTGATAGACCCAAGGGAGCCCTACAAACTGACATCAGCAACCTGGAATGGTGAATTTTCTTTCCCAGGGAAAATGGCCAAAGGGTGTGCCCAGGGGCCCTTGGCACTGGGATGGGGCCTGAATGCAAAGAATCCTTATATCGAAGAATGGATCGCAGACTGAAGTTGTCCACATCTCATACTTGTGCTGCCCTGATAGACCCAAGGGAGCCCTACAAACTGACATCAGCAACCTGGACTGGTGAGTTTTCTTTCCCAGGGAAAATGGCCAAAGGATGTGCCCAGGGGCCCCAAGCACAGGGCTGGGACCTGACTGCAGAGAATCCTTATATTGAATTTGGACCCCAGACCGAAGTTGTCCCCTCCTCAAAGTTGTGCTGCCCTGATAGACCCAAGGGAGCCCTACAAACTGACATCAGCAACCTGGAATGGTGAATTTTTTTTCCCAGGGAAAATGGCCAAAGGATGTGCCCAGGGGCCCCAGGCACTGGGCTCGGACCTGAATGCAAAAAATCCTTATATCGAAGGATGGACCCCAGACCGAAGTTGTCCCCTCCTCAAAGTTGTGCTGCCCTGATAGACCCAAGGGAGCCCTACAAACTGGCATCAGCAACCTGGACTGGTGAGTTTTCTTTCCCAGGGAAAATGGCCAAAGCATGTGCCCAGGGGCCCCTGGCCCTGGGCTCGAGCCTGAATGCAAAGAATCCTTATATCGAAGGATGGACCCCAGACTGAAGTTGTCCCCTCCTCAAAGTTGTGCTGCCCTGATAGACCCAAGAAAGCCCTACAAACTGACATCAGCAACTGGACTGGTGAGTTTTCTTTCCCAGGGAAAATGGCCAAAGCATGTGCCCAGGGGCCCCTGGCACTGGGCTGGGGCCTGACTGCAAAGAATCCCTATATCGAAGGATGGTTCGCAGACCAAAGTTGTACCCTCCTCAAAGTTGTGCAGCCCTGATAGACCCAAGGGAGCCCTACAAACTGACATCAGCAACCTGGACTGGTGAGTTTTCTTTCCCAGGGAAAATGGCCAAAGGATGTGCCCAGGGGCCCCTGGCACTGGGCTGGGGCCTGACTGCAAAGAATCCCTATATCGAAGGATGGTTCGCAGACCAAAGTTGTACCCTCCTCAAATTTCTGCTTCCCAGATAGACCCAAGGGAGCCCTACAAACTGACATCAGCAACCTGGACTGGTGAGTTTTCTTTCCCAGGGAAAATGGCCAAAGTATGTTTCCAGGGGCCCCAAGCACAGGGCTGGGACCTGACTGCAGAGAATCCTTATATTGAAGTTTGGACCCCAGACCGAAGTTGTCCCCTCCGCAAAGTTGTGCTGCCCTGATAGACCCAAGGGAGCCCTACAAACTGACATCAGCAACCTGGACTGGTGAGTTTTCTTTCCCAGGGAAAATGGCCAAAGCATGTGCCCAGCGGCCCCTGGCCCTGGGCTGGAGCCTGAATGCAAAGAATCCCTATATCGAAGGATGGATCACAGACCGAAGTTGTCCCCTCCTCAAAGTTGTGCTGCCCTGATAGATCCAAGGGAGCCCTACAAACTGACATCAGCAACCTGGACTGGTGAGTTTTATTTCCCAGGGAAAATGGTCAAAGCATGTGCCCAGGGGCCCCTTGCCCTGGGCTGGGGCCTGACTGCAAAGAATCCTTATATGGAAGTTTGGACCCCAGACCGAAGTTGTCCCCTCCTCAAAGTTGTGCTGCCCTGATAGACCCAAGGGAGCCCTACAAACTGACATCAGCAACCTGGACTGGTGAGTTTTCTTTCCCAGGGAAAATGGCCAAAGGATGTGCCCAGGGGCTCCTGGCACTGGGTTGGGGCCTGAATGCAAATAATCCTTATATCGAAGGATGGACCCCAGACCGAAGTTGTCCCCTCCTCAAAGTTGTGCTGCCCTGATAGACCCAAGGGAGCCCTACAAACTGACATCAGCAACCTGGACTGGTGAGTTTTCTTTCCCAGGGAAAATGGCCAAAGCATGTGCCCAGGGGCCCCAAGCACAGGGCTGGGACCTGACTGCAGAGAATCCTTATATTGAAGTTTGGACCCCAGACCGAAGTTGTCCCCTCCTCAAAGTTGTGCTGCCCTGATAGACCCAAGGGAGCCCTACAAACTGACATCAGCAACCTGGACTGGTGAGTTTTCTTTCCCAGGGAAAATGGCCAAAGGATGTGCCCAGGGGCCCCTGGCACTGGGCTGGGGCCTGAATGCAAAGAATCCCTATATCGAAGAATGGATCGCAGACTGAAGTTGTCCCCATCTCATACTTGTGCTGCCCTGATAGACCCAAGGGAGCCCTACAAACTGACATCAGCAACCTGGACTGGTGAGTTTTCTTTCCCAGGGAAAATGGCCAAAGAATGTGCCCAGGGGCCCCTGGCAATGGGCTGGGGCCTGAATGCAAATAATCCTTATATCGAAGGATGGACCCCAGACCGAAGTTGTCCCCTCCTCAAAGTTGTGCTTCCCTGATAGACCCAAGGGAGCCCCACAAACTGACATCAGCAACCTGGACTGGTGAGTTTTCTTTCCCAGGGAAAATGGCCAAAGCATGTGCCCAGGGGCCCCTGGCACTGGGCTGGGGCCTGACTGCAAAGAATGCCTATATCGAAGGATGGTTCGCAGACCAAAATTGTCCCCTCCTCAAATTTCTGCTTCCCAGATAGACACAAGGGAGCCCTACAAAGTGACATCAGGAACCTGGACTGGTTAGTTTTCTTTCCCAGGGAAAATGGCCAAAGGATGTGCCCAGGTGCCCCAAGCACAGGCCTCGGACCTGACTGCAGAGAATCCTTATATCGAAGGATGGACCCCCAACCGAAGTTGTCCCCTCCTCAAAGTTGTGCTGCCCTGATAGACCCAAGGGAGCCCTACAAACTGACATCAGCAACCTGGACTGGTGAATTTTCTTTCCCAGGGAAAATGGCCAAAGGATGTGCCCAGGGGCCCCTGGCCCTGCGCTCGGACCTGAATGCAAAGAATCCTTATATCAAAGGATGGACCCCAGACCGAAGTTGTCCCCTCCTCAAAGTTGTGCTGCCCTGATAAACCCAAGGGAGCCCTACAAACTGACATCAGCAACCTGGACTGGTGAGTTTTTTTTCCCAGGGAAAATGGCCAAAGCATGTGCCCAGGGGCCCCTGGCCCTGGGCTCGGGCCTGAATGCAAAGAATCCTTATATGGAAGTTTGGACCCCAGACCGAAGTTGTCCCCTCCTCAAAGTTGTGCTGCCCTGATAGACCCAAGGGAGCCCTACAAACTGACATCAGCAGCCTGGACTGGTGAGTTTTATTTCCCAGGGAAAATGGCCAAAGGATGTGCCCAGGGGCCCCTGAACCCGGGCTGGGACCAGACTGCGAAGAATCCTTATATCGAAGAATGGATCACAGACCGAAGTTGTCCCCTCCTCAAAGTTGTGCTGCCCTGATAGACCCAAGGGAGCCCTACAAACTGACATCAGCAACCTGGACTGGTGAGTTTTCTTTCCCAGGGAAAATGGCCAAAGGATGTGCCCAGGGGCCCCTGGCCCTGGGCTCGGACCTGACTACAAAGAATACTTATATCGAAGGATGGAATCCAGACCGAAGTTGTCCCCTCCTCAAAGTTGTGCTGCCCTGATAGACCCAAGGGAGCCCTACAAACTGACATCAGCAACCTGGACTGGTGAATTTTCTTTCCCAGGGAAAATGGCCAAAGGATGTGCCCAGGGGCCCCAGGCACTGGGCTCGGGCCTGACTGCAAAAAATCCTTATATCGAAGAATGGACCCCAGACCGAAGTTGTCCCCTCCTCAAAGTTGTGCTGCCCTGATAGACACAAGGGAGCCCTACAAACTGACATCAGCAACCTGGACTGGTGAGTTTTCTTTCCCAGGGAAAATGGCCAAAGGATGTGCCCAGGGGCCCCTGGCTCTGGGCTGGGGCCTGAATGCAAAGAATCCTTATATCGAAGGATGGACCCCAGACCGAAGTTGTCCCCTCCTCAAAGTTGTGCTGCCCTGATAGACCCAAGGGAGCCCTACAAACTGACATCAGCAACCTGGACTGGTGAATTTTCTTTCCCAGGGAAAATGGCCAAAGGATGTGCCCAGGGGCCCCTGGCCCTGGGCTCGGACCTGATTGCAAAGAATTCTTATATCGAAGGATGGAATCCAGACCGAAGTTGTCCCCTCCTCATAGTTGTGCTGCCCTGATAGACCCAAGGGAGCCCTACAAACTGACATCAGCAACCTGGACTGGTGAGTTTTCTTTCCCAGGGAAAATGGCCAAAGGATGTGCCCAGGGGCCCCTGGCACTGGGCTGGGGCCTGAATGCAAATAATCCTTATATCGAAGTATTGATCGCAGACCGAAGTTGTCCCCTCCTCAAAGTTGTGCTGCCCTGATAGACACAAGGGAGCCCTACAAACTGACATCAGCAACCTGGAATGGTGAATTTTCTTTCCCAGGGAAAATGGCCAAAGGATGTGCCCAGGGGCCCTTGGCACTGGGATGGGGCCTGAATGCAAAGAATCCTTATATCGAAGAATGGATCGCAGACTGAAGTTGTCCCCATCTCATACTTGTGCTGCCCTGATAGACCCAAGGGAGCCCTACAAACTGACATCAGCAACCTGGACTGGTGAGTTTTCTTTCCCAGGGAAAATGGCCAAAGGATGTGCCCAGGGGCCCCAAGCACAGGGCTGGGACCTGACTGCAGAGAATCCTTATATTGAATTTGGACCCCAGACCGAAGTTGTCCCCTCCTCAAAGTTGTGCTGCCCTGATAGACCCAAGGGAGCCCTACAAACTGACATCAGCAACCTGGAATGGTGAATTTTTTTTCCCAGGGAAAATGGCCAAAGGATGTGCCCAGGGGCCCCAGGCACTGGGCTCGGACCTGAATGCAAAAAATCCTTATATCGAAGGATGGACCCCAGACCGAAGTTGTCCCCTCCTCAAAGTTGTGCTGCCCTGATAGACCCAAGGGAGCCCTACAAACTGGCATCAGCAACCTGGACTGGTGAGTTTTCTTTCCCAGGGAAAATGGCCAAAGCATGTGCCCAGGGGCCCCTGGCCCTGGGCTCGAGCCTGAATGCAAAGAATCCTTATATCGAAGGATGGACCCCAGACTGAAGTTGTCCCCTCCTCAAAGTTGTGCTGCCCTGATAGACCCAAGAAAGCCCTACAAACTGACATCAGCAACTGGACTGGTGAGTTTTCTTTCCCAGGGAAAATGGCCAAAGCATGTGCCCAGGGGCCCCTGGCACTGGGCTGGGGCCTGACTGCAAAGAATCCCTATATCGAAGGATGGTTCGCAGACCAAAGTTGTACCCTCCTCAAAGTTGTGCAGCCCTGATAGACCCAAGGGAGCCCTACAAACTGACATCAGCAACCTGGACTGGTGAGTTTTCTTTCCCAGGGAAAATGGCCAAAGGATGTGCCCAGGGGCCCCTGGCACTGGGCTGGGGCCTGACTGCAAAGAATCCCTATATCGAAGGATGGTTCGCAGACCAAAGTTGTCCCCTCCTCAAATTTCTGCTTCCCAGATAGACCCAAGGGAGCCCTACAAATTGACATCAGGAACCTGGACTGGTGAGTTTTCTTTCCCAGGGAAAATGGCCAAAGCATGTGCCCAGGGGACCCAAGCACAGGGCTGGGACCTGACTGCAGAGAATCCTTATATTGAAGTTTGGACCCCAGACCGAAGTTGTCCCCTCCGCAAAGTTGTGCTGCCCTGATAGACCCAAGGGAGCCCTACAAACTGACATCAGCAACCTGGACTGGTGAGTTTTCTTTCCCAGGGAAAATGGCCAAAGCATGTGCCCAGCGGCCCCTGGCCCTGGGCTGGAGCCTGAATGCAAAGAATCCCTATATCGAAGGATGGATCACAGACCGAAGTTGTCCCCTCCTCAAAGTTGTGCTGCCCTGATAGATCCAAGGGAGCCCTACAAACTGACATCAGCAACCTGGACTGGTGAGTTTTATTTCCCAGGGAAAATGGTCAAAGCATGTGCCCAGGGGCCCCTTGCCCTGGGCTGGGGCCTGACTGCAAAGAATCCTTATATGGAAGTTTGGACCCCAGACCGAAGTTGTCCCCTCCTCAAAGTTGTGCTGCCCTGATAGACCCAAGGGAGCCCTACAAACTGACATCAGCAACCTGGACTGGTGAGTTTTCTTTCCCAGGGAAAATGGCCAAAGGATGTGCCCAGGGGCTCCTGGCACTGGGTTGGGGCCTGAATGCAAATAATCCTTATATCGAAGGATGGACCCCAGACCGAAGTTGTCCCCTCCTCAAAGTTGTGCTGCCCTGATAGACCCAAGGGAGCCCTACAAACTGACATCAGCAACCTGGACTGGTGAGTTTTCTTTCCCAGGGAAAATGGCCAAAGCATGTGCCCAGGGGCCCCAAGCACAGGGCTGGGACCTGACTGCAGAGAATCCTTATATTGAAGTTTGGACCGCAGACCGAAGTTGTCCCCTCCTCAAAGTTGTGCTGCCCTGATAGACCCAAGGGAGCCCTACAAACTGACATCAGCAACCTGGACTGGTGAGTTTTCTTTCCCAGGGAAAATGGCCAAAGGATGTGCCCAGGGGCCCCTGGCACTGGGCTGGGGCCTGAATGCAAAGAATCCCTATATCGAAGAATGGATCGCAGACTGAAGTTGTCCCCATCTCATACTTGTGCTGCCCTGATAGACCCAAGGGAGCCCTACAAACTGACATCAGCAACCTGGACTGGTGAGTTTTCTTTCCCAGGGAAAATGGCCAAAGAATGTGCCCAGGGGCCCCTGGCAATGGGCTGGGGCCTGAATGCAAATAATCCTTATATCGAAGGATGGACCCCAGACCGAAGTTGTCCCCTCCTCAAAGTTGTGCTTCCCTGATAGACCCAAGGGAGCCCCACAAACTGACATCAGCAACCTGGACTGGTGAGTTTTCTTTCCCAGGGAAAATGGCCAAAGCATGTGCCCAGGGGCCCCTGGCACTGGGCTGGGGCCTGACTGCAAAGAATGCCTATATCGAAGGATGGTTCGCAGACCAAAATTGTCCCCTCCTCAAATTTCTGCTTCCCAGATAGACACAAGGGAGCCCTACAAAGTGACATCAGGAACCTGGACTGGTTAGTTTTCTTTCCCAGGGAAAATGGCCAAAGGATGTGCCCAGGTGCCCCAAGCACAGGCCTCGGACCTGACTGCAGAGAATCCTTATATCGAAGGATGGACCCCCAACCGAAGTTGTCCCCTCCTCAAAGTTGTGCTGCCCTGATAGACCCAAGGGAGCCCTACAAACTGACATCAGCAACCTGGACTGGTGAATTTTCTTTCCCAGGGAAAATGGCCAAAGGATGTGCCCAGGGGCCCCTGGCCCTGCGCTCGGACCTGAATGCAAAGAATCCTTATATCAAAGGATGGACCCCAGACCGAAGTTGTCCCCTCCTCAAAGTTGTGCTGCCCTGATAAACCCAAGGGAGCCCTACAAACTGACATCAGCAACCTGGACTGGTGAGTTTTTTTTCCCAGGGAAAATGGCCAAAGCATGTGCCCAGGGGCCCCTGGCCCTGGGCTCGGGCCTGAATGCAAAGAATCCTTATATGGAAGTTTGGACCCCAGACCGAAGTTGTCCCCTCCTCAAAGTTGTGCTGCCCTGATAGACCCAAGGGAGCCCTACAAACTGACATCAGCAGCCTGGACTGGTGAGTTTTATTTCCCAGGGAAAATGGCCAAAGGATGTGCCCAGGGGCCCCTGAACCCGGGCTGGGACCAGACTGCGAAGAATCCTTATATCGAAGAATGGATCACAGACCGAAGTTGTCCCCTCCTCAAAGTTGTGCTGCCCTGATAGACCCAAGGGAGCCCTACAAACTGACATCAGCAACCTGGACTGGTGAGTTTTCTTTCCCAGGGAAAATGGCCAAAGGATGTGCCCAGGGGCCCCTGGCCCTGGGCTCGGACCTGACTACAAAGAATACTTATATCGAAGGATGGAATCCAGACCGAAGTTGTCCCCTCCTCAAAGTTGTGCTGCCCTGATAGACCCAAGGGAGCCCTACAAACTGACATCAGCAACCTGGACTGGTGAATTTTCTTTCCCAGGGAAAATGGCCAAAGGATGTGCCCAGGGGCCCCAGGCACTGGGCTCGGGCCTGACTGCAAAAAATCCTTATATCGAAGAATGGACCCCAGACCGAAGTTGTCCCCTCCTCAAAGTTGTGCTGCCCTGATAGACACAAGGGAGCCCTACAAACTGACATCAGCAACCTGGACTGGTGAGTTTTCTTTCCCAGGGAAAATGGCCAAAGGATGTGCCCAGGGGCCCCTGGCTCTGGGCTGGGGCCTGAATGCAAAGAATCCTTATATCGAAGGATGGACCCCAGACCGAAGTTGTCCCCTCCTCAAAGTTGTGCTGCCCTGATAGACCCAAGGGAGCCCTACAAACTGACATCAGCAACCTGGACTGGTGAATTTTCTTTCCCAGGGAAAATGGCCAAAGGATGTGCCCAGGGGCCCCTGGCCCTGGGCTCGGACCTGATTGCAAAGAATTCTTATATCGAAGGATGGAATCCAGACCGAAGTTGTCCCCTCCTCATAGTTGTGCTGCCCTGATAGACCCAAGGGAGCCCTACAAACTGACATCAGCAACCTGGACTGGTGAGTTTTCTTTCCCAGGGAAAATGGCCAAAGGATGTGCCCAGGGGCCCCTGGCACTGGGCTGGGGCCTGAATGCAAATAATCCTTATATCGAAGTATTGATCGCAGACCGAAGTTGTCCCCTCCTCAAAGTTGTGCTGCCCTGATAGACACAAGGGAGCCCTACAAACTGACATCAGCAACCTGGAATGGTGAATTTTCTTTCCCAGGGAAAATGGCCAAAGGATGTGCCCAGGGGCCCTTGGCACTGGGATGGGGCCTGAATGCAAAGAATCCTTATATCGAAGAATGGATCGCAGACTGAAGTTGTCCCCATCTCATACTTGTGCTGCCCTGATAGACCCAAGGGAGCCCTACAAACTGACATCAGCAACCTGGACTGGTGAGTTTTCTTTCCCAGGGAAAATGGCCAAAGGATGTGCCCAGGGGCCCCAAGCACAGGGCTGGGACCTGACTGCAGAGAATCCTTATATTGAATTTGGACCCCAGACCGAAGTTGTCCCCTCCTCAAAGTTGTGCTGCCCTGATAGACCCAAGGGAGCCCTACAAACTGACATCAGCAACCTGGAATGGTGAATTTTTTTTCCCAGGGAAAATGGCCAAAGGATGTGCCCAGGGGCCCCAGGCACTGGGCTCGGACCTGAATGCAAAAAATCCTTATATCGAAGGATGGACCCCAGACCGAAGTTGTCCCCTCCTCAAAGTTGTGCTGCCCTGATAGACCCAAGGGAGCCCTACAAACTGGCATCAGCAACCTGGACTGGTGAGTTTTCTTTCCCAGGGAAAATGGCCAAAGCATGTGCCCAGGGGCCCCTGGCCCTGGGCTCGAGCCTGAATGCAAAGAATCCTTATATCGAAGGATGGACCCCAGACTGAAGTTGTCCCCTCCTCAAAGTTGTGCTGCCCTGATAGACCCAAGAAAGCCCTACAAACTGACATCAGCAACTGGACTGGTGAGTTTTCTTTCCCAGGGAAAATGGCCAAAGCATGTGCCCAGGGGCCCCTGGCACTGGGCTGGGGCCTGACTGCAAAGAATCCCTATATCGAAGGATGGTTCGCAGACCAAAGTTGTACCCTCCTCAAAGTTGTGCAGCCCTGATAGACCCAAGGGAGCCCTACAAACTGACATCAGCAACCTGGACTGGTGAGTTTTCTTTCCCAGGGAAAATGGCCAAAGGATGTGCCCAGGGGCCCCTGGCACTGGGCTGGGGCCTGACTGCAAAGAATCCCTATATCGAAGGATGGTTCGCAGACCAAAGTTGTACCCTCCTCAAATTTCTGCTTCCCAGATAGACCCAAGGGAGCCCTACAAACTGACATCAGCAACCTGGACTGGTGAGTTTTCTTTCCCAGGGAAAATGGCCAAAGTATGTTTCCAGGGGCCCCAAGCACAGGGCTGGGACCTGACTGCAGAGAATCCTTATATTGAAGTTTGGACCCCAGACCGAAGTTGTCCCCTCCGCAAAGTTGTGCTGCCCTGATAGACCCAAGGGAGCCCTACAAACTGACATCAGCAACCTGGACTGGTGAGTTTTCTTTCCCAGGGAAAATGGCCAAAGCATGTGCCCAGCGGCCCCTGGCCCTGGGCTGGAGCCTGAATGCAAAGAATCCCTATATCGAAGGATGGATCACAGACCGAAGTTGTCCCCTCCTCAAAGTTGTGCTGCCCTGATAGATCCAAGGGAGCCCTACAAACTGACATCAGCAACCTGGACTGGTGAGTTTTATTTCCCAGGGAAAATGGTCAAAGCATGTGCCCAGGGGCCCCTTGCCCTGGGCTGGGGCCTGACTGCAAAGAATCCTTATATGGAAGTTTGGACCCCAGACCGAAGTTGTCCCCTCCTCAAAGTTGTGCTGCCCTGATAGACCCAAGGGAGCCCTACAAACTGACATCAGCAACCTGGACTGGTGAGTTTTCTTTCCCAGGGAAAATGGCCAAAGGATGTGCCCAGGGGCTCCTGGCACTGGGTTGGGGCCTGAATGCAAATAATCCTTATATCGAAGGATGGACCCCAGACCGAAGTTGTCCCCATCTCATACTTGTGCTGCCCTGATAGACCCAAGGGAGCCCTACAAACTGACATCAGCAACCTGGACTGGTGAGTTTTCTTTCCCAGGGAAAATGGCCAAAGAATGTGCCCAGGGGCCCCTGGCAATGGGCTGGGGCCTGAATGCAAATAATCCTTATATCGAAGGATGGACCCCAGACCGAAGTTGTCCCCTCCTCAAAGTTGTGCTTCCCTGATAGACCCAAGGGAGCCCCACAAACTGACATCAGCAACCTGGACTGGTGAGTTTTCTTTCCCAGGGAAAATGGCCAAAGCATGTGCCCAGGGGCCCCTGGCACTGGGCTGGGGCCTGACTGCAAAGAATGCCTATATCGAAGGATGGTTCGCAGACCAAAATTGTCCCCTCCTCAAATTTCTGCTTCCCAGATAGACACAAGGGAGCCCTACAAAGTGACATCAGGAACCTGGACTGGTTAGTTTTCTTTCCCAGGGAAAATGGCCAAAGGATGTGCCCAGGTGCCCCAAGCACAGGCCTCGGACCTGACTGCAGAGAATCCTTATATCGAAGAATGGACCCCCAACCGAAGTTGTCCCCTCCTCAAAGTTGTGCTGCCCTGATAGACCCAAGGGAGCCCTACAAACTGACATCAGCAACCTGGACTGGTGAATTTTCTTTCCCAGGGAAAATGGCCAAAGGATGTGCCCAGGGGCCCCTGGCCCTGCGCTCGGACCTGAATGCAAAGAATCCTTATATCAAAGGATGGACCCCAGACCGAAGTTGTCCCCTCCTCAAAGTTGTGCTGCCCTGATAAACCCAAGGGAGCCCTACAAACTGACATCAGCAACCTGGACTGGTGAGTTTTTTTTCCCAGGGAAAATGGCCAAAGCATGTGCCCAGGGGCCCCTGGCCCTGGGCTCGGGCCTGAATGCAAAGAATCCTTATATTGAAGTTTGGACCCCAGACCGAAGTTGTCCCCTCCTCAAAGTTGTGCTGCCCTGATAGACCCAAGGGAGCCCTACAAACTGACATCAGCAGCCTGGACTGGTGAGTTTTATTTCCCAGGGAAAATGGCCAAAGCATGTGCCCAGGGGCCCCTGAACCCGGGCTGGGACCAGACTGCGAAGAATCCTTATATCGAAGAATGGATCACAGACCGAAGTTGTCCCCTCCTCAAAGTTGTGCTGCCCTGATAGACCCAAGGGAGCCCTACAAACTGACATCAGCAACCTGGACTGGTGAGTTTTCTTTCCCAGGGAAAATGGCCAAAGGATGTGCCCAGGGGCCCCTGGCCCTGGGCTCGGACCTCACTACAAAGAATACTTATATCGAAGGATGGAATCCAGACCGAAGTTGTCCCCTCCTCAAAGTTGTGCTGCCCTGATAGACCCAAGGGAGCCCTACAAACTGACATCAGCAACCTGGACTGGTGAATTTTCTTTCCCAGGGAAAATGGCCAAAGGATGTGCCCAGGGGCCCCAGGCACTGGGCTCGGGCCTGACTGCAAAAAATCCTTATATCGAAGAATGGACCCCAGACCGAAGTTGTCCCCTCCTCAAAGTTGTGCTGCCCTGATAGACACAAGGGAGCCCTACAAACTGACATCAGCAACCTGGACTGGTGAATTTTCTTTCCCAGGGAAAATGGCCAAAGGATGTGCCCAGGGGCCCCTGGCTCTGGGCTGGGGCCTGAATGCAAAGAATCCTTATATCGAAGGATGGACCCCAGACCGAAGTTGTCCCCTCCTCAAAGTTGTGCTGCCCTGATAGACCCAAGGGAGCCCTACAAACTGACATCAGCAACCTGGACTGGTGAATTTTCTTTCCCAGGGAAAATGGCCAAAGGATGTGCCCAGGGGCCCCTGGCCCTGGGCTCGGACCTGATTGCAAAGAATTCTTATATCGAAGGATGGAATCCAGACCGAAGTTGTCCCCTCCTCATAGTAGTGCTGCCCTGATAGACCCAAGGGAGCCCTACAAACTGACATCAGCAACCTGGACTGGTGAGTTTTCTTTCCCAGGGAAAATGGCCAAAGGATGTGCCCAGGGGCCCCTGGCACTGGGCTGGGGCCTGAATGCAAATAATCCTTATATCGAAGTATTGATCGCAGACCGAAGTTGTCCCCTCCTCAAAGTTGTGCTGCCCTGATAGACCCAAGGGAGCCCTACAAACTGACATCAGCAACCTGGAATGGTGAATTTTCTTTCCCAGGGAAAATGGCCAAAGGATGTGCCCAGGGGCCCCTGGCCCTGGGCTCGGACCTGACTACAAAGAATACTTATATCGAAGAATGGATCGCAGACTGAAGTTGTCCCCATCTCATACTTGTGCTGCCCTGATAGACCCAAGGGAGCCCTACAAACTGACATCAGCAACCTGGACTGGTGAGTTTTCTTTCCCAGGGAAAATGGCCAAAGGATGTGCCCAGGGGCCCCAAGCACAGGGCTGGGACCTGACTGCAGAGAATCCTTATATTGAATTTGGACCCCAGACCGAAGTTGTCCCCTCCTCAAAGTTGTGCTGCCCTGATAGACCCAAGGGAGCCCTACAAACTGACATCAGCAACCTGGAATGGTGAATTTTTTTTCCCAGGGAAAATGGCCAAAGGATGTGCCCAGGGGCCCCAGGCACTGGGCTCGGACCTGAATGCAAAAAATCCTTATATCGAAGGATGGACCCCAGACCGAAGTTGTCCCCTCCTCAAAGTTGTGCTGCCCTGATAGACCCAAGGGAGCCCTACAAACTGGCATCAGCAACCTGGACTGGTGAGTTTTCTTTCCCAGGGAAAATGGCCAAAGCATGTGCCCAGGGGCCCCTGGCCCTGGGCTCGAGCCTGAATGCAAAGAATCCTTATATCGAAGGATGGACCCCAGACTGAAGTTGTCCCCTCCTCAAAGTTGTGCTGCCCTGATAGACCCAAGAAAGCCCTACAAACTGACATCAGCAACTGGACTGGTGAGTTTTCTTTCCCAGGGAAAATGGCCAAAGCATGTGCCCAGGGGCCCCTGGCACTGGGCTGGGGCCTGACTGCAAAGAATCCCTATATCGAAGGATGGTTCGCAGACCAAAGTTGTACCCTCCTCAAAGTTGTGCAGCCCTGATAGACCCAAGGGAGCCCTACAAACTGACATCAGCAACCTGGACTGGTGAGTTTTCTTTCCCAGGGAAAATGGCCAAAGGATGTGCCCAGGGGCCCCTGGCACTGGGCTGGGGCCTGACTGCAAAGAATCCCTATATCGAAGGATGGTTCGCAGACCAAAGTTGTACCCTCCTCAAATTTCTGCTTCCCAGATAGACCCAAGGGAGCCCTACAAACTGACATCAGCAACCTGGACTGGTGAGTTTTCTTTCCCAGGGAAAATGGCCAAAGTATGTTTCCAGGGGCCCCAAGCACAGGGCTGGGACCTGACTGCAGAGAATCCTTATATTGAAGTTTGGACCCCAGACCGAAGTTGTCCCCTCCGCAAAGTTGTGCTGCCCTGATAGACCCAAGGGAGCCCTACAAACTGACATCAGCAACCTGGACTGGTGAGTTTTCTTTCCCAGGGAAAATGGCCAAAGCATGTGCCCAGCGGCCCCTGGCCCTGGGCTGGAGCCTGAATGCAAAGAATCCCTATATCGAAGGATGGATCACAGACCGAAGTTGTCCCCTCCTCAAAGTTGTGCTGCCCTGATAGATCCAAGGGAGCCCTACAAACTGACATCAGCAACCTGGACTGGTGAGTTTTATTTCCCAGGGAAAATGGTCAAAGCATGTGCCCAGGGGCCCCTTGCCCTGGGCTGGGGCCTGACTGCAAAGAATCCTTATATGGAAGTTTGGACCCCAGACCGAAGTTGTCCCCTCCTCAAAGTTGTGCTGCCCTGATAGACCCAAGGGAGCCCTACAAACTGACATCAGCAACCTGGACTGGTGAGTTTTCTTTCCCAGGGAAAATGGCCAAAGGATGTGCCCAGGGGCTCCTGGCACTGGGTTGGGGCCTGAATGCAAATAATCCTTATATCGAAGGATGGACCCCAGACCGAAGTTGTCCCCATCTCATACTTGTGCTGCCCTGATAGACCCAAGGGAGCCCTACAAACTGACATCAGCAACCTGGACTGGTGAGTTTTCTTTCCCAGGGAAAATGGCCAAAGAATGTGCCCAGGGGCCCCTGGCAATGGGCTGGGGCCTGAATGCAAATAATCCTTATATCGAAGGATGGACCCCAGACCGAAGTTGTCCCCTCCTCAAAGTTGTGCTTCCCTGATAGACCCAAGGGAGCCCCACAAACTGACATCAGCAACCTGGACTGGTGAGTTTTCTTTCCCAGGGAAAATGGCCAAAGCATGTGCCCAGGGGCCCCTGGCACTGGGCTGGGGCCTGACTGCAAAGAATGCCTATATCGAAGGATGGTTCGCAGACCAAAATTGTCCCCTCCTCAAATTTCTGCTTCCCAGATAGACACAAGGGAGCCCTACAAAGTGACATCAGGAACCTGGACTGGTTAGTTTTCTTTCCCAGGGAAAATGGCCAAAGGATGTGCCCAGGTGCCCCAAGCACAGGCCTCGGACCTGACTGCAGAGAATCCTTATATCGAAGAATGGACCCCCAACCGAAGTTGTCCCCTCCTCAAAGTTGTGCTGCCCTGATAGACCCAAGGGAGCCCTACAAACTGACATCAGCAACCTGGACTGGTGAATTTTCTTTCCCAGGGAAAATGGCCAAAGGATGTGCCCAGGGGCCCCTGGCCCTGCGCTCGGACCTGAATGCAAAGAATCCTTATATCAAAGGATGGACCCCAGACCGAAGTTGTCCCCTCCTCAAAGTTGTGCTGCCCTGATAAACCCAAGGGAGCCCTACAAACTGACATCAGCAACCTGGACTGGTGAGTTTTTTTTCCCAGGGAAAATGGCCAAAGCATGTGCCCAGGGGCCCCTGGCCCTGGGCTCGGGCCTGAATGCAAAGAATCCTTATATTGAAGTTTGGACCCCAGACCGAAGTTGTCCCCTCCTCAAAGTTGTGCTGCCCTGATAGACCCAAGGGAGCCCTACAAACTGACATCAGCAGCCTGGACTGGTGAGTTTTATTTCCCAGGGAAAATGGCCAAAGCATGTGCCCAGGGGCCCCTGAACCCGGGCTGGGACCAGACTGCGAAGAATCCTTATATCGAAGAATGGATCACAGACCGAAGTTGTCCCCTCCTCAAAGTTGTGCTGCCCTGATAGACCCAAGGGAGCCCTACAAACTGACATCAGCAACCTGGACTGGTGAGTTTTCTTTCCCAGGGAAAATGGCCAAAGGATGTGCCCAGGGGCCCCTGGCCCTGGGCTCGGACCTCACTACAAAGAATACTTATATCGAAGGATGGAATCCAGACCGAAGTTGTCCCCTCCTCAAAGTTGTGCTGCCCTGATAGACCCAAGGGAGCCCTACAAACTGACATCAGCAACCTGGACTGGTGAATTTTCTTTCCCAGGGAAAATGGCCAAAGGATGTGCCCAGGGGCCCCAGGCACTGGGCTCGGGCCTGACTGCAAAAAATCCTTATATCGAAGAATGGACCCCAGACCGAAGTTGTCCCCTCCTCAAAGTTGTGCTGCCCTGATAGACACAAGGGAGCCCTACAAACTGACATCAGCAACCTGGACTGGTGAATTTTCTTTCCCAGGGAAAATGGCCAAAGGATGTGCCCAGGGGCCCCTGGCTCTGGGCTGGGGCCTGAATGCAAAGAATCCTTATATCGAAGGATGGACCCCAGACCGAAGTTGTCCCCTCCTCAAAGTTGTGCTGCCCTGATAGACCCAAGGGAGCCCTACAAACTGACATCAGCAACCTGGACTGGTGAATTTTCTTTCCCAGGGAAAATGGCCAAAGGATGTGCCCAGGGGCCCCTGGCCCTGGGCTCGGACCTGATTGCAAAGAATTCTTATATCGAAGGATGGAATCCAGACCGAAGTTGTCCCCTCCTCATAGTAGTGCTGCCCTGATAGACCCAAGGGAGCCCTACAAACTGACATCAGCAACCTGGACTGGTGAGTTTTCTTTCCCAGGGAAAATGGCCAAAGGATGTGCCCAGGGGCCCCTGGCACTGGGCTGGGGCCTGAATGCAAATAATCCTTATATCGAAGTATTGATCGCAGACCGAAGTTGTCCCCTCCTCAAAGTTGTGCTGCCCTGATAGACCCAAGGGAGCCCTACAAACTGACATCAGCAACCTGGAATGGTGAATTTTCTTTCCCAGGGAAAATGGCCAAAGGATGTGCCCAGGGGCCCCTGGCCCTGGGCTCGGACCTGACTACAAAGAATACTTATATCGAAGAATGGATCGCAGACTGAAGTTGTCCCCATCTCATACTTGTGCTGCCCTGATAGACCCAAGGGAGCCCTACAAACTGACATCAGCAACCTGGACTGGTGAGTTTTCTTTCCCAGGGAAAATGGCCAAAGGATGTGCCCAGGGGCCCCAAGCACAGGGCTGGGACCTGACTGCAGAGAATCCTTATATTGAATTTGGACCCCAGACCGAAGTTGTCCCCTCCTCAAAGTTGTGCTGCCCTGATAGACCCAAGGGAGCCCTACAAACTGACATCAGCAACCTGGAATGGTGAATTTTTTTTCCCAGGGAAAATGGCCAAAGGATGTGCCCAGGGGCCCCAGGCACTGGGCTCGGACCTGAATGCAAAAAATCCTTATATCGAAGGATGGACCCCAGACCGAAGTTGTCCCCTCCTCAAAGTTGTGCTGCCCTGATAGACCCAAGGGAGCCCTACAAACTGGCATCAGCAACCTGGACTGGTGAGTTTTCTTTCCCAGGGAAAATGGCCAAAGCATGTGCCCAGGGGCCCCTGGCCCTGGGCTCGAGCCTGAATGCAAAGAATCCTTATATCGAAGGATGGACCCCAGACTGAAGTTGTCCCCTCCTCAAAGTTGTGCTGCCCTGATAGACCCAAGAAAGCCCTACAAACTGACATCAGCAACTGGACTGGTGAGTTTTCTTTCCCAGGGAAAATGGCCAAAGCATGTGCCCAGGGGCCCCTGGCACTGGGCTGGGGCCTGACTGCAAAGAATCCCTATATCGAAGGATGGTTCGCAGACCAAAGTTGTACCCTCCTCAAAGTTGTGCAGCCCTGATAGACCCAAGGGAGCCCTACAAACTGACATCAGCAACCTGGACTGGTGAGTTTTCTTTCCCAGGGAAAATGGCCAAAGGATGTGCCCAGGGGCCCCTGGCACTGGGCTGGGGCCTGACTGCAAAGAATCCCTATATCGAAGGATGGTTCGCAGACCAAAGTTGTACCCTCCTCAAATTTCTGCTTCCCAGATAGACCCAAGGGAGCCCTACAAACTGACATCAGCAACCTGGACTGGTGAGTTTTCTTTCCCAGGGAAAATAGCCAAAGTATGTTTCCAGGGGCCCCAAGCACAGGGCTGGGACCTGACTGCAGAGAATCCTTATATTGAAGTTTGGACCCCAGACCGAAGTTGTCCCCTCCGCAAAGTTGTGCTGCCCTGATAGACCCAAGGGAGCCCTACAAACTGACATCAGCAACCTGGAATGGTGAGTTTTCTTTCCCAGGGAAAATGGCCAAAGGATGTGCCCAGGGGCTCCTGGCACTGGGTTGGGGCCTGAATGCAAATAATCCTTATATCGAAGGATGGACCCCAGACCGAAGTTGTCCCCTCCTCAAAGTTGTGCTGCCCTGATAGACCCAAGGGAACCCTGCAAACTGACATCAGCAACCTGGACTGGTGAGTTTTCTTTCCCAGGGAAAATACCAAAGGATGTGCCCAGGGGCCCCTGGCACTGGGCTGGGGCCTGAATGCAAATAATCCTTATATCGAAGAATGGATCGCAGACTGAAGTTGTCTCCATCTCATACTTGTGCTGCCCTGATAGACCCAAGGGAGCCCTACAAACTGACATCAGCAACCTGGACTGGTGAGTTTTCTTTCCCAGGGAAAATGGCCAAAGAATGTGCCCAGGGGCCCCTGGCAATGGGCTGGGGCCTGAATGCAAATAATCCTTATATCGAAGGATGGACCCCAGACCGAAGTTGTCCCCTCCTCAAAGTTGTGCTTCCCTGATAGACCCAAGGGAGCCCCACAAACTGACATCAGCAACCTGGACTGGTGAGTTTTCTTTCCCAGGGAAAATGGCCAAAGCATGTGCCCAGGGGCCCCTGGCACTGGGCTGGGGCCTGACTGCAAAGAATGCCTATATCGAAGGATGGTTCGCAGACCAAAATTGTCCCCTCCTCATATTTCTGCTTCCCAGATAGACACAAGGGAGGCCTACAAAGTGACATCAGGAACCTGGACTGGTTAGTTTTCTTTCCCAGGGAAAATGGCCAAAGGATGTGCCCAGGGGCCCCTGGCCCTGCGCTCGGACCTGAATGCAAAGAATCCTTATATCGAAGGATGGACCCCAGACCGAAGTTGTCCCCTCCTCAAAGTTGTGCTGCCCTGATAAACCCAAGGGAGCCCTACAAACTGACATCAGCAACCTGGACTGGTGAGTTTTTTTTCCCAGGGAAAATGGCCAAAGCATGTGCCCAGGGGCCCCTGGCCCTGGGCTCGGGCCTGAATGCAAAGAATCCTTATATGGAAGTTTGGACCCCAGACCGAAGTTGTCCCCTCCTCAAAGTTGTGCTGCCCTGATAGACCCAAGGGAGCCCTACAAACTGACATCAGCAGCCTGGACTGGTGAGTTTTATTTCCCAGGGAAAATGGCCAAAGGATGTGCCCAGGGGCCCCTGAACCCGGGCTGGGACCAGACTGCGAAGAATCCTTATATCGAAGAATGGATCACAGACCGAAGTTGTCCCCTCCTCAAAGTTGTGCTGCCCTGATAGACCCAAGGGAGCCCTACAAACTGACATCAGCAACCTGGACTGGTGAGTTTTCTTTCCCAGGGAAAATGGCCAAAGGATGTGCCCAGGGGCCCCTGGCCCTGGGCTCGGACCTGACTACAAAGAATACATATATCGAAGGATGGAATCCAGACCGAAGTTGTCCCCTCCTCAAAGTTGTGCTGCCCTGATAGACCCAAGGGAGCCCTACAAACTGACATCAGCAACCTGGACTGGTGAATTTTCTTTCCCAGGGAAAATGGCCAAAGGATGTGCCCAGGGGCCCCAGGCACTGGGCTCGGGCCTGACTGCAAAAAATCCTTATATCGAAGAATGGACCCCAGACCGAAGTTGTCCCCTCCTCAAAGTTGTGCTGCCCTGATAGACACAAGGGAGCCCTACAAACTGACATCAGCAACCTGGACTGGTGAGTTTTCTTTCCCAGGGAAAATGGCCAAAGGATGTGCCCAGGGGCCCCTGGCCCTGGGCTGGGGCCTGAATGCAAAGAATCCTTATATCGAAGGATGGACCCCAGACCGAAGTTGTCCCCTCCTCAAAGTTGTGCTGCCCTGATAGACCCAAGGGAGCCCTACAAACTGACATCAGCAACCTGGACTGGTGAATTTTCTTTCCCAGGGAAAATGGCCAAAGGATGTGCCCAGGGGCCCCTGGCCCTGGGCTCGGACCTGATTGCAAAGAATTCTTATATCGAAGGATGGAATCCAGACCGAAGTTGTCCCCTCCTCATAGTTGTGCTGCCCTGATAGACCCAAGGGAGCCCTACAAACTGACATCAGCAACCTGGACTGGTGAGTTTTTTTTCCCAGGGAAAATGGCCAAAGCATGTGCCCAGGGGCCCCTGGCCCTGGGCTCGGGCCTGAATGCAAAGAATCCTTATATGGAAGTTTGGACCCCAGACCGAAGTTGTCCCCTCCTCAAAGTTGTGCTGCCCTGATAGACCCAAGGGAGCCCTACAAACTGACATCAGCAGCCTGGACTGGTGAGTTTTATTTCCCAGGGAAAATGGCCAAAGGATGTGCCCAGGGGCCCCTGAACCCGGGCTGGGACCAGACTGCGAAGAATCCTTATATCGAAGAATGGATCACAGACCGAAGTTGTCCCCTCCTCAAAGTTGTGCTGCCCTGATAGACCCAAGGGAGCCCTACAAACTGACATCAGCAACCTGGACTGGTGAGTTTTCTTTCCCAGGGAAAATGGCCAAAGGATGTGCCCAGGGGCCCCTGGCCCTGGGCTCGGACCTGACTACAAAGAATACTTATATCGAAGGATGGAATCCAGACCGAAGTTGTCCCCTCCTCAAAGTTGTGCTGCCCTGATAGACCCAAGGGAGCCCTACAAACTGACATCAGCAACCTGGACTGGTGAATTTTCTTTCCCAGGGAAAATGGCCAAAGGATGTGCCCAGGGGCCCCAGGCACTGGGCTCGGGCCTGACTGCAAAAAATCCTTATATCGAAGAATGGACCCCAGACCGAAGTTGTCCCCTCCTCAAAGTTGTGCTGCCCTGATACACACAAGGGAGCCCTACAAACTGACATCAGCAACCTGGACTGGTGAGTTTTCTTTCCCAGGGAAAATGGCCAAAGGATGTGCCCAGGGGCCCCTGGCCCTGGGCTGGGGCCTGAATGCAAAGAATCCTTATATCGAAGGATGGACCCCAGACCGAAGTTGTCCCCTCCTCAAAGTTGTGCTGCCCTGATAGACCCAAGGGAGCCCTACAAACTGACATCAGCAACCTGGACTGGTGAATTTTCTTTCCCAGGGAAAATGGCCAAAGGATGTGCCCAGGGGCCCCTGGCCCTGGGCTCGGACCTGACTGCAAAGAATTCTTATATCGAAGGATGGAATCCAGACCGAAGTTGTCCCCTCCTCATAGTTGTGCTGCCCTGATAGACCCAAGGGAGCCCTACAAACTGACATCAGCAACCTGGACTGGTGAGTTTTCTTTCCCAGGGAAAATGGCCAAAGGATGTGCCCAGGGGCCCCTGGCACTGGGCTGGGGCCTGAATGCAAATAATCCTTATATCGAAGTATTGATCGCAGACCGAAGTTGTCCCCTCCTCAAAGTTGTGCTGCCCTGATAGACCCAAGGGAGCCCTACAAACTGACATCAGCAACCTGGAATGGTGAATTTTCTTTCCCAGGGAAAATGGCCAAAGGATGTGCCCAGGGGCCCTTGGCACTGGGATGGGGCCTGAATGCAAAGAATCCTTATATCGAAGAATGGATCGCAGACTGAAGTTGTCCCCTCCGCAAAGTTGTGCTGCCCTGATAGACACAAGGGAGCCCTACAAACTGACATCAGCAACCTGGACTGGTGAGTTTTCTTTCCCAGGGAAAATGGCCAAAGGATGTGCCCAGGGGCCCCAAGCACAGGGCTGGGACCTGACTGCAGAGAATCCTTATATTGAATTTGGACCCCAGACCGAAGTTGTCCCCTCCTCAAAGTTGTGCTGCCCTGATAGACCCAAGGGAGCCCTACAAACTGACATCAGCAACCTGGAATGGTGAATTTTTTTTCCCAGGGAAAATGGCCAAAGGATGTGCCCAGGGGCCCCAGGCACTGGGCTCGGACCTGAATGCAAAAAATCCTTATATCGAAGGATGGACCCCAGACCGAAGTTGTCCCCTCCTCAAAGTTGTGCTGCCCTGATAGACCCAAGGGAGCCCTACAAACTGGCATCAGCAACCTGGACTGGTGAGTTTTCTTTCCCAGGGAAAATGGCCAAAGCATGTGCCCAGGGGCCCCTGGCCCTGGGCTCGAGCCTGAATGCAAAGAATCCTTATATCGAAGGATGGACCCCAGACTGAAGTTGTCCCCTCCTCAAAGTTGTGCTGCCCTGATAGACCCAAGAAAGCCCTACAAACTGACATCAGCAACTGGACTGGTGAGTTTTCTTTCCCAGGGAAAATGGCCAAAACATGTGCCCAGGGGCCCCTGGCACTGGGCTGGGGCCTGACTGCAAAGAATCCCTATATCGAAGGATGGTTCGCAGACCAAAGTTGTACCCTCCTCAAAGTTGTGCAGCCCTGATAGACCCAAGGGAGCCCTACAAACTGACATCAGCAACCTGGACTGGTGAGTTTTCTTTCCCAGGGAAAATGGCCAAAGGATGTGCCCAGGGGCCCCTGGCACTGGGCTGGGGCCTGACTGCAAAGAATCCCTATATCGAAGGATGGTTCGCAGACCAAAGTTGTACCCTCCTCAAATTTCTGCTTCCCAGATAGACCCAAGGGAGCCCTACAAACTGACATCAGCAACCTGGACTGGTGAGTTTTCTTTCCCAGGGAAAATGGCCAAAGTATGTTTCCAGGGGCCCCAAGCACAGGGCTGGGGCCTGAATGCAAAGAATCCCTATATCGAAGGATGGATCACAGACCGAAGTTGTCCCCTCCTCAAAGTTGTGCTGCCCTGATAGATCCAAGGGAGCCCTACAAACTGACATCAGCAACCTGGACTGGTGAGTTTTATTTCCCAGGGAAAATGGTCAAAGCATGTGCCCAGGGGCCCCTTGCCCTGGGCTGGGGCCTGACTGCAAAGAATCCTTATATGGAAGTTTGGACCCCAGACCGAAGTTGTCCCCTCCTCAAAGTTGTGCTGCCCTGATAGACCCAAGGGAGCCCTACAAACTGACATCAGCAACCTGGACTGGTGAGTTTTCTTTCCCAGGGAAAATGGCCAAAGGATGTGCCCAGGGGCTCCTGGCACTGGGTTGGGGCCTGAATGCAAATAATCCTTATATCGAAGAATGGATCGCAGACTGAAGTTGTCCCCATCTCATACTTGTGCTGCCCTGATAGACCCAAGGGAGCCCTACAAACTGACATCAGCAACCTGGACTGGTGAGTTTTCTTTCCCAGGGAAAATGGCCAAAGAATGTGCCCAGGGGCCCCTGGCAATGGGCTGGGGCCTGAATGCAAATAATCCTTATATCGAAGGATGGACCCCAGACCGAAGTTGTCCCCTCCTCAAAGTTGTGCTTCCCTGATAGACCCAAGGGAGCCCCACAAACTGACATCAGCAACCTGGACTGGTGAGTTTTCTTTCCCAGGGAAAATGGCCAAAGCATGTGCCCAGGGGCCCCTGGCACTGGGCTGGGGCCTGACTGCAAAGAATGCCTATATCGAAGGATGGTTCGCAGACCAAAATTGTCCCCTCCTCAAATTTCTGCTTCCCAGATAGACACAAGGGAGCCCTACAAAGTGACATCAGGAACCTGGACTGGTTAGTTTTCTTTCCCAGGGAAAATGGCCAAAGGATGTGCCCAGGGGCCCCTGGCCCTGCGCTCGGACCTGAATGCAAAGAATCCTTATATCGAAGGATGGACCCCAGACCGAAGTTGTCCCCTCCTCAAAGTTGTGCTGCCCTGATAAACCCAAGGGAGCCCTACAAACTGACATCAGCAACCTGGACTGGTGAGTTTTTTTTCCCAGGGAAAATGGCCAAAGCATGTGCCCAGGGGCCCCTGGCCCTGGGCTCGGGCCTGAATGCAAAGAATCCTTATATGGAAGTTTGGACCCCAGACCGAAGTTGTCCCCTCCTCAAAGTTGTGCTGCCCTGATAGACCCAAGGGAGCCCTACAAACTGACATCAGCAGCCTGGACTGGTGAGTTTTATTTCCCAGGGAAAATGGCCAAAGGATGTGCCCAGGGGCCCCTGAACCCGGGCTGGGACCAGACTGCGAAGAATCCTTATATCGAAGAATGGATCACAGACCGAAGTTGTCCCCTCCTCAAAGTTGTGCTGCCCTGATAGACCCAAGGGAGCCCTACAAACTGACATCAGCAACCTGGACTGGTGAGTTTTCTTTCCCAGGGAAAATGGCCAAAGGATGTGCCCAGGGGCCCCTGGCCCTGGGCTCGGACCTGACTACAAAGAATACTTATATCGAAGGATGGAATCCAGACCGAAGTTGTCCCCTCCTCATAGTTGTGCTGCCCTGATAGACCCAAGGGAGCCCTACAAACTGACATCAGCAACCTGGACTGGTGAATTTTCTTTCCCAGGGAAAATGGCCAAAGGATGTGCCCAGGGGGCCCAGGCACTGGGCTCGGGCCTGACTGCAAAAAATCCTTATATCGAAGAATGGACCCCAGACCGAAGTTGTCCCCTCCTCAAAGTTGTGCTGCCCTGATAGACACAAGGGAGCCCTACAAACTGACATCAGCAACCTGGACTGGTGAATTTTCTTTCCCAGGGAAAATGGCCAAAGGATGTGCCCAGGGGCCCCTGGCCCTGGGCTCGGACCTGATTGCAAAGAATTCTTATATCGAAGGATGGAATCCAGACCGAAGTTGTCCCCTCCTCATAGTTGTGCTGCCCTGATAGACCCAAGGGAGCCCTACAAACTGACATCAGCAACCTGGACTGGTGAGTTTTCTTTCCCAGGGAAAATGGCCAAAGGATGTGCCTAGGGGCCCCTGGCCCTGGGCTCGGACCTGACTGCAAAGAATCCTTATATCGAAGGATGGACCCCAGACCGAAGTTGTCCCCTCCTCAAAGTTGTGCTGCCCTGATAGACCCAAGGGAGCCCTACAAACTGACATCAGCAACCTGGACTGGTGAGTTTTCTTTCCCAGGGAAAATGGCCAAAGGATGTGCCCAGGGGCCCCTGGCACTGGGCTGGGGCCTGAATGCAAAGAATCCTTATATCGAAGGATGGACCCCAGACCGAAGTTGTCCCCTCCGCAAAGTTGTGCTGCCCTGATAGACCCAAGGGAGCCCTACAAACTGACATCAGCAACCTGGACTGGTGAGTTTTTTTTCCCAGGGAAAATGGCCAAAGCATGTGCCCAGGGGCCCCTGGCCCTGGGCTCGAGCCTGAATGCAAAGAATCCTTATATGGAAGTTTGGACCCCAGACCGAAGTTGTCCCCTCCTCAAAGTTGTGCTGCCCTGATAGACCCAAGGGAGCCCTACAAACTGACATCAGCAGCCTGGACTGGTGAGTTTTATTTCCCAGGGAAAATGGCCAAAGGATGTGCCCAGGGGCCCCTGAACCCGGGCTGGGACCAGACTGCGAAGAATCCTTATATCGAAGAATGGATCACAGACCGAAGTTGTCCCCTCCTCAAAGTTGTGCTGCCCTGATAGACCCAAGGGAGCCCTACAAACTGACATCAGCAACCTGGAATGGTGAATTTTTTTTCGCAGGGAAAATGGCCAAAGGATGTGCCCAGGGGCCCCAGGCACTGGGCTCGGACCTGAATGCAAAAAATCCTTATATCGAAGGATGGACCCCAGACCGAAGTTGTCCCCTCCTCAAAGTTGTGCTGCCCTGATAGACCCAAGGGAGCCCTACAAACTGGCATCAGCAACCTGGACTGGTGAGTTTTCTTTCCCAGGGAAAATGGCCAAAGCATGTGCCCAGGGGCCCCTGGCCCTGGGCTCGAGCCTGAATGCAAAGAATCCTTATATCGAAGGATGGACCCCAGACTGAAGTTGTCCCCTCCTCAAAGTTGTGCTGCCCTGATAGACCCAAGAAAGCCCTACAAACTGACATCAGCAACTGGACTGGTGAGTTTTCTTTCCCAGGGAAAATGGCCAAAGCATGTGCCCAGGGGCCCCTGGCACTGGGCTGGGGCCTGACTGCAAAGAATCCCTATATCGAAGGATGGTTCGCAGACCAAAGTTGTACCCTCCTCAAAGTTGTGCAGCCCTGATAGACCCAAGGGAGCCCTACAAACTGACATCAGCAACCTGGACTGGTGAGTTTTCTTTCCCAGGGAAAATGGCCAAAGGATGTGCCCAGGGGCCCCTGGCACTGGGCTGGGGCCTGACTGCAAAGAATCCCTATATCGAAGGATGGTTCGCAGACCAAAGTTGTACCCTCCTCAAATTTCTGCTTCCCAGATAGACCCAAGGGAGCCCTACAAACTGACATCAGCAACCTGGACTGGTGAGTTTTCTTTCCCAGGGAAAATGGCCAAAGTATGTTTCCAGGGGCCCCAAGCACAGGGCTGGGACCTGACTGCAGAGAATCCTTATATTGAAGTTTGGACCCCAGACCGAAGTTGTCCCCTCCGCAAAGTTGTGCTGCCCTGATAGACCCAAGGGAGCCCTACAAACTGACATCAGCAACCTGGACTGGTGAGTTTTCTTTCCCAGGGAAAATGGCCAAAGGATGTGCCCAGCGGCCCCTGGCCCTGGGCTGGAGCCTGAATGCAAAGAATCCCTATATCGAAGGATGGATCACAGACCGAAGTTGTCCCCTCCTCAAAGTTGTGCTGCCCTGATAGATCCAAGGGAGCCCTACAAACTGACATCAGCAACCTGGACTGGTGAGTTTTATTTCCCAGGGAAAATGGTCAAAGCATGTGCCCAGGGGCCCCTTGCCCTGGGCTGGGGCCTGACTGCAAAGAATCCTTATATGGAAGTTTGGACCCCAGACCGAAGTTGTCCCCTCCTCAAAGTTGTGCTGCCCTGATAGACCCAAGGGAGCCCTACAAACTGACATCAGCAACCTGGACTGGTGAGTTTTCTTTCCCAGGGAAAATGGCCAAAGGATGTGCCCAGGGGCTCCTGGCACTGGGTTGGGGCCTGAATGCAAATAATCCTTATATCGAAGGATGGACCCCAGACCGAAGTTGTCCCCTCCTCAAAGTTGTGCTGCCCTGATAGACCCAAGGGAGCCCTACAAACTGACATCAGCAACCTGGACTGGTGAGTTTTCTTTCCCAGGGAAAATGGCCAAAGCATGTGCCCAGGGGCCCCAAGCACAGGGCTGGGACCTGACTGCAGAGAATCCTTATATTGAAGTTTGGACCCCAGACCGAAGTTGTCCCCTCCTCAAAGTTGTGCTGCCCTGATAGACCCAAGGGAGCCCTACAAACTGACATCAGCAACCTGGACTGGTGAGTTTTCTTTCCCAGGGAAAATGGCCAAAGGATGTGCCCAGGGGCCCCTGGCACTGGGCTGGGGCCTGAATGCAAATAATCCTTATATCGAAGGATGGACCCCAGACCGAAGTTGTCCCCTCCTCAAAGTTGTGCTTCCCTGATAGACCCAAGGGAGCCCTACAAACTGACATCAGCAACCTGGACTGGTGAGTTTTCTTTCCCAGGGAAAATGGCCAAAGCATGTGCCCAGGGGCCCCTGGCACTGGGCTGGGGCCTGACTGCAAAGAATGCCTATATCGAAGGATGGTTCGCAGACCAAAATTGTCCCCTCCTCAAATTTCTGCTTCCCAGATAGACACAAGGGAGCCCTACAAAGTGACATCAGGAACCTGGACTGGTTAGTTTTCTTTCCCAGGGAAAATGGCCAAAGTATTTGCCCAGGGGCCCCAAGCACAGGCCTCGGACCTGACTGCAGAGAATCCTTATATCGAAGGATGGACCCCCAACCGAAGTTGTCCCCTCCTCAAAGTTGTGCTGCCCTGATAGACCCAAGGGAGCCCTACAAACTGACATCAGCAACCTGGACTGGTGAATTTTCTTTCCCAGGGAAAATGGCCAAAGGATGTGCCCAGGGGCCCCTGGCCCTGCGCTCGGACCTGAATGCAAAGAATCCTTATATCGAAGGATGGACCCCAGACCGAAGTTGTCCCCTCCTCAAAGTTGTGCTGCCCTGATAAACCCAAGGGAGCCCTACAAACTGACATCAGCAACCTGGACTGGTGAGTTTTTTTTCCCAGGGAAAATGGCCAAAGCATGTGCCCAGGGGCCCCTGGCCCTGGGCTCGGGCCTGAATGCAAAGAATCCTTATATGGAAGTTTGGACCCCAGACCGAAGTTGTCCCCTCCTCAAAGTTGTGCTGCCCTGATAGACCCAAGGGAGCCCTACAAACTGACATCAGCAGCCTGGACTGGTGAGTTTTATTTCCCAGGGAAAATGGCCAAAGGATGTGCCCAGGGGCCCCTGAACCCGGGCTGGGACCAGACTGCGAAGAATCCTTATATCGAAGAATGGATCACAGACCGAAGTTGTCCCCTCCTCAAAGTTGTGCTGCCCTGATAGACCCAAGGGAGCCCTACAAACTGACATCAGCAACCTGGACTGGTGAGTTTTCTTTCCCAGGGAAAATGGCCAAAGGATGTGCCCAGGGGCCCCTGGCCCTGGGCTCGGACCTGACTACAAAGAATACTTATATCGAAGGATGGAATCCAGACCGAAGTTGTCCCCTCCTCATAGTTGTGCTGCCCTGATAGACCCAAGGGAGCCCTACAAACTGACATCAGCAACCTGGACTGGTGAATTTTCTTTCCCAGGGAAAATGGCCAAAGGATGTGCCCAGGGGCCCCAGGCACTGGGCTCGGGCCTGACTGCAAAAAATCCTTATATCGAAGAATGGACCCCAGACCGAAGTTGTCCCCTCCTCAAAGTTGTGCTGCCCTGATAGACACAAGGGAGCCCTACAAACTGACATCAGCAACCTGGACTGGTGAGTTTTCTTTCCCAGGGAAAATGGCCAAAGGATGTGCCCAGGGGCCCCTGGCCCTGGGCTGGGGCCTGAATGCAAAGAATCCTTATATCGAAGGATGGACCCCAGACCGAAGTTGTCCCCTCCTCAAAGTTGTGCTGCCCTGATAGACCCAAGGGAGCCCTACAAACTGACATCAGCAACCTGGACTGGTGAATTTTCTTTCCCAGGGAAAATGGCCAAAGGATGTGCCCAGGGGCCCCTGGCCCTGGGCTCGGACCTGATTGCAAAGAATTCTTATATCGAAGGATGGAATCCAGACCGAAGTTGTCCCCTCCTCATAGTTGTGCTGCCCTGATAGACCCAAGGGAGCCCTACAAACTGACATCAGCAACCTGGACTGGTGAGTTTTCTTTCCCAGGGAAAATGGCCAAAGGATGTGCCCAGGGGCCCCTGGCACTGGGCTGGGGCCTGAATGCAAATAATCCTTATATCGAAGTATTGATCGCAGACCGAAGTTGTCCCCTCCTCAAAGTTGTGCTGCCCTGAAGACCCAAGGGAGCCCTACAAACTGACATCAGCAACCTGGACTGGTGAATTTTCTTTCCCAGGGAAAATGGCCAAAGGATGTACCTAGGGGCCCCTGGCCCTGGGCTCGGACCTGACTGCAAAGAATCCTTATATCGAAGGATGGACCCCAGACCGAAGTTGTCCCCTCCTCAAAGTTGTGCTGCCCTGATAGACCCAAGGGAGCCCTACAAACTGACATCAGCAACCTGGACTGGTGAGTTTTCTTTCCCAGGGAAAATGGCCAAAGGATTTGCCCAGGGGCCCCTGGCACTGGGCTGGGGCCTGAATGCAAAGAATCCTTATATCGAAGGATGGACCCCAGACCGAAGTTGTCCCCTCCTCAAAGTTGTGCTGCCCTGATAGACCCAAGGGAGCCCTACAAACTGACATCAGCAACCTGGACTGGTGAGTTTTCTTTCCCAGGGAAAATGGCCAAAGGATGTGCCCAGGGGCCCCTGGCCCTGGGCTCGGACCTGACTACAAAGAATACTTATATCGAAGGATGGAATCCAGACCGAAGTTGTCCCCTCCTCATAGTTGTGCTGCCCTGATAGACCCAAGGGAGCCCTACAAACTGACATCAGCAACCTGGACTGGTGAATTTTCTTTCCCAGGGAAAATGGCCAAAGGATGTGCCCAGGGGCCCCAGGCACTGGGCTCGGGCCTGACTGCAAAAAATCCTTATATCGAAGAATGGACCCCAGACCGAAGTTGTCCCCTCCTCAAAGTTGTGCTGCCCTGATAGACACAAGGGAGCCCTACAAACTGACATCAGCAACCTGGACTGGTGAGTTTTCTTTCCCAGGGAAAATGGCCAAAGGATGTGCCCAGGGGCCCCTGGCCCTGGGCTGGGGCCTGAATGCAAAGAATCCTTATATCGAAGGATGGACCCCAGACCGAAGTTGTCCCCTCCTCAAAGTTGTGCTGCCCTGATAGACCCAAGGGAGCCCTACAAACTGACATCAGCAACCTGGACTGGTGAATTTTCTTTCCCAGGGAAAATGGCCAAAGGATGTGCCCAGGGGCCCCTGGCCCTGGGCTCGGACCTGATTGCAAAGAATTCTTATATCGAAGGATGGAATCCAGACCGAAGTTGTCCCCTCCTCATAGTTGTGCTGCCCTGATAGACCCAAGGGAGCCCTACAAACTGACATCAGCAACCTGGACTGGTGAGTTTTCTTTCCCAGGGAAAATGGCCAAAGGATGTGCCCAGGGGCCCCTGGCACTGGGCTGGGGCCTGAATGCAAATAATCCTTATATCGAAGTATTGATCGCAGACCGAAGTTGTCCCCTCCTCAAAGTTGTGCTGCCCTGAAGACCCAAGGGAGCCCTACAAACTGACATCAGCAACCTGGACTGGTGAATTTTCTTTCCCAGGGAAAATGGCCAAAGGATGTACCTAGGGGCCCCTGGCCCTGGGCTCGGACCTGACTGCAAAGAATCCTTATATCGAAGGATGGACCCCAGACCGAAGTTGTCCCCTCCTCAAAGTTGTGCTGCCCTGATAGACCCAAGGGAGCCCTACAAACTGACATCAGCAACCTGGACTGGTGAGTTTTCTTTCCCAGGGAAAATGGCCAAAGGATTTGCCCAGGGGCCCCTGGCACTGGGCTGGGGCCTGAATGCAAAGAATCCTTATATCGAAGGATGGACCCCAGACCGAAGTTGTCCCCTCCTCAAAGTTGTGCTGCCCTGATAGACCCAAGGGAGCCCTACAAACTGACATCAGCAACCTGGACTGGTGAGTTTTCTTTCCCAGGGAAAATGGCCAAAGGATTTGCCCAGGGGCCCCTGGCACTGGGCTGGGGCCTGAATGCAAAGAATCCTTATATCGAAGGATGGACCCCAGACCGAAGTTGTCCCCTCCGCAAAGTTGTGCTGCCCTGATAGACCCAAGGGAGCCCTACAAACTGACATCAGCAACCTGGACTGGTGAATTTTCTTTCCCAGGGAAAATGGCCAAAGCATGTGCCCTGGGGCCCCTGGCCCTGGGCTCGGACCTGACTGCAAAGAATCCTTATATCGAAGGACGGAATCCGGACCGAAATTGTCCCCTCCTCAAAGTTGTGCTGCCCTGATAGACCCAAGGGAGCCCTACAAACTGACATCAGCAACCTGGACTGGTGAATTTTCTTTCCCAGGGTAAATGGCCAAAGAATGTGCCTAGGGGCCCCTGGCCCTGGGCTCGGACCTGACTGCAAAGAATCCTTATATCGAAGGATGGACCCCAGACCGAAGTTGTCCCCTCCGCAAAGTTGTGCTGCCCTGATAGACCCAAGGGAGCCCTACAAACTGACATCAGCAACCTGGACTGGTGAGTTTTCTTTCCCAGGGAAAATGGCCAAAGGATTTGCCCAGGGGCCCCTGGCACTGGGCTGGGGCCTGAATGCAAAGAATCCTTATATCGAAGGATGGACCCCAGACCGAAGTTGTCCCCTCCGCAAAGTTGTGCTGCCCTGATAGACCCAAGGGAGCCCTACAAACTGACATCAGCAACCTGGACTGGTGAGTTTTCTTTCCCAGGGAAAATGGCCAAAGCATGTGCCCAGGGGCCCCTGGCCCTGGGCTCGGGCCTGAATGCAAAGAATCCTTATATGGAAGTTTGGACCCCAGACCGAAGTTGTCCCCTCCTCAAAGTTGTGCTGCCCTGATAGACCCAAGGGAGCCCTACAAACTGACATCAGCAGCCTGGACTGGTGAGTTTTATTTCCCAGGGAAAATGGCCAAAGGATGTGCCCAGGGGCCCCTGAACCCGGGCTGGGACCAGACTGCAAAGAATCCTTATATCGAAGAATGGATCACAGACCGAAGTTGTCCCCTCCTCAAAGTTGTGCTGCCCTGATAGACCCAAGGGAGCCCTACAAACTGACATCAGCAACCTGGACTGGTGAGTTTTCTTTCCCAGGGAAAATGGCCAAAGGATGTGCCCAGGGGCCCCTGGCCCTGGGCTCGGACCTGACTACAAAGAATACTTATATCGAAGGATGGAATCCAGACCGAAGTTGTCCCCTCCTCAAAGTTGTGCTGCCCTGATAGACCCAAGGGAGCCCTACAAACTGACATCAGCAACCTGGACTGGTGAATTTTCTTTCCCAGGGAAAATGGCCAAACGATGTGCCCAGGGCCCCCAGGCACTGGGCTCGGGCCTGACTGCAAAAAATCCTTATATCGAAGAATGGACCCCAGACCGAAGTTGTCCCCTCCTCAAAGTTGTGCTGCCCTGATAGACACAAGGGAGCCCTACAAACTGACATCAGCAACCTGGACTGGTGAGTTTTCTTTCCCAGGGAAAATGGCCAAAGGGTGTGCCCAGGGTCCCCTGGCCGTGGGCTGGGGCCTGAATGCAAAGAATCCTTATATCGAAGGATGGACCCCAGACCGAAGTTGTCCCCTCCTCAAAGTTGTGCTGCCCTGATAGACCCAAGGGAGCCCTACAAACTGACATCAGCAACCTGGACTGGTGAATTTTCTTTCCCAGGGAAAATGGCCAAAGGATGTGCCCAGGGGCCCCTGGCCCTGGGCTCGGACCTGATTGCAAAGAATTCTTATATCGAAGGATGGAATCCAGACCGAAGTTGTCCCCTCCTCATAGTTGTGCTGCCCTGATAGACCCAAGGGAGCCCTACAAACTGACATCAGCAACCTGGACTGGTGAGTTTTCTTTCCCAGGGAAAATGGCCAAAGGATGTGCCCAGGGGCCCCTGGCCCTGGGCTCGGACCTGACTGCAAAGAATCCTTATATCGAAGTATTGATCGCAGACCGAAGTTGTCCCCTCCTCAAAGTTGTGCTGCCCTGAAGACCCAAGGGAGCCCTACAAACTGACATCAGCAACCTGGACTGGTGAATTTTCTTTCCCAGGGAAAATGGCCAAAGGATGTGCCTAGGGGCCCCTGGCCCTGGGCTCGGACCTGACTGCAAAGAATCCTTATATCGAAGGATGGACCCCAGACCGAAGTTGTCCCCTCCTCAAAGTTGTGCTGCCCTGATAGACCCAAGGGAGCCCTACAAACTGACATCAGCAACCTGGACTGGTGAGTTTTCTTTCCCAGGGAAAATGGCCAAAGGATTTGCCCAGGGGCCCCTGGCACTGGGCTGGGGCCTGAATGCAAAGAATCCTTATATCGAAGGATGGACCCCAGACCGAAGTTGTCCCCTCCTCAAAGTTGTGCTGCCCTGATAGACCCAAGGGAGCCCTACAAACTGACATCAGCAACCTGGACTGGTGAATTTTCTTTCCCAGGGAAAATGGCCAAAGCATGTGCCCTGGGGCCCCTGGCCCTGGGCTCGGACCTGACTGCAAAGAATCCTTATATCGAAGGACGGAATCCGGACCGAAATTGTCCCCTCCTCAAAGTTGTGCTGCCCTGATAGACCCAAGGGAGCCCTACAAACTGACATCAGCAACCTGGACTGGTGAGTTTTCTTTCCCAGGGAAAATGGCCAAAGCATGTGCCCAGGGGCCCCAGGCACTGGGCTCGGACCTGAATGCAAAAAATCCTTATATCGAAGGATGGACCCCAGACCGAAGTTGTCCCCTCCTCAAAGTTGTGCTGCCCTGAAGACCCAAGGGAGCCCTACAAACTGACATCAGCAACCTGGACTGGTGAATTTTCTTTACCAGGGAAAATGGCCAAAGGATGTGGCCATAATGCAAATATTGTGCCCTGAATGCAAATAATCCTTATATCGAACAATCGACCCCAGAAGAAAGTTGTCCCCTCCTCAAATTTCTGCTTCCCATATAGACCCAAGGGAGCCCTACAAACTGACATCAGCAACCTGGACTGGTGAGTTTTCTTTCCCAGGGAAAATGGCCAAAGCATGTGCCCAGGGGCCCCTGGCACTGGGCTGGGGCCTGAATGCAAAAAATCCTTATATCGAAGGATGGACCCCAGACCGAAGTTGTCCCCTCCTCAAAGTTGTGCTGCCCTGATGAACTCAAGGGAGCCCTACAAACTGACGTCAGCAACCTGGACTGGTGAATTTTCTGTCCAACTGAAAATGGCCAAAGGATGTGCCCAGGGGCCCCTGGCCCTGGGCTTGGTCCTGACTGTAAAGAATCCCTATATCGAAGGATGGATCGTAGACCGAAGTTGTCCCCATCTCATACTTGTGCTGCCCTGATAGACCCAAGGGAGCCCTACAAACTGACATCAGGAACCTGGACTGGTGAGTTTTCTTTCCCAGGGAAAATGGCCAAAGGATGTGCCCAGGGGCCCCTGGCACTGGGCTGGGGCCTGAATGCAAAGAATCCCTATATCGAAGGATGGATCCCAGACCGAAGTTGTCCCCTCCGCAAAGTTGTGCTGCCCTGATAGACCCAAGGGAGCCCTACAAACTGACATCAGCAACCTGGACTGGTGAGTTTTATTTCCCAGGGAAAATGGCCAAAGCATGTGCCCAGGGGCCCCTGGCCCTGGGCTCGGGCCTGACTGTAAAGAATCCTTATATGGAAGTTTGGACCCCAGACCGAAGTTGTCCCCTCCTCAAAGTTGTGCTGCCCTGATAGACCCAAGGGGGCCCTACAAACTGACATCAGCAACCTGGACTGGTGAGTTTTCTTTCCCAGGAAAAATGGCCAAAGGATGTGCCCAGGGGCTCCTGGCACTGGGTTGGGGCCTGAATGCAAATAATCCATATATCGAAGGATGGACCCCAGACCGAAGTTGTCCCCTCCTCAAAGTTGTGCTGCCCTGATAGACCCAAGGGAGCCCTACAAACTGACATCAGCAACCTGGACTGGTGAGTTTTCTTTCCCAGGGAAAATGGCCAAAGCATGTGCCCAGGGGCCCCTGGCACTGGGATGGGGCCTGACTGCAGAGAATCCTTATATTGAAGTTTGGTCCCCAGACCGAAGTTGTCCCCTCCGCAAAGTTGTGCTACCCTGATAGACCTAAGGGAGCCCTACAAACTGACATCAGCAACCTGGACTGGTGAGTTTTCTTTCCCAGGGAAAATGGCCAAAGGATGTGCCCAGGGGCCCCTGGCACTGCGCTGGGGCCTGAATGCAAATAATCCTTATATCGAAGGTTGGACCCCAGACCGAAGTTGTCCCCTCCTCAAAGTTGTGCTGCCCTGATAGACCCAAGGGAGCCCTACAAACTGACATCAGCAACCTGGACTGGTGAGTTTTCTTTCCCAGGGAAAATGGCCAAAGGATGTGCCCAGGGGCCCCTGGCCCTGGGCTCAGACCTGACTGCAAAGAATCCTTATATCGAAGAATGGATCGCAGACTGAAGTTGTCCCCATCTCATACTTGTGCTGCCCTGATAGACCCAAGGGAGCCCTACAAACTGACATCAGCAACCTGGACTGGTGAGTTTTCTTTCCCAGGGAAAATGGCCAAAGGATGTGCCCAGGGTTCCCTGGTACTGGGCTGGGGCCTGACTGCAAAAAATCCTTATATCGTAGGATGCATCGCAAACGAAAGTTGTCCCCTCCTCAAAGTTGTGCTGCCCTGATAGACCCAAGGGAGCCCTACAAACTGACATCAGCAACCTGGACTGGTGAATTTTCTTTCCCAGGGAAAATGGCCAAAGGATGTGCCCAGGGGCCCCTGGCCCCTTGCTGGGGCCTGACTGCAAAGAATCCCTAAATCGAAGGATGGACCCCAGACTGAAGTTGTCCCCGTCTCATACTTGTGCTGCCCTGATAGACCCAAGGGAGCCCTATAAAGTGACATAAGGTACCTGGACTGGTGAGTTTTCTTTCCCAGGGAAAATGGCCAAAGGATGTGCCCAGGGGCGCCTGGCACTGGGCTGGGGCCTGACTGCAAAAAATTCATATATCGAATTTGGACCCCAAACCGAATTGTCCCCCCCTCATATTTGTGCTGCCCT
The DNA here is from genome assembly GCF_050655825.1 of Lonchura striata. Classification (NCBI taxonomy): domain Eukaryota; kingdom Metazoa; phylum Chordata; class Aves; order Passeriformes; family Estrildidae; genus Lonchura; species Lonchura striata. Next base: position 16,778,345 of record NC_140716.1, on the reverse strand, counting down.
GATAGACCCAAGGGAGCCCTACAAAGTGACATCAGCAACCTGGACTGGTGAGTTTTCTTTTCCAGGGAAAATGGCCAAAGGATGTGCCCAGGGCCCCCTGGCCCTGGGCTGGGCCAGACTGCAAAAAATCCTTATATCGAAGGATGTACCCCAGACTGATATTGTCCCTTCCTCAAAGTTGTGCTGCCCTGATAGAACCAAGGGAGCCCTACAAAGTGACATCAGCAACCTGGACTGGTGAATTTTCTTTCCCAGGGAAAATGGCCAAAGGATGTGCCCAGGGGCCCCTGGCACTGGGCTGGACCCTGACTGCAAAAACTCTTTATATCGAAGGATGGACCCCAGACCGAAGTTGTCCCCTCCTCAAAGTTGTGCTGCCCTGATAGACCCAAGGGATCCGTACAAACTGACATCAGCAACCTGGACTGGGGAGTTTTCTTTCCCAGGGAAAATGGCCAAAGGATGTGCCCAGGGGGCCCTGGCACTGGGCTGGGGCCTGACTGCAAAGAATCCTTATATCGAAGTTTGGACCCCAAACCGAAATTGTCCCCCCCTCAAAGTTGTGCTGCCATGATAGACCCAAGGGAGCCCTACAAACTGACATCAGCAACCTGGACTGGTGAGTTTTCTTTCCCAGGGAAAATAGCCAAAGGATGTGCCCAGGGGCCCCCGGCACTCGGCTGGGGCCTGACTGCAAAAAATCCTTCTATTGAAGGATGGATCGCAGACAAAAGTTGTCTGCTCCTCAAACTTGTGCTGCCCTGATAGACCCAAGGGAGCCCTACAAACTGACAACAGGAACCTGGACTGGTGAATATTCTTTCCCAGGGAAAATGGCCAAAGGATGTGCCCAGGGGCCCCTAGCCCCTGGCTGGGGCCTGAATGCAAAAAATCTTTATATCGAAGGATGGACCCCAGACTGAAGTTGTCCCCATCTCATACTTGTGCTGCCCTGATAGACCCAAGGGAGCCCTACAAACTGACATCAGCAACCTGGACTGGTGAGTTTTCTTTCCCAGGGAAAATGGCCAAAGTATATGCCCAGGGGCCCCTGGCCCCTGGCTGGACCCAGAGTGCTAAAAATCCTTATATCGAAGGATGGACCCCAGACCGAAGTTGTCCCCATCTCATACATGTGCTGCCCTGATAGACGAAAGGGAGCCCTACAAACTGACATCAGCAACCTGGACTGGTGAGTTTTCTTTCCCAGGGAAAATAGCCAAAGGATGTGCCCAGGGGCCCCTGGCCCTAGGCTGGCACCTGACTGCAAAGAATCCTTATATCGAAGGATGGACCCCAGACTGAAGTTGTCCCCTCCTAAAACTTGTGCTGCCCTGATGGACCCAAGGGGGCCCTACAAAGTGACATAAGGTACCTGGACTGGTGAGTTTTCTTTCCCAGGGAAAATGGCCAAAGGATGTGCCCAGGGGCGCCTGGCATTGGGCTGGGGCCTGACTGCAAAAAATTCATATATCGAAGTTTGGACCCCAAACCGAATTGTCCCCCAGTTATATTTGTGCTGCCCTGATAGAGCCAAGGGAGCCCTACAAACTGACATCAGCAGCCTGGACTGGTGAGTTTTCTTTTCCAGGGAAAATGGCCAAAGGATGTGCCAAGGGCCTCCTGGCCCTGGGCTGGGCCAGACTGCAAAAAATCCTTATATCGAAGGATGTACCCCAGACTGATGTTGTCCCCTCCTCAAAGTTGTGCTGCCCTGATAGAACCAAGGGAGCGCTACAAACTGACATCAGCAACCTGGACTGGTGAATTTTCTTTCCCAGGGAAAATGGCCAAAGGATGTGCCCAGGGGCCCCTGGCCCTGGGCTGGACCCAGACTGCAAAAACTTTTTATATCGAAGAATGGACCCCAAACCAAAGTTCTCCACATCTCATACTTGTGCTGCCCTGATAGACCTAAGGGAGCCCTACAAACTGACATCAGCAACCTGGACTGGTGAGTTTTCTTTCCCAGGGAAAATAGCCAAAGGATGTGCCCAGGGGCCCCTGGCACTGGGCTGGGGCCTGACTGCAAAAAATCCTTATATCGTAGGATGCATCGCAAACGAAAGTTGTCCCCTCCTCAAAGTTGTGCTGCCCTGATAGACCCAAGGGAGCCCTACAAACTGACATCAGCAACCTGGACTGGTGAATTTTCTTTCCCAGGGAAAATGGCCAAAGGAAGTGCCCAGGGGCCCCTGGCCCCTTGCTGGGGCCTGACTGCAAAGAATCCCTAAATCGAAGGATGGACCCCAGACTGAAGTTGTCCCCATCTCATACTTGTGCTGCCCTGATAGACCCAAGGGAGCCCTACAAAGTGACATAAGGTACCTGGACTGGTGAGTTTTCTTTCCCAGGGAAAATGGCCAAAGGATGTGCCCAGGGGCGCCTGGCACTGGGCTGGGGCCTGACTGCAAAAAATTCATATATCAAAGTTTGGACCCCAAACCGAATTGTCCCCCCCTCATATTTGTGCTGCCCTGATAGACCCAAGGGAGCCCTACAAACTGACATCAGCAACCTGGACTGGTGAGTTTTCTTTTCCAGGGAAAAAGGCCAAAGGATGTGCCAAGGGCCCCCTGGCCCTGGGCTGGGCCAGACTGCAAAAAATCCTTATATCGAAGGATGTACCCCAGACTGATGTTGTCCCCTCCTCAAAGTTGTGCTGCCCTGATAGAACCAAGGGAGCCCTACAAACTGACATCAGCAACCTGGACTGGTGAATTTTCTTTCCCAGGGAAAATGGCCAAAGGATGTGCCCAGGGGCCCCTGGCCCTGGGCTGGACCCTGACTGCAAAAACTCTTTATATCGAAGAATGGACCCCAGACTGAAGTTGTCCCCTCCTCAAATTTCTGCTGCCCAGATAGACCCAAGGGATCCGTACAAACTGACATCAGCAACCTGGACTGGTGAGTTTTCTTTCCCAGGGAAAATGGCCAAAGGATGTGCCCTGGGGCCCCTGGCACTGGGCTGGGACCTGACTGCAAAGAATCCTTATATCGAAGTTTGGACCCCAAACCGAAATTGTCCCCCCCTCAAAGTTGTGCTGCCATGATAGACCCAAGGGAGCCCTACAAACTGACATCAGCAACCTGGACTGGTGAGTTTTCTTTCCCAGGGAAAATGGCCAAAGGATGTGCCCAGGGGCCCCTGGCACTGGGCTGGGGCCGGAATGCAAAAACTCTTTATATCGAAGAATGGACCCCAGACTGAAGTTGTCCCCTCCTCAAATTTCTGCTGCCCAGATAGACCCAAGGGATCCGTACAAACTGACATCAGCAACCTGGACTGGTGAGTTTTCTTTCCCAGGGAAAATGGCCAAAGGATGTGCCCTGGGGCCCCTGGCACTGGGCTGGGACCTGACTGCAAAGAATCCTTATATCGAAGTTTGGACCCCAAACCGAAATTGTCCCCCCCTCAAAGTTGTGCTGCCATGATAGACCCAAGGGAGCCCTACAAACTGACATCAGCAACCTGGACTGGTGAGTTTTCTTTCCCAGGGAAAATAGCCAAAGGATGTGCCCAGGGGCCCCCGGCACTCGGCTGGGGCCTGACTGCAAAAAATCCTTCTATTGAAGGATGGATCGCAGACAAAAGTTGTCCGCTCCTAAAACTTGTGCTGCCCTGATAGACCCAAGGGAGCCCTACAAACTGACATCAGCAACCTGGACTGGTGAATATTCTTTCCCAGGGAAAATGGCCAAAGGATGTGCCCAGGGGCCCCTAGCCCCTGGCTGGGGCCTGAATGCAAAAAAATCTTTATATCGAAGGATGGACCCCAGACTGAAGTTGTCCCCATCTCATACTTGTGCTGCCCTGATAGACCTAAGGGAGCCCTACAAACTGACATCAGTAACCTGGACTGGTGAGTTTTCTTTCCCAGGGAAAATGGCCAATGGATGTGCCCAGGGGCACCTGGCCCTGGGCTGGGACCTGACTGCAAAGAATTCTTATATCGAAGAATGGATCGCAGACTGAAGTTGTCCCCATCTCATACTTGTGCTGCCCTGATAGACCCAAGGGAGCCCTAAAAAGTGACATAAGGTACCTGGACTGGTGAGTTTTCTTTCCCAGGGAAAATGGCCAAAGGATGTGCCCAGGGGCGCCTGGCACTGGGCTGGGGCCTGACTGCAAAAAATTCATATATCGAAGTTCGGACCCCAAACCGAATTGTCCCCCCCTCATATTTGTGCTGCCCTGATAGACCCAAGGGAGCCCTACAAACTGACATCAGCAACCTGGACTGGTGAGTTTTCTTTTCCAGGGAAAATGGCCAAAGGATGTGCCAAGGGCCCCCTGGCCCTGGGCTGGGCCTGACTGTAAAAAATCCTTATATCGAAGGATGGATCGCAGACTAAAGTTGTCCCCTCCTCAAACTTGTGCTGCCTTGATAGACCCAAGGGAGCCCTACAAACTGACATCAGCAACCTGGACTGGTGAATTTTCTTTCCCAGGGAAAATGGCCAAAGGATGTGCCCAGGGGCCCCTGGCACTGGGCTGGACCCTGACTGCAAAAACTCTTTATATCGAAGGATGTACCCCAGACCGAAGTTGTCCCCTCCTCAAAGTTGTGCTGCCCTGATAGACCCAAGGGAGCCGTACAAACTGACATCAGCAACCTGGACTGGGGAGTTTTCTTTCCCAGGGAAAATGGCCAAAGGATGTGCCCAGGGGGCCCTGGCACTGGGCTGGGGCCTGACTGCAAAGAATCCTTATATCGAAGTTTGGACCCCAAACCGAAATTGTCCCCCCCTCAAAGTTGTGCTGCCATGATAGACCCAAGGGAGCCCTACAAACTGACATCAGCAACCTGGACTGGTGAGTTTTCTTTCCCAGGGAAAATAGCCAAAGGATGTGCCCAGGGGCCCCCGGCACTCGGCTGGGGCCTGACTGCAAAAAATCCTTCTATTGAAGGATGGATCGCAGACAAAAGTTGTCTGCTCCTCAAACTTGTGCTGCCCTGATAGACCCAAGGGAGCCCTACAAACTGACAACAGGAACCTGGACTGGTGAATATTCTTTCCCAGGGAAAATGGCCAAAGGATGTGCCCAGGGGCCCCTAGCCCCTGGCTGGGGCCTGAATGCAAAAAATCTTTATATCGAAGGATGGACCCCAGACTGAAGTTGTCCCCATCTCATACTTGTGCTGCCCTGATAGACCCCAGGGAGCCCTACAAAGTGACATAAGGTACCTGGACTGGTGAGTTTTCTTTTCCAGGGAAAATGGCCAATGGATGTGCCCAGGGGCACCTGGCCCTGGGCTGGGGTCTGACTGCAAAGAATTCTTATATCGAAGTTTGGAACCCAAACCGAATTCTACCCCCTTCAAAATTGTGCTGCCCTGATAGAGCCAAGGGAGGCCTACAAAGTGACATCAGCAACCTGGACTGGTGAGTTTTCTTTCCCAGGGAAAATAGCCAAAGGATGTGCCCAGGGGCCCCTGACCCTGGGCTGGGCCCTGACTGCAAAGAATCCCTATATCGAAGGATGGATTGCAGACCAAAGTTGTCCCCTCCTCAAATTTCTGCTGCCCAGATAGACCCAAGGGAACCCTACAAACTGACATCAGCAACCTGGACTGGTGAGTTTTCTTTCCCAGGGAAAATGGCCAAAGGATGTGCCCAGGGGCCCCATGCACAGGGCTGTTACCTGACAGCAAAGAATCCTTATATCGAAGGATGGACCCCAGACTGAAGTTGTCCCCATCTCATACTTGTGCTGCCCTGATAGACCCAAGGGAGCCCTACAAACTGACATCAGCAACCTGGACTGGTGAGTTTTCTTTCCCAGGGAAAATGGCCAAAGTATATGCCCAGGGGCCCCTGGCCCCTGGCTGGACCCAGAGTGCTAAAAATCCTTATATCGAAGGATGGACCCCAGACCGAAGTTGTCCCCATCTCATACATGTGCTGCCCTGATAGACGAAAGGGAGCCCTACAAACTGACATCAGCAACCTGGACTGGTGAGTTTTCTTTCCCAGGGAAAATAGCCAAAGGATGTGCCCAGGGGCCCCTGGCCCTAGGCTGGCACCTGACTGCAAAGAATCCTTATATCGAAGGATGGACCCCAGACTGAAGTTGTCCCCTCCTAAAACTTGTGCTGCCCTGATAGACCCAAGGGAGCCCTACAAAGTGACATAAGGTACCTGGACTGGTGAGTTTTCTTTCCCAGGGAAAATGGCCAAAGGATGTGCCCAGGGGCGCCTGGCATTGGGCTGGGGCCTGACTGCAAAAAATTCATATATCGAAGTTTGGACCCCAAACCGAATTGTCCCCCAGTTATATTTGTGCTGCCCTGATAGAGCCAAGGGAGCCCTACAAACTGACATCAGCAGCCTGGACTGGTGAGTTTTCTTTTCCAGGGAAAATGGCCAAAGGATGTGCCAAGGGCCTCCTGGCCCTGGGCTGGGCCAGACTGCAAAAAATCCTTATATCGAAGGATGTACCCCAGACTGATGTTGTCCCCTCCTCAAAGTTGTGCTGCCCTGATAGAACCAAGGGAGCGCTACAAACTGACATCAGCAACCTGGACTGGTGAATTTTCTTTCCCAGGGAAAATGGCCAAAGGATGTGCCCAGGGGCCCCTGGCCCTGGGCTGGACCCAGACTGCAAAAACTTTTTATATCGAAGAATGGACCCCAAACCAAAGTTCTCCACATCTCATACTTGTGCTGCCCTGATAGACCTAAGGGAGCCCTACAAACTGACATCAGCAACCTGGACTGGTGAGTTTTCTTTCCCAGGGAAAATAGCCAAAGGATGTGCCCAGGGGCCCCCGGCACTCGGCTGGGGCCTGACTGCAAAAAATCCTTATATCGTAGGATGCATCGCAAACGAAAGTTGTCCCCTCCTCAAAGTTGTGCTGCCCTGATAGACCCAAGGGAGCCCTACAAACTGACATCAGCAACCTGGACTGGTGAATTTTCTTTCCCAGGGAAAATGGCCAAAGGAAGTGCCCAGGGGCCCCTGGCCCCTTGCTGGGGCCTGACTGCAAAGAATCCCTAAATCGAAGGATGGACCCCAGACTGAAGTTGTCCCCATCTCATACTTGTGCTGCCCTGATAGACCCAAGGGAGCCCTACAAAGTGACATAAGGTACCTGGACTGGTGAGTTTTCTTTCCCAGGGAAAATGGCCAAAGGATGTGCCCAGGGGCGCCTGGCACTGGGCTGGGGCCTGACTGCAAAAAATTCATATATCGAAGTTTGGACCCCAAACCGAATTGTCCCCCCCTCATATTTGTGCTGCACTGATAGACCCAAGGGAGCCCTACAAACTGACATCAGCAACCTGGACTGGTGAGTTTTCTTTTCCAGGGAAAAAGGCCAAAGGATGTGCCAAGGGCCCCCTGGCCCTGGGCTGGGCCAGACTGCAAAAAATCCTTATATCGAAGGATGTACCCCAGACTGATGTTGTCCCCTCCTCAAAGTTGTGCTGCCCTGATAGAACCAAGGGAGCCCTACAAACTGACATCAGCAACCTGGACTGGTGAATTTTCTTTCCCAGGGAAAATGGCCAAAGGATGTGCCCAGGGGCCCCTGGCCCTGGGCTGGGCCCTGACTGCAAAAACTCTTTATATCGAAGAATGGACCCCAGACTGAAGTTGTCCCCTCCTCAAATTTCTGCTGCCCAGATAGACCCAAGGGATCCGTACAAACTGACATCAGCAACCTGGACTGGTGAGTTTTCTTTCCCAGGGAAAATGGCCAAAGGATGTGCCCTGGGGCCCCTGGCACTGGGCTGGGACCTGACTGCAAAGAATCCTTATATCGAAGTTTGGACCCCAAACCGAAATTGTTCCCCCCTCAAAGTTGTGCTGCCATGATAGACCCAAGGGAGCCCTACAAACTGACATCAGCAACCTGGACTGGTGAGTTTTCTTTCCCAGGGAAAATAGCCAAAGGATGTGCCCAGGGGCCCCCGGCACTCGGCTGGGGCCTGACTGCAAAAAATCCTTCTATTGAAGGATGGATCGCAGACAAAAGTTGTCCGCTCCTAAAACTTGTGCTGCCCTGATAGACCCAAGGGAGCCCTACAAACTGACATCAGCAACCTGGACTGGTGAATATTCTTTCCCAGGGAAAATGGCCAAAGGATGTGCCCAGGGGCCCCTAGCCCCTGGCTGGGGCCTGAATGCAAAAAAATCTTTATATCGAAGGATGGACCCCAGACTGAAGTTGTCCCCATCTCATACTTGTGCTGCCCTGATAGACCCAAGGGAGCCCTACAAACTGACATCAGTAACCTGGACTGGTGAGTTTTCTTTCCCAGGGAAAATGGCCAATGGATGTGCCCAGGGGCACCTGGCCCTGGGCTGGGACCTGACTGCAAAGAATTCTTATATCGAAGAATGGATCGCAGACTGAAGTTGTCCCCATCTCATACTTGTGCTGCCCTGATAGACCCAAGGGAGCCCTAAAAAGTGACATAAGGTACCTGGACTGGTGAGTTTTCTTTCCCAGGGAAAATGGCCAAAGGATGTGCCCAGGGGCGCCTGGCACTGGGCTGGGGCCTGACTGCAAAAAATTCATATATCGAAGTTCGGACCCCAAACCGAATTGTCCCCCCCTCATATTTGTGCTGCCCTGATAGACCCAAGGGAGCCCTACAAACTGACATCAGCAACCTGGACTGGTGAGTTTTCTTTTCCAGGGAAAATGGCCAAAGGATGTGCCAAGGACCCCTGGCCCTGGGCTGGGCCTGACTGTAAAAAATCCTTATATCGAAGGATGGATCGCAGACTAAAGTTGTCCCCTCCTCAAACTTGTGCTGCCTTGATAGACCCAAGGGAGCCCTACAAACTGACATCAGCAACCTGGACTGGTGAATTTTCTTTCCCAGGGAAAATGGCCAAAGGATGTGCCCAGGGGCCCCTGGCACTGGGCTGGACCCTGACTGCAAAAACTCTTTATATCGAAGGATGGACCCCAGACTGAAGTTGTCCCCATCTCATACTTGTGCTGCCCTGATAGACCCAAGGGAGCCCTACAAACTGACATCAGCAACCTGGACTGGTGAGTTTTCTTTCCCAGGGAAAATGGCCAAAGGATGTGCGCAGGGGGCCCTGGCACTGGGCTGGGGCCTGACTGCAAAGAATCCTTATATCGAAGTTTGGACCCCAAACCGAAATTGTCCCCCCCTCAAAGTTGTGCTGCCATGATAGACCCAAGGGAGCCCTACAAACTGACATCAGCAACCTGGACTGGTGAGTTTTCTTTCCCAGGGAAAATAGCCAAAGGATGTGCCCAGGGGCCCCCGGCACTCGGCTGGGGCCTGACTGCAAAAAATCCTTCTATTGAAGGATGGATCGCAGACAAAAGTTGTCTGCTCCTCAAACTTGTGCTGCCCTGATAGACCCAAGGGAGCCCTACAAACTGACAACAGGAACCTGGACTGGTGAATATTCTTTCCCAGGGAAAATGGCCAAAGGATGTGCCCAGGGGCCCCTAGCCCCTGGCTGGGGCCTGAATGCAAAAAATCTTTATATCGAAGGATGGACCCCAGACTGAAGTTGTCCCCATCTCATACTTGTGCTGCCCTGATAGACCCCAGGGAGCCCTACAAAGTGACATAAGGTACCTGGACTGGTGAGTTTTCTTTTCCAGGGAAAATGGCCAATGGATGTGCCCAGGGGCACCTGGCCCTGGGCTGGGGCCTGAATGCAAAGAATCCTTATATCGAAGGATGGACCCCAGACCGAAGTTGTCCCCTCCTCAAAGTTGTGCTGCCCTGATAGACCCAAGGGAGCCCTACAAACTGACATCAGCAACCTGGACTGGTGAATTTTCTTTCCCAGGGAAAATGGCCAAAGGATGTGCCCAGGGGCCCCTGGCCCTGGGCTCGGACCTGATTGCAAAGAATTCTTATATCGAAGGATGGAATCCAGACCGAAGTTGTCCCCTCCTCATAGTTGTGCTGCCCTGATAGACCCAAGGGAGCCCTACAAACTGACATCAGCAACCTGGACTGGTGAGTTTTCTTTCCCAGGGAAAATGGCCAAAGGATGTGCCCAGGGGCCCCTGGCACTGGGCTGGGGCCTGAATGCAAATAATCCTTATATCGAAGTATTGATCGCAGACCGAAGTTGTCCCCTCCTCAAAGTTGTGCTGCCCTGATAGACCCAAGGGAGCCCTACAAACTGACATCAGCAACCTGGAATGGTGAATTTTCTTTCCCAGGGAAAATGGCCAAAGGATGTACCTAGGGGCCCCTGGCCCTGGGCTCGGACCTGACTGCAAAGAATCCTTATATCGAAGGATGGACCCCAGACCGAAGTTGTCCCCTCCTCAAAGTTGTGCTGCCCTGATAGACCCAAGGGAGCCCTACAAACTGACATCAGCAACCTGGACTGGTGAATTTTCTTTCCCAGGGAAAATGGCCAAAGGATGTACCTAGGGGCCCCTGGCCCTGGGCTCGGACCTGACTGCAAAGAATCCTTATATCGAAGGATGGACCCCAGACCGAAGTTGTCCCCTCCTCAAAGTTGTGCTGCCCTGATAGACCCAAGGGAGCCCTACAAACTGACATCAGCAACCTGGACTGGTGAGTTTTCTTTCCCAGGGAAAATGGCCAAAGGATGTGCCTAGGGGCCCCTGGCCCTGGGCTCGGACCTGACTGCAAAGAATCCTTATATCGAAGGATGGACCCCAGACCGAAGTTGTCCCCTCCTCAAAGTTGTGCTGCCCTGATAGACCCAAGGGAGCCCTACAAACTGACATCAGCAACCTGGACTGGTGAGTTTTCTTTCCCAGGGAAAATGGCCAAAGGATTTGCCCAGGGGCCCCTGGCACTGGGCTGGGGCCTGAATGCAAAGAATCCTTATATCGAAGGATGGACCCCAGACCGAAGTTGTCCCCTCCGCAAAGTTGTGCTGCCCTGATAGACCCAAGGGAGCCCTACAAACTGACATCAGCAACCTGGACTGGTGAGTTTTTTTTCCCAGGGAAAATGGCCAAAGCATGTGCCCAGGTGCCCCTGGCCCTGGGCTCGGGCCTGAATGCAAAGAATCCTTATATGGAAGTTTGGACCCCAGACCGAAGTTGTCCCCTCCTCAAAGTTGTGCTGCCCTGATAGACCCAAGGGAGCCCTACAAACTGACATCAGCAGCCTGGACTGGTGAGTTTTATTTCCCAGGGAAAATGGCCAAAGGATGTGCCCAGGGGCCCCTGAACCCGGGCTGGGACCAGACTGCGAAGAATCCTTATATCGAACAATGGATCACAGACCGAAGTTGTCCCCTCCTCAAAGTTGTGCTGCCCTGATAGACGAAAGGGAGCCCTACAAACTGACATCAGCAACCTGGACTGGTGAGTTTTCTTTCCCAGGGAAAATGGCCAAAGGATGTGCCCAGGGGCCCCTGGCCCTGGGCTCGGACCTGATTACAAAGAATTCTTTTATCGAAGGATGGAATCCAGACCGAAGTTGTCCCCTCCTCATAGTTGTGCTGCCCTGATAGACCCAAGGGAGCCCTACAAACTGACATCAGCAACCTGGACTGGTGAGTTTTCTTTCCCAGGGAAAATGGCCAAAGGATGTGCCCAGGGGCCCCTGGCACTGGGCTGGGGCCTGAATGCAAAGAATCCTTATATCGAAGGATGGACCCCAGACCGAAGTTGTCCCCTCCTCAAAGTTGTGCTGCCCTGATAGAGCCAAGGGAGCCCTACAAACTGACATCAGCAACCTGGACTGGTGAATTTTCTTTCCCAGGGAAAATGGCCAAAGGATGTGCCTAGGGGCCCCTGGCCCTGGGCTCGGACCTGACTGCAAAGAATCCTTATATCGAAGGATGGACCCCAGACCGAAGTTGTCCCCTCCTCAAAGTTGTGCTGCCCTGATAGACCCAAGGGAGCCCTACAAACTGACATCAGCAACCTGGACTGGTGAGTTTTCTTTCCCAGGGAAAATGGCCAAAGGATTTGCCCAGGGGACCCTGGCACTGGGCTGGGGCCTGAATGCAAAGAATCCTTATATCGAAGGATGGACCCCAGACCGAAGTTGTCCCCTCCGCAAAGTTGTGCTGCCCTGATAGACCCAAGGGAGCCCTACAAACTGACATCAGCAACCTGGACTGGTGAATTTTCTTTCCCAGGGAAAATGGACAAAGCATGTGCCCTGGGGCCCCTGGCCCTGGGCTCGGACCTGACTGCAAAGAATCCTTATATCGAAGGACGGAATCCGGACCGAAATTGTCCCCTCCTCAAAGTTGTGCTGCCCTGATAGACCCAAGGGAGCCCTACAAACTGACATCAGCAACCTGGACTGGTGAGTTTTCTTTCCCAGGGAAAATGGCCAAAGCATGTGCCCAGGGGCCCCAGGCACTGGGCTCGGACCTGAATGCAAAAAATCCTTATATCGAAGGATGGACCCCAGACCGAAGTTGTCCCCTCCTCAAAGTTGTGCTGCCCTGAAGACCCAAGGGAGCCCTACAAACTGACATCAGCAACCTGGACTGGTGAATTTTCTTTACCAGGGAAAATGGCCAAAGGATGTGGCCATAATGCAAATATTGTGCCCTGAATGCAAATAATCCTTATATCGAACAATGGACCCCAGAAGAAAGTTGTCCCCTCCTCAAATTTCTGCTTCCCATATAGACCCAAGGGAGCCCTACAAACTGACATCAGCAACCTGGACTGGTGAGTTTTCTTTCCCAGGGAAAATGGCCAAAGCATGTGCCCAGGGGCCCCTGGCACTGGGCTGGGGCCTGAATGCAAAAAATCCTTATATCGAAGGATGGACCCCAGACCGAAGTTGTCCCCTCCTCAAAGTTGTGCTGCCCTGATGAACTCAAGGGAGCCCTACAAACTGACGTCAGCAACCTGGACTGGTGAATTTTCTGTCCAAGGGAAAATGGCCAAAGGATGTGCCCAGGGGCCCCTGGCCCTGGGCTTGGGCCTGACTGTAAAGAATCCCTATATCGAAGGATGGATCGTAGACCGAAGTTGTCCCCATCTCATACTTGTGCTGCCCTGATAGACCCAAGGGAGCCCTACAAACTGACATCAGGAACCTGGACTGGTGAGTTTTCTTTCCCAGGGAAAATGGCCAAAGGATGTGCCCAGGGGCCCCTGGCACTGGGCTGGGGCCTGAATGCAAAGAATCCCTATATCGAAGGATGGATCCCAGACCGAAGTTGTCCCCTCCGCAACGTTGTGCTGCCCTGATAGACCCAAGGGAGCCCTACAAACTGACATCAGCAACCTGGACTGGTGAGTTTTATTTCCCAGGGAAAATGGCCAAAGCATGTGCCCAGGGGCCCCTGGCCCTGGGCTCGGGCCTGACTGTAAAGAATCCTTATATGGAAGTTTGGACCCCAGACCGAAGTTGTCCCCTCCTCAAAGTTGTGCTGCCCTGATAGACCCAAGGGGGCCCTACAAACTGACATCAGCAACCTGGACTGGTGAGTTTTCTTTCCCAGGAAAAATGGCCAAAGGATGTGCCCAGGGGCTCCTGGCACTGGGTTGGGGCCTGAATGCAAAGAATCCTTATATCGAAGGATGGACCCCAGACCGAAGTTGTCCCCTCCTCAAAGTTGTGCTGCCCTGATAGACCCAAGGGAGCCCTACAAACTGACATCAGCAACCTGGACTGGTGAGTTTTCTTTCCCAGGGAAAATGGCCAAAGGATGTGCCCAGGGGCCCCTGGCACTGGGCTGGGGCCTGACTGCAAATAATCCTTATATCGAAGGATGGACCCCAGACCGAAGTTGTCCCCTCCTCAAAGTTGTGCTGCCCTGATAGACCCAAGGGAGCCCTACAAACTGACATCAGCAACCTGGACTGGTGAGTTTTCTTTCCCAGGGAAAATGGCCAAAGCATGTGCCCAGGGGCCCCTGGCACTGGGATGGGGCCTGACTGCAGAGAATCCTTATATTGAAGTTTGGTCCCCAGACCGAAGTTGTCCCCTCCGCAAAGTTGTGCTACCCTGATAGACCTAAGGGAGCCCTACAAACTGACATCAGCAACCTGGACTGGTGAGTTTTCTTTCCCAGGGAAAATGGCCAAAGGATGTGCCCAGGGGCCCCTGGCACTGCGCTGGGGCCTGAATGCAAAGAATCCTTATATCGAAGGTTGGACCCCAGACCGAAGTTGTCCCCTCCTCAAAGTTGTGCTGCCCTGATAGACCCAAGGGAGCCCTACAAACTGACATCAGCAACCTGGACTGGTGAGTTTTCTTTCCCAGGGAAAATGGCCAAAGGATGTGCCCAGGGGCCCCTGGCCCTGGGCTCAGACCTGACTGCAAAGAATCCTTATATCGAAGAATGGATCGCAGACTGAAGTTGTCCCCATCTCATACTTGTGCTGCCCTGATAGACCCAAGGGAGCCCTACAAACTGACATCAGCAACCTGGACTGGTGAGTTTTCTTTCCCAGGGAAAATGGCCAAAGGATGTGCCCAGGGTTCCCTGGTACTGGGCTGGGGCCTGACTGCAAAAAATCCTTATATCGTAGGATGCATCGCAAACGAAAGTTGTCCCCTCCTCAAAGTTGTGCTGCCCTGATAGACCCAAGGGAGCCCTACAAACTGACATCAGCAACCTGGACTGGTGAATTTTCTTTCCCAGGGAAAATGGCCAAAGGATGTGCCCAGGGGCCCCTGGCCCCTTGCTGGGGCCTGACTGCAAAGAATCCCTAAATCGAAGGATGGACCCCAGACTGAAGTTGTCCCCGTCTCATACTTGTGCTGCCCTGATAGACCCAAGGGAGCCCTATAAAGTGACATAAGGTACCTGGACTGGTGAGTTTTCTTTCCCAGGGAAAATGGCCAAAGGATGTGCCCAGGGGCGCCTGGCACTGGGCTGGGGCCTGACTGCAAAAAATTCATATATCGAATTTGGACCCCAAACCGAATTGTCCCCCCCTCATATTTGTGCTGCCCTGATAGACCCAAGGGAGCCCTACAAAGTGACATCAGCAACCTGGACTGGTGAGTTTTCTTTTCCAGGGAAAATGGCCAAAGGATGTGCCCAGGGCCCCCTGGCCCTGGGCTGGGCCAGACTGCAAAAAATCCTTATATCGAAGGATGTACCCCAGACTGATATTGTCCCTTCCTCAAAGTTGTGCTGCCCTGATAGAACCAAGGGAGCCCTACAAAGTGACATCAGCAACCTGGACTGGTGAATTTTCTTTCCCAGGGAAAATGGCCAAAGGATGTGCCCAGGGGCCCCTGGCACTGGGCTGGACCCTGACTGCAAAAACTCTTTATATCGAAGGATGGACCCCAGACCGAAGTTGTCCCCTCCTCAAAGTTGTGCTGCCCTGATAGACCCAAGGGATCCGTACAAACTGACATCAGCAACCTGGACTGGGGAGTTTTCTTTCCCAGGGAAAATGGCCAAAGGATGTGCCCAGGGGGCCCTGGCACTGGGCTGGGGCCTGACTGCAAAGAATCCTTATATCGAAGTTTGGACCCCATACCGAAATTGTCCCCCCCTCAAAGTTGTGCTGCCATGATAGACCCAAGGGAGCCCTACAAACTGACATCAGCAACCTGGACTGGTGAGTTTTCTTTCCCAGGGAAAATAGCCAAAGGATGTGCCCAGGGGCCCCCGGCACTCGGCTGGGGCCTGACTGCAAAAAATCCTTCTATTGAAGGATGGATCGCAGACAAAAGTTGTCTGCTCCTCAAACTTGTGCTGCCCTGATAGACCCAAGGGAGCCCTACAAACTGACAACAGGAACCTGGACTGGTGAATATTCTTTCCCAGGGAAAATGGCCAAAGGATGTGCCCAGGGGCCCCTAGCCCCTGGCTGGGGCCTGAATGCAAAAAATCTTTATATCGAAGGATGGACCCCAGACTGAAGTTGTCCCCATCTCATACTTGTGCTGCCCTGATAGACCCCAGGGAGCCCTACAAAGTGACATAAGGTACCTGGACTGGTGAGTTTTCTTTTCCAGGGAAAATGGCCAATGGATGTGCCCAGGGGCACCTGGCCCTGGGCTGGGGTCTGACTGCAAAGAATTCTTATATCGAAGTTTGGAACCCAAACCGAATTCTACCCCCTTCAAAATTGTGCTGCCCTGATAGAGCCAAGGGAGGCCTACAAAGTGACATCAGCAACCTGGACTGGTGAGTTTTCTTTCCCAGGGAAAATAGCCAAAGGATGTGCCCAGGGGCCCCTGACCCTGGGCTGGGCCCTGACTGCAAAGAATCCCTATATCGAAGGATGGATTGCAGACCAAAGTTGTCCCCTCCTCAAATTTCTGCTGCCCAGATAGACCCAAGGGAACCCTACAAACTGACATCAGCAACCTGGACTGGTGAGTTTTCTTTCCCAGGGAAAATGGCCAAAGGATGTGCCCAGTGGCCCCATGCACAGGGCTGTTACCTGA
The DNA here is from genome assembly GCF_050655825.1 of Lonchura striata. NCBI lineage: Eukaryota > Metazoa > Chordata > Aves > Passeriformes > Estrildidae > Lonchura > Lonchura striata. The sequence goes on along the minus strand of NC_140716.1, from coordinate 16,762,016 downwards.
CAGCAAAGAATCCTTATATCGAAGGATGGACCCCAGACTGAAGTTGTCCCCATCTCATACTTGTGCTGCCCTGATAGACCCAAGGGAGCCCTACAAACTGACATCAGCAACCTGGACTGGTGAGTTTTCTTTCCCAGGGAAAATGGCCAAAGTATATGCCCAGGGGCCCCTGGCCCCTGGCTGGACCCAGAGTGCTAAAAATCCTTATATCGAAGGATGGACCCCAGACCGAAGTTGTCCCCATCTCATACATGTGCTGCCCTGATAGACGAAAGGGAGCCCTACAAACTGACATCAGCAACCTGGACTGGTGAGTTTTCTTTCCCAGGGAAAATAGCCAAAGGATGTGCCCAGGGGCCCCTGGCCCTAGGCTGGCACCTGACTGCAAAGAATCCTAATATCGAAGGATGGACCCCAGACTGAAGTTGTCCCCTCCTAAAACTTGTGCTGCCCTGATAGACCCAAGGGAGCCCTACAAAGTGACATAAGGTACCTGGACTGGTGAGTTTTCTTTCCCAGGGAAAATGGCCAAAGGATGTGCCCAGGGGCGCCTGGCATTGGGCTGGGGCCTGACTGCAAAAAATTCATATATCGAAGTTTGGACCCCAAACCGAATTGTCCCCCAGTTATATTTGTGCTGCCTTGATAGAGCCAAGGGAGCCCTACAAACTGACATCAGCAGCCTGGACTGGTGAGTTTTCTTTTCCAGGGAAAATGGCCAAAGGATGTGCCAAGGACCTCCTGGCCCTGGGCTGGGCCAGACTGCAAAAAATCCTTATATCGAAGGATGTACCCCAGACTGATGTTGTCCCCTCCTCAAAGTTGTGCTGCCCTGATAGAACCAAGGGAGCGCTACAAACTGACATCAGCAACCTGGACTGGTGAATTTTCTTTCCCAGGGAAAATGGCCAAAGGATGTGCCCAGGGGCCCCTGGCCCTGGGCTGGACCCAGACTGCAAAAACTTTTTATATCGAAGAATGGACCCCAAACCAAAGTTCTCCACATCTCATACTTGTGCTGCCCTGATAGACCTAAGGGAGCCCTACAAACTGACATCAGCAACCTGGACTGGTGAGTTTTCTTTCCCAGGGAAAATATCCAAAGGATGTGCCCAGGGGCCCCTGGCACTGGGCTGGGGCCTGACTGCAAAAAATCCTTATATCGTAGGATGCATCGCAAACGAAAGTTGTCCCCTCCTCAAAGTTGTGCTGCCCTGATAGACCCAAGGGAGCCCTACAAACTGACATCAGCAACCTGGACTGGTGAATTTTCTTTCCCAGGGAAAATGGCCAAAGGAAGTGCCCAGGGGCCCCTGGCCCCTTGCTGGGGCCTGACTGCAAAGAATCCCTAAATGAAGGATGGACCCCAGACTGAAGTTGTCCCCATCTCATACTTGTGCTGCCCTGATAGACCCAAGGGAGCCCTACAAAGTGACATAAGGTACCTGGACTGGTGAGTTTTCTTTCCCAGGGAAAATGGCCAAAGGATGTGCCCAGGGGCGCCTGGCACTGGGCTGGGGCCTGACTGCAAAAAATTCATATATCGAAGTTTGGACCCCAAACCGAATTGTCCCCCCCTCATATTTGTGCTGCCCTGATAGACCCAAGGGAGCCCTACAAACTGACATCAGCAACCTGGACTGGTGAGTTTTCTTTTCCAGGGAAAAAGGCCAAAGGATGTGCCAAGGGCCCCCTGGCCCTGGGCTGGGCCAGACTGCAAAAAATCCTTATATCGAAGGATGTACCCCAGACTGATGTTGTCCCCTCCTCAAAGTTGTGCTGCCCTGATAGAACCAAGGGAGCCCTACAAACTGACATCAGCAACCTGGACTGGTGAATTTTCTTTCCCAGGGAAAATGGCCAAAGGATGTGCCCAGGGGCCCCTGGCCCTGGGCTGGACCCTGACTGCAAAAACTCTTTATATCGAAGAATGGACCCCAGACTGAAGTTGTCCCCTCCTCAAATTTCTGCTGCCCAGATAGACCCAAGGGATCCGTACAAACTGACATCAGCAACCTGGACTGGTGAGTTTTCTTTCCCAGGGAAAATGGCCAAAGGATGTGCCCTGGGGCCCCTGACACTGGGCTGGGACCTGACTGCAAAGAATCCTTATATCGAAGTTTGGACCCCAAACCGAAATTGTCCCCCCCTCAAAGTTGTGCTGCCATGATAGACCCAAGGGAGCCCTACAAACTGACATCAGCAACCTGGACTGGTGAGTTTTCTTTCCCAGGGAAAATAGCCAAAGGATGTGCCCAGGGGCCCCCGGCACTCGGCTGGGGCCTGACTGCAAAAAATCCTTCTATTGAAGGATGGATCGCAGACAAAAGTTGTCCGCTCCTAAAACTTGTGCTGCCCTGATAGACCCAAGGGAGCCCTACAAACTGACATCAGCAACCTGGACTGGTGAATATTCTTTCCCAGGGAAAATGGCCAAAGGATGTGCCCAGGGGCCCCTAGCCCCTGGCTGGGGCCTGAATGCAAAAAAATCTTTATATCGAAGGATGGACACCAGACTGAAGTTGTCCCCATCTCATACTTGTGCTGCCCTGATAGACCCAAGGGAGCCCTACAAACTGACATCAGTAACCTGGACTGGTGAGTTTTCTTTCCCAGGGAAAATGGCCAATGGATGTGCCCAGGGGCACCTGGCCCTGGGCTGGGACCTGACTGCAAAGAATTCTTATATCGAAGAATGGATCGCAGACTGAAGTTGTCCCCATCTCATACTTGTGCTGCCCTGATAGACCCAAGGGAGCCCTAAAAAGTGACATAAGGTACCTGGACTGGTGAGTTTTCTTTCCCAGGGAAAATGGCCAAAGGATGTGCCCAGGGGCGCCTGGCACTGGGCTGGGGCCTGACTGCAAAAAATTCATATATCGAAGTTCGGACCCCAAACCGAATTGTCCCCCCCTCATATTTGTGCTGCCCTGATAGACCCAAGGGAGCCCTACAAACTGACATCAGCAACCTGGACTGGTGAGTTTTCTTTTCCAGGGAAAATGGCCAAAGGATGTGCCAAGGGCCCCCTGGCCCTGGGCTGGGCAGACTGTAAAAAATCCTTATATCGAAGGATGGATCGCAGACTAAAGTTGTCCCCTCCTCAAACTTGTGCTGCCTTGATAGACCCAAGGGAGCCCTACAAACTGACATCAGCAACCTGGACTGGTGAATTTTCTTTCCCAGGGAAAATGGCCAAAGGATGTGCCCAGGGGCCCCTGGCACTGGGCTGGACCCTGACTGCAAAAACTCTTTATATCGAAGGATGGACCCCAGACTGAAGTTGTCCCCATCTCATACTTGTGCTGCCCTGATAGACCCAAGGGAGCCGTACAAACTGACATCAGCAACCTGGACTGGTGAGTTTTCTTTCCCAGGGAAAATGGCCAAAGCATGTGCCCAGGGGGCCCTGGCACTGGGCTGGGGCCTGACTGCAAAGAATCCTTATATCGAAGTTTGGACCCCAAACCGAAATTGTCCCCCCCTCAAAGTTGTGCTGCCATGATAGACCCAAGGGAGCCCTACAAACTGACATCAGCAACCTGGACTGGTGAGTTTTCTTTCCCAGGGAAAATAGCCAAAGGATGTGCCCAGGGGCCCCCGGCACTCGGCTGGGGCCTGACTGCAAAAAATCCTTCTATTGAAGGATGGATCGCAGACAAAAGTTGTCTGCTCCTCAAACTTGTGCTGCCCTGATAGACCCAAGGGAGCCCTACAAACTGACATCAGCAACCTGGACTGGTGAATATTCTTTCCCAGGGAAAATGGCCAAAGGATGTGCCCAGGGGCCCCTAGCCCCTGGCTGGGGCCTGAATGCAAAAAATCTTTATATCGAAGGATGGACCCCAGACTGAAGTTGTCCCCATCTCATACTTGTGCTGCCCTGATAGACCCCAGGGAGCCCTACAAAGTGACATAAGGTACCTGGACTGGTGAGTTTTCTTTTCCAGGGAAAATGGCCAATGGATGTGCCCAGGGGCACCTGGCCCTGGGCTGGGGTCTGACTGCAAAGAATTCTTATATCGAAGTTTGGAACCCAAACCGAATTCTACCCCCTTCAAAATTGTGCTGCCCTGATAGAGCCAAGGGAGGCCTACAAAGTGACATCAGCAACCTGGACTGGTGAGTTTTCTTTCCCAGGGAAAATAGCCAAAGGATGTGCCCAGGGGCCCCTGACCCTGGGCTTGGCCCTGACTGCAAGAAATCCCTATATCGAAGGATGGATCGCAGACCAAAGTTATCCCCTCCTCAAATTTCTGCTGCCCAGATAGACCCAAGGGAACCCTACAAACTGACATCAGCAACCTGAACTGGTGAGTTTTCTTTCCCAGGGAAAATGGCCAAAGGATGTGCCCAGGGGCCCCATGCACAGGGCTGTTACCTGACAGCAAAGAATCCTTATATCGAAGGATGGACCCCAGACTGAAGTTGTCCCCATCTCATACTTGTGCTGCCCTGATAGACCCAAGGGAGCCCTACAAACTGACATCAGCAACCTGGACTGGTGAGTTTTCTTTCCCAGGGAAAATGGCCAAAGTATATGCCCAGGGGCCCCTGGCCCCTGGCTGGACCCAGACTGCTAAAAATCCTTATATCGAAGGATGGACCCCAGACCGAAGTTGTCCCCATCTCATACATGTGCTGCCCTGATGGAGCCAAGGGAGCCCTACAAACTGACATCAGGAACCTGGACTGGTGAGTTTTCTTTCCCAGGGAAAATAGCCAAAGGATGTGCTCAGGGGCCCCTGGCGCTCAGCTGGGACCAGACTGCAAAAAGTCCTTATATCGAAGGATGCATCGCAGACGAATGTTGTACCCTCCTCACACTTGTGCTGCCCTGATAAACCCAAGGGAGCCCAACAAACTCACATCAGCAACCTGGACTGGTGAATTTTCTTTCCCAGGGAAAATGACCAAAGGATGTGCCCAGGGGCCCCTGGCCCCTGGCTGGGACCTGAATGCAACGAATCCTTATATCGAAGGATGGACCCCAGACTGAAGTTGTCCCCATCTCATACTTATGCTGCCCTGATAGACCCAAGGGAGCCCTACAAAGTGACATAAGGTTCCTGAACTGGTGAGTTTTCTTTTCCAGGGAAAATGGCCAAAGAATGTGCCCAGGGGCGCCTGGCACTGGGCTGGGGCCTGACTGCAAAGAATTCTTATATCGAAGTTTGGACCCCAAACCGAATTCTACCCCCTTCAAAATTTTGCTGCCAGGATAGAGCCAAGGGAGGCCTACAAAGTGACATCAGCAACCTGGACTGGTGAGTTTTCTTTCCCAGGGAAAATAGCCAAAGGATGTGCCCAGGGGCCCCTGGCCCTGGGCTGGGCCCTGACTGCAAAGAATCCCTATATCGAAGGATGGATTGCAGACCAAAGTTGTCCCCTCCTCAAATTTCTGCTGCCCAGATAGACCCAAGGGAACCCTACAAACTGACATCAGCAACCTGGACTGGTGAGTTTTCTTTCCCAGGGAAAATGGCCAAAGGATGTGCCCAGGGGCCCCATGCACAGGGCTGTTACCTGACAGCAAAGAATCCTTATATCGAAGGATGGACCCCAGACTGAAGTTGTCCCCATCTCATACTTGTGCTGCCCTGATAGACCCAAGGGAGCCCTACAAACTGACATCAGCAACCTGGACTGGTGAGTTTTCTTTCCCAGGGAAAATGGCCAAAGTATATGCCCAGGGGCCCCTGGCCCCTGGCTGGACCCAGAGTGCTAAAAATCCTTATATCGAAGGATGGACCCCAGACCGAAGTTGTCCCCATCTCATACATGTGCTGCCCTGATAGACGAAAGGGAGCCCTACAAACTGACATCAGCAACCTGGACTGGTGAGTTTTCTTTCCCAGGGAAAATAGCCAAAGGATGTGCCCAGGGGCCCCTGGCCCTAGGCTGGCACCTGACTGCAAAGAATCCTTATATCGAAGGATGGACCCCAGACTGAAGTTGTCCCCTCCTAAAACTTGTGCTGCCCTGATAGACCCAAGGGAGCCCTACAAACTGACATCAGCTACCTGGACTGGTGAGTTTTCTTTCCCAGGGAAAATGGCCAAAGCATGTGCCCAGGGGCCCCCGGCACTCGCCTGGAACCTGACTGCAAAAAATTCTTGTATAGAAGAATGGATCGCAGACGAAAGTTGTCCCCTCCTCAAAACTCTGCTGCCCAGATAGACCCAAGGGAGCCCTACAAACTGACATCAGGAACCTGGACTGGTGAGTTTTCTTTCCCAGGGAAAATAGCCAAAGGATGTGCCCAGGAGCCCCTGGCACTCGACTGGGGCCTGACTGCAAAAAATCCATAAATATCGAAGGATGGATCGCAGACCAAAGTTGTCCCCTCCTCAAAGTTGTGCTGCCCTGATAGACCCAACGGAGCCCTACAAACTGACATCAGCAACCTGGACTGGTGAGTTTTCTTTCCCAGGGTAAATGGCCAAAAAATGTGCCCAGGGGCCCCTGGCCCCTGGCTGGGGCCTGACTGCAAAAAATCCTTATATCGAAGGATGGACCCCAGACTGAAGTAGTACCCTCCTCAAACATGTGCTGCCCTGATAGACCCAAGGGAGCCCTACAAACTGACATCAGCAACCTGGACTGGTGAGTTTCTTTCCCAGGGAAAATGGCCAAGGGATGTGCCCAGGAGCCCCTGGCACTGGGATGGGCCAGGACTGCAAAAAAATCCTTGTATCGCAGGATGCACCCCAGACCGAAGTTGTCCCCTCCTGAAAGTTGTGCTGCCCTGATAGACCCAAGGGAACCCTGCAAACTGACATCAGCAACCTGGACTGGTGAGTTTTCTTTCCCAGGGAAAATACCAAAGGATGTGCCCTGGGGACCCTGGCACTCGGCTGGCACCTGACTGCAAAGAATCCCTAAATCGAAGGATGGATCGCAGACCAAAGTTGTCCCCTCCTCAAACGTGTGCTGCCCTGATAGACCCAAGGGAGCCCTGCAAACTGACATCAGCAACCTGGACTGGTGAGTTTTCTTTCCCAGGGAAAATGGCCAAAGGATGTGCCCAGGGGCGCCTGGCCCCTGGCTGGGGCCTGACTGCAAAAAATCCTTATATGTAAGGATGTACCCCAGACTGAAGTTGTCCCCATCTCATACATGTGCTGCCCTGATAGAGCCAAGGGAGCCCTACAAACTGACATCAGCAACCTGGACTGGTGAGTTTTCTTTTCCAGGGAAAATGGCCAAAGGTTTTGCCCTGGGGCCCCTGGCATCTGGATGGGTCCTGACTGCTAAAAATCCTTATAACGAAGGATGGACCCCAGACCGAAGTTGTCCCCATCTCATACTTGTGCTGCACTGATAGACCCAAGGGAGCCCTACAAACTGACATCAGCAACCTGGACTGGTGAGTTTTCTTTCTGAGGGATATGGCCAAAGGTTTTGCCATGGGGCCCGTGGCATCAGGATGGGACCTGACTGCAAAAAACCCTTATATCGAAGGATGGACCCCAGACCGAAGTTGTCCCGTCCTGAAAGTTGTGCTGCCCTGATAGACCCAAGTGACTCCTACAAACTGACATCAGGAACCTGGACTGGTGAGTTTTTTTTCCCATGGAAAATGGCCAAAGGTTGTGCCCAGGGGCCCCTGGCACTGGGCTGGGACCTGATTGCAAAGAATCCATATATCGAAGAATGGAGCCCAGACGAAAGTTGTCCCCATCTCATACTTGTGCTGCCCTGATAGAACCAAGGGAGCCCTACAAAGTGACATCAGCAACCTGGACTGGTGAATTTTCTTTTCCAGGGAAAATGGCCAAAGGATGTGCCCAGGGGCCCCTGGCACTGGGCTGGGGCCTGAATGCATATAATCCTTATATCGAAGGATGGACCCCAGACCGAAGTCCCCTCCTCAAACTTCTGCTGCCCTGATAGACCCAAGGGAGCCCTACAAACTGACATCAGGAACCTGGACTGGTGAGTTTTCTTTCCCAGGGTAAATGGCCAAAGGATGTGCCCAGGGGCGCCTGGCCCCTGGCTAGGACCTGACTGCAAAAGATCCTTATATCGAAGGATGGACCCCAGACCGAAATTGTCCCCTCCTGAAAGTTGTGCTGCCCTGATGGAGCCAAGGGAGCCCTACAAACTGACATCAGCAACCTGGACTGGTGAATTTTCTTTCCCAGGGAAAATGACCAAAGGATGTGCCCAGGGGCCCCTGGCCCCTGGCTGGGACCTGAATGCAACGAATCCTTATATCGAAGGATGGACCCCAGACTGAAGTTGTCCCCATCTCATACTTATGCTGCCCTGATAGACCCAAGGGAGCCCTAGAAAGTGACATAAGGTTCCTGAACTGGTGAGTTTTCTTTTCCAGGGAAAATGGCCAAAGAATGTGCCCAGGGGCGCCTGGCACTGGGCTGGGGCCTGATTCCAAAGAATCCCTATATCGAAATTTGGACCCCAAACCGAATTGTCCCCCAGTTATATTTGTGCTGCCATGATAGAGCCAAGGGAGCCCTACAAACTGACATCAGCAACCTGGACTGGTGAGTTTCCTTTCCCAGGGAAAATGGCCAAAGCATGTGCCCAGGGGTCCCTGGCACTGGGCTGGGCCCTGACTGCAAAAGATCCTTATATCGAAGGATGGATCGCAGACCAAAGTTGTCCCCTCCTCAAACTTGTGCTGCCTTGATAGACCCAAGGGAGCCCTACAAACTGACATCAGCAACCTGGACTGGTGAGTTTTCTTTCCCAGGGAAAATGGCCAAAGGATGTGCCCAGGGGCACCTGGCCCCTGGCTAGGACCTGACTGCAAAAAATCCTTATATCGAAGGATGAACCACAGACTGAAGTTGTCCCCATCTCATACATGTGCTGCCCTGATAGACCCAAGGGAGCCCTACAAACTGACAACAGGAACCTGGACTGGTGAATTTTCATTTCCAGGGAAAATGGCCAAAGGATGTGCCCAGGGGCGCCTGGCACTGGGATGGGTCTTGACTGCAAAGAATCCCTATATCGAAGGATGGATCGCAGACCGAAGTTGGCCCCTCCTCAAACTTGTGCTTACCAGATAGACCCAAGGGAGCCCTACAAACTGACATCAGCAACCTGGACTGGTGAGATTTCTTTAACAGAGAAATTGGCCAAAGGATGTGCCCTGGGGCCCCTGGCACTGGGATGGGCCCTGTCTGCAAAAAATCCTTATATCGAAGGATGGACCCCAGAACAAAGTTCTCCGCATCTCATACTTGTGCTGCCCTGATAGACCCAAGGGAGCCCTACAAACTGACATCAGCAACCTGGACTGGTGAGTTTTCTTTCCCAGGGAAAATAGCCAAAGGATGTGCCCAGGGGCCCCTGGCACTGGGCTGGGGCCTGAATGCAAAAAATCCTTATATCGAAGGATGGACCCCAGACTGAAGTTGTCCCCATCTCATACTTGTGCTGCCCTGATAGACCCAAGGGAACCCTGCAAACTGACATCAGCAACCTGGACTGGTGAGTTTTCTTTCCCAGGGTAAATGGCCAAAGTATATGCCCAGGGGCCCCTGGCCCTAGGCTGGCACCTGACTGCAAAGAATCCTTATATCGAAGGATGGACCCCAGACTGAAGTTGTCCCCTCCTAAAACTTGTGCTGCCCTGATAGACCCAAGGGAGCCCTACAAACTGACATCAGCTACCTGGACTGGTGAGTTTTCTTTCCCAGGGAAAATGGCCAAAGCATGTGCCCAGGGGCCCCCGGCACTCGCCTGGAACCTGACTGCAAAAAATTATTGTATAGAAGAATGGATCGCAGACGAAAGTTGTCCCCTCCTCAAAACTCTGCTGCCCAGATAGACCCAAGGGAGCCCTACAAACTGACATCAGGAACCTGGACTGGTGAGTTTTCTTTCCCAGGGAAAATAGCCAAAGGATGTGCCCAGGAGCCCCTGGCACTCGACTGGGTCCTGACTGCAAAAAATCCTTATATCGAAGGATGGACCCCAGACTGAAGTAGTACCCTCCTCAAACATGTGCTGCCCTGATAGACCCAAGGGAGCCCTACAAACTGACATCAGCAACCTGGACTGGTGAGTTTTCTTTCCCAGGGAAAATGGCCAAAGGATGTGCCCAGGAGCCCCTGGCACTGGGATGGGCCAGGACTGCAAAAAATCCTTGTATCGCAGGATGCACCCCAGACCGAAGTTGTCCCCTCCTGAAAGTTGTGCTGCCCTGATAGACCCAAGGGAACCCTGCAAACTGACATCAGCAACCTGGACTGGTGAGTTTTCTTTCCCAGGGAAAATGGCCAAAGGATGTGCCCAGGGGCCCCTGGCACTGGGCTGTTACCTGACAGCAAAGAATCCTTATATCGAAGGATGGACCCCAGACTGAAGTTGTCCCCATCTCATACTTGTGCTGCCCTGATAGACGAAAGGGAGCCCTACAAACTGACATCAGCAACCTGGACTGGTGAGTTTTCTTTCCCAGGGAAAATGGCCAAAGGATGTGCCCAGGGGCCCCTGGCCCTAGGCTGGCACCTGACTGCAAAGAATCCTTATATCGAAGGATGGACCCAGACTGAAGTTGTCCCCTCCTAAAACTTGTGCTTCCCAGATAGACCCAAGGGAGCCCTACAAACTGACATCAGCTACCTGGACTGGTGAGTTTTCTTTCCCAGGGAAAATGGCCAAAGCATGTGCCCAGGGGCCCCCGGCACTCGGCTGGAACCTGACTGCAAAAAATTATTGTATAGAAGAATGGATCGCAGACGAAAGTTGTCCCCTCCTCAAAACTCTGCTGCCCAGATAGACCCAAGGGAGCCCTACAAACTGACATCAGGAACCTGGACTGGTGAGTTTTCTTTCCCAGGGAAAATAGCCAAAGGATGTGCCCAGGAGCCCCTGGCACTCGACTGGGGCCTGACTGCAAAAAATCCATAAATATCGAAGGATGGATCGCAGACCAAAGTTGTCCCCTCCTCAAAGTTGTGCTGCCCTGATAGACCCAAGGGAGCCCTACAAACTGACATCAGCAACCTGGACTGGTGAGTTTTCTTTCCCAGGGTAAATGGCCAAAAAATGTGCCCAGGGGCCCCTGGCCCCTGGCTGGGTCCTGACTGCAAAAAATCCTTATATCGAAGGATGGACCCCAGACTGAAGTAGTACCCTCCTCAAACATGTGCTGCCCTGATAGACCCAAGGGAGCCCTACAAACTGACATCAGCAACCTGGACTGGTGAGTTTTCTTTCCCAGGGAAAATGGCCAAAGGATGTGCCCAGGAGCCCCTGGCACTGGGATGGGCCAGGACTGCAAAAAATCCTTGTATCGCAGGATGCACCCCAGACCGAAGTTGTCCCCTCCTGAAAGTTGTGCTGCCCTGATAGACCCAAGGGAACCCTGCAAACTGACATCAGCAACCTGGACTGGTGAG